>NC_090339.1:55042211-57442211 GCF_035084215.1 Heptranchias perlo | reverse complement strand
AGATAAATATTGGCCAGGACACCAGGGATAACTCCCCTGCTCTTCTTCGAAATGATGCCATGGGAACTTTTACGTCCATCTGAGAGGGCAGACAGGGCCACATCTTATCCAAAAGATGGCACCTCCAACAGTGCAGCATGCCCTCAGTACAACATTGGAGTATCAACCTGAATTTTATGTTTAAGTCTCTGGAGTGGGACATGAACCCACGAACTTCTGACTCAGAGGCGAGATTACGACCAACTGAGCTACGACTGATACATTACAAAAACCAAAGCAAGAATACTGCAGATGCTGGAAATCTAAAATAAAAGCATGAAATGCTGGAGACATTCAGCAGGTCAGGCAGCACTGTGCAGATAGAAACAGAGTTACCGTTTCAGGTCGATGACCTTTCATCAGAACTGGAAGAAGTTAAAGGTTTAACGTTTGCTTAAAAACTGTCAAATCTCCAACTACTTCCAGTTCTGATGAAAGGTCATCGACCTGAGACGTTAACTCTGTTCCTCTCTCCACAGATGCTGCCTGACCTGTTGAGTGTTTTTCAGCAATTTCTGTTTTTATTTTACTAATTTTCTACTCTTCAGCCAATTTCTTATCCATTCCCAGGGTTTACCCCATCAGTAAAACTGTACATCCTGGAATACTTACTTTAATGCAGTGATATTAACAATTAGAACAATACCATACTGTGATTCATTATCTCAAGTAAAATTGCACACTGACAGGAAATTAAGTCTAACTTGCAGCTTCCACCTGTTCCTTCACTGTGTGTGAAGAGAATTGCACACACAAAGGATTGCAATAAACCATTTTTCTTTCTTTGACTTGTTTTCAAAATTGAATTTAATACAGAGTGCACTGGTCATCTTCCATACTGCGTTTATCTTTAAAGTGACTCTTGTAACAGTCATATGGAGCAGCACTGATGCATTTGTTTCCTGCTAAATTATCTTGGGTTTCCTTGAATTCTATGTTTTATTTGCCCCAAGTCAATTATTTCATGGAAACTATCAAATAGATTTTAAAATTGTAAAATAGATTTCCAGCAATTTGAAAAAAAAGGCTGCATATAGTGACACCTCATGTCCTGGCCAGAATGGAGATGATTGGGTAATTCCCACTGTTGTAAGTAACTGGGATTGATTATCGCACATAATTTGTATTGTGTAATGATCCTCCACTCACTGCGTTTTGCTGGCGGAATAATCCTGCTGTACTCGGGAGACTCTGTTTGCTGTAGTTTTGGTCATGAGATTACGGGACAGCCATTAATATTTTAGACCACCAAAACTGCTGAAAACAGGCCGACCTATGAATTACATACAGTTCTGAGAGCTGGACTTAATTTTTGGAGTGAAGAGAAATAATCCTGCTGTATTCGGGAGACTCGTTCGGAGACAGTCAAGTCCCGCCCTGTCTCCAACTCATTGGCTGATGCGGTGGTGTCAATTTTCACTCCATAAAAAAATGTTTCAGGGCAATGTCCTCCAGCTGTCGTAAGATCATAAGAACATAAGAAATAGGAGCAGGAGTAGGCCATTCGGCCCCTCGATCCATTTAATCAGATCATGGCTGATCTTCGACCTCAACTCCACTTTCCCGCCCGATCCCCATATCCCTTGATTCCCCTAGAGTCCAAAAATCTATCCATCTCAGCCTTGAATATATTCAATGACTCAGCATCCACAGCCCTCTGGGGTAGAGAATTCCAAAGGTTCACATCCCTCTGCGTGAAGAAATTCCTCCTCATCTCAGTTTTAAATGGCTGACCCTTTATCCTGTGACAATGCCCCCTAGTTCTAGACTCTCTAGCCAGGGGAAACAATCTCTCAGCATCTACCCTGTCAAGCCCCCTCATAATCTTATCTGTTTCAATGAGATCACCTCTCATTCTTCTAAACTCCAGAGAGTATAGGCCTATTCTGCTCAACCTCTCCTCATAGGAGAACCCTCTCATCCCAGGAATTAATCTAGTGAACCTTCGTTGCACCGCCTCTAGGGCAAGTATATCCTTCCTTAGATAAGGAATGACTATATTTATTTTCCCTTTAAATAGCATCCCAAAATGTATCGCACATTTTTATTCTAATAGTACTAATAAATAAGCTTGCTTAAATTATGACTTAACATTGCAATGCAATACGATTTCATACATCGGAACAGGACAAAATCAGGAAAGCCAGGATAATTTATCAGGAAGTAAATAAAAGAAAGAACTTTAATTCGTCTTTCAGCTCTTCGGGACATCTCAAAGTGCTTCCCAGCCAATGAATTTACCCTTAAACTGTGGTCACTGTTCGGCAGCCGAATGCGGCAACCAATTAGCATTTCCCCTTTTTGCTGTGGTGTCGAATCAGTTCGAAAGGCTCTCCCATGGAAACCTCTCAACTAATTATTCATCGTTAATAGGAGTCTGTCAATAATTAAATATGGAATGAATAAGAAGAAGATATTAAGGGCTCCATTACCATTGTTTGAGTAACTCTTGTAGACATTTACCACAACAGCTACAATGATGAATGCTCTCGTCCTTCTACACAGACTGTTGTCCCAGGGAGTCCATTTCCATCATTGTGCCTGGATTATATTTTGAGCTTCCTCAGGATCTGGAGGGCAATCTATTACATCTGTCCTTTGAAGCGAAGGGATTACAAGTGCTACCAATAGCACTTTACAGCTATCGTACAGTGCCAGAGCCCCTTTCCAGGACTTATGCTGGCTCAAGTGAGGACTTGGCCAACATAGGGCTTGTATTCCTTCTAAGGCCTCTCTATGCCTCCCCTGCCAGGACCCCAAATCTTTTAAAATTCCATTAAAATGGAAGGAGATCACAACAATCTATTCGGTTACTCAACCACTGAAGAGAATTATATGGTTAGGCCAGTTGGAAAATCCTAAGCTTGCAGCTGAAGTAAACAATCTGCTGTCCTCCTATTTGATTTGAATAGATCCCTGATAATATTTGAAAGTCCCCAAGAAATCATGGCCACCATCCTGTTGTGACCTCAGACCTCTGAACAAATTCCATAGAAAGGGAAAAAGATTAAGATGGTGTCACGAGCTCAGATCATTCAGACATAACATCCAAGAGACTGGTTGATAACTTTAAACCTCAAGAATGCTTATATTTGTATTACCATCTAGTCTAGTCTCAGAACAATCCTGTGACCCAACCTCCAGCCACCAACACGAGTTGATCCACGGTCACCTTTAACAACCTGCTGTGGTGTACTCTTGAAATACTTATCCTGTTGATGAAATGCTTCTTTAAAAAATTGCATTTATATAAAGCCTTTAACGTAATAAAATGTCCCAAGGCACTTCACAGGAGTGTTTTCAAACACAATTTGACACCGAGCCACATAAGGAGATATTGGGACAGTTGGTCAAAGAGGTAGGTTTTAAGAAGCAACTTAAAGGAGGAGAGAGAGAGGTAGAGAGGCAGAGAGGTTCAGGGAGCGAATTCCAGAGCTTAGGGCCAATGCAGCTGAAGGCATAGCCGCAAATGGAGGAGCGATTAAAATTGGGGATGAGCATGAGGCAAGAATTGGAGAAGCACAGAGATCGCGGAAGGTTGTAGGGCTGGAGGAGGTTACAGAGATAGGGAAATGCGAGGCCATGGAGGGATTTGAAAACAAGGATTAGAATTTGAAAATCGAAGCATTCCCGGACCGGGAGCCAATGTAGATCAGCGAGCACGGGAGAACAGAACTTAGTGCAAGTTAGGATACAGGCAGCAGAGTTTGTCTGGCATGTTTGTCCATAAATAGAAAATGGGCACAATAATTCATCCCATCAACAGCAGGTGCAAAAAAAAGTTCAGAAATCTTCTGATATCTACTTTGTTTGAGGACTCGATGTCTCCACACCTTTTTTCCATCTACTCTTCTCTCTCCTGTATTACAATATGGAAATTGTGCTCGAGTTGAGGTAAGATTTTGTTTCACATCCCAAAGGGCATAAATCCAAATTGAGGTAACTGGACACTGGCGATCCAAACCCTCCGCTAGATAATAAATTCTTGGATTGCAATCATACCTGAAATTACCAAGTAGAAACAAATTCCTTCCTGTTGTTATGTCAACAGTTTCCCTCTCTCTAAAGTCATGCTATTTGGGGGAGATTTTGTTTTCTAGTGTCAATAACTATGAATTCTAACATCTTGGCAGTCTCGTTGGTTCACAAGATTTGTACAGTTGGAGCCTATATCCAGATCCTTCAGAGTTCATTTTATGGCCATAAAAGCCTTTCAATCTTTCTGTAAATGACAAATTCACTGGTTGTCACTTCGGTGTTGAAGTTTATGGAAGACCTAGAATATTAAACCTTTGATCCTTTCACACTGAGCTCTTAATGTGGAATTGAGCTTGTACCTTTTCGTATGGACTTATTTTTCTCGGGCTTTATGATGATCACATTCCTAGCTTCAGTCCTGGCCTTAATGTTGCCGAGCTTCAAGTGTGTGTAGGCGATCCACAATGTTTTATTTAAAATTTATATTTTCAAACCTCATCTGAGATTGCTTCCAAAAACAAACTCATGGGCCAGGATTTTGACTCGAAGCCGGGAAGGGGGCTGGGGGGGTCGAATTGCGGACAGGAAACCCAGAAGTCCGGGCTTCCTGGATGTCCTTACGATTTTGACATAAGGACGTCTTTATTTGTCGGCTTCCTGTCCGACTGACTGGTCTGATTAATAGGATGGTCTCAGTCGGATGGGAGCAGAGCAAGGAAGAGGACGTGAAAAGGTAAGTGTTCAGGTAAGTCTTAGATTGTATAGATGGGAGTGGGCATGGGGGTATCAGTGGAGGGTCAGTCATCTGGGGAGGGGGGAGGTCAGTCATCGGAGGTCAGTCACTGGGGAGTTAGTTATCGGTGGTGGGGGGGGTTCAGTCATCAGGGGAGAGGATCGGGGGTCATGGGGGAGCGATCGGTGTCTCATTGTGGGGCCAGTCACGATGGGGGGGGGCCCGGATAGGGGGTCATCATGGGGGTCTGCCATCATTGGGGTCTGCGATCATTGGGGGGGGCGGGCAGGTGGTCCCGATTGTTGGAGGGGGCGTTGCGATCATTAGGGGGGACGTCGGCGATCGTCGGTGGGGTTTGCAGGTAGGCTTGTTAGGCCTGGGGGAAGGACCCCTGCTTCTCCGGGCCCACAAGCTGTGCCAGAAAGGCACTTACCTGCAGTTTCAGGCCATTTCACCTCCTCTCATGCGGCATGAAGGAGCAGGCCTGGGAATCCCAGCCCCCAGAGGTTGAAATCGCAAAATCTTTCAAAATGGAGGCTCGCAGCCTCCTTGAAATGTTTTAGTGACCAACCCGCCTCCTGAGAGCGGGTTGAACACCCGTCCCTCGTCCCTCCCCATTGAAAACCAGAAATAGGCAGGTTGGGGGGCGAATTGGGGGCGGGTCTGAAATTGTTGCAATTTTCAATGCCCCCCCGGCCCCCAACCCACCCACCCGTTTTTTCCCAGTTAAAATCCTGCCCATTGACTCCCATTTCTTTCTCAACAGATTGCAGTATCTAAAATTATTTCCTCCATTAAATTACTTAGAGGTCAAAAATTATACTGTTTCATGTTCAGAGTTCATATCATATATCATTGGGACTAAGTATTTACATATGTTTATTTAGTAATTTTTAGATATTTCATTCAATCAAGAATTCTTATGTGGGTTGTAGAGTGTTTATCTTAGTGTTATGAACTGGCAGATTTTTTTTTGCCAATCTTCCTCACCTCTCTTGCTGGGCTGTGCTTATATGAGGACGAGCACTCTCCAGTACGTCACCCATGTGAGCATTCTTCACGTGTGAGCCCAGACAGTATCGACTAGCTAATTATCCAGGGGAGTGTCACAGCTGAGCTCAATCCTATCCTCACCCAATGTACCTGAGCACTTCAGGCAGGGGTTGCTGCAAATTGAGCAGGCGTGGGAACTCTGGTTGATTTTCCTCCTTCTGATCCTGCAGTACTGAGACGACTTCTAGTGCCCTACTCTGCCCGAAATGAAATCCGATAACTTAGCACTGACCGGGCCTAACCTACGGCCTTCCTGGTCTGTACAGCTTGCTGACTTACTGCCTTAATCAGCTAGGTCTTTAGGGAGTCCCATGAGCTGGCAGATTGACCATACATGATGTCACTGAGATTTTATTTTAAAGTTAAGGCTCTCCATTGAATATTTTAGACTTATTGTTTGATAAGGGAATCATTCATAAGTAGAATCTAGATCTTAGCTCTGAGAAGTAATTGCATTGTAAAGCTTCTACTGTCAGCACAGTGAAGGTTCTGTCACTGGATAAACCGAGTTCGGTCTTTGTGGTCATTGTACCATTTAGGAAAGGTGACTTTCAAATTTGTTTCTTTTCTTTTGTATTTACCCACCTTGCATTTAATGCTTCTCCTCTGTACACCCTCTCACATCTTGCAGTAACTCAGTGAAATGCATTAATTTGTCATGCAACCTGAGTTTCTTGTAGTCCCAAGTCCTGTTCACCCACCACCCCTGTGCTCACTGACCGACATTGGCTCCCAGTCCAGCAATGCCTCAATTTTAAAATTCTCATCCCTGTTTCAAATTGCTCCATGGCCTCATCCCTCCCTATCTCTGTAACCTCCTCCAACCCTACAACCTTCCCAAGATCTCTGCATTCCTCCAACTCTGTCCTCTTGCACATCCCCAATTTCCATTGCTCCACCATTGGTGGTCGTGCCTTTAGCTGCCTAGGCCCTAAGCTCTGGAATTCCCTCCCTAAACCTCTCCACCTCTCTACCTCTCTCTCCTCCTTTAAGGTGCTCCTTAAAATCTATCTCTTTGACCAAGCTTTTGGTCAGCTGTCCTAATATCTCCTTAAGTGAATTGGTATCAAATTTAGTTTGATAATCGGTCTTGTGAAGCGCCTTAGGATGTTGTACTATGTGAAAGGTGCGAAATAAATGCTTGTTGTTGTTTAAGGGATCTGTTCAAATGGGCTGCTCTTGTATCTCATTGTAATACTCGGTGTATTGTCATGTTTTAGTTGCTTGCAGGGTTTGTTGTATTTTTGATTTGTGGTTGGGATCAGATCAGCCATGATCTTATTGAATGGCGGAGCAGGCTCGAGGGACCGATTGGCCTACTCCTGCTCCAATTTCTTATGTTCTTATGTTCTTATATTTTGCACACAATTTGTTGATGTTTCTTCTAAAGGTTCCAGAGGGTGCTTTTGTTTCTCTGTGATGTGTTGCAATGCTCAAGATAATCTTGTATTTAGTATCAATGTGGACTTGGCGCTTTTGAGTGCGATTGCGTTTGCTTAATGCCCACTACTCAGCTGGTAACATTGATGGATGATATGAGTCTCCTGGCATACAGGTGTGCCACTTTCCTAGGATCATGAAGATACCTCCATTGATCTCCTTTTAGGCCATTATTGAGTGCTTACCTTGATGAAACATTTCTTTGGTAACCCAGTCCCAGGCATAGTGGGTGGATGGGCCATAAATTTTCCAGACAAGGCAAACTCTCAAATGGGAGTCTGGCTTGGAAAGAGGTGTTTGGGTTGGAAGCTTGTGTGCCCAAGGCCATTCGTCATGAGCCCAGATGGTCCGTGCAATTTTACCAGCCAAAGACTGTGTCGTCTATTTTAGACCAAATGTAAACTCTACTTGTACGAATTTCTGTGATTTGCCGCTTGTTTCTCATTTGATTCACCGTCATGCCTTTGCTCCTTGTCGAGATTCCACATGAGACCCTTGTTTCATTGGAGTATTTGTGACACTCTAGTTTCTTGCAGTAATCCATTGTCAAGATTACCAAAGATTCAATGTGATGCCCTTTTTGTCATGTTTGTTTGCTTTAGTTTCTTGCATTTAAATTTGTTGAGTTCAAAGGATTTACAAAGATACCTCATCGTTAGATTTCATGAGTCTGCCAGAAAGTAACTTTTATTACTTTATCAGCTTCATATTCTGTTAGTGGTAAAAATGATTAAAGTTTGCAAGCTTTTTTTATTCGTTCATGGGATGTGGGCGCCGTTGGCAAGGCCAGCATTTCTTGCCTATCCCTAATTGCCCTTGAGAAGGTGGTGGTGAGCCGCCTTCTTGAACCGCTGCAGTCGTGTGGTGAAGGTTCTCCCACAGTGCTGTTAGGAAGGGAGTTCCAGGATTTTGACCCAGTGACGATGAAGAAATGGAGATATATTTCCAAATCGGGATGGTGTGTGACTTGGAGGGGAACGTGCAGGTGGTGTTGTTCCCATGTGCCTGCTTCCCTTGTCCTTCTAGGTGGTAGAGGTTGTGGGCTTGGGAGGTGCTGTCGAAGAAGCCTTGGTGAGTTGCTGCAGTACATCCTGTGGATGGTAAACACTGGAGCTACGGTGCGTCGGTGGTGAAGGGAGTGAATGTTTAGGGTGGTGGATGGGGTGCCAATCAAGTGGGCTGCTTTGTCCTGGATGGTGTTGAGCTTCTTGAGTGTTGTTGGAGCTGCACTCATCCAGGCAAGTGGAGAGTATTCCATCACACTCCTGACTTGTGCCTTGTAGATGGTGGAAAGGCTTTGGGGAGTCAGGAGGTGAGTCACTCGCCATTACACTCATTACAGACACATTAGGCTGAGCAAAAAATTTTGTAGTGATCCTTATTCTTCGCAATTACTTTACAGTTACAATCAAAGAAGATTTGGAGAGTTTTGAGATTTGCATTCTCTAAATCTGGTGTCTGAATAGCAAGGCCAGTACCTAACTGCCGATATTAGACCACCAAACAATCAAACACACGGCATCACTTGACTGGTTTTATTGGCAGCCTATTGCTGATGAATGTTTTAAGGTAATACTTGATGAGGCGATGCTTCAGTTCTCATGCATTACACAGCGCAGTGTTTTTTGTTTGGGACACTTGGATGAGGCAGGTATTTGTTTTGTCATGGAAATTTTTATATTCCGAGACTTTAGCTGAAACCTGACCATATATGTATGCCATGAAATCCTGTGGCATTGTAATGTCTGCATTATATATATTCTGGTACTTTGAAAACGTATGCCATGAATGCGGCATTTCTGATCGAAATTTTGTAATTGTATTTTTGTTGAAAAAGCAGATAAACTCTGAAAATAATATTGAGTGAAATTTTATCGATATCCAATTAACACAAGATGATTCAGGCTGACCTTCATTCCTTGTAAGGCAATATCATTGAGAGGTTAAAGCAATCATTTATATGCAAATTCATTTCCATTACAGTCTTGTATCCTTTTTATAATATACTTATCTTTACCATCACATACGCCCAACATAGGGGAAGGCTGCTCAAGTTAAGATAGTGTTGAGTGTATTCTAATCAACCTTCTTTGATAGTAACATCTTCATCTTAGACATTAAATTGAAATGACTAAATAACTCAAAAATTAAATCAAAAGAGGATCCTCAATTTCAGAACATGAAACAAGCAATATGTTGTAGCCCTATGATGTTTTAATTGGAGGTTAAATTGTATAAGAATTTATAAGAAACTTTCACAGTACGAGCTATTAAAATTGTTGATGTTCTTTATAGCGTCAAGCTTCCTCAGAGTTAAATGATAGCATGAATGATATAAAAACAGAAAATGCTGGAAATGCTCAGCAGGTCAGAAAGCATTTGTGGAGAGGGGAAGCAGTTAACGGCCCTGATATTAGCGGGGAGGCGGGGGCGGGGGTGTGGCGATTGGGCGCGTAGCAAACCCGCATGAACCAAACTTGCCGTTTCCGACGCGATCGCATGTTGATTGATAGCGGTCAACGTCCTCTCCGGGTTTCGCGCCCAGCAGCTAACCTGATTGACAGGCTGGCTGCCATCAGGAGCTGCAATGCGAGGGGGTGGGGTGGGGTGGAAAAGAGAGAGAGCCGGACGTCATCTGGCGCTGGAACGGAAGACCGGGGGTGGGGGGAGAATGGGAGATCCGGTGCAGGACTGGAAGACCGGAGTGGGGGGGGGGGGGGGGAGGAGGTTATGGGGAGAGGGGAAGACTGGGGGGGGGACATCGGGAGGGTGAAGAGGGAGACTTTGGAGCAGGGTGCAAAGGTAGGTGCATTTAGTGTTTTCACTTCCTTGCATGGTTTTTTATTTAACGTATTTAGTTTCTTTTTCCCTGAGCTGACCCTTCATGCCTGGTTTCAGAAGTGGTGGGCAAGGCTCCCAGGTAAGTTTTAAAAAAATCTTTCGAACTACTTATTCTGTCACAGGTAAAGTGCCTTAAGTACCTCAATGAGGTACATTTGACTCTTTAACTGTCGTCCCGCCGGTTTTAATTGCCGGTGGGACTTCCGTTTTCGGGTCTCCCGCGCGTACACAGGTGGGTCCCTGGGAAACGCGGCAGGTTGGAGCCAGCTTCCGAACCTGAATGCGATTTTCAGAGCCCCCCACCCCCAATGCACCCGCAATTACCTCCTAAAATCACCCCCAATGTTTCAGGTCGATGACCTTTAATCAGAACTGGAAGAAGTAAAGATTTAACAGTTTTTAAGCAAGTACAGAGCCAGGGGAAAGGTGGGTGCTGAGGGGAGGAGAGGGAAGAAAAAAAGGGAAGGTTCTGTTATAGGGTGGAGGGCAGGAGTGATTAAATGACAAAAGGGATGATGGTGCAAGACAAGGAGGGTGGTAATGGGGCAAATAAAGGAACAAAAGATGGGTCAAGAGGAGCTGTAAATGGCAACAGCAGAACCAGTACCAGCACCTGCTGTCCAAAGAAATGGGAGTGGTGGTTATAATCTGAAGTTATTAAAATCAATGTTGAGTCCGGAAAGTTGTAAAGTGCCTAATCGAAAGATGAGGTGCTGTTCCTGAAGCTTCCGTTGAGCTTCATTGGAACAGTGTAAGAGGCCGAAGTCAGAGTGGGAGCGGGACGGAAACGTGAAATGGCAGCCGACCAGAAGGTCAGGACCACGTTTGCGGACTGAATGGAGGTGTTCAGCAAAGCGATCACCCAATCTGCGTTTGGTGTTCAGCAAAGTAGAGGAGACTGCATCATGAGCATCGAACACAGTGAATGATATATTCTCTTCAGGCAACTGATGGGCATGAAAAGTTGGTGAGAGTATAAAATTGGTATTTTTTTCCTCCTATGTATAAAGTTGAAGTGCCAGTTAAGTGAAGTATTATTTCTTCTTGAAACAGAGGCAACGAGAGCCACAATCTCCCCATTTTATACTCCCGTCAAAGTGTTTGCAGTTCTTTATTTTGTATTTTTAGTGGACAACTGTCGACTAATTGATAGAGACTGATTGCCATGGTTAGTCAATAACTCCATTATCATTGTATCATGGGCACCATTTTAGCACCCGCTATCGGGTGCGTTCCTGGCGGGGGGGGGGCTCTGAAAATCAGGGAATCTCGGAGCAGGTTCGGAGCCCGGCTCCAACCCGCCTACTTCCGGGTTCCCCACTGACGCGCCGGCGTGCGCGCGCAGCCCCCGCATGTGGGAATCCCGCAGGCAATTAAAGCCAGCGGGATGCCACTTGAAACTATTTATGTTGCTTGTTCAGGTCGTTTACAGACCTGATTGAGCTGTTTTATTCGGAGGGGTGGGATTTTACACTGAACTGAGACTGTTTCCCATACTGGGGGAAACAATCACAGTTCAAACGGAGGTGTTGCAGCCAGCAGCCTGTGGCAGCTGCAAAGGTGCATTCGACAGGTGGCCACTCCGTCACATTGGACAAAAGTTGGCCTCCACCACCCTCCTCCTAACAAGAAAATTCACCGACCTGGAACCGCAACCCCGGTGTGAGGACACACTTACTGACCTTGCGGACCCCCTCAGATGTATATTTCCTGGATGGGGGCCGCCGTAGCTGCAGTCATGACCTCCTCGGAGGGTGAACAGCATCACCAGCCACGCCGGCCACGCCGTCCACCTCTGACACGTGGAGCTCCACAACACAGTGCTGTGATACATCCACCTGCACAGCAGAAGGGAGGGCAACCGCAGAGAGAGATGCGTCGCAGAGGGCACTACCCTCGCCACAGGGCCCACAGACCGAGGCTCAGCTTCCTGGACCTCTCTGAGCAGCAGTGCACACGGAGGCTCAGAGTCACTCGACATGTAGTCGTGGACATCTGCAGCCTCCTTCATGCCGAGCTGCTCCCGGCTGGCCCGAGCACCATCTACTTACCTGTCGCTGTCAAAGTCACCACTGCCCTCAACAACTTCTCCTCCGCATCCTTCCAGGGTGCCACCAGGGACATCGCCGACGTCTCTTAGTCGTCTGCACAAAAGAGCCCTGCAAATACACCTACACCCACTCTGCAGTGACACAATGGGTGGCATCAGTTGTGGGTCTTCATTGTGATCCTCAGGAAAGGGCATTATTGCACAAACCAGACAAGATTCGCAAAGACGTGGCAGTAGTGGTGCCAATATAATATGTAATGTGAGTTGATCAGAAATTAAATATAAGTAACAACCATGACAAACCCTCAAACAACCTTGTGCATCCCCTTCATGCTCACGACACGTTTGCCTTACGCTGCCTACTGCACATATGTGATGCATGCCCTGTGGCTGCAGCACAGGTAGTGGCAGGTTGAGTGAGGCTGACTGTGAAAGAGATGCATGAGAGGGTGAGTATGAGATAGAGCCATGAGATTGTATGAGGATTGGGTTGAGTGGTAGTGGTGGGATGAGTACTGGCGAGGTGAGTAAGTGCAGGTAAGATGAGGATGAGGTTTGAGTGGGTGTGAGGGGTGATGTGACAGAGTAGTGTTGGCAGTGCAGAAGGAGATGTGGGGTGGGGGCGGTGATGTGGCAGACGGAGTGTAGGGGAATGAGTAAGTGTACTCACTTTGGCTGGCCTACTGAGGTCATTGCAGCGCCTCCTGCACTGTATGCAGGTGGGCGATATGTTGGTGGTGCAGGTAGCCTCCTCTGCCACCTCGAGCCAGGCCTTCTTGGTGGCAGAGGCAGGCCGTTTCCTCCCGCCCGCCGGGGGGGGGGAAGATCTCTGTCCTCCCCCTCCTCCTCACCCCATCCAATGATACCTGGAGTGAGGCATCATTAACCTGGGAGCAGCCTTCCCCCTGGGCTGCTCCATGCTGTAATTTTTTCTGTTTGTTGCAGCATCAGTCAGTGGAGGACTGCCCCTTTAAATAGAGCTCCTCCAGCTGACAGAGCTTACTGCGCATGTGCAGCCCGCCCGATGCGCAGATCAGCAGTGGGGAACCCGGAAGACCAGGTAAGTGGATCCAATTGGGCTGCGATTGCGCGGGGGGCAGACTAATTTCACCGGGCGCATTACGCACGTGCCCAATAGCCCCCCCGCCGCGAACCCGCAGCCCTGCTAACATCGAGCCCCATGTGACTACCAAGATGGTAGAAGACGAACTTGATGGATCTTGGTCTTTGTTCAACAATTCCTATGTTCCTATGACATGTTATCCAAGCTGATCCAGTAAATTAGAGGATGCCTGTCCCTTTCTTGAGAATTTTGGCCTGGAACTACTTGACATGTATGTACAATGCGACCATCTCAGATCTTCTGCCTGCAGCGTCAGTCACATTGCATGAAAAGACTGCCAAACAGTAGTTTTGTTGGTTTGCATAGCCGGGGTTCATTATTTTCTTCAGTAAAAATCTTGTGGAGCGCTCGGAGACTATTCCACTTTTAGCTTTTGCCAGGACTCAAGGTGCCACAAAAAGTTTCTTCAGCAATGGTGATGCATAGTCTCTTGGTAATTTCCTTTTTACAACGATTTTCCATGTGCAGGTTCTGCAACTGTAGGCGAAATAGAGCAGATGAAGCATCTGCCTGAATTCATCAAGACCGATGCATCAAACAGATAAATGTTGCATTTTTCTTGGAACAGGACTTCCAAAACTGTCACAGGAAAAAGCATTGGTTGAACTGCAGATCTTCACCTACTCATAGATCACTCTCTGGAGCCTAGATAAGTAAATACAGTGTCATTGTTTCAACTCCCAAATATTGATCATTGAACTCTAAGTTATGCAATGAGTTGCAGGTGAAAGAAACTTCTGCATCAAAATTATTCTACTGCCAGCTACTGCTTTGTGCCAGTTCATGGTCAAAATCAGATGGTGGTCATTTACCATTCCTTATGTTTCCTGTCAGGAAAGGGCACTAATCCATTTCTGGGAAAGAATTTCAACCTCTGGTTTCTTATGACCACGGTGGAAAAGAGAGGTCAGTCCTTTGAGATAACTCTCCGTGATGGAGTAATCAGCAGGTTGTAGAATGTTGGCTGATGCAACAGCCAGTGCTCATGACTGTCAGCCTCAAGAGCATTGAGCACATGGGTTTAAATCCCCTCTCACTCCCAGAACTCAAAACAAATCTTTCAAGATCTTTATATTGAACAGCACTATTGAATGATGGTTCATGCCGAGGTCCCCATCAGGGTGCCCCTCAAGGACATCCACTGTTAAGTCCCTGACTTTTCACTCAGACGCAACATTGTGACCATACACCAAGGTCCTGGTGCCGATATTCAATGTGACCTTTTGCTGAGAGTTCATCCCTTTTGAGGAGGAAAATTAAGTGCAGCCCTTCTCTCCCACAGAAGGCATGGTTTTAGCACCATATTTTCTGTTGATTGTGAAGAGCTGTCTTCACTGATGGGGTCACCCTATCCTTGTGAGCTAGTTTTGCTAGGGTCTACCTTTGTTAGAAGGGGCTGTGACCATTGACCAGTGTACTTTCTGAATAGAATGAGCTGTTAGGGAGCAGCAGCTTTATCTGTTTCACCATGCAAACTCCTAGTTTTGCCGTAGAACAAGCATTAACTTTCCATTTAGTATTTGGGTAGATCCATTCCAAAGAATGGTTGGGGAATGAGAATCCAACTCCTGGGACTGAGCATCCATTGGTGTACCTTCGAGTCATGATAAACACCGAGTATTCCCCATAAATTTGGTGGGGAAGGGACACATAGAAAGTGGGAGGGAGATGCACATACACCACTAGTAGAGAAACATGCATGTTGGGAGGAGGAAGAGAGAGATGCACATTCATGAATGCACATGCATATGCTCCCACCACCCAGCTGAAGGCTACCATTGCCCATGAAATCGGAATTGAGGTCTTTATCCTTTACAAAGGATTTAGTATCAATTATACGACCAGCCCAACAATTCACCGTGGCTCATTCTTTCATCATCATCAGAGTATGTGCCTGTAAAAGGGATTTTAACCACTTTATGTTCTTAGTGGGGAAGGTGTCTCCACAGTTTGCTGAAGAGAATTCCAAATCTTGTAAAGGAAAAAAATCTTAATCACTTTAAATGAATGACTTTCCAAGACCTGCGAGCTAGGGAAAAGGAAACACAATCACTTAGAGTAACTAAAAAGACTCATTCACTGGGAAGACAGAGAGGGTTACTGACAGGTTAAGATGGTTGTTACATTTGTGCTGTTGCATCTTTTGTCTTATGCAGTAAAATTGAGTAATGGCCTTTGACCACACCACTTATCTGAAATTCACTTGAGTTCAGGGACAAGGATTTTAGTTTACCATTGAAGATGCGAAACCATATTCTGCATACATCTAAGAAACATTATTTTTAAGGGTAATTTCCAATTGCATTCCCGATGAGGAACCTTGCCTGCTAGGTGCCCATAAAGAAATCCAGGTGCACACTGGGCACAATTTTCTGACCATTATTTGAAATGGTCAGAAACTCAATCGCAGCATGTGCCTGGATTTCCAATGTGCACTGTGATGCTCCCTGCTGGGATAGTGAAGTCAACAACAAAGACTTGCAATTATACAGCATCTTTAATGTAAAGTAGCATCTTGTGACGCATCACAGAAGCGCAATTAAAATAAAATGGCCGATGAACGAAAAAAAGGAGTTATTGGGAAGGGTAAGCAAATGCTTGGTCAAACAGATGAGTTTTGAGGAGGGACCAAATAGAGGAGAGGACTGCGGATCGGTTTAGGGAGGGAAATCCACACTGTGGGGCAGAGGCGGCTGAAGACACTGCCACCAATGGTGGGGAGAAGGGAGGGAGGATGTTAAAAGGTTAGAATTGGAGGAACAGAATTAAGGGGTGGGAGGAGGCTGTTTGCCTGGAGGTTTCTGCAGATATAGACCATGAAATGATTTAAACATGAGGGTGAGCATTTTAAATTTGAGGCATTGGGGGACCAATAGCGACTGGAGGTCAGCGAAGATGGGGTGCTAAGTGAGCTGGACTTGATCAATTCGGACACCAGAGTTTTGAACGAGTTGAGGTTTATGGAAGCTGATCAGAAGAGCATTGGAATAGTCGAGTCTGGAGGTGACTTAGGCATGGATGAGGGTTTCAGCAGCAGATGGGCTGAGGTAGGGATGGAGGCAGGCAAGGAAATGAAGATAGAAGTTGGCATTTTTTGTGATGGCGAGGACTTTGAGTCAAATAGGACACCATCTCCCTCATTCTTATAGTTGGAAAATTACCATTTTTAGGTGCAATTGTAAACAAATTAAACAGACTAAACAATTTTCTGAATTGGGACCATTCTCTTTTTGTCCAGTTCAAACTGACAAGCTGTTTGTTCTTTTTTAGGTTGAATATGAGAACACTGTATTGCGGTTTGTGCACAGACAATATCTTGGCTTCTTTTTGAATATAAAACATTAAATGAGTATGGATGAACACTGTATTTTATATATTAGGTTGGTGGTCATGGTGTTATGGGATTTGTAACTTAGAAGATTTATGCAAAGAAATTACCTGTGCCGAGATCAGAAATGGAGGTGAAAAAGTCTTTTTTTCTCCCCCCCGTCTTTGAATCGAAACACTTAGTAATTGTGTAGAAAATGAGCTTTGAAAAGCTAAACAATGGTCTCATCTATTGCTGTAAACTGCGACAGGCAATTAAACATATTGGGCCATAATTTGCTGTGGCAGGTTACCTAATGGCAACTGGCATTAGTTAGACTTGCCCTTGCACATTTAGGTTTTTAAATTTTGCAAGGGATTTTAACCACTTTATGTTCTTAGTGGGGAAGGTGTCTCCACAGTTGGCGAGCTGATAAGATCGCAGCGAAGGAAACAGGGCATCTGGGACCTGAGTGAACAGGCAAGCAACTGGGTATCTCCTTAACCGCTCAGATTAAAGGATTGTGAAATAAACAGCGCAAGGACTAAGAAGGAAGTGTAAATTACAGTGAGTGAATTCAATGTCAAATCAGGTACAGAAAGAGAAATAGAGAAGGCGAGCTGGATTGGATTAAGAGAGAGAGAAAAAAAGACAGAAAGGAAAAGTTAAAAAAAAATTTAATTTAAAATTTTTTACTTTTAAAATTTTCAACAATTAAAACCTGAAGGAATGAAACTCCACACTTGTAATAGTTAATTTTCGGTGCCAGAGAGGTTGACTGACAGTAATTAACACTTATCATGTCGCTAAAAGGGTACTTAGACTTCAAGTGACTTGACTTAACTTTCTGTGGCGAGTTTCGTTCGTATCTACCGCGCAAGCACAGGAACTCAACACCGTTCAATGCATTTCAATGCTGATGATGTGGAGATGCCAGTGATGGACTGGGGTTGACAATTGTAAACAATTTTACAACACCAAGTTATTGTCCAACAATTTTATTTGAAATTCACAAGCTTTCGGAGGCTTCCTCCTTCCTCAGGTGAATGTTGTGGAAATGAAATCCTCGAACCCTTCGCATTTATAAATCACAGAACAATATCTGGTGATTACAGATAGTCGTTCCAACTGCCCGTTGCCAGATTCATCAGCCGCACTCAGAAGACAGTCCAGAATGTCACCCGAGCACAACGCAACGCCATCAACGCTCTCAAGACCAACCGCAACATCGTCATCAAACCAGCGGACAAAGGAGGAGCCATCGTCATACAGAACAGAACGGACTATTGCAAAGAAGCATACCGACAACTGGACAACCAGGAACACTACAGACGGTTACCCGCAGATTCGACCAAAGAACACACCCACCAGCTCAACAAACTGATCAAGACCTTCGATCCAGACCTTCAAAGCATCCCACGCGCTCTCATCCCACATACTCCCCGCGTGGGAGACTTCTGCTGCCTCCCAAAGATACACAAAGCCAACACACCCGGACGTCCTATCGTATCAGGCAACGGAACCCTGTGTGAGAACCTCTTTGGATACATCGAGGGCATCCTGAAACCCATCGTACAGAGAACCCCCAGCTTCTGTCGCGACACTACAGACTTCCTACAAAAACTCAGTACCCACGGAGCAGTTGAACCAGGAACACTTCTCACCATGATGGACGTCTCGGCACTCTACACCAGTATCCCCCACGATGACTGCATCGCTGCGACAGCATCAATACTCAACACCAACAACAGCCAATCTCCAGACGCCATCCTACAACTCATCCGCTTCATCCTAGATCACAATGTCTTCACCTTCGATAACCAGTTCTTTACCCAAACACACGGAACAGCCATGGGGACCAAATTCGCACGCCAATATGCCAACATTTTCATGCACAAGTTCGAGCAGGACTTCTTCACTGCACAGGACCTCCAACCAACACTATACACCAGATACATCGACGACATTTTCTTTCTATGGACCCACGGCAAGGAATCACTAAAGAGACTACACGATAACATCAACAAGTTCCATCCCACCATCAAGCTCACCATGGACTACTCCTCAGAATTAGTTTCTTTCTTGGACACACGAATCTCCATCAAAGACGGGCACCTCAGCACCTCACTCTACCGCAAGCCCACGGACAACCTCATGATGCTCCACTTTTCCAGCTTCCACCCTAACCACGTCAGAGGCCATCCCCTATGGACAGGCCCTGCGAATACACAGGGTCTGCTCAGACGACGAGGAACGCGATGGACACCTACAGATGCTGAAAGACGCCCTCGTAAGAACGGGATATGACGCTCGACTCGTCGATCGACAGTTCCGACGGGCCACAGCGAAAAATCGCATAGACCTCCTCAGAAGACTAACACGGGACGCAACCAACAGAGTACCCTTCGTCGTCCAGTATTCCCCCGGAGCGGAGAAACTACGCCATGTTCTCCGTAGCCTTCAACATGTCATCAATGACGACGAACACCTCGCTATGGCCATCCCCACACCTCCACTACTCGCCTTCAAACAGCCACCCAACCTCAAACAGACCATCGTTCGCAGCAAATTACCCAGCTTTCAGGAGAACAGCGTCCACGACACCGCACAACCCTGCCACGGCAACCTCTGCAAGACATGCCAGATCATCGACACAGATACCACCATCACACGAGAGGACACCACCCACCAGGTGCATGGTTCATACTCCTGTGACTCGGCCAACGTTGTCTACCTCATACGTTGCAGGAAAGGATGCCCCAGAGCATGGTACATTGGCGAGACCAGCAGACGCTGCGACAACGGATGAACGGACACCGCGCAACAATCGCCAAACAGGAGGGTTCTCTCCCTGTCGGGGAACACTTCAGCAGTCATGGACATTCAGCCACCGACCTTCGGGTAAGCGTTCTCCAAGGCGGCCTTCGAGACACACGACAACGCAAAATCGTCGAGCAGAAATTGATAGCCAAGTTCCGCACCCATGAGGACGGCTTCAACCGGGATCTTAAGTTCATGTCATGCTACACGTAACCCCACCAGCGAACAAATGTTATCTGTTTTTAATATAACGGGTCATTTGCTGTCTTTCTCTTCCTTCCAGATGTTTCTATGTTTCTGCCTCTCTCTCTCTCTCTCTCTCTGTTTAGTTTTTTTTTGGTTGTTTGTATATTCAGTGGCCTTGTAGGTAAGACCTCTCTGTCTGCACACTGTGATTGCCTTGGCAACGGGCAGTTGGAAAGACTATCTGTAATCACCAGGTATTGTTCTGTGATTTATAAATGCGAAGGGTTCGAGGATTTCATTTCCACAACATTCACCTGAGGAAGGAGGAAGCCTCCGAAAGCTTGTGAATTTCAAATAAAATTGTTGGACTATAACTTGGTGTTGTAAAATTGTTTACAATTTTCAATGCTGAGGCAGACAGCGAGATGCCATTTTAGCGAAGCGAACGGTGGAGGGGCGCATCTCTGATAGCAACTTTTGGATTTCTGCGTTTATCCGCACATCTGCCCCTCGCCTGAAGTTGCTGTAGCATTTGAGCATAATTAACAGAGAGCGCCATTAGCCTCACTAATATCTTGATAGCAAAATCTGACCCATTGGTTGTTCAAGCGTTTATATTGGGATCTGCATAGGAAGCCAGCTAACACAGTGAGAACGTAGCTCACTGGAACCACCAGGTTTCCTGTCTGTCTTTTGTCAGTATTCTGACTCATAGATTACAGGAACTGGAAAGACGTGGACAGATATGTTAATTTGACGTGGGCTCTTGTCTTACTGAACCATCAAGATCGTTGAAGCTGTGCGAATCTTCCCACATAATTGCACTGGCATCTTCTGGCATTTTGTTCTCATGTAAATTATGTGTGGTACACAGCCTGATGCATTCAGCCTGATATGTTGGGGGAATCTGTTCTGCCATCATCTTTGCTTGAGTTTGCTTCTCATTTGCTTTCTTTGATATGTAGCAGCTCCATTTCCCAACTTGCTCCTCAATGAAAGCGTTTCAATTTTTTCCTCAATTTCCACAAGTGGACACTTTCTTTCTTGGAAATAAATTGTAAATATTTGTAACTTTGTAAAATCTGTCAGTTGTAGAGTGAAAGAACCAAGTTCTATTGCTTGATGTCAGTAAGATTCTTCTCTAAAAATATATCTAAGCAAACCAGGGTACTGGGTATTGCTATCAATCCTACAAAGATTACAAAAGACTTGTTTTCAATGCAACTCTTTCAATTGTCTCATGTAATACAATGCTAATATTTTCTTCTGTGAGACCAACCTTGAACAACTAAGGGTATGAGAATTGCAAGAAAAGGTAGAACATGCTAGATATACAACAGAAGGTCGTTCAGTATCTGAAAAAGAAAGATGACTCAATGTTTAGGGTGGACTCTTCCTTCGAATCCTGTGGCGATCGGGGTCAGATGCACAGAGATAGAGGAAACCCTTTCTTTGCCAATGGGAAAAAAAGTGAACTTGGAAGAATTAAACAAAAATTAATTTGATTAAACAGTCAGAACCCATAAACTCTCCTCATGGTCTATTGGGTAAAGGCACCGTCTAGTATGGCTGCAAGTTATAAAGACCACATGCCGGAATGAGATTCAACAGTTTCAACTGTTCCCTTCTGGCTCAAAGGGGTTGATTGGCATTACAATAACAATTATCACATTGTTAAGAAGGTACTTGCGCTGTTAAGTTCCAGCCTTAACTTTCTGTGGCGAGTTAATGTGCAAATCCAGCATGGTCTTAAAAATAATAGGGAGGCTAAGGGCGAGATGCCATTTGTGCAAAGCAAACAGTTGTGTAGGAATAAATTGATCAGTAAGTTCTACAGATTTGCAACTCTCGATGTATCTCTTAATCCCCTGAACTTGCTGGCTGATTTGCACTTTAATAACATTGTGTGTCATTAATGTGCTGTTATTTTTCCAGCAATGTTTATGTAGAAAAATGAATAAATCTCACAATAGCACCATGTTTGAAGAAATGGTTAAAACAATTCAAAGTGTGAGGAATAAAAATATTACATAGGCACTGAGTAATTTAATTAAGTACAACATTTACACTTAAAGATTTGTGTGCCAGTAACATTAAATAAAAATTCCATGGTTCATTAACCAAGGACATCACTTCTATGCAAATGCATGATGAGTAAACACTACAGGAGCATTGTGAAATGTCAGATGATACCAGTTTCTCCTAAAGATCTTGCCATGCTCAGTTCTTGGGTGTCAGCCATGGCTCAGTTGGTATCACTCTCACCTCTGAGTCAGAAGGTCGTGGGTTCAAGCCCCACTCCAGAGATTTGAGCGTGTAATCCAGGCTGATACTGCAGGGTAATGCTGTGCAGTCGGAGATGCTGTCTTTCGCATGAGATGTTAAACCAAGGCTTCATCTGCCCTCTCAGGCGGATGTAAAAGATCCCATGGCACTATTTCGAAGAAGAGTAGAGGAGTTCTCCCCTGTGTCCTGCCCAATATTTATCCCTCGACCAGCATCACTGAAACAGATTATCTGGTCATTATCACATTGCTGTGTGCAAATTAGCTGCAGCATTTCCTACATTACAACAGAGACTTAAAAAAAAAAAGGAAACAACTTAATTGGCTGTAAAGCAGCATATATATGCAATTCGTTCTTTCTTTTCTTGTATAATAGAATCTGACATCCACTTGCTGTTGCACTCTTGCTGGGATCAGTTCTCTTTGAGAAGTGTCAGTGTTGGCATTATCATCATTTTCTCGTAGAGCCTTTTGCAATCTTAACATCCTCTGCCTTGCTGTTTGACTCGATACCTTGGTGAACTGGTGATCTGACTGAATTTGTTTTTGCAAACTTTTGGAATTCCCTTGAGTTAAATGGTGGCCCCATGTCTGACATCATCTCATTTGGAATACAAAATGAGCTTTCATCCTGGTTAAGACTTCCCTTTTCTTAAATCAGTGAAGCTGACAATCTCAACGAAAACAATAGAATAAGACATAACATCGAAGATAACCTCTCCATTCAGCTTCAAACAGATCCTCCTCTCTCTCTTTTCCCAAAGCTTGTACTTGATATATTTGACGTTTAATAAGAGATCCTTTTATTATTTAACTTGAAATGACTTGCATGTATCACACCTAAATACATAAGTCTTGGAGTTCAATTTTAAAATGGAGCCGGGAAGGGGGCGGGGGGGTCAGATTGAGGTTGGGAAACCCATTAGTACTGCACGGACCCCCCCACCCCCAAAACGATCACGGACTTCGGACCCCCGATCGCGGACACCCCGACCCCCAACCCCCCCCCCCCCCCCGACTCCGATCCCCCCCAACCCTCGACCCTGATCCTCTTGGGGGTGGGGGGGGGGCCGGGATCCGTGATCGTTGGGGGGGGGTCGGTGCAGGTAGGCTTGTTGGGCCTGGGGGAAGCACTCCTGCTCCTCTGGGTCCACAAGCTGTGCCTTTCCAGGCACTTACCTACAGTCTTGGGCCTTCTCGCCTCCTTACACTTGGCTCCCCGGGGTTGAGATTGGGAATTGGAGAAAAATGGAGGCCTGAAGCCTCCTTGAAAGGTTTTAAGGCCTGACCCATATCCTGGGAGCGGGTTGGTCGCCTGCTCCTCGTCCTGCCCCGGTGAAAACCGGAAATGGGCAGGTTGGGAGTGGGTCTGAAATGGTGGCAATTTTCAATGCCCCCCATCCCCACCCTACCTGTTTTTTACTTTGAAAATCGAGTCCCTAATATTTATATTCACCAGAGGCCAATGCATCATTCTTCTAGCTCTCTAAAGGCACCTTTCATTTTTGATCTGGCTTAAGCTAACTCTCTATTTTGTCTCTCCTCTCATGTGTGGCAGTATGAAAACTCTAGTATGTTTGAATATCAATTCTCAATTCATCTCTGATATTAAAATATACAACAATTTGTGTCAGGGCATCCTTTGTTTAATGTCATTTTCAACAATTTCGAGTTGTCTTCTACTCCAGTAGCCTGATGATCTCTGTCATTCTGTTCTCAGTAAGTATTGCTTCACATTGACATTTTCTATTTCTTTTGTTGTTTCTGAGCATGTGTCAATCATTATGATTTCCTCATCAACTTTGTTGGCCATGTGACATTGATTTAGAAGTATAGAAGATTAAAGGGATGATTAAAGGATTTGATAGGGTAGATCGAGAGAAACTATTTCATCTGGTGGGGGGAGTCCAGAGCAAGGGGGCATAACCTTAAAATTGGAGCTAGGCCGTTTAGGGGTGATGTCAGGAAGCACTTCTTCACACAAAAGATAGTGGAAACCTGGAACTCTCTCCCCCAAAAAACTGTTGAGGCTGGGGGTCAATTGAAAATTTCAAAACTGAGATTGATAGATTTTTGTTAGGCAAGGGTATTAAGGGTTATGGAACCAAGGCGGGTAGATGGAGTTAAGATTCAGATCATCCATGATCTAATTGAAGGGTGGAACTGACTCAAGGGGCTGAATGGCCTCCTCCTCTTTCTATGTTGCTATATGCAGTATGGCATCTATTTGTTTCTCTTTTTAAAAAAAAATCTTTGTGTTTTGTCATCACTTTCCAAAGTAATTTTCTTCCCAATACAGTACTGTTTGAATGTTTCTAAATCAAAAACAATGGCTCAGATTTCTTTTTCTTTTTAAGCATAATTTATCTTTGTTTCAGTTGGGGATCCTGAGGCATGAGTTGCAGGTGATCAGCTTGCATAAGGCCCAGGAGGCTTCTGTTGCCGCATTCTGAGCTGGCGGTCTCAGGGTCTTGAGGACAGGAGTCAAAAGGCCCCGAGACCCAATGATTGTCCAGTCTGAGGGACTTAAGTCCATCACTAGCTTAGTGAAATGCTCCTTTGTCTGCCAATTCCCAGGGCAATGTAAAAGGGGTTGGAGACTTGGTGAAATAGTCTCCGCCCCCTATTTTTTGACCTTTGCACCTGGGAATGGGCTTTCCTCGGGGGCAAAACTCAAAGGGCAATCTGCATGTTTTTGCAACCTGCTTCAGAAATGTTGCAGCATTTTTTTTAAAACTCAGATGTAACTTTTAAAAAAAAATAAACTGGAACAATATTTTCCCAATGAGTACTGAAGGATTAAGCCATTACAGGGTGCTATCGTGAAATATTTCTCTTACTGCGTGCTTTGGTTTTTCCTAAGAATGATATATCCTGTCTTTTGCCCATCACAAGGAATTATTTTTTTGTAAAGATCAGAGATTTGTTGCAGTAACAATAAGCAACGCATATTACATTATGTAGAATTTATAGCATAGAAACCAGCCATTCGACCCAACTAGTCTATGCCGGTATTTATGCTCCACACAAGCTTCCTCCCACCCTACTTCATCGAACACTATCAGCATTTCCTTCTGTTCCTTTCTCCCTCATGTGCTTATCTAGCTTCCTCTTAAATGCATCTATGTTGTACGTTTCAACTACTCCCTGTGGTAGTGAGTTCCACATTCATGGTACGATATTTTAGTTAACGACTTATGTATTCAGAGAACCTTGCATGCAGTTCCTCAGGCTAATCAATAATGCGATCTTCTTTCCACTACCCAGAGAAATGTGAAGTGGGGTCATGAGTCAGCCTGGTAGCTGCAAATAGTAGCACCAGTTGTTGAAGCAATACAAAGGAAAATAACTGCAACCAACATTTCAGTCGTGTATCAGATGGAACCAATGGTGGTGGGATAGCGAAGAGAAAATTGAGTTGTGTTATGCATCAAAAAGCGGGGCATTAATCAGGATGAGAGAGGAGACTAATAGGCAAATGATACATCAAACTAGAAAGGATGATGTGGAGATGCCGGTGATGGACTGGGGTGGACAAATGTAAGGAGTCGTACAACACCAGGTTATAGACCAACAGTTTTATTTGAAATCACAAGCTTTCGGAGCTTTTCTCCTTCGTCAGGTGAGTGAAGGGTTCCATAAAGGCACAGCATTTTTAGTCAGAGAATAATGCCTGGTGATTACAGATAATCTTTCCAACTGCCCGTTATCACACCTCGGCAGAGAGATAATCACAGCAATCAAAGGAGTGGATGGTGTTCAGACAGGTTAGTCAGGGAAACCTTACATCCAAGAATACTGAATACACAAGGGGTCAGATAACAAAGACCGAGAGAGAGAGAGAGAGAGAGAGAGAACCGAAAGGCAGAGAGAGAGAGAGAGAGAGAGAGATTGACCAGTTGTATTAAAAACAGATAACTTTTTTGCGCTGGTGGGGTTACATGTAGCATGACATGAACCCAAGATCCCAGTTGAGGCCGTCCTCATGGGTGCGGAACTTGGCTATCAATTTCTGCTCGACGATTCTGCGTTGGCGTGTGTCTCGAAGGCCGCCTTGGAGAACGCTTACCCGAAGATCGGAGGCTGAATGTCCTTGACTGCTGAAGTGTTCCCCGACTGGGAGGGAACCCTCCTGACTGGCGATTGTTGCGCGGTGTCCGTTCATCCGTTGTCGCAGTGTCTGCATGGTCTCGCCAATGTACCATGCTCCGGGGCATCCTTTCCTGCAATGTATGAGGTAGACAACGTTGGCCGAGTCACAGGAGTATGAACCATGTACCTGGTGGGTGGTGTCCTCTCGTGTGATGGTGGTATCTGTGTTGATGATCTGGTATGTCTTGCAGAGGTTGCCGTGGCAGGGTTGTGTGGTGTCGTGGACGCTGTTCTCCTGAAAGCTGGGTAATTTGCTGCGAACGATGGTCTGTTTGAGGTTGGGTGGCTGTTTGAAGGCGAGTAGTGGAGGTGTGGGGATGGCCTTAGCGAGGTGTTCGTTGTCATCGATGACACGTTGAAGGCTGCGAAGAACATGGCGTAGTTTCTCCGCTCCGGGGAAGTACTGGATGATGAAGGGTAATCTGTTGATTGTGTCCCGTGTTTGTCTTCTGAGGAGGTCTATGTGATTTTTTGCTGTGGCCCGTCGGAACTGTCGATCGACGAGTCGAGCGTCTTGTCCCGTTCTTACGAGGGCGTCTTTCAGCGTCTGTAGGTGTCCATCGCGTTCCTCCTCGTCTGAGCAGACCCTGTGTATTCGCAGGGCCTGTCCATAGGGGATGGCCTCTTTGACGTGGTTAGGGTGGAAGCTGGAAAAGTGGAGCATCGTGAGGTTGACCGTGGGCTTGCGGTAGAGTGAGGTGCTGAGGTGCCCGTCTTTGATGGAGATTCGTGTGTCCAAGAAAGAAACTGATTCTGAGGAGTAGTCCATGGTGAGTTTGATGGTGGGATGGAACTTGTTGATGTAGTCTCTTCAGTGATTCTTCACCGTGGGTCCATAGGAAGAAAATGTCGTCGATGTATCTGGTGTATAGCGTTGGTTGGAGGTCACGTGCAGTGAAGAAGTCCTGCTCGAACTTGTGCATGAAAATGTTGGCGTATTGGGGTGCGAATTGGGAACAGCAGACAGAGGGATCCGTGGTACAGCAACTGAAGAAGAAAGAGTCAAATTGGACTCCTACGGAGGGTTGCTGCCCTAAGCTTGACATGTATGCTCAAGCTGTCAGGAGATGGGTCAATGCCAGATTCATCAGCCGCACTCACAAGACAGTCCAGAATGTCACCCAAACACAACACAACGCAACGCCATCGACGCTCTCAAGACCAACCGCAACATCGTCATCAAACCAGCAGACAAAGGAGGAGCCATAGTCATACAGAACAGAATGGACTATTGCAAAGAAGCATACCGACAACTGGACAACCAGGAACACTACAGACGGTTACCTGCAGATCCGACCAAAGAACACACCCACCAGCTCAACAAACTGATCAAGACCTTCGATCCAGACCTTCGAAGCATCCTACGCGCACTCATCCCACGTACTCCCCGCGTGGGAGACTTCTACTGCCTCCCAAAGATACATAAAGCCAACACACCCGGACGTCCTATCGTGTCAGGCAACGGAACCCTGTGTGAGAACCTCTCTGAATACGTCGAGGGCATCCTGAAACCCATCGTACAGGGAACCCCCAGCTTCTGTCGCGACACTACAGACTTCCTACAAAAACTCAGCACCCACGGACCAGTTGAACCAGGAACACTTCTCACCACGATGGACGTCTCGGCACTCTACACCAGTATCCCCCACGATGACTGCATCGCTGCGACAGCATCAATACTCAACACCCAACAACAGCCAATCTCCAGACGCCATCCTACAACTCATCCGCTTCATCCTGGATCACAATGTCTTCACCTTCGACAACCAGTTCTTTACCCAAACACACGGAACAGCCATGGGGACCAAATTCGCACCACAATACGCAAACATTTTCATGCACAAGTTCGAGCAGGACTTCTTCACTGCACAGGACCTCCAACCAACGCTATACACCAGATATATCGACGACATTTTCTTCCTATGGACCCACGGCGAAGAATCACTGAAGAGACTACACGATAACATCAACAAGTTCCATCCCACCATCAAACTCACCATCGACTACACCTCAGAATCAGTTTCATTCTTGGACACACGAATCTCCATCAAAGACGGGCACCTCAGCACCTCACTTTACCGCAAGCCCACAGGCAATCTCACGATGCTCCACTTTTCCAGCTTCCACCCTAACCACGTCAAAGAGGCCATCCCCTATGGACAGGCCCTGCGAATACACAGGATCTGCTCAGACAAGGAGGAACGCGATGGACACCTACAGACGCTGAAAGACGCCCTCGTAAGAACGGAATATGACTCTCGACTCGTCGATCGACAGTTCCGAGAAAAGATTTGTGACCTTCGCAGGAAATCTGCTTGACCATGACTGGTAATTTGACCTGTCCTGTTCGAATGAGACATACAGCAGTCTGAAGAAAAACTCCTTATTGGGCACTGTCATCACCCTGTTGTATGCTCGAATGGATATGACGCCCAGTTGTAGCCCAAATTTAATCTTTCCTTGTGAGGACTGCTGCTGGCAGTCGGAAAGAGTTGGTTGTACCGTGTTATCGTATCCAATCGAGAATTACTGGACTGTGAAGACCAGTTTCTGTGCACTGTGCTGAGAAAGGATTAAACATGCATCATATCACATGGCACACTGTTTGGTTGCTGGGATCTTCTGCTTGGACAATAATTGCCTTTAGTTTAAAGCTGTAAAAATTCAGCAGAGCAAACAGACTATTTGATTATATCATGGTCTCTTGCATGAGAGCAATCAACCTTTGACAATAAACATGTTGAACAGTGAAGGATTATTGAAAAGTCTGTCTTATTATGTGTGAGCTCTGTTTAGATAGTGCAGTGTGGCAATGGGAATAGACAGCTTTGTGTATGTGTGTGTTTGATAGCAATTGCTGTAACTAATGGAAATTATTATTCATTTAGGTAAGTGGGTTAGAATGACCTACAGATTAAATGACATTTAAAATTAATTAGTAAAATGAGTAGCATCGGAAAGTACTCAGCCAGCCTTATTAAACATGTTGCAAAAAAGCACCTTGTACCACTAATGTCACCAAATAATTAATTGACCCATAAAGGAATGCGCCTGGCATGCTAAAATCATGTCACAGTCTATAAGTGCACATATTGGACCTGGAATAGGAAGCGATTTATTCAGTTGAAGGAGGGATTTACCAGATGAGTTTGTTATTTATGTCTTTAAAATTATGAAGGGGTTTGATAGGGTAGATGTAGAGAAGATGTTTCCACTTTTGGGGGAGTCCAAAACTAGGGGTCATCAATATAAGATAGTCACTAATGAATCCAACAAAGAATTCATGAGAAACTTCTTTACGCAGAGAGTGGTTAGAAAGTGGAACTCGCTACCACATGGAGTTGTTGAGGTGAATAGTATAGATGCCTTTAAGAGGAAGCTAGACAAACACATGAGGGAGAAAGGAATAGAAGGTTATGTTGATAGGGTTAGATGAAGTAAGGTGGGAGGAGAATCATATGGAGCATAAACACCGGTATGGACCTGTTAGGTTGAATGGCCTGTTTCTGTGCTGTCATGTGATATTTGTATATTACATATAATTTACTGAATGTGCTGTGTCATTTGTAAATTGCCAAATTCCACTTCATGGTGACTTAGCACACTGTAGGGGTGTGAAGAAAACATTGCAAGACACAGCCAGATGTGATCACTGGGAAATGTTATAGATTGTAGGGGATGGAACACTTCATCCTACCTTAGTGGTGGAGTTCTACCATCCAATGAGGGTCACCCTAATGAGGGTTCAAATTCAGGAAATCAGCTTTATCTAGCTCACAGAATTTCATCAAGCACGGTTATGTGGTGCAACAGAGTGGAATCACTCCTCCTAGCTCGGTACTATTTCTGGGCTGCCAAATGGTGACCTCTCATGGGCTAGATATCTGCCAGTCTCCCACACCTTGTTTGGAATGTAAGCTTTGTCCCTCAACCCCATTTCTTGCCTTTTCTTACAGGGTCTTCAGTTTCTGCAACTGTAATTATTTAGTTAGTCACTGCAGCATTTATGTACTTGTTAAGATCTATTGTATGGCCTTCCTATATCATAAGTCCTTCCATCTGCTCCCCCTTTTGGGATAACCTAAAGATTGCTTCTTTTGTGCTGCTTGGCCACTTTCAGATTGCATTCTCAATTGATGGAGGGATCTTTGAATATATTTTTATTCTTCCCTCCTGCAAGCGTTGTCTCTTTAAAGGTGGTATTTTTTTTTGGTACCTTCAGATCCAACACTTTTTGTCAATGAAAACTTATACTTTTGTAAAGCACCTTTAACAAAATTAAATCAACTTAAGCATCCACTCCCTTCACTACCGGCGCACCGTGGCTGCAGAGTGTACTATCGACAGGATGCACTGCAGCAACTCGCCAAGGTTTCTTCGACACACCTCCCAAACCCGCGACTTCCACCACCTGGAAGGACAAGGGCGGCAGGTGGATGGGAACAACACCACCGATAAGTCTCCCTCCAAGTCGCACACCATTCCGACTTGGACATATATCGCCATTCCTTCATGGTCACTGGGTCAAGATTCTGGAAATCCCGACTGAATATCATTGTCGGAGTACTTTCATCACATGGACTGCAGCGGTTCCAGAAAAAGTGCAAAAACAAAAGGGCAGTAATAGCAGATGATTTTAACTAACCTAATATTAACTGGGATATAAGCAGTGTGAAAGGCACAGAGGGTGCAGAATTCTTAAATTGCATTCAGGAGAACTTTTTTAGCCAGTATGTAGCAAGCCCAACAAGAGAGGGGGCAGTTCTGGACTTAGTTTTAGGGAATGAAGATGGGCAGGTGGAAGGAGTATCAGTGGGAGAGCATTTTGATGGTAGTAATCATAATTCAGTTAGATTTAGTTATGGAAAAGGACAATGATAGAACAGGAGTAAAAGTTCTAAATTGGGGAAAGGCCAAGAAACAGCTACTTGAAGGTAAATCAGTTTAAGAGCAGTTGGAGGCATTCAAGGGGGACAGTGAAAGGGTTTGTAGTAAATATGTTCCCACAAAGAAAAAAGGTGGGACTGCCATATCTAGAGTCCCCAGATGACAAGGAACACACAGAGTAAGATAAAGCAAAAAGGGAAGCTTATGTCAGACACTGAGAGCTCAATACGACAGAAAGCCCAGTAGAGTCTAGAAGGTGCAGGGATGAAATTAAAAAGGAAATTTGGAAAGCAAAGAGAGAGCATGATAAAATACTGGCAAGTAAAATCAAGGAAAACCCAAAGATATTTTATAAATATATAAAGAGCAAGAGGGTAACTAAGGAAAGAATAGGGCCTATTAGAGACTAAAACGGTAACCTATGTGTGGAGGCGGAAGATGTGGGTATGATTCTTAATGAATACTTTGCATTTGTCTTCACAAAAGAGGCGAACGATGCAGAGATTGTAGTTCAGGAGGTGGAGTGTGAAATATTGGATGGGATAAACATATCCCATATGTATTAAGGGGTTTAGCATCTTTGAAAGTAGATAAATCGCCAGGCCCGGATGAAACATATCCCAGACTGTTAAAAGAAGCAAGAGAGGAAATAATGGAGGCTCTGACCATCATTTTCCGATCCTCCCTGGCTACAGGCGTGGTGCTGGAGGATTGGAGGACTGCTAATGTTGTACCATTGTTTAAAAAGGGAGAAAAGGATAGACCTAGTAATTACAGGCCAGTCAGTCGGTGGTGGGCAAATTATTGAAATCAATTCTGAGGGGCAGTATAAACCGCCATTTAGAAAGGCACGGATTAATCAAGGACAGTCAACGTGTATTTGTTAAGGGAAGGTCATGCCTGACTAAGTTGGTTGAATTTTTTGAGGAGATAACAAGGAGGGTCGATGAGGGTAGTGCTTTTGATGTAGTCTACATGGATTTTAGCGAGGCTCTTAACAAGGTTTGGGAAGTGCTGTCGAAGAAGCCTTGGCGAGTTGCTGCAGTGCATCCTGTGGATGGTACACACTGTAGCTACTGTGCGCCAGTGGTGAAGGGAGTGAATGTTTAGGGTGATGGATGGGGTGCCAATCAAGCGGGTTGCTTTGTCCTGGATGGTGTTGAGCTTCTTGAGTGTTGATGGAGCTGCACTCATCCAGGCAAGTGGAGAGTATTCCATCACACTCCTGACTTGTGCCTTGTAGATGGTGGAAAGGCTTTAGGGAATCAGGAGGTGAGTCACTCGCTGCAGAATTCCCAGCCTCTGACCTGCTCTTGGAGCCACAGTATTTATATGGCTAGTCCAGTTAAGTTTCTGGTCAATGGTGACCCCCAGGATGTTGATGGGGGGAATTCGGCAATGGTAATGCCATTGAATGTCAAGGGGAGGTGGTTAGACTCTCTTTTGTTGGAGATGGTCATTGCCTGGCACTTGTCTGACACGAATGTTACTTGCCACTTATGAGTCCAAGCCTGGATGTTGTCCAGGTCTTGCTGCATGCGGGCTCGGACTGCTTCATTATCTGAGGGGTTGCGAATGGAAGTGAACACTGTGCAATCATCAGCGAACATCCCCATTTCTAACCTTATGATGGAGGAAAGGACATTGATGAAGCAGCTGAAGATGGTTGGGCCTAGGACACTGCCCTAAGGAACTCCTGCAGCAATGCCCTGGGGCTGAGATGATTGGCCTCCAACAACCACTACCATCTTCCTTTGTGCTAGGTATGACTCCAGCCACTGGAGAGTTTTCCCCCTGATTCCCATTGACTTAAATTATACTAGGGCTCCTTGGTGCCACACTCGGTCAAATGTTGCCTTGATGTCAAGGGCAGTCACTCTCACCTCACCTCTGGAATTCAGCTCTTTTGTCCATGTTTGGACCAAGGCTGTAATGAGGTATGGAGCCGAATGGTCCTGGCGGAACCCAAACTGAGCATCGGTGAGCAGGTTATTGGTGAGTAAGTGCCCCTTGATAGCACTGTCGACGACACCTTCCATCACTTTGCTGATGATTGAGAGTAGACTGATGGGGCGGTAATTGATCGGATTGGATTTGTCTTGCTTTTTGTGGACGGGACATACCTGGGCAATTTTCCACATTGTCGGGTAGATGCCAGTGTTGTAGCTGTATTGGAATGGCTTGGCTGGAGGCACAGCTGGTTCTGGAGGTCAGAGTCAGAAGAATAGTGAGGATAAGCTGGAATATTGGGTTGATAGAGGTTGCAAAGCTAGAACCGGGCAAGGTTGTGGTATATATTAATGATTTAGATTTAAATGTTGGGGGCGTGATTAGAAGTTTGCAGATGATACAAAAATTGGCCGTGTGGTTGATAGTGAGGAGGAAAGCTGTAGACTGCAGGAAGATATCAATGGACTGCTCAGGTGGGCAGAAAAGTGGCAAATGGAGTTCAATCCAGAGAAGTGTGAGGTAATGCATTTGGGGAAGTCAAACAAGGCAAAGGAATGCACAATAAATGGGAGGATACTGGGAGGTTTAGAGGAAGAGAGAGACCTTGGAGTGCATGTCCACAGATCCCTGAAGGTAGCAGGACAGGTAGATAAGGTGTTTAAAAAGACATTCAGGATACTTTCCTTCATTAACCGAGGCATAGAATATAAAAGCAGGGAGGTTATGCTCGAACTGTATAAAACATTAGTTCGGCCACAGCTTGAGCGCTGCGTACAGTTCTGGTCACCACATTACAGGAATGATGCGATTGCACTAGAGAGGGTGCAGAGGAGATTTAAAAGGATGTTGCCAGGACAGGGGATTTTTAAGTATGTGGAAAGATTGGATAGGCTGGGGTTGTTTACTTTTGAACATAGGGGGCTGAGGGGAGATTTAATTGAGGTGTACAAAATTATGAGGTGCCTAGATAGGTCCTTCCTGTCCACTCTATTTCCCTTAGCAGAGAGGTCAATAACCAGGGGGTATAGATTTAAAGTGATTGGTAGAAGGATTAGAGGAGAGCTGAGCAAACTTTTTTTCACCCAGAGGGTGGTGGGGGTCTGGAACTCACGACCTGAAAGGGTGGTAGAGGCAGAAACCCTCATTGCATTTAAAAAGTACTTGGAGATGCACTTGAAGTGCCGCAACCTGCAAGGCTACGGACCAAGTGCTGGAAAGTGGAATTAGGCTGGGTAGCTCTATTTCAACCGGCACAGACGCGATGGGCTGAATGGCCTCCTGCTGTACCGTAAATTTTCTATGTTTTGACGGCTCACCACCGCCATCTCAAGGGAAAATACAGATGGACAATAAATGCTGGCCTTGCCAGCGATGCCCACGTCCCATGAATTAATTTTTTATAAATAATGTCCCATAGAGGCGAAAATAACCAGACACCAAGCAGTGGTGGGAGAAGGGTTTAGGGATGGCCACCAAAGGCAAGATCAAAGAAGTAAGTTTTGAGGAGGCTTTTGAATGAAGCAAGAATAGTCGCAAGGTGGAAGAGTTTCGGGAGATTGTTCTAGAGTAAGGGAATGAGGCTGAATGCTCTACTGTTGAAGATGGAAATAGTAGGGGAAGCAAAGAAGGTCAGAGTCAGAAGAATAGTGAGGACAAGCTGGAACACTGGGTTGACAGAGGTTGCAAAGCTATCACCGGGCAAGATTTTGGAGGGTCTTTCAGATAAGAACAAGGATTTTTAAATTGATGCGTTTGGGGATAGGAAACCAATGAAGATTGCTGAGGACTGGGATATCAGGGGTTCAGAACTCATTGCCGAATAGGAAGTAGGTGGTCGAGTTTAGTACAGTGGAGGGCAGAATTTGGAGGCCAGCTAGGAACAGTTTTGGAGTAATTGAAACTGGAGTTGAAAAAAGCATGGATAAAGATTTCAGCAACAGTAGCAGTGAGATAGGGGCAGGAGTAAGCAATGTTCTGGATGTGTAGACAGGTCATTTTACTCTAATGGGGAGGCTTGAGCTGGTAATGTTGAAACCAGTTAGAGTTTGTATGCGGGTGTAAAGGTTTCTGGCCCATGGTTTTGTTTTGTCTCTATTCCTGTCTATGTTGGTCGACATTGGTTTCTGTTGTTTAGGACGACCTCCTCCTCTCCTTTAATACCCTCCTTTAAACCCAGCACTTTGACCAAGCTTTTGGTCGGCCCTCCTAAGTCTCCATTGCCTTAGTGTCTTTCATTTATCTTCACTCCTTTTGTGAAGCACATTTTTCTACTTTCAAGGTGCTATATAAATTATTGCAGCTGCTGTTGTCATTGTCTGCCCATGTTAAACATTTTATGACTTTTACAGATGGTTATGTTTAAAAAAAAGATGTGGCGATGCCGGTGATGGACTGGGGTGGACAAATGTAAGGAATCTTACAACACCAGGTTATAGTCCAACAATTTTATTTTAAAATCACAAGCTTTCGGAGATTATCCCCTTCGTCAGGTGACGAAGGGGATAATCTCCGAAAGCTTGTGATTTTAAAATAAAATTGTTGGACTATAACCTGGTGTTGTAAGATTCCTTACATTAAAAAAAAGAAAAATACCAGAGACAAGGTGGCCCAGTGCATTTATACACTGTCCTTTCATTTCTAGGACTTAGGCTTAAATCTAGCTCAGCAGATTGGATAAAAATCTTATCTTTGTGCCTTCAGTTCTTGTAGCAAGTTAAGTTCAAAGTATAAATTCGCATTGAACTGATAGTTGTACACCGAGACATTATAAGGTTGACAGGAGTGGGAAATGGAAAGTTCACATCGATCCATTCTTTTGAGATTGAAATAAAGACATGTTGAGGCAAACCAAGGTAAGTTCATAGTGCAGATGACTGTGCTACACTTGACACGGGCATCGAGTGGCTAAAGTAAGGAAGTATTTAATTCCCCAACACCAACTTCCCCCATTTTAGCGTAATAATACTTTGCCAAAAAAGCTCATTCTTTTAGGTTTACATGCACAGCACAGCTACCATAAAAAGAGGACGAGCCTTCCTATATTACTATTGAGATGGATGAGGAAGGTGTGTGAACGTGATATGAGCTAATTTCTTCTCCATCTAAGAAAGCATCTTATCTTTGGAAACCCCATCCACCAGCCGGTTCAGCTGACACAAACTCTTGGTGTGGAGATGAACTTACCTGCTCCCCTGCGTGGTTATACACATTCATACATGAATATAATGCCACAAGAGTTGATATTTTTTTTCTCTCTTTGAATTATAAAATGCAAAAGACTCAATAATTGGGTCGATTGTGACGATTGCGGCAATTTGTCTTTTACTCCGGCATTGTAATACTTTCATCCAGATACCTCCCACTCAACATTGCAGCTCTGCTCACCTCTGTCGAACATTACATGCCTGAATTTTCTTGGGGTGTGGGATGGACCTGGAATTTAATCGAGGCAGGTGACAACAGGTGGGAGCAGAAAAATTTGGTGGGACCTGGTAATGCTGGGGCCTAAATTTTAACCCCACAAACGGGTGGGTTTGGGGGCGGGAGAGAAGGTAAAAATTGTAAAATCGAAACTGAAATCCGACTCCAACCCGCCCACTTCCAGTTTTAACGGAGGTTGGACGAGGAGCAGGCGACCCCCAATCCGCTGTTAGGAGGCGGGTCGGTCGGTGAAAGCTTTCAAGGAGACTGCAGGTGTCCATTTTTACAGCTGTTTTATTTTTAACTCTTAGGGCCGGGATTCCCGAACCTTCTGCTTCACATCACATGAAGAACAGGAAGGTGCATTTATCGCACTGCTTGTGGGCCAGGAGGAGCAGGAGTGCTTCCCCCAAAACCAACAAGCCTATCTGCAGCGATTTTTTTTTTCTTTCCCCCCCCGCACGAACTCCGACCTCCCCGATGACTCCCTCCCCCTCCTCCCCCCCCCCCCCCCCCCTGGTGACTCTAGACATTCGCCCCCACCCCCGGCAACCAATCCCCCACCAATGTCTCCCGATGGCCCCTGACCCCCTGATCACTCCCGACCCCGATGACCACCCCCGATGACTCCTGAACCCCGAACCCCTCCGATGACTCCCGACCCCAACCCCCTCCCCTCATGTAAGACATACTTGCTCGCATTCGCTTATTGGCTCTTCTCCCGTCCGACTGTCAATCAGGCTGGCCTGTCCGGCGGGAAACTGATAAAAAAAAAATAAAAGACGTCCTTACGTCAAAATCGTAAGGACATCCTGGAAACCTGTACTTCCGGGTTTCCCGTCAGGAATTCTGCCTCTTCCCGGCTCCGGGTTAAAATGTACCCCCAGGTCTCCATCTTGACAATAATAATGGAGGGGGGCAGACTTCCTCTGGGGGCCGGAGGTGAGCAGTCATTGCATCTGCCTCTTTGCACCTTGACATACGAAAAGGTGGCAGTGCCCACAGGATGACATCAGGAGAAACTTCTTTACCAAGAGAGTGGTAAGAATGTTGAACTCGCTACCACAAGGAGTAGTTGAGGCGAGTAAATAGCATAGATGCATTTAAGGGGAATCTAAACAAGTACATGGGGAGAAAGAAATAGAAGGATATGTTAATAGGGTGAGATGAGGAGGCTCGTGTGGAGTGTAAACACTGGCAAAGACCGGTTGGGCCGAATAGCCTGTTTCTGTGCTGTACATTCTATGTAATCTGCTGGAATCCCAGCTGTTCCAATCTCCTGTGCCCCAAATGTACTGGACGCAACCAGGAAACCAGAGGTTAGTAGTCGGGCTCACAGAAGTGGGGGAGTCGGGCTCACAGAAGTGTTCGAGGTGAGGATAATGGAATGCTCCAAAGGTGGAACTTCAGCCCCAGTAAATACCGTCTTCTGATAAAGGGGCCAATTTCAACTTTTTGCTGATGGGACAACCAGATCCACCGGCTTCTCCCGCCACCAGTGCACCGGCCTGGCATTCTCTGCACCCACCCTTCCTAACACCAAGGGTGAGCCCAAGATGCTGGCAAGGGGTGCCTGCTGACCATCTTTGAGGTGCCTGACCCTCTTTTCCCCCCTCCCCAGGAATTCTGGTGGGGGTCAGGATCACATGTCACCCATGGAGCGCAAATCCCGCTGTGCCGTGGTAACACGAGGGAGTGGGATTGTGGATTTGTGGCCCCATACACTGTTAAATATATAGGCCGGGGTTTTCTCCTTCTCTGCTCACCAGACTGCAATTTTCTGCTCATTCACATTAAAGGAATGGATAATTTGGGGGCTAGTAATTGCAGAGACAGAAAACCACAGCCATACTCTCGGTTTCATTTTTAGAAAAGATATTAAATCTTGATGTCTACTCAGTATAACCTTCCTGTCCTGTAAAAGCATAATTAAATGGCACAAATATAATATGGATGGATGACTTCATTGTTCAAGTACCTAAAGTAACCAAGCTGCTGCCATTTTTAATTACAGACTCAGTCTAAAAAGGATAGATGGCTGATGTACAGTTTTCAATGTGATTGAATTATAGTGTATTAAGAGCTGGTACATTTAGTCAACATATTCTGTGGTTAATGTAAACCAAGTTGTTGGGGGGGGGGGGGGGGGAAGAGGGAGAGAGTAAGTAAAATTCTACTGTAACTCTATTCAGCTTAAAATTCTCTTCCTTATTTTCAAATCAATCCATGGCCTTGCCCCTCCCTATCTCTGTAACCTCCTCCAGCCCTGCAACCCTCCGAGATCTCTGTGCTCCCCCAATTCTTGCCTCTTGCGCATCCCCCATTTTAATCGCTCCACCATTAAAGGCCGTGCCTTCAGCTGCCTAGGCCCTCAGCTCTGGAATTCCCTCCCTGAACCTCTCCGCCTCTCTACCGCTCTCTCCTCCTCTCCTTCTTTAAGATACTCCTCAAAACCTACCTCTTGGACCTCACCTGTCCTCGTATCTCCTTATACGACTCGGTGTCAAATTTTGTTCGATAACGTTCCTGTGAAGTTCCTTGGGATGTTTTATTACCTTAAAGGCGCTATATAAATGCAAGTTGTTGTTGTTGATGGTGAAAGTATTTTTAAATGCTTGACATTTGACATTTTCCAAAAATAGCCTGTTCACAATATTTACCAATCTGGTACATCCATCTGATATTGTGAAATCTGTTAATGGTTACAAAATGAAAAAACCAAGTATTCACAGTAGACTAACAAAAAGGAAGTAGTTAAGTTTAAGTCTGCATCTGCACTTCTGACTTTAACCATTTCTCCTGACCACCAGCCATCTGCTCTGGCACTGAAATATTTCCTACTGGGATGCATGACTTGATTTTTGTCATCTCTGTCACGTCAAATCAGCATTGTCCTGTCATCTTTCCACTTAGATAAGGCACTTTGCAATTGATGGCTGTCAAAAAACATGTTCAGGTAGCAATTTAGAGAGTCTATTGGAAGAGCAAGGTCACAAGTATGGGCTCATAACAGTGGTATATCTGCTTTGAGATTTTTCACTGTTCATACAATTTAATGAACCTCTTACAAATCACATTCTGTTCGCCTGTGTCTATAAATGTACAAAAAGGTTAAGCTAGAATATTCTATACTTGAGTTACACCGCAATTTAAATACACCAAGCTTAGATCTCCTATGGTGTTGCTCAAAATGTAGAGCATACAGGTGAGAATGCAGCACAAGTAGGGGCATGGAGCAGTCAGATTACGACCTGGATGAGACATAATTTCCTTCAGTTTAATGTTGGCAAAACGAAAACCATCCAGCTATTGGTTCGCACTTGTAACTACATGCCTCTGGGAAATGCCAGCATGGAAGACACAGGTGAAGTCTAGGAATGGCACAGAGCTGAACCTCAAGATCCTAGGGATGGGGCTGGCCTAGGCGGGAGGAAAGCTAGTACAGGGAGTTCTAATGTCCAGTGGTTAGGTTTGTGCAAAAGCACACCAATTTGTTGAGGAATTATGTAATTTATAATATACGCATTGTTGGGATTGGCAAACAATATGGTTGCTGAAAAGACTCTCAAAAATCATTTGCGTAATTTGCTTGGTTTAATACTTGTATCTGGTTCCAGACTGGTAGCTTGAAAAATAAATCACCAGTTTGGTTTGCTTTTTGCACGACCCTTGGCTTGTAACAGTTGTGGTAACATTTCCAACTTGTCTGAGGAGAGTTGGATGTTTGAGCAAATCAGAATGGTTAATTGAACACATTGGCTTAAATAAATAACTATCAGTCAAATGTTGATAGATGGATATGATATACACATCTAGGTGTGACATACAGATTTATGATTTGATACATGTCTTTTAATTGTAGAGACAGACAAACATACATGTACTTTATTTCTTTGCGTTTCCCTATTTTGATTTCCATCATACAATCAGTAACTGCATGACAAGGCTGGACAGCGTGGTTGTCCAGCCGTGTCATGCAGTTACTGATTGTATGATGGAAAGGCTAGCTTCACTGGGTATATGCCAGGTTTTACAAAAATGTAAACTGAGTTAAATGTTGAGCTTTGTTTTATTCAGATCAGACCCTGATGATCATGATCACAATGGTCAATACGTATAAACCATTTCTACGATGCAAGTGTTGAGGAATTACAGCATTCTCATTGTAGTGATGCAAGCTCTCGACCCCTCGCTGCAATTCAATGCTCATCAAGTTGAGCTGTTGGTGTTGGATGATGGAACACTCTTAATTTCTGGCACCCAGTGCCAGCATTAATCACTGCACAGCCAGGTGCACAGTAAAGTACTCTGTCATAGAAACCACAGAACCATAGAAAAGATACAGCACAGAAGGGGGCCATTCGGCCCATCGTGTCCGCGCTGGCTTAAAGAACAATCAGGTGCCCATTCTAATCCCACCTTCCAGCACCTGGTCCGTAGCCCTGCAGCTTACAGCACCTTAGGTGCAGGTCCAGGTACTTTTTAAAAGAGTTGAGGGTCCCTGCCTCTACCACCAATTCGGGCAGCGAATTCCATACACCCACCACCCTCTGGGTAAAAAAGTTTTTCCTCATGTCCCCTCTAATCCTTCCGCCAATCAGCTTAAATCTTTGTCCTCTAGTTCTTGAACTCCCTGCTAGGGGAAACAGGTACTTCCTGTCTACTCTATCTGGGCCCCTCATAATTTTGTACACCTCAATCAAATCACCCCTCAGCCTCCTCTGCTCCAAGGAAAACAACCCCAGCCTATCCAATCTCTCCTCGTAGCTGCAATTTTCAAGTCTGGCAACGTTCTTGTAAATCTTCTCTGCACTCTCTCCAGAGCAATTACGTCCTTCCTGTAATCTGGTGACCAGAACTGCGCACAATACTCCAGCTGTGGCCTTACCAGCATTTTATACAGTTCCATCATTACATCCCTGCTTTTGTATTCTATACCTCGGCTAATAACGGAGAGCATTCCGTATGCCTTCTTCACAGCCTTATCTACCTGTACTGCCACCTTCAGGAACCTGTGCACATGCACTCCAAGGTCTCTCACTTCACCCACCCCTCTTAATATATTCCCGTTTACTGTGTATTCCCTTTTACTGTTTGCCCTCCCTAAGTGCATTACCTCACACTTCTCCAGGTTGAATTCCATTTGCCACTTTTCCGCTCACTCCACCAACCCATTGATATCTTCTTGGAGTCTCCAGCTATCCTCTTCACTATCAACTACACGGCCAATTTTTGTGTCGTCTGCAAATTTGCCGATCATGATCCCTACATTCAAGTCCAAATCATTAATATATACCACAAACAGCAAGGGACCCAACACTGAGCCCTGTGGCACACCACTAGAAATGGATTTCCATTCGCAAAGACATACATTGACTTTTACCCTTTGTTTCCTGTTACTGAGCCAATTTTGGATCCCATTCACCACATTTCCCTGTATCCCATGGGCTTTTACCTTTCTGACCAGTCTGCCATGTGGGACCTTGTCAAATGCCTTACTAAAATCCATGTAGATAACATCCACTGCACTACATTCATCAATCTTCCTTGTTACTTCCTCAAAGAATTTAATCAGATTTGTAAGGCATGACCTTCCCTGAACAAATACATGATGACTATCCCTAATTAAACTATACCTTTCCAGGTGACAGTTTATCCTATCTCTCAGTATTGATTCTAATAGTTTTCCCACCATCAAGGTAAGACTGACCTGTCCTCTGTCTCAATTAATGAAGCATAGCAGATCACTCTTGCTGCACCCAGTTCTGGTATTTTTTCCATTTCCCACACCAGCTATCACCTCTAATGAGTGAGATTGCAAATCAGTGCCGGATTAGGGGCAGTTTTGTTCAGTAGGCCCATGCCCACTAATGGGAGGAGGAGGCTCCGTGAACATCCCCATCCTCAATGATAGCAGAGCCCAGAACGCGAGTGCAAAAGACAAGGCTGAAGCATTTGCAACCACCTTCAGCCAGAAGTGCCGAGTGGATGATCCATTTCGGCCTCCTCCCGAGAGTCCCACCATCACAGGAGCCAATCTTCAGCCAATTTGATTCATTCCACGTGATATCAGGAAAGGGCTGAGTGCACTGGATACAGCAAAGGCTATGGGCCCCGACAACATCCTGGCTGTAGTGCTGAAGGCTTGTGCTCTACAACTCGCTGCGCCTCTAGCCAAGCTGTTCCAGTACAGCTACAACACTGGCATCTACCCGACAAAGTGGAAAATTGCCCAGGTATGTTCTGTCCACAAAATCCAATCCAGCCAATTACCACCCCATTAGTCTACTCTCAATCATCAGCAAAGTGATGGAAGGTGTTGTCGACAGTGCTATCAAGTGGCAATTACTCACCAATAACCTGCTCGCCGATGCTCAGTTTGGGTTCTGCCAGAACCACTTGGCTTCAGATCTCATTACAGCCTTGGTCCAAACATGGATAAAAGAGCTGAATTCCAGAGGTGAGGTGAGAGTGACTGCCCTTGATATCAAGGCAGCATTTGACCGAGTATGCCACTGAGGAGCCCTAGTATAATTGAAGTCAATGGGAATCAGGGAGAAAACTCTTCAGTGGCTGGAGTTATACCTAGTACAAAGGAAGATGGCAGTCATTGTTGGAGGCCAATCATCTCAGCCTGAAGACATCGTGCAAGAGTTCCTCAGGGCAGTGTCATTGGCCCAACCATCTTCAGCTGCTTCATCAATGACCTTCCCTCCATCATAAGGTCGGAAATGGAAATGTTTGCTGATGTTTGCACAGTGTTCAGTTCCATTCGTAACCCCTTAGATAATGAAGTAGCCCATGCCCGCATGCAGCAAGACCTGGACAACATCCAGGCTTGGGCTGATAAATGGCAAGTAACATTTGTGCCAGGCAAGTGTCAGGCAAAGACCATCTCCAACAAGAAAGAGTCTAACCACCTCCCCTTGACATTCAACGGCATTACCATGTGGTAATGGTACCCACTGTGGTAGCATAGTGGTTATGTTACTGGAATAGTATTCCAGAGACCTGGACTAATAATCCAGAGTCATGAGTGAAAATCCCACCATGACAGCTGGGGAATTTAAATTCAATTAATTAAATAAAAAATCTGGCATTAAAAAAAAACTAGCATCAGTAATGCCGTCCATGAAACTACCGGATTGTCATTAAAAACCCATCTGGTTCACTAATGCCCTTTAGGGAAGGAAACCTGCTGTCCTTACCCGGTCTGGCCTATATGTGACTCCAGACCCACAACAATGTGGTTGATTCTTAATCGCTCTCTGAAATGACCTAGCAACCCACTCAGTTTTTCAAGAAGGCAGCTCACCATGACCTTCTCGAGAGCAATAAATGCTGGCCTTACCAGCGACACCCACATCCCATGAATGAATTTTTAAAAAAATTACCATTGCTGAATCCTCCACCATCAACATCCTGGGGGTCACCATTGACCAGAAACTACTCTGGACCAGCCATATAAACACTGTGGCTACAAGAGCAGGTCAGAAGCTGGGTATTGTGGTTGCTGGGTCAAAATCCTGAAACTCCCTACCTAACAGCACTGTGGGAGAACCTTCACCACACAGACTGCAGTGGTTCAAGAAGGCGGCTCACCACCACCTTCTCAAGGGCAATTAGGGATGAGCAATAAATGCTGGCCTTGCCAGCGATGCCCACGTCTCATGAATGAATTTTTTTTAAAAAGTAACTGGATTGAGACTGCCCAGCACAGAAGAGACTTTCATCTCACAGTTTGGGCTGGATTTGAATTAAAGTTCCTGAGGTGAAAAGCCAGTGTCTAACCCATTGCACCATCCAGTTTCCCAATGATAAAAATATTTTTAGTGTGGACTCCAATTTGCACTACTTATTTCCACAGAGGCAGAGTGTTATGTAACACAATGCAATAATTATTTCTAGTCCTGAGAAATGGGTATCTCATTGGTTTTTGAGTGATTTTCACTCAACTTCACTTGAGCATAAAGTAAAATGAATGGTCATGGCAAACAAGAGATATGTTTGGGATCCTGAATTGGTTTGGGGTCATCCGTGCTTGGACACACAACCCCGAATTAAAAGAAGGATGAACATGTTATAATTCATGCATGACTATGCACAATAATCATCAGCTTCCAGCTGTGAAGCTGTGGAAAGTCATGAATTTCTTGCACGATGTCGTGTGATATGGAAAAAGAAATTATGGCTCCATTTTGAAGATTGCTAACATGAAGGAGACATGCATTTTTGGCAGTGACCAAGTTTGAAATGTGATCTTGCAGTTAGTGACAAAAAAACCCATTCTACAAAGGTGTCCCTTTGATACTTGTAGACTTCAGTCTGAGTTAATTTTGTACCAAAGATTAAAACATGCTGTATGTGTGATGAGTACTTGACTGAATGGGAACCGGAATTCTTAACGCCGCCTTTGGGACTTTGGAGAAAGAGCCATTTCAAACTTTTTCCTGGATTCAGATTCTGTTTGAGTCTTAAGCAATACATTTCAAATAGTGATTAAAATGCAAACCTATCGATTAAAGAGTAATTTATGTTTGATATCATTGGAAAGACAACAGCACCAGGTGTCAAGCGGACTGTCGATTCACTGAGCTTGTTTCCACACTCGTAGCGAAGACTAATTTCACCCCTGTAGTGTCCACAACACAGCTGTACTCAAACTGCAATTAAACACAAATACTATGGAACAAAGTTTGTCATCTAGCTTCAATAATAGAGTGCATTAAATCAATTATTCTTGCGCATGAATAATGCATTTTGCAGATAATATAGCAGTAATTTCACACCCAAAATCTCTCAAAACCAAAAGTCTAATTTTATTCATCTGGAGGACTAGAGTTTGCCTGATTTGTCATCTATGTGTAAATTTAAATAATCCTGCATTTATTTTTCATTTGCTTTTACTCAATATATAAATTTTACGGGTTGCTATGTGCAAGGTTCTGAAATGTACTGAAATTGTAGTTGATCTATACTCAAATCTTGGGGATTAAAAAGATTTGCCATATAAATGCTATTCCCTCACACCTAAAGACATATTTAAGGAAGGACAGTGGTTCTAGAAGGGATAAACTGTGCAAGTCTTAAACTATTCCAAAATACAAACCAAGAAAATAAATACACTTCGGAACCCATGGTTCATTAACATGGCAAAACCTGTGAGCATCGTACAATTGCAGCACTTTCCCTCCTAATTACATGTTGTTTGACATTTCAAACCTGGGTTAAGCTAACTCTTGCTCCTACGATTAACTCATGGTGGCCATGCTTGCCCATCAGAAAACACATTTTTCATCTTCACGACAGCTAAAGGAAGCTGATGACAATCACTGCGGCAAAAAGGAAAACTGTGCAGTTAAATATCCTTGAAACAATGGCACTACAGAGTAAAACATAATAGAAATGAACAGCCCACAAGCTGAAATTTGAACAGACACGAGGAGCAGGAGTCAATGAAAAGAGATAATCGAGTGCATCTTGGTGCATCTCTCCGAATAGACCATTATTCACAGCTTTCTCTGTTCTCTGCTTCTGTTCCTTCTTTACATTAGTGACCTCCTCCACTCATTTTCCAACTCTATCCTTTCTTGTTGCTGAAGATCCCACTCAATAAAGAGTCATAGAAATTATAGCTCAGAAAGAGGCTTTTCAGCCTATTACTCCTAAGCCAGTACTAAATCTTCAACTGGACTGAACTTTCTTCAGATTGTACACAGTCAATTCATAAACCTATATTCCTCTCGCAATTCAATATCTGATTCACTACATTTTCATCTCTTGCAATGCCGTTGGATGGAAAAATTAGATGAAAATCTTGTTTCAGTTGTTAAAAGTCCATTTCTTCCCATCTCCTGTGAGTCCATCCAATAGTTACCTTTGACAACTGCAAGTATCTGCTTACATTCATAGTCTAATTAGTGCATCGGACCCCAATTAGAGCTTTCACATCTCCTCCATTACTAAAATCGGCTCCAGAAATTTGGTTTCCACTTTTATGCCAAATGCTTCCTTTCCCTCAACAAATCTTAAAACTGTATAAAACCAAGGTCTATCACACACTTGAACACTGCTCTCATATCTGGGAAAGTTCTTCTGGCCTCTTTTTTTGGACACAGATAGGATACAAGGAAAAGCTCGTCATCTGAGCTCTTTCTCACTTCTAAGATTCAACCTCTCTTTCTCCTTCAGAATCTTTCTTGACTATTTTATCAGCATTACTGCGCTCATTACTCATTCTTTCTCAGAACCTCAAAAACTCTGGACCTCTACTTTCCTCTTTGACTTTTCTTCATTCCATGATCTTTAGCCTTTTTAAACCCAAGTCTGACATTACCTAATACTTGTTTTCCTTTTTGCTCTCTCTAAATTGGCTGGTGTCCTCCACTGTGAGCCGACAATCTTCACCTAAGTTTCTGAATTTGAAAAAAAGTGGTTAAACAGATAGATCTGTTACATTCACAGTTGTATTCCGAACTGCAACAAATGTGACAATGTGTTAATGTCCAGCAGACATTCTAAAGAACGAACTTTTATGCATGATATTAGAAATATAAAATTATGAACAGTAATGAACTTTAGAAGCCATACCATATCCGACTTGTTTTGCAAAGTGTCCATTTCTTTAGAGCTGTGTAATTTTCAGTGGTTTATCATACAGGCAAAAACGAATAATAAGCATAGTGGTTGTTTGATATGTGGTCATATTGTGATATGACAACTTCTGATTATATTTTACACTGTTGATACTCCTGTCATTTTTCTTAATATTAAGCGTTCAATTTAACTCAAAGAACTTAAGCTTAGAATGTGAAGCCAGTCATTCTTTCAGCATTCTGTGTTGGTTAAATCTACAGTGTTGTGTGATTTATGGCACATTACAGGTACCAGTTTGAGACCACACTTAGAGAAATATAGTTAGCTTAAATGCAACTCTGTAGTCAGAGAAAAGGGGAACAGTTAGTGTGCAAGGCTGCATACCAACAGCTTCACTCAATGAGATCCAAATGCAGGTTGTATTTTCTTGTTAGTGAAGAGTCAGCAGGACAATCATCTCACTAGTATTGAGGTTAAAAATCAAGGCTAAGGGGGCGTTTATACTGCAGCTACCAATTTGCATATGCAGAACTCCCCTCCCATCAGTTAAATTGGAAATGTTTCGACAGTGCAGATGATTGGACACTTCTTACATCTGGTTTGATATTGCACTGGAATTTACACTCCGTGCATTGTCGAACCATTCGCTCTCCCGGCCAGTCTCACTCTGCTTTTCCCTTGAGTCGGGCTAGGCCCTGACTGTGGAATCGCACTTAGACTAAACTTTGGTAAAAGTAAAGCTGAAATGTGCCCTAAATGTTCTTGTAGCCCAGTGGTTGGTTTCAGTTATACTGCAGCCAGTGTGAAACTGAAGCAGTGTGAGATTACTTCCTAAAGATGGTTTGAGACAGCTAACTATAATGTGAAGTGTTGGCCACTTAGAGTCTTAACTCTCAAAGTATATTACTCATTTTGCCTCAATGTCAAGTGGTTTAGCTTCCATCAACACAAATTGTGTCATAATTGACCCATAAATATGTTTTAAATGCATGAGCTTAAATATTTGTTATAATTTCAGTTAAAAAAAAAAATTAGCATTGTTTTTAAATCTGCAACTTGGTGAACTGCTAAAAGTGCTGCAATTGTGTCTACCAGATAGGAAGAAGATAGGACTGTTTCATTTTTCATTACTTTTTCGTGTGCCTTATCCCCTTTTCTGGGATGTACCAGTGTGATATCTTTATATTTCCCACAAGTCATTCAGTACCCTTACTAAATGAGACTGGTAATCTAGTGTAACTAGAGAACAGTCTTAGGCTGTTGGCCACTCTCACTTGGAATTGAGTTGAGATTACTAAATGTTTTCTCAAATTGGACTCTGAAAACAAGATGATGAATTTAAACCAGGGCTGACTGAAAGGCTTATGTCTAACCCACTACATTTCCTCCAAATTAATTGTTTTATAATGCATGACATTTTCTTTTAAAGTAAATATCAGAATATTTTCACTTTTTATAATTTTTCAGCTGTCAAAAATCCCTTGTGCTAATATAATGGTACCGTTGCACAAACTTTATCATTAATAGTCCCTTTGACTATGTAGACAGCAGCCCAGGCAATAGATATATTTTATTGGTAGTTTTGAGGGAGGAGTGTAATTTTGCCCTAGAATTAGACACTAATCATGTTAATGTCACTCTGATAGCACAAACGCAAAGCCCTTCATTCGACGGTGTTCTGTTACAATTCAGGATTTCTGTCAACACTTTTTTATTCATGCTCATGTCAATTTGACAGTTTCCATAGTTAGGTCCATCTTCTTGTGAACCAAAACTTAGAAGTCTATTAACCTCCTGAGTGGAATGAATAGGTTAGCTTGCTGCAGGATGAACTATCACCTTTTTACTCGAAGCAATTTCACACTGAAAGTCTTAAAAGATCGGCAACAAACTTCCATAGCTGGAGAAACACCGTGCTGACAGAATACATCGTTTTGGCTAATGCTATAAAATTAATGTATAATAAGATTTAAATTGATACAGAAGCCAGATAAATTATCAAATGAGCAGCAATATAGTTTTTTACTCACTGATAGTTGAAACAATTTTCTGAAACCAGAATAGAAATAGTGTTTGATTTCTTAGTCTTTTTTTCCCAGAGACCTTAACTCAGTCTTTCGATAATTTTACACGAAACACAACTTTGCTCCAATGGAGTTTTATATCTTCATGACATGGAAATATGGTTGAACTAAGTAAACTGAGGGGAAAAAAACTGGAACTGCTGTCAAGATATACCCCTTATTTCCCTTTAAAGTGAAAGCCAAGTTCTTTGAACACCGCCCTCACCCAACTATAGTCGGGCTTTTGTATCACGGGTATCAATCTCGAGACAACAACCACCTTCCCATGATGGGAAGCTATGACAGATAATGGCTGTTTTCTTCCCTCAGTGGAAAACTGGCCTACATTGTCCGAGGGGAGGTCGACTCCAAGTAGCAGGTATAGATTCCTTACAGCTACACATTCAATCAAGACCAAAAAAAAATTTGCAGTGGCAGCAGACATAAATTCACTGAAGAAAATCCCAGCGCATAAGGTTTATCCACAGTTTTGTATAATATTTTATAACAGGACACAGACGGAGCCCAACCCATCACAATTTTATTTTTAGTGAACTTCTCGGGACATTTAAATCCCAAGTCTGACAGATGGGAATAAAAGGTGAGTTATTGCAGCAGGGCACTCAGTTCTCTCAGACAAACTTTTGCCTGGGAGATCTTTGTGTTTAGATTGAAAATTCTTGGTTTCCACTCAGAATTGCTCTGTTTACACATATTTACCAACTTTTCGGACCCCCTCAAACTGACACCATCAGGATGGGGGGCGCGATGGCTGCATTCACCAGTGCACCCGAGGACGAGCAACATCACCGTCCTCACCAGGCACGGCGTGCACTTCCGCAACTTGGAGCTCCACAACACAATGCTGTGCCACAGGGACGTGCACAAGAGCACAGAGGGGAACAACAGAGGGAACGACATTGAAAGAGGCACTACCCTCATCAGAGAGTCTACAGACCAAGGCTTAGCTTCCTGGACCTCTCTGAGGAGCAGTGCATACAGAGGCTGAGAGTGAGCCGCCAGGTGGTTGCAGACATCTGCAGCCTCCTTCATGCCTCATTACCCGTTGCAGTTAAAGTCACCACTGACCTCAACTTCTTCACCTCTGGATCATTCCGGGGTGCCACTGGTGACATCGCCAGGGTCGCTCAGTCATCTGCACACAAGTGCATAAAGCAGGTCACCGATGGCTTGTTTCTCAGAGCCTCGCAATACGACAAATTCCTCATGGATGACCTCAGCCATTCGGAAAAGGCAGTGAGATTCCACTCTGTGGCTGGCTTCCCACATGCACAGGGTGCAATCGATTGCACACATATAGCAATCCAAGCAACTCCACATGAGCCAGAACTGCTCATCAACAGAAAGGGGTATCGCTCCATCAACACTCGGCTCGTTTGTGACCACCGCAAAACAGTTAATCACGTGTGCGCCAGATTCCCTGGCAGCTGCCACGATTCATTCACTCTGAGGGAATCCAACATCCTGGGCCTCTTTCACGCATCGAACACCCTTAAGTGCTGGCTTCCGCGGGGACAAGGGATACCCCCTGCACACATGGCTCATGACACCTCTGAGGAACTCCCATCAGCGAGCAACAACGTCACTACAACGACAGCCACATCGCCGCCAGGTCTATGATGGAACATTTGATAGGGCTGCTCAAGATGCAATTTCGGTGCCTTGATCGTTCTGGGGGAGCGCTTCAATACGCACCAGTGAGAGTGGGTCGCATTATAGTAGTGTGCTGTGTCCTGCACAATATGGTGCATCAGAGAGGGTTACCGGTTGAGGAAGCCCCATCCCCTCATCCACCATCCACATCTGCCATCCACATTGAGGAGGAGCGGGAGGAGGAGGAGGAGGAGGAGGACGACGAACTCATGGGCAGAGCAGAGGCTCGCCTGGCTACTCGTGAGGCCAGGGAGACACTCATGTGAACGGTTCTTGTAAGATCAGAAAGTGAGAAGAGTCCAGTCCTCACACCACCTGGAAAGACCAGCGCCAACACCAGCACCCCACCCCCCCCTGCACAAAACAGTCCTGCAACTACATTCACACCCAATGTAAAGTGACCCACTGGGTGGCATCAAGGGTCACCGTTCATGATGAAGCACACGAAAGGCCACTATCACAAAAGCCAGTCAAGAATGGGCAAGACGTGACAGTGGTGGTGAGAATAATAACATTTAATGTGACTTTAACAAAAAACAAATATAAATGAAAAACATGACAGGCTGTCTGACACCCTTGTGCATACCCTTCGTGATCACAAATCCTTAGCCTTTCTCTTCCTACCGCTTCTATGCGCTGCATCTCCTGTGGCTGCAGCAGAGGTAGTGTCCAGTTGCTCGTGTCCATGTCCGGACTGCTTAGATGCTTTGGGCCTACGCCCTCTGGGTTTTGGAGCCTGTGAGGGCCCCGCCAAAGACTGCTCCACCTGAACCTGTGCAGGAGCGGACTTGGCCACCTGGAGAGGAGGCAGGATTGCGGGTATTGGTTGAGAGGGGGGCAACGGGTGAGATGTGGGAGCGCTTTGAGTGGCGTCACCACTTTCATGCCCCTTTCGCCGTCATCCCTATCCTGGACCAGGCCCACATCACTCCTACTACCCTGCTGGAGAACGGTTAGGAGGACATGTATGATGTCTTGGAAGCCCAGATGTAAAGTTTCTGTCTGCCTGTTTTAAGGTGGCAGAATATTGTTCACCGTGAGTCCGCATGGCCATTGTCAGGGCCTAAATGGACTCATTTGTGAGCCGTGCTTGAAGCTCGACGGAGGCTATCCTTCTTTCCATCGCAGACATTCCCGCACTTACCTGTGACACTATCTCAGACATTTCAGCAGTTACGTGCAACACTATCTCAGACAGTTGCTCACATCCCTGTGACACTATTTTAGAGATTCCATCCTGTACCTGTGCCACCATTCCATTAATGCAGGAGTTGGACTCCTCCATCCTCTGTGCTGTTTTGGAGAGTGTGCGTGGCACCTGTTCCAGTCCCATTCAAATGTGCTGCTGTCCCTCGATCATTCTCCTTTTAAAGGATGGCCCCCCGGGGTTCAGCATCTGCGTCCAGCTGAGCAGAGCCTGGAGAGGAGTGCTCCCACTGACGCAGACTCTCCACAGCTGCCCCTGCCACCAGTCTCTGTTCGTACTCACGTGTGTGTGGTGACTCATCAGGTGCCAACCCAACTAACTGATTACTAGGACCCTCCGAGGAGTGAGTATCTGTGCTGGTGGATGGCTCGCTAAGATGTGACAGTGCACCCTCAGAGGCCGAGAGCCCCTCTGAGGAATCACCCTCTGCCATCCCTGTGGTCATTGAAGGGCCTGTAAGAGAACAGAAGGCAATATTAAGCCTAATCACAGATGTGTCATGTTATGATGAGCATACTGAGGTGTTCAACATGCCAATCATTGTTAACATCAATTCATGGATGGTACTTCTGATGATGCAGCATTCCCTCAGTACTGCATTGAGATGAGGTGTTGAGCTGAGGACCTGCTTCTCTGTTCTGGTGGTTCAGGTGGATATTGAAGATCCCATTGCACTATTTGGAGGACGACGAGGAGTTCTTCTGTTCTCCTTCAAGCAACAACAGGAAAAACAAATTAACTGGCCATTCACTTCATTGCGGTTTGTGGAACATTCTTGTGCAGATAAATGGCTGCCACATTCACCGAGATAACACAGCAATTAATTCATCATATGTGAAGTGCTTTGGGACATTTCTGAGAGCTATAATAAGCCACTATATAAATGCAAGATTGTTCTTACTTCATTTCTGGAATGTCACGTACCTGGAAACTCTCCTAAATGACGACAGTACTCATTTAATATCTTGTATATCCTTAATTCCACTAATGATTTGAACAGCTGTTTCTCTTCTATCTGCAACGCAAAACTATGATACTCAGTTGATTTATGGAAATCAACTATGTGCCACTAACTGCTATGCCAAGTGGAAGAATTCAGTTGCATTGTCTTTATGAATAAGTACTTCTGATTAGTCATTCACGCAATAACAGGCCTGCATTATGCAGTAAGACTTAAAATCTGCTTCTAACTGACTACATTGTGTACAACGGTTTTGTAATATCTAGTCAAAAGTTAGATAAGTGCTACACTGTCATGCGGGCTTGCAGGCAGCAGGTAGAGTGTAGGTGTGCAGCGTGACCCTGTGTTTCATCTGCTTATTTAACCTTTAATTACAGAAGAGGAGTCCTTGCACCTCGAGGAATGCAAGGGTGGATTTTAGAAACTTGAGCTCCAGCATTGAGTTTCACAGACCAGGAGTGCACATCAGGATTTTGGCCATGGCGGTCAGTGGGCCCCATTTGATTCTCCATTCGTAGGAACATGGGAATTCCTAGATGAGAAACGACCAAAGTCCACCTAGTTTGCCTTCTACCATCCTGGTGGTCGCATGAAACGATAATGGAATTGTTGACTAATCATAGAAATCAACCTCTATCAATTAGTCTACAACAGACCCAGACACTACACAAGGAAAATCCCCAGTGGTGGAGAGCTTTGGAAACATAGGTCCAAAGTCACTTGTTGGTCCCAAGCCTGTTATACTTACCACATGCCACGTTTCAAATTACTCATATACTGTACAAAAGTTTTGAGATATCTATTCAAAAGCTGGATAAGTGCTACACTCTTCTGAGGGTTTGCAGGAAGCGAATGCTGTGTAGGTAACCAGCGTGAACCTGTGTTATTTTCTGAAAAGACATCTATCTAATTTGCCGTTGAATGAATCAATGCTAACTGCTTCCACCGTCTCCCTGGGGATTTACGTTCCATAAATTGACCACTCGTTCACTGAAATATTGTTTCCTCAGCTTTGTTTTGAATTTACCCCCCCTTCAAGCGCAGGCCGTGTCCTCTGGTTCTACATTCATGAATTTAAATGGATGGAAAATGGAGACTGCACTCGAATTCCTGATGTGCATTCGTAGCTCACTAAACTCTGCAGCAGAAGCACAAATTTATAAAATTAATCCTGTACACTGCACACTAGCGTGTATTTTCTCATAAGATCGTAACAGTTGTGCTACGTTTTTCAGACCAAAGCTTCCACCCAGTGCCTTGGGTTCACAGCATCTCAGCTGTCACCTAATACCTTTGAGTAAGTGCTGTCTATTTGGTCGTGTTCCCTAGCAGTGTCAATGTGCAGTCTCTCTGCTACTGCAATTGTCACGTGTTTATCCATGTCTTTTTGCGCTTTTCCTGCCAGCTATGTTTTTAATGTCAGGGCAACCTCTCTGATTCTCCACCAAATGTATCTTTCTGTCAGGCGTCTCCCTCAGCGCCAGTCAGTGTTTGCCAGCCTAGTCTCTTTCTTCCCTTCATCACATTTATTTTATTTACGGTCAGGTTTCCATTTCAACCTCTCTTTTCCTGTAGCTAAAATATTAAAGAAAAGAAATGACTTTTTTTTAAATGTATGTTAAGTGTGAAAAAAATGATTTTTTTTAGAATAATTGAGAAACGGTAAAACTGAGAGTGATAATTGGAGCCCAATCAATTGTGACAAAAAAAAATCAGGATTTTGTTGACTCTGATTGCAAAGAGGGTGTTGCTGAAAAACTCAAAAAAATAATTTAAAACAAATTCAACAAGATCACAAGATAATTACAGATAAGAAAGATCATTTGGCCCATCAGCTCTTGCACCTGGAGAGATACTAATGCCCCCTCCTCATTTCAGGATTCAACTGTTCCTTAATAGATAACATACGAACATAAGAAATAGGAGTAGGAGTAGGCCATATGGTCCCTCGAACCTGCTCCGCCATTCAATAAGATCATGGCTGATCTTCGACCCCAACTCCACTTTCCCGCCCGATCCCCATATCCCTTGATTCCCTTCGAGTCCAAAAATCTATCCATCTCAGCCTTGAATGTACTCAACAACTGAGCATCCACAGCCCTATTGGGTAGAGAACTCCAAAGATTCACAACCCTCTGAGTGAAGAAATTTCTCCTCATCTCAGTCCTAAATGGCTGACCCCTTATCCTGAGACTATGCCCCCTAGTTCTAGACTCTCCAGCCAGGGGAAACAGCCTCTCAGCACCTACTCTGTCAAGCCCTCTCAGAATCTTATATGTTTCAGTCAGATCACCTCTCATCCTATTCTACTCAATCTCTCCTCATAGGACAACTCTCCCGTCTCAGGAATTAATCTGGACTGCAGGGTTTTTGCCTCCATTACTCTTCCCAGAAGTCCCTATTCCATATGTTAATAACTTCCTGACATCAGTCCTAACGTTTCCTTTGATTAATTTGAACCTATTTGTCCTTGTCCCACTCTCACAATTTAATTTAAATTAAACATTGTGGATCTGTCCCCTCCATCCTCTTAACTACCTTACGTACCTCCATAAGATGTCCTTTCAGACGCCTCTTTTGCCAACTGAAAAGCCCAAATTTCTCCAGTGTTTCCTCATAACTTTAGCACCAAATAAATTATCAGCAATGGCTGTGCAAATACAAGTGTCAAAAATTGTCACCAATTGGTTCAATCTTTGGATACCGATGGTAGACTTAATGTAGTCATTACATATCAGCCCAGAATGTATTTAGAATAAGGAGTTTGGCCTCCTTTGTTTCCCGCTATTATTTTTCCTGGGTTGCTATGATATATGGATACTTATTGGCTCAACCTCTGGTTTGACTTAAAATGTGCCAAGTGCAATGAAGCTGATGCTGATGTATGGTTTCTGATGAGGGTCACTTCTTCACTTGAGACTAGAACGTAAATTCACCAATCCCGTGTCCTCAGCAATTAGAGATAGGGCTACAACACCGTAGCACCAATTCTCTGACCCACACTCACTTTGAACTTGGCTCCTCACTTGGAGCGCAGGACTGGTTAATTTATACCCAGAGATGTTTTGCTTAGTGAGATTGTCAGCGTATTTAAATTTGAGTGTAATTTGACAGCAGCTGGTGGTATAGTTCTTGTGGGATCTCTGCTTCAGTGCCAGAATCAAGCTCTCATAAATATATTTAAAAATGTACCTCAATGAATGACATCCAGTGCTAGGCTTATTTCAATGGATTAGGCTTGATGACTAACAGGGGGATTGAGTGACATTAATTAAGGAGGAATGCCACAATTGAATTTCAAATGAAAATTTCTCCAAACTGGTTTAAAAATTTCCTGTTTGAAGAAATCAACATTCTGATTGGAATGGATTCATAAATATAGAAAGACTTTTTATTTTATTGGCATACGTGCCATGCGATTTCTAAGATGGGCCAAAGATTTCTACCCTACTTCATAAATTTATTTTGCAATTCTGTGAGGGACACTTAAGGCAACTATGAGGTGGTCAAATTTCATTGTTCACTCACTTTGTGTCAGCCATGGCTCAGTTGGTCGCACTCTTGCCTCTGAGTCAGAAGGTTGTTGGTTCAAGTTCCACTCCAAAGATTTGAGCACGTAATCTAAGCTGACACTCCCAGTGCAGTACTGAGGGAGTGCTGCGCTGTCAGAGGTGCCGTCTTTCGGATGACAGTTAGACCGAGGCCCCGTCTGCCCTCTGACGTGAATGTAAAAGATCCTACGACACTATTTGAAGAAATGCAGGGGAGTTCTCCTGATATCTTGGCCAATAATTATCCCTGAACAAACACTACTAAGACAAGTTAGCTGATCATTTATCTCAGTGCTGTTTGAGGGACCTTGTTGTGTGCAAATTAACTGTAGCATTAGCCTACGTTACAGCAGGGACTTGAAAAAGTATTTCATTGGCAAGGTCTTTCTTTCTTTCATCAAAAAACTGCTATAGTAACCAAACTGCTGGCTATAAAAGAACTAGCCTTCAAGTGAATGATTCAGGTGAACGTGTGTGTCAAATAGAAACTGAAACCCATTGTAAACCATTTGCATAAGTTGCTGACTGGATAGTTAAAAGTACACAACGCATAGGGCATGATTTTAGCTTGGAGCCGGGAACACTGCGCGTCAGTAGATATTCGCGTGGGGAAGCCGGAAGCCAAATGAGGTGATCACAATCTGTGATCACAATTCAATTGAAGGTAAGTATTTGTGCTTCTGGGCCAGGCAGCCAGATTAACAGGCATGAATTGGAGAGGGGGGAGGTAGGAAGAGAGAGATTGTGGCCCGTGGAAGAAATCGGGGGTGTGGGGACTTGGACGACATTGGGGGGGGGGCGGTCCACCATTGCGGGGAGTCCAGCATCGGGGTTGGGGGGTGGGTATCGGCCGATCGCGAGGTTATGTTGCGCCAGGTGAGCTTGTTGGGCCTGGATGAAGCACCCTTGCTCCTCCAGACCCACAAGCAGTGCAATAAAGGCACTCACCTCATGGATCCAGCCCTTCCCGCCTGCTTTCACCTGACGTGAATCAGAAGAGATGGGAAACCCGAACAGGTAAGGGTTAAAGTTGTTTGACATTCCTAATACACAAAAAATTACCTGCCTCAACTATCGCAATAAGGTACATTGCCCCGTTAAGTATCGGCCCGCCGGCTTTAAGTGGTGACGGGGATTTCCAGGTGTCTCTTGCGCTTGCCCATGCATCAACTATCGCAATCAGGGTTAAACCCGGAAGTGGGAGCGTTGGAGCCGGGATGCGGTCCAGCTCTAAAAATCAACTATCTTTACTGCCCCACCCGCCCCCAACCCGCCCATTCTTGGGGGTTAAAATTACCCCATAGTGTGTGTTGGTATGTGTCTTCCCCCAAATGTCATTGTCTGTTGATGATTAACTTTAACTACATGTGACATAAAAATACATTTTTTTTAAAAAAGAGCTGCTGTCAGATAAATTTGGTTATTTTCTGGTGAATGCAAACTAACTGACCAGTACGCACTGTCAAATTCTTAGCTGGAAATCTGCCAGTCTTTGTGACCGCTATAGTTGTTCAATGTTTAAACTGACTGATCTTTACAAAGGAGCATCTGCTTGTAGTTATCACTGTTTAAACATTTCAAACACACCAGTACAAGAGAAACTGCTATGAGGCTCACCCAGAGGCCTAGCGAGTTCACCCAGTGAGTAGCTGCTTTATAGACGAGGAAGGTCTCAGCTTTAATCTCGAGCCTGAGCTCAATTAGTTGATCTCAGCTGGAGCACTACAAGTAGCCCCTCAGCATTGTTGGGTTAGAAGGTGGAATTCGTCCAAGGTTCCCACACTTGATCTCTTTCCAGTGACGCGTTTTGGAAGTGTATCTATCTGGACTAGTTCACGCTGGATCTTGGGAGATCAAAGATTTGCCAGCCAGTGCTGTAGGATCTTTTATGTTCACCTCAGTGGGTGGACGGGGCCACGGTTTAACATTGGATGAGAACAGGATTAGGCTTGATTATGATATTCTATCACTGAATAACCCGCTGCCACTCACTGTAAAGCAAAACATACCAATAATGGCCACCTGGGTGATGTATTGGAGTCTTCCCCAGAACTGCATCACAGAAGGACATCAATGCTTTAAGGAGAGGAGAGGGAGACATTTTTGGCAGAAAAACCTGTTACATTGTGTACTGCATTATTGAACAGCCAATTTCTGTTAGTAATAACTCGAGTGTTTTCAGACTCTTCAGTTTTTTTTGCTCCCAAGCCGCAACCAATTTTTTTTTTATTCGTTCATGTGGGCATCGTTGGCCAGCATTTATTGCCCATCCCTAATTGCCCTTGATTGGTGGTGAGCCACCGCCTTGAACGGCTGCAGTCCGAAGGTTCTCCCACAGTGCTGTTAGGAAGGGGGTTCCAGGATTTTGACCCAGCGACGATGAAGAACATTGACATATTTCCAAGTCGGGATGGTGTGTGTCTTGGAGGGGAACTTGCAGGTGGTGTTGGTCCCATGTACCTACTGCCCTTGTCCTTCTAGGTTGTAGAGGTCGTGGGTTTGGGAGGTGCTGTCGAAGAATCCTTGGCGAGTTGCTGCAGTACATCCTGTAAATGGTACACACTGCAGCCACGGTGCACCGGTGGTGAAGGGAGTGAATGTTGAGGGTGGTGGATGGGGTGCCAATCAAGGTGGCTGCTTTGTTCTGGATGATGTCGAGCTTCTTGAGTGTTGTTGAAGCTGCACTCATCCAGGCAAGTGGGGAGTATTCCATCACACTCCTGACTTGTGCCTTGTAGATGGTGGAAAGGCTTTGGGGAGTCAAGAGGTGAGTCACTTGCCACAGAATACCCAGCTCTTGTAGCCATAGTATTTATGTGGCTGGTCCAGTTAAGTTTCAGGTCAATGGTGATCCCCATGATGGTGGGGGATTCGGCGATGGTACTGCCATTGAATGTCAAGGGGAGGTGGTTAGACTCTCACTTATTGAAAATGGTAATTGCCTGGCACTTGTCTGGCACGAATGTTACTTGCCACTTATCAGCCCAAGCCTGAATGTTGTCCAGGTCTTGCTGCATGCAGGCACGGACAGCTTCATTATCTGAGGAGTTGCGAATGGAACTGAACATTGTGCATTCAACAGCGAACACCCCCATTTCTGACCTTATGATGGAGGGAAGGTGATTGATGAAGCAGCTTAAGATGGTTGGGCCAAGGACACTTCCCTGAGGAACTCCTGCAGCAATGTCCTGAGGCTGAGATGATTGGCCTCCAGCAACCACTACCATCTTCCTTTGTGCTAGGTATGACTCCAGCCACTGGAGAGTTTTCCCCCTGATTCCCATTGACATCAGTTTTCCAAGAATCCTTGGTGCCACACTCGGTCAAATGCTGCCTTGATGTCAAGGGCAGTCACTCTCACCTCACCTCAGGAATTCAGCTCTTTTGTCCATGTTTGGACCAAGGCTGTAACGAGGTCTGGAGCTGAGTGGTCCTGGCGGAAACCAAACTGAGCGTCGGTGAGCAGGTTATCGGTGAGTAAGTGCCACTTGATAGCACTGTCGACGACACCTTCCTTCACTGTTGATTGAGAGTAGATTGATGGGGCAGTAATTGGCTGCCTTGGATTTGTCCTGCTTTTTGTGGACAGGACATACCTAGGCAATTCTCCACATTGTCGGGGAGATGCCAATGTTCTAGTTGTACTGGAACAGTTTGGCTAGAGGCATGGCTAGTTCTGGAGCAGAAGTCTTCACTACAGCCAGGATGTTGTCGGGGCCAATAGCCTTTGTTTGTATCAAGTGCATTCAACTGTTTCTTGATATCACGTGGAGTGAATTGAATTGGCTGAAGACTGGCTTCTATGATGATGGGGATATCGGGAGGAGGCCGAGATGAATCATCCACTCAGCACTTCTGGCCGAAGATGGTTGCAAACTCTTCAGCCTTGTCTTTTGCACTCACGTGCTGGACTCTGCCATCATTGAGGATGGGAATGTTTACAGAGCCTCCTCCTCCCGTTAGTTGTTTAACTGTCCACTGCCATTCACGACTGGATGTGGCAGGACTGCAGAGCTTTGATCTGATCCGTTGGTTGTGGAATCACTTAGCTCCGTCGATAGCATGTTGCTTCCGCTGTTTAGCATGCATGTAGTCCTGAGTTGTAGCTTCACCAGGTTGACACCTCATTTTTAGGTACACCTGCTGCTGCTCCTGACATACTCTTCTACACTCCTCATTGAACCAGGGTTGATCCCCTGGCTTGTTGGTAATGGTAAAGTGAGGAATATGCCGGGCCATGAGGTTACAGATTGTGCTGGAATACATTTCTGCTGCTGCTGATGGCCCACAGCGCCTCATGGATGCCCATTTTTGAGATGCTAGATCTCTTCTGAATGTATCCCATTTAGTACGGTGGTAGTGCCACACAACACATTGGATGGTGTCCTCAGTGTGAAGATAGGACTTCGTCTCCGCAAGGACTGTGTGTTGGTCACTCCTACCTATACTGTCATGGACAGTTGCATCTGCGACAGGTAGATTGGTGAGGACGAGGTCAAGTAGGTTTTTCCCTTGTGTTGGTTCGCTGACCACCCTGTCGCAGGTCCAGTCCAGCAACTATGTCCTTCAGGACTTGGCCAGCTCGGTCAGTAGTGGTGCTACCGAGCCACTCTTTGTGATGGACATTGAAGTCCCCTACCCAGAGTACATTCTGTGCCTTTGCTACCCTCAGTGCTTCCTCCAAGTGGTGTTTAACATGGAGGAGAACTGACTCATCAACTGAGGAAGGCTGTTGGTGGTAATCAGCAGGAGGTTTCCTTGCCCATGTTTGACCTGATGCCATGAGATTTCATGGGGTCCGGAGTCAATGTTGAGGACTCCCAGGGCCACTCCCTCCTGACTGTGTATCACTGTACCGCCACCTCTGGTGGGTCTGTCCTGCCGGTGGGACAAGACACAACATGGGAGATTCTGGGACATTGGCTGAAAGGTACGATTCTGTGCGTATGGTTATGTCAGGCTGTTGCTTGACTAGTCAGTGGGACAGCTCTCCCAATTTTGGCCCAAGTCCCCAGATGTTAGTGAGGAGGAGTTTGCAGGGTCGACTGTGCTTGGTTTGCCTTTGTCGTGTCCGGTGCCTAGTGGTCTGATGCCGGGTGGTCCGTCCGGTTTTATTCTTATTATGACTTTTTGTAGTGAGATTGCAGAACTGGTTTGCTCCGCCATTTCAGAGGGCGATTAAGAATCAACCACATTGCTGTGGGTCTGCAGTCACATATAGGCCACACCGGGTAAGGACGGCAGGTTTTCTTCCCTAAAGGACATTAGTGAATCAGGTGGGTTTTTACAATAATCCTGTCGTTACCATTATTGATACTAGTTCTTTTTTTTCTAGATTTTATTTAATTAAGTGAGTTTAAATTGTCCAGCTGCCATGGCGGGATTTGAATTCATGACTCGGATTATTAGTCCAGGCCACCAAGTCTTGTATCATAACCACTATGCGACCGTACCTGGTCATATGATCCCCATTGAATGAAAAATAACTGGAGTTAATTTTGAATCTAACTGCTATATTTTTGAAATCATCAATGAAAATGATAAATTGCACTCAATAACCTTTTATGCTTAAAATACATTAATAACTGCTGCAGAAAAGAAATGTGAAAGGTGCTGGGTAAGAGCACATTACTACTTTTTATAGTAGAGTCAGTCTACACATTTACATATTTTATGGAAATCTAAAGGTTATGCATTATGTAAGAGTGGATTCGGACTGCATGATGTGAACACTACATTTTTCATCTTTTTTTTATCTTTTGTTAATAAATATTCCTGTTTTAAAAATAAACAATGTATGCACTTTTTAAAATTCATTTGTCTAAGTGGTGAGTAGTTTTGAGTCATATTAATGTGGAGTTTTGCAAAAAGAATGACACTTAGGTTTTGTTTTCCAAATCAGCATTGTGGTTCAAATACTTTAAATAGTGCAAAGCACTGCTCTTTGCATTAAAAGTTAGCAAAACATTGGACACTTTCAAGGAATTATATTTGAAGTGATTTGCTGCCTATCTTAATCACTAATTTTTTCCTACTGCACTGACAGAGGGAACTTCATAGAATGCGACTCTTTGAGAGGAGAACTTACTCATTCGGGACGCTGTTCCTCAATGTCGTCCTTTTCAACCGCCATCGAATCCATGGGAGCAAGTTCGCGAATGCGCACACGTGCACAGTAAAACCCCGAAATCGCGAACTTGCTCCGATTGGTTCACCAGCGTTTTGACAGTTCCGAATTAAAGGGCCACCTACGTTACAATCCATACAATTACCAAACAATCGTAAACTTATCCATCTGCCCAGCTGGAACGAAGGTTCGCTTGAAAATACCAACCCTACACTACTTTTTGAAAGCGTGGACACTTATAATGACTGCAAAACAACAAAAAATTAAATTTTAAAAGTGTGGAATGTCTAATTATTCCTATTTTAATATTTTTTGATCATTAAATTATTAATAAATAAAAATTAACTTTTAATTTCTGTGTTTCAGTACATTATAATAATTTCCTTACCTTTTTATAGTAAGGTATGTTATGATGTTTTATTTTTATTTAGACTAACATAGGGAATGTCACTTTAAATGAATGAGTATTACGAGCCTGCTTGTGGGCAGGGCTTCCATTCCCACAGTCTTTGCATGCGTGCATGGCCTGCGCTGATGTCGGAGCGCGCATGGCCTGCGCTGACCTCGGAGCGCACATGGCCTGCGCTGACCTCGGAGCGCGCATGGCCTGCGCTGATCTCGGTTTGCACTACTGGAGAAGATTTCAAAATTAAGCAAGTGGACGTCATGACCTACACAGCGAGTACATTCATACTTTTTATCCACAGGATTCACGCCGGTCGAAGCATTATTTACTATATGTTTGGTGAAAAAAAATCTGCAGATTAGTAATAGCGCTGAAATTATAGAGCAATTGTAACTTATATTGAGAGGCTGTTCTGCAGCAGTTTAAAGCTGAATGTGAATTCTCTTTTTTAGTAAAATGCTACAGATTAATTCTTGTAAGATGGCATCCAATTTCTGAAGCAACTCCGGGGCTTATGCTTCCATTATCCTGCCTTGATGTCGGTTCCATGTGTTGATATCAAGTGTATGAAGAAGAACTTCCTGTTAGTGGTCCTAAATTTGCCTTTGGACAGGTTATACTCTGTCCCTTTGTCTTACATTTTTCCAGGAGTGTGGCAGATCTACTTTGTCTATACCATTTATTGAGTTACATTGTTACATCAGAAACATAAGAAATAGGAGTAGGAGTAAGCCATATGGGCCCTCGAGCCTGATCCCCCATTAAATAAGATCATGGCTGATCTTTGACCTCAACTCCACGTTCCCACCCTATCTCCATATCCCTTGATTCCCTTAGAGTCCAAAAATCTATCTATCTCAGCCTTGAATATATTCAATGACTCAGCATCCACAGCCCTCTGGGGTAGAGAATGCCAAAGATTCACCGCCCTCTGCTTGAAGAAATTCCTCCTCCTCTCAGTTGTAAATGCTCGACAACCTTATCCTGAGACTGTGCCCCCAAGTTCTAGATTCTCCAGTCATGGGAAACAACCTTTCAGCATCTACCCTGTCAAGCCCTCTAAGAATTTTATGCGTTTCAATGAGATCACCTCTCATTCTTCTAAACTCCAGAGAATATAGGCCCATTCTACTCAATCTTGCATCACAGGAATCCTCTCATCTCAGTGAGCCATTGTTGCACCACCTCTAAAGCAAGTATATCCTTCCTCAGGAAAGGAGATCAAAACTGCACACAGTACTCCAGGTGTGGTCTCACCAAACCCCTATACAACTGTAGTAAGACTTCCTTCCTCTTGTACTCCAAACCCCTTACAATAAAGTCCAATATACCATTTGCCTTCCTAATTGCTTGCTGTACCTACATGTTAACTTTCTGTGTTTCGTATACAAGGACACCCAAATCTCTCTGAACACCAACATTTAATAGTTTCTCACCATTTGGAAAAATGTTCTGTTTTTCTATTCTTCCTACCAAAGTTAATAACCACACATTTCCCCACATTATACTCCATCTGCCACCTTCTCGCCCACTCACTTAACCTGTCTATATCTCTTTGCTGACTCTTTGTGTCCTCCTCACAGCTTACTTTCCCACCTAGCTTTATATCATCAGCAAACTTGGATACATTACACTCTGTCCTTTCATCCAAGTCATTAATATAGATTGTAAATAGCTGAGGCCCAAGCACTGATCCTTGTGGCACCCCACTGGTTACAGCCTGCCAACCTGAAAATGACTCGTTTATTCCGACTCTTTGTTTTCTGTCTGTTAACCAATCCTCTTTCTATGCTAATTTATTACCCCCAACTCCATGAGCCTTTATCTTGTGGAACAACCTTTTATGTGGCACCTTATGGAATGCCTTTTGAAAATCCAAATATACTACATCCACTGGTTCCCCTTTATCTACCCTGCTAGTTACATCCTCAAAAAACTCTAAACAGATTTGTCAACCATGATTTCCCTTTCCATAAAACCATGTTGACTCTGCCTAATCATATTATTATGTTCTAAATGCCCTGTTATCACTTCCTTAACAACGGATTCCAAAATTTTTCCGACGACTGATATCAGGCTAGCTGGCCTGCAGTTCCCTGTTTTCTCTCTCTCTCCTTTCTTGAATAACGGTGTTACGTTTGCTACCTTCTAATCCACTGGGACCATTCAAGAATCTAGGGAATTTTGGAAGATCACAACCAATGCATCCACTATCTTTGCAGCCACCTCTTTTAGAACCCGAGGATGTAGCCCATCAGGTCCTGGGGTTTTGTCGGCTTTTAGTATCATTAATTTCTCCCAGTTTTTTTTTACTAATATTAATTACTTTTAAGTTCCTCACTCTCATTAGACCCTTGATTCCCCACTATTTCTGGTATGTTTTTGTGTCTTCAACTGTGAAGACAGATACAAAATATTTGTTTAACGTCTTTGTCATTTCCTTATTCCCCATTATAATTTCTCCTGTCACAGCCTCTAATGGACCTATGTTTACTTTTGCTACTCTCTTCCTTTTTGCATACTTGTAGAACCTCTTACAATCTGTTTTTATATTTCTTGCTAATTTACTCTCATTCTATTTTCTTCCTCTTCACAATTTTTTCATCACCCTTTGCTGCTTTCTAAAACTCTCCCAATTCTCCGGCTTACTACTCTTCTTGGCAACATTATAAGTCTCTTCTTTTAATCTAGCACTGTCCTTAAATTCTTTAGTTAGCCATGGAGAGATCACTTTTCCTCTGGAGTTTTTATTTCTCAATGGAATGCATAATGTTTGCCATTGCTTATCTACTGTCATATCTTTTAATTTACATTGAGTTACATTGAATCTACAGCACAGAAACAGTCCATTTGGCCCAACTGGTCCATGCTGGTATTTATGCTCCACATGAGCTTCATCTATCCCTATCAGCATAACCTGCTAGTCCTTTCTCCTTCATGTATTTATCTAGCTTCCCCTTAAATGCATCTATGCTATTCACCTCAACTATTCCTTGTTGTAGGGCGTTCCACATTCTTTCCACTCTCTGGGTAAAGAAGTTGCTCCTGAATTCCCTATTGGATTTATTAGTGAATATCTTGTAAATAGATAGTCACTAATAATTTAATTATTATTCCATATGCCTCCCTCAGAACACCTCACGTTTGCCTCCGTTCCAGACTGAAAACCCTTTCTTGATTCTCAAGTCTTTCCTCCAAACTCAGTCCACTGATGTTCCATTTTGTAGCTCATCTCTGAACTCCCATCTGATTTTCAATATCTCCCCGGTGCCTCGGGGACCAGAACTGGATGCAGTATTCAAACTGCAGCCTGACCACGGTGCTATAAAGTTTGAGCATGACTTCCTCAGATTGATGCTCCTTTGTTTTGCTTGTTTAGTTGAGCATTCTGTTTGCTTTGTTGTTTGCTGCTCTGCCATATTTGGAGCTAATGAACAGAGTCTACTCAAACCTCTAGATCCCACTCAACATTTATTCTTGGCTATTTCAGCATCATTCATAGAGCATTCTTCAAATAAATATATATGAGTAATTACTGAAGGTAATTTACTTCTAAATGAAAGTCCCCTCTTTTTGAAATGTTCACTCTGACTTCCAACCTGTTGTCTATTAGACTGGGCCTGCGGCAGGTGGTGAGTGAACCAACACGAGGGAAAAACTTGCTTGACCTCGTCCTCACTAGTCTACCTGTCGCAAATGCATCTGTCAATGACAATATTGGTAGGAGTGACCAGCGCACATTCTTCGTGGAGACGAAGTCCCGTCTTCGCACTAAGGATACCATCCAACGTGTTGTGTGGCACTACCACCGTGCTAAATGGGATAGATTCAGAACAGATCTAGCAGCTCAAAACTGGGCATCCATGAGGCGCTGTGGGCTATCAGCAGCAGAAGAATTGTATTCCAGCACAATCTGTAACCGGCATATTCCTCACTCTACCATTACCAATAAGCTAGGGGATCAACCCTGGTTCAATGAGGAGTATAGAAGAGCATGCCAGAAGCAGCACCTAAAAATGAGGTGCCAAACTGGTGAAGCTACAACTCAGGACTACATGCATGCTAAACAGCGGAAGCAACATTGTATAGACAGAGCTAAGCGATTCCACAACCAACGGATCAGATCAAAGCTTTGCAGTCCTGCCACATCCAGTCATGAATGGTGGTGGACAATTAAACAACCAACGGGAGGAGGAGGCTCTGTAAACATCCCCATCCTCAATGATGACAGAGTCCAGCACGTGAGTGCAAAAGACAAGGCTGAAGAGTTTGCAACCATCTTCGGCCAGAAGTGCTGAGTGGATGATTCATCTCGGCCTCCTCCCGATACCCCCATCATCATAGAAGCCAGTCTTCAGCCAATTCGATTCGCTCCACGTGATATCAAGAAACGGCTGAGTGCACTGGATACAGCAAAGGCTATGGGCCCCGACAACATCCAGGCTGTAGTGCTGAAGTCTTGCGCTCCAGAACTAGCTGCTCCTCTAGCCAAACTGTTCCAGTACAGCTACAACACTGGCATCTGCCCAACAATGTGGAAAATTCACCAGGTATGTCCTGTCCACAAAAAGCAGGACAAATCCGATCCGGCCAATTACTGCCCCATCAGTCTACGCTCAATCAACAGCAAAGTGATGGAAGGTGTTGTCGACAGTGCTATCAAGCGGCACTTACTCACCAATAACCTGTTCACCAATGCTCAGTTTGGGTTCTGCCAGTACTACTCGGCTCCAGACCTCATTACAGCCTTGGTCCAAACATGGACAAAAGAGCTGAATTCCAGAGGTGAGGTGAGAGTGACTGCCCTTGACATCAAAACAGCATTTGACAAAGTGTGGCACCAAGGAGCCCGAGTAAAATTGAAGTCAATGGGAATCAGGGGGAAAACTCTCCAGTGGCTGGAGTCGTACCTAGCACAAAGGAAGATGGTAGTGATTGTTGGAGGCCAAACATCTCAGCCCCAGGACATTGCTGCAGGAGTTCCTCAGGGCAGTGTCCTAGGCCCAACCATCTTCAGCTGCTTCATCAATGACCTTCCCTCCACAATAAGGTCAGAAATGGGGATGTTCGCTGATGATTGCACAGTGTTCAGTTCCATTCGCAACCTCTCAAATAATGAAGCAGTCCGAGCCTGCATGCAGCAAGACCTGGACAACATCCAGGCTTGGGCTCATAAGTGGCAAGTAACATTCGTGCCAGGCAATGACCATCTCCAACAAGAGAGAATCTAACCACGTCCCCTTGACATTCAATGGCATTACCATCGCCGAATCCCCCACCATCAACATCCTGGGGGTCACCATTGACCAGAAACTTATCTGGACCAGCCATATAAATACCATGGCTACAAGAGCAGGTCAGAGGCTGGGTATTCTGCAGTGAGTGACTCACCTCCTGACTCCCCAAAGCCTTTCCCCCATCTACAAGGCACAAGTCAGGAGTGTGATGGAATACTCTCCACTTGCCTGGATGAGTGCAGCTCCAACAACACTCAAGAAGCTTGACACCATCCAGGACAAAGCAGCCCGCTTGATTGGCATCCCATCCACCACCCTCAACATTCACTCCCTTCACCACCGGCGCACAGTGGCTGCAATGTGTACCATCCACAGGATGCACTGCAGCAACTCGCCAAGGCTTCTTCGACAGCACCTCCCAAACCCGCGACCTCTACCGCCTAGAAGGACAAGAGCAGCAGGCACATGGGACCAACACCACCTGCACGTTCCCCTCCAAGTCACACACCATCCCGACTTGGAAATATATCGCCGTTCCTTCATCGTCGCTGGGTCAAAATCCTGGAACTCCCTTCCTAACAGCACTGTGGGAGAACCCTCACCACAGGGACTGCAGCGGTTCAAGAAGGCGGCTCACCACCATCTTCTCAAGGGCAATTAGGGATGGGCAATAAATGCTGGCATTGCCAGCGACGCCCACATCCCATGAACAACTAAAAAAAAATTGCCTCAGGGAGTAACGAAAGCAAAACCGTGTTGAAATAATGGTGTTTCACAACTATCTATAAAGTTAATAATTCCTATAATTTACTTATTGGTAAATTTTCATTTTACAGTTCTGTGAAGTAGATTCATTCATGTCTGTAGGTTCATAATTCCATTCGATGTCTAATTTTGTATTCATCAAACTGCTTATCTGTGTTTCCAATATAATCCTTAATTTCAGAATTTAGTGAATTCTCAACAGCTATACATAGTTCCACAAAACATTAATTCATGAATATTTCAAATGTAAAATTCTCTGAGAATGGGGAAATGCTGTTTTAAAAGCATGGTGAAAGGAGATATTTTCTACATGATATTCACTCTATAGGATTGAATAGTTGGTTTATTGGATAGCTCTTTCAAAGAGGCATAATGGGCTGAATGGCCTCCTTCTATGCTGAATGATTCTATGTAATTATAGTCATCGTTAGGTTGTAAAATATTCCATCCGTGTTTGTGGCCGATATTTTTCACATGATGTGTGGACTAACATTTGACGTCTATTACAAGGTTGTAGTATGATTTGGAGGAGGTGGTGCAGTTTAAAACGTCACCATAACCTGGAAACTGCTACAACACCCTTAAAATAGACTCACAACCATTACTTTATGTAGTTTCTACAATGGACAGATTCCTGTTTTCACCTTGGAACAAGATTGTGTCTGTTGTGTGCTGGATATAGCAATACAACTGTGGTGACAGCAGGAAGAATGAAAAACACATTGCCTGCAAGGTGTGTAGTGATGCATTCTATATTCTATGTACTGGAAGGAAACTATTTGCAATATATTTCTACGTTATTATCTGCACGGTGAAAACTGCATTGGTTGCCAAATCTTTGCGCTCCCAAGATCCAGCGTGGACTCGTTCTCGGAGCTGGTAATTGCGAGAATTGTCCCTGCAGGCAGGACAAAAACGCTGCTGTTGAACAAAGATTACCACTTATTGGCGATGATGACCATTGACTATAGTCTGTCGTACGGTGTTGTGGGGTGGATGAATTTGGCTGGAGTATCCCCATTATGATTGAGGTCATAGAATTCTCTGTACTTCACAAATTTAAAACAACTTTTTTTTTAGGCTGCTGCATAAAAGAAATGATGATTGAACTTTGAAAGTAGAATGTCTTCCTGTACCAAAAGAGTTCATGAGCTGCGCACTTATGAGGCTTTGATGTGAGTGTCTTCACTATTTCTGGTATCAAGGTCTCTGTACTCCAATAACAATTAACACAAGTTTTATTGCTTTTACTTTTGCTCTAATTATTTCATATCATCAAATTATTCACTTCGATTTGGCCAACAACACAGAAAAAAAAATAGGCTTCACATCGTGTGACCAGAATCAGGGAACAATGCTGTAAAATGCATTGTGATGTGCAATCCAATGTCAAAAAAATGTGTAGTCAGCAGCAAACAAGGAAAAACAGATGCTTATGGTGACTGTCACATTTTCGAGAAGTCCTGAGGGTCCTTAATAATTGGTACACTATAGCTGTCATGTCTTCCTATGGGGAAATTTATATTGTTGAGTTGTTTACCTCTTTAAGGATGTATAGAAAGTGTTTTGGCTTCCTTTGTCCCAATTTATCAGTGTTTACTTTTATGAAATTTTCCACTGTGACTCATCTGTTTTAATAAAATGTACTACTTTCATAAATACTCCAATTGTAGCTGAACTTTAATGCTTAAATCTTGTTTTGCACGAACTGAGCATAGGGACTGGAGATAGCTTTATTTTTACAACTAATACAGTGAGCTCTGTCTCCTTCCCATAACAGTGTGCGGACAGATTGGATCTCCATTGAGAATAGTGGGAATTCCTTAAGGCACAGCAATAATCATCAATTTAGCAGATTATTTGTGTGTGTGTGTATCACACAGATAATCTGTATGTATAGATAGATAGATAGATATTCTATGTATATAAAGTAGAGGTAAGTAGGGAACTGCATAAATACTTGAAGGGAGAAAAGTTACAGGGCTATGGGGAAAGAACAGGAGAGTGGTACTAATTGAAAGAGCTATCCAAAGAACCGGCACATGCAAATTGGGCCGAATGGCCTCTTTCTGTGCTGTACCATACTATTATGACACTATGATACAGAGCTAAAAGTGTAAGGGTGCAAGAAAAATTGCATAAAACTTAAGAAAACTACTCAGGACCAAAACGATTAAATTGTAGAATGGATTTTCTTCCATGATGTAATTGGAGATTACACATTCAAACTCATGAGTAAAGAACAGGAGTCAATTAATACGTTGGGGATTTACATTCTTTGTGGTAGTGAAACAAATATGAGTAGATGGCTCAGCATTGTGAATAAATTACTTCGAATAACAACACGGCTTTAAGTGTTTTCTTCTCGCCTTGGACAGTATCTCTGTGACTGCCATCTTCAAAAGCTTTGATGCAGAGATCTTACTTGAATAATTTTGTGATGTTACAGTGCCGAATTATAGTTACGGACCAGCTGAAATATTCAAATCAGTGATTGAACATAAATAGTTTAAAAAATAAGTCCGTTCTCCATGTTGGAGCATAATGCAGATGTTGTAAATTCCAGGGTTATTTTAAATATAGGCATTTATAGCAACTGTACTTCATCATTAAATAACAGTACTAATTTTCAAAGATACAATAACATTCTGAGTCAATGTGTCAATCATGGATGCCAGGATTTTTCCGTAACTTAATGACAATTTATAAATCCATGTTGTGTTTTGGGCTGGAGCAGCTTAAGCTGTTCATTGAAATATGCTGGCCAGTTACCTCTGTGGAGAGTTGAAAGTCACTTTGCAGTGTGCTATGGTGTTACAATGGTCCCCACTGAACTGAAATTAATTATTTATGGTTAAGCTTGCATCAAAATGAAAGCATAGAACAGAAATATATTTCAATGTGTCCAAGTCCACTTTTTCTGGTAAATCATCTGTATTTTGAATTCTACAACTGATAGGCCCAGTCTCCCAACAATGCTTGTGTTATTATGTTTCTGTGCTTATTTATCCATGCAACCTCCAATTACTTTCATAACCAGATATTCCTAATTAATCTTTTGGAGGAATTAACAATGTTGTGTTTATCATTTTTGTAGATGCCTTTCCACATTTCTTCTCTTGAGGGGGAGGGAGAGGGGGCAGAGAAGGGGGAGAGCTTGTGTAATTGAGAGCTGTTAATTTAATTATCAAATCCTGTAATCACAATTTAAGTCAAATAATCTTTTTCTAACCATATAATCTGTGTGTTTTAAGCCCTCCGTTGTGTCTCCTCATAATCTTCAATTCTCCAATAAGCATAACCCCAATTATGTCAACCTACTGTTAGTGTATAATTAATGATTTGATACAACTAACTTCCGATAAATATTTGAATTAAATATCCTCCGAAATGGGTGGAGGTGGAAGACTGAGACCTGATTTGCAGCATGAGTGGTGGAAGCAGAAACCTTGATGCGTTTCAAGAAGGAACTAGATAGGTGGAGGGTGGGGCGGGGGTGCGATATTAACTCTTCCCCACCGGAAAGGAATAGAGCGAGTGAGTGGTTAAAGTGGAACGGCTCCATTCCTGCTGATTGTCCAATTTAACGCTGCTAGTTTTGGAGGCAAATTAGGCACTCGCTGAACTTAGGTGGGAGCCTTGTGAAAAGTGGCAATCAGGCTTCTATGATGTCAACAGGACCCCAAGGAAGGAACCCACTGTGGCTTTCCCGTTAGGTAGAAGCAGGTCAGTAACTGGTCTGTGGACACAAGGGGCCTTTCAGGTGAGGGTAAAACTTTGCTTTGTGGGGCCAGGAGGAGTGAGAGTGCCCCTCGGGGTCCCACAAGGAAAATCTTGGCCTCCCCTGCCCCAGACACCGCACCCTCCCCTCCAAGACCCTCCCGAAACCTCCTTCCTGCCACTTACTTGGAAGCCCATGGGTGGTCAAGGGCCATCCAGTCATCACCTGCCGGCAGCCACTCGGCCTGTTCTGGGCGGGAAGTGCATCGGCGCCATTTAAATGAGACCCGGGAGTTAAAATATCCCCCACCTGAAATTTAGGCCTGTGAGTGCATCTTGCACAAGGTTCAAAACTCTTCTCATGTGAGCTGGCCGCTATGATTGTCTGGTGCCTTAATTTTGTTTATTCCCCCACCTCCCCTTTGCTATGTGACATATTGCTGCATGAAAAAATTTAGCACCATAACAATAAGTGATACCAGAACTGAGAGGGTACAACTGTCAGGAAAGATTGAATAGGCTGGGGCTCTTTTCTCTAGAAAAGTGAAGGCTTAGAGGTGACCGAATAAAGGTTTTTACAATTATGAAGGGGTTCGATAGGGTCAACGTAGGGAGGATGTTTCCACTTGTGGGGGAGTCCAAAACAAGGGGCCATAAATATAAGATAGTCACTAATAAATCCAATAGGGAATTCAGGAGAAACTGCTTTACCCAGAGAATGTTGAGAATGTGGAATTCGCTATCACAAGGAGTAGTGGAGGCAAATAGCCCAGATGCATTTAAGGGGAAGCTCAATAAGTAGAAGAGGAAGAAAGGAAAAAAAGGATTTATCAATAGGGTGAGATGAAGTAAATAGAGTGGGGGGAGGCTCGTGTGGAGCATAAAAACCGGCCGAGTGGCCTGTTTCTGTGCTGTAAAATTCTATGTAAATATGAATACAAATTGATGCTGATAGAAAATGTGAACTGCAAGGGCAAATCTGAAATGCAGAAGCTCAAATAGTAAAATTTTAAGAGTGCATTTTGCAAATAATAAGAGTAGTTTGGAGAGTGTTTGAGGTTCTCTGGTTTTGGATGACATTTATAAAAATTGCTCAAGCTTCAATCCAACAGTCTATGTCTGTCGTAACCCATAAATCGATTGCAGTTTTCTAGTATGCTCCCGACCATCTGTTAACTTGTATAATGTAGACAAGACAATTTAGCTCATCGTATATTTTCTAAAAATAACACCCTTAAATGTATGTGCATTTTTGCATCTTGGAAACTGATATTTTTCTATGATGTCTGCACCAGTGGCATCACACATCGATTGATTGTGACCAATGATTTTCTCAACTCTCCACTTTCCAGATATAAATTCCAGTGATTTTTCATGAATAGAAAAAAGAAATGGTTCGAAGGCTAAGTACCAACATGATTCGGTCCTGAACATGTCTTTGCTGATGCACATGCTAACATATATAACCAGCTTAGCATTCCATGCACATATTCATTCATTGCTGACTATATTCAGGAGCTTCATATTAGTTAATTGGTTTACAACATAATAAAAAATGCATCATCTTAATGATATCTTTGGTGAGACAATAAAGGCTCAATTTTAAAACCGAGCCGGGAAGGGTGTCAATTTGAGGTCGGGAAACCCATTCGTTCGAGTTTCCCGGACGTCCTTACAATTTTGACGTAAGGATGTCTTTTATTTTTTTTTGTCAATTGACAAATCCGACTGACCGGTTAATTGCCAGGCTGGTCTCAGACGGACGGGAGACCAGCTAGGGAGAGGACGTCTGCAGGTAAGTCTTTGTTTGTATGGATGGGGGGGGAGCATGGGGGCGGGGCGGGGGCATGGGTGGGTATAGATTGGCACAGGGGTTGTGAGTCATGGGGGATGGGATCGGGGGTCATTGCGGGGGTCCGCGATTGTTGAGGGAGAGGATCGGGAGGTCAGAGGATCGGAGTGGGGGAGGAGCGCGGTTCGGGATTTGGAGGATCGGAGTGGGGGTGGAGGATCGGAGTGGAGGGGGGGGAATCGGAGTGGGGGGGGGAATCGGGGTCGGGGTCCACGATCAGGGGGGTCCGCGATCGGGGTCAGGTGTCCGCGATCGTTGCAGGTAGGCTTGTTGGGCCTGAGGGAAGCACTCCTGCTCCTCCCGGCCCACAAGCTATGCCTTTCTAGGCACCTACCTGTTAGTCTCGGGCCTTCTCGCTTCCTTTCATGAGGCTTAAAACAGAAGGCCCGGAAATCTCGGTCCCCCATACTTGAAATCAGCAAGTCCAGAGAAATGGAGCCCTCCGAAGCCTCCTTGAAAGGTTTTGAGGCCGACCCGCCTCCTGGGAGCGAGCAGGTTGGTCGCCCGCCCCTCTTCCCGCCCTGGTGAAAACTGGAAATGGGCGGGTTGGGGACGGGTCTGAAACGGTGGCAATTTTCAATGCCCCCCCTGCCCCCAACCCACCCGTTTTTCAATGTTAAAATTGAGCCCTCACAGTCTGAAAAGCTGTGTTTGTTTCAATAAAGTTTGAATGTTTGAAAAACATGAGGAGACTGGCACAGAGGGTTAACCCGATGCCCTTTCACCTCTGAGACCTTCATTCAAATTCAGGTGAGGCTAACAAAGTGAGCATTTACTCTGTCAACTGTGAAGGTCCTGTATGACAGGAGTTTGGCCATCTCCCTCCAGGTCCTAATTTAGCACTCGCATCACTTCAGTGGCCGTCTCAGTCAGGGACGTAACAGGATGGCCGGTGTTGCAAAGGAAATAGTTCATTCTGGTGCAGTATGGGATGCTTTGTGAAAGATGGGATCATGGACATCACTGGGGCAGAGTTCAGTGATCTTTATCTTGCACCTAACCATACTATAACCATGATGTGGAGATGCCGGTGATGGACTGGGGTGGACAAATGTAAGGAATCTTACCACACCTCATTCACTACTCACCTGACGAAGGAGATAATCTCCGAAAGCTTGTGATTTTAAAATAAAATTGTTGGACTATAACCTGGTGTTGTAAGATTCCTTACATACTATAACCAAACTGAGAGTCCATGATATTGGGTGCCAAGAATGGGAAATTGTTCAGTGCTAATATCAATGAATACAAAAAAAATGTCAATTTTATTTTCTATAAAAAGAGAAATGAAAGCAATTAATAAATGCCAATGAATGGCTTTAAGACAGTTTGAGCAATTTGGTAGATTAGTTAATATTTTGAACTGCAGGAGAGATGTTCCACAGTCCTTTATGTCACTTGAATTATTTAGTTATGTTAACACTGGCTCATAGATTACTTCGATTCATCCGGTATTCCACATTTAAACCAGTACCATAATGCCTTGTGTTCTGTTCCATGAATACTAATTAGCCTATAAAAAAAGAAAACATTGTGTTATTAGTCATTTTACTTCCTTTTAGAAAGAGTGTCGTCTCTTCATTTACACTGCTATTAATATATTTTAGTGCTGGCTAATTACTAATCATCACTGATAACTAAAATACATAAAAATGTTCCAGGTAGGTGCAACAAATTGAAATCATGACTAAAGCTTCATGCACCGGTTAACCTGAATTAATTCTGCCATTAGGCAGAAGAGTTATACCATTACACATTTATCATGGTCTGGAATTTAGTCTATTTATACGTTCTCGATTTGTTGCTATAAGTTCAAGGATTGGTTTCAAGTTAATTTTTTTTCTTGAATAATGTAGCTGCACTTTATCATCATGAACTTGCTAGACATGGTTGTAAAGGATTACACAGTTAGCTTTACAATTATGCTTTTGATAGATTGTTAACAAGGTACACCAGGTCACTTAATGTTGATAAATAAAATCATGTTCTGAACAGCTTTAATTCATTTTTAAATGCGATTACATTATAGGGTCCATATTGATAATAGCATTCCTACTGAATATATAAATCTCTGCATGGTTAGCACGAGTAAACATTGTGACTAACACTTTAACTACAGAAAGAAAAGAATATCTTATTCAGAATATTAGTCATTTAAATATTAGGGTTGTGATCAGCACCTTAACCAACTCCATATGTTTTGATATTAAAGCTGATGAAAAGCCAGGAGAACAATACAGAATATTACTGAGTCATTCCATCCTCCTCAATCTTTCTGCTATGTGTCGCCCCTCCCTATCTCTGTGACCTCCTCCAGCCCTACAACCCTCCAAGAATTCTGTGCTCCTCCAATTCTGGCCTCTTGCGCATCCCCGCTTTTCATCGCTCCACCATTGGCGGCCTTGCCTTCAGCTGCCTAGGCCCTAAGTTCTGGAATTCTCTCGCTAAATTTCTCCGCTTCTCTACCTTTCTCTCCCCCTTTAAGACGCTCCTTAAAATCTACCTCTTCGACCAAGCTTTTGATCACCTGTCCTGATATCTCCTTATGTGGCTTGGTGTCAAATTTTGTTTGATAATCGCTCCTGTGAAGAGCCTTGGGACGATTTACTACGTTAACGGCACTATATAAATGCAAGTTGTTGTTTATTCGATTATGTGGGTGGGTGTGGAGACCAGGGTGTCAATTTTAGGATGGCCGAACGGGTGCGTTCGTGGCGGGGGGCTCCGAAAATTGGGGATTCCCGGGGCGGGCCTGGAGCCCGGCTCCAACCCGCCCACTCCCGGGTTCCCCAATGACGAGCTTAGATGCGCACGCAGCCCCCGCATGCGGGACTCCCATCGGCAATTAAAGCCGGCGGGATCCCACTTAAGATAATTAATTAGATAGTTCAGGTCATTAGAAGACCTGATTTGGAGGATATTTTAGGAGGGGTCAGATTTTCAGATCAACTGAGCATGTTGAAATGGACGTGTTGCAGCCACCAGCCTGTGGCAGCTGCAAAGGTCCATTTGACAGGTGCGGGGGGAGACCCTCATTCATTGCAGGAGGCCACTCTTGTCACTTTGGACAAAGTTTGGCCTTCACTACCCTCCTCCTAACACAAAAAAATCACAAACTTGCAACCTCAACCTCAGTGTGCAGACATATGTACCAAGCTTGCGGACCCCCTCAAATGTACATCTTCCGGATGGGAGCCGTCATAGCTGCAGTCGCGACCTCCTCGGAGGACGAACAGCATCCCCGGCCACGCCGTCCACCTCTGACACGTAGAGCTCCACAACACAGTGCTGTGACACATCCACCTGTACAGCAGGAGGGAGGGCAACCACAGAAGACACTACCCTCGCCACAGGGTCTACAGACCGAGGCTCAGCTTCCTGGACCTCTCTGAGGAGCAGTGCACACGGAGGCTCAGGGTCACTCGACATGTAGTCGTGGACATCTGCAGCCTCCTTCATGCCGAGCTGCTCCCGGCTGGCCCGAGCACCATCTTCTTACCTGTCGCTGTCAAAGTCACCAATGCCCTCACAACTTCTCCGGATCATTCCAGGGTGCCACCGGGGACATCGCCGACGTCTCTCAGTCGTCTGCACAAAAGAGCCCTGAAAATACACCTACACCCATTCTGCAGTGACACAATGGGTGGCATCAGGTGTGGGTCTTCATGGTGATCCTCAGGAAAGGGCATTATTGAACAAACCAGACAAGATTTGCAAAGACGTGGCAGTAGTGGTGATAATAAATTTTTATATTTTTTTGCAAAACAAACAAAAGTAAATCAAAAACATGACATTTTGTCTTACACCCTTGTGCATCCCTTTTGCACTCACAAAACCTTCACCTTACATTTACGGGAACCCCTATGTGGTGCTATCCCTGTGGCTTCCGCAGAGGTAGTGGCAGGTTGCACTTGTCCATGCCCTGACCGATGAGATGCTTTGCGCGGACGCCCTCTGGGTTTCGGTGCCCGTGAGGGCCCCTCCAAAGACTGCTCCACTTGCACCTGTGCAGGGGCAGACTCGGCCACCTGGAGAGGGGGCAGCATTGTGGGTACTGGTTGAGAGGGGGGCAACGGGTGAGATGTGGGAGCGCTTTGAGTAGCGTCCCCACCTCCATGTCCCCTTTCACCATCATCCCTCTCCTGGCCCAGGCCCACATCACTCCTTCCACCCTGCTGGACGACAGTTTGGAGGACTTGTGTGAAGCCTTGGAAGGCCAGTTGTAAGGTATCTGTGAGCCTGCTTAAGGTGGCAGAATGTTGCTTACCCTGAATCCGAACGGCTGTTGTCAGGGCCTGAATGGACTCATTGTTGAGCCGTGCTTGAAGCTCGATGGAGGCTAGCCTTTCCTCCATCGCAGACGTTCCCGCACCTACCCGCGACGCTATCTAAGAGATGCCTTCATGTCCCTGTGACAGATACCCTCCTGTACCTGTGCCATCATTCCGCTCATGCAGGAGTTGGCCACCTCCATCCTCTGCACGATTGTGGAGAGTGCATGTGGCAACTGTTCCAGGGCCGCGGCAATGTGCTGCTGGCCCTCGATGACTCTCCTTTCCATGGCTGGCCCCCAGGGTTCAGCACCTGGGTCCAGCTGAGCAGAATCTGGAGGAGAATGCTCCCACCGAGGCGGACTCTCCATGGCTGCCCCTGCCAGCAGGGTCTGCTCATGCTCACATGTGCGTGGTGACTCACCATGTGCAAGCCCAACTAAGTGAGGACGGGGACCCACCGAGGTGTGTGTATCTGCGCTGGTGGATTGCTTGCTCAGATGTGACAATGCACCCGCAGAGGCCGGCAGGTCTTCTGAGGAATCTCCCTCTGCAGTCACAGCAGATGCAGATGGCCGTGCAAGAGAACAGAAAGCAATATTAAGCATGTGGACAGATGTTGAGGTGCTGCAGATGCCAAGTGATGCTAAGATCATTCGCTATCATGAGTGCTGAGTGTTAGATTTCTGTCACCAGTCGCTTGTGCACTCCCAGTCTAGGCGTCTGCCACGGACAGGCACTCGAGCGTCTGGCTTACTTCCAATGCCTGCTGATCTGCGTCTGTTAACACCACCTGGTGTGGTGGCCCCCCTCCGGTCCTTGCCCTCTCCTGGGCATTCTGACATCTCTTCTCCTATCAAGGCAAAACACAGAGATGTGATTTAGTGATGGTTGCATGGTGACCTGCTGCATGCATTGGTGTGGGTGGGGGTGAGCGTGAGGGAGATGCATGGGAGGATGCATGTGAGACACAGCCATGCGATTGCATGAGGATTGGGTTGCGTGGTAGTGTTCGAATGGGAACTGGGGCGGTGAGTAATTGCAGGCAAGATGAGGATGATGGTTGAGTGGATGTGAGGAGTGATGCAAGAGCGTTGTGGTGGCAGTGCAGAAGGAGTTGTATGGAGGTGAAGTGGAAGACGGAGTGTGGGAGAATGTATAAGTATACTCACTTTGGCTGACCTGGTTAGGTCATTAAAGTGCTTCCTGCACTGGACCCAGGTTCTGCACACATTGCCACTGCTGGTGACCTCCTCGGCGACCTCCAGCCACGCCTTCTTGGTGGCAGAGGGAGGCCACCTCCTCCCATCCGATGGGAACAGAATTTCCCTCCTCCTCCTCCTCACCCCATCGAGCAGCACCTGGAGTGAAGAGTCAGAGAACCTTGGAGCAGCCTTGCCTCTGACCTGCTCCATGCTCCAAATTTGGTTCTTTGCTGCAGGAGGAGCATTGGAGGACTGCCCCTTTAAATAGGGCTCCTCCTGCTGACAGCCTGTGATGCCGGTGCGCAGTGCGCCCGCTGCGCAGGTCTGGAACGGGAAGCACGGGTAAGTACCTTCAATTAGGCTGCGATTGCGTGCGGAGCATCCCGAATTCACTGGGAGCGTTACCCATGCGCCCAGTGAATTCGGGCCCCGGGAGTCTTGGAGTGAGCAATGAACATTCGAGGCTGAGGTCAAACGCAAATTCTGGAGGACTTTCACTTTCTGAATGGCAAATGTTTGAGGAACGTAGCAAATCTTCACACCCACAGCTGCTGCTCATGTGTTGCTCTTGGAGGCACCTGATGTGCAGGGCCACGTCAAGAGGTGTCGATGTCCCTTGATGTACTGCTCTTTGTGACTCTCCATTTCTATTTTTTTAAAGCTCCCTCTATTACTCTTGACTTTTTTTCCCTCTTGCATCTACTGGTTCTCTGTTTCTCTTTCTCCTCCTTTCTGTGTTTCTGTTCCACTCCTATTTTCTCTGCAGTTTTCTCTGTGTCCCTGTTGTTCTATGTGGAATGTGCTACTTGAAAAGGTGGTGGAAGCAGATTCAATAATAATTTGGAAATATAGTTGAAAAGGAAACATTTGCAGGGCTATGGGGAAAGAGCAGTGGAGTGGAACTAATTGGATAGCTCTTTCAAAGAGCCGGCACAGACACAATGGGCTGAATGGCCTCCTTCTGTGCTGTATGAGTCTATAGTTCATTCTGTGTTTCTCTCTGTTAATCTATCATGTATGTTATTTTCCCTTTTTTGTCCCCATATGTTTCTCACTTTGTTGCTTTCTTTGTGTGATCTGCGGCGCAACCAAGAAATGACCAGAACCGGTAGCAAGCGGACAACCGTGGGAATAAGTAAACCAGTGAGTCGGGGCAGGCAGAGCTGGCACTGGAGGCTGGGGAGGGATAGACAATGAGCATGCGCATGCTTCTGAACCGCTTCAGATGTGTTCTGCATCAGACATCAGGCTTGAATTACATAGAATTTACAGCACACAACCAGGCCATTTGGCCCAACAGATCTATACTGGTGTTTATGCTCCACAGGAGCTTCCTCCCATCTTACTTCATTTCACCCGATCACCATATCCTTCTATTCCTTTCTCCCTTATCTAGCTTCCCCTTAAATGCATCTATGCTATTCGCCTCAGCTAGTTCCACATTCTCACTACTCTGAGTAATTAGGTCAGGTCCTGGACTACAGGAGTGCTATGGACAAACCCTGAATTTCCACGAGTTTTTTCTCCCAATTTCCTGCCATGGTTTTGGTGGAAAAACAGTAGAACCCCCGGAGAAGATATTTTATTTTTAGCTGTTTGTACTGTTTTCTGGGCGTTCTGCCAATCTCCAGCTGGAGAACCCCCACGGAAATTCCAGGCACAAATCTTTAGTACTACAATGTAGAGAAGTGAAGCTGAAAAATACAATTACAGTGAATCGTTTAGTTAGAGCCGCATATTTCAATTATTTTAGCATTTGTAGAAGAATGTATTCCTATAATTGTTAAAGTGGATTTAAAGTAAGAAACATGATGGACATTTGCCATACTACTAATTTGATAGACTTTCAAATGTTGCCTTGGAATGAAGCAATATATAAATGCATGCAACAACTTTGTGAATGGCTTTGCAGTGCCAATTATTGTGTATGAGGTTCAAAATAACCATGATCCAAAATGCCATACATAAGACGGGGGTAAAATTTATACCAACCCTTTCAGAGATGTGTATGATAGGTAGTACTGTAAAATATATTGTGTCATTCTCATGACTCATAACTAGGTTCAATAGGCAGAAAATGATTGATTTTGTTATCTCTGTGGTTTCCACTTAATAAGGTTTAAAGTTTGATGGACACCAAGAAATTAGTCTTGCACTTTGTATTCTGTTCCAGCTCTAGACTGTACTTTTAAAATGGTCACTGCAATAGTGAAAATGGCAGCCAAGCCAATTTGCACCAGTAACCTTGGTGAAATCGCTGCCTGACCCCTCGAAATGTCTGTCTTATCCATCTGCCCAGTTCTGAAATGAAAGCAAAGTTCATTTGCACCTGTCAAATTTCTTTGGGTCTTCAATTGGTATTGTAGCCCTCGTCAGTGACCTCTTGCAATTCAGCCCTGTCTATCGATTAACCTCTCTGTACTGATCCAAATCCAAATTGTTGCAGAACCAATAGCATGAAGAGGAGTTTCATCCCTCTTAAACTGTTGCTATGTCATGTCATGTCTCACCATTGTTAAATAGGAAATTTGTATATATTACAGAGAATTATATATTTGACCTGTTTTTGTGCTGTACATTCTAATCAGCCCAACTGGTCCATATCGGTGTTTATGCTCCACACAAGCCTCTTCATCTAACCCTCTCAGCATATCCTTCTATTTCTTTCTCTCTCGTGTTTATCCAGCTTCCCCTTAAATTCATCTAAGTTATTCGCCTCAACTATTCCTGTGGTAGCAAGTTCCACATTCTGACCACTCTCTGGGTAAAGAAGTTTCTCTTGAATTCCCTATTGGGTTTATTAGTGACTATCTTCTATTTATGACTCCTAGTTTTCTGCTCCTTATTGATAAGGATCTAGAAGCTAAGCTCCATAAGTTTCTAATTTATGCCGTAAGATTTTATGAACATTTACTACCAATATTTTTGCCTTTATAATTCATTATGGCTGTCAAAAATATTTTTTTTTATTTTAGATTCCTGTAAACCTCTGATTATCAGACCTGATTCTCACTTCAAACTTCTGTTCTCACCTGTTCAATTGCACAGTTTCTATTAGGCTGCATCAATACTCCATACTTGTTTGTTCACTTAGCTTGTGATATGTTGCAATGTGACCCCAAAGCATTTCCCACTCATTACTGTACAGAGTTTAATTTAAAATTAAATCTAAATGTAAATTTTGGAGAACTTGAATTTAACATGTCCTTAAAGTTAAGTTATTAGCAAATAAACTGAAGTCAGAAGTAATTTGGGTTTTGACATTTAATTGTTCCATACTTATTTCTGGTTTTTAGCTATAGTATCCATTACAGTGAGCAGAAACATAAATTTGGCATTTAAAATCATTTTTAGAATATATGCCAGTTATAGTTTGTGTTAAATAATCTATATAATTAAAAGTCCTACATTTGGTAATTATCCATAACACATGGGTAATAGACGTTAAATGTTGCAGGTCAAAAGTCACATTTGGAAGTGTCACACATGTATGTCACACTTCTACCTGACTGGTTCAATTAACTGCTATCTGTTAAATTAACCACATTGATTCGCTCAAATATAGACATGCAGGAAAAACCTACCAATCCCAAATCACTGGACATGTAAAAAACACTACCACTCACAAACCACCCACCCACACAAAACCAACCAATCAAATCACTTTTTTTCCAATGTCTTTTTTCGGCCATGTTCTTTTCTTAGCCAGACAGATTTCTCAGGGATGCTGGAAATCTGAAATAAAGACCAGAAAATGCTAGAAAAGCTCAGCTAGCGAGGCAGCATCTGTGGAGAAAGAAACAGTTAACGTTTCAGTTCGATGACCTTTCGTCAAACCTTTCATCCAAACAGTCCTGACGAAAGGTCTTTTACCTGAAACGTTAATTCTGTTTCTTTCTCAGGGAACTTGAGTAATTTTATGCATATTTGAACATTTCTTGCAAACTAATTAAGTTTTATCTATTGGATTTCAATTGTATCTTTACCGGTACATAAACCATGGCCTCATCTGACTGTTCGCTTGGACATAAAAGATCCCATGACACTTTTTTTTGAAGGAGAGCAGGAAGTTTGCCCAGTTTCCTGCAAACATTCCTTCCATGGTCAACTTTTCTTCCTCAACCAACACCAAGTTTCCTGCCATGTTTGCCTATAGAACAAAACTGACTACACTTCAAAAGTAAATAGCTTGAAAGTACTTTGGGGACATCCTAAGAACAAAAAGGTGCTGTATAAATGCAAGATTATTTCTTTCTATTTTTCTGCCGCTGTATCTATATATTTAAAATAATATTATGTCTGTGCACACATCCTGTGTACAATACCTTAGATCCTGTTATCACATTTTCGTGTCAACTTTCCATTATAAATTCCTATGTCACACAGAAGACCTGTATCTGCATCAGTGCCATTGATTCCCTTGCTTTAGTCACTGTGGGGCCATTCCTTTTAGAAATGGCACCAAGTGATTGCACAGGACCACCAAGTGCTTACAGCTGGTCTTGTGCTAATTCTTGTGCCACTGCCAGAGAACATCCTCCCTGACAGAGGCCTGTAACCAAGCAAGTTGAAATTGGCCAAGACTGTAACTTCAGTCTTGACCCTGAAGCTTCCAGAGCAATAATGGATAATTCATGAAAGATGCTCCAGCTGCACTGACGGCCTGTATTTTTTTATTATTCGTTCATGGGATGAGGGCATCACTGCCAAGGCCAGCATTTATTGCCCATTCCTAATTGCCCTTGAGAAGGCAGTGGTGAGCCGCCTTCTTGAACAGCTGCAGTCTGTGTGGTGAAGGTTCTCCCATAGTGCTGTTAGGTAGGGAGTCCCAACCTTGAGTAAGTGCCGCTTGATAGCACTGTCGACGACACCTTCCATCACTTTGCTGATGGCTGAGAGTAGACTGATGGGGCGGTAATTGGCCAGATTGGATTTGTCCTGCTTTTTGTGGATGTTTTTGTGGGTATGACCAATATCTCCACTGGAGCTGCCATATGCTGAATGGCAAACTGCACTGAAGATAGTCTCTTGTGAGAGATAGCAGTGCATGCCTGGATGTTAGATTACTACTATGCAAATCAGACTAAATTTCATTATCTTGTACAGAAAAGGCATTAACTCTTCAATCTGGCTTGGCAATGCTAGTTTTTCTGTGAAAATAGGCCCATTAAGATCTGTAGATCAGTGTAACTCAGGAGGGGCTCATAGTGTTCTGGATCTACATCATTGCTGCTAGTCTTTCCTCACTCGTGCGCCGCGATGCTTCCTAAACAATGCTCTCTCTTCCTCTCACGGTGTACTTGGCTTGATAAACAGCTAGAGCAAGAGATTATTTATACCATCTCTGTAGTTTTGTATTTTGACTTAAAAATGTAAATGATCAGGACAAGAATACATGTCACTGCCTATTACATCAAAAAAATAAAATGATCTACATAATCTTAGTTGGTGCTTAATCCCTTCAGTCTGACTTCCATCCCATCTACAGCACAAGAGAGCTTTCTGATCAAAGTCACCAAAAATATTAGATATGACTGGCTGAAGCATGTTAGCTGCCTTCCTAATTCTACTGTACAACTGCTTAGTGCATTCTTATAAATATTTTTTTTTAAAAAATGGATTAACACCTCTGTTAAATTAGTAAACAAAGAATTTGATGGGAATGCATTCAGCATTCTGCACCCATACATTAATATCACACAGCACAATTTCCAGACAGTAGAGATTTAGGCAAACTAAATTGTACTTTTTGACCTTGTCTTTTTATCTTCTGGAGATACTGCCGACCGCCTACTCCATCAGTGGGAAGGTGGCACTGCGTGTCCGATGTTTTCATGCCGCCTTCGTCTTGCACGTGGTGCCATGCAGTGTGAAAGCCTAAGTTGAGCCTCTTTTAGATCCTGCATGACTGCGTGGTTTCAAGTGGTTCGTGATCGACCTCGGGATTTACGACAATCTGGAGGGAACCTTGACGTGGATGCCCGCAGGGCTCTCTTCGCAATCAAAGTTCTCAACTGACTGGGAGACGTGCCCAAATAGTTGCAGTTGTCGGTGACTGATGGTTTCAGCAACAGCGGGTTGTGCCGTGCGCTTTCTGAATGTTGGGAAGACTGAAGCCATTGTCCTCGGTCCCTGCCGAAAAATCTGTTCCCAAGCCACCGATTCCATCCCTCTCCCTGGCCACTGTCTGAGGCTGAACCAGACCATTCACCACCTTGACATCCTATCTGACCCTGAGATGAGCTTCTGACCACATATCCGCTCCATCACCAAGACCGCCTACTTCCACCTTCGTAACATTGCGCATCTCCGTCCCTGCCTCAGCTCATCTGCTGCTGAAACCCTCATCCATGCCTATGTTACCTCTAGAATCGACTATTCCAATGCTTTCCTGGCTGGCCTCCCATCTTCCACCCTCCATAAACTTGAGCTCACCCAAAACTCTGCTGCCCGTATCCTAACTCGCACCAAGACTCCTTCTCCCCTCACCCCTGTTCTCACTTACCTACATTTGCACCCGGTCCGGGAACACCTCGATTTTAAAATTCTTATCTTCATTTTCAAATCCCTCCATGGCCTCACCCCTCCCTATCTCTGTAACCTCCTCCAGCCCTACAACCCTCTGAGATCTCTGCGCTGTTCCAATGCTTGCCTCTTGCGCATCCCTGATTTTAATCGTTCCACCATTGGCAGCCGTGCCTTCAGCTGCCTAGGACCTAAGCTCTGGAATTCCCTCCCTAAACCTCTCTGCCTCTCTCCCTTTCCCCCTTTAAGACCTACCTCTTTGACCAAGCTTTTGGTCACCTGTCCTAATATCTCCTTATGTGGCTCGGTGTCAATTTTTGTTTCATAACGCTGAAGCACCTTAGGACGTTTTACTATGTTAAAGGCGCTATATAAATGCAAGTTGTTGTTGTTGTTGTTGATCTTTGCGTTCCTGTCATTGTAGGATGCCTCTAGATATCCCGTTAATAAGAGTTCCCACTGTTCAGCGAGCAGCAATTAGCTGTCTTGGCTCCAGTCACCCCAAAAGGTCCATCTTTAGCATTAGACAGAGCATCAGAGCCTACACCCACTCAGAGAACATTCAGCATCATAGAATTTGAGAGCAACCATAGCCCCAGGATGAAGCCAGTGTTGAAATCTTCCTGGATAGAGGCAGATACAGAACAGTTGCTGAATTTTTCCTCTTTCCTCAGTGTTTTGAGCATCGTTTCCCAGACCCATCACTGACCTCATCTCCTCTAGAGATCTTCCTCACCCCCCCCACCCCCAATCCCGATTTATAAACTTATAAATCTCTAACTTCTTCCAGTTCAGATGAAAGTTCATCGACCTGAAACGTTAACTCTGTTTCCCCCTCCACTGATGCTGCCTGACCTGCTGAGTATTTCTAGCATTTTCTGTTTTCTTTTTATTTCTTATTTTTCAATCTTAGTTCATAATTTTTTCTTAATCTTTGAGATTAAGATAATCTATGAATATATTTTCCGAGGACCGACCTTCAGGGCTCTCCTTGTTGTCTGCTGGCGCCTCATATAAGCTCCTTTTAATTGATTTTCAATGCTGATTTTCCATTTATTGATTTAAGTTCTCAGAGCAGGTCTACAGGCCTGTTCCCGGTACGTCCCCAGAATCCCACCTAAAGCAGCTTCCCAGCTTGACACCTCGAGGGCTCTCCCACTGGCCTGTCCTCTGTGCTCGATAATTTTTTCAAGTGTTCTTTTTTAAATGGATTTTTTGTGCTTATTTCAAATTTATAAATGATAAAATTCTTGGATATTGAGCCCATCCCCGCTACCTGCCAGCCTCTATTCCCGCTGCTCATTAATCATCCAATCTGACCTCAGGCCCCAAGATACTCACCACTAAGATCTGAAATGATGAATTTCTTGTCTCTATATTTATAAATGATCACGTTTTGTCTTTATTTTGAAACTAGTCTTTTGGTCCCTCTTTGCTGCCCTCCCAGTGTTTTATAAATCTTTAAAAATAAATTTTGAATCTCTAGCTATACATTGTGAATTATTATCTTTTTTTTAAATGCCTTCCTCCCCAATCCCTCCATCCCATGCCTCCTCCCCTTCCCTCCACCGTCCCAGGCATTTAACTCCCCTGTGTCGTCTCACTGTGTTATAACTCCACCCCCCTCCCACCCCAGCATCCCCCAACCCCAGCCTCGAATCCTGCTTAAATTTCCCCCTCGTCCCCAACCTCTTACTATAATTTAATTTGCCTCTAGCCTTGCTCTGCCTTCCCCTCACCTTTTAACCTTGATCTATCTTTCCCCCTCTTCCCATCCTGCTCTAATTTCCCCTTCTTCCCCACCTTCCCCTCTAGTCTCTCTACCCTCCGCCATCGCAGTCCTTCCTCTGCCCTGGTCCAATTATCTCCTGCCCCTTACCCCACTTCACCTGATGACTGCACTCGATCTTGGCTCCGCATGTGCAAAGCTGTGAGATCGTAGCGTGTTTTTTTAAGAGCTATTGAATCGCATTCCAACCAAAACTGACACTGCAGTAGTGAATGATTCATTTTCATATACAACTTTCAAAACTCAGTCTGTGAATACTAATGCTGAACTTCTTTATTGTTTGGCATACTGTTCCACCAGTTACAACCCTGTTATACTTTTCATCCCCTGACATTCAGCAGCGAGCTAAAGATAGAATCAAAGACCAGCAGAGAAGGAAGCCATTTGGCCCATTGTGCCTGTGCAGGCTCTTTAGAAGAGTTATCCCATTAGTACCACTCCCCCACTCTTTCCCCATAACCCTGCAAATTTTTCCTTTTCAAAATATTTATCCAATTCCCTTTTGAAAGTTACAATTGGATCTGCTTCCACCACCCTTTCAGGCAGCGCATTCCAGATCATAACAACTCGCTGCGTTAAAAAAAAATCTCCTCATCTCCCCTCTGGTGTTGTTGCTGTATAACACAACAAAACCAACTTAGTACAAAAGGGTGCTTCAAGAACGCTGTGAACAGAGAATAAAACAGACAAACAGCATGCTCCGGCAGCTATGAAAGATGTAACTGTTTTATGCAAAAAAAAAATTATCATACAGAGCCAGAAAGCATGTTCTAAATGCTTCCAGCATTCTGGTGTTACTACACGGATCAGAAAACTAACCATCAAAGATAGTGGGTATAAAATACCAAATATATTTTGAGGGGAGATGGATTGTAATGTCAGAAGTTATTCACGTAAGTAAAATCACGCATCATTCAGACTGTCTCTGTCCTTGACTTAATCAGCCATACAAAATGTAAAAATTATTTGGTCAGTACATGTATGGCTAATGAGTGAATTACAAACATGTATTTTATGGCAAGGAAATACTGAATGTGTTCAGTGGGCAACATTATCAGATGGACCAGCCTTTCAGCGAGTCCAGACCAGGAAGGACATGCAGACCATTATTAACTTTAGTATTCTTTGTTTGTCCCATCAATTTTCTCATCTCCACTAAATATGCTCAATTGTTCAGGGCTGTTTTTTTATGGGGATGAATAGGCCTCTCAATCAGTTATTGTTCCTCTGAAAAGCAAGTGTCAGTAGGTCGTTCAACCGTACAAGGCATCACAGGTAAGCCCGATCCATCCTCACCCAATATCAGCACGCACACACTTTCCAGTAAGAGTCACTCAATAATGATCGGTAGTGGGAATCCTTGAAATTTTAAAATGTGATTCAAGAATAATTGTTTTTTTTTGGCATGGATAGTGCTACTTCAATTTCAAGAGAATACAACTCTTCATCAACAAACTGAGAGACATCTTTTAAGATGGTGTTTTCCATCCTGTCCATGCTCCGTATTAACTGAACATATTGTGTAATGTGTTACCATGAATGGAAAAAATCAATAAGTAATCTGTGCGGTAATTAATTAGTATTTGGATGAATTAATGTTGCTTCCCATCTTGATTCAGTTGAGAGTCACACTTGATTTGGGAATTTGCCTGTTTTTCAATTATATAGAGTTCAACATTTTATTTTTTATGGCTGGCATGAATTGTCTGCTTGTGATGAATCAGGTTTCAGTGTAGAACTGTGCGTCATTGGAGCTTATAAAAACAAAACGCGATTACTGATACTGGAAGATGGTATGACCATCACACATACACCTTTCTAAATCTGAATAAGTGCTTCACCTAAACCGATCTAGAGATGGCGATGACATAGATTTGTGACTCAGTAATTTAGCTTATTGGCATGTCACAGATTAATGATTGAGGCTACTTTTGCAGGCAATTTTTTCTTGGCACTGAGACTGAGTCCATAAATTTTAATGCATGAAGGTAATGTATTTATAATTTGTTCTGCAAAGAGTCGTCTGTTTTAGAGTTTATTTGTATACTCTCCAGTGTTCTGTCAGACAGTCGTTGCTAGGCCAGGCTGTCGACCAATGCATTGTTTTACTGAGGTTTGAATTTCTCATGATTTGTGATTTTTTTCAAACAATGAATACAATGCTCTTAATTGTACTATTCTCATTTCTTTGCACTCGTGAATATTTTTGTGACTCTGGTAAAATGCATTTTCTACCGTGAACGGTTTTGGTAAATGGATTCTTTGTGCTGTTTTTATGAGGCAGAGGTTCAGCAATTAGAATGGAGGAAAGGAGAGGAGATAGTTCATGTGCACTGGCGATCCAAGTAGCACAGGTACACCCCCAATATAATACCAGTATGGACTATTGTAGCTGTGACATGCCAATAATCTAAATTACCTACATTGGATTCGGATCCGGCGGCACTCGATTTTTAAAATTCTCATCCTTATTTTAAAATCCCTCTATGGCCTCGCCCTCCCTATCTCTGTAACCTTCTCCAGCCCTACAAACCTCCAAAATCTCTTCCCTTCTCCAATTCTGGCCTCTTGCTTATCCCTGATTTTCATCGCTCCACCATTGGCAGCAGTGCCTTCAGTTGCCTCGGTCTGAAGCTCTGGAATTGCCTCCCTAAACCTCTTCGCCCCTCTCTCCTCCTTTAAGACACTCCTTATTACCTATCTCTTTGACTAAGCGTTTGATCACCTGTTCTAATATCTCCGTATGTGGCTTGGTGTCAAATTTTTTTTGATAATCGCTCCTGTGAAGCACCTTGGGTTGTTTTAGTATGTTAAAGGTGCTTTATAAATTTAAGCTGTTTCGTATTATCACGAATGTGGTAAATCATTGATTAGCACTGTTCCAAAGTGTTGACCAAAAGAAGGAATTTAGCAGGAAGCCAAACAGTAATTTATTGATCGCAATAAGCTGCCAAAGAATAGGTATGTTCAGACCCCAAAAAATCTCATCCAAATGTTCAATCCTTGAGCGTTTGTAGAAAAGAAAGAACAAACTTGCATTTATTTAGTGCCTCTCATGCACTCCAGGTGCTTTAAAGCCAGTGAAGCATTTTTAAATTGCAGCCACTTTTGCAACATAGGAAATGTGACAGCCAATTTGCACACAGCAAGGTCCCAAAAACAGCAATAGGACAAATAACCAGATAATGGCCTGGATTTTCCTGCAACTGGGATCTTGGCGATGAACGCCATTGTGTGCACCAATTCTCCAGTGGCAAATTTATGCCAATGTTTGCTAGAAAAATAATTTAGAATTTTTTTTTTATTCGTTCATGAGATGTGGGCGTCACTGGCGAGGCCAGCATTTATTGCCCATCCCTAATTGCCCTTGAGAATATGCCACAGGAAGCATAGTGGCAAATGGGAAGTGGCAAAACCAATGGCCATTTCTCTTTGAATGAAGGTATAATACTGGCAAAAGTGCAGAGGATATATGTTCTACAGAATTTCTATTTCTCCTAGATGTTTCAACTTGGATTTCAAATTTCTATGAAATTTTAGGATTCTTGAATAGACTGCAAAAGGACGCTTTCCTTATCGTACCGACATGCAGTGGGTCTAACTTCAGTGCCGTACTATCCTGACCCCAGCCCGATGAATTTGCCTGTTACCTGGCACATCGAACCCTCTTCAATCATCCCTCTGGTCTTTAATCTGTGATATGAAGCAAGTGGACGCACTGTGGGTAGCGTCATTGCTCCGATAAAGTTGAGACCTTTGCTGTTGTGATCCTGCGGTAATGAAGATCCTGATAGTGATTCTGCCTAAATATTCAGCTGGCTTTGCAGGACCTGGGTTTAGAGATGGGACGAGGTTCAGCTGTAGTCCAGCAAACAGCCAAAAGAAGCGATTAGGTCAGCAGCATTTTTCAAACTCATCCTGACCCGACCAAGAAACAAATCATTTCAATCATTATCCCCTAATGTAAAGAAAACTTTCTTTTTACTATTTTTTTATTGCCATGTAAACCATTAAAGTTGCATTATTTCCTTGCATGCCAACTAGTCAATTACGATGTGTGTGTCTTTAATTATTTTTAGCATTAAGTCAGTGTTACAGGTCTATCCACTTTTTTCTTCACATTTACAACAGAGCTAAATACTTTCATTGCAACTTACAGACTATTTGGAGAGGCTATGTATGTGTAAACAGAACTGTTTATATCCATGCACTTGAATGGCCTTGGAACTAGTGTGAAGCAGAATTCTCTTGCCTCCCCACAGTAATGTGTCTGAGTTTGGGAGTCAACAGCAGTGGTCAGTGGTCGTCTTTATGGCAAGGGAGGAAGGCCTGCTATCTTGTCTGGTTTTCAATTTCTGAATGAGGTGTCTGGAAACTTGAAAATGTAAAACAAATGCTAAAAGTCTGTATTAATTTTAAGGTGGAGGCCACGTTTAATAATGTTATGAGTGTTTTCAATGAATTTTCAACAACAAAGCAAGATTAAATGCACAGTCCATGATCCCACCCAGTGCCTTTCCCAATTCTGACCCACTTGTATGGTTTTAGACTTGTGGAAAAGGTAACAACCCCAATAGGAAGGCTAAAAATAAACAGTTTAATTAAGATGCAGGTAGAGAAACTGATATTTCTGCTCATGTGCTTTTGTAGTCATCTCTTTGGCAGCAGTGAATGGGTTTGATCAAGATATTGAAGTGTTGAATTGTCTACTAATGATCCCTGCAGTTCCTGCCTTATAAACTGTCAAAAGTTTATCTGCAGTGGAGACTGTTGATTTGTTTCAGATCATATCAGTGTCTCTGTTGCCTGGATAGTATATTTGTTCAAGTGAGCAACGAGGGAGGTATTCTGTAGGTTTAATTATTATGTCACACTAATTATCTGATAAGTTCTTGTGATACGAGGGACAATTAGAATCTTCGATTGGATCATAAAAATACCTCTGTAATTAAATCTTTTGTAACATTGTTTAATGAGGTAATGATTTTAGTGGCAAGTATCACAACTTGAACTTTTTTTTTATTGCTTCAGCAGTCTTAGAAAAAACCCATTCTCTTCCAGCACTGAATGAACCACCTTCCCTCAGCAAATTGCTGCATTTCATTGATTCTAAACCTTTGTTTGCCCTACTTTTTTCTAATTGGTCTCCATTAAAAGAGTACTTGCAAGATACACTTTATGTTAAGAACATTGGCAGTCCAAATAATGGAAGAGGAATCAAATTGCACGGCCCTTCTGTGTTTATGTGCAAGACTGGAGTTGGTCTCGGGTTGCAAACTCGAATCTGCACCTACGTAAGAGACTATTAACACTTTGGCTAATGCACATGTGCAAACTAGGCTTGTATTCCCTCGAGCATAGAAGATTAAGGGGTGATCTGATCTAAGTAAGATGATTAAAGGATTTGATAGTTTCTCTCTACCTATTTCCTCTGGTGGGGGGTGAACAATGGTGCATAACCTTAAAATTAGAGGTAGGCCATTCAGGGGTGATGTCAGGAAACGCTTCTTCACACAAATAGCAGTGGAAATCTGGAACTCTCTTCCCCTAAAAAGCTGTTGAGGCTGTGGGTCAATTGAAAATTTCAATATTGAGATTGATAGATTTTTGTTAGGCAAGGATGTTAAGGGTTACAGAACCAAGGCAGGTAGTTAAGATGTAGATCAGCGATGGTTGAATGGCAGAACAGGCTCGAGGGGCTGAATGACCTTCTCCTGTTCCTATGTTCCTAAGTAACTTGAGTGATGGCTGGCTCCAATGTTGTGGCAGTGGTGGACTCAGATCGCCTTCCTGTGACCTGGATTAAGAGGACCTTAATTTGAAAGTGTTTAAAGCAACCTGGGTTATTTAACGTCAGAGAGTGGGTAGCCCAAAGAACAGAATGTTATGCTGGCATTGCATAGTATTGCTTTGCATCAGGAGATCTGGTCATAGACATGCCGAATCCAGCTCAGCAAGCTTAGTGGCTAGTAGGCCAATCACCGGGAGCTGCCATCGGTTGCAGAGATCCAGTCAAAACCAGTGGGGGGTGATTTCCATGGTGATGATCTCACTCGCACACCGTAACTTTGGCAGAAGAACTGCTGAAATAGTGGGGAAATAATACAAACAGCATTTACGCAGTTTTTCTGGGGTTTCCACGGCTCTTACGCTAAAGTTATGGCAGATGAGTGGCAGTACCTCTGTGGAATGTGACTCTCCCCTCCATCCCCGTCGGTCTCTGCTGCCACGAGATATAACAGACCTGATAAGGTTATCGTCAGTGCTGCTGTCACCTCTGTTGGCACCTCCATGCAACAGCAACAACAACTTGCATTTATATGAACAAACAAACATATTGGGCCTGATGTTACCAGGGCGGCGGGTTCGCGGCAGGGGGACGATTGGGCGCGTGGGTAACGCGCCCGGTGAATTCAGTATGCCCCGCGCGCGATCGCAGGCTGATTGGATCCACTTACCTCTTGTTCCGGGTTCCCCGCTGCTGAGCTGCGCGGCGGGCGGACTGCACATGCTCAGTAAGGTCTGTCAGCTGGAGGAGCTCTATTTAAAGGGGCAGTCCTCCACTGTCTGATGCTGCAAGAAATAGGAAAAATTACAGCATGGAGCAGCCCAGAGGAAAGGCTGCTCCCAGGTTTAATGATGCCTCACTCCAGGTATCATTGGATGGGGTGAGGAGGATGGGGAGGTCAGAGATCTTCCCCCCCGGCGGGTGTGAGGAAGCGGCCTGCCTCTGCCACCAAGAAGGCCTGGCTCGAGGTGGCAGAGTAGGTCACCTGCACCACCAACATATCGCCCACCTGCATACAGTGCAGGAGGCGCTGCAATGACCTAAGTAGGTCAGCCAAAGTGAGTACACTTACTCATTCCCCTACACTCCGTCTGCCACATCATCACCCCCACCCCACATCTCCTTCTGCACTGCCAACACTACTCTGTCACATCACCCCTCACACCCACTCAAACCTCATCCTCATCTTACCTGCACTTACTCACCTCGCCAGTACTCATCCCGCCACTACCACTCAACCCAATCCTCATACAATCTCATGGCTCTATCTCATACTCACCCTCTCGTGCACCTCTTTCACAGTCAGCCTCACTCAACCTGCCACTACCTGTGCTGCAGCCACAGGGCATGCATCACATATGTGCAGTTAGGCAGCGTAAGGCAAACGTGTCATGAGCATGAAGGGGATGCACAAGGGTGTTTGAGGGTTTGTCATGGTTTTTACTTATATTTAATTTCTGATCAACTCACATTACATATTATATTGTCACCACTACTGCCACGTCTTTGCGAATCTTGTCTGGTTTGTGCAATAATGCCCTTTCCTGAGGATCACTATGAAGACCCACACCTGATGCCACCCATTGTGTCACTGCAGAGTGGGTGTAGGTGTATTTGCGGGGCTCTTTTGTGCAGATGACTGAGAGACATCGGCGATGTCCCCAGTGGCACCCTGGAAGGATACGGAGGAGAAGTTGTTGAGGGCAGTGGTGACTTTGACAGCGACAGGTAAGAAGATGGTGCTCGGGCCAACCGGGAGCAGCTCGGCATGAAGGAGGCTGCAGATGTCCACGACTACATGTCGAGTGACTCTGAGCCTCCGTGTGCGCTGCTGCTCAGAGAGGTCCAGGAAGCTGAGCCTCGGTCTGTAGACCCTGTGGCGAGGGTAGTGCCCTCTGCGACGCATCTCTCTCTGCGGTTGCCCTCCCTCCTGCTGTGCAGGTGGATGTGTCACAGCACTGTGTTGTGGAGCTCCACATGTCAGAGGTGGACGGCGAGGCCGGTGATACTGTTCGCCCTCCGAGGAGGTCATGACTGCAGCTACGGCGGCCCCCATCCGGAAGATGTACATCTGAGGGGGTCCGCAAGGTAGGTACATGTGTCTGGACACCGGGGTAAGTGTGCAATTTAGTGAATTTTGTTGTTAGGAGGAGGGTGGTGGAGGCCAAACTTTGTCCAAAGTGACAGAGTGGCCTCCTGCAATGAGTGAGGGTCTCCCCCCCCCACCCACCCCCCACCTGTCAAATGGACCTTTGCAGCTGCCACAGGCTGATGGCTGCAACACGTCCATTTCAACAGGAAGTGTTTCCCCCAGTACGGGAAACAGTCCCAGTTGTTTGTAAAATCTCACCCCTCCTTAAAAAATCACGTTAATCGGGTCTCTAAACGACCTGAAATACCAAAATAAATACCTTAAATTCCGGCGGGAGTCTCACATGCAAGGGGGAGGCGCGCATGTCAGCGCATCAGTGGGAAACCCGGAGGTGGGCGGGTTGGAGCCGGGCTCTCGACCCGCCCCGGGAATCCCCGATTTTCGTAGCCCCCCCGCCAGGAACGCACCCAATCGCGGATGCTAAAAGAGAGCCCATTGTGCCTTTAACGTAAAATGTCCCAAAGCGCTTCACAGGAGCGTTATCAGACAAAATCTGACAACAAGCTACATAGGGAGATACTAGGACAGGTGACCAAAAGCTTGGACAAAGAGGTAGGTTTTAAGGAGCTTCTTAAAGGAGGAGACAGAGGCAGAGAGGTTTCGGGAGGGAATTCCAGAGCTTAGGGCCTGGACAACTGAAGGCATGGCCGCCAATGGTGGGCTGAAGGAAATGGATGATACATTAGGAGTTGGCAACACTAACACAATGTAAAACCTCTTAAAGATGCATGTCACACTTGAATATGTCTTTTTTTTTAACCTTTCCCGACTATGTTTTAGAGACTGTGTTAGCCTCTGCTTTTTAAAAAAAATCTGAACAGAATATTGGCAGAATTGTATCCAGATTTCTACTCAATTTTTATGTAGTGTATAATTTATTCCTTTGAGCAATGTAATAGGAACAACTTTCCTCAAATACTGCTTAATATTCCTCTTGGTTCTCCACACAAAATATTTACCCAATTAATTTTGAGATCACCAGGAACTTTTCCAAATGATTTCTCAGAACTCGTCTGCACTGGCCAGGAAGTTTATTGGTGAAAAGAACATTGATTCAGAACTCTGCTTCATTTTGAATGGAAAAGATATGCAGCATCATAAATCTGAAATAAGATATGTAAGCTATCAGTCTACATTTAGCATGTCTACTTTTTAATCACATGTGTCTTAACTAAGGAAGGTGCTCAGTTAGATGTAAAGACATATTATAGCAAATTGCTAGGTATTTGTTTCTGGATTATATTAAAAAAAAATGTCTAAAAGGACTTTGAGAAAAGAAAAATATTCTTCTCTCCTCTTTCCTGCCACCAGCTAGAATATTTTGGATTTCCATTAATCAGGTAGGATATGAATTTGCATTCCAAAGGGTGAAATGAATTGCCTGCAATAGTCTCCCTTCTGCAGCAAGCTCCTTGGATTATTTTGAAACACCACGGGCTCGATTTTCAAATGGAAGTCCGGGTGCATTGGGGGCGGGAGACCAGCGAAAATCAGTACAATCCGGAGCGGGTAAGGAACCCGGCTCCAAACCGCCAACTTCCGCGTCTCAGATACAGACGCATCTGTGTGCACGCGGGGTTCTGGAATCCGGAAGTCCCACCGGCAATTAAAGCCAGCGGGATGATATTTAAAGAAGCAAATGTACCTCATTGAGCTACTTAAGGTACTTTATTTGTTACATAGTAGGTCGCTGCAACGATTCTCAACTTACCTGGACGGCTTTCCCACGGCTTCCAATTAACGCCTGGTGAAACCGATGGCTGGATCAGGCAAAAATAAACTAAATAAAATAAGATTTCACAAAGTTTATAAAACAATAAACCTACCTTTCAAACGATGTCACCTGCAGTCCCCTGCTCCGAAGTCCGATGTCTCACCTCCCGATGTCTTTCCCCCCCCCACCCCGATGATGTCCGATATCCCGCTCCGATCTTTGTTCCCCCCCCCACTCCGATCTTTGATCCCCCCCCCCACTCCGATCTTTGATTCCCCCCCCCACTCCGATCTTTGATCCCCCCCCCACTCCGATCTTTGATCCCCCCCCACTCCGATCTTTGATCCCCCCCCCCACTCCGATCTTTGATCCCCCCCCCACTCCGATCTTTGACCCCCCCCCCACTCCGATCTTTGACCCCCCCCCACTCCGATCTTTGATCCCCCCCCCCACTCCGATCTTTGATCCCTCCCCCACTCCGATCTTTGATCCCCCCCCCCCACTCCGACCTTTCTTTGATTTCCCCCCCCCCCACTCCGACCTTTGATTTCCCCCCCCCCACTCCGATCTTTGATTTCCCCCCCCCCCCCCAACTCCGATCCTTGTTCTTTGGTTACTCACACATTGCAGTTCTTGAACATACCGCATCGGCAATTCCACCCTTGGTTATGCATATCATGGAAACAGTAGCAGCATCTCTCATGCAATCTCCTATAGTGTCATTACTTTTTGTGATGTTGGTTGAGGGATAAATATTGGCCAGGACACCAGGAAGAACTCTCCTGCTGTTCTTCATAATAGTGCCACAAGATCTTTTACGCCCACCTAATAGCAAACGGGGCCTCGGTTTAACGTCTCCTCCAAAAGACAGGACCTCAAACAGTGCAGCACTCCCTCACTACTGCACTGGAGTATCAGCCTGGATTATGTGTTCAAGTCTGTGGAGTACGACTTGAACCCACAACCTTCTGACTCCAAGGCGAGAGTGCTACCAACTAAGCCATGGCTGACACTAATTTTACATCCACCATCTCAGTAATGAGCGGTGCAGAGTTGCTTGTAGATTAGTTACAGGCAACCATGTGTGCTATATTCTGGGATTTCATAGATGCCCATTCTTTCATACTCGGGCAAATCATTGGGTCTCATAAAAAGATGCCTTTCACTAGTAGCGTGCATGGAGTAGCACGGGAGCATTCAGTTGATGCAAGCAACAGCTCAGTTCCACCACATAGTCACCACTTCTGAAAACCATGACCCATAGACCCCTTCAACAAAGAGCTCTGACACTAATGCAGGTGCATTGAGATTAACCACAGTTGTAAGTAGCAGGCTTTCTGGATACCCTAGTGCTCGTCAGTTCCTATGCAGCCCTTAATAGCGGGACACACACATAACCAACAGAAAGAAGGTAACGAAACACAGGGGACAAATGCTGGAACAAAACACCACTAAACTGTGCACTATGAACAAATGCATTAAAATTCATTCATTTAAATTATCACTTACAGTATGTCCTTTGTTCATTGTGCAAAGTTGCCGAAAGGCAAACAGATAGGCCTGGTCGAGCAAAAATAGATGTCTCGGTATTCATCATCAACAACAACTTGCATTTATATAGCGCCTTTAACATAATAAAGTGTCCCAAGGCGCTTCATAAAATGTGACACCAAACCATATAAGGAGATATTTGGACAGGGGTGCAAAAGCTTGGTCAAAGAGGTAGGTTTGAAGGAGCATCTTAAAGGAGGAGAGAGAGGTAAAGAGGCGGAGAGGTTTAAGAAGGGAATTCAAAAGATTAGGGCCTAGGCAGCTGACGGCACAGCTGCCAATGGTGGAGCGATGAAAATCGGGGGTGCACAAGAGGCTAGAACTGGAGGAGTGCAGAGATCTCGGAGGGTTGTAGGGCTGGAGGAGATTACAGAGATGGGGAGCGGCGAGGCCATGGATAGATTTGAAAACAAGGATTCACGATATAGTTGTAGTATTATGCACTTTAATATACATTAATCTAACCATGTATATGTTTGTTTTAGTTGGGGAAATTCCATTAGTTCTTCTGGTTACTAACTGACTACTTTGTACCCAATAACGGTCAAGTTACTTATGATGACCCTGGACATTAATAGTGAAGTTTAACAGTACAAGGGCAATGTATCTGAAGTTCCTATTCCAGTACTTTTATGTGTTTTAGGAAGTCCCTACCTAGTACCATACAAATCAAAAATTGTAATTTTTGTTAGGCAAGGGTATTAAGGGTTACAGAATGAAGGCAGGTAGATGGAGTTAATATAGAGATCAGCCATGATCTAATTGAATGGTAGAACAGGCTCAAAGTTGTGAATGTACTAACCTGTACCTATATTCCTAAATCATAATATGGTTCAACTTAGAGGCAAATAAGCAGATGAGCTGTGGGAGATTTTGGGAATCCATAGGATGAAATGATTGTGACTCTGACCTAACTTTGTGTAATGAAGCAAACCTCTTGATTAGAATCAGCAGCAGCAGATGAAAATATTCCAATACATTATGTGGAATTCAGTAAGAATTAGTTAACATGATTCTGTGTTCTAAAGCACTTTTGGGAGAAGCAACCTCAGTAAAATTGAAAAAAAATTGGATACAATTATGATGGTACATGCAATAGAATTCAACCTATTGACTTCTGATGAGCTGCAATAACTATTAGAGTAATTACACAGTGGCTGGGGTTTCCCATTTGTGAGCTTCCCAGCTCACGATTTTCCCCCCATTCATTTTAAAGGACAGGAGAGTCACATGGTAATGGAGAGCCCGGGCCAGTAACTTCTAAGCTTAAACCTGATTCAGTGTGAGTATCTTGTTATTTTAAGCAATACTACTAGACTATTCCATTGACGTTTAATGCTGTAGTTTTTCATGCACTTAGACAATTCATTTTTATGAGCCTAGATAAGTCTAGATGTAAAATTTTAATGCAGCACAGTAATAGTGCAGACGTGATCTACAGATGTGACTATATAAAGATGTTCCTTGAAGAAACTGTGGAACACGAACATGAATTCCACCGAGCAGTTTGTTGAGATTACCTTTAACCTGTTTTAAGATGCATAATCATCTAACCTATCATGAATTCTACTCAACTAATTTAATCACCTGAGAGAAAGATAGTTGAGCAAAACTCATCAATCTATTCCGACTTTAAGACTACCTACTAAAATAACTTTGACCAACAACTCAGCTATGCAAATCTTTTCCACAGTCCCAGCAGTGCAGGAACCATGATAAAGAACTCGTATTTATATAACGTCTTTCATGACTTCAGGACATTCCAAGACACTTTGAAGTACTTATGAAGTGTTGTTATTGTTGTAATGTAAGGAAATATGGCAGCCAATTTATGCATAGCGAGGTCCGATAAACAGCAAAGAGATAAATGGTCAGATAATTTGTTAAAGTGATGTTGGTTGAGAGATAAGTATTGACCAGGACACTAGGAGAACTCACCTGCTATTCTTTGAATAGTGTCATGGGATCTTTTACTGTCCACATGGGCGGGGGAGACAGGGTCTCAGTGCAATGTCCCATCCAGAGGACAGCACCTCTGACAGTGCAGCACCCATGCAGTACTGCACTGAAGTGTCAGCCTAGATTATGTGCTCAAGTCTCCCAACACCTTCTGTCTCAGAGGCAAGAGTGCTACCCCTGAGACGAGGCCGACATCATATTCTGTATAGCAGTTGTTCATCTCTGTCTATACTACATACAGCAGAACGGGAAGCAGGAGTGAAGCAAGACGTGATACTAAATCTGATGATCGGAGAATAGTGAAATATGTTTAACTGATTTATGCCAGTTAGATTGAATCAGTTCATTTTACTAGTATAAATATAGCAGATGAACTGTGACAGGTGACAGAGATATTTTCTGCCATTGGAGTCAAAGTCAAGTGATTCAAGGGGTCAAGGTCAGGTCATTCAAGGGAGCGAAGGTAAGCAATAAATCTGTCCAAAAGAACCTACACACATACAGCCCCTTTTACATCAGGTATAGAGGGATATGGGCCAAGTGCAGGCAATTGGGACTAGCTTAGTGGTATAAACTGGGCGACATGGACATGTTGGGCCGAAGGGCCTGTTTCCATGTTGTAACTTCTATGATTCTATGATTCTATAATTTGGAGTAAAATAAAGAAAGAATTGCAAAAAGAAAAGCAAAACTTGGATTTCAAAAAAAAGGTAGAAAATGGGATAGTGAATCACATGGATTAGTCTGCTTATCCTGGTGAGTCTGAATATATTTCACACCATTATTTAAGCATAATACAGTAGGGAAACTTAAGTCTGCTAACAACAGTTAAATAATATAGGGTTGGCCTCATACTTGCTACAATTAGTGCTATGTTCTGAGAAACTCTTGAAGTGAGTCCGTGTGGCCAGGTAACTGTGTGTACTTTTTACAGGGTCCACCATGGAGATCTAATGCTTTGAGGCATCAATCCATGAGCCCCTGACATAGTCACTGGATTTAAAATAAACTGACAAAAGCTAAAATAAATAGCAATAGTGTCAAGGGGCAACATGTCGTATTCCTTGGCCAAATTACTGGGGTCGGAGATGAAACAGCTTGTCTTTGCCATTGACACAGGATGAACAAAAGTGATATGGATCCAGTGGATAATAAGATGCCAAACACTGTCAGACTGTCAGATGAACAAGATCACTCCACTCAGTTGAATGCAGTATCTGTGCCAAGGAATAGTCACCAATTTCGATGAATCTAAAGATGATGTCAAACTACTCCATTCACTGTGCTTTTGTTTCCAAAAAGTCCACCTGATCAAAGTGTACTGGTCCCCAGGTGGGCTGTCAGCTTTTTAGGGATGATTTTCACAATCGTTATTAATAAGGAAAATGCTTTTTGATACTTCTGGATGGAGAAGAGGATCCATTCCTTTCAAATGCTTTGAATGATAGGGGAACAGATTTTTCCTGAAATCCTGTGGAAGAAACCATCTGAGTCCAATACCTGGAGCTGTAATATTCAGTTTAATAACATTTACAGTGGAAAAAAAAAATCTCAGTTTCTTGTTCTGGGTTTCTGCAGGCACAAGCAGGAAAATTTGCAAAACAAAAAAGGAGCTCAACTGCCTTGGAAGTGGCCAATTAACCGAGACAGCGATGAAGTTCATCAAAACGCTTTTTTTGACATCATTTTAGTCAGCTGAGAAATTGTCGGCTTCCAGTGTAATCCCCACGATAGTCTTCCTGGCTCCTCCAATGGAAGCTGGTATGCTAATCGCATATCCAAATATCCCAAGCTGTCCGAGTGCAAGAAAAATGTTTGGTCAGCGACCTATTTCAGTTTTGGTTTTCCCAGTTGTCTCCACCCATGCTTTCATTTTCAGGGGAGGAGAGGTGAAATGATTTAAGCCTAATTCATAGCCTTGGGATTCTTTCTTCAATGAATTTCTATGTCTCTTTATAATGATCTTCTGGGGAAAATACTTTTGTTAATATATTAACAGGGGTAGTTTCCTCTGATCAGTTCCTTTTTGTTCACTTGCCAAACTCAATTGTGTTTGTAAACAGTAAGTGAATTCAGTACCAAAGAGTTTGATTTGGGAAGACAGCAGTTTTGTCTCTTTGTTGTAACATTTTAAATGTGGCAAACTTGATAATTGAGTCTGTACCTTTAATTTCACAGCTTTGCTTCATATTATGCTGTCCATTCTGAAGGGTTAATTTGTTAAAGCCGTACAAGTTTGCAGCACAGAAGGAGGTCATTTGGCCGACTGCGGCTGTGCTGGTTCTTTGCTAGAACGATCCATAACTAATTCCATTGCGTCTGCTGTCTCCCCATAGCTTTTTTGTGAGATGCCTTTCTACATAATTGTGTATGTGTTCAAACCGATACACCTCTGCGTCAAAAGACTGTGGGTGCCAGCCCCACTGCAAACTGAAGCGCATAATTTGCACTGACACTGCAGTGTAGTACTGAGGTAGTGCTGCACTGACGTGCTGTCTTTTGGATGAGACATTAAACTCAGGTCTGCCTTCTCAGGTGGACGTGCAAGATTCCGTGGCCCCGATTTTAACTGCCCTGGTGGTAACCAGACCGGGGTGGAGGGGGGGGAACAGTTAAAATAATGGCTGTCAGTTACCCCCACTGATCAAAAGGAGGCCTCGGGCCTCCCTCCCGTCAATCGCAGTAAGCCCCCGCCTGATCGCGGCTCTGTTCACAGCCCCCTCACCCCTCCACCCCTCCCCCATCAAGGCCCCAATCTTTGAAATGCATCTGTGGGTGTAACTTACAACCTGAAAGCAAATTCTTCAGTGTAATAAATCCTTTCTTTGAAAGAAACTGTTCCATGCACAGATGTAACTTTTTTTTATTTGTTCATGGGATGTGGGCGTCGCCGGTGAGGCCAGCATTTATTGCCCATCCCTAATTGCCCTTGAGAAGGTGGTGGTGAGCCGCCTTCTTGAACCGCTGCAGTCCGTGTGGTGAAGGTTCTCCCACAGTGCTGTTGGGAAGGGAGTTCCAGGATTTTGACCCAGCGACAATGAAGGAACGGCGATATATTTCCAAGTCAGGATGGTGTGTGACTTGGAGGGGAACGTGCAGGTGGTGTTGTTCCCATGTGCCTGCTGCTCTTGTCCTTCTAGGTGGTAGAGTTCGCGGGTTTGGGAGGTGCTGTCGAAGAAGCCTTGGCGAGTTGCTGCAGTGCATCTTCTATACCTTTATTCTTATAAATGTCTTGTGATTGAGGGCAGCAGGTCTTTGATTTGTCAATGCCTATGCAGACAAGAAGAGCACGATGACAAATTTACCAGACTACCCAGAAGTGTCTATGTGTAGAAATCCCTTTTTAAAAGAGAAAATAAATTCAATGGTCCTATCCCACTCACCCAAGTACTCCCAGGCTCCAGCCTCCCACATGAAATGCAGGCAGGTCCCAGGCTGCTCATAAATGCTACCTGCCCCAGGCAGCTGTAAATGTCGCCCCGACCTACACTAATCCTAGACTCCAGCCTTCATTATCCTGATCCTATCAGACCCTAAGCCTCCAACACTGCCAGATGCCAGCATTGTTTCCTTTGAGGAGAGTGTAGCCAGGCACCAGCTTAACCCTCTCCCTCTCTCCTCCCTCCCGCACCTCACCCCCCCCCCACTCCTCAACATGATCCTGGGCCTCAGAACCCTCACTGCTACGTGGTCTCAGACCATTTGAGCTATTCCCAAAGCCAGACTGTACACTCCATGCTGCCTTTGCCGACTTTGTCGCACTCAGTTTCAACCCGCACCCCTGCACCCCAGTTTCTCTCTCATCTGACCATGTAGCATTTGCAACCGCACAGACTGTCTCCACCAAATTCAAGTACCAACCTCAGGTCCACAACATGCTGACTACCATCTTTGCTGCATAGCCTAAGCTTTAACAAAGGGAAGACACACTCATAGAACACATCAGCAAAGGAATGTATACGACGAATATACAGAAACATACAGGACTCCATTTTAAAACCGAGCTGGGAAGGGGGCGGAGGGGTCAAATTGAGGATGGGAAACCTAATAGTACGGGTCTTCCAGATGTCCCTGGCTGGTCTCTCATCCGATATCAGTCGGACGGGAGACCAGCCAGGGAGAGGACGTCTTCATGTTGTATGGATGGAGGGAGGGGGGGCAGTGGTGGGCACAGGGGGCATGGGTCACATAGGTTGGCATGGTGGGCATAGGATGGCACGGGGGTTGTGAGTCATGGGGGGAGGGATCAAGGGTCAGTGATGAGGGGGTGTCGGGATCGGGGTCATCGCGGGAGTCTGCGATTGTCGAGGGAGAGGATTGGGGGTCGGGGGTGGGAGGATCGGGGTCGGAGGATCAGAGTGGGGGGGAAGGGTCGGAGGATCGAAGTGGGGGGGGAGGATGGGGCAGGGTCGGGGTCGGAGGATTGGAGTGCGGGGGAGGATCGGGTTCGGGGGTCCACGATCAAGAGTTGGGTGTCTGTGATCGTTGGGGGGGGTCGGTGCAGATAGGCTTGTTGGGCCTGGGGGAAGCATTCCTGCTCCCCCCGGCCCACAAACTGTGCTAGAAAGGCACCTATCCATTAGTCTCGGGCCTTCCCACCTCCTTTCATGAGGTGGAAAATGGAAGGCCTGGAAATCCTGGCCCCCCGGGGTTGAAATTGGAAAGTCCAGAAAAACGGAGGCTCTCCGAAGCCTCCTTGCAAGGTTTTATGGCCCGACCTGCCTCCTGGGAGCGGATTGGTCGCCCGACCCTCTTCCTGCCCCGGTGAAAACCGGAATGGACGTGTTGGAGGCGGGTCTGAAATGGCGGCAATTTTCAATGCCCCCACCCCGCCCCCAACCCACCCGTTTTTCACTTTTAAAATTGAGCCCACTGTATCTGTGATTCTTTTGTGATGTATAGTTATTTGTGTCCCTCTCTTTTATTGGTATTTCAGTCTCTCTTGTGCTTTTCCCATTATGCTGCCTACATCTCCCTGTGTCTGACTTCTTTTTTTCCCATTACTATTTGCTCTCCCCTCTCTCTTATCTGTCTCCCAGCAGGGGTTCTCACCCATGGTCATTTAATGATTTGCTGAATTTCAATATTTTACCTTTGCTAAAGACCAGGATGCACAACAAGATGGTGACCAATAAATATCACATTAAACTTGGGCAATAAAATCAGGTGGGAAGGTGGTGGAACGAGTGGTGGTAAGAGAGGAATTGAGATTGGGCATCAAGCTGGGAGAGAATGTAAAGGTTGGGGCAGTATTTATCAGAATAGAAGAGAATAGTGGGTGATTTGATAGAGATATTTAAAATTATGAAGAGACGGGACAGAGTTAACAGAAACAGACTGTTTGAGTGATTGAGGAGTGTAGAGCAAGGGGATATGGATAGAAGATTAAATGAAAGAGACTTAGGACAGAAAGTAGTCGAAGGGTTTTTACACAGCAGGTTGTGAGGCTTTGGATTTCATGATCAGAATTCGTGACTGAACATAGGAACAGGAGTAGGCCATTCAGCCCCTCGTGCCTGCTCCGCCATTTGATAAGATCATGGCTGATCTGTGATCTAACTCCATATACCTGCCTTTGGCCCATATCCCTTAATACCTATAGCAGGCACCATGTCAACATTTAAGAATAGGTTAGATAAGTGGTTGATGGAAAAGGGATATAGGAACAGGGCAGGGACATTGGGTTAGGACTGCTGCTCATGTAGAGGATAAAAACCCCAACATGTACTGGTTGGGCTGAACAGCCGTTTCCATATTCCAATTTCTATGTAATTCAGTGGCCCCGATATGTACTCGGGCCGTGAAGAGAGTGGTGGAGGGGGGAAGGATTTCCGAATGGGAAATCCGGAAGTATGGATTCCCTGGAGGTCCTGCAGAATTTAATTGCAGGACGTCTTTTAAATTTTCTCAACAGGTTTCCCACGCAACAGCCAGCCAGATTAACAGGCTGTTGGGTGGGAAAGCAGCCAGGGTTGGGATGCCAGGAGGGAGATCGCTACGAGGAGACACTGAAGGGCTGGAATGTGGGTAAATGGTGTAATTATATTTGTACAGTTAGGGGTTGGGGTCGGACATTGGGGTTGTCTTGGACATCAGAGGGGTCCAATCACGGCAGGTAAGCTTGTTGGGTCTGAAGGAAACACTCCTGCTTTTCCTGATTCACAAGCAGTGCAATAAAGGCACTTACCTCATGATCTGGCCCTTCTTACCTCCTTTTCACTGGCAAGATTCACGAGCCCCGGGAAACCCGGGCTGGAGGCGTTAAATTTAAAGGTCGGTGAAAATCAATTAAAAATTACCTAATTAACATCTCATAATTACGTTAATTGCTCCGATGACTACCCGCCCACCTGCGCTAATTAGGGACCCGACTTCGGCGAGTAAGTTACTTGCACGCATCCAAATGTGTCTCCGTTAAACCCGGCAATGGGTGTGTTGGAGCTGAGTTGCGGTCACGCTGTAAAATTAATTTATTTTAACTTCCCACCTGCCCCCCTACCTACCCGTTCTTGGGCATTGAAATTGCCCCCAATAGGTCACATGAAGGCCAGACCAGGTAGGGACTGCAGGTTCTCCACCATGTAGAACATTAGTGAGCACGTTGGGTTTTTACATCCTGCAGCATTTGTTGTCATTTTTGTTTCCTGATTTATTGAATTGAAGTCCACAATTTGCTGTGGTGGAATTGGAACTCTCAACCTCTGGGTTGTGAATCCAGTACAATAACCATTACACTGATTGTTTCTTTGCAACATTTTAATAAAGAAGACACTTGGAAAATTTTACAAGAAAATCATTTTAATGAATTGGAAATTTGAGGATGAGTCTTATGACATGTGAAAAATCTTCCCAGATCCTTCAATTTTCCCACTCCCTAACATATAAATTCTTGCCTGAATCACAAACTACCCATTCCCAACTTTGCTCCTTTCATCCCAGATGCCAATCCCATGCACCAACCTTTACATTCTCTCCCAGCTTCATTCCCAATCCCAATTTCTCCCTCACCTGCACTTGTTCCACCACCTTCACACCCAATGTCTATGGTGTACTATGTGCTCTTCAGATTTGAGAGATATTGAGACTAGGAAAGAACTTTTGATGCCCAGTATCTATATCGAGCGCTCCCAGGCGAGGTAGTACATGGGCTACCTGCAGATTGAAGCTCCCCTATTTATCATTGTGAGTTTTTCATTACTTGCACTCAATATTTTTATGCTTCTACGAGTGAAATTATGTGTTCATGCTGAATTGTAAGCAGTTTTTTTGTTATGACCTTATATTCAGTAGGCAGTAAGATTGCTCAAAACTCATTCCGCATTAAAGACTAAAAAAAACTTTAGCCCATCACTCAGGTCTGGATTTGACACAAGTTCAAACGATGAAAGGACATTGAGGCCAATCTCCCAGCTGTTGGCAACAGTCTAATGACACTTGGAAACAGCAGCATCTGTGTGTTGGGACAGAGATTAATAGTTTCTGAGATCAGTTCCCATTGTTGGAAGTGGGCTGGCGAGGCAGTGGGAAAAACACCAATTTAGCTTGTTAGCTGAGGGGAGGAGGATCCACTTAAAGTGGGTTGTTTTGCAATTCTTGAGTACTTAGGTGTTTCTGTGGACCCCACCACTTATAATTACAGCTCAGAACTCAGATTAACAGTGTGATGTCATTGCCAAAGGTTACTGCAATACTGCAGATTTTTGCAATGGCTGCATCATTCTTCCAGATTAACGACTAGATGGAATGCAGGTAAGGGCCACTGGCCTATGACCAAGTCCCAGGTTGAACAGGGCTGAAAACGGGACGTTCTGCTCACTTGTTTTAACATCGATGGTAACCATTTATTTTAAATGGGTTCGTGCTGGTGTTAAAATAACACCAATGGGAAAATCCAGGTTTGAATGTCTTACTGACAAAGGAACAATTTTAGAAGTGGCTGAAGCTGTCCAGGAAGACTATTGCTGAAATTTATCAAGTGCTGCCAGAGGCTTTGATGGCTCCCTCCATGCCGAGTACTCTGTCTTGGCTATGATAGTCACAACTGCTCTCAACTTACTTGCTCTTGGATTATTTCAGTCATCTGGAGAGGATATCTAGCACATGAGAACTATGTCCAACTGAATTCAGGATCTGGAAACAAACTCAGAAGAGGTAACCAGCTTATCTATCTAAAAAAGGGGACAATTGACTGCTGCAACGATAGCAGCAGATGTACATTATTGTTTCCTACTTCCTCAAGGTCTTAGGCATCATTGATTGCATGCACACAAGAAGACGAGGGCACGCATGATCAATCTGATGGTCTACATCAATCACAAAGGCTTCCATTCAGTCGATCAACATGGTCTGTGATTCAGAATGAAGGATCTTACATGTCAAATTCCTTGGATCAAGACCTGATGTTTTCATCTGCCTGGTTGTCTCTGGTGACAGCATTTGAATGTGTTCATTAACTGCAAGTTTGTTTTTTGGGGATTTAGTTTATCTCTTAAAATATGGTTCTTAACCCTTTTGCACAATCAACTGAGATCAGAAAATTAATTGCAGGTATAACCAAGCACACAATGTCTTCTGTCATTAGTAAAACCTCTAGTATCCTTAAAAAGTGATTCTGTTATATTGACCACTCAAGGGGAGCTTTATAACATGAGCTAAGTAAAATGTGCAGAATCTGTCGTACTGCATAGTCTCACCATTAAGAATGAATGAAGATCAAAGCTGTACCACGGGTGAAAGGAGATGCTTGTAGGAGTGGGGGGTATGTTAGCATATGCATGAAAGATGAGGGACAGTCTGATAAACTCTGGTTTATGTTCAGGGAATCACCATTTGATCACAGAACAATCAATTGCATTATAGGAAACAGGCAGGCTTAAAAACTGTTATTTTTTTTACACCTCTTTCCCCAGACTGCAAATATTGTTTGGCAGGTCCATCCATAACTTGCTTAACACTATCAGACATTACAGTGTACTGGGAGTATGCTACAGCTTATTTTCAGTAGTACAGTTTTTGTAGATTTTCACAATTGAGGTTTGGGTGGCATTTCATAGAAGTCACTTAACCAAAGTAAGGAAGATGGGACAACACAAACCCATTTAAGCCATCAAACCCCTTTTCACAGACTATTTGCAATTTTCTCTGCTACAGACTGCATCCAATCCATTTACTTTCCTGAGGAAAAGTTCTGCAAAGGTTTTCCTTGCACTCTTCCTGAAGGTAAATCGAGCAAAACTGCAAAATATCTATTTAACCATGTGTCCTACATTATTCATCCTCGCCTAGTTGTCATTCTGTTTCCAATGTTATTGCAGCTCTGGAATAACCACATTCAATGAAGCATCCAATCATTTTCTGTACTTATCCCTGTAACTATTGCTCAAATTCCTAATCTAATATTCACTCAGCTCTATTTTTCACAGTGTGCAAGACTTAATCCCTTCAAAAATCAGGTGAATGGCCACCTTGTGTTACATCATCACTGCTGGTACTCTTCAGACTCTTCTGAATTATTGTCATAATTCTTCCTCATCTCACTTTTCCCAGTAGGAGAACAATATTCATTCAAAGCAGCAAAAAAACAAGTGTACCCAATACTTTTTTTGACCTGCATTGAGTGCAGGGCAGCTATTTCCTAGCTTTTGTTTGCTTTCTTCACTTCTCATATTTTATCATAGGTTTTTTACTGAATGTTGGGATCTTCAGCTCTCTGCTTCCTATAATTCAGCAAGGTTCATCCTTAGCCTACAGCGCAAGATTGGTACAATTTGTTGTTCTTAAACTGAATTTGGTTCATTTCCAGCTACAGTCTCAGTCCCTCTTACCTCTGTTATGATCTGCAGTGCACTCCCTGAAAGGGCGATGGAAGCAGATTCAATAGTAACTTTCAAAATGGAATCAGATAAATACTTGAAAAGGAAAAATTTGCAGGGCTATGGGGAAAGAGCAGGAGAGTGGGAATAATTGGGTAGCTCTTTCAAAGAGCCAGCACAGGCACGATGGGCTGAATGGCCTACTTCTGTTCTGTCTGATTCTAATAGGACACACCTGCTCTTTCGATGAATGGTTGCAGGTAAGCCAAGGTGAGAGTTGCAAAAAGAACAAGCATGGAAAAAGAAAATGAAAGAAAACGGCTGATAAAAGTGGAAAGGAGAAAAGTAAAAAGCAAAATAGAAAAATATTTTTTTTTCTTCATCAGTTTGTTCTGACAGAGCATTGACATTTCAACATGGAAGAGGTTAAATTTGGGTCTTCTAGCACCCGTTTTTTTAGTCGCTACTCGGCCAACTAAGCTTTGAAAATGGGGTCCAAAATGCGGGCACAAACTTCCGACGGGCAATGCACAGGACACCATCTTGGTAAAGGGGTTTGCGCGGGTGCACCTAACGATCGCCGGCAGCACGCAGAGGATGGAGAATATGGCGCAAATCAGTGTGCAACGCTGATTTGAAGGCACCGCTGCCATTTTGGAACTTCACACTCCAGCCAATGTCTTAACCTCGCACAGCTGAACATGATGATAAGCGGCCTGAAGGACACCCCCACCAGCTATTTAAAGGGATCATGAAGTACTTACAGATTAGTTGCTCGATTTCTTCTGGCTGCAGGTGCAATTGTCCACATTTTTGGAGGTTTCCAATACATGGCTAAAGTTTAATTAAGTACTGTAGAAGGAGTGGTCTGATTGGTCTTGTAGTTCTTTTAATGCCATTTAAAATATTGTGCTGAACAAAGTTGCTTCCAGATATGGGTGGCCTGGTAGGGCTTCCTCTGGGAATTGAATATTACTGGGAGAATGAAGAGAGGCTAAGACAGAGCAGGACAACCTGGTAGAAGAGGGAGGAAGAGCAGGAGGCCAAATTGACGGAAGGTCTTCAGGGAGCAATTCTCTTACCTCAACTTCAGTGACGACCAGTGCATCAGACGTCTTTGGTTCACAAAAGAGGTCGTTACTGAAATCTGTCAACTGTTGCAGCCACAACTGCAGCCTCAAAGCAGTGCAAGGACAGCATTGCCTGTGGCTCTTAATGTTTATGCCTCACAGTTTGCAGTGCACTGGAGTACTCAGCTAAGTGGATATCCTTTCCTTTATAAGGGAGGCCACTGAGGCTCTCTCGGGTTTGAGAAACACATTCATCTCATTCCCTCTTGCCAGAGATAAGCAGGAGGAGTGAGCACAAGGTTTTGCTCACATTGCAGACTTCCCCATGGTGCAGGGTGCCGTTGACTGCACGCGCATTGCCTTGCATGCTCCTCATCTGAACTCGGCCATATTCATCAACAGAAAGGGATTCCACTCCCTCGATGTGCAGCTGGTGTGCGACCGCACGCATCATGCCGGTCAGTGCCCGCTACCCTGGCAGCAGTCATGATTCCTTCATTCTGTAGCAGTCCAATGTGCCACCTATATTTCAACCAGCATGGCAAGTCAAAGGCTGGCTACTGGACGACAACGGCTATCCCCTCATGAAATGGCTCATGACTCCGGTCAGGAACCCACGTACACGTGCACAGCAGGCCCACAATGAGAGCCATGCTGCCACAAGGAATATTATAGAGCAAGAGGCGTCCTCAAGTAACACTTCTGCTGCCTGGATACTGCATCCATAGAATCATAGAATCATCGAAGTTACAACATGGAAACAGGCCCTTCGGCCCAACATGTCCATGTCGCCCAGTTTATACCACTAAGCTAGTCCCAATTGCCTGCACTTGGCCCATATCCCTCTATACCCATCTTACCCATGTAACTGTCCAAATGCTTTTTAAAAGACAAAATTGTACCCGCCTCTACTACTGCCTCTGGCAGCTCGTTCCAGACACTCACCACCCTTTGAGTGAAAAAATTGCCCCTCTGGACCCTTTTGTATCTCTCCCCTCTCACCTTAAATCTATGCCCCCTCGTTATAGACTCCCCTACCTTTGGGAAAAGATTTTGACTATCGACCTTATCTATGCCCCTCATTATTTTATAGACTTCTATAAGATCACCCCTTAACCTCCTACTCTCCAGGGAAAAAAGTCTCAGTCTATCCAACCTCTCCCTATAAGTCAAACCATCAAGTCCCGGTAGCATCCTAGTAAATCTTTTCTGCACTCTTTCTAGTTTAATAATATCCTTTCTATAATAGGGTGACCAGAACTGTACACAGTACTCCAAGTGTGGCCTCACCAATGCCCTGTACAACTTCAACAAGACATCCCAACTCCTGCATTCAATGTTCTGACCAATGAAACCAAGCATGCCGAATGCCTTCTTCACCACCCTATCCACCTGTGACTCCACTTTCAAGGAGCTATGAATCTGTACTCCTAGATCTCTTTGTTCTATAACTCTCCCCAACGCCCTACCATTAACGGAGTAGGTCCTGGCCCGATTCGATCTACCAAAATGCATCACCTCACATTTATCTAAATTAAACTCCATCTGCCATTCATCGGCCCACTGGCCCAATTGATCAAGATCCCGTTGCAATCCCAGATAACCTTCTTCACTGTCCACAATGCCACCAATCTTGGTGTCATCTGCAAACTTACTAATCCATGTTCCTGGAGGAGCCCTGCACTACTCAGCTGAGTGGATATCCTTTCCTTTATTAGCTGAGGCATAGATTATAAGAGCAGGGAGGTTATGCTGGAACGGTATAAAACACCAGTTAGGCCACAGCTTGAGTACTGCATACAGTTCAGGTCACCACATTACAGGAGAGATGTGATTGCACTGGAGAAGGTACAGAGCAGAGTTACAAGGATGTTGCCAGGATTGAAGAATTTTAACTATGAGGAAAGATTGGATAGGCTGGGGTTGTTTTCATTGTTTCAGAGGAGGCTGAGAGGTGATTTAATTGAGGTGTACAAAATTATGAGGGGCCTAAATAGAGTGGATGGGAAGGACCTATTTCCCTTAGCAGAGGGATCATTTACCAGGGGGCATAGATTTAAAGTAATTGGTAGAAGGATTAGAGGGGAGCTAAGGAGAAATTTTTTCACCCAGAGGGTGGTGGGGGCCTGGAACTCACTGCCTGAAAGGGTGGTAGAGGCAGAAACCCTCAACTCATTTAAAAAGTACTTGGATATGCGCTTGAAGTGCCACAACCTACAGGGCTACAGACCGAGTGCTAGAAAGTGGGATTAGACTGGATATCTCTTTCTCGGCGGCACAGACACGATGGGCCGAATGGCTGCCTTCCGTGCCGTAACTTTCTATGACTCTATGTATCGAGGTTTGTGGTAGTAAGCTGCATATACTGCACAACCTGGGCATTATAAGGGACCAGCCCTTACCATAACCTATCAGGCAAGAAGCTGAGGAGCAGAAGGTGGAGGCGGAGGAGGAAGAAGTGGAGGAGGAGGAGGAAGTGCAAGTGGAAGAGGACGGGAGGCTGCAACATAGATAGGCCCTTTCTGGCAGGGCTCTAAAAGCTCAGATTATTCATGAGCGACACCAATAACCTCAACTACACTTTCCCTTTCACCAAAAGTCCTTGCCTTTCCTCTCTCACTGACCATCACATCGTCCTCTTTCTGACAACACTTATTGGTGCCTCCCTCAGTTCACTGCAGAAATAAAAACCACCACCAAATGCAAATTCAAATCCACATTTGTAAATTCACTCATTAAATAATACATTAAAAATGAAACCATTCGCCCTTGTGCATTCCCTTAGTGCCTGTTGTTGACGTGCCTTTACCTTTCCTAATGCTCCTACAAGGTGCTGCCTCAGTGGCTGGAGCATCGGAGGTAGAAGGCTGCTGACCTTCAATTGAGGAGAGTGCAGATGGCCTTGGAGGACGACCTCGAGCAGCTCTGGGATGGGAGGGCCCAGTTTCGGACTGCACCATCTTGGCTTGGGCTGCAGCAGTCTGGGTCGGCTGGCTGATAGGCAACAGCAAGAGCACTGGTGGAGTGTCAGGGGTGGGAGTAACAGTGTTGTCATCCTGAAAGAGGACAGCAGGTTCCTCTTCCATGGAGCCACTGCCATACTCCTGGGGCGGCGTCTCAGCAGTCCTGGTGATCTGTTGGAGAACAGGTTGCTGGACTCCAGAGATGCCCTGGAAGCCCCTTTCAGTGGTGGTACCCAGAGCCACCATGGCAGCAGACTAAGCTTGTAAGACAGCCATCTGAAATTCTGAAATTCCAATGCAGCAGTCAGACCTTTTGATGGAAGCTGTTTGTGCTGCAATGAAAGCTGTGACATCGGCCATCAGACACTGCATCATGGTAGATTCCACAGGTGTGCTGATGGAGGTGACCATCCATTCCATGTGGGAAAGGATGGGCTCCAAGCTCTGCACAAAGCCGTGTGCCAAGTTGGAGCTGGACTCCTCCATGCTCTTTGACACTGTGCACAAGGCTTTCTGGCAGGCTTTCCAGTGCAACAAGCATTTGGCTGTGTACATCCATCAGCCTTCTACTGTAGCCTGGGCCATCAAAGTCCTCATCTGACTCCTCTACAGCAGAAGTAGTGAGCAACCTCGCCCTCCGGCAAGCTGCGGTATCCTTTCCCCCCTGGCACTTGTGCCCAGTGTCTCACCATGTGCAGGTCCCTCCTCTGTCCTAACCTCTAAGGGGCGCGCAGCGACAGTCTCTGAGCTAGTGGCTGCGAGTGTAAGATTGAATGACGGTGTCTCTTCGTCATTACTGTTTTCTTCATCTTCCTCCTCTGATTGAGAAGGTTCCAGTTCTTGGGTATCTGAAATGACAAAGGGACACAGGTTGGGTTGTGGTGAGGGAGAGGAGAAAGTAAGAAGTGCGTTCTTACACCATCTGCAACTTGTGAGTCTGAAGAGATTGTGGGATGAGGGGAGAAGCGAGAGGAGAGAAGGAGGATTTGGAATGCAGAGAACCTCATCATCGATCCCTCCAGCATCACCAGTGACCACGGCCTCAGCGATGGCCCTTTCAATGATGGCCAGCACTGTGTCTGCCTTGGGGGTTAAAACGTGTAGGCGCGTTTATCATTTTCCAATTTTTTGTTGCTACCTCCTGTTATGCGGCACCTTATCCTGCAAGAAAGATGGAAGTGTGTCAGTGAGTGTCCTGCAAGATGTTTGGGTGATGTGGCTGTCATGGTTGAATAGCTGCCAGTGTGTGTGACCTGTGAGTTGCGGATGTGCGGCTTGCAACAGTGGTAACGTGTGAGGGTGAGATGCAGCCTGTGATTCGCAGGGTTGAGTACTGATTGAAAGACATTGTTGGTAGGTGGGTGATGGGGGGTGCAGTGCATGAGGCGAGTGGTGCAGTTGGTAGGATATCCCATTTGAAGATTGAACTCACTCACCTTGGCAACTTGTGTCAGATCATTGAACTTCTTCCTGCACTGCATCCATGTTCTTGGAGCTATAATCCTAGTGTTGACCTCTGCCGCTACTTCCTCCCACTGCCTCCTGAGCATATGTTTCGAAGGCCTCCTGCCCCCCTGTGGATACAGGATGTCCCTCCTTCTCTCCATCTCTTGCACCAAGGCCTCCAGTGCATTATCAGAGAACCTTAGTGCATGCTTTCTTGCATGTTCACCCATCCTTCAATAAATTACAGCACAGATTCAGTTCACAAAGAACTCCCACCACCTTTTGCAGCTACAATGCATCGCCGCTTTAAGAGGTGCAGGCCGCCTTTAAATAGCGCGAACCACTCGCAATATCGGCCCCCCTGCTGATGCGTGCAGCCACTGAGCAGCGCAGGTAGTGCTGGCTGCATGCAGCAATCATGTAAGACAGCAGTCAGCACGAATGGGCTGGACTGCCTGCAGCGCAATGAATGGGCACGGGTTAATCATATACCGCGAACCCCACGTCTGTTTTCGGGGGTTATCCAATTTAACCCCTGTAGTGTTCTGCAGTGGAAGGTCATGCTTAAGCAAAAGTTTCCATTCTTACCAGTGCTGTCAAGGAGAGTTATTGAAGCAATATTCCAGCTTCATGACTGAATTTAGACAGTTACTATTCAGGTAAGTTTCCTGCACAGAACTAGAACTTGCTGCTGGTGGTAAGTTAAGGCACTGAGTCAAAAGTTTATTTGAATTATGCAAGACTATCGGCTCATCAAGTAAGAACTTGACGAGTCGACTATGTTGACGATGATAATATAGGCTAATGAAAACGATATTATAACACTAGTGTTATTCGAAGAAGAGCAGGGAAGTTCTCCCCGATGTCCTGGCCAATATTTATTCCTCAACCAACATCAGTAAAACAGATTACCTGTTCATTATCTCATTGCTGTTTGTGGGATCTTGCTGTGCACAAATTGGCTGCGCATTTCCTACATTACAACAGTGACTACATTTCAAAAGTATTTTGTCGGCTGCAAAGCACTTTGGGACGTCCTCAAACCCTGAAAGGTGCTATAGAAATGCAAGGTTTTTTTTGTCTTTTTTTAGTGCCAGTTAATGATCCAAATGGCTGCAATGGTAATCAAATGTACAGAAAGAAATCTGTCTATTTTACTAAAATGATTAATTAAAGTCAAAGGCACTGTGGTATGAAATTAACTGTGCCGGCAACAGAAGGGCAAACCCATGCACGGACAAGGACGCATCACAAATTGAACAAAATTCCACACACACCACAGGATTGTTAAAAATAGATTAACAACATCAAATGGGCGGAAAATTAAATAAAATAAAGATCCAAAGTACACAGAGGTCCTGAGGCATTGAAATAAATAACACTTAATTGGCCTAAGCAAATTATCACCAAGAGCTACCATCTACTTTATGAAGGGAAAAGTACTTCCCCTGGTTGGTGTGAAATTATCATTTTAAATAGTTTTCCTGCATAATACAAGCAGCTTAAAAGCCCTGCCCGTAATGCTAACATTAATCAGTTTTCTCGAATAAGTTTATGAAGTCATTAATCTATATAAATAATGTTCTATGTCCATACTTCTCAGCTAACTTTTAACTGTATAAATTATTTTCTCTCTCACTCATTGCGACAGCCCGATCAAGGTACACAAGACTAAATGTGAATTGTATTGATATGGCTGTACTGTTTACAAACTTACACTCTTTTGTATATTGTTGCGATAATGGATGAAATTAGTGTGGCACTGAAGTGAGTGCACAGTCACACTTATAATGTTTTGAAGAATTATTATTGCAGTTACTTCCTTTAATGGTGGTGAGCATAGTGACACTGAACATGCATACAATAAGAGTGGATACTTAATTTAATTATAACATTTTGTATTTCTTAAAGTATTGTATTTTCTTGCATGTTTCTATTGTGACCTTCCCACCCACATGCTAGCCTTTTAATCTCATTTGAGTTTGCAAAGTGGTCCTATTACGGACATCACCAATATGGCACAACTCATTGGTATCAGTGCATGACGTTTACATTTATATCGGAATTGTATTGATACTGATTTTAATGGGCATTTTCCGAAGAATATTAAAAACGCACTTCAATTATTTTGACATGAGTCTGCTTGGGCTCGATGTTACCAGGGCTGCGGGTTCGCAGCGGGGGGGGGGGCTATTGGGCGCGTGGGTAATGTGTCCGGCGAAATCAGTCTGCCCCCCCGTGCGATCGCAGTCTAATTGGATCCACTTACCTGGTCTTCCGGGTTCCCCACTTCTGAGCTGCGCGTCGGGCGGGCTGCGCATGCGCAGTTAGGTCTGTCAGCTGGAGGAGCTCTATTTAAAGGGGCAGTCCTCCACTGACAGATGCTGCAACAAATAGCAAAAATTACAGCATGGAGCAGCCCAGGGGGAAGGCTGCTCCCAGTTTAATGATGCCTCACTCCAGGTATCTTTAGATAGGGGGAGGAGGAGGGGGAGGATAGAGATCTTCCCCCCCGGTGGGCGGGAGGAAGTGGCCTACCTCTGCCACCAGGAAGGCCTGGCTCGAGGTGGCAGAGGAGGTCATCTGCACCACCAACATATCGTCCACCTGCATACAGTGCAGGAGGCGCTACAATGACCTAAGTAGGTCAGCCAAAGTGAGTACACTTACTCATTCCCCTACACTCCGTCTGCCACATCACCGCCCCCACCCCACATCTCCTTCGGCGCTGCCAACACTACTCTGTCACATCACCCCTCATACCCACTCAAAGCTCATCCTCATCTTACCTGCACCTACTCACCTCGCCAGTACTCATCCCACCACTACCACTCAACCCCATCCTCATACAATCTCATGGCTCTATCTCATACTCACCCTCTCATGCATCTCTTTCACGGCCAGCCTCACTCAACCTGCCACTACCTGTGCTGCAGCCACAGGGCATACATCACATATGTGCAGTAGGAAGCGTAAGGCAAACGTTTCGTGAGCATGAAGGGGATGCACAAGGGTGTTTGAGGGTTTGTCATGGTTTTTACTTGTATTGAACTTCTGACCAATTCACGTTACATTTTATATTGTCACCACTACTGCCACGTCTTTGCAAATCTTGTCTGGTTTGTGCAATAATGCCCTTTCCTGAGGATCACAATGAAGACCCACAACTGATGCCACCCATTGTGTCACTGCAGTCTGTGTGTAGGTGTATTTGCAGGGCTCTTTTGTGCAGATGACTGAGAGACGTCGGCGATGTCCCCGGTGGCACCCTGGAAGGATGCGGGGGAGAAGTTGTTGAGGGCAGTGGTGACTTTGACAGCGACAGGTAAGAAGATGGTGCTCGGGCCAGCCAGGAGCAGCTCGGCATGAAGGAGGCTGCAGATGTCCACGACTACATGTCGAGTGACTCTGAGCCTCCGTGAGCACTACTGCTGAGAGAGGTCCAGGAAGCTGAGCCTCGGTCTGTAGACCCTGTGGCGAGGGTAGTGCCCTCTGCGCAGCATCTCTGTCTGCGGTTGCCCTCCCTCCTGCTGTGCAGGTGGATGTGTCACAGCACTGTGTTGTGGAGCTCCACGTGTCAGAGGTGGACGGCGTGGCCGGCGAGGCCGGTGATGCTGTTCGCCCTCCGAGGAGGTCATGACTGCAGCTACAGCGGCCCCCATCCGGAAGATGTACATCTGAGGGGGTCCGCAAGGTAGGTGTATGTCTCTGGACCCCGGGGTAAGTCTGCAAGTTGGTGAATTTTCTTGTCAGGAGGAGGGTGGTGGAGGCCAAACTTTGTCCCAAGTGACAGAGTGGCCTCCTGCAATGAGTGAGGGTCTCTTTCCCCCCCCCCACCCCCACCTGTCAAATGGACCTTTGCAGCTGCCACAGGCTGACAGCTGCAACACGTCCATTTCAACTGGGAGTGTTTCCCCCAGTACGGGAAACAGTCCCAGTTGTCTCTAAAATCCCACCCCTCCTCACATATTCCCTTAATCAGGTCTGTTGATGACCTGAAATAGCAATGTAAATAGTCTTAAGTGGCATCCCGTTGGCTTTAATAGCCTGCGGGAGTCCCACATGCAGGGGCTGCGCGCACACGTCGGCGCGTCTGTGTGGAACCCGGAAGTGGCCGGGTTGGAGCCGGGCTCCGAACCCGCTCCGGGATTCCCCGATTTTCGGAGCCCCCCCCGCCAGGAACGCACGCGATAGCGGGTGCTGAAATGAAGCCCCTTGTCTAGATTATGGCCTGTTTCAAGTATGCCTTATAATGGCAGTAGAGTATACTGTGTAACAATCAAAGAAAGAAAGAACTTGTATTTATATAGCGTCTTTCACGACCTCAGGACATCCCAAAGCGCTTTGCAACCAATGAAGTACTTTTGAAGTGTAGTCACTGTTGTAATGTAGGAACTTGCAGTGCAATTGAAGTTAAATTGGATTTCTTCCTCTATAAATGGATAGATTGATGTTTTTAGATGACTGTCATAAAGATTTATTGCAGTGTCAAATCTTAATTGGAATTTGTGAACTGTTCCTGCCACCCAAAGCAGCTTTAACATCTAGATTGCCATTTTCTGCCTGATAATAAGTCAGCAAAATTACCAGCAATCAAAGTCTCCCCATTCTTGTTTTAATTGGTAAGTGCATCAGATGGACCTGGCTTTGAATTAATTATTGTCGTCTTACATAAGGAGAGTGGCTCAAAGAGTTCAGCTTCTATTCAATAAGTTATTAGGATAATTGAAATGATAAAAGCAATGAAAAACAAATGAATGAAAGCAAAGGAGAGAAGATATAGGACATTGTATTATTTTAGTGAAAAATAACGATTGAAAATTGGTATAAACAAAGTCAAAAGGTGAAAAAAAAGAAAAGGTAAAGGGGAGATAGAGTCTGTTTTCACCAATCCGCTCTTTCCCTTTATAGATGAGCCTTAGCCATAACTGATGAGCTCAGTGTTCCCGTATGATGATAAAACTGTTCCTGCATGACACACCTAGAACTCCCTGCTATTTCCTCCTTCTGTTCTGCATGCTTCTTTGTGTACTAAAAGCACAAATATATCACGAAAAAGCTTTGGGAGGAAAAGGTTACTTGCATCCTCTTTTATAACACTTGTGTTTACAGGAAAATATTGTAGCTTGTGCTAATTTATTGTTTTCTCTCTTTGCTTCCTTCTCAGGTTTTTGTTTTGGTTTATTTGTTTGCTCTTTGCATTCACTTAGTTCTTTATAGTTGTTTTGCTTTGTTTTCTGCTACCTACTTTTTTTTTGTTTCTTCGCTTTCCTAAGTCCCTTGCGTCACACCCCAAGATTTTGCAGTGGTCTGTGTGTTGAAACAAATGGGTAATTTTTCTTTCCAAATCTCAGACCATGTTGAGCATTAGCTTGGTTGCCTAGGGTAGTGGAAAACCTGTACCAATGGACATTAGCAGAAAATCCATCCCATTACTGACTATAGGTCAGATAAGAACATAAGAAATAGGAGCAGAAGCAGGAGTAGGCCACACGGCGCCTCGAACCTGCTCCGCCATTCAATAAGAACATGGCTGATCTTCGACCTCAACTCCACTTTCCCGCCCGATCCTTATATCCCTTGATTCCCTCCGAGTCCAAAAATCTATCGATCTCAGCCTTGAATATACTAAACGACTGAGCATCCACAGTCCTTTGGGGTAGAGAATTCCAAAGATTCACAACCCTTTGAATTAAGAAATTCCCCCTCATCTCAGTCCTAAATGGCCAACCCCTTATCCTGAGAGTATGCTCTCTAGTTCTATACTCTCCAGCCAGGGGAAACAATCTCTCAGCTTTTACCCTGTCAAACCCTCTCAGAATCATATATGTTTCAATGAGATCACCTCCCATTTTTCTAAACTCCAGAGAGTTTAGCCCATTCTACTCCAACTCTCCTCTTGGACAACTCTGTCATCCCAGGAATCAATTTAGTGAACCTTCATTGCACTGCCTTTAAAGCAAGGATATCATTCCTTAGGTAAGGAGACCAAACTGTACACAGTACTCCAGGTGAGGTCTCACCAAAGTCCTGTACAATTGCAGCAAGACTTCCTTACTCTCATACTCCAACCCTCTTGCAATAAAGGCCAACATACCATTTGCCTTCCTAATTGCTTGCTGTACCTACATGTTAACTTTATGTTTCGTGTACAAGGACACCCAAATCCCTCTGAACATTTAATAGTTTCTCACCATTTAAAAAATATTCTGTTTTTCTATTCTTCCTACCAAAGTGAATAACCTCACATTTCCCCACATTATACTCTATCTGCCACCTTCTCGCCCACTCACTTAACCTGTCGATATCCCTTTGCAGACTCTTTGTGCTCTCCTCACAGCTTACTTTCCCAACTAGCTTTGTATCTTCAGCAAACTTGGATACATTATACTCAGTCCCTTCATCTAAGCCATTAATATAGATTGTAAATAGCTGAGGCCCCAGCACTGATCCTTGCGGCACCCACTAGTAACAGCCTGCCAACCTGAAAATGACCGGCTTGTAGCTACTCTCTGTTTTCTGTTCGTTAACCAATCCTCTATCCATACTAATATATTATCCCCAACCCTATGAGCCCTTATCTTGTGTAACAACCTCTTGTGTGGCACCTTATCGAATGCTTTTTGAAAATCCAAATATACAACATCCACTGGCTCCCCTTTACCTACCCTGCTAGTTAGAGTCATAGTCATAGAGTTATACAGCACGGATAGAGGCCCTTCGGCCCATCGTGTCCGCGCCAGCCATCAAGCCCTGTCTACTCTAATCCCATATTCCAGCATTTGGTCCGTAGCCTTGTATGCTATGGCATTTCAAGTGCTCATCCAAATGCTTCTTGAATGTTGTGAGGGTTCCTGCCTCCACAACCCTTTCAGGCAGTGAGTTCCAGACTCCAACCACCCTCTGGGTGAAAAAGTTCTTTCTCAAATCCCCTCTAAACCTCCCGCCTTTTACCTTGAATTTATGTCCCCTTGTTATAGAACCCTCAACGAAGGGAAAAAGCTCCTTAGTATCCATCCTATCTGTGCCCCTCATAATTTTGTACACCTCAATCATGTCCCCCCTCAGCCTCCTCTGCTCCAAGGAAAACAAACCCAATCTTCCCAGTCTCTCTTCATAGCTGAAGCGCTCCAGCCCTGGTAACATCCTGGTGAATCTCCTCTGCACCCTCTCCAAAGCGATCACATCCTTCCTGTAGTGTGGCGACCAGAACTAGTTACTTCCTCATAAAACTCTATTAGATTTGTCAACCATGATTTCCCTTTCATAAAACCAAGTTGACTCTGCCTAATCATATTATGGTTTTCTAAGTGCGCTGTTACCACGTCCTTAATAATGGATTCCAGCATTTTCCTGACGACTGATGCCAGGCTAACTGGCCTGTTGTTCCCTGTTTTCTCTCTCACAGTCCCTGTCAAATATGGGAAACCCCATACAGATGAGGGGCTTTCCTTTAGACGGTTGTTTTTACAGCTGTACAACAGCCACAGGTGAGAGTTGTATAAATAACTCGACAGGCATATCCATCATTGTTCAGGTTTTACAAGTTCAATAGCAGCTATTTTTAATAGCTTCACTAAAGGAGATGTATGGTATAACATCATTGGCAATGTGGTAATCTATCACCAATAATGCCCCTGGCTACAAATGTCTTCATTTTAAGTCAAAGGCAAGGAAAGAAATAAATTGAAAATGTTTACACCAGAGCACACATAGCATTGACCTCAACACAAGCTTTCATAGTCCACTATTCTCAGTTACACCATGATGTTGGCCTGCCTGAAAACTTATACATGTGGCAATAATACACTGTTAAAGCATATGCCATACAGTCATGGAAGTTATCTAATGGTCACTCTGAAAGCTGGAGAATTGAAAAAATTCAGTCCGATCTGAGCTGAATTATTTCTCTCTCTCTTTAGGGGTCATAAATATAAGATAGTCACTAGTAAATCCAATAAGGAATCCAGGAGAAACTTCTTTACCCAGAGAGTGGTTATAATGTGGCACTTGGTACCATATGGAATGGTTGAGACGAATAGCATAGATGCATTTAAGGGGAAGCTAGATAAGTACATGAGGGAGAAAGGAATAGAAGGGTATTCTGATCGGGTTAGATGAAGTAGGTTGGAAGGAGGCTCGTGTGGATCTTTAACACCGGTGTGGACCAGTTGGGCCGAATGGCCTGTTCTGGGCTGTACATTCTATGTAATTCTCAGATTACCTTGGCCTGCTGCAACAATCAAGTCAGTTTCCACAAAAGTCCACCATAGTGTGTTTGGGTGAAGCTATCCTGCCGTTTCTGCATTGCTTGAAAGTGGCAGTTTAATTCTGGAGTGTCATCCTGATCTGACCCCAGAGTTCAGCAATGACATACTGTCTGGGGGGAAGCTATCCTGCAGTATTTTAGTTTAATACCACACCTTGGTTTTATACCACAATTACAGCTCCAATGCTCCAACCACTTGGCTACTGACATGAAATATCGGATAGAATGGGCAAATGGCATATTGGTGCTGAACTTGGTGCCACTAGCGAGACTGTAAAGAGACATTGGCTATAAAGCACTTTTGGGATATCCTGAGGTCTTGAAAGACACTATATAAATGCAAGTTCATTCTTTCATTCCTTTCCTTTTACCTGGACAGCTGTATGAAAATAAGAAACCCAGCTGAAAAATATACATGTTAAAAGTAAAAACAAACTCTGGCAACCTGATGTACATTTCAATGATTTTAAAAGAATGAATTAATCTCAACTCTTACCAACCACTGCAAATGTCATCAGTGCAGTGCTGACCAAGTTTTTTTTTAAAATGCTAAAGGGGACTCATTGCATCCAGAGAACTTTAGAAACTTAACCAAAGACTATCTAAATGTTTGGAGAAAGCTGACGCTCCTGCCTGCACTTTCAACACATTGACAATTTACTAACCTGTGGTACACCTCTGTGCACCTCAGCCTGGCAGGAACTGTTGCTTGTCCATCAGAAATGTGGCTACTGACCTGAGATTGGGAGTTACAATCTAACTGCAGCTTTGGTGTAATTGTGCGCTGCATACAAAGTGGCTAAAAAAGTAAGTTTGGTTCATTATTCTAGAGATGGGGAACTCCTGGTTTCTATGGGCTAGCATGGGTGGAAGGCATTTTCCCACAAACTGGGAGAGAAAGTTGGACAGCTGGTCAGCCCACGCTGCTGTTGTTGAGCTGAAGAAGATGTCCTTGAAGAAACTTTGACAGGCAGTGTGTGGCAGTTTAATGAGGCCAGAGACAAAAGTGTGAAATACTAATTTTATTCATGGTTCTGCTCACTCCAGAGTTACATATTTTACAGTGAACAACACGAAGACTACAATTTTATGCTTCTGTCTCAAATCCTTTGTACATCAAGGAAACCTTGAAACTGCAAAGCATTTATTTCAATAGCCCTTAAAAGAATGGAATTATAATAAGAATGCAGTGTTTTGATGGAAAGATCTAATCTGAATTCTCATCTGTCAGTCAAGCTGTTGTCCTCAATGAAAACCTACCACACTGCAATGTCACTTTTTTTTTCTGTCCCTGTCTCCTCTCATACTCTTTTGAAACATTGGCATAGAAATCCGTACACGCGCCGATCACTGTTTCACACCGAGTGTGTGAGTGTGCTAGCGGAAAACGGGCGGTGTCGAATCGGCCGTCCATTATTTGCCTCGTTTGATATTCAGTCCCATGGAAGTCGATTGAACCAAATGTCGAGCAGGGTGTGTAACTGGTGGCCCAAGTGATACCGCTCGTTTTGTGTTAACGCCCAAGACAAATTCCTTCTTACAGGAGTACCATTCCATAGACACTGGGTACTGGACACTTGGTACCTTGCTCAAGAGGCCATTCTTCACATCTGAGCCTTGTTGGTGAGTGCCATCTGGCCATTCCAACAAAGCAGGAAACTCAAGCCGGCCCAACTCTGTCCTAATTCAAAGTTCACACATATACATTTTTAGGAAGAGTCACTGGATAGCTGAGTACAGTTTCTAAATAACCTACTTGAATACATTTTGCATCAGAATAACTTGTTAATTTGTTCTTGTGTATCCTTAAATTTGAGGTTGAGAGTTCAATTTTTGAGACATTAATAAAACTTGAGGAAAGCTTATGTTGACAAGAACACATTTCAAAATATTTGTATTCTCTGTTTTATTTATTAGATTGCATGTTATCAAGATACAGCTAGAAATAATTGTCTTATAAAATTAATCCTGATGTTTCAGAACAAACACAAGTTCTACAGATGTCGTGCTACGATATCAAGAAGTAAGCATAAATCTTTTCCTTGACCTAACGCTTGCTCTTACTCTGGATTCTTCACCCCATATACATTTGTTAGACAAGCAAAAATCAGTAAGTCCAACCTTTACAAATAAGATGTTACCATCTCAATGAGGCATAGATCCAAAGATCTCATCTGCTTGTTCCGGTGGTTTGGGTTGATGTTGAAGATGCAACAGGACTGTTCGTTCTTTCAGTGTTCTGACCAAAATTTATCCCCCAACCAATACCACCAATAAAAATAGATTGACTCACCATTCATCTCATTATTTGTAGGATGTTGTTGACACAGAAATGGCTTCCAGTTACCGCAATTAATTTGTTGAGTAATGAGCTTGGATATATTTTGGTATGGCCAAGTTCTAGATATAGAATCATAGAATCACACAGTACAGAAGGAGGCCATTCGCCCCATCATGTCTGTGCCGGCTCTTTGAACGAGCTATACAATTAGTCCCACACCCCTGTTCTTTGCCCATAGCCCTGCATATATGTGCAGTTAGTTGTGACACAACACCCCCACCATGACAGCAGCCTGCTAGCACTCGCCATCAAAACCCATAAATAATTGGCGCTTGAGTGAGGTATCAGAGTGTTACTGCTACCTGTTGAACGGGGCTGATAGCAGAGAAGGCTAAGAGGAAATTTAATAGAGGTGTTTTAAAATTATGAGAGGTTTTGATAAGGTAACTAAGATAAGGCTGTTCCTTTTGGTTCGGGAGTCAATGATGAGAAGTCACTAATTTAAAGTCCTCACTGAAAGAGTGCGGAAAGAGGTTCAGAGAAATTTCTTTATACAGACAGTTGTTGGAGTGCTTTGCCACAGGTATAGTTGAGGCAGAAGCCATTGCATTTTTAAGGGGAAGTTGGATAAATGTTTGAAGCAAAGGAACATACAGGACTAAGAGAAGTAGTAGGATTTTGTGGATTGCTTTAACAAAGAGCTGGCAAACAGAAGATGGATTGAATGGTTTCATTCTGTGCTGTAAGCTTCTGTGTTTCTAAATCAGTAATTTAATGGAGGGGTTAAAATGAAGCTCAAAAATCCAGGAGCAAAGCTGGAATTTTTGTATGCCATGATGAAAATATTACTTTTACATCTCTCCCCAGTTAATGTTATGTTACACATCCTACATTTTGTTATACAGTCACATTTTCAGTGTTTAGCAATGGTTCCTTTGATACACTGAGTTTGTCAGCAGGAGGAAGCAACTGTGTGTGGAAAAAACCTCAGTGCAACTGAGTAACAGCAAATACCTTTTTAATCTAAAGAATGTGACAAGAACAATGCAATAGGTATGTTGTGTTTTCAGTAGGTTACAGGGGACAACATACCCCATATAATTTTTTTATTAACATTATGTTCATGGCTGTTACAATCCGATCTAGGATTCCAAACAGGAACAACACAGGGTCTGCAGCAGATGATTTAAATTTTCAGATAGTTGGTTAATAGATGGTCCTGCCTCACCAATTTGTTAAATAAATTAATGTGCTTTTTTTTGTTAGTGATTTCAACAATGTCTGTGTATTTGTCTGGTTGCACATCATATTGTGTGAACATGCAGTAGCATTGTATGGATTCCTTAATTTTATAACTTCCATGTTTAGTATGCACAGTGTTTGCAATTGATTAAATATTGCACGTGTTACAAGTTGCACTCCGTTACATTTTTGTTCTGTTGAATCACCCTTCTTAATACAACACCATCAGCTAAAAGGCCGCTTTGAATTTTTCTGACACAGATTGTTTTGAGTTTTAGAATTGCCCGAGAGTGGATTTTCAGAATAACCCACCAGTGAATATTGAAGGTATTGGGATCAACGCTAGACTAAAACTGACAGCTATTGATTATTTTAAGTCACTGGAGCATGTTGATAAACCAGAATGTCAGCTTTATTTGAAATCTTCGAGTCACTGAACAGAGCAGAAGTTCCTTCCAGTCAGTTGACTATAATCAGATAAAATAGATTGAACCACCAACATCCACCTTCATCTATATTTGAGCCCAATGGTACACTAAAACTCTATCATTTGTAATAGAAATGATAAGATTATAAGATAAGAGAATGGTCCCATTTTGTTATTATCTCGAAGTCAGTTCCATAATGGAAGTTCTGCTTTCAAGTGTACTTTCTAAGATGGCTCTAACTTGTATGTGAAACACATACAATAATGTAGAACTATTAAATTATAGGATAGTAAGTGTATTTGTACATGTTGGAATGCCTTGGTGAAGTAACTGAGCCTATTTGTAAGCAGATGGGTGTAATTCAACCTGCTCCATTTAAGTCCCACTTGAAGGGAGGACGGGGGTGGGGGAGCGGTGTGGTTAGGGGAAGATGCATCATTTTAACAAGTGTGCAGTCATGCAAATGATGGGTTTAGGAATGGATCATGTTATCTGTCCAAAATTCCTTCATTTCCACCACAGAAATTGCCTATCTATGATAAGCCACTATAAATTGGAGCCATGTTCGAACAGCAGCTGAGGAAAGCTTATGCTGGGTTCTTAAAGGTGAAACGAGGTGCTCTTCCATAGTCGCTACTTCACTTTGGAGTGGGTTTTGTTGGAAAAGTTTTTTTGCATTTTATTTTTGAGGCTCCTAACTTCATGTGGAGGTCTCCCTCGAGATTTTTATTTGAGGGGAAATTTCCCTGAAATATACTGGCAGGCTGCAGTACGAATCTACAGTTGGAGGAAGAGGGACAGCAGAGAACCTGGGAGGCCAGTCACATAATGCAGCACCCTAGGAGATTCAGAACATCCTGCAGATATCCAACCATCAGGGATTCTGCCCCATAAGGTCTTAGCTTGAAGATATTGTGGAGATATGTACAAGAAGGCTGCAGTTCAGCCCAGAAGCCCTGGAAGAACTTGCTCCATCTGTAAACTTCCTGAAGAACGAGGACAATGTTGACTATGGCTCAGAAAGTCATGACAGTAGTTAATTTCCCAGCCACTGGATCATTCCATGTATGAGAACATAGGAGTAGGCCATACAGCCCTTCAAACCTGCTCCACCGTTCAATAAGACCTCAGCTACACTTTTCCGCCCGATCCCCATATCCCTTGATTCCCCTAGAGTTCAAAAGTCTATAGATCTCAGTTTTGAATATACTCAACGTCTGAGCATCCACAGCCCTCCGGGGTAGAGAATTCCAAAGATTAACAACCCTCTCAGTGAAGAAATTTCTCCTCGTTTCAGTGCTAAATGGCCGACCCCTTATCTTGAGACTATGCCCCCTAGTTCTAGATTCTCCAGCCAGGGGAAACAGCCTCTCAGCATCTTTGTATGCAGGCAGCTGCCATGATTCATTCATCCTTTGGCAGATCAGTGTCCCTGCACCCTTTCACATCCAAGGGCAAGGCACTGGCTGGTTTCTTGGAGACAAAGGGTATCCAATGCGGTCATGGCTTCTAACAGCGTCGAGAGGGACTGCCAGGGAAACGGATGAATGCTGTAGCAAAACTCACATTTACACTCAAATGAAAATCAAACAGGCCATTGCCATGCTGAAGGGAAGATTCAGGTGCCTAGATAAATCCAGTGACTCCTAATTTAAGTGTGCTCTTAAATTGTGGTGGCCTTTTGCTCTTCAGAAAGGCCTGGAGGTTGAGATTCTTGAGAAGAAGACAGAGTCATTTAAGAGAAATGCCCTAAGATTCACCTGAAATATGTCCTTAAAATGTAGTCAATAGAATGACTGAATGGTGGGTAAGGAACAGGTTAATGTTATTTTAATCATGGACCTGTGTGAGACCCTTTGTTAGCTAGGGAGTAAATGAGTGACCTATCTAGGAGAGGCCTATCGAGGTGTTGGTGTGTCATTGATTTGGAGATCCTCAAGGATACTAGCGGGGCTGTGTAAGATGACTGACACCAAAAGGGCTGAACTGTTGTAACATGTGTCACTCAGATTGGCCAATTGAGTTGGGGAGGTTTCTTTAGAAGCTAAAGATATACAAGAGGATGATTTGGACTTTAAGTTCAGTCTCAATTCTGTCTCAGTTCTCAATCTTCAGTCCATAGTTGCTAGTTTAGTGGTAATTTGTTTAGTATATGTAGAAGGTTATTTCTGCAAAATCGAAAACTGTATCTCTAATACAGAGAGAAGTTACCAAAGTCAAAATTGTATTGCTCTACCAGCTATATACAGGTGGATATAAGTGTGTCACTTTTCCCTGAGATCAACGGAGGTGATATCTAAGCCAGCTAGTTCATGATAAAGGGTTAATTCATTTACTCAGTATCTTGTGAGGATCCCAGTGGAAGATTGGTGTAAATGCAAATGTAAGACAATTGGCTGAGCCAAATTTGTGCTTAATTCACTCTTGCGCATAAACTGGGTAGTAAGTTTCTGATGGTTCTTTGATTAGTTGAGATGATGGGTTAAGGATTTGCCTGGTGCTCTTGATAAATATTCTTGTCAGGGTATATATATCTCAGTGTCCTTACAGTCAGAAGCTGAACCTGCTGAGATAAAGGAACTCAAGACATGAGAAGGATTCAGCAGGGTCACAGACAGACATTGTGACAGAGCTGTGAGACAAGCAAAGCAGAAGCTTTCAGTAACATTTGATCATATTATAGCTAGACAACACCTGTAACAATAGAGGCTCCACATATTTTAAATGCACAACCCTTCAGAATACTCCATTCATCATTAAAGGAAGAAGTCCCAGGAGAATTCAAGTTCACAAATATTGTTTTTCCTTCAAGTGCAACTTTATATTTCCAATAAAATAATCATAAATATATTTCAAACAACAAAAGTTGTACAGTGTTATATAAATTGTGTTTCACTCATCCAAAAGTAGTCAGACTGCTTCAGCAATGGCTTTTCTTCCTGTCTCTGCACTTGTCACCTCATCTACATACTGCCCCTTGCTGACAACATCTGCAGACATGGGGTCAGCTTACATAGAATTACACAGAAACAGGCCATTCGGTCCCATTGGTTCATGCCAGTGTTTATGCTCCACACGAGCCTCCTCCCTCCCTACTTCATCTAATCCTCTCAGCATATCCTTCTATTCCTTGCTCCCTCATGTATTTATCTAGCTTCCCCTTAAATGCATCTATGCTAGTCACCTCAACTACTCCTTGTGGTAGTGAGTTCCACATTCTAACCACTCTCTGGGTAAAGAAGTTTCGCCTGAATTCCCTATTGGATTTATTAGTGACTATCTTATATTTATGGCCCCTAATTCTGGTCTCCCCCACAAGTAGAAACATCTTCTCTACGTCGACCCTATGAACCCTTTCATAATCTTAAAGATCTCTATCAGGTCACCCCTCAGTCTTCACTTTTCCAGAGAAAGGAGCCCCAGCCTGCTCAATCTTTCCTGATGGGTAAAACCTCTCAGTTCTGGTATCATTCTAGTGAATCTTTTTTGCACTTTCTCCAGTGCCTCTATATCCTTTTTATAATATGGAGACCAGAACTGTTCACAGTACTTTGTGTGGTCTAACCAAGGTTCGATACAAGTTTAACATAACTTCTCCACTTTTCAGTTCTATCCCTCCAGAAATGAACCCCAGTGCTTGGTTTGCTTTTTTTATGGCCTTTATACCCCCAGATCAATCTGCTCCTCTACCCCATCGAGACTCTTCTTATCCAAGCAGTGTGTGGCCCCCTTATTCTTCCTAGCAAAATGTAATACCTCACACTTACCTATATTGAAATTCATTTACCAATTACACACCCATTCTGCAAGTTTATTAATGTCTTCTTGTATTTTGTCGCAGTCCTCCTATATTAACTTTACCCCCCAATTTGGTGTCATCCACAAATTTTGAAATTGCACTTCCGATTCTGGAGTTCAAATCGTTTATGTAAGTGATAAACAACGGTTGTCCCAGCACCGATCCTTGTGGAACACCACTTCCCACCCTTTGTCAGTCTGAATAACTACCTTTACCCCCTACTCTCTGTGTTTTCTGTTTTGTAACCAGCTTGCTATCCATTCTGCTACATGTCCCCTGACTCCACAGTCTCTGACCTTAGTCATGAGTCTACTTTATGGTACCTTTTGAAAATCCAAATATATTACATCTACTGCATTACCTTTGTCTACCCTTTCTGTTACTTCTTCAAAGAAGAGGGTGGTGAACCTAAGAATTCTCTACCACAGAAGGCAGTGGAGGCCAAGTCATTAGATGTATTCAAGAAGGAGATAGATATATTTCTTAATGCGAAAGGGATCAAGGGATATGGGGAAAAAGCAGTAACAGGGTACTGAGTTAGACGATCAGCCATGATCATTTTGAATGGCGGAGCAGGCCCGAAGGGCCGAATGGCCGACTCTTGCTCCTATTTTCTATGTTTCTATGTTTCTAATTCAGTAAGATTGGTCAAGCATGACCTTCCCTTTTGGAATCCACGCTGACTATTCTTTATTATATATTCGGTTTCTAGATGTTTTTCTGTTACATCTTTGAATAAGGATTCCAATATCTTTCCTACCACCGACGTTAAGCTAATTGGTCTATACTTCCCTGGACTGGTTCTATCTCCCTTTTTAAATATAGTAATCCAGCATGAGGGCAGATGGGGCCTCGGTTTAACATCTCATCCGAAAGATGACGCCTCCAACAAAATACTGTCTCGGTGCTGCATGGGAGTGTCAGCCTAGCTTTGGTGCTCAAGTCACTGGAGTAAGACTTGACCTACAACCTTTTGACCCAGAGGCAAGAGTGTTTCCATCTGAACCATGGATGAACCAAAGATTTCTCAAATGTGACACTGACAAGACCAAAGACATCCTGTCTCGTTCTCACCAAAAACTCTGCACCCTACCCCTCAATTCCATTCCCCTCCCTGACTGCTCAAACAGGCTGCGACCAACAGTGTGCAACCTCAACGTTCCATTTGATGTTAATTGTGCTTTGAATCCCTCATCTAGTCTGATCATTTCAACCAGTGAGAGCTTATTTTTAGCCTTTAATGCTTCCCACTCTCTCGAACCTACTGTATCCATCAGTCACTTCAGACAGCAGCAATTAAGGTTTGCAGTGAATGGACTTTATATTTAAAGCAACAGCCCCTGGAGTGTAACTAAATCTTTTTTTTTGGATAAAAGTGTGTAATTTGATTAATTATTTCTGTTAAGTTGTAAAGCTTCATCAGGTGTTAATATGGCTCCAGCTTCAGAAAAGTAAAATTCAACAAAAGTAATTCTTCATGTTTGCTGTTAATCACAAATTTAGGTTAAAAGAGTTTGGTATTATATCTTATCATCCTTTGACTGCCAGCAGGCCCAAGGAATTCTGTGCTCCAAGGACTGATTTTATACTGAAGATTTCAGCTCATATACTGTGATACTGAGAAACCTCCTAACATTACAGTGATCATGTTAGAAATAACTTTATTGACCTTGCTCATTATCTCTTTGGAGTGACCTAGTCAAACTTTGATGCGGTTGTGGGTTGAAGAGGCCCGAATATCCGATGACGTGACTTGTTAGTGTGCAAGGAAACAAGTTCATCACAACTGAGGGAGACAGATAGAGAAAATCTCACTTATGCTTTCACAAGCTAGGTTCAACGTGATCAGAAGGAAAAGTGATCGGAATGCAGCAGTGAGGAAAAGTTAGAGGAGGGAAAAAACCAGCACTGTCAGAGTTTAGCTGCAAGTTATGCAGTGTCCCATGGACGTGAAACTTCCAGGTTTCACGGGCAGCCCAGCCCGCCTGTTTAATGCATTCATGCAAGAATGCAGGGATGTGCAGATTGCAGCCCCCTACCCTTGGTGATCCAAGCCTTGAGTCCGAGGCAGATTTGTTCTATTCATACTTGTATTTCTTATTTCCTGATTGTTCTCTGAATGTTGCTGTGTCTAATGTTGTTAGTCAGTGGTGATTAATTCCTAAATCAGAAGAACCAAGATCTGTTGGTCTCAGCAATTTGATGTACGTGGCAAATTGATGGGAACATGGATTTGAACTTCATATGTGACCCCTGAAGCTCCGTGGTATGCATCTGTGCAGCCTATGGAGATAAAAGACATGTGCATTCCTGCAATAATGGGCCAAGCGACAAACTGGCAAGTTTTTAGCTGTCAATCTTCAGAGCATCAGAAACATGGGTGAAGTTGCAGTGAGACATGTTGGAAAACTGCAGTGTTGACAAGTGAGGGGGAAAGTTTGTGGCAGTGGGAACACTTAACCATGAATGGATGATTGTAAACAATTTTACAACACCAAGTTATAGTCCAACGATTTTATTTTTAATCCCACAAGCTTTCGGGGGCTTTCCCCTTCCTCAGGCGGTGTGAGGAAAAGTTAGAGGAGGGAAAAAACCAGCACTGTCAGAGTTTAGCTGCAAGTTATGCAGTGTCCCATGGACGTGAAACTTCCAGGTTTCACGGGCAGCCCAGCCCGCCTGTTTAATGCATTCGTGCAAGAATGCAGGGATGTGCAGATTGCAGCCCCCTACCCTTGGTGATCCAAGCCTGGAGTCCGAGGCAGATTTGTTCTATTCATACTTGTATTTCTTATTTCCTGATTGTTCTGGGGCTTTCCCCTTCCTCACCGCCTGAGGAAGGGGAAAGCCCCCGAAAGCTTGTGGGATTAAAAATAAAATCGTTGGACTATAACTTGGTGTTGTAAAATTGTTTACAATTGTTAACCCCAGTCCATCACCGGCATCTCCACATCATGAATGGATGAATGGACTTTGCCATGGTGCTAGTTTCTGTGACCACCCACAATAAGTTGAAACCAATGTTGCTTTTTAGATTGAACATTGCCGAGTTCTCTTTGTGGTGAACTTTGTGATCACCCACAAGCTGCACTGTGGTAAAAACTCTCCGATGTGAACAAAGGCAAAAAAAAATCGATGGTACCCAAAATCCCAACCAAATTAATTTGCTCTTAAATATAGCTGTTAGTTAGCCATTCAAAGTTTCTGAAAGCTACATAGCCGAAGGCTTGCTCTGCATATTGCTGTACTGTAATGAAACTGGGAACATTTGATGCTGTCGCTTGGTGGCCAAAATGGAAGAACTGTTCCATTTTGTAATGGCATCTTTACCTTGAATGGCACAAAAATCCAACCAGTATAAAGAAAACAATTTTGCTCATGGTTCAAGATAACATTTGTGTGCACACATGTACATTGTGCTTGCACACAAGCTGTACTTTTTCTTGCTTTGCATTCAATTATTGCCTATGAAGTGGGTGAGATAAACTCATTGTGCAGGTGGGCATAGGAACAGGAGTAGGCCATTCAACAGCTTGAACCTGTTCCGCCATTCCATTAGTTCATGGCTGATCTGTACACCAACTCCATTTACCCGTCTTTGTTTCATATCCCTTGATACCCTCACCTAACAAAGATTGATCAATCCGAGTCTTGAAAAATGTCAATTGACCCAACGCCCACAGCCCTTTGGGGGAGCGAGTTCCAGATTTCCAGTACCCTTTTTGTGAAAAAATGCTTCCGGATTTCCCTTCTAAATGGCCAAGCTCCAATTTTAAGCTTATGCCCTCTTGATCTGGATTTGCCGACCAGAGGAAATAATTTCTCTCTATCTACCCTATTAAATGAATCCCTTTAGAAGTGGTTGGGAAGAATGGCAGCCATATTTTTAGGTGCACAATGTTCAGCTGAAGCATCCATAAGGCTGTTAATCTCCATTTGATGCTGAATTGGGTTGACATAGGCTTGCAGTCTGAATTGATTGCTGACAAAAATGTTAGATTGATACCAATTTACTTAGAAAATCAACATTCTTTTTTCATGATATATATTTTAATAAATTTAAAAGTCTATTTTGATATTGTGCATTTTTTTGTGGAAGGAACAGTATAAACTGCTCTTGCTTATAGGGAAAAATTGTCAAGAGCAAGAACAAACCTTTTAATGGAGTGTGCCGACAACAGTAGACCTGATGCTAATAATCCAGCATACGAACATACAAAATTGACAGGCAAGAAAAGACCAGCTGGTCCATCAAGCCTGGCCCCCACTCATGATAGCTGGAGCATCGTGGTTAGACACTTCATACCCCACCACCTACAGCCACGTAAAGAACCTGGAAAATTCCTCTCTGACCCCCTTAGGGGATCGAAACCAGTCCAGGAGATCACATGGACCGAGTGTTACCTATACAGAAAAGATGCACGTTCAGAGTGAGGCATTATACACAGCTCGGTATTGGGAACACCAACTGACTAAAATGGAGACAATGCGCACAGGTGAGGTTTTTTCTTATCCCTGTGAAAATATTGACATTTACATGTGGAGGTTTAATGTCTTTCAAAAGAAATGAGGCAGATAGTATCTGCAGTAGATGGGAATGGTGCCAAAAATAAGGCCAGTTGTCATTTATTTCTTTGATCTGCAATTTGGTTTCAAATGAGCAAGACACACCCACCACAGGACAGCTTGATCACTGTGAGAAAGAAGAAAAAGCAAAGAGGAGACAAGTGCAGACTGCAAGAGAATGGAAAGGAGGAAACAGAAAAAATGTAAAGGCAGTGAAGGAAAAGAACTGACAGTAAAGAGAGAGGAAAAGTGGCAGCTGTGTGAAATTTAATTTTTTTTTTAAAATTCCATGAAGAAAAAGGTACTGCAGAGAGAGAAATTGAATGAAATGATTGCTAATTTCAGTCACAGCCAAACACACAAGAGAGACAAATGCAATAATCTTCAAACCTCTCAGGGTCCAAAACAAATTGTAAATATAGGAGGCTGTGCTGGGATTTCTGCTCCACACGAGCCTCCTTCCACCCAACTTCATCTAACCCTTTCAGCATATCCTTCTATTCCTTTCTCCCTCATGTGTTTATCTAGCTTCCCCTTAAATGCATCTATGCTATTCACCTCAACTACTCGTTTTGGGAGCAAGTTCCACATTCTCACTACTCTCTGGGTAAAGAAGTTTTTCCTGAATTCCTTATTGGATTTATTAGTGACTATCTTATATTTATGACCCCTTGTTTTGGATACTTAATGTGCCTTAATTTTATCAAAAACCTCTCATGCAGCACCTTATCAAATGCCTTTTGAAAATCCATAGGTCCAATATCGGTTTCTTTTATCAGCACAGTGTGTTATTTCCTCAAAAAACTCGATTAAATTTGTTGTCAAACACAACTTGCCTTTTACAAACCCATGTTGGCTGTCCTTAATTAACCTATGTCTTTCTATGTGAGTATTAGTTTTATCCCATATTATATTATCACCGCCTCTGGTATTGCATTCCCAGAATGGTGGGAAGATGTTTGATAGAGGGTAGTGGAGGTACCTGTTTCGTACCTAGATAAATTCAGCTTTGGCCTTGTTTCATCAGGTGGATACCAATTTCCGACATGGCTTTTCCAGTTTCAGTTACTAGATATACTTACTTAGCCATTGCAGGTCCTTCTGTATTTTTTAAATAAAAATTTGCTATGTGTATATACACAACAGTGTCAGACTTGAGTACAAAATCTAGGCTGGCACTTTAGTGCAGTACTGAGGGAGTGCTGCACTGTTGGAGGTGCAGTCTTTCAGATGGGATGTTAAACTGAGGCCCTGTCTACCCTCTCAGGCGGACGTATAAGATCCCATGGCACTATTTCGAAGAAGAGCAGGGGAGTTCTGGCGAGTATTTGTCCCTCAACCAACATCACTTTGAAAAAACACAGATTATCTGGTCATTATCACATTGCTGTTTGTGGGAGTTTGCTGTGCCTAAATTTGCAGCCATGTTTCCTACATTGCAACAGTGGCTACACTTCAAAAGTACTTAATTGGCTGTAAAGTGCTTTTGTGAAAGGCGCTATATAAGTGCATGTCGTTTTTTTCTTTTAACAGTTCAGACAAGTTTGTTTTCCACTGTGGTTATGTCATTTGCAATCTTTATTTGTGGTCTGCGTTGTGGAGATGGTATGTGTCAGGTGTGTACTGCAAATATCATAAGTTCATTGAATTGTTAGCTGGTCTAGTTATTCGCTAATCATGCTGTATCACAGTGTCATCTCTTTATTTGTAGTCTTGTCGTTTAAGATGCCTGAGTAGTATTGAGACTGGAAAAATCACTGGAGATTGTACAGGTCATATGCCTTATGCTGTGGTTACAGCTGTAGTGTTATTACAGGGTAGAAAATCAGAATCAAAGCTGGCTTGCACCACATGTAACTTAAGAGAATAATGCTTGTTTCTGTCACCAATTGTAAAGCAGGAAAATATATTTAATTATTTCAGCATTTTTAACCCCCTCCTATTAAATTGAAATGAAACCAGTGACTAACATTTGTACTGGTTTTCTTTATGCTGGAAAACACTTTGCAGGTCAGGCAGCATCTGCGGAGTGAGAAAGAGAGTTAATATTTCAGGCGAATGACAATTTCATCAGAAAAAAAAATCAAGCCTGAAACATATGTTTTTATTCCCTTCAACAGTATCAGTAGTGTGTGTCAAAGTGGAGGAGGTATAGTGGGAGCTGGTTGATGTTGGTGAGTTAAGGTACAATGGATCTCTCCATCTGTTATGCAACAGTGTGATGTGTTTGGGGCTTATTCCCCAAAGAAAGACAACTGACCCCGAAATATGTAGTCCTTTTTTAGAATCGTTGTGCACTATCAGCATGCATTTCAAGATGGTTTAAGAGAGACAAGGGAGAGAAGACTGATATAGAGCATTGTATAAGTGGCATTTGAAGCTATATATGGATTCTGATTCATTCTTGTTCATTCAGTTCAGTTTCTGATTATATCCTTTATATATATTTCTATTTAAAATAGCATGCTGTTTTATGACAAAATGCATGTTAACTCTCTTATTTTTCTGGTTCAATATTACAAAATGGATTTGGCCTTTAAGACGCTCCTTAAAACCTATCTCTGACCAAGCTTTTAGTCACCGATCCCAATATCTTCTTGTGTGGCTTGGTGTCAAATTTTGTTTGATAATGCTCCAGTGAGGTACCTTCGGACGTTATAGGCGCTATATAAATGCAAGTTGTTGTTGTTGTATGCTTGTTTCCCATTTTTCCTTCCAATACCAAAGTGTATTAAATTTAATTTGCTATTACCATTGTTTTTTTTTATTCGTTCATAGGATGTAGGCATCGTTGGTGAGGCCAGCATTTATTGCCCATCCCTAATTGCCCTCGAGAAGGTGGTGGTGAGCCGCCTTCTTGAACCGCTGCAGTCCGTGTGGGGACGGTTTTCCCACAGTGCTGTTAGGAAGGGAGTTCCAGGATTTTGATCCAGCGACAATGAAGGAACGGCAATATATTTCCAAGTCGGGATGGTGTGTGACTTGGAGGGGAACGTGCAGGTGGTGTTGTTCCCATGCGCCTGCTGCTCTTGTCCTTCTAGGTGGTAGAGGTCGCGGGTTTGGGAGGTGCTGTCGAAGAAGCCTTGGCGAGTTGCTGCAGTGCATCCTGTGGATGGTGCACACTGCAGCCACAGTGTGCTGGTGGTGAAGGGAGTGAATGTTTAGGGTGGTGGATGGGGTGCCAATCAAGCGGGCTGCTTTATCTTGGATGGTGTCGAGCTTCTTGAGTGTTGTTGGAGCTGCACTCATCCAGGCAAGTGGAGAGTATTCCATCACACTCCTGACTTGTGCCTTGTAGATGGTGGAAAGGCTTTGGGGAGTCAGGAGGTGAGTCACTCGCCGCAGAATACCCAGCCTCTGACCTGCTCTCGTAGCCACAGTATTTATATTGCTGGTCCAGTTCAGTTTCTGGTCAATGGTGACCCCCAGGATGTTGATGGTGGGGGATTCGGCGATGGTAATGCCGTTGAATGTCATGGGGAGGTGGTTGGACTCTCTCTTGTTGGAGATGGTCATTGCCTGGCACTTATCTGGCGCGAATGTTACTTGCCACTTATGAGCCCAAGCCTGGATGTTGTCCAGGTCTTGCTGCATGTGGGCTCGGACTGCTTCATTATCTGAGGGGTTGCGAATGGAACTGAACACTGTGCAGTCATCAGCGAACATCCCCATTTCTGACCTTATGATGGAGGGAAGGTCATTGATGAAGCAGCTGAAGATGGTTGGGCCTAGAACACTGCCCTGAGGAACTCCTGCAGCAATGACCTGGGGCTGAGATGATTGGCCTCGAACAACCACTACCATCTTCCTTTGTGCTAGGTATGACTCCAGCCACTGGAGAGTTTTCCCCCTGATTCCCATGGACTTCAATTTTACTAGGGCTCCTTGGTGCCACACTCGGTCAAATGCTGCCTTGATGTCAAGGGCAGTCACTCTCACCTCACCTCTGGAATTCAGCTCTTTTGTCCATGTTTGGACCAAGGCTGTAATGAGGTCTGGAGCCGAGTGGTCCTGGCGGAACCCAAACTGAGCATCGGTGAGCAGGTTATTGGTGAGTAAGTGCCGCTTGATATCACTGTCGACGACACCTTCCATCACTTTGCTGATGATTGAGAGTAGACTGATGGGGCGGTAATTGGCCGGATTGGATTTGTCCTGCTTTTTGTGGACAGGACATACCTGGGCAATTTTCCACATTGTCGGGTAGATGCCAGTGTTGTAGCTGTACTGGAACAGCTTGGCTAGAGGCGCAGCTAGTTCTGGAGCACAAGTCTTCAGCACTACAGCTGGGATGTTGTCGGGGCCCATAGCCTTTGCTGTATCCAGTGCACTCAGCCGTTTCTTGATATCATGTGGAGTGACTTCCGTGATGGTGGGGATATCGGGAGGAGGCTGAGATGGATCATCCACTCGGCACTTCTGGCTGAAGATGGTTGCAAACGCTTCAGCCTTGTCTTTTGCACTGAGTTATGTGGAAAGACACAGCCATTGGGAATAATCTTTCACTGTTTACCCTCTCAAAACCTTTCACCCACTGCTCCATACATTCTATCCTCCTCAATCTGAAACTGGGAGTGACCACCCTCTTATCAGTAAATTACACATCAGGCAGCACACAGCAATGATTTTGCTCACCTTCCTTGGGTGGTGTTAGAACGTAGTTAAAAATTATTCACAGTTGTTGTGAATTTGTTTCAAGGGGTTATAAAACACAAGCTTATCACTAGAAGAACGTGGTGGGAAGTTGGAAGAAATATTTTCACACAGAACTTTATTCGAAAATGGATTGCTTTACCACAAATGGCAATTGCAGAAGAAACCATTAACACCATTTAAAAGTCAACTGGATTGTGTTTTGAAAAGGAAGGATATAAAAGAATTGAGTTTGCAATAAAATATCCATCTGGCTCCATGGGAATGAACAAAAAGTCCCAGTGAGGAATAATTAACGAGAAGAAAACCCAGCAATCAAATTCCTCATTATTTTTTCAGAGCAACTATTCAGAAATACCAATAAACTGACTAATTAAATTACTCAAATTTCTTCAGACTGTTTTCCTCTGCAATTTCATTCTTTTCTCAAGTGAATATATACAGCTCTGCACAACACAACAAAGAAAGATAGAACTTGAATTTATATAGAGAGAATTTCATGACCTCAGGATGTCCCAAAGAACTTCACAGCCAATGAAATACTTTTGAAGTACTTGTAACGTAATGTAGGGAATGTGGCAGCCAATTTGTGCACAACTGTTCCCACAAACAGCAATGAGATAATGACCAGATAACCTGTTTTTCGTGATGTTGGTTAAGGGATAAATATTGGCCAGGACACCATGGAATTCTGTCCACCTGAGAGGGCAGACAGGACCTCAGTTTAAAATCTCATCCGAAAGGTGGCACTTCTGACATTGCAGCACTCCCTCAGCGCTGCATTGAAGTGTCAACCTAAATTTTGTGCTCAAGTCTCTGGAGTGGGACTTGAACCCACAACTTTCTGACTCAAAGGCAAGAGTGCCACCACTGAGTCAAGGCTAGCACTTGTCAGCAAATACATAGAAAGTTATGCAATTATGAAAAACATCAACAAGCTTATCTGTACAATGATTGTTTTATGTTAAACGTGCATGAAAGAAGTTTCCCCTTTATAGGCCTGAACTTTTTATTAATTATTATTTGTTTTGGATGTGTACAGTCATCTTTTTGTCCATTGCTAATTGCCCTCAGAAAGTTGTGGTGGGTCTTCTTCTTAAACCGCTGCAGTCCTTGGGGTGGGTTCTCTCATAATGGTATTTGGTATGGAATTCCAGGAGACTGACCCAGCAATGATGAAGGAACTTCTGCCTGGAGCCTGAGACTTGAGTTGCAATTTCCAAACCTTGTGTGCTGGTATTTCCAGCCCCTGTTTAGAATTTCTGTATGCATGAGAGAAGATGATGTGTCATAGGAGTTGTCATTTTCACTCTGCGTCAGTGGAGCTACAATATCCAGGGTGTTGTACCACAACAACCACGGTTACATGATATGCATGTAGAAAAGGACCGAGGAGCTTTATCGCTTGTGGACAAATTCTGTGTGTGCATTCGAGAGGCACATAATAGAGATGTAGTTTATAACCTGCTCATGTGGAACCACAATACCCAGAGAAAACTGTTCCAACCAGCCAGAAAATTTATGTGAGGTATGAATGATGGAGGAGGGAGAACATGATTTCATTTTTTGTTTCATTGTTTCATATGGCTTAAAATAGAGTTCTTAACTAATGATTTTGTTTGAGTTGAGGTTTCTTTACGTTGCTGAGAGGAACTGATATTTGTGCTAAATGTTTGAGATCCTTGAAGCTGATGTTGGGCTTTATTTGGATCAGTCAGTCAGACCAGGGTAAATGACAATCTGTTCAGATGCTGGTCATTGGTTACTCAGCACTGCAGATGGGGGGAATTCTCATTATAAGTAGTACTGCCCTAATGATGGCTTTCAGTAAAAGCTACAAAACCACTAAGGCAGTGGGAAAAATATATTTTATAATCATATGAATAACTGGGAAAAAGAAGGAAGGAGCAACTCAAACTTGTACTCAAATAAATATGACCTTGTAATCGAATAACCAGGATAATAGTAATCCTTTCACTCAGTTCATTCACTATGCACATGGTACAGTTTGAGGCGCAATGATTGTAAGAAATGAAGTGTCATCAGTTTTTGATGAACTGTGATTGTTACCCACATTTTTCTATTTTCAGCTCTATATTAACAGAACACTCATTTAATGTTATCTTAAACAGTGGGAGCAGAGGATAAATCCTGCATCTAATTTGTACACGTGATTAGGAAAAAAAACCTTATTTTTTAAGCAAAGAGTACATCAAAGTAAAAAGAAATACAAATAAAACTCCGGAATGGAACCCAACATTGTCCCAGTCGTTCTGAGAATAGGTGCTGAGAAATTGCATTTCTTTTTAAACATTTCCTCCACTCACTTCCTCCTTTTACCAATTTTCCCTCCCATAGGCATTGACTCCTTGCTGGGCAGTGGTTCCATGGTAGCTGGTAACACTTTTAGCCCTTTGGTGCATTGCCCAATTCCCCATTCTACATGCGAGCCGAGGCAGGGCAGGTCAGGGTCATGTAACTCAACTTGATCCGACACACACACACACACGCACACACACACACACACACACACACACGCACGCACTGAGGAAATTGTAACACCACTATTGCCTTCTGGCTCAGATCAGCAATCTCATCTAAAACCAGGAATCAAACCTGGATCTTCATGGTTCAGGTTCCCCAATGGTCATGGAGTAGCTGAGCCATACAGACCATCACATTTCACAACTTACTTTTGGCCCCTGATATTCCCTTTGCTCAACTGGAAACAATCTGCAGCAAGGGATCATGTAGCCTGAGGCTAAGTAACAATATATTTCTACATCAAGGCTCACAAGCATATTAAGCATGTGAGTGGGAAGGGTATCCATCTTGAGGTGAGTTTTATTAATGATAGAACAAGATTTAAATAATCTTTTAATTTAGAGTTTTCTTTCCCATCAACACTCAAGGATAACACCATTATCCTGTTGTGTTCTTTTGAGAAAATTGAGTAAAGGAATAGTATACATTTAAAATCCAGCCTTTGTGAGAAACATTTATGTTTTAGTTCCATGTTCTAAGATGATAAAACTTAATGCTGAAAAGCACCGAGGCAAAAAAAAACAGTGAAAGTGTTTTATAGTTTTGTTTGAGAAAAAAATCCTGTTGCGTTTGTTCAGAAATTTGTCATTGTACATGTAAAAATTGAATGTCAGCACAGTAGAATGAGGAGAGATTACACAAACAAGGGTTGTATTCCCTGGAATTTAGAAGATTAAGGGGTGATTTGATCGAAGTCTTGAAGATATTAAGGGGAACTGATAGGGTAGATAGAGAGAAACTATTTCCGCTGGTTGGGGAGTCTAGGACTAGGGGGCATAGCCTAAAAATTACAGCCAGGACTTTCAGGAGTGAAGTTAGGAAACATTTCTACACATAAAGGGTGATAGAAATTTGGAACTCTCTTCTGCAAATGGCAGTTGATGTGAGTTCAATTGTTCATTTTAAATCTGAGATTGATGGATTTTGTTAACCAACAGTGTTAAGGGATATGGGACTGAGGCGGGTATATGGAGTTCGGTCACAGATCAGCCATGCTTTCATTGAATGGTGGAACAGGCTCGAGGGGCTAAATGGCCTACTCCTGTTCCTATCTTCCTAGAAGGAGATCACAAAAGCCTGTCATGTAATATTATGGGAGTGCCATTTAAGTTATTGGGTCACATAACCTTAATCTCACAGCACAATCTACAGGCACAATCCAATTGGAATGTTGCAGCCACACACCATGTTTGATATATAACAGGTATGCTGAGATACCAGTTAATTTTACAACATTTATTCATAGAACTAATTGAATAAAGGGAAAATTTTAGTTAGAGTGTCTCACTAAGGATTTTAGTGCTCATATTTAGTGCTTAATTTATATTCATTTATATAGGTGGGAAGTCTGTGCCTTGGAATTAGACTTTCAGGGAGGACATGGGCTTTTTTTAAGGGAACAATGGAAGTTTATCTGAATCAGAATTGATCAATTCAACAGGAGTTGACCCCAGGCCTTCAATCCTGCCAAGCTCTCATATTCCTTCTTGGAAATAATTGTAAGCAATTTTAGAATCAGAATATAACAAAAAGCTAGGTGGGAAAGTAAGCTGTGAGAGGAAGCAAAGAGGCTGCAAAGGGTTATAGACAAGTTAAGTGAGTGGGCGAGAAGGTGGCAGATGGAGTATATTGTGGGGAAATGTGAGGTTATCCACTTTGGTAGGAAGAATAGAAAAACAGAATATTTTTTAAAAGGTGAGAAACTAAGAAATGTTGGTAGTCAGAGAGATCTGGGTGTCCTGTACATGAATCACAGAAAGTTAACATGCAGGTATAACGAGCAATTAGGAAGGCAAATGGTATGTTGGCCTTTATTGCAAGGAAGTTGGAGTACAATGGTAAGGAGGTCTTGCTGCAATTATATAGGGCTCTGGTGAGACCACACCTGTGTACAGTTTTGGTCTCCTTACCTAAGGAAGGATATACTTGCCTTGGAGTGGGTGCAACGAAGGTTCACTAGATTGATTCCTGGGATGAGAGGGTTGTCCTATGAGGAGAGATTTAGTAGAATGGGCCGATATTCTCTGGAGTTTAGAAGAATGAGAGGTGATCTCATTGAAAAGTATAAAATTCTTAGAGGGCTTGATAGGGTAGATGCTGAGAGGCTGTTTCCCCTGGCTGGAGGGTCTAGAACTAGAGGGCATAGTCTCAAGATAAGGGGTCGGCCATTTAGGACCGAGATGAGGAAAAATTTCTTCACTCAGAGGAAATCTTTGGAATTCTCTACCCCGGAGGGCTGTGGATGCTCAGTCATTGAACATATTCAAGATTTGTAAACAATTTTACAACACCAAGTTATAGTCCAGCAATTTTATTTTAAATTCACAAGCTTTCGGAGATTTTCTCCTTCCTCAGGCAAATGTTTCAAGATCTCCTTGAAGCCTACGCATTTATACATATTGAACAATAATACATGGTGTTTACAGACTGCCCCTGCAACTGCCCGTTGCCAAGGCAATCACCGTGTTCAGACAGAGAGGTGTTACCTGCAGAACCTCCGAATACACATTCAACAAAAAAACAAACAGGGAAAAAAAACAGAGAAAAAAAAAACACAGAGAGAGGCAGAAACATCCGGAAGGCAGAGAGAGCCAGCAAATGACCCATTATATTAAAAACAGATAACATTTGTTCGCTGGTGGGGTAACGTGTAGCGTGACATGAACCCAAGATCCCGGTTGAGGCCGTCCTCATGGGTGCGGAACTTGGCTATCAATTTCTGCTCGACGATTTTGCGTTGTCGTGTGTCTCGAAGGCCGCCTTGGAGTACGCTTACCCGAAGGTCGGTGGATGAATGTCCATGACTGCTGAAGTGTTCCCCGACTGGGAGGGAACCCTCCTGTTTGGCGATTGTTGCGCGGTGTCCGTTCATCCGTTGTCGCAGCGTCTGCATGGTCTCGCCAATGTACCATGCTCTGGGGCATCCTTTCCTGCAACGTATGAGGTAGACAACGTTGGCTGAGTCACAGGAGTATGAACCATGCACCTGGTGGGTGGTGTCATCTCGTGTGATGGTGGTATCTGTGTCGATGATCTGGCATGTCTTGCAGAGGTTACCGTGGCAGGGTTGTGTGGCGTCGTGGACGCTGTTCTCTTGAAAGCTAGGTAGTTTGCTGCGAACGATGGTCTGTTTGAGGTTGGGTGGCTGTTTAAAGGCGAGTAGTGGAGGTGTGGGGATGGCCATAGCGAGGTGTTTGTCCTCATTGATGACATGTTGAAGGCTGCGGAGAACATGGCGTAGTTTCTCCGCTCCGGGGAAGTACTGGACGACAAAGGGTACTCTGTTGGTTGCGTCCCGTGTTAGTCTCCTGAGGAGGTCTATGCGATTTTTTGCTGTGGCCCGTCGGAACTGTCGATCGATGAGTCGAGCGTCATATCCCGTTCTTACTAGGGCGTCTTTCAGCCTCTGTAGGTGTCCATCGCGTTCCTCCTCGTCTGAGCAGACCCTGTGTATTCGCAGGGCCTGTCCATAGGGGATGGCCTCTTTGACGTGGTTAGGGTGGAAGCTGGAAAAGTGGAGCATCGTGAGGTTGTCCGTGGGCTTGCGGTAGAGTGAGGTGCTGAGGTGCCCGTCTTTGATGGAGATTCGTGTGTCCAAGAAAGAAACTGATTCTGAGGAGTAGTCCATGGTGAGCTTGATGGTGGGATGGAACTTGTTGATGTTATCGTGTAGTCTCTTTAGTGATTCCTTGCCGTGGGTCCATAGAAAGAAAATGTCGTCGATGTATCTGGTGTATAGTGTTGGTTGGAGGTCTTGTGCAGTGAAGAAGTCCTGCTCGAACTTGTGCATGAAAATGTTGGCGTATTGGGGTGCGAATTTGGTCCCCATGGCTGTTCCGTGTGTTTGGGTAAAGAACTGGTTATCGAAGGTGAAGACATTGTGATCCAGGATGAAGCGGATGAGTTGTAGGATGGCTTCCGGAGATTGGCTGTTGTTGGTGTTGAGTATTGATGCTGTCGCAGCGATGCCGTCATCGTGGGGGATACTGGTGTATAGTGCCGAGACGTCCATCGTGGTGAGAAGTGTTCCTGGTTCAACTGGTCCGTGGGTACTGAGTTTTTGTAGGAAGTCTGTAGTGTCACGACAGAAGCTGGGGGTTCCCTGTACGATGGGTTTCAGGATGCCCTCGATGTATCCAGAGAGGTTCTCACACAGGGTTCCGTTGCCTGATACGATGGGACGTCCGGGTGTGTTGGCTTTGTGTATCTTTGGGAGGCAGTAGAAGTCTCCCACGCGGGGATTACGTGGGATGAGAATGCGTAGGATGCTTTGAAGGTCTGGATCGAAGGTCTTGATCAGTTTGTTGAGCTGGTGGGTGTGTTCTTTGGTCGGATCTGCGGGTAACCGTCTGTAGTGTTCCTGGTTGTCCAGTTGTCGGTATGCTTCTTTGCAATAGTCTGTTCTGTTCTGTATGACTATGGCTCCTCCTTTGTCCGCTGGTTTGATGACGATGTTGCGGTTGGTCTTGAGAGCGTTAATGGCGTTGCGTTGTGCTCGGGTGACATTCTGGACTGTCTTCTGAGTGCGGCTGATGAATCTGGCATTGACGCATTTCCTGACAGCTTGAGCATACATGTCCAGCTGAGGGCAGCGACCCTCCGGAGGAGTCCAGTTTGACTCTTTCCTCTTCGGTTGCTGTACCGCGGATCCCTCTGTCTGCTGTTCCGGATCGTCGATTGTCTCATTGGGTTCGCTGCTGAAATCTTGGGGTTTGTGGTAGAATTCCCGGAGCCTCATTCTCCTGATGAATTCCTCTGTGTCCGCCGCGAGACTAGTGGGGTCCATTTTGGTAGTGGGGCAGAAATTGAGCCCTCGGCTGAGAACTTCGATTTCGTCTGGTTGAAGGGTGTGGTCGGATAAATTGACAATAGACTTCCCTGTGGTTGCAACCGTGGTACCAGGGGAAGCTTGGTCGTTGCTGGTGGTGATGCCGAGTTTCTCAAGCTTCCTGCTCTTGGTTTTCATGTAGGCAGCGTAGTTCCGTTGCCTCGTCTGTTTGGCGGTATAACGTAGCTGGTCTGCTGTGTCCTGAGTACAGGTTGAGAGTATGGACTCTATCTTGGTTTCGAGGTTGTGGCGTCTGCTGTAGAGTTGGTGTATGAGATGGTTGCGGAAGGATGCCCCAGAGCATGGTACATTGGCGAGACCATGCAGACGCTGCGACAACGGATGAACGGACACCGCGCAACAATCGCCAAACAGGAGGGTTCCCTCCCAGTCGGGGAACACTTCAGCAGTCATGGACATTCATCCACCGACCTTCGGGTAAGCGTACTCCAAGGCGGCCTTCGAGACACACGACAACGCAAAATCGTCGAGCAGAAATTGATAGCCAAGTTCCGCACCCATGAGGACGGCCTCAACCGGGATCTTGGGTTCATGTCACGCTACACGTTACCCCACCAGCGAACAAATGTTATCTGTTTTTAATATAATGGGTCATTTGCTGGCTCTCTCTGCCTTCCGGATGTTTCTGCCTCTCTCTGTGTTTTTTTTTTCTCTGTTTTTTTTCCCTGTTTGTTTTTTTGTTGAATGTGTATTCGGAGGTTCTGCAGGTAACACCTCTCTGTCTGAACACGGTGATTGCCTTGGCAACGGGCAGTTGCAGGGGCAGTCTGTAAACACCATGTATTATTGTTCAATATGTATAAATGCGTAGGCTTCAAGGAGATCTTGAAACATTTGCCTGAGGAAGGAGAAAATCTCCGAAAGCTTGTGAATTTAAAATAAAATTGCTGGACTATAACTTGGTGTTGTAAAATTGTTTACAATTGTCAACCCCAGTCCATCACCGGCATCTCCACATCATGACTACCATCGACACCACAAACTGCCGGCTCACAGTGGAAAGGATATCCAAGAAGATCGCGCATTTAGACACAGACATCAAGTTTTTACAGAGCTGCAAGAAAGCAGACAAGATCCCGAAAGGACTCCAGATCACGAACCCACTCAAGTCCACATACAACTCGGATTACGCTGAGAGACTCTGCCGCCGTACCTCTCGCACACTCCGCAACCATCTCATACACCAACTCTACAGCAGACGCCACAACCTCGAAACCAAGATAGAGTCCATACTCTCAACCTGTACTCAGGACACAGCAGACCAGCTACGTTATACCGCCAAACAGACGAGGCAACGGAACTACGCTGCCTACATGAAAACCAAGAGCAGGAAGCTTGAGAAACTCGGCATCACCACCAGCAACGACCAAGCTTCCCCTGGTACCACGGTTGCAACCACAGGGAAGTCTATTGTCAATTTATCCGACCACACCCTTCAACCAGACGAAATCGAAGTTCTCAGCCGAGGGCTCAATTTCTGCCCCACTACCAAAATGGACCCCACTAGTCTCGCGGCGGACACAGAGGAATTCATCAGGAGAATGAGGCTCCGGGAATTCTACCACAAACCCCAAGATTTCAGCAGCGAACCCAATGAGACAATCGACGATCCGGAACAGCAGACAGAGGGATCCGCGGTACAGCAACCGAAGAGGAAAGAGTCAAACTGGACTCCTCCGGAGGGTCGCTGCCCTCAGCTGGACATGTATGCTCAAGCTGTCAGGAAATGCGTCAATGCCAGATTCATCAGCCGCACTCAGAAGACAGTCCAGAATGTCACCCGAGCACAACGCAACGCCATTAACGCTCTCAAGACCAACCGCAACATCGTCATCAAACCAGCGGACAAAGGAGGAGCCATAGTCATACAGAACAGAACAGACTATTGCAAAGAAGCATACCGACAACTGGACAACCAGGAACACTACAGACGGTTACCCGCAGATCCGACCAAAGAACACACCCACCAGCTCAACAAACTGATCAAGACCTTCGATCCAGACCTTCAAAGCATCCTACGCATTCTCATCCCACGTAATCCCCGCGTGGGAGACTTCTACTGCCTCCCAAAGATACACAAAGCCAACACACCCGGACGTCCCATCGTATCAGGCAACGGAACCCTGTGTGAGAACCTCTCTGGATACATCGAGGGCATCCTGAAACCCATCGTACAGGGAACCCCCAGCTTCTGTCGTGACACTACAGACTTCCTACAAAAACTCAGTACCCACGGACCAGTTGAACCAGGAACACTTCTCACCACGATGGACGTCTCGGCACTATACACCAGTATCCCCCACGATGACGGCATCGCTGCGACAGCATCAATACTCAACACCAACAACAGCCAATCTCCGGAAGCCATCCTACAACTCATCCGCTTCATCCTGGATCACAATGTCTTCACCTTCGATAACCAGTTCTTTACCCAAACACACGGAACAGCCATGGGGACCAAATTCGCACCCCAATACGCCAACATTTTCATGCACAAGTTCGAGCAGGACTTCTTCACTGCACAAGACCTCCAACCAACACTATACACCAGATACATCGACGACATTTTCTTTCTATGGACCCACGGCAAGGAATCACTAAAGAGACTACACGATAACATCAACAAGTTCCATCCCACCATCAAGCTCACCATGGACTACTCCTCAGAATCAGTTTCTTTCTTGGACACACGAATCTCCATCAAAGACGGGCACCTCAGCACCTCACTCTACCGCAAGCCCACGGACAACCTCACGATGCTCCACTTTTCCAGCTTCCACCCTAACCACGTCAAAGAGGCCATCCCCTATGGACAGGCCCTGCGAATACACAGGGTCTGCTCAGACGAGGAGGAACGCGATGGACACCTACAGACGCTGAAAGACGCCCTAGTAAGAACGGGATATGACGCTCGACTCATCGATCGACAGTTCCGACGGGCCACAGCAAAAAATCGCATAGACCTCCTCAGGAGACTAACACGGGACGCAACCAACAGAGTACCCTTTGTCGTCCAGTACTTCCCCGGAGCGGAGAAACTACGCCATGTTCTCCGCAGCCTTCAACATGTCATCAATGAGGACAAACACCTCGCTATGGCCATCCCCACACCTCCACTACTCGCCTTTAAACAGCCACCCAACCTCAAACAGACCATCGTTCGCAGCAAACTACCTAGCTTTCAAGAGAACAGCGTCCACGACGCCACACAACCCTGCCACGGTAACCTCTGCAAGACATGCCAGATCATCGACACAGATACCACCATCACACGAGATGACACCACCCACCAGGTGCATGGTTCATACTCCTGTGACTCAGCCAACGTTGTCTACCTCATACGTTGCAGGAAAGGATGCCCCAGAGCATGGTACATTGGCGAGACCATGCAGACGCTGCGACAACGGATGAACGGACACCGCGCAACAATCGCCAAACAGGAGGGTTCCCTCCCAGTCGGGGAACACTTCAGCAGTCATGGACATTCATCCACCGACCTTCGGGTAAGCGTACTCCAAGGCGGCCTTCGAGACACACGACAACGCAAAATCGTCGAGCAGAAATTGATAGCCAAGTTCCGCACCCATGAGGACGGCCTCAACCGGGATCTTGGGTTCATGTCACGCTACACGTTACCCCACCAGCGAACAAATGTTATCTGTTTTTAATATAATGGGTCATTTGCTGGCTCTCTCTGCCTTCCGGATGTTTCTGCCTCTCTCTGTGTTTTTTTTTTCTCTGTTTTTTTTCCCTGTTTGTTTTTTTGTTGAATGTGTATTCGGAGGTTCTGCAGGTAACACCTCTCTGTCTGAACACGGTGATTGCCTTGGCAACGGGCAGTTGCAGGGGCAGTCTGTAAACACCATGTATTATTGTTCAATATGTATAAATGCGTAGGCTTCAAGGAGATCTTGAAACATTTGCCTGAGGAAGGAGAAAATCTCCGAAAGCTTGTGAATTTAAAATAAAATTGCTGGACTATAACTTGGTGTTGTAAAATTGTTTACAATTGTCAACCCCAGTCCATCACCGGCATCTCCACATCATATTCAAGATTGAGATCGATAGACATTTGGACACTAAGAGAATCAAGGGATATTGGGATAGGGTGGGAAAGTGGAGTTGAGGTGGAAGATCTTATTGAATGGCAGAGCAGGCTTGAGGGGCCGTATGGCCTACTCCTGCTCCTATTTCTTATGTTCTTATGTTAAAAAGAATGGCTGGGCAATCTCAAATTGTCTTGGTTGTAATTATAGGTAACATTGGGCATTCCTCGGTACAGAAGGGCATACGTCAAACAAGCAATAAATTCCTACTTCCAATTGTGGACAAATTTGGAATTTCTGTCGATAATTGCTTCAACATTACATTTTTTTTCAAGATGGATGAGTGCAAAACACTTTCAGCAAATCCCTCTCTTGTGCCTAATAAAAGTACACAGATGATCTTTGCAAAGGGACACGATAAGCTGAGTAGAAAGATGATATTGAATTGTTCAGACTATAGCTAACTTGACTCAAATATCTTTGGACAATCAATCACACAGAAATAATTCTACATTATTGTACAAGGTTTTACAAATATTAACTGTGCTTTTGGAAGCTATAAGGTAAACTGTAGCCACTTGAGTTTGCAAATGTAGCCTCAGACTTCAATTTGGGGTATTTTAGGATTTTTTTTGCATTTTCATTTAAGTTCTCAACTGTAATTAGTATTTGCACTGTAGTCAGTATAGTTTATTTTTATGTTTTGGGGAAATGAGACAATCTAATAATAGACCAGCAATAGCAGCAGAGATGGATTTTTCTAGCACATCACTGCTGATTTTTAGTCATCATTTTCATTTATTTTTTTTAAAATTAGTTTATAGTAAGTGCCACCTTTCAAAAATAGAAATAGTCTGCTAGCTTCTCTTACCTCCGATAAGACACTTCTAGAAGCTGAAAATGAAACATAACTTGTCAAAACATCCGGTCCTCAATTTGGAAAAAAAAAGATTTATTTATAAATATATATTTTTTAAATGCCCACAGTCAGTCTTCAATTTGTGTGTATTCCAACGGACTCTCATTGCAGAGTATGGCACCATCTCAGTTATGGCACAGTATTTGCTTAGTTCCCATTTTTATCTCTCACTGGGTTACTATGCAGAGATTGTCATGCATTTGGTACTTGGTGTGATGAGTTTGGAACCTTGTAGCTCATGGACAGCTGAACATAAGTTTTTAGCTTGGATAATCAAAAATTCACTTCAAATTTTATACTCAACTCAAAGAATTTGCTAAATAAGAGTTCTTACAAATGTCTGCAATGATGTTATCTGCTGTCAGATTTTTACCTTTCACTTATAATAGTGTGTTACTCAGCAGAAAAGTAAAAATCCGTCAGTGGATTATAGTAGGTTATATTTGTAATAAGAATTTTTATTCAGCATTTTTTTTTTGCTCAGTATAAGATTTGAACTGTCTGCTTTCTATTGTACTGGTTGAAAATTTGAAGTATCTTCTTTCTGACTCACTGATTAAAAATGTATTTTGACTTGCCTTTCCTGTGCTTTTTCAAAAGACTAATTTAACATTCAGTTCCATAGTCCATCACTTGTGACCTAGATATTAGAGAGAGAATTCTTAATGACAGGAACTGAGACTGTTCGAGGGAGATAGAGGCTGGAAGGAAAGAGAAATATGCTGGATGGATACAAATGGAGAAAAGATGAAGTTACGGAGTTACAGAGAGTAGAATTTTAGTGATTAGAACAGAAAGGTACGATGGAACAATACCTGATTGTACCAGTGGATTATGATAGCATAGTACAAATTATATGGTGAATTTTTAACTTGGTCACATGATGAAATCTAGGTCATCTACTTTTGTCTCTGGAAGGGGGTTGAGTGGTTCGAGTATAGCATGGCACAAATTAACAGGATGTTTTGCCTTTCATGATGTGGTTGCTAGTTCCTTTTCTGACTCTAGATAATTAGGTTAAACATATGTTCTTAGATTCCATAGCTTTCACTTTGATATTGCAGCAAAAACTCAGATGCTTGAAGAGGCCCAATTATCTTTCCAACCTTATTTGCTACAGACTGGATGTCCTCAACCTAGATCACTTTTCTGTTGACAATCATTTCCCCAAAAACTGACACTGAGAACCTGTGGGAGCTGTCAGCTCCTGAAATATATTGGAGAATTCAGGATCAAATCATGGGTCAGGCAGACGGATAGGGCTGTCTCTTTCCTTTATTTAAGAGAGCACATCAGTTGTCTATCTGGTATGAAACCATTCTATAGACCTACATCTGTCTGAGTTGCAACAACTTAAGAAATTACAATTGCTCGCTGTGGAGTAATGTTACTTCTGAGATCAGCTCCAAACATAGATTCAACAGGTATTCAAAGACAGTATAGATGTTCTGTCCAATAACTAAGACTAGAGGGACAATAGCTTTAATATCTGCCATGGTTTACAAATGTCTGCATTGCTGGTAAAGCGAATGACAACAACCATCCAAGAAATTGCCCTCCATTGACTTTGATACCAAGAGCTCGATATTAGGAGGGCGGCGGGTTCTCAGCGGGGGGTCGACTGGGCACGTGGGTAACGTGCCCAGTGAACTCGGGGTGCTCCGCACGGAATCGCAGGCTAATTGGAGCCACTTACCTGTGCTTCTGGGTTTCCCACTGGTAAGCTGCGCAGTGCGCGGACTGCGCATGCGCAGCAAGGTCTGTCAGCTGGGGGAGCCCTATTTAAAGGGACAGTCCTCCACTGACTGATGCTGCTGGAAATAGGCAAAATTACAGCATGGAGCAGCCCAGGGGGAAGGCTGCTCCCAGGTTTAATGATGCCTCACTCCAGGTATCATTGGGTGGGGTGAGGAGGAGGGGGAGGACAGAGATCATCCCCCTGACGGGCGGGAGGAAGCGGCCTGCCTCTGCCACCAAGAAGGCCTGGCTCGAGGTGGCAGAGGAGGTCACCAGCACCACCAACATATCGCCCACCTGCTTACAGTGCAGGAGGTGCTTCAATCACCTAAGTAGGTCAGCCGAAGTGAGTACACTTACTCATTCCCCTACACTCCATCTGCCACATCACCACCCCCACCCCACCCCACATCTCCTTCTGCACAGCCAACACTACTCTATCACATCACCCCTCACACTCACTCAAAGCTCATCCTCATCTTACCTGCACTTACTCACCTCGCCAGTACTCATCCCGCCACTACCACTCAACCCAATCCTCATACAATCTCATGGCTCTATCTCATACTCACCCTCTCTTGCATCTCTTTCACGGTCAGCCTCACTCAACCTGCCACTACCTGCGCTGCAGCCACAGGGCATGCATCACATATGTAGGAAGCATAAGGCAAACGTGTCGTGAGCATGAAGGGGATGCACAAGGGTGTTTGAGGGTTTGTCATGGTGTTTAACCTATATTTAATTTCTGATCAACTCACATTACATATTATTTTGTTACCACTACTGCCACGTCTTTGCGAATCTTGACTGGTTTGTGTAATAATGCCCTTTCCTGAGGATCACAATGAAGATCCACAACTGATGCCACCCATTGTGTCACTGCAGAGTGGGTGTAGGTGTATTTGCAGGGCTCTTTTATGCAGACAACTGAGGGACATCAGCGATGTCCCCGGTGGCACCCTGGAAGGATGCGGAGGAGAAGTTGTTGAGGGCAGTGGTGACTTTGACAGCGACAGGTAAGAAGATGGTGCTTGGGCCAGCCGGGAGCAGCTCGGCATGAAGGAGGCTGCAGATGTCCACGACTACATGTCGAGTGACTCTGAGCCTCCGTGTGCACTGCTGCTCAGAGAGGTCCAGGAAGCTGAGCCTCGGTCTGTGGACCCTGTAGCGAGGGTAGTGCCCTCTGCGACGCATCTCTCTCTGCGGTAGCCCTCCCTCCTGCTGTGCAGGTGGATGTGTCACAGCACTGTGTTGTGGAGCTCCACGTGTCAGAGGTGGCCGGCGTGGCCGGCGAGGCTGGTGATGCTGTTCGCCCTCCGAGGAGGTCATGACTGCAGCTACGGCGACCCCCATCCGGAAGTTTGAGGGGGTCCGCAAGGTAGTTAAATGTGTCTGGACTCCGGGGTAAGTGTACAAGTTTTTGCATTTTCTTGTCTGGAGGAGGGTAGTCGAGGCCAAATTTTGTCCAAAGTGACAGAGTGGCCTCCTGCAATGAGTGAGGGTTTCCCCCTCGCCCCAGCTGTCAAATGGACCTTTGCAGCTGCCACAGGCTGATGGTTGCAACACGTCCATTTCAACTGGGAGTGTTTCCCCCAGTACGGGAAACAGTCTCAGTTCACTTCAAAATCCCATCCCTCCTAAAATATCAGGTCAATCAGGTCTGTGAACAACCTGAAGTACCCGTTTAAGTACTTTAAGTGGCACCCCGCTGGCTTTAATTGCCGGCGGGAGTCCCACATCCGGGGGCTGCGCGCGCATGTCAGCGCATCTGTGTGGAACCCGGAAGTGGGCGGGTTGGAGCCGGGCTCCAGACCCGCCCCGGGAATCCCGGATTTTTGCAACCCCCACCCCCCCGACCACGAATGCACCCGATCGCGAAAATCGAGCCCCAAATTTGGGTGCATTCTATGGTTAAAGTGCTTATTTGTATTCAGTCACTCCTCTATCTCTCCAAATTTACCTAGCCTCTCTACTTCGCACTGGAACATAACAAATTAGTGCTGGATAGCAATCTGTGGTGTTGTACATTAAGAATGAGATAATTATGGATTATCTGCTGCATTAGATTGGACATCACTTTTAAAAGTGAACTGTATTGACAACAGATCATAGACTGAGCTGTCATTTATTAGGTGGTGAATGAACAAAGCAAAAATCAACTTCTTGGCCTTTGGGACTGACTTGGTTCAAAATAATTTTGTACATCTTGCACACAATAAAAGTTCTGGTCGCAGATGTGACTCATCAATCAATGCATTTACTCACCTGTTTTACCTGAGGATTTCCAAGTCAATCAGGTAGAAGATTCGAATTGTTGATATTTTTTAGACAGGATGTTAAGGAGGTATTTTCTGAATTGCTCAACAGATCTCAATTTGAGGCCTTTCTGAAAAAAAAACTCATGAAGTGTTTCCCTAATAATCTGCATCTAAATTTGCACCTTTATAAAATAAAATTGAATGCAAAAAAATAAAAATTAGTTGTCCTTAGTTTGGCAGTTTTAAACATTTTTTATATTTTATTGGCTAATTATGTTGAAAACAGTCCCAATTGTTAATTTAAAATCTCAGACCCTTGTGCTTATAAATGGTGAATCCACTTCATAACACTGATGATATTTAATGCCCAAAACCTAGGAAGGGATAGTCATTCTGGATTGGAGTCAGTCCGCTGTAGTTCCGTCATCGGTATAAATGGTGCTAGTGCTGCATGACATGTCCTACACGGTTCAAAATTGGAGTAGTGCCCATGAAGTGGTTGAAAGAGGCATTTGGCTCCTGTCCTCCCGATGATGTGAGAAAACAGAAAGATGTTGAGATCGATATTTCTCGAAATAGTTTGAGGCAGCAAGAAAAGGAGACCATGTTGAGAACAGATGCAAATGTTGAGTGGAGCTCGAGCCCAGGCAGATAAGAGAAAGGTGTTGGAAGCAGAAATGCACAGAATGGTAGGAAAGAGAAACTTGCTGGGAGCTGGTAGGAAGAAACCAGGAGAAAGAGAAACCTGCTGGGACCTGTTGGAGAGAAACCAGATGAAAGAGAAACCTGCTGGGACCTGTTGGAGAGAAACCAGATGAAAGAGAAACCTGCTGGGACCTGTTGGAGAGAAACCAGATGAAAGAGAAACCTGCTGGGACCTGTTGGAGAGAAACCAGATGAAAGAGAAACCTGCTGGGACCTGTTGGGAAGAAATGAGGTGAAAGAGAAACCTGCTGGGTCCTGTTGGGGAGAAACCAGGAGAAAGAGAAAGATGTTGTGGGCATATAGATATACTAGAAACAAACACAAAGGCTGGAAGAAAAGGGCAAAAGGATCACTGCAAACAGGTGGGTAGAGGACACAAAGAGAAGATGCTGGATCAGGGGATGAGTGTTTCCTCTACTTTTGTAGCCAGGAATAAATAGTGTTGTATCAAGCAGAGTACTGTATGCACAGGCCCAGCAGTTTAATTTTAAACCTAAAATTAAACTGCTGTAGATAATGATAAATATAACATAACACTCACATTTTTTTATCCATTGGAAAATATAAAGCCTACCTTGTATTCAATTTTTTTCTCACAGGTAAGTTTGAAAAAAATACAGGGTAATTGCCCTGCTTACTTCCTGCGTTATTCCACTCACTGGAGTGGGTGTCACTTCCTAACCCTTTCAATGTGCAATGAGACTGAGCAATGCTTGAGTGGGTGGTGTCTGCAAGTTCCCCATTCCCTTGTATCCTGCCCACTGAGTGGAATAAAGCATGAAGCAAGTGGAGCTGCTCCTCTTGGGCAAATAAAATAATAAGGTAAAGAAAGAAAAAAACTTGTGTTTAAATATCACCTTATCACATCCCTCAGAAATGTCTTCGAGCATTTCACATGCAATGAATTACGTTGAAGTCAAGTTACCTTTTGTTTTGTGGGTAAGCACACAAAACTGGCAAAAGGTGGGAAGTGGTGCTCCACAGGGATTGGTGCTGGGATCACTGTTGGTCACAATTTACATTAACGATTTGGATTTGGGAATCGGAAGTACAATTTCAAAATTTGCGGACGACACCAAATTGGGGGGTTTAGTTAATACAAAGGAAGAATGCAACAAAATGCAAGAAGACGTTAATAAACGTGTAGAATGGGCGTGTAATTGGCAAATGAATTTCAATATAGATAAGTGTGAGGTGATGTATTTTGGTAGGAAGAATAAGGAGGTCACATACTGCTTGGATAATAAGAGTCTAAAAGGGGATAGAGGAGCAAAGGGATCTTGGGGTATAGATACACAAATCACTAAAAGTAGTGACGCAGGTTAATAAGGCCATAACAAAGGCAAATCAAGCACTGGGGTTCATATCTAGAGGGATAGAATTGAAAAGCAAAGAAGTTATGTTAAACTTGTGCAGAACCTTAGTTAGACCACATTTGGAGTATTGTGAACAGTCCTGGTCTCCATATTATAGAAAGGATAAAGAGACATTGGAGTGGGTGCAAAAAAGATTCACAAAGTTGATACCAAAACTGAGGGGATATCTTTATCAGGAAAGGCTGAACAGACTTGGGACTCTTTTCTCTTTTTAAAAAAAAAAGAGAAGGCTGAAGGGTAACCAGATAGAGGTCTTTGATAATAAAAGGGTTTGATCGGATAGATATAGAGAAAATGTTCCCGTTTGTGGGGGAGTCCAAAACTAGAGGTCATAAATAGAAAATAGTTGCCAATAAATCCAATAGGAAAATCAAGAGAAACTTCTTTGTCCAAAGAGTGGTAAGAATGTGGAACGTGCTACCACAATGAGTAGTTGAGGCAAATAGCATCATTGCATTTAAGGGGAAGCTAGATAAGCAGATGGGGGAGAAAAGAATAGAAGGGTATCCTGACGAGATTAGATGAGGTAGGGAGGGAGGAGGCTCGTGTGGAGCATAAACACCGGCAGAGACCAGTCGGGCCAAGTGGCCTGTTTCTGTGCTGTAGTTTCGATGTAACTCAATAATTAAAGTTTTGCAATCAAACCGGACAAAACACTTTTTTTCCTGGATGTGCAGTGTGAACTTTGTGCTACATTCATTATTTATTGCAGCAGTTTAATTTATTTTAAGTGCGTCGAACATTGTGTACTGGGAGCTGCTGATCATGATTGCTGTGACTAAGAGGATCGGAAAGCACTCTCCAAACACCACGAGAGTCTCTTTTATTTTGGAGCTGCACATAAAAAAAGCCTTGTATCGGACACAGCGCTGCAAGAAAAGCACGTTTTATCGAGAGACAGCTGTACACTGAGGCTGTGAAAAGGAGAGCCGGTGCCAAGAGCAAAGGCAGATGTCAGGAGCGGTTAGAAGCTCAAAGCGAAAAGAAAGACAATGGGAAGAGATGCACGAGGTTAGAGGAAATAAAAAGAAACCACAAGCAGTTTGAGGGTGGCCAGGAAGAAAAAGATGATGGCTTAAAGAGCAATGCTGAAAGCAGAGGAACAGCGCAAGAGAAACAAAATGATAATCATGCTGCAAACAGAAGGAATTGCTTATTCCGGAACGGAAGAGTTTTGTAGTGAAGAAGAGACAGGAGGAGGAGATGGATGATGCCAGAAGCAGCACCTTATTACATAAATAGGCAGGAGCAATACAGGCCGGTGACACTGATTAAAAATACATGTTAGGCAGCACTATTTATAAAATGAGTGTGGATCCAGTTGCCCAGAGTTCAATCATTTATAAAGTTTTTACAATGGGATCCTTCTAAGGCCTTCCTTCGCTGCATTAATGATTGTCTGGTTCACAAATAGTTCATTAGAATTAGTTTGGTGTCTCTTAGACATACAAGAGGATCTCCTACGATGCTGTTAATAGTAAGTCAGAGTTGTTTTAGGAAAGACAGAAGAATTATTCAATGTACAATAATGTATTATTCTGCTGCTAAAGTGTGGTTGTATGTCCCTTTAAGACTACAGGTTATAATCACTCTGCATAGTTCAAGTGAGCAGTAGGGTCAGTTATAAAACTGGCTGGAGGTCAATACCTGGCTTTGTTTATGGAGAGGTCAAGTAACAAGCTGTCCCAGGTATTGATCATTGAATCATAGAATGATACAGTACGGAAGGAGGCGATTTGGCCCATCATGCCTGTGCCAGCTCTGTGAAAGAGGGAGCCAATTAGTTCCATTCCCCTGCCCTTTCCCCATAGCCCTGCAATTTTTTCCCCTTCAAGTATTTATCCAATTTCCTTTTGAAAGTTATTATGAATCTGCTTTCACCGCCCTTCAGGCAGTGCATTCCAGATCATAACTACTCGCAGTGTAAAACCATTTCTCCTCATCTTGTCTCTGGTTCGTTTGCCAATTTCCTTAAATCTGTGTTCACTGGTTACCAACCCTTCTGCCACTGGAAACAGTTTCTCCTTATTTATTCTATCAAAACCGCTCATGCTTTTGAACACTTCTATTAAATTTCCCCTTAACCTTCTCTGCTCTAAGGAGAATAACCCAGTTTCTCCAGTCTATCCACGTAACTGAAGTCTCTCATCCCTGGGACCATTCTAGTAAATCTCTTCTGCACCCTCCCTAAGGCCATGACATCCTTTCTAAAGTGTGGTGCCAAGAATTAGACACAACACTCGAGCTGGGGCCTAACCAGTATTTTATATAGGCTTCCTTGCTTTTGTACTCTATGCCTCTATTAATAAAGCCCAGGGTCCCATATGCTTTTTTAACAGCCTTCTCAACTTGTCCTGCCACCTTCAAAGACTTGTGCACATACACCCCCAGGTCTCTCTGTTCCTGCACCCCCTTTAAAATTGTACCATTTAGTTTATATTGCCTCTCCTCATTCTTCCTACCAAAATGCATCATTTCACACTTCTCTGCTTTAAATTGCATCTGCCATGTGTCTGCCCATTTCACCAGTCTGTCTATATTCTCCTGAAGTCTGTTACTATCCTCCACATTGTTTACTACATTTCCGAGTTTCATACCATCTGCAAACTTTGAAATTATACCCTCTATACCCACGTCCAGGTCATTAATATATATCAAAAAGAGCAGTGGTCCTAATACTGACCCCAGGGGAATAGTAATGTATACTTCCCTCTAGACTGAAAAACAACCATTGACCACTACACTCTGCTTTCTGCCTCTCAGCCAATTTTGTATCCATGTTGCCACTGCCCCTTTAATCCCAGGGGCTTTAATTTTGCTAACAAGTCTATTATGTGGTACTTTATCCAATGCCTTTTCAAAGTCCATACATACATCAACCCTCTCCACTACTTCTTCAAAGGACTCAATCAAGCTAGTGAAACATGATTTGCCTTTAACTAATCTGTCATTTATTAACCCATATTTTTCCAAATGACAATAATTTTGACTCAGACTATTGTCTCTAAAAGTTTATGTTCCTGTTTAGGTGGTGGAGGGAGGAGGGGAGGCAGGGAGGGGGAACATTGGAGACTTGCAGAAAGCTAAGGTGCTATTGGAGCTATCATTTCCTTGCAGTACTCAGGGAAGGGAGAAATTGCCTCTGGGGAAATTTTGCCTACTTCATACGTACAGTGTACTTGATTTGTTCTGACTGGTTACTTTCCACAGCATCTGAGTGCAGGCACTATGATATTACGAACATACAAAATTGACTGGCAGGATGAGACCAGCTGGTCCATTGAGCCTGCGGCACATTCCATGACTAGACACTTCACCCCCTCCCCCCACCTCGCAGCCATGTCATCTCCTGGGAGAGACAAAAAAAACAGAGAATAAACCCAGGGCCAATAAGGGGAAAAAATACTCTGGAAAATTCCTCTCCCACCCCCCCTCAGGCAATCAAAACAGTCGAGGAGATCACCTGGACATATTATTCTTGTCTGTTAGAATGGAATATTCTTAGTTTGATTAGAGTGTCATTCATTAGTTGTCCACAAACCCTTGTCCTACCAGGCAACTTGAAAGAGGATCTTGATCAATTGGCTCTTTCCAGGATCTGGGGAGGGAGTGAAGGACTGGGTTCACTAGGAGACATAGTAGGGAGTGGAATGGATCGAGGATAATCTTGATCTTGGTAATATTTTTGAACCGTTTGTGAACTGAGGGTCAGTATGCATGGCTTTAGGACAAATAATAATATTTGCATTTACACAGTGTCTTAATGGAATATATTCCATGAAATTTTGAATTTTTACATTCAAATGGCATAGTTAATGTGAAACAGTTTTTTTTTAAATTCATTCCTGGGATGTGGGCATCGCTGGCAAGACTGGCATTTAGTGCCCATCCTTAGTCGCCCTGAGAAGGTGTTGGTTGGCCGCCTTCTTGAATCGCTGTATCTTTGTAGCAGTTCGATACAACTAAGTGGCTTGCTAGGCCACCGCAGAGGACAGCTAAGAGTCAATCCAATGTTGGTGGGGGACTGGAGTCACACATAGGCCAGACTGGGTAAGGATGGCAGATTTCCTTTCCTAAAGGACATTAGTGAACCAGTTGTGTTTTTATGACAATCTGACAGCTTCATGGTTACTTTTATTGACACCAGCTTTTTATTTCCAGATTATTCCATCTGAATTCAAATTCTCAAATTGCCATGGTGGGCTTTGAACTCACGTTCTCTGGAATACTAGTGCAGTAACATCATCACTGCACAATGAAAAGATTTCTAATTTTTTTAAAAGGAAAAATAAATTAAATTGGGTTTTTTAGCAGATCTCACAGACTGGCATTTCTTTAAAAGCTACCAAGATGGTAACACTTGTACTCTGACCTCCCCACCCTTCCCCCTCTACACTTTACCCCTTCAGTTCCCCCCACTCAGTTCACAGAGGACCTCTCCCCTCAAACCCTCCCAGTTCATGTTGCCACTCTTCTTCCCTCCACCGTTGGTGATCTCCTGCTCTTCCCCCCCACCGCCCACCTGCCATAGTTCATGCGGGTGGGAGCAATGCTGATTTCCCCAAATCAGCATTGCTCCCAGTTTCTGCTTTCTCTTTCCCCCTTAGCACCACTTACCCAGGCGCCGTTGCTATAAGCTGAAGTAATCGAATGGGACGACATCTTGTGAGATTCCTCGCCCTCAGTGTGTAGCCGTGTTCAATCATTGCAGCTTAAAGAAGCAGCAACAACAGGACATGGATAAGAGCAACAGAACTTATGTCGAAGCCTCGGAGCAGCACTGAGGGAGGAAAGCTCATGCTGATTTTGGTCCACAAACATGGGCATGAGTGGGCACACAACATCACATGTTAGTGGACCCATCTTTAGCTGGCCAGCTGTTAAATTTAGTTGAGTTTTTTAAAAAATTAAAAATGGTTCTCAATTTATTTGAGAAATAGCAATTCTAGAATTCCTCCATTTTTTAAAACCAAAATATTTAAGCACTCTTGTGGTTATTTTTTAAAGAATATATCTTATGCTAACAGAAAGCAAACCTAAGATATGTCCAATGCCACCAATTTACTCCACACTTTGAAAGAAATGTTGCTTTCAATTATTCCTGTTTATTGAAGCAAAGGTCTTTTGGGATCCTTTATTATTAAAAGAATATCATCTGCAAACAGAAGCACATTCTGTTTCATTATTTTTGGCCTTCTCTATAGATGCCTGAACATTGATGAATAGCCACTGCTGATGGTTCCAAAGAGAATAATAATAAAATGGTTCATAATTGACAACCCTGCCCATGTAAATTTAAGTTGTGGGAGAGCGTACTGCCTATTATATCATGCTTTATTTTTAACTGGTCAATAAAAAATTGCAAGAAAAGTAACTTGCATTTATATAGCACTCGTCATGTGAATTGAACGATTCAGAGTGCTTCACAAGAGAGGCGGTGGACAACAAACAGGAAAGGGAGATTTTATTTGGGGGGTGTGATCAGACTTGAGATACAGGCGAAGAGATGGTTTTTTTTTTGAAGGCAGCAAGAAGGTTAGAAAGATTAAATGGTTTAGGGAAAAAATTTCAGAGAGCTGAGATGTAATGACTGAAAGATTGGCTGTGGATGGTGCAGCAGAGGAAGTGGGTACCAGGGGATCTTTGAAATCCAGCAGGCATAGTACCTGACTGCCAATTCTTCTTTTCACTAATGATGGGATCAGAGAGGCATATAATTCAAAATGGCCGTACTTATACAACTTTGGGTATGACAAAACAGGTAGCATAATCTAACTTTTCCAAATCGGATAATCTAATATTAAATAATGGGACGTAACTTGCTCAGTCTGTTCGCAACATATGACATCAATCTCTGGAACAGAAATCCTAACTGTGAAAATCTCTGTCCATATACCTGTTCAATGAGACAGAAATTAAATGCTTGTGCAGTATTTAGTACACTAATTAATTTCATTTATTTTTCTCCTCCTGAGAATTTCATGCAGTAATTATCACCATTACCTTAATCCTTTGTCTCAAGTAACACTTGCAAATGTAATTTGTGAGGCAGGAGGTCTATGAGCACAGATGCATCAGGTGCGAAGTTTGGCTGCTGAAGAGACATTTAAATTGACTGAAAGGCAATGCAGTGCAAACAACAGGGGACGTTACAGCTGAGGCACAGTAGCTGGCCCATCTGTTTGTATCTGTATCACCTTGTGATATCCATTTAAAGACCAAATCCCATGACTCGTTGCAGCCGAATAGACAACATTTCCTGTCTGACCTAAACCCTCGTCTTGGCAGCGAAAAAGACCAATGACAGTTGGAATCTCAGCAGTCCACTCCTTCCTCAAAGCTGGCATGATGGGTTCTGTATAAGTATTCATTCAATGTTGGAATTTGGCCCAGTGCTCGAAAAAGTCTGAAGCAAGTCATTTTTCTCTTTTACGCAGCGAGTTGTTATGATTTGGAATGCGCTGCCTGAAAGGGTGGTGGAAGCAGATTCAATAGTAACTTTCAAAAGGGAATTGGATGTATACATGAAGGGGAGAAAATTTGCAGGGCTATGGGGAAAGAGCAGTGGGGAGTGGGAGTAATTGGATAGCTCTTCCAAAGAACCGGCACAGGCACGATGGGCCGAATGGCCTCGTTCTGTGCTGTAAGATCCTATGATTCTAAGCGCCTTGGGATATTTTATTATGCTAAAAACACTATATAAATGCAAGTTGTTGTTGATCATTTCTTTAAACCCCGTAAAATATAGGATACAAACTAGTAAAGTCTTTGAATAATCGTTATGTTTATATATCCGACAAAAAAATTGTCATTAGATATAAATGTTTATGATGGCCTAGTGGAAAAAGATAAGAGTTTTGAGCCGTACGGACGAGAAGATTCCAGATTCTATCCTGGATATGCACAGAGTTAGCTGGTCTCAGCTGGAGTAGCAGTCGGGGTACTTTAATTGGCCACTGTCCTCATGGGCTAGGCAAGGGAAAACAATCAACTGTGGTTCTTGCTGTTGATTTCTATCCAACTGGTAAGCATAAATATGCAAGTGCATGTCAAGTCACTCGTGGAAATATCTTGCAGCAGAGTTTCTTTTGATGGCCCGGATTCTTACACTGAGCAGCAAACGAACACTGCTCATTAGATTTAAACTTACCCACAAACTATCCATGGCCTTTTGGGTGCCAACTTGCTGCAATGGGGAGCTGAAAAATGTGCATCGTCTACACCCAATCAGATTGAAGCATCGTTAACAAGCCCCGCAGAGCGAGATCCAGGAAGTGAAAGCTACTACAGTAAATTCAATGTAAAATCAGGTGCAGTAAGTGAAGTAAAGAGAGGGTGAGAAATATTGAATTAAAAGACGGAGATAAAAGAGACAGAAAGAAAAAGAAAAAAAATAAAATTCTAAGTTTTTTTTTAAATGTCCAACAACAATTAAAATGTGAAGGAATGGGACTCCACATTTAAAAAAATGAATTGTCAGTGTCAATGAGGATGTTTGGCAATCATTAAGACTTACCACGCCGTTGAAAGTTAGCTTAGATCTAGAAAACTGAACGTACTTTTTTCTGTGTAGATTAGTTTGTTTCCAGCTGGGCAGAGCAGCAACTTCGCTGGTCCATTCATTCCACTGGCGAGCTGTCCTCCCCGTGCAGCTTTCGGAGGAGCTGGACATCTGTAGAGGAACTTCCATATTTCCACGTGCACTCGCCGGGAGTTGCTCTCCCATTTGCCCTGAAATAACGATGAACCCTGTTAGCATCGCTGTTATTTTAAGGGCAAATTTCGGGCCATTATATCTGAATTTCCTTTGAATATGATGATCCCATGGTTGGAAAATGGGTGCAGTGATATTGCGTCCTGTAACTGGTCTGCCTAGTGGTAGTGGTAAAATTATATTACCAGCAGGTATTTAACTTTCCCTCTTGCATGTCAGTAATCAACCATCTTTGAGACTTGGGGAAGTTCAGGTCAACAGCAATACTAATCCATTACCATCGTCGGGTCTGAATACTGTGATTCTTTTAATTCAAGTACTACTGATGTCAGGGACGTGGAAATCATTCTCATATAGAATTTACGGCACAGAAACAGGCCGTTCGGCCCTATTGGTCTGTGCCGGTGTTTATACTCCACACTATCCTCCTCTCACCCTAACCCGATCAGCATATCCATCTATTCCTTCCTCCCTCATGTGTTTATCTAGCTTCCCCTTAAATGCATCTATGCTGTTCACCTCCGCTACTCCACGTGATACTAACGATAACTATTCCCCATTCTAGCTACTTTCTTCATCCTGCTCTGCTTTCTCTCTGAAATGGTTTGGCCGTTTCATCTTTATCTTGAAGTCATCTTTTTGAAATAATCACAAAATAGAATGAGAACAGAATGAAATCAAAATACAGACGTCACAATTACTATTTTGGTGGCCTGCACTAACCAAGTTAAATCACCAAGGAAAGTGTAAAAACAAGGTGAATGGATATTTTATTATTAAAACCGAAGCACCATTATAACTTTAGTGCTCATCGAGGAACAACAATGTGCTTTATTACGAGCTTCAGAGAAGCAGCCTTTACTGTAACAGTCTCAGATTCTTGATGAAAATGTCCTGTTTCTGCAGCAGGTTGTTTTGTATCATGGGTGCAGCAAACAAGAGGAGAAGCATCCACAGCCTTTTGTGGGGAGAGAGTTCAAGATTTCCACTATCCTTTGTGTGAAAAAGTGCCTCCTGATTACACTCCTGAACGGCCTTGCTCTAATTTTAAGATTGTGCCCCCTTGATCTGGATTCCCCCACCAGAGGAAATAGTTGCTCCATATTTACCCTATCGAATCCTTTTGTCATTTTAAACACCTCAACTATATCAACCCCTCAACCTTTTATAGACAAGGGAATGCAAGCCAAGTTTATGCAACCAATCCTCCTAATTTAACCCTTTAGCCCCGGTAACTTTCCAGTGAACCTGCACTGTGAGAACATAAGAACATAAGAAATAGGAGCAGGAGTAGGCCAATCGGCCCCTCGAGCCTGCTCCGCCATTCAATAAGATCATGGCTGATCTGATCCTAACCTCAAATCTAAATTTGTACTTCCTCCAATGCTAATATATCCTTCCTGAGGTGCGGTGCCCAGAACTGAATGCAATCTTCCAGATGGAGTCTAACCAAATATACAACTGAAGCATGACTTCTTTCCTTTTGTTTTCCAGCCCCCTTGAGATAAAGGCCAACATTCTATTAGCCTCTATGATTATTTTTATACCCCTCCACTAGCTTTTAGTGACCTGTATACATGGACAACCAGATCTCTTCGCTTCTCCACAGTTCCTAGTTTTTTGCCATTAAGAAAATGCTCTTGAGTTGTCTTTCTTGGATCCAAAGTGGATGACCTCACTTCCCCTAATTGAAATCCATTTGCCACAGTTTTGCCCACTCACTTAATCTGCCTATGTCCATTTGTAACTTTCTCCTCCTACCTACACAATTTACTGTGCCTCCTAACTTAGTGCCATCTGCAAACTTGGATGTACAACTCCCTATTTCTTTATCCAAATTATTCATACATATGGTGAAAAACTGAGGCCACAGCATAGATCCCCGGGGAACACCACTTTTCACATTCTGCCATTTAGAGTCCATTCTTTTTATCCCTGCTCTCTGTCTTTTACCTCCTAATCAATTTCCAATCCATTTCAGAAGGTTGACGCCAATTCCATGTGCTTTCATTTTTGCTAATAACTCCTGTGCAGAAATTTATCAAATGTCTAATCATCCGTGGATTAACTAGATTGTAGGAGAGAAAGGACAGAATGCTTTATCACAGTCCTTTTATATTGAGCTTTCAATTAAGTGAAAAAAACACTGATATCATAAAGAATGATTGTATATTGAGAGTGAACACAGTATTTTCACTTCCGGTACCCGGATTTAAATTCAGCTCAAACTGTTGAGGTGAATGCCCCCCACTACTCTTTCCGAGCTGTATAGATTCTAAGTAAAATAATTTTGAGCCCTTCTCAGCTCATGTCTTTGGCAAGTGCTTGTCTGTAGCACAGAACTATCCATAATTCATCTGTAAACGGCTGTCTTACTTGAAGAGATAACAGTAATCGTTGATTTGGGAACTTGAAATGGTGCATTGGGAGCAGTTCTTTTCTGGGGTTAGGGTTAACACATATTGTTGGAATAGAGGTGAGAGCTTTACCATTTAATTAATCCACAATGACCCAAAAGTGCTTGCTGACAAAACCGAATGCAAAAATTAAAGGGCTTCATTCCCCAGTCTTGAGCTCAAAAATTCACGTTAAAAAATCCATGGACACTATACAGGCTATAACTACTGTAAATATTTGAAAGTATTAATTGAAATAGGAATGAAAGAAAAGAACTTGCAATTTATATAAAATCTTCTGTTTCTTCCAGATGTCCTAAAGCACTTCATTGCCAATGAATTATTTTTGAAGTATTGTCACTGTTGTTAAGCAAATGAAGCAGCCAATTTGCACATAACAAGGTTCCACAATCAGCAGTGAGATGAGCAGCCAGTTAACCTGTTTTAGTAGTACTGGTTAAGGGATGAATGTTGGCCAAGATATTGGGAGAATTCCCTGCTACTCTTTGAATTGTGCCGTGGGATATTTTACGTACATCTGAACAGGCAGGCGGTGCCTCGGTTTAGCGTCTCGTTGGAAATACAGCATTCTCTCAGTGCTGCTCTTAAGTGTCCGCCTGGACTTTTATGCGCTGAAGTCTTGGGGGGTGATGTTAGGGGGCAAATGCAGTTGCGTTGGGGGGCAGGGGGGCTCCGAAAATTGTGGAAATCCCTTTCGGGTTTGGAAGCCGGCTCCAACCTGCCAACTTTCGAGTTTCCCAGGGACCCACCTGTGTGCACGCGGGCGAACTGAAAACGGAAGTACTTAAGGCACTTTACCTGTGACAGCGTAAGTGATCAGAATGATTTTTAACTTACCTGGGCGGCTTGCCCACCGCTTCTGATTCACGCCTGATGGTGAAGGGTCGGATCAGGGAACAAGATACTAAATAAATTAAATAAAAAACCATAGATGGAAGTGAAAACACAAAACGAACCTACCTTTGCACCCTGCTCCGATGTCCGATGTCCCACTTTTCACCTGCCTAATCTCCCACTCTTCATCCCCCCAATGTCCTCTTGATCTTCCCACTCCCCCCCCCCCCCAATCTTCCCCCACTCCCCCCGATCTTCCACTCCAGCGTGGGATCTTCCACTCCCCTCCCACCCCCTCCCCTGGTCTTCCACTCCAGCGTGGGATCTTCCACTCCCCTCCCACCCCCTCCCCCGGTCTTCCACTCCAGCGTGGGATCTTCCACTTCCCCCCGCCCCCGGTCTTCCACTCCAGCATGAGATCTTCCACTCCCCCCCCCCCCCCACCCCCTCCACCCCCGGTCTTCCACTCCAGTGTGGGATCTTCCACTCCCCCCCCCCCCCCCCACCCCCTCCACCCCCGGTCTTCCACTCCAGCATGAGATCTTCCACTCCCCCCCCCCCCCCACCCCCTCCACCCCCGGTCTTCCACTCCAGTGTGGAATCTTCCACTCCCCCCTCCCCCCCCCACCCCCGGTCTTCCACTCCAGTGTGGGATCTTCCACTCCCCCCCCCACCCCCACCCCCGGTCTTCCACTCCAGCGTGGGATCTTCCACTCCCCCCTGACCCCTACCCCTGGTCTTCCACTCCAGCGTGGGATCTTCCACTCCCCCCCCCCCACCCCCGGTCTTCCACTCCAGCGTGGGATCTTTCACCCTTCCCACCCCCGGTCTTCCAGTTCAGTGCCGGATGATGTCTCACTCTCTCTCCCCTCGGGTTGCAGCTCCTGTCAATCAGGCTGGCTGCTGGGCGTGAAACCTGGAGAGGACGTTAATCATCATCAATCAACATGCGATCGTGTCGGAAACGGTAAGTTTTGTTCACGTAGGTTTGCCACGTGCAGCTTCACCACCTCCCCCCACCCGGCCCCCACCCCCGCCCCCCCCCGCCAACACACCACCATTGCAAATTAGAGCCCTTGGTGTTTTAGCAAAACCTCTTCATTCCTGGGTTATGAGTTTGTCCTGACTTGTAAGGTAGAACTGTGTAAAATAGTTTCCTGTCAAGTTTCTTAAGCAATCTGAGGACAAATGTGGCTTAGAAAACGAACATAAGGAATCTATGAAACCGCTCTGTGAACTTTAGGATGAGGAGATTACTCTGCTTCTGATTTTTTTTTAATCTAGTATCAAGTTGTACCGAGCTTGGGACAAGAATTTCTCCACACAATTATGTTCCTGTCCTTGGCTGTATTATTAGTGAACCATAAAACAATGGTGACATGCTTCATCACAAAGAAAAATTAAGCATATCTCTTTGGGGCCTGTTTAAGAGCAATATTGGCAAAGGCAGACACAAAAGGCATCAAGGGGTATGGGGAGAGAGCAGGAATATGGTATTGAGATAAAGGATCAGCCATGATCATATTGAATGGCAGAGCAGGCTCGAAGGGCCGAATGGCCTACTGCTGCTTCTATTTTCGATGTTTCTATGTATTTAGGTGGCTTAAAGCATTAAATTCGGAGGCCTGGTTGCATAAACTTGGCTTGTATTTCCTTGAGTGTAGCAGATTGAGGCGTGATCTAATTGAGGTGTTTAACATGTTGAAAGGATTTCATAGGCTGGATACAGAGAGGGTGTTGCCTTTGGTGCGGGAATCAGTGACAAGGGGACATAACCTTAAAATGAGAGCAGGGCCATTCAGGAGCAAAATCAGGAAGGACTTTTTCACACAAAGGGTGGTTGGAATTTGGAACTCTGTCCCCCAGAAGGCTGTGGATGTTAGGAGAATTGGAGGTTTCAAAACTGAGATTGATAGACTTTTGTTAGGTATGAGTATCAAGGGATATGGAACAAAGGTGGGAAAATGGAGTTGAGATGCAAATTGGTCATGATCTAATTGAATGGCTGTGCAGGCCCAAGGGGCTGAATGGCCTACTCCTGTTCCTATGAATGGTGCATGCTCCAGGAAAACTTAAGTGAGGCAACAAACTATGGTCTGGATTTTCCTTATAAACGGGGTTCTTGCCACAAGTGGGTAGGGTGGGCTCTCTGGCCGTTGGCCCCATCCCATCCTATTTTTTCAGGTGGAATTCATTGTGATTCAGGGCAGGGTCCAAGTGCTAATAACACTCCTTAGTGGGAGTCGTCTTCTGAGTGGGAGTGAAATCACATGCTGCTGCAGTGATTGCTATGCTGCAGCAGCTTAAAGGGGCAGGCCATTAACTGTTTGAGCAGCAGCGTACAGCAAACATCATCAGCAGTGTCCAGGAGATGAGCCTCCCTTTGGATTTCTCTAAATTCTTTCAACACTTCTGACTCGACCTGGTGATCATGTCTTTTATTGAGGCATTATTTCCAGGAAACAGAAGGAAAATGCCACAGAGACCTAAGAACATAAGAAATAGGTTCAGGAATAGGCAATACAGCCCCTCGAGCCTGATCCGCCATTTAATAAGATCATGGCTGATCTTCGACCTCAACTCCATTTTCCTTGATTCCTCTAGAGTCCAAAAATCTATCTATCTCAGCCTTGAATATACTCAGTGATACAGTATCCACAGCCCTCTGGGGTAGAGAATTCCAAAGATTCACAACCCTCTGAGTGAAGAAATTCCTCTTCATCTCAGTCCTAAATGGCCGACCCCTTATCCTGAGACTCTGCCCCCTAGTTCTAGACTCTCCAACCAGGGGAAACAGCCTCTCAGCATTTACTCTATCAAGCCCTCTCAGAATCTTATATGTTTCAATGAGATCACCTCTTATTCTTCTAAACTCCAGAGAATATAGGCCCATTCTACTCAATCTCCCCTCATAGGACAAACCTCTCATCCCAGGAATCAATCTAGTGAACCTTCATTGCACCGCTTTTAAGGCAAGTATATTCTTCCTTAGATATGGAGACCAAAACTGTGCTCAGTACTCCAGGTATGGTCTCTCTACAATTGTAAAAAGACTTCCTTACTCTTGTACTCCAACCCCCTTGCAATAAAGGCCAACATGCCATTTACCTTCCTAATTGCTTGCTGTACCTGCATGCTAAACCTCCCCACTCGCTGGAAGAAAGAACTTGAATTTATATAGCGCCTTTCACGACCTCCAGACATCCTAAAGTGCTTTACAGCCAATTAAGTACATGTTGAAGTAATAATCACTGTTGTAATGTAGGAAACGTGGCAACCAATTTGCGCACAACAAGAGCCCACAAACAGCAAAGTGATAATATGTTTCGGTGATGTTGGTTGAGGGATAAATATTAGCTATGACACCGGGGAGAACTCCCCTGCTCTTTTCTGAATATGGAGTGCCATGGGATCTTTTACATAAGCAGGGCAGAGATGAGATCTGTCCATAAAAGTGGAGTGGAAGAGGAACAAAATTGGAACTATATCGCTGTTCCTTCATCGTCGCTGGGTCAAAATCCTGGAACTCCCTTCCTAACAGCACTGTGGGAGAACCGTCACCACACGGACTGCAGCGGTTCAAGAAGGCGGCTCACCACCACCTTCTCAAGGGCAATTAGAGATGGGCAATAAATGCTGGCTTAGCCAGCGACGCCCACATCCCATGAACGAATAAAAAAAAATTCCAGTGGCCATGTTTAGTGGTAGGGTTTCAGCATGAGGATTCACCAGCACCTGGTACTGTTTAAAAACGAACGAGATTTGTTGGAAAAATCCAGGCTTGTATCCCTCACGTGATCTTTTTCTGCTCTTGACTTATTGTTTGTATTAACTGAAGAATCCATCATCCCTTTTTAATTAGCCACAAGATTCTCTTTCATTAATAGAATTGTTACAGACAATTCTCATAGTGGAGGCAATATTCAAAGTAGATTTGTACTTGACACTGTTACAATCAGTGGAGCCCTCCCTGATGTTGAAGTAATGTTGATAACCTGCCTTCATTTAAGTAAATTAAAATCCTTGCAAGTTGTGTTATTTCTTTTAAGATACAAATACTTCCAGTTTTACCACGCACCAAGCCTTCGCTCCCTTTATGCAGCCTCAAATTTGAGGGATTCCCCCGGGGGAGTGGATCAAGTTTCTGTGCCAGCATTGGGCACGGGCCTAACATTTAACTGAGGTGGAAGGTGGGGAGGGGGACAATCCCATCTCTCCCACCTCAGTTTTCTGTGGTTTGGTCAGCTGGACACCCAAAGAACATGGCACTAGCCTTGCACCCAGAATCCCCTCAGATTGGAGGGTCTGAGGGGGGCGGGGTTGCAGACAGTAAGCAGTGAAGGAAAAGTGGCCTATGCTTTATTGTTTTGCAGCACCAAGTGGAATTTTGGGCCAAGATGCTAGCAGCCCGACCTGCAATTGTAGGCTCATTTCTCCTTTTGATTCCCAGCACAAGACCCCACATTGGATCTAAATGGGCCATGTTAATGGTTTTTCCTGACAAATTTAGATGTACCCTGGACTGCACAGTGGGCCATATTAAAGGCATTGCCCACCATATTTGAACATACCTTAGCCGGGGACAGGTGCAGTACATTTCAGGCAGCTTGTCCCCTGTCCAGCATCACAAGGAGCTGCCAGGAAAATTGACCCCATAATTTGTATGGTACTCAAACAGCATTCACAATGAGTACAGCAATAAAAAAAACAATGATGGCATCGTTCCAGTAACCTACATTTTGTTCTTTTCTGTTTTTGCTTTACAGAGACCAACATTTCATATACTTTGCATATAAATAGAAAATAATATAAATGATAAATATTATAGTTTAGAATAGATCAGAAACTAGAATTTTTTTAAAAATTGCATTTATGTAGTACCTCATTAAATCTCTCATAAATGCCCTCGAGCACTTCACGTATAATGAATTATTTTGAAATGCCTGTTGATATGTAGGCAAAAATAACAGGAATTTTGCACACAGCCAGATCATGTAAATGGTAGATTATGGTAGAATGGAGGATGTTGGCATTACAGTATCATAGATGTTATATATTGTTTCAAAGCAACAATAAAATCACTGGTTTCATTACTGATATATGACTGGGACTGCAGAATGCAATTTAGTTTGTTAGCGCGCAGTTAAGCTGCCAATTTTCTGTTGATGCAAAATAACATTGGGAGCACATCGACGCAAAAGTGACAATATGACTCAGGTCGGAAACGTCATTCCCAGGCACAATAAAATGCAAAACCACCACCACTTAGTGCGAACTCCAAGCAGTGTAAGGTTACTGAGTCGAGTGCCATCCAGCTCAATGTGCAGCTGGATCTAAAAGTGCCTGGCAGTCTATTGGACCTCCCAGAAAACCTCATAAAACAATCTTTCAACCCTTTCATGTTACGAGCCAAGTACAGCTCCGACATGCATTCAAATTAGTCATTTGGAGCACAGTTCTGCGCCCGCACCGGAGCATGTATCTGCATTAGCTCCTTCGTTGCTAAGCTCAGAGCGAGACCCAGTTGATGGTGCAGCTCAAGTCTGCTGACTGAGTGGCATGCTCGACAGTCTGAGACTCGTAGCTGTGGTACAACTGCACCGTTAACACAGACCTTCCGTTCATTAGTGACAGTACAGTTGCTAACAGAATGCTTGCTGCTCAGAGCATAGTTTTCCATGGTGGACAAATGAAATAACTGGGTTTGAAAATTCAGCGGCATCCCTTTAAGCTGGAGTTGTACGACAAAACCTTTTTTGGGATGGTTATTGTGTTATGGGTTTGAACAATGTAACTCTCTTTGGAACTGTCTTCTGCAAACAGCAGTTGATGCTAGCTCAATTGTTAATTTTAAATCTGAGATTGATAGATTTTTGTTAACCAAAAGTATTAAGGGATATGGGGTTAAGGCGGGTATGTGGAATTAGGTCACAGATCAGCCATGATCTCACTGAATGGCGGAACAGGCTCAAAGGGCTAAATGGCCTATTCCTGTTCCTAAGTTCCTAACCCACAGTGCAAAATTGTTGTCAAATTCGTACTTTTGAACAATTATTATTTTTGGCAAAAGCTGCACATGGACTATGCCGATTTATTGCCGAGTTTCCTACTTTACAGCAGTGACTACACTTCCAAACACTTCATTGGCCATAAAGCGCTTTGGAACGGCTTGAGGTCGTGAAAGGCGTGATATAAATGCAAGTCTTTCCTTTCTTTCTTTATAGTCTGCCATTTCTAGCGTAAGATAAAAAAACGCCACTAGAATTCTAAACACACGTTGCCTGGTAGAGAGCAGAAAACCTCAACACATAAGTCGTTCATTTACTCCATAGCATAGTCACCAGTTGTTTCAACATTATTCCTCCAATGGACACTTGCCACCAAGCAGGTGCAGTCCATTTCCCTTTATTAATGAAAATGAGACAAGCTATTGACACGAACATAAAGCAATCTCGGCAGTGAAGTAACACGCATTACTTTGCCAAATGCCAGCCTTTATGGGATTTTCAGTATGGTTTATTACATGGTGGCAGTCCAGTGCAAAAAATAGAAATTGAAAATGTCATATTTGCATATTTGTTTTAACAGGACAACATAGAAGTGGTCAATTTTAATGATGCTTAGTTCTCAATTACTGCGTGAAGCCTTTGATTTATATTGCAGAAAGTGTTTCAAAAAATGTTTCTTTTTTTGCAGAAAGTTATTCTGAATTAAATTCTTAAGGGCCCAATTTCTAAATCATTTATGATCATGCAAGTGCACTTATGACGTGCATATCAAGTCAGTCTGAAAGATGCAATGAATTTGTTATAATCGTATTCCTGGAATTGCATAATTTCCCCAAGTTGTGTGACAAAAAAGTTGGAGAAACACCTTTCAAGCCTCCCTCTGGGTCTCATTAGTATGCAAAAGCATCTGCTATTTGTATTTAGAATACATTAATACCTCTTTACTGGTTGCCTGTCATATTTTCTTGCTATCTATTTGAATTTTATAAATTGATTTTGTTTTTGTTGAAACACCACAGTTTGAAAACTCTCCTGTTGAATTTCAAGATGTAGATACATATTTTTTTATAAAACTTACAAAAAATATTAACAGTCCCTACAATTTAAAATTAAAAATATAATTTAGTGAAACCTTTTGCATAGTGTCTGCAATGCAAAAAAGCATCAGTTTTATTTTACTGATTTCATATTTTTTATGGATATTGAGGCTTTGCAGTAACCTTGGGCAGAAACTAATCGATTTCTGTTACTAAATAACTTGGCTGACTATAGAAAGTTCAGAGGCTTAGTGAAAAAGGAAATAAGAGGGGCAAATAGAGAGTATGAGAATAGACTGGCAGCAAACATAAAAGGGAATCCAAAAGTGTTCTATAGGCATGTAAACACTAAATGGGTAGTTAGAGGAGGGGTGGGGCGGATTAAGGACCGAAAAGGAGATCTACGCTTTGAGGCAGAGGGCATGGCTGAGGTACTAAATGAATACTTTGTATCTGTCTTTACCAAGGAAGAAGATGCTGCCGGAGTATCAGTAAAGGAAGATGTAGTTGAGATACTGGATAGGCTAAAAATTGATAAAGAGGAGGTGCTAGAATGGCTAGCTGTACTTAAAGTAGATAAGTCACCCAGTCCAGATGGGATGCATCCTACATTGCTGAGGGAAGTAAGGGTGGAAATTGTGGAGGTACTGGACATAATCTTCCAAACATCCTTAGGTATGAGGGTGCTACCAGAGGACTGGAGAATTGCAAATGTTACACCCTTGTTCAAAAAAGGGTGTAAGGATAAACCCAACAACTACAGGCCAGTCAGTTTAACCTCGGTGGTGGGGAAACTTTTAGAAACAATAATCCGGGACAGAATTAGCAGTCACTTGGACAAGTGTGGATTGATTAGGGAAAGCCAGACGGTTTGTTAAAAGCAAATTGTGTTTAACTAACTTGATAGAGTTTTTTGATGCGGTAACAGAGAGGGTTGACGAGGGCAATGCGGTTGATGTGGTGTATCTGGACTTTCAAAAGGCGTTTGATGAAGTGCTGGATAATAGACTTGTCATCAAGAGTGAAGCCCATGGAATAAAAAGTGCTTTAATAGCATGGATACAAAACTGGCTAAGTAACAGGAAACGGAGAGTAGTGGTGAACGGTTGTTTTTTAGATTAGAGGGAGGTATACAGTGGTGTTCCCCAGGGGTCAATACTGGGACCATTGCTTTCCTTGATATATATTAATGACTTGGACTTGGGTGTACACGACACAATTTCCAAATTAATAGATGATACAAAACTTGGAAGTGTAGTGAACAGTGAGGAGAATAGTGATAGACATCAGGAGGATATAGATAGGCTGGTAGAATGGGCAGACACGTGGCAGATGAAATTTAACGCAGAAAAATGTGAAGTGGTAAAATTCGGTAGGAAGAACGAGGAGAGGCAATATAAACTAGAGGGCACAATTCTAAAAGGGGTACAGGAACAGAGATATCTGGGAGTATACGTGCACAAATCGGTGAAGGTGGCAGGGCAGGTTGAGAAAGCGGTTAAAAAAGAATACGGGATCCTGGGCTTTATATATAGAGGCATAGAGTACAAAAGCAAGGCAGTCACGATGAACCTTTACAAAACACTGGTTCGGCCACAAGTGGAGTGTTGTGTCCCGTTCTGGGCACCGCACTTTAGGAAGGATCTGAAGGCCTTAGAGAGAGTGCAGAAAAGATTTACTAGAATGATTCCAGGGATGAGGGACTTTAGTTACGTGTATAGACTGGAGAAGCTGGGGTTGTTCTCCTTGGAACAGAGATGGTTGAGAGGAGATTTGATAGAGGTATTTAAAATCATGAAGTGTCCAGACAAAATAGATGGAGAGAAACTGTTCCCATTGGCGGAAGGGTCAAGAACCAGAAGGCATAGATTTAAGGTGATTGACAAAAGAACCAAAGGTGACATGAGGAAAAACTTTTTTACACAGTGAATGGTTAGGATCTGGAATGCACTGCCAGAGGGGGTGGTGGAGGCAGATTCAATCATGGGTTTCAAAAGGGAACTGGATAAGTACTTGAAAGGAAAAAAATTGCAGGGCTACAGGGATAGGGAGGGGGAGTGGGACTAGCTGGATTGCTCTTGCATTGAGCCATTGGGCAAGGAGAGGAGGCAGGATTTTGTGAGCTATAATAATTGTTCTACTTTGTGGCTCCATAATTATTTCTGAAAATCTATTGTTTTCTTGCTCGGTGGGCACAGACTCGATGGGCCGAATGGCCTCCTTCCACGCTGTAACCTTTCTACTTTCCTACAGTCTCCCTCTTGTTTAAGGGTCAATTCACCAATCCTGCTCTCTGAGTGAGGAGCCACACTCGAAGAGAGCAGAGATCAGAGACTGGGCTGAGTCATAGTACTTCATTCATTTTGAGTGCAGCTCCAAGCTGGGAGCACAGGACTGATGAGCTTACCCTTACATCCAGTAATCTTCTTGCATAAGATTTGAAGAACAATCTTAGACTAATGGAACAGTTATTAACATCTCACTACACAGCTGTTGAAACACAACTAAGTAGAGATGGATAGAGATAGATACACATATAAATATACACACACATAAATATGATATATATATATCTACACGCATAAATATACGTACATATATATATATATATATACAGAAAAAAAACCTTAAATTGCGTAGGAACCCCTGACATCAAGAAGAAATTGAAGTGCTTTACTGGTGGGGGAAATACACTGCTGTCCATCTCACTATTTGTCTGTCCACCAGTCTATCTATCCTCACCTCTAAATGAGAAGGTTATGGGTTCAAGCCTCACGTCAGGATCTGAGTATACAATCTAAACTCACATCCCAGTGCATTATTGAGGGAGTGCAGCAATAATTTGTCTTTCAAATGGGTCATCAAATTAAGTCCCTGTGTACTGTTCAGGTGGATGTAAAAGATGTTGTGTTCATGAAGACAAAATATGAAGACAACTATATTGAGAAGTTTTCATTACAATGGAAAATAAACTATATCAGATATCCCACAGTCTATTTAAATTACTTCTTCTCACTGGGATCCTTTTTTTTAAAAAAAGGCATGCTTGGAACATTCCTTTGACATAAAATTGTTACCCCAATAACTCAAAAATGCTTGCTCAGATATGCATAGTATACACAGCATTTTTCATAATGCATCTTTTGCTTTATTGTTTCATGTCTTAGTATGAATTTAAGCACTCGTGTCTTCATGCTACACATAATATCTTAAATATGTGCTGAAAAATGTATAGAAGAAGAACTAGTACATGCATGTGCACTTTTCGTGTCATATTTTGGAAAGATATAAATCAGTTTCCATCCATTGGGCAAGGAAAGGCAGCAGGATTTTGTGAGCTATAATAATTTTACTACTTTGAGGCTCCATAATTATTTCTGAAAATCCATTGTTTTCTTGCTAGGTGGGCACGTACAGGCAGATACTGAGTAGCTATATGCATATTTAAATATTGATGAAAAACGTTAACGCACACTATGCCTCAAATCTTTGTTTATAGTTCAAACCAAGTAATGGGTTTCTCTTGCTCTTTTATCTAGTTGATTTAGCTTGGAAAAACTAATGTAGCAGAAATGATTTTTGGTTTACTTAAGCAGCAGAAAAACTAAAATCAAATCATTAAAGACACGGTAGGTTAAGCACAGTTTGTACTAAATATCCTAGCTAACATTAGTATTTATAATAATTACAATGGATAGTGATACAGAGCAAATAAACATAATGAAACATAAAATACATTTTCTTGTATAAAATGAAGTACATAGTTAACGTACCACATTATACATTTCTTTACCAAGGCATTTGGAAATAAGTCACAAAATTTGACTCTAAGTAGCTCCCAACCTTAGAAGATTGTGGGTTCAAGTCCCACTCTAGAGACTTGAGAGCATGTAATCCAGGCTGATACATCAGTACAGTACTGAGGGAGTGCTGCACTGTCGGAGGTGCCATCTTTCACATTAAATTGAGGCCCCATCTGCCCTCTCAGATGGACGTGAAAGATCACATGGCACTATTTGAAGATGAGCAGGGGAGTTCTCCCGATGGTCCTGGCCAATATTTATCCCTCAACCAATGTCACTAAAGCAGATTATCTGATCATTATCTTATTGCTGTTCGTGAGACCTTGCTATGCACAAATTGGCTGCTGTGTTTCTAACATTACAACAGTGGCTACACTTTACAAAGTACTTTTTTGGCTGTAAACAGCTTTGGAACGCCCTGAGGTCGTGAAAGGCACTAGATAAACGCAAGTCTTTCTTTTCTCTGAATTTACTGTTTTATTGTGCAAAACATCATAACAATGTAAAGCATTAACTTTTGAACTGTTCCTGAGGTAACTACATTCAGAGTTTTTTTAAATTTATTTATGTATATTTCATTGTTGACATGCACAGATTTTATTTATTTAACTGATATGAGGGGAGCAAATTCTATTTATCATTATCCACCTCCAATGGCCATGACAAATATTTTTTTTCTTGGATCCAATAAAAAACGTCTGCTTGACTGTGCCTCACAAACTTCTTTCTGAGTTAAATCATTGGCAACCTCCTTCCCCCCCATCCCCGCATCCCTTCCACAACTCACCACAGGAGATCTGCTTGCACATGATAAGAAAAATCACTAAAATAGTGGAGAGAATTTAAGGCAAATGTATTAAGCATCCCACAGCATAATTCCAGTGCCTCTGAATTTTAGATCATGAAAAGTACCCACAGCACAGTTTATGTTGGTTTGGTTTTAGATACATGTTCATTCCGAACCTTCATATAACTGTAAATTCCGTAGGTAAATCAAATGATACATTTTTGATAAATTTCAGCTGTCACTTAACAAAAGCAAAAGGAGCAGAAACAGTTTAATCTGAAGATAAGGTTACATCCAGGAAAAAAAAACCCATGGCAAGCCAAGTGGTTTCTTGGAAGTAAAGGAGAGATATGAAGATTGGACTTTTGTGGCATTTTCAGTTTTATGTCACGCAAAGGTTTTCAGCACGTTTTTTAATACTGTAACACATCATAGTTTTGCCTGTCATCAGTTTTGGATTCAAAATTGAAGTCCCATCTCTACACAAATGTGTTTCCGATTGCAGTTGTTCATAGATGATAGGGGTGTTTGAGTGGCTCCAGACAGTTGTATGACGTTCGGATGGAAACTCTCATATTTATTTCTATTATATCCCTCGAAGCTGTTATGGCAAATAGTCACAAGTAGGTGAATAGAGAAATTACTAAAAATGAGTTTTGCTGATGTGATTATCATATTAGAAAACTCTGCTCCATAAAAATCATTACTTACATGTTTGGATGTGATTCATGAAAAGTGGACTTGATCATTAATGTGGAAAATAGGATTCTGGAAAATTGAACAGAAAAAGGAGAGTTTAACTGGAAGAAATCAATAAGTTTTGATGTGTTGCTGGACAAACATGAGAAATGCAAGATCAAAGGGAACGGAAAAAGATGAATTGATTTGGGGTGAGTATAAAATCCTGAAAGTTTAGTCATTTTTAAGGTGAATAATATACCTTTATAAATAAACCTGTGCTTATCTGAATCACTGGAAGTGTCTACAGTGTACCATAAAATTAATGTTTTGGTACTGATATCGGTTAGTAATGGTTGAAGTTGTTCTTCACAGAATTTTAGAACTGTCACAATTTCATGATGCAAAATTTTACTGAGTTAAAACAGAACAAACTTTAACATCATAGTTAAGACAGTCAAATATAATTGATAAAAGAAAAGATCTGCTCTTAGCCACATCTTGCATCTAGCTACTGACTTCTGTTCCATCATGAAGGAAAGTTTGAAGAAGATAAATTGTCGTCTGCTGATCAGTAGAAATAACTGTGTCACAGGAGAAACTGTTTTTTATTTAAATCTATACTCGTGGACAGGGAAATCATCTGTGTTCCTCGGATAAAGAGGTACATTGTAAAGCCTAAATAGCCAAGTGGGGAGGTTTGTAGCAACAATCACAGAATCTTACAGCACAGAAGGAGGCCATTCAGCCCATTGTGTCTGTGCCGGCCCTTTGAAAGAGCTATCCAATTTGACCCACTCCTCTGTTCTTTCTCCATAGCAAGTTTTTCCTTTTCAAGTATTTATCCAATTCCCTTTTGAAAGTTACTATTAAATCTGCTTCCAGCACCCTTTCGGGCAGCACATTCCAGATCATAACTACTCGCTGCGTAAAAGAAATTCTCATCATCTTCCCCCGCTGGTCTTTTTGCCAAATATCTTAAACCTGTGTCCTCTGGTTATTGCCCTCCTACCAGTGGAAACTGTTCTTTCCTATCTGCTCCATCAAAACCCGTCATAATTTTGAACACATCTATTGAATCTCCCCTTAACCTAATCTGCTCTGAGGAGAACAACTCCAACTTCTCTGGTCTCTCCAAATAACTGAAGTCCTGCATCTCTGGTACTATTCTAGTAAATCTCCTCTGCACCCTCTTCAAGGCTTTGACATCCTTCCTAAAGTGTGGTGCCCAATGGTAAACCTTTTTTTTCAATTTTGTCAGAAACCAAAAAGCACATTCATCCGATGAGAGAGTTTGCAGGGCTGATTAGGTATAAGCATTAATTTGTGGCCAATGTGTTAAATAGATACTTTGCATCAGTTTTAAAACTGATCAGTTTGTAGTACTGAAAATGATAAGGTGCCAGTAATGTTGGTTGGGAGTGCTGCTAGAATTGATTCACTAGAAGTAGCACCCTGTCAGCACCCTTCTGGTTCTGAGCTTAGACCTGATATCAGTCACCCTGGAGTGATGAAGGATATGTTTGATGTATTATGCAAGCCATTGGCTCATATATTCAATAGCCCTTTGCGATCTAGACTAATTCTATTGGACTAGAAGGTGGCTCTAGTGTTCCCAATGTCTAAGGAGGAGAAGAAATTGGACCCTGGTAATTAATGAAGTCAGTTTGATGTTGCTTGTATAGAAGATGCTGGAAGGAATTATGAAGTATTTATGATCACCTGGAGAATATGTCAGTTATTTACAGAATCACAGGATGGTTTTCGGAAACAGAGGTCCTGTTTCACTAACTTGAATCCTTTGAAGATGTGACCAATGTATTGATTGATTGGCTGTTCAGTGGATGTTACATACCTTGATTTCCAGAAAACCTTCCATAAAGTGCTGCATCGACACTTAGTGTAAACAACTTCATCATTTGGGTGGTCAAATATTATGCTCAATGGGTAACTGATAAGAATCTCGTAGTCAAAGGGTTGTCAGAAATGGGAGTAGATCTTACGCGAGAGTCCTACAGGCTCTGTGTTGGGGCCATTCTTGTTCATCTTTATCAATGAGTTGGATGAGAGCATTCATGGAGCAATTCGGAAGCTTGCACATGACAGAAAAATTGCACAGAGCTTAAACATTTAGACCACATCAATAGGTTGCAGTGCGACTAGATAAGTTAAAGGACTCAGCCTGTATGTGGTAGATGTCCTTCAATGTGAATGAGTACAGTGTTCTGAATTTGAGTTTGGGAAACTTCAGGCATTTTAATACCATGCAAGGGTACCCGCTAAAGGTTACAGATCATGAGGAAGAGTTGGGGTCTATAGTTGATAAATCATTAAAGGAGTAGAAACAGTGTAATAAAGCAAATAGGTCTTCAGGTTGCATTGCTAGGACAATATGATACACAATATAAAACCAAGAACAACATTCTTAAGTTATACCATGCTTTGGTACAGTTACACTTGGAGTATCATATTCAGTTTTGGTCCTGAAAGGGGATATTAAAGCCTCGGAGAAGATTCAAAATGAACTCAGTTTTAGGGCTCAAAAGCAAAATACTGCAGATGCTGGAAATCTGAAAAAAAAAGAAATTGCCGTAAATACCCAGCAAGTCAGGCAGCATCTGTGGAGAAAGAAACGGAGTTAACGTTTCAAGTCGATGACCTTTGGTCATCTGCCTGACTTGTTGAGTATTTACAGCATATTCTGTCTTTATTTCAGTTTTAGCGTTCTTAGTTATCAGAATAGACTCCAGGAATTAGGGCTATTCTTATTATGAGAGAAAGACAGAACTTGCATTTATATAGCTCTTTTCACATCCTAAGGATGTCCCAAAATGCATCACAGCCAATGAAGTACTTTTCGAAGTGTACTCACTATTGTAATGTAGATTAGTTTGTCACCCTTTATATTTATATTTAATTCATTAATGTTCTTTGCACAAATGTTCAGAATATTATACTAACCTTAATTGGGCAATCCTATTCCATCAGATCAATATGTAGCATTGGTTATCAAGAACAAGACAATGTGTGGCCGTCCCCAATATAGTCATTCAGTTAAGTTTGGTAGAAATGCTACATACTGATCTGGCGGAAAGTTCAGGCTAAGAATAGGATTACCCAATTAATGCTGGTATAATATCCTGAAAATGTGCACACACTTGGAAAGAGCACAAATGAATTGTGAAAGTATATATAGGTTGAGAAACAGATTAAATACAAACACAAATACACCAACTGCCCTTTTCATAAGACTTATTCCAATCAACTTATTCTAGATACAGCTTCAAAATGTGATCACAAAAATAATTTTCAAGAATTCAAATACTAGAAAGGAGTAGCAAGGACTCAGCAAGTCACAAAATTATCATTTGCGTCAGTCTCATTGCATTAATTGTTCTTGACATTGCGAACATAAGTTAATATCTCTCTCCTTCCAAGAACTTCAAAAAATTCCCCAACAGGACAATCTCGCCCAATACTGCCTTTCACTGAATGGGAACATAACCCATCCAACTAGAATAACTGTGCAGGAGCATCCTTAATGCTGCTTCCACCAGTATTCAATTGTTCCTTTCCCCCCTGGGGATCCATAAAACATTCAGAATAATTACATCTGCTGTAAGTTTAAATCAACAGTGAAAGACTACTTACTTCAACTGTCCAGGCTGGTGACCCATCATACTTAGTCTTATTTGCTTAAAATTGTTAAACTCTCGTTACAATCTCCGTGTCGTCAACTTGATAATACTCATAGAATTTGAATATAATATGTTTAGTTAAATGTCCTCTACTGCTAGTCAATGTTTGACTTTTGTTGTCAACAATTATTTTTACATTCAATAATTCTCATCTCCACCCTATCTCTTGTAGATTGATTGTAATTACGTTTACTTTGAGTATATTGCCGTGATCAGCTAAGATAGGTACTGTATCAATCAAAAATGACAACCATGCCATGTGATTTCCAGAATAATTGGAAATGTTAATAAAGAAACTGATAGATTGGAAATTAACAGAATTCGAGGATCCAGCATAAACCTAGAAGGACCAGTTATCCTCCCCACCCCCACCCCCTTGCATGATGATTGAGGAAGCACAATGTACTTGAAGTTTGCTGTGCGTGTCCAGGCTTCAGTATACCAGCACATGGTGAACTGAGCCATCTGCATGACTTGGCCACACCACCAGCACAGAGGGTCTGACCTAGTGCTCGGACGTGGGGGGAGGAAAGTCTTCTGTTGCTGCAGCCCTTGCAAGGTTTGCAGCGTCGGCAGGGACTGCCATGGTCAGGGCACCTCTGGTTGTTACCCAGAAACCGCAGCCAAGAGTCATCCAGCTAATCCCTGTCTCGACGTCCCTGAAAAGAAGAAAAGAGACTTACCTGCAGGGCCACTGTCGTTTTCCTCTCCCGTTTCCCCAATCAGGGAGGCGCTGGGCATCCTTCAATCCTGCTTCTTCCCAACGCCCCTCCAAATGGGCACCCAGCTGGCAAAGGAACAGGAAAATGAGGTGGGAGGGCTGGCAACGCACACTCTCATACCTCATTTGAATGACTGTCCTTGACCTTCTTTATTAATGGCAAATGAAAACGAAACACCAACCGTGTGGTAGAAATAGAAAATACCTAATATCTGAAACTGAAATAGTGTCCAGAATAAGCATAATACGGGATTGGGAGTATTTCTGCTTAATGAGTCAATCCCCTAAATCAGTCCGATAAAAACAAGATTAGAGACATCAGCCGTATGTTGGATCTATCAAAAAATTAGATTCATTACAACCAGTGATTTACCAGAAACTGGGCACCTTATAAACATTGTCAGTGCTGATGCAGACCACCCTCTGTGAATCATTTTAACAGGTATAATCAGAATTGTACATGACTAATGCTGAGAAAAATGTCATTTGATTATACTGTGTCAGAAAGTTATATATACATCATAAAGACTGCCAACTTCCACCTCCGTAGCATTGCCTGTCTCCGCCCCTGCCTCAGTCCATCTGCTGCTGAAACCCTCATCCATGCCTTTATTATTACCTCCAGATTCAACTATTCCAATGCTCTCCAGGCCAGCCTCACATCTTCCACCCTCCATAAACTTAAGCTCATCCAAAACTCTGCTGCCGGTATCCTAACTCTCCTGTTCTCCCATCACCCCTGTGCTCGCTAACCTACATTGGCTCCCGGTCCACCAATTGCTTGATTTAAAAATTCTCATCCTCGTGTTCAAATCCCTCCATGACCTCGCCCCTCCCTATCTCTGTAACCTCTTCCTGCCCTACCACCTTCCAAGAACTCTGCGTTCCTCCAATTCTGGCCTCTTGTGCATTCCCCAAATCCTTCGCCCCACAATTGGCGGCCATGCCTTCAGCTGTCTAGGCTCTAAGGTCTGGAATCCCCTCCCTAAACATCTCCAGCTCTCTCTCCTCCAAGACATTCCTTAACAACTATCTCTTTCACCAAGCTTTTGGTCACCAGTCCTAATGTTTCCTTCAATGGCTCGGCATCAAATTTTGAATGATTAGGTTCCTGTGAAGTGCCTTGGGACATTTTACTATGTTAAAGAGGTTATCATAGTATCATAATATTATGGTCGGTATAGCATAGGAGGAGGTCATTCAGCCCATCGTGTCTGTGCTGGCTCTTTGAAAGAGCTATCTAATTAGTCCCATTCCCTTGCTCTTTCCCCATTGCCCTGTACATTTTTTTCACAAGTATTTATCCAATTCCCTTTTGAAAGTTACTACTGAATCTACTTCCACCACCATTTCAGGCAGTGCCTTCCAGATCATCACAACTCTCTGCGTTAAAAAATGTTTCCTCATCTGTCTCTTCAGCCGATCACGTTAAATCTGTGTCCTTTGATTACTGACCTCTCTGTCACTGGAAACAGTTTCTCCTTATTCACTCTGTCAAAACCGTTCATGATTTTGAACACCGCTATCAAATCTCCCTTTAACCTTCTCTGTTCGAAGGAGAACAACCCCAGCTCCTCCAGTCTCTCCACATAATTGAAGTCCCTCACCCCAAGTACCATCCTAGTAAATAAAAACAGAAAAGGTTGGAAATACTCAGCAAGTCAGGCAGCATTTGTGGAGAAAGAAACAAAGTTAATGTTTCAGGTCGATGAGCTTTTGTCAGAGCTGGAAGAAGTTGAAGATTAAACAGTTTTTAAGCAAATACAGAGCCAGGGAAAGGGAGGGGGGAAGGGGAGAGGAGAAAAGAACAAAAGGGAAGGTCCCTGATAGGGTGGAGGGCAGGAGTGATTAAATGACAAAAGCGATGATGCTGCAAGGCAAGGAGGGTGGTAATGGGACAAACAAAGAAACAGAAAATGAGTCGAGAGCAGCTATAAATGGAAACATCAGAACCATTACCAGCACCTAATGTCTGAAAAAAATGGGAGCAGTGATTATGATCTGAAGTTATTGAAATCAATGTTGAGTCCAGAAGGTTGTAAAGTGCTCAATTGAAAGATGAGGTGCTGTTCCTCGAGCTTCCATTGAGCTTTTTTTTAATTCGTTCATGGGATGTGGGCATCGCTGGCGAGGCCGGCATTTATTGCCCATCCCTAATTGCCCTTGAGAAGGTGGTGGTGAGCCGCCTTCTTGAACCGCTGCAGTCCGTGTGGTGACGGTTCTCCCACAGTGCTGTTAGGAAGGGAGTTCCAGGATTTTGACCCAGCGACGATGAAGGAACGGTGATATATTTCCAAGTCAGGATGGAGTGTGACTTGGAGGGGAACGTGCAGGTGGTGTTGTTCCCATGTGCCTGCTGCTCTTGTCCTTCTAGATGGTAGAGGTCGCGGGTTTGGGAGGTGCTGTCGAAGAAGCCTTGGCAAGTTGCTGCAGAGCATCCTGTGGATGGTACACACTGCAGCCACAGTGCGCCGGTGGTGAAGGGAGTGAATGTTTACGACGGTGGATGGGGTGCCAATCAAGCGGCTGCTTTGTCCTGGATGGTGTCGAGCTTCTTGAGTGTTGTTGGAGCTGCACTCATCCAAGCAAGTGGAGAGTATTCCATCACACTCCTGACTTGTGCCTTGTAGATGGTGGAAAGGCTTTGGGGAGTCAGGAGGTGAGTCACTCACTGCAGAATACCCAGCCTCTGACCTGCTCTCGTAGCCACAGTATTTATATGGCTGGTCCAGTTAAGTTTCTGGTCAATGGTGACCCCCAGGATGTTGATGGTGGGGGATTCGGCAATGGTAATGCCGTTGAATGTCATGGGGAGATGGTTAGACTCTCTCTTGTTGGAGATGGTCATTGCCTGGCACTTATCTGGCGTGAATGTTACTTGCCACTTATGAGCCCAAGCCTGGATGTTGTCCAGGTCTTGCTGCTTGCGGGCTCGGACTGCTTCATTATTTGAGGAGTTGCGAATGGAACTGAACATTGTGCAATCATCAGCGAACATCCCCATTTCTGACCTTATAATGGAGGGAAGGTCATTGATGAAGCAGCTGAAAATGGTTGGGCCGAGGACACTGCCCTGAGGAACTCCTGCAGCAATGTCCTGGGGCTGAGATGTTTGGCCTCCAACAACCACTACAATCTTCCTTTGTGCTAGGTATGACTCCAGCCACTGGAGAGTTTTCCCCCTGATTCCCATTGACTTCAATTTTACTAGGGCTCCTTGGTGCCACACTCGGTCAAATGCTGCCTTGGTGTCAAGGGCAGTCACTCTCACCTCACCTCTGGAATTCAGCTCTTTTGTCCATGTTTGGACCAAGGCTGTAATGAGGTCTGAAGCCGAGTGGTCCTGGCCGAACCCAAACTGAGCAACGGTGAGCAGGTTATTGGTGAGTAAGTGCCGCTTGATAGCACTGTCGATGACACCTTCCATCACTTTGCTGATGATTGAGAGTAGACTGATGGGTCGATAATTGGCCAGATTGGATTTGTCCTGCTTTTTGTGGACAGGACATACCTGGGCAATTTTTCACATTGTCGGGTAAATGCCAGTGTTGTAGCTGTACTGGAACAGCTTGGCTCGAGGCACAGCTAGTTCTGGAGCACAAGTCTTCAGCTCTACAGCTGGGATGTTGTCGGGGCCCATAGCCTTTGCTGTATCCAGTGCACTCAGCTGTTTCTTGATATCACGTGGAGTGAATCGAATTGGCTGAAGACTGGCTTCTGTGATGGTGAGGATATCGGGAGGAGGCCGAGATGGATCATCCACTCAGCACTTCCGGCTGAAGATGGTTGCAAACGCTTCAGCCTTGTCTTTTGCACTCACGTGCTGGACTCCGCCATCATTGAGGATGGGGATGTTTGCAGAGCCGCCTTCTCCCGTTAGTTGTTTAATTGTCCACCACCATTCACGACTGGATGTGGCAGGTCTGCAGAGCTTTGATCTGATCCGTTTGTTGTGGAATCGCTTAGCTCTGTCTATAGCGTGCTGCTTCCGCTGTTTAGCATGCATGTAGTCCTGAGTTGTAGCTTCACCAGGTTGGCACCTCATTTTTAGGTATGCCTGGCATGCTCTTCTACACTCCTCATTGAACCAGGGTTGTTCCCTTGGCTTGTTGGCAATGGTAGAGTGAGGAATATGCCGGGCCATGAGGTTACAGATTGTGCTGGAATACAATTCTGCTGCTGCTGATGGCCCACAGTGCCTCATGGATGCCCAGTTTTGAGCTGCTAGATCTGTTCTGAATCCATGCCATTTAGCACGGTGGTAGTGCCACACAACACGTTGGATGCTGTCCTCAGTGCGAAGACAGGACTTCGTCTCCACGAGGACTGTGCGGTGGTAACTCCTACCAATACAGTCATGGACAGATGCATTTGCGACAGGTAGATTGGTGAGGACGAGGTCAAGTAAGTTTTTCCCTCGTGTTGGTTCACTCACCACCTGCCGCAGGCCCAGTCTGGCAGCTATGTCCTTCAGGACTCGGTCAGTAGTGGTGCTACCGAGCTGCTCTTCCATTGAGCTTCATTGGAACAGTGTAAGAAGCGGAGGACAGAGAGGCCAAAGTGGGAGTGGGACGGGGAATTAAAATGCAGGTCAGGGTCATGCTTGCGGACTGAGCGGAGGTGTTCAGCAATGCGATCACTCAATCTGTGTTTGGTCTCCCCAGTGTAGAGGAGACCACATTGTGAGCAGTGAACGCCATTCTAGAAAATCTCTTCTGCACCATCTCTAAGGCCTTGACATCTTTCCTAAAGTGCGGTGCCCAGAATTGAACACAGTACTCCACCTGAGGCCCAACCAGTGTTTCATAAAGGTTTAGCAGAACTTCCATGCTTTTGTACTCTATGCCTTTATTAATAAAGCCCAGGGTCCCAATTGCTTTTTTAACAGCCTTCTCAACTTGTCCTGCCACCTTCAAAGATTTGTGTATGTGCGCTCCCAGATCTCTCTGTTCCTGCATCCACTTTAAAATTGTACCATTTAGTTTATATTGCCTCTCCTCATTCTTCCTACCAAAATATATCACTTCACACTTCTCTGCGTTAAATTTCATCTGCCATATGTCTACCCATTTCATAGAATCATATAGAATCATAGAAGTTACAACATGGAAACAGGCCCTTCGGCCCAACATGTCCATGTCGCCCAGTTTATACCACTAAGCTGGTCCCAATTTCCTGCACTTGGCCCATATCCCTCTATACCCATCTTACCCATGTAACTGTCCAAATGCTTTTTAAAAGACAAAATTGTACCCGCCTCTACTACTGCCTCTGGCAGCTCGTTCCAGACACTCACCACCCTTTGAGTGAAAAAATTGCCCCTCTGGACCCTTTTTCTATCTCTCCCCTCTCACCTTAAATCTATGCCCCCTCGTAATAGACTCCCCTACCTTTGGGAAAATATTTTGACTATCTACCTTATCTATGCCCCTCATTATTTTATAGACTTCTATAAGATCACCCCTTAACCTCCTACTCTCCAGGGAAAAAAGTCCCAGTCTGTCTAACCTCTCCCTATAAGTCAAACCATCAAGTCCCGGTAGCATCCTAGTAAATCTTTTTTGCACTCTTTCTAGTTTAATAATATCCTTTCTATAATAGGGTGACCAGAACTGTACACAGTATTCCAAGTGTGGCCTCACCAATGTCCTGTACAACTTCAACAAGACATCCCAACTCCTGCATTCAATGTTCTGACCAATGAAACCAAGCATGCCGAATGCCTTCTTCACCACCCTATCCACCTGTGACTCCACTTTCAAGGAGCTATGAACCTGTACTCCTAGATCTCTTTGTTCTATAACTCTCCCCAACGCCCTACCATTAACGGAGTAGGTCCTGGCCCGATTTGATCTACCAAAATGCATCACCTCACATTTATCTAAATTAAACTCCATCTGCCATTCATCGGCCCACTGGCCCAATTTATCAAGATCCCGTTGCAATCCTAGATAACCTTCTTCACTGTCCACAATGCCACCAATCTTGGTGTCATCTGCAAACTTACTAACCATGCCTCCTAAATTCTCATCCAAATCATTAATATAAATAACAAATAACAGCGGACCCAGTACCGATCCCTGAGGCACACCGCTGGTCACAGGCCTCCAGTCTGAAAAACAACCCTCTACAACCACCCTCTGTCTTCTGTCGTCAAGCCAATTTTGTATCCAATTGGCTACCTCACCTTGGATCCCATGAGATTTATCCTTATGTAACAACCTACCATGCGGTACCTTGTCAAAGGCTTTGCTGAAGTCCATGTAGACCACGTCTACTGCACAGCCCTCATCTATCTTCTTGGTTACCCCTTCAAAAAACTCAATCAAATTCGTGAGACATGATTTTCCTCTCACAAAACCATGCTGACTGTTCCTAATTAGTCCCTGCCTCTCCAAATGCCTGTAGATCCTGTCCCTCAGAATACCCTCTAACAACTTACCCACTACAGATGTCAGGCTCTCACTGGTCTGTCTATGTCCTCCTGAAGTCTGTTACTATCCTCCACATTGTTTACTACATTTCTGAGTTTCATGTCATCTGCAAGCTTTGAAATTATACCCTCTAGGTCATTAATATATATCAAAAAGAGCAGTGGTCCTAATACTGACCCCTGGGGAGCACCACTTAATACTTCCCTCCAGTTTGAAAAACAACCGTTCACCACTACTCTCTGCTTTCTTTCCCCCAGCCAATTTTGTATCCACACTGCCACTGTCCCTTTAACCCCATGGGCTTCGATTTTGCTAACAAATCTATTATGTGGCATTTTGAATGTCCATATACACAGCACCAACTGCACTACCCTCATAAACCCTCTCTGTTACTTCACCAAAGAACTCAATCAAGTTAGTCAAACATGATTTTCCTTTAACAAATCCATTATATAAATGCAAGTTGTTGTTGAAGTATTTCAACATGAAATTTGGTGTCATTCACACATGCATATGATACTGAATATGGATGTGAAGGCAAAGTAAATTCCAGCTCATACCATCCTTACAGCATCACAAATAACATGGTGTCATTCTTTAACTGACACGAGGGATATGAGATGTGGAACAATTCGTATCCATATTTAGTCAGCCTAGTAAATAAAGGAATTCCTTTTTTTGATAAAAATAGTTGCAGAAACTTCTTGAGAAGACCATTAATTAACTACATTTATTTTGAGCTATGTTTGTTTATGGAGATGGTCCAAGAAAAAATTCATCTGGTCCATTGTAATTTACAATAGGATACACAGGTGATTAATGCCATGTTCTAGTGAAGTTCATTGTCTAAAGGGTCCAAGGCTAAAGAGTAATTTAAATAGGAAAAAAGCATAAATATTACACTGCCAAAATTATTTGGACGATGCAACAGAAAACTGAAATAACACTTCAGTCCCATAACAACTGCAAACAAGTTAGACTGAAGACTAAACAATCAGGCCATGAATATGCAGAAACTTAAAGCAGGACAGTATTCATCAAAGACCCTGATATTCTGGGCCCTCACCTACATGGCAAATCACCACCTGGCCCAAACATGGCTCTTGATATCACAGGGGTCGTGGGTCGATGAGGGGGAATTTCCAGGCTGAAAATGCCCTCACCCCAGGCCTGGATGAAGACTAGTGGCCGGTACACCAGATGAATGAGGTGTACTGGCCTGTCTGATGGTGGAAGTGGAGCCTACCTAGGGCTCCAGGTCAGGATCTCAAGAATTCTTTTTCAAATAGCATTTTCATCAGCCCTCTTATAAAGAGGCCCAGGGTGACTGCTGGGATAATGTTTTGGTAGTAGGGACTGTTTCCTTCTATAATATCTTGTCTCCACTGCATTTATTGCCTCCCTCCCCATAGCCAGCATGTAAGATGTCCCAATAGTGGCACAGGCACTCACCAATGAAATACTCATTTTGTTGTCAAATTTTGTTTGATAATGCTCCTGTGAAGTGCCTTGAGACGGTTTACTATGTTAAAGCAGCTATATAAATGCAAGTTGTTGTCATTGCAATGAGGGAAACTCCACCTGACCCCAGTAAGTCCCATGATGTTAGTCGCAGATATTCCCAACAACCATGTCCTGGCACTTAGGCTGGAGTCATGGACCTGTGTATTTTTAGCTCCTTAATTTCCACTCATATCAAACTAAGGTTCCATAAAGTTAGATTCACATTATCCTAAGTTCATTTGTAATGCTTAGCAATCTCAGAACCAAGCTACATAAAACGGGGGGGGGGGGAAGATATGAGTGGAGTACTTTTTTTTTCTGAACTGTTCTTTCCTTCCCCTTTAATAAATGTATTGGAGTAATCTGTGTTAAGTGTAAGTGTTATCATCCATGCTGATATACGCAAACTAGAGAATGAGACTCAATGCTGAGACATCAGAAATGGAGCTGAATTCCTCATTTTATGTGAGCAACATCAATTTTAAAAGTAATTAGCATTCAATTTCATTACCAATGACATCAGTGGATGAGGTCAACCAAATATCTCTCTTCCTTCCTTCACATATCAACCTGCTAAACATGGGAGTTTTCATTTTACAAAAAAAAATTGTCACCAGAGTTTTTGCTATATATTATTCCCTCCAAATCATAGTATTAGGGTTAGGCTTTCTCTTTTGAGCTGACAAATGGTGAAATTAAGCAAAGCCCTGTCCTCCCAGAATATGCAATAAGTATTTCCCTTTTTACAGGCCAAACTGCTACAATTTTGGGGAAAGGATACATTCCTTTTTGTTTTCTAGTCAGCCACCTTTACTATCAAAGTTTTTGAGACCCACAACAGAAAATCTCAGGAAAACGAAAAGTAAAAATGTTGAGATGCTGCACAGGACTCTCACGATTTGTATTTGTTGTAATTTGCAGACACAGGCACCTCAGTTCGCTAGCAAGTCTGGGCAAGGACTGATTACATAACTAAACTAGAGTGGAGTGCTTGTAGAACCAGAGATTGCATGGAGGTCATCATAAGGTTATGTTTTTTCCAGACTGCTCTGCCAGATACAAGTGTGACCTTACAGTTTATTTCCAAAAGGCTCTGCAAGCATTTCACTGGATATATCAGTGGCCCTCAGCTGCATCATTCATGCTCTGGGTACACAAGGGTCTCCAGTGATTTGGGGTCTCCAGTGATTTGAAGCATCCAGTGTTTTCGACTGCCACTCATGTCATGTGATCTCTCGGCCTTGCTTAGCAGAGTCGGTGGACGTGGCTATTTTCTTTCTTGTCTCTCATTCGCTTCGTCTGCCACGGAAAGCAATTGAGTTATGAAGGAGTAGAAGTCAGACATACGGGGTTAGAGGTCATGCTAGTCTCCGCCAGTAATATCAGCGCAATCTGGGCCCAAACAACCGAACCAGTGCGAAAGATCGAGGAATTTTAAACGTAAGCGAGTTTCGCCAAAAACCGCTTACAGTCGTGTTTTCCGCGATTTTTTTACGCTGGGTCAAGATTCAGTTCACCTGAATCAGGCCCTGCCCACAAAACTGGCCACGCCCCCAGGTCAAAATTTGTGAGATTGCGCTGCTTCGGGAAAGCTCTTCAAATTGCATTAATTTCTTAGGCGCACAGACACTAGGAGGCATGTTACAAAAGCTTTTTCATATCAAAATATTTAATTTATTGAGAAACTGATGACTGTACACCAATGAACTATTAAGTGGTTCAATATGTTTTTTTTTAAAGTCATTTTCAGTGATTTTTAATCAACTTACTCCTATTTGGAGAACTGGACACTCTTATTAAAATGCTGATTTTTGGTGATCAACCCATTTTGAGATGTATTATTAAAACTGCGGCAGGTTACCACTCTTAAATACGTCAAGGGGCACATTTTTAATGGAAAGAAAAAGAAAAGAAACGATTACTTTCTATTACGCTGCCCGATTGCACCGGTTCATGGAAGATATTATGTTTGTGATTATGCAAATGAATTTTAGCGGAAACTTGAACTGTGACCTAATCAACGCAATTTCAAGCGCACATTGGGCGCAATTTCCCGATTGCGCCCAAGGCGGAATCTCTACTTACCCCAGGCGGTGTTCTTTTTTAAGATATCTTGTAATTCTCAGAGGGTTCCAAAGTATTTGAAATAAACTTATTCAAGGTATGGTGCTAATGCCATAATCCAGCTTTTGTTGCAATTTAAGTGATTTGTAATTTTGTCTGTGTTAGTTGAAATCTGTGTATATTCAGTGCTCTTTCAGAATGTTTGGACACCAAAGCCCTCTATCATCACTTGGTATCTTGCTCCTGACTGAAAACCAGCTCACAGGTGATGATTTATTTTCCCTTATCAATGCCACCCACCCTCCCAGTTTCATATTCTGTCACATCCCCCACCCAAATTGCCATGCCAGTGGCATAACTTATGTCACCTGAGTCCATCTTGGCCTCTCGATCTTCGAGCACCTTTAAATTATTTGAACACTTCACCCTCTTTCAACCTCAAAATCTCCTTAAATATTCTCATTATCTGTAGATATCCTAAGCCCCAAAATAATTTTTTCAACAAGATCTGTTCCTTTTAGTCTTTGCATTAAGCAACTCTGTATCCTTGGTGATTTTATCCCTAACCACAAACCTTCACACTTTATCCTTTAAAAAAATCTGCTCCTTCCCCACACAGCTCCCTCATCAACAGAATCTGTAACATTCAACATCCTTGCCTCTGGCCCTCCACCCAATATGGTACCACAACCCCTGCTGATCTGCTCTATAATTCCCATAGCTCTGCCTATGATACCCTTAAGCCCATCAAGTCATTCACTGTCTCTCATCCTCACTGGTCTTTGGTACAGTTCCCACCTCTGCCTCCTTAAGCCTGAGGGCCACGGACTCGAGTGCATCTGACACGTGATTGGCTGATCATCCACTGCCAGATTGGGTTAACCATCTCAAATAATGCCCTGTCTCCCACTCTAATGCCAAATATGTCCAATCCTGGAAGACAAGAAGTCCTAAACTTGCCCGTCAACTACCAACTGCTTCTCTGAACCCGTCCCTGTTCCCCTGCTTTGACTTTCCTCTATCTCCTCTTTCCTCACCACCAAAACCAAGTACAGGGAGCTTACCGACTTTTTAACTTTGAAATTGCAGCAATCTATGCAGCTGCTTCGGTCTTAAATACTTCCCTCACTGTTCCTGAACCTCCCCAGACACTACATCACACCTGTCCTTATACCTTGTCACGCTGTAGCTTCTCTGAGACCCACCCCCTGCTCCCTTGGTCCCATCCCCATCCAATACCTGACCACTAAGCCAGCTTTCCTTGTCCAAATACTTTGTGACATCTTAAATTGTTCCCTCTTTACAGGCGTCATTCCACCCCTTCAAAGCTGCCATCATCATCCGCTTCCTCAAAACAACATCCTCGACCCTAATGCTTTCTCTGACTACCTCCCTGCCTCTAACTCTCTTGCTGCTCTGAAGTCCTAAAATGAGCCATTGTCACTTAGTCCTACGCTCACCTCTGTCGTTGTTTGAATCCTTTCAATTTAGTTTTTGCTTTGCCCACACAAATGAGACTGCCTTACTCAAAGTTACCCACAACATCCTGTGTGATTATAACTTTGAAGCATTATCTCTCCTCCTTATCTCTGCAGCATTCAGCACGGTTGACCCCTTCATTCTTCTCCAATGTTTCTCCTCAGTGGTCCACCTCTGAATATGTTTCCAATCCTATTGTCCCAATACATTGCCAGCAATGGCTTCTCCTCATGCCCCCACACCTTCACCTCCGCAAACCCCAAGTTTTCATTCTTGGCCCCCCTCCATTTCTTTGTTTACATGTTGTCCCTCAGTGGGGGCATTATCCACAGACATACAGCCAGTTTCCATATTTTATACTGATGACACTTTAGTCTACTTCTCCACCACTATACTCTATTCCACCTCTGAGTTGTCAGACTGTTTGCCCATGGATGAACTGAGACCTCCTTCAACTAAACATTGGGAAGACCCAAGCCACCTTATATGGCTTCCACTAAAATTTTGTAACCTTTGCCCAAATTCCACTTCCCTTCCTGGTAGCTCGTTGTGCTGAATCGGATGATGTGAAACCTCAGTACTTAATTTGATTCTGAGTTAACTCTCAAATGCTTCATCCTCCCCATCACTGAGACCACTAATTTCCACCTCTGAGGTACGGCCCGCCTCAATCATTACCTCACCCCCCTCACGGTCGTTGAAACTGTTGTTCATATTTGCATTAACTCCAAATTCACCATCTTCAATGTCTTCCTCTGCAACCCTCCATGCTCCATTGTATACAAATTCACTCCAAGGTCCACTGCCTGGATCCCATCCTACGCTAAGTCTTGCTTGCCAATCACTCCTGTCCTTGTAGACCTCCATTGGTCCCCCGTTCACCAATGTATCAAATTCAAATTCATCACCGTTATTTGCAAATCCCTCTTCCAGTGCTATGTCTCAACCCCTATACTTTGGTCCTCCCGTTCTGGCCTCCTGTGTATCTCCTCCTCCTTCCACTTCAACAATTGTCGCAGAGTCTTCAGCCATCTGGGCCCTATACTTTAGAATCTCTCACTATAGGGAGAGATTGTCCCAAAGGACACAATTCTAAAAGGGATACAAGAACGGAGAGACCTGGCGGTGTATGTACACAAATCGTTGAAGGTGGCAGGGCAGGTTGAGAAAGCGCTTAAAAAAGCATACAGGATCATGGGCTTTATAAATAGAGGCATAGAATACAAAAGCAAGGAAATCATGATGAACCTTTATAAAACACTGGTTTGGCCACAACTGGAGTATTGTGTCCAGTTCTGGGCACCGTACTTCAGGAAAGATGTGAAAGCCTTAGAGAGGATGCAAAAGAGATTTACTAGAATGATTCCAGGGATGAGGGACTTTAGTTTCGTGGATAGACTGGAGAAGCTGGGGTTGTTCTCCTTGGAACAGAGAAGGTTGAGAGGAGATTTGATAGAGGTATTCAAAATCATGAAGGATCTAGACAGAGTAGATAGAGAGAAACTGTACCCATTGGTGAAAGGGTCAAGAACCAGAGGGCATAGATTTAAGGTGACTGGCAAAAGAACCAAAGGTGTCATGAGGAAAAACTTTTTTACACAGCGAGTGGTTAGGATCTGGAATGAATTGAAGTCAATGGGAATCAGGGGGAAAACTCTCCAGTGGCTGGAGTCATACCTAGCGCAAAGGAAAATGGTAGTGGTTGTTGGAGGCCAATCATCTCAGCCCCAGGACATTGCTGCAGGAGTTCCTCAAGGCAGTGTCCTAGGCCCAACCATCTTCAGCTGCTTCATCAATGACCTTCCCTCCATCATAAGGTCAGAAATGGGGATGTTCGCTGATGATTGCACAGTGTTCAGTTCCATTCACAACCTCTCAAATAATGAAGCAGTCCGAGCCCACATGCAGCAAGACCTGGACAACATCCAGGCTTGGGCTCATAAGTGGCAAGTAACATTCGTGTCAGATAAGTGCCAGGCAATGACCATCTCCAACAAGAGAGAGTCTAACCACCTCTCCATGACATTCAACGGCATTACCATCGCCGAATCCCCCACCATCAACATCCTGGGGGTCACCATTGACCAGAAACTTAACTGGACCAGCCATATAAATACTGTGGCTACAAGAGCAGGTCAGAGGCTGGGTATTCTATGGTGAGTGACTCACCTCCTGACTCCCCAAAACCTTTCCACCATCTACAAGGCACAAGTCAGGAGTGTGATGGAATACTCTCCACTTGCTTGGATGAGTGCAGCTCCAACAACACTCAAGAAGCTCGACACCATCCAAGATAAAGCAGCCCGCTTGATTGGCACCTCATCCACCACCCTTAACATTCACTCCCTTCACCACCGGCGCACTGTGGCTGCAGTGTGTACCATCCACAGGATGCACTGCAGCAACTCGCCAAGGCTTCTTCGTCAGCACCTCCCAAACCCGCGACCTCTACCACCTAGAAGGACAAGAGCAGCAGGCACATGGGAACAACACCACCTGCACGTTCCCCTCCAAGTCACACACCATCCCGACTTGGAAATATATCGCCGTTCCTTCATCGTCACTGGGTCAACATCCTGGAACTCCCTTCCTAACAGCACTGTGGGAGAACCTTCACCACACGGACTGCAGCGGTTCAAGAAGGCGGCTCACCACCACCTTCTCAAGGGCAATTAGGGATGGGCAATAAATGCCGGCCTCGCCAGCGACGCCCACATCCCATGAACGGATACAAAAAAAGGGGGTGGTGGAGGCAGATTCAATCATGGCCTTCAAAAGAGAACTGGATAAGTACTTGAAAAGAAAAAATTTGCATGGCTACAGGGATAGGGCGGGGGAGTGGGACCAACTGAATTGCTCTTGCATCGAGCCGGCACGGACTTGATGGGCTGAATGGCCTCCGTCCGTGCTATAACCTTTCTATGATTCTAAACCCCTGCAGTTCGCTATTTCTTTCCTGCCTTTAAAAGCCTTTTCAAAGCCAATCATTTTGACCTTGCATTCAGTGATCTCTCCTAGCTTTTGTACTGTTGCTTGGTATCCGTTTCCTTTTTGAAAAACTCCTTGGAATGTTTTTTCCTTTAAAGATGCTGTACAAGTGAAAATAGCTTCTTGTTCCTTCCAGCTTACAAGCTACATAGAATCATACAGCTCAGAGGGAAGCCATTCGGCCCATTGTGTCTAAGCCGGCTCTTTGAAAGAGCTATCCAATTATTCCCACTCCCCCTGCTCTTTCCCCATCGCCCTGCAAATTTTTCCTTTTCAAGTATTTATCCAATTCCCTTTTGAAAGTTACGATTGAATCTGCTTCCACCAGCCTTTCAGGCAGTGCATTCCAGATCATAACAGCTCACTGCGTGAAAACAATTCTCCTCCTTTCCCCCCTGGTGTCTGGTTTCTGATTTATAACATTTAAAAGAAAGCATTTTTGCATAAATTGCATTTGCTGAATGCCTCAAGGGAGAGACAGAAAAACACACAGAACTGATTGAACATTTCTTAATTCATTTTTTTGAATAAAGAAGTCTTTGTTTTCGGTTTGTTTAAAGGTAGCTTTGGTGCAGAAATTTTCAAGTGTCTTTTTTTTGAAAACTTTCAATATTTTGTAATGTGACCCGTAGGTCAATAAACACACGTTACTTATATCTGAAAGTTTAATTATTTCATGCGGAATTCAAATTCTAGTAAAATCCAATAAAATGTGACTCACAAGCAGAGAGTGATCTCATCCACATAATTTTCTGAGCTGAGCCAGAGGTCAATTACAGTCATAATTACATGCATATAAAATAGTTCAATTAATAAATTTACTTGTTAAGCCAAGCTTTGTGTATTTATAATGAAAACAGAAACCGCTGGAAACTCTCAGCAGGTCAGGCAGCAACTGTGGAGAGAGAAACAAATTTAACATTTTAGGTCGATGATCTTTCAACAGAACTGGAAGAAGTTAGAGAATTAACGGTTTACAAGCAAGTAGAGAGCCACGGGTGGGGCAGGGCGGGAAGGGGGAAAAGTGTGTGTCTATGTGAGGAGTTGGGGGGGAGGGGGGTTTATACTTGCTTATAAACTGTTAATTCTCTAACTTCTTCGAGTTTTGATGAAAGATCATCGACCTGAAACATTGGGCACGATTTTAACGGGTGGGTTGGTGGCAGGGGGGCATTCGAAATTGCAACCATTTCAGACCCAACCATAATCCGCCTCCAACCCACCCATTTCCGGTTTTCACCGGGGTGGGACGATGGGTGGGCGAACAATCCGCTCCCAGGAGGTGGGTCGGGCCTTAAAACCTTTTCAAGGATGATTCGGGCCTCCATTTTCCCCACAGTTTCCAATTTCAACCCCGGGGGGGGGCCGCGATTCCCGGGCCTTGTCTTTTACGCCTCGTGAATGGAGGTGAGAAGGCCCGCGACTAACGGGTAGGTGAAGGCACAGCTTGTAGGCCGGGAGGAGCAGGAGTGCTTCCCACAGGCCCAACAAGCCTACCTGCAGTGACCCCCTCCCTGCACAACGATCGTGGACCCCCAACCCTGATCGCAGGCTCCCGACCCTGATTGCGGACCCCCGACCCCGATCCTCCCCCCAACGATCCCGGACCCCCAAACCTGACCCTGATCCCCCCCCCCCCCGCATTGATCGCGGACCCCTGCGATGACCCCCAATCATGATAAACCCCCCTCCACGTGACTGACCCCCGATCCCTCCCCCCATGACTGACGGCCCCGTGCCAACCTATGCCCCTGCGTCAACCCATGCTCATCCATGGCCCCTGCCTACCCATGCCCCCTGCCCAGTCATGCCCCCCATGATTTCCCCCCCCCCCCCCCCCCCAGCCATACAAACAAAGACTTACCTGCAGACTTATCTGAAGACGTCCTGTCCCTGGCTGATCTCCCGTCCGACTGAGACCAGCCTATCAAACAGGCCGGTCAGTTGGACGGGAAACCAACAAGAAAAATAAAAGACGTCCTTACGTCAAAATCGTAAGGACATCCGGGAGACCCGTACTTCCGGGTTTCCTGTCTGCAGTTTGACCTCCAGCCCATCCAGTAAAAAGAAACATGCGTATTTTTGTCCCTTTTGGTTCAATCAATTGTTGGAATTGGTATTTATCCCTCTACTGAACATAGTTTTTTCTCCCAGCTAGTTTCCAAATGCAATGTATTTAATACAGGTGTTACTGCATCAATGCAATGCAGTTAAAAGACAGTATAATTGTACAAGGTACAACATAACGGTATTTTGAAGTTGCTTATTTGAGTTGCATTTTGCAGAAATAGTCTCTCATCAGTTGAGCTTCGTCTTGGCTGCAATATAACTGAAAACGCTGCAAAGTCATCTGTTTAAGCATTTAACATCGGTGCCCATTTGCCAAGAAAGAATAGGAACAAGATTTAGGGCCAAATTAATGACCGTTCACTGAAAATAATTGCTCAATAGGAACACATGATCAACAAGGCCAATCAATTTCTGGAATGCAACTCTAGGTTCATTGATTAGAAGTTGACGCAAGTTATTCTCCCATTGTATAGATAATTGGATAGCTCTTTCAAAGAGCCGGCACAGGCACAATGGGCTGAAAGGCCTCCTTCTGAACTGTATCATTCTATGATTCTACAATAATTGTTAAGGCCTGATTCAGGATATTGCACTCAACTTTGAGCATCCTTCATTCAGACAGGATTCAGGGGAAGCGCCAAAGATGATTCCTGGACTGTCGAAATGCCTAAAAATGCTTCACACAATGAATTACCTTTTACAGTGCAATGACAGTGAGTAGGTAAACATAATTTGCCTTTTGTTTTGATACAAGGAACTTACGATCTGCGGGCTTTGACGGTGGAAACCATGCATTGTTTTTTGACAAATAAGACAGTCTGTGAATGCAGCCACCATTCTTGCAAAAACTCTTGTCAGTTTTACTTGCCTCACAGAATCACAACGCCAGAATATTATTTTCCCTCTTTATGTTGCTTCCATTGAAAAGAAGCGTCAATTAGTTAATATCTACGGGGCTTTACTTTTCTAAGTAGAAAGGATTAAATGTTTTCACCAATCTAGGCAACTTTTTTATGTCCTGTGGGAGTAAAGCCTTGGGAATGCCCATTATAAAATATATTAGTTGCGGAGTGCATAGCGATACACTCCACACAAGAATATATTAAAGGGCATGGGGAAAGGTGATTACAAGATGCAGACATGGGATGATTCATAGTTTAGCTAGGATGTTACTTAGCGATGGTTAAAATTTTAATTAATGCAAGGCCTAGCAAAAATGTGATTGGTACCTTGTATTCTGAAACTTTATCCATCGAAGCACAAGTTATGTCTTTTGAATATTGATTTGATTTACAGTTTTCTATCCAGATGACTATTGATGAATATATATGGTAGTGAAACCTGTAATTTTCAGCTCAGTTTTCAATGGTATGTAAAGTGACACCTGGACTCCATCTTGTGAGGGCAGGGGATGCAGGAATATCACCTCATTCAGGAGGTTTTTGAAAGTTAGTGCTCTCAAGTCTTACAAATATTTAAGATGTTTAAACTCTTGTGAATTAATTAATTCACATTGTTTAACAATTATTTGTCTTGCTCGATCCTTGTGGTTTGCTTGCTTCTGTGTAATCATTTTTCTTGTGAATAAATTCAACTGTTAGTTATAGCCTAAATGATATGATCTGGCAAAGTGGTATATTCCAGTGTATCAAAGCAGACATGAAGCCATAATGGTTAGTTCACACAATCTCCAGTGCAGAATACCAAGATAATAAGTTTAAATGCCAATCTGTGGCCTTGGCCCAAACATGGACAAAGAGCTGAATTCCAGAGGTGAGGAGAGAGTGACTGCCCTTGACATCAAGGCAGCAGTTGATCGAGTGTGGCACCAAGGAGCCCTAGTAAAATTGAAGTCAATGGGAATCAGGGGGAAAACTCTCCAGTGGCTGGAGTCATACCTAGCACAAAGGAAGATGGTAGTGGTTGTTGGAGGCCAATCATCTCAGCCCCAGGGCATTGCTGCAGGAGTTCCTCAAGGCAGTGTCCTAGGCCCAACCATCTTCAGCTGCTTCATCAATGACCTTCCCTCCATCATAAGGTCAGAAATGGGGATGTTCGCTGACGATTGCACAGTGTTCAGTTCCATTCGCAACCCCTCAAATAATGAAGTAGTCCGAGCCCGCATGCAGCAAGACCTGGACAACATCCAAGCTTGGGCTTATGAGTGGCAAGTAACATTCGCAGCAGACAAGTGCCAGGCAATGACCATCTCCAACAAGAGAGAGTCTAACCACCTCCCCTTGACATTCAACGGCATTACCATCGACAAATCCCCCACCATCAACATCCTGGGGGTCACCATTGACCAGAAAATTAATTGGACCAGCCATATGCATACTGTGGCTACAAGAGCAGGTCAGAGGCTGGGTATTCTGCGGTGAGTGACTCATCTCCTGATTCCCCAAAGCCTTTCCACTATCTCCCTTCCTAACAGCACTGTGGGAGAACCTTCACACGGACTGCAGCAGTTCAAGAAGGCGGCTCACCACCACCTTCTCAAGGGCAATTAGGGATGGGGAATAAATGCCGTCCTCGCCAGCGATACACACATCCCATGAACGAATTTTAAAAAAAGTTATTCCCATTCACATTATGCATCGGGAGCAAGTTTAATTTTGTAGGAGACACAGACCTGCTTGCCAAAACTGCCTTATTGCCTTGCACCCGAGTTTTAAAGTGTTGGTAGGAGGCACTAATAATTATAAAGTACAAAGCCAAGATATCAAAAAGAATTTATAAGGGATAATAATTGGCATAAATGAGGTGTGAATGGAGAACATTATCAATTGAGACCTCAATTAGGTATGTTAAATTAGCATCTTGTCCTCCTGCAAATGAGGATGTAGAAGTATTTATATATGATCTTTCTGACGGCAGTTAGGAATTTAAATAAGCAATAAATTGTGTTGTAGACATAAATACTGAAGGACAGCTAATTGGGTACTTCGCATGGTCTCAGTAAATGATAGCCTAGCCGTTCCCATGCACGTGCTGTAAAAAAAAAATTAAAGTTAGAAACAACTTTTCAATTGAGCTGCTTCAGTTTGATCTAATATGAAAAGAAAGAATGTGGCCTCCCAAAATCTCGGGTACTATTACTCAGCAGTCCAGCTGTCAGAAGTTCCGGCCTGGAACAAGGCTAATCCAGTGGAGTTGCAGGTAACCATGGAGTAATCAAGGTTCCTTGCTTGCTGCCCACACGAACTTGGAGATTAACCTCTCAAGGTCGCAAAAATGTGAAGACTTTGACAATGACAGATGGAATTTTATATAAGTAGAGGTGACGAGGCAGTACCTGTATCTTTTTTTTAAGTTTCCTGTGCCAGTGGTGAAGTAGGGAAGCTGCTGTATCTCTCTCGGTCGGTGTACTTGGTTTATTCGGGGCAAGTTGCTTATGTATAGGGGTTTGAGATCAAAAAATAAGTCTACTACAGCATCTTTAAAATGCTCTTGTGTTGCACATTATGGTTCCTGTTGCATATCTAGATTTCAAGAGCATATAAATCAGGCTTGTGTGTTATTTATATCTCATTCACATCCGTTCCTTTTGATTAATTTATGTATCGACTTTGGTCCATGGAAGTTACTGCATATTTAGTTCCTAATCAGAGGGCCTTGTACAACTTTTTGTCAAATTAGCCTAGCGCCAGAAAAGACCACCATCAAGTCTATGTTTGTAGCAGTTCATTAACATGAGGATGATGAATGCTTACTCTGTGAGACATAAGGACATATTTCCATCTGTATACAAAGCTTAAGAATTTTATTTACTCAATTATTATAAACTAAAATAAATTTTCTTTAATTTTGCAAAGAGAAAAATGTATGTCACAATATACCACTGGCTCTGCCACCATAACATTGCACATAATGTGACAAATTATAGTAGTTTTAAGTTAACCATAGAGAAAAAGTGTTTTTTGAAAAAAAAGTTCTGAGTTGCCACTGTGTTGTTGCAAAAGTTTTATTTTATTTCCATGCATATTATCCTGGAAAATAATGTTTCACTGTGAGACGAGAACTGTTGCCAGTTGGTTGGCAAGGGTTTAGATCTTGATGAAAACCTAATGTGGCTCATGTTTCAAGTCTGTCAAAATCAACATCTCTGCCAGTGGACAAGGCAGGTTTTGGTTTTACTGCAAAGCATTCTTTCCATGGAATTAAATACCAATTCCAGTTCTCTCTGTGTGGGCTTTCTGTTACTTTTCGTCTTTGACCACCTCATTCCCACCACCCCCCTCCCCACCCTACCGTCCGAATTCCCAGTGAGTTATCAGTTTTGTATCTGCGATCCCTCCCAAACCAACACATTAAGTCCTCGTAGAAATAATTGTTTGGAAGGAAAAGGAGGTAGTGAATGATTTATTTTTTTCTCAAACATGATAGCAAGCTGCACATAAAGATGATTAAAATAGCTGATGTTGATAACTATGAATTTATCTTAACTCATATAACCAGCTCATCAAGGAATTAGTGTCTTAATTTGTGGCTGTACATTTACCGATGCAGGAACGCTGCCTGATTTTCCGATGGACTTTACCCGGCATTAATAGCATGTGACAGTTAAAACCAACTTCCAGCTGGCACTTGTGCCAGTGACAGTTGGTTTATACCAGCATGGGTGGAATTGGGTCATTGGAACAGGTGGGTGGAATTATTGACCTGCTCCTGATTTGTTTCATTTTTTGAGAAACAGTGTTTGGGCTTCAACACTGCAACGTATAGACTTTTGAACCGGCGTAAAAGATTGCGGAATCTCGAGCGTAAGTGGTTATGGGCGTAACTCACTTACGTTTTAAATTCCGTGACCTTTTGTACTATTTCAGTCGATTCTGCCCAGATTGTGCTGATATCTGGGTGGAAAAAGCATGCGCTAACTCCAGTGTTTTTCTTAACAGTGCGCTTTTTTTACTTTTGTGGGTTGGGGATTCATGATATGTTTCTAGACATTTCGAGGTATAAACAAATTTGTATTTATTTGCACCTGTTTGGCTATCTCACTATTGCTTTTCATCATGGTGGAGACAAAATGGCAGATTACCGCCAATGAGAAATTTAGATATTTAACATGGTTAACAGTGGAAAATATCTGTAATTATCACCAGTAAAAATGCTCCCCAAAGCCATTCAGTGCTAATAAAAAAGGATTACAAGTGCAAGAAAAACATCATAAGTAGATGTTCTGACATTGTCCTCCATCAGGAAAATAAACTGTAATATTTTTTCTTGTCTAAACACATGGTGCAATATCACCTCTAGCTTAATCATGCATTGCAAAGCCAAGAACTAACCATCTCTCACCCATATGAGCCCTAGCTTCTTCCAGTTAAACATTGGGAAGAGCATTTCTAGCGTTCATCGCAAAGTCCGTGCCCTTGCCAATGATTCCATCCCCCTGTCCTGGCCACTGTCTCCGGTTGAAGTAGACTGTTTGCAACACAGCATCCTTTTTGATCCCGAGCTGAGTTTCTGACCCCATATCTATTCCATCACAAAGACCTCCGATTCCCACCTCCGTAACATGGCCCATCTCCATCCCTGCCTCAGCCCATCTGCTGAAACCCTCACCCATGCCTTTGTTACCTTCAGACTTGACTATTCCAATGCTCTCCCTGTCGGCCATCCGTCCTCTTCCCCCCCCATAAATTTCAGCTCATCCAAAACTCTGCTGCCTGTATCCTATCCCGCACCAAGTCCTTTTCACCCATCACCCCTGTGCTCACTGACCTACATTGGCTCCCGGTCCACCAAAGCCTTAAATTTAAAATTCTCATATTCGTGTTCAAATCCTTTTACGGTCTCACCTCTCCCTATCTCTGTAACCTCCTCCAGCCTACAACCCTCTGAGATCTCTGCATTCCTCCAACTCTGGCCTCTTGGGCACCCGAAAAACCCTACGTTAAAGGTGCTATATAAATGCGAGGTGTTGTTGCTAAATTAAAGAAGGAGCTACAAACTGCAACTAACTGCTGCTATACCTTGCTTGCGAGTACTTAATGTAGACACTCAGAATTAAACTTGGGAATATATTTCATTCAGCTTGATAAGAATAAAATCTATTAATATTCTTTAATTAAGATTTTTTTAAAGTACTAGAACCTGAGACCTGGAGTAAAATCTGGCCGGATTGGTAGGATTGTAGTCTCCTCTTTGACGTTCATAACATTTCTACGTGAAATGAATGTGGACAGGTTGAACTCGATTCAGAACAAAACTGCCCACAAATTTGGATTTCCACTTGGAGAGCTCACAGATGGCTGTTGCAGAAAATGGAAAGGTTCATGCTGGTATTGTTTTGAAGTTAAGGTTGAAATACATTAGGAGAAAATTTCCTCTGTGCACTATGTATAATTAAATCGTAGAGCGATTGTTTATGAACCACTGTGTTTACGAATAGCACACAGAGAAAATCTTCCACCATTAATGGGATGGGGCAGGGGGGATCTTTACAGGCCTTCAATTCCAGATCTTAAAAGTGCTTCATACTGACATAAATGCCAAGCTACAGTGAACTGTTTTACTCGCCAGTGCTAATGTCACTCACCTTGAAGGGATCAAACGTCTAGTAAAAAAAATTACAGAAAATGCCATCTTTAAGTGAACCTTTTGACGTGAGTGAGAAGGACCCCAGCTATTTTTTAAAGTGTGTCTTCCCCCCCAACATTGCATAGTTTTTTAAAAATTGTGCAACAACTGGATTAACCCATGTGGTCTGCCACGATGACATTTTTTTTAATCAAAAAAAAATTGATGTGGTCATGCAAATTTAATTTAATAGTCATGGGTGTTTATCTCCACTTTGTCTTAGAATTTGATCTCCTTGGACTGAGTGACACCTGAGGTAACTCATTTATGCCAGATGTCCCTGTTCTCTCCAGGCAGGTAATGCATTCCATTTGGCATCTAGCAGCTCTCCAAGTTAGGCATTGTCTTCCTCTCCCTCTCTGAGTTTGTGGCTGCCAAATAGTATCTGATTTTAAATCTTCTTGGGCTTCCTCATTATGTGTCCCAGTTATCGAAGCCATCTTCCTCTAATGGTGTTACTGACTAACCTGCTCCCTGCTTAATGCAGCACTATGTCATTCCTTTCCTGGTCTAAGAATTTTTTCTGCATTCTCCTTCTTAATTACTGAATGTGGAATCTGTCCAATATTTTTTTCTTGTTGTTCCTTGAGCTGCCAGATCTCACTGCTCCAGACAAGGACAAATTGTACAAAACTCATACAGATCTTGAGCTCAATATTCTCATTAATATTCCATAAGTTCCAGATCTTATCAGCCTTTCCAGTTCATGAATTCACTTCTTTTTTATCTCCATCTCAGCCATTATTCTGTTTCCAGATAGATGAGAGTCCATTTCTCCCAGTGTTATTTAGCCATTTGATCTTATGTTAATATCTATTGTCCTTCTCAGATTGTAATCGATTTAAGTGGTGTAATTACCATCATTATGTAAAAGCATTTGGCGCTTCTAACCTTTGCCCTGACACAGCATTTTCCATCTTTGTAGAGATTCTTGATGATGTTTATCATATTTGATGAGTGCATGGTTCAGCAAGATATTCCAGAGAGTAACCCCAATGAATGCTGTCAAAACAAAATTCAAGAATCTACAAATTTCAACTTTAGTGGCTTCCGAAATTCAAGACAACTCTCAATTATCCCTATTGGGGAGAAAATCCGGGGATGAAGTCTATACTCTCAAAACAGGATTGAGCACCAGCTTGATTCTGTTGAGCAAAACTTTCCAGGATTAAAAAAGACACCTTTCTTCAGTTGAAATTAGATACATCTCCTTTCTTTGTTCGTTTCAAAGCTATTCCTTATCTCTCTTCATGGTGTGGGGCTCGTTTCTGTCCCATACTCAACAACAACTTGCCTTTATATAGAGCCTTTAATGTAAAAGAAATGTCCAAGGCACTGCACAGAAGTGTGATCGGACAAGAATTGACACCAAGCTAAAGAATGAGATTTTAGTAGCAGTATCTAAAGACTTCGTCAAAGAAATGGCTTTTAAGGAGGGTTTTAAAGGAGGAGAGGTGGGGAGATAGAGAGGTTTAAGGAGGGAACTAAGGGACTTAGGGCAGTCTTTGAGATGTAGAGGATATGTGGTCAGAAGCTCATCTTGGGGTCAAACAGTCGACTTCAACCTGAGCCGGTGGCCGGGGAGAGAGATGGAATTGGTACGGAGTTTGTGGTGGGGGCCGAAGGCAATGGATTGGTCTTCCCTACGTTTAACTGGAGAAAATTGTGGCTCATCCAGGACTAAATGTCGGACAAGTGGTCTGACAACACAGAGGCGGTGGAGTTGTCGAGAGGTGATGGAGAGGTAGAGCTGAATGTCGTCAGTGTACATGTGGAACCTGACACCATGTCTTATGATGATGTTACCAAGGGGCAGCATGTAGACAAGGAAGAGGAAGGGGCCAAGGATAGGTCCTTGGGAGATTCCAGAGGTAACAATGTGGGGGAAGGAAGATATACCATTGCTGGAGATGTTGTGGCTACGATTGCAAAGGTAAAATTGGAACCAAGCAAAGGCAGTCCCACTCAGCTGGACAACAGAGGAGAGGTATTGGAGGAGGATGGTGTGGTCGACCATGTCAAAGGCTGAAGACAGATCGAGAAGGATGAGGAGAGAGAGTGCACCATGGTCACAGTCACAGAGGATGTCATTTGTGATTTTGAGTTGGGCCCTTTCAATGCAGTGGCATTCTTCCACATATCTTCTGCATCCATCTGACCATAGTTTCCCCTTCAGCCTTAAATATATTTTACCTGCTATCTTGTCAGCATGAGCAAAATACCCCTTCTTTTACATTCTCCTCAAGTATTTTGGGATCAATTTCCATATCTAGGTCTCGATAATACATACTGTTTTTAGCATAGTCAGCAGTTGGCTGGTTCATCCATCCATTTTTTTTACCCCATCTTTATTATTCACTGGCTGTAGCTTCTTACAGATACTGTAGATCAGTGACTCTGAAACTGTAGGGTGCAACATCTGCCTTGGTGTGATATGGCTAGCGGCCGAGAAGAGCAAGATTCAATGCTGCATTATTTTTAACCTGCCGGGTGAACAGCCAGAGGTCGTGGTCCATATCAGTACCAGCGACATAGGTAGAAAGAGGGATGAGATCCTGCAGGCAGATTTTAAGGAGTTAGGAAAGAGATTAAGAAGCAGGACCCGGTGCCACGCGCTAGTGCATATAGAAATAGGAGGATAGAGCAGATGAATGCGTGGCTGGAGGGATGGTGCAGGAGGGAGGGCTTTAGATTCCTGGGGCATTGGGACCAGTTCTGGGGGAGGTGGGACGTGTACAGGCTGGACGGGTTGCACCTCAATGGAGTTGGGACCAATGTCCTTGCCGGGGGGTTTAAATTAATTTGGCAGGGTGATGAGCACCAGGATGTAGCAATGGAAAGGAGAAACAAGGGGCACAAAGGATCGGGGGAGATAGATATCACTATCGCAAGTAATAGTACAGTATTAGGCGGGATCAGATGAAGAAAAAGTACAAGAAAGTTTGAGACGGGTTTGCAGTGCATGTGTGTAAATGCACGAAACGTGGTAAACAAGATTGGTGAGCTGCAGGCGCAAATAGCCACATGGGAATATGACGTCGTGGCGATAACGGAGACCTGGCTCAAAAAAGGGCAGGATTGGGTACTAAATATTCCTGGATATAGGTGTTCAGGAAAGAAAGGGGGGGAGGGGTGGCAGTATTGATTAAGGAGAATACTGCAGTACTGGAGAGAGAGAATGTCCTGGAGGGGTCAAGGACAGAATCTATTTGGTTAGAGTTAAGAAACAATAGAGGTGGCGTTAAACTACTGGGTGTTTTCACCGACTAGTAGGAAGGATATAGAGGACCAAATTTGCAGAGAAATTACAGAGGTGCAAAAGCCACAGAGTAGTGATAAGTGGGGACTTCAACTATCCTAATATAGACTGCGATAACAATAATAATATAGGGGACAGAGAGGGGGAGGAATTTTTGAAATGTGTTCAGGATAACTTTCTTAACCAGTATGTTTCCGGCCCAACGAGGAAGTAGGCATTGCTGGACTTGGTTCTGGGGAATGAGGTGGGCCAAGTGGAGCAATTATCAGTGGGGGAGCATTTAGGGAGCAGCGATCATAGTATCATAAAGTTTAGAATAGCTATGGAAAAAGACAATCTAAAGTAAAAATGTTCAATTGGAGGAGGGCCAATTTCAATGGGATGAGAATAGGTCTGGCCCGGGTAAATTGGAATCAAAGATTGGCGGGCAAAACTGTAATTGAACAGTGGGCGGACTTTAAGGAGGAGATGGTTCGGGTACAGTCTGGGCACATTCCCACGAGGCAGAAAGGTAGGACAACTAAAGCCAGAGCTCCCTGGATGACAAAAGAGATAGAGAGTAAGAAGAAACGGAAAAAAGGGATGTATGACATGTCAGGTTGATAACACAAGTGAGAACCAGGCAGAATATAGAAAGTTCAGAGAGGAACTGAAAAAGGAAATAAGAGGGGCAAAGAGAGAGTATGAGAATAGACTGGCGGCCAACATAAAAGGAACTCCAAAAGTCTTCTACAGGCATGTATGCAGTAAACGGGTAGTAAGAGGAGGGGTGGGGCCGATTAGGCACCATAAAGGAGATCTACTCATGGAGGCAGACGGGATGGCCGAGGTACTAAATGAGTACTTTGCATCTGTCTTTACCAAGGAAGAAGATGCTGGCAGAGTCTCAATAAAGGAAGATATAGTTGAGATACTGGATGGACTAAAATTGATAAAGGAGAGGTACGAGAAAGGCTAGCTGTACTTAAAGTAGATAAGTCACCCGGTCCAGATGGGATGCATCCTAGGTTGCTGAGGGAAGTAAGGGTGGAAATTGCGGAGGTACTGGCCATAATCTTCTAAACATCCATAGATAAGGGGGTGTTGGCAGAGGACTGGAGAATTGCAAATGTTACACCCTTGTTCAAAAAAGGGTGTAAGGATAAACCCAGCAACTATAGGACAATCAGTTTAACCTCAGTGGTGGAGAAACTTTTAGAAACGATAATCCGGGACAGAATTAACAGTCACTTGGACGAGTGTGGATTGATTAGGGAAAGCCAGCACAGATTTGTTAAAGGCAAATCATGTTTAACTAATCTGATAAAATTTTTTGATGAGGCAACAGAGAGGGTAGCTGAGGGCAATGCAGTTGATGTGGTGTATATGGAGTTTCAAAAGGCGTTTGATGAAGTGCCACATGGTCGGCTTATCATCAAGATTGTGGCCCATGGACTAAAGGGGGCAGTAGCAACATGGATACAGAATTGGCTAAATGACAGGAAACAGAGAGTAGTGGTGAATGCTTGTTTTTCGGACTGGAGGGAGGTGTACAGTGGTGTTCCCCAGGGGTCAATGCTGGGACCACTGCTTTTCTTGATATATATAAATGACTTGGACTTGGGTGTACAGGGCACAATTTCAAAATTTACAGATGACACAAAACTTGGAAGGGTAGTAAACAATGAAGAGGATAGTGATAGACTTCAAGAGGATATAGACAGGCTGGTGGCATGGGCGGACACGTGGCAAATGAAATTTTACGCAGAAAAAAGTGAAGTGATACATTTAGTCTGGAAGAACAAGGAGAGGCAATATAAACTAGAGGGCACAACTCTAAAAGGGGTACAGGAACAGAGAGATCTGGGGGTTTATGTGCTCAAATCGTTGAAGGTGGCAAGGCAGGTTGAGAAAGCGGTTAAAAAAGCATATGGGATCCTGGGCTTTATAAATAGGGGCATTGAATTCAAAAGTATGGAAGTCATGATGAACCTTTATAAAACACTGGTTCAGCCACATCTGGAATATTGTATCCATTTCTGGGCACCGTACTTTAGGAAAGATGTGAAGGCCTTAGGGAGGGTGCAGAAGAGATTTACTAGAATGATTCCAGGGATGAGGGACTTTAGTTACGTGGATAGACTGGAGAAGCTGGGGTTGTTCTCCTTGGAACTGAGACAGTTGTGAGGAGATTTGATAGAGGTATTCAAAATCATGAAAGGTCTAGACAGAGTGGATAGAGAGAAACTGTTCCCATTGGCGGAGGAGTCAAGAACCAGATGTTATAGATTTAAGGTGATTGGCAAAAGAACCACAGGTGACATGAGGAAAGATATTTTTACACAGCGAGTGGTTCGGATCTGCAATGCACTGCCCGAGGGGTGGTGGAGGCAGTTTCAATCATGGCCTTCTAAAGGGAATTGGATTAGTACTTGAAAGGAAAATTTTGCAGGGCCATGGTGAAAGAGCGGGGGAGTGGGACTAGCTGGATTGCTTTTGCATAGAACCGGTGTGGTCTCGATGGGCCGAATGGTCTCCTTCCGTGCTGTAACCTTTCTATAACTCTATGATTAACTGCAGCCTGGGTCAAACATATTCCCTGTGCTCATTTTGCTCTCTTCCCACTCGCTCCTGCCTGACCTGTCTTATGCCTGAGAAAAGTCAAGCTTGTGAATAGGGACTTGAATTTTGGAGATTATAGTCTGAGGGGAACAAGTAACCAAAGACACTAAATCCAGAATGGGAATAGTTAGTACAAAGAAAACGAGGATAGAGCCAAAGATCAATTTGATAAAGCAATTAAGTTTCGGTGGGAGAGAAAAAAAAGTGGAAAAATGGGAGCAAACCAAAAAGGCAGAAATACAAATTCAAACTTCAGCTAAGAAATCAGGATTTTATTTTAATAATACTAAATTCTTACAACACATTTGATTCAGCATTGTGTCTACTCCAAACTGCACCAAATAAAGTGTGAAAAATTAAAACTTCGATGGGAGCATGTCCCAACCCTCTCTTCCTAATCAACCCCCCCCTTCACCACCGCCCCACCTTGTTGAATGGAAAACAAATGTAATGAGATGCTGGAGATTATGAGCCCAAAAAGGTTCTCCACTGCTTTGATCAAATGAAAGGTTAGACATTTTTTCTCATATTTCTTCATTTTTCCTCTGAGACTTGATGGTGATCACTGTATATGTCTGTTATAGATCCGTGGAAGTTTACAGCACAGAAGGAGGTCATTTGTCCCATTATGCCTGTGCCAGCTCTTTGCTCGAGCAATCTAAAACTAATCCCAATTTTGGAATTGAGAACAGGCAGGTAAAGAATGAGACCGAGCATAGACTAAATGTGCCGCCTTGGCTTAATTTCCAATAGGTTATAGGCAGAGTCAATTATTTCTATTCAGTGACTATCTCGCCTACTGTTTTGAGCCATCTCCTAGTTTAATAGTTCTTTGTGCCTTTCACAAATTGCTGTAGCAGAGACCTCTCCATTACAAATGAAATGTTAATCAAAGTGACTGATGATATCACGATTATGGGCAGTTACGAACCTTGACTATCCTGAATCAGGTTTGAACTTGCAAATTAGAATGCTGTGGCTCAGCGGGAAGGCAGGCTGCCCTTTCACCTCTGAGAGTCTGGTTGGGTCAAGCCGAGAGTAGTGAGACAAGAGTTTGCTTTTCCTTGCTGAATGGCAGGATGCTGTGTGTAACGTTTTTTTTCAGCAGTCTGATCACAGTTTCTACCAGGCAAGGACCCAAACTGTCCATAATCCAGCACAGATTGGCAGTAAATTGGGCCATTTTATTGAGAGCCATGTTGGTGCGAAGAGTGGAAAATTCGCACTGGCACTTCTGATAAAATTGGTGGTGATTTTCTTCAATTGGATTTAGGGGACATGGTTCGACTGGAGTGTAAGGAGCCGGACACTGCATCTGCCTGCTACGTTTAATCTGAGAGTGACTGATGCTATCATTGGATAACATAAGTGGAAATGTTCCATTAGTGGCACCCCTCCTCTCACTGAGCGCAAGAAAATCCCAAAAATATAACTCTGGAAAAGAAATTGTTTTCAAAATCTGATCCAACATAAATTGTATGAATTAACACATGAGAAAATGAATACACATCGTTATAGTTTGCAATGTTTGTTGCTTCACGCCATTTGCTTTCAGAAGTCTTTGATCAAATAAAATGGCCACATTTAAGATAAATATAAATGTGTAGTTTAAATATGATGCAGCAACTATTAAATATAAATATATATTAAATATAAATATATAGTTTAAATATGATGCAGCAACTATTGCTTGCTAAAACCAATATTTGCACAATTTAGATGTGTGAAAATTGAGCAAAAGTATATTTAAATAGTATTCTAAAGCTGTATTATTATTTAGATTTTCAGTTAACCACCAACTTTAGTGTGAACATTATGTCTAAAAGGGCAATTTTAGGGGAAAGAAAAATATGCCTAACCTGCATGTGGTCATTTCCAGTTCAGGATTCTAACAAAGAATCCTGCAGATATGTTCCCAGTCAAAAGTAACACACTTATTTTTACACAGTGAATGAATAATAAAGTTTGACGAGAAACTAAAAGAGGGCCAATTTTTTGCTCATTAAGTACCTCTTTTAAAACCAACAGACCATTCTGTAAGGAATTTGGAATGAAGGGATGCAGAGATTGAAATGGTCGTGACTGTTTCTGATTTGAAAATCATTGACCATTCATTGTCTTCACAGCAATGTAGTGCTGATTTGTTAAAAGCTATTGTCCAGTGTCAAATATTTTCGTTATCAGTGAGTATTCACGTTCATGCCTTTAAAAACAAAATGCGTTATGATCTCTTCCAACGCCAGGAGATTGGAAATATTTACAGTGACATAGTAAGGCAGTGTTTACTATGCAAATTATGCATATTTTGAAATTTGCATTGAATGCCTTTCAAGCTACAATAAAATCGGAGATTGTTGCATGATGGAAGCAATCGCATTTGTTAGACTTTGAAAACAAGAGTTTGTTTGTACTATTAGAGGCATGCTTTGTGTAAGGCACAGAAATGGGAATGCCAGATTGATTCGAATTTTGAAATTGTTGTACATCTTGTGTCACGCAGGTGCCGTTGACTTTTGCTCTAGTTGTTATGCATGGTAACATTGTAAATGCAATCAAAAAGAACAGGTTTATAATGTCATTGCGTGCAGTGATAGTTATTATTCCCTCTGGTTATGTAAGATGTGATTTTTTTTTTTGCTTGAACTGTCTGCACAGTTCATGTTAATTAATATCTCTCTAATATATTAAAGATCTTGCATGTAGTGTGCACTTCATGTCCATGTTGATCTATTTCCTTGGCCAGGAATTTTTAATCGCACCTCTTTATGTTGACATTTATCATGCAAAATTCCTATGTCAGCATTTGCCTGTCACTCGTAATTTCGGGTGTCCGGCCACTAGGTGGCACTGTGATGCGATTCACCCCCAGGACTGCCAGCATTTTAATTTTTTCACCCATTTTTTTAAAAACCAATTTTCAGGTGTTTTTAACCGATTTACGAGGCAACCATGACTTTTCCAGCCAACCAACCCATTTGCGATTTCAGGCTTTGGGCCACAGCCACCTTCTCCCAACCCACATTGTTTCCTTTCACTGGTTGGAATGGGTTGGCCTCGAGATTAGTGCTCAGGCCTATGCGCCTGACCCATTTCCAGCCGTCACCTCATCTAGTTTCACACAGTCATTAGGAGTGCTTGTACCTTGAGCTTACTGCCTCCGGCCTTGTGGCCCCTCATATTGGGACGTGCAACCTCTGATCTTGTCACCTCTGACCCCTCCCTCACCCTGACTTCTGGTCATTGACCACCCCATACTTACCCATAATCCTCTTCTCCCCCACCCACCCCCCCCCCAACCACAGCTCTGCTGTCTTCTGACAACTGATATTCATGCTGACTAAACCAACACTGAATTCTTTAACAAGATCAATCCTTTACAATTATTTAAAGTGAACATACTAATAAAAAAAGTTGTTAACTCCTTAAATGCGTAACCAAAAATTAACATTTTTTTTCCAACCTCAGTAATCGTCAACAGGATTTTATTTTTTTTAACGTTGGTGCGGGGACGGGGTTGGGGGGGGCAAAATGAAATTCAGCAGAGAGGAACCGTTTACACATGGGGTAAATTTCTGGGAACTGCACCCACTCTGTCATCCCCATTTCCCCAGAAGTATTGTGGAAAGCCCGTTTACACATGTAATGGGATTTCTGTTGCAGTCCTGGCAAAGATGTGGTGGTGGAGTGGGTGCATTTCTGAGGAGATGCCCTGCCATAATCACAGAATTGGCATAAAGGTGTATTCTCCACCTCATTGTGAGCAATGCCAGAAGATAATCTGACACATTAAAAGTTCTTGCATTCAGTGCGCTCTTCCTGTTGTCACAAACCTGTCACACTTTTATCATGACTGCGTCACACCTGAGTAAAACTGCTCCTGCTGAGACCCAGGCCCATTCGTACTCGGGCCTCCTGTATATGGCTGTGTGCAGCGTCATTCCCTTCCCTGTGAAAAGCCCCACTCCACTTCCACTTCCCCTCTCTTACCCCTCCCATCCTCAAGGTCAGCAGCAAACTGGCAATTGCCCAGTATCACTCAGGCCTCTAGCCTGTCACTGGTATGTTCTTACTGCCTCATGTGCTTCGCGGCCCAGTCTCAACTCCACCTTCCCCCTATCTCTGTTTGTCACTGCCTCCTGCCATCCCATAACTTGGGAACTGTCTATCAGCACTTTAAAGCACAGCAAGCATCCTGGAACTCCCTCTCAAACTGATTTCACCCACTGGGTTAAACCTCCAATGCTCCCACGCCCAACGATACCTGCCTCGATGCTCCCACACCTTGCCACCAGCATCACAAGTGCTCCCACAACTCAAGACCATCCTGCCAGCACTGTCACACCCCACACCCTGTTCCTACTCTCCAACACCCAAGGTTCCCCCCTCCCCAATAATCCCACAACAGAACACTCCTCCACATCTTCCACACTCCATCACTCCCCTTATGCTGTTCTCACTACCCTCCCATCCAATTTCTGAGGGAGTTGGTGCTTTTTCTTCTCTATGGCTTCTCTCTTACTTTTCTTTAAGTCATTATCGTTGAACGTCAAGCTTTAATTTCCCCATTATAAGATGCAAGTTGTTACCCTTTGTTCAGGGAAAAAAGGAAGAATCTGCCTTCCTTTAAGACATGTGTCTTTCTGCTTAGCAGCATCAAAAAGTCTACAAACTCAGTGGGACTCCTCCTATTTAACTGCTCCTCCTCATTCGCCTTGCTGAAGTCTCAGGAACTGGCTGCCTTTATTTGCTGCAATCTCACCTTTGCAGAAATAATATTATAGTTTTAACATAAAAGTATCATTACAATTTTGTTTGTATTTCTCTTCGAACAATGAAATATCCAATTTCTCCTTAGCTGCCTAGACCATAAGCTCTGGAATTCCCTCCTGAAATCTCCGCATCCCTCCCTCTCTCTCCTTTTTAAAGATGCTCCTTAAAACCTACTTCTTTGACCAAGCTTTTGGTCACCTGTCCTAATATCGCTTATGTGGCTCGGTGTCAAATTTTGTTTGATAATCGCTCCTGTGAAGCACCTTGGGACGTTTTATTATGTTAAAGGCGCTATATAAATGCAAGTTGATGTTGAGGGACACTGAGCTTGGTTGTAGTGGCCTCACCACCAATCTGGCTGAAATCAGCAAATTCAACACAAACATTTGATTAGTAAAATCAAAGTGTTCTCCAGAATTATAATAGACAAGCAAAGAGAGAGAAATAATTATTTTCAATGATTAACATTTTGTTCAGCTACAAAAAGTTTTTTTTAATGATCGAGGAACATAAGTGAAGCAATGAGGCACATGGTGTGTGTCACCACCAAGTTTGCAAAGAATGGGACAGAAGATGAAGTAAATCTGGAAGTGGTGAGGAGATCATTCTGAGTCTTGGCTCTAACAGCTTAGGCATTGCAGGAGGGGAAGAAGGGAAGGAGTTCCACAGTTTTGAGGTGCAGGGGAAGAACGCGTTAAGGTAGAATACAGTGTGAAGAATATTAATTCCAATTTCAGTAAGGATCCAGGGAAGAGGAAAAGTAGGTGAACAAAAAGCAAAATACCACAGATGCTGAAAAATCAAAAACAGAAAAATACTTGCTGGGAATACTCAACAGGTCAGGCCACATCAGTGGAGAAGATGACATCAGTCAGTCAACGTATCAGGTCTTAAGGCCTTTCCTTAGGACAAGCAGGTGGATGTCTTATTGATAACAACATGGTAACAGTTTCAGGCAGGAGAAGACCTTTTGTCTATCTAGCCCACCGAGCCACAGTATTCCCTTGGTACATTTCTAATGACCCTGAATCTCAGTTGTTAACTAGAACCTGTCTGATTACTTCTTGAAACCCATTAAGTTTTCTTGTTCCACATACTTATGGTTCTTTTAGTAAAAATATTCCTTCTACAGTTCCTATTTTCTTTCATTGTCCTTAATTTGTAAATATGATACTGTAGGATGATTAACAGAAGAAGATTTGGAAGAGTAATAACCAATGCAGTTTAAATAAAATAGAAAGGGCCAAGATAAGTTGCAATTAATTAGAGGTGGGAGTCAAATTGCTTATCATCCAACTTTATTTTTTGTGGAAGAATGAAAGAGTAATGTTAGAAAAACCTCCCTAATATGAATTGATTTGGGATTTATGTAGCGTCAAGGGGAACAGAAATGTTTGGCACAAAAGATAAAACCAGGCTTCTTGGAGGCGATGTTTACAATGGAGGAGATGTGGGAATTCTATTTGAGATCAGAGGAAATAGTGAGGCCAAAAATATCAACAGATGACGCTCAACTTAAGGGTAGAGCCATCAAAAATAAACAGTGGAAGCTGCTGGTTATATTTACAAGAGACAGACTGAATTTGTGAAATTGTCTCTTTGAAGAATTGAAAGAAAAAAGATTTCCAAGGGTATGGAAGTACAAGATGAAATAATTCATCCATTGCACTGTGATAGGAGTGAAGGTTGTGTGTTGTGAGGACACGAGATCTGAAGGAAATTGATGAATGTCCTGTCAGCAAGATATTAGACGGGGGTTGGATGATAAGTGGGGCAGGTCAGCTATTCACTCTTCATGGAGATAACCTCCCAAAGAAATTCAGAATCTATCAATCCTAACTACTTGGGATTTTTTTGAAAAGTTATCCACTTGTTGGCCTTATTCAGACACTGGAGGTTGTATTTTTAAGAAACTAACATTGTACACGAATAATGGAGCAAGTTATCGGTTTTTATTTATCATGCCAGATGATGGTATTTGTTAGCAATATGCCAAAGTTATGTATATCTCCATTCATGGATATTATTCTTGTTTATATAGGTTTTTCTTTGGGATATATTTAACACATGATGTAATACTCACATTATGCTCCACATTTGAGAGTATTGTTCATAGAATCATAGAACCTTGCAGCTCAGAAGGAGGCCATTCAACCCATCCTGACAATGCCCACTCTTTGAAAGAGCCATCCAATTAGTCCCACTCCCCTGCTTTTTCTCCATAGCCCTGCAAATTTTTTCTTTTCATGTATTTATCCAGTTCCCTTTTGAAAGTTACTCTTGAATCTGCTTCCACCACCCTGTCAGGCAGTGCATTTCAAATCATAATTTGCTGCGTAGGAAAAAAATCTCCTTGTCTCCCCCTTGGTTCATTTGCCAATTGTTTTATATTTGTGACCTCTGGTTATCGACCCTCCTGCCACTGGAAACAATTTCTCCCTATCTACTCTATCAAAACCTTTCATAATTTTGAACACCTCTATTAAATCTCTCCGTAACCTCCTCTGCTCTAAGGAGAGCGATCCCAGCTTCTCCAGTCTCTCCACATAACTGAAGTGTCTCATCCCTGGCACCATTCTAGTAAATCTCTTCTGCACCCTCTCAAAGGCCTTGACATCCTTCCTAAAATGTGGTGCCCAGAATTGGACATGATAGTCCAGCTAAGGCCTAACCAGTGATTTATAAAGGTTGAGCATAACTCCTTGCTTTTGTCCTCTATGCCTCTGTTTATAAAGCCTTTTTAACAGCCTTACCAACTTGTCTTGCCAACTTCAAAGATTTGCGTATGTAAACCCCCAAGTCTCTCTGTTCGTGCAACACCTTTAAAATTGTACCATCTCGGTTATATTGCCTCACCCATTCTTCCTTCCAAAATGCATATTGTTGCTTTGCTGTTCTCTTCAAACCATGCCCAAATGTGGTGTGAGCATAATGCCCCAAATGCCATCCTGAATTTAAGTGAGCATTCGCAAATGAGACAGCCTCTAAGAGGTAGTGTTAGAGGAATCTGAGAATTCACCAACTACTGGCTGTCATTTCTGAACCACTTCTGTGGTACATAATGGACTACATGGTCAATTGACTTATTTTCCATGTACAATCCGTATGCAAATAAAAGCAGCATGTTTTTTTTTCTATGTATTATGAGATGTCCGTGAATCAGTGTTTTTCTTCTGCATGGCTGTGGTTCTTTCTATCTGTTAGGTTGTTAAGGCCCTCAGGAAAAAGCCTCAAATCCTGGTGAACTGGTGTGTGGAAAGGAGCACCATAGTTCTGACATTTTTATGGAAAGGGGGAAGTAGAGAAATGGGCCTGAAATTTTGAAAATTTTTTTGGTGTTAAATGGTGTAGTTCTAACCATAGCAATGTAGGAAGTAAAGGAAGATTTGCATTTATATGGCACGTTTTTGACCTCAGGATGTCCCAAAGTGTTTTACAGCCAATGAAATGCTTTTGAAGTATAGTCACTGTAGGAAAATAAAACAAAAGGAACAAGAAAAGTTGCAAAGGAGAGAGATTGGCGGCGAGAGTCAAATTGCTTATCTGACGACTAGCTTTACATTTGTGGAAGAATAAAGGAGTAATGTTAGAAAAGCCTCCTTAATAGGAATTGATTTGGAATTTAGGGGACTGGACTTTGGGGGGTCAGTCAGATACACCAGGATTACTGTCATTTTCAAATATACTGTAAATTCCGGTAGAATTGGCTGCTGGCAGAATATGCGGCCGCCCCCTAAGTAATAACAGGAAAATGAGAGCAAAAGCTACCGTCCCAGGAGTTCTGCCATTTACACTAGAATTGCACCTGATTTAAGTTAAGCCTGCAGCAAAGCAGGGTACGTTATCTGCATGACTTGTCAAAGCAGGAAGCAGCTGAGTTCACAGGCTTTGAACGGCTGAGTTCACACAGTTTGTCTGAAACATCAGCTTTGACTGAAGCAACCAGGAAAATATTTTCTCTGCTGTGCCACTGAGAAAGCATTCTACAAGCTGCCTTTCGGCAGTTTCAGGCAGGGAAATCCTTTGCTTCCCGCTCTTCTGTCACAGAGCCCTTTCCAGGAGGCTCATGAGAGGCCTTACCAATCATGTTCTAATATTGGAAGCAGAACAGGAGCAGGAGGAAAAGGAAATGATAGAGGCACAAAAGACAAAGGAAAATAAGACCAACTGGAAGGTACCCTTCTACCAGAACCTACAGATCATGCTGTTCCCTCATGGGTGTCTCAGAAGAGGTCGGCTTAAGTGAGCCATAGTTCAGTAAAGAAGCACAGAATGAACACTATTCCCCATTGCAAATTAACCTCCAAATATCCTCACAAATACAAAAGAACAGATTGACTTGAGAACACTGGACTTCATATCACAAAGTGGTTTTGTTGTGCACTTATATCTTTGCAGCAATGTTTCTTATTACCACTCTGCCTAACCCTGGTACCTCTTGTGCTGTTCTTAAACCTACCCTGGTAATTCAACAAGGTAACAACTCAAAACCAGGGATGCCAGTGAGCTTGATTGCACTATGGTGCCGTGAGCCTCATGGTATCATGAGCCCTGTTTCAGGGCTTCTGAATCCTGAGAGGACTCTTTAACAGGCTGCGTCACCGCTGCAGTTCTCCATCCTCACACCCTACATGAGCAGGGATCTGAAAAGGTCAGGAGGGAAGATGGCACCAAGGAAACAGACTCGAGCAATGTCACTAGTGCTGGGTCCTGGATCTGAGTGCTCACCGAACATCGGGAGGGCAAACCTGATGGTGTCACTTTGATCCTCAAGAGATGTCACCTCGCAGCACTTGGAAGTCACTTTCAATCATTACTTATAAAGAGTCCCCCAAGGCTTGAAGGCTATTGGCCAGATCATCCACTGTGGATGAACTGACTGGTCTGGAGGGGTGGGGATGGATGCAGATGTTGATGGTGCCACCATCCACTCCAGATTGTCCTCTAATGTGCTGACCCTTCTCGGATATTGGTACTGATGATGGCATTAGACTTCGCTGTGACCCCTGCCATCTGTCTCAGATCCCTTGAGGTGGTCCTCAGTGCCTCCATGTGAGTGTGATGCTCACCTAGCATCTTTTTCAGCACATGATACCCAGAAATTTGAGCCCACAGACTCTGGAGCCAGAAGCTGATGTCTCCCGAGCTTTCTCTCCACCTCTGACTCCTCAGGTACTGTGAGGGTAATGAATAAAGTAATAGTGACTTATCTTCTTTATGTACAGCTAGCCTTTCTAATACCTCCTCTTTTTTCAATTTTTAGCCCATCCAGTATCTCAACTACCTCCTCTTTTACTGTGACTTTGACAGCATCTTCTTGGTAAAGACAGATGCAAAGTACTCATTTAGTACCTCGGCCATGCCCTCTGCCTCCATGAATAGATCTCCTTTTTGGTCGCTAATTGGCCCCACCCCTCCTCTTACTACCCATTCACTATTTACATGGCTATAGAAGACTTTTGGATTCCCTTTTATGTTAGTTACCAGTCCATTCTCATGTTCTATCTTTGCCCCTCTTATTTCATTTTTCACTTCCCCTCTGAACTTTCTATATTCAGCCTGGTTCTCACTTGTATTTTCAACCTGACATCTGTCATGCGCCCCTTTTTTTCTGCTTCATCTTAATCTCTATCTCTTTCATCATCCAGGGAGCTCTGGCTTTAATTGCCCTACCTTTCTCCCTCGTGGGAATGTACCTAGACGGTACCCGAACCTTCTCCTCTTTAAAGGCCGCCCATTGTTCGATTACAATTTTACCTGTCAATCTTTGATTCCAATTTATCCAGGCCAGATCTGTTCTCAACCCACTGAAATTGGCCCTACTCCAATTTTTACTCTAGATTGCTTCTTGTCCTTTTCCATAACTAATCTAAACCTTATAATACTATAATCACTGTTCCCAAAATGTTCCCCTACTGACATTTGCTCCACTTGGCCCACCTCATTTCTCAGACCCAGATCTGGCAATACCTCCTTCCTCATTGGGCCGGACACGTACTGATCAAGGAAGTTCTCCTGAACACACTTCAGAAATTCTTCCCCCTCTTTGCCCTTTATACTATTACTATCCCAGTCTATATTAGGATAATTGAAGTCCCCCATTGTCATTGCTCTATGGTTCTTGCACCTCTCTGTAATTTCCCTGCAAATGTGTTCCTCTATATCCTTCCCACTAGTTGGTGGCCTATAGAATACATCCAGTAGTGCAATGGCACCTCTATGGTTTCTTAACTCTAACCAAATAGATTCTGTCCTTGACCCCTCCAGGACTTCCTCTCTCGCCAGCACTGCAACATTCTCCTTAATCAATACTGCCACCCCCCACCCAACTTTCTTTCCTTCCCTACCTTTCCTGAACACCTTGTATCCAGGAATATTTAATACCCAATCCTGCCCTTTTTTGAGCCAGAATTCCGTTATCGCCATGACATCATTTTACCATGTGGCTAATTGCGCCTGCAGCTCACCAACCTTGTTGACCACACTTTGTGCGTTGACACACATGCACTGTAAACCTATCTTAGACCTTCTCGTATTCTCTCTTAGTCTGATCCCACCTAATACCGTAATATTTCTCTTGTGCTATCTCTTGTCTCTCCCAATCCTTTGTGCACCTTGTTTCTCCTTTCCAATACTACATCCTGGCGCCCACCCCCCACCCCACAGCACTAGTGAAACTCCTCGCGAGGACATTGGTCCCAGCTCTGTTGAGGTGCAACTCGTCCGTCCGAAAATAATAAACAAGCTATCAAGTGTAAGTTGAGACTGAAGTTGCACATTGGTTAGCAGTAGCATTGGCATGGACTAAACAGAATCTATATTCTGAATTGCTGCACAGATTCTGATGGATAAAGTCAACGCTCGGAGACCAAATCAGATCATTATTATTGCAACATGGTTGAGGTGGTAATCTGATTTGCTCAGATAGTCAGTCCAATGTGTAGGTGGCTTGAGAGTGTCAGTGTGGAAAATTAATTTCACCACCCAAAGGTATTTAATTGCATGGTTCTCAACTAATTGGTCCCAGCATCTCAACAGAGCTGGGACCAATGTCCTCGTGGGGGAAGTTAACTCGTGCTGCGGGGGAGGGTTTAACCTAATTTGGCAGAGGACTGGGCACCAGGATGAAACATTAGAGAGGAGAAATAAGATGCACAGAGGACTGGGAGGAACAAGTGTTCAGAAATAGGAGAAATCAGACAGGGGGAAAACACGAGACAATCTAAGATGAGTTTGGAGTGCATGTTCATAAATGCATGTAGTGTGGTAAATAATGTTGGTGAACTGCAGGCTTAAGTCACCAAATGAGACTATGATATAATGGCAATAATATAGACTTGGCTCAAAGAAGGGAAGGATTGGGTATTTAATATTCCTGGTTACAAGGTATTCAGGAAAGATAGGGAAGGAAATAAAGGAGGGGGGTAGCAGTATTGATCAAATAAACTATTATAGCATTGGAAAGGGATGACATAGTTGAGGGGTCAAAGACACAATCTATTTGGTTAGAATTAATTAAGGAATAATAGAGGAGCCAATACACTACTAGGTTTATACTTTGGCCACCAGATAGTGGGAAGGAGATAGAGGAGCAAATTTTCAGGCAAATTACGGAAAGATGCAAGAACTATAGAGTAGTGATAATGGGGGACTTCAGTTATCCCAATATAGACTGGGACAGTAAGAGTGTAAAGAGCAAAGGGGGGAGGAATTCCTGAAATGTGTACAGGAGAACTTTCTGGAACAGTATGTTCCCAGCCCAACGAGGAAGGAAGCAGTGCTGGATCTAGTTCGGGGGAATAAAGTGGGGCAGATGGAGCATATTTCCATGGGGGAGCATTTGGGGAACAGTGATCATAATATCATTAGGTTTAGAATAGTCATGGAAAAGGACAAGGAACAATCAAATGTGAAAATACTTAACTGGAGGAGGGCAAATTTTAGTAAGTTGAAAAGAGATCTTGCCCAGGTTGATTGGAATCAAAAATTAGTAGTCAGAACAGTAATTGAACAATGGGTGGTCTTCAAGGAGGAGTTGGTTGGCGTACAGAGTAGACACATCCCTATGAGGGGGAAAGGAAGGGCATTCAAAGCTAGAGCTCCCTGGATGACTAAAGACAGAGATTAAAATGAAACAGAAAAAGGAGGCTTATGATGAATGTAAGGTTCATAATACCGTAGAGAACCAGGCTGAATACAGAAAGTACAGAGGAGATCTAAAGAAGGGAATAAGAGGGTAAGAGGGCAAAGAGAGAATTTGAGAATAGATCAGCAGCTAATATAAAAAGGAACACAAAAGTATTTTATAAATATATAAATGGTAAAAGGGTAGTGAAAGGAAGGGTGGGACTGATTAGGGACAAAAAAGATCATCTGGTGGAGACAGAGGGCACGGCTGAAACACTAAATGAATACATTGCATCAGTCTTCACTAGGGAAGAGGATGCTGCCAATATAGCAGTAAGAGAGGAGGTAGTAGCGATATTGGATTGGATAAAAATGGATAAAGAGGAGGTAGTTAAAAGATTAGCAGTACTCAAAGTAAAAAAGTCACCCAGTCCAGATGGGATGCATCTTAAGTTACTGAGGGAAGTAAGAAATTGCAGAGGCTCTGGCCACAATCTTCCAATCCTCCTTAGAAATGGGGATGGTGTCGGAGGACTGGAGGATTGCAAATGTTACACCCCTGTTCAAAAAAGCGGAGCGGGATAAACCCGGCAAATACAGGTCAGTCAGCCTAACGTCGGTGGTCGGGAAGCTTTTAGAGACAATAATCCAGGACAAAATTAATTGGGACTTGGAAAAGTATGGGCTAATAAATTTAAGTCAGAATATATTTGTTAAAGGAAAATCATGTTTGACGAACTTGACTGTGTTCTTTGATAACGTAACGTGAAGGGTTGATGAGGGTCGTGCGGTTGATGTTGTGTACATGGACTTCCAAAAGGCATTTGATAAAGTAACATATAATAGACTTGTTAGCAAAATTAAAAGCCCATGGGATTAAAGGGACAATGGCAGCATGGATACAAAATTGGCTAAGGGACAAAAAGCTGACAGTAGAGGTGAATGGTAGTTTTTCAGATTGGAGGGAAGTATACAGTGGTGTTCCCCAGGGGTCAATATTGGGACCATTGTTCTTTTTGGTATATATTAATGATTTGGACTTGGGTATACAGTGCATAATTTGATGACCCAAAACTTGGAAATGTAGTTAACAATGTGGAAAATAGTAACAGACTTCAGGAGAACACAGACAGATTGGTTCTGATCTGGAATGCACTCCCTCAAAGGGCGGTGGAAGCAAATTCAATAGTAACTTTCAAAAGTGAATTGGATAAATACTTGAAGGGAAAAAAATTACAGGACTGTGGGGAAAGAGCAGGGGAATGGCACTAAATGGAAAGCTCTTTCAAAGTGCTGGCACAGGCACAATGGGCAGAATGGCCTCCTCCTGTGCTATACCCCATATGATACTATGATGCTATGATGAAATGGGCAGACACAGGGCAGATGAAATTTAACGTAGAGAAGTATGAAGTGATACATTTTGTTACGAAAAATGAGGAGAGGCAATATAAACTAAATGGTACAATTTTAAAGGGGGTGCAGGAACAAAGAGACCTGGGGGTGTACATGAGAAGGTTGTTTTAAAAAAAACATATGGAATCCTGGGCTTTATTAATAGAGGCATAGAGTACAAAAGCAAGCAAGTTATGCTAAACCTTTATAAAACACTGGTCAGGCCTCAGCTGGAGTATTGTGTTCAATTCTGGGCACCGCACTTTAGGAAGGGTGTCAAGACCTTAGAGAGGGTGCAGAAGAGATTTACTAGAACGGTACCAGGGATGAGGGACTTCAGTTATGTGGAGAGACTGGAGAAGCTGGGGTTATTCTCCTTAGAACAGAGAAGGTTAAGGGGAGATTTGATAGAGGTGTTCAAAATCATGAACGAATAAATAAGGAGAAACTGTTCTCAGTGGCAGAAGGGTCAGTAATCAGAGGACACAGATTTAAGGTGATCGGCAAAAAAAAAACAGAGGTGACCTGAGGAAACACTGAGTACGTTATGCAGTTTTGGACACTTCATTATAGAAAGGACATTAAAGCCTTGGAAATAGCAAGAATTCACCAGGTATGGGGAACAGTATTGATGAGGAGAGACTTAAGATACTGGGACTATTTCTTCAAAACTTCTGTAATGTCTTCACCTTCGATAACCAGTTCTTTACCCAAACACATGGAACAGCCATGGGGACCAAATTCGCACCCCAATACGCCAACATTTTCATGCACAAGTTCGAGCACGACTTCTTCACTGCACAGGACCTCCAACCAACGCTATACACCAGATACATCGACGACATCTTCTTTCTATGGACCCACGGCGAAGAATCACTGAAGAGACTACACGATAACATCAACATGTTCCATCCCACCATCAAGCTCACCATGGACTACTCCTCAGAATCGGTTTCTTTCTTGGACACACGAATCTCCATCAAAGACGGGCACCTCAGCACCTCACCCTACCGCAAGCCCACGGACAACCTCACGATGCTCCACTTTTCCAGCTTCCACCCTAACCACGTCAAAGAGGCCATCCCCCATGGACAGGCCCTGCGAATACACAGGATCTGCTCAGACGAGGAGGAACGCGATGGACACCTACAGAAGCTGAAAGACGCCCTCGTAAGAACGGGATATTATGCTCGACTCGTTGATCGACAGTTCCGACGGGCCACAGCGAAAAATCGCATAGACCTCCTCAGAAGACTAACACGAGACGAAACCAACAGAGTACCCTTCGTTGTCCAGTACTTCCCCGGCGCGGAGAAACTACGCCATGTTCTCCGCAGCCTTCAACATGCAAGACATGCCAAATCATCGACACAGATACCACCATCACACAAGAGGACACCACCCACCAGGTGCATGGTTCATACTCCTGTGACTCGGCCAACGTTGTCTACCTCATACGTTGCAGGAAAGGATGCCCCGGAGCATGGTACGTTGGCGAGACCATGCAGACACTGCGACAACGGATGAATGGACACTGCGCAACAATCGCCAGACAGGAGGGTTCCCTCCCAGTCGGGGAACACTTCAGCAGTCAAGGACATTCAGCCACCGATCTTCGGGTAAGCGTTCTCCAAGGCGGCCTTCGAGACACACGACAACGCAAAATCGTCGAGCAGAAATTGATAGCCAAGTTCCGCACCCATGAGGACGGCCTCAACCGGGATCTTGGGTTCATGTCACGCTACACGTAACCCCACCAGCGAATAAAAGTTATCTGTTTTTAATACAACGGGTCATTCTCTGTCTTTCTCTTCCTTTCGGATGTTTCTCCCTCTCTCTCTCTCTCTGTCTTTTGTTCTGGCTGTTTGTACATTCAGTGGTCCTGTAGGTAACATCTCTCTGTCTGAACACTTTGATTGCCTTGACAACGGGCAGTTGGAAAGATTATCTGTAATCACCAGGTATTGTTCTCTGACTATAAATGCGAAACATTCAAGGAATCCCACACTCACCTGACGAAGGAGATAATCTCCGAAAGCTTGTGATTTTCAAATAAAACTGTTGGACTATAACCTGGTGTTGTAAGATTCTTTACATTTGTCAACCCCAGTCCATCACCGGCATCTCCACATCATGGGGACTATTTCCGTTAGAGCAGAAAAGGCTAAGAGGAGATTTAATTGAGATTTTTAAAATTATGAAGAGTTTTAATAGAGCGAAAGGGAAAAACTGCTACCTCTAGTTGGGGGAGTCGGTGATGATGGAATCACTAATTTAAAATGATCACTGGGAGAGTGAGGAGAGAGGTTGGAAGATTTCTTTTATGCAGATGGTTGTTGTAGCATTGAATGCTTTGCTGCAGGAAGTGGTTGAAGCTAAGACCATTGCCTCTTTTAAGGGAAAATTAGATAAATATTTGAATTTAGAGGAAGATACAAGAATAGGTGAAAAGAGCAGGATTAGTTTTAGATTAACCTAGCAAAGAGCCATCAGAACACTGAGTGACCTCTTTCTGTGCTGTAATCTTGTATGGTTAAGAAATGAGATGATTCTATCAATGGCCAACACAAAGTTACAGCAATATCCCTGGATACTTCTAGAAATGCCAAAAAGTCTCACTGAGATGCTGTACTTTTGTGGCATATCAGGTGAGCAGCCAAACTAGACAAATGACTTCCCCAAATGAAGCAGACATTGCATCATGATAAATGGGTGCTCATTGTTTTATCATAATAGCGCTCCACGGGAATGTCTGTCAGCATCAGTAAGGAGAAAAGACAGGCTAACATTTCAGTATAAACATTCATCAAAACTTCATTGTACCTGAAACATTAACCCATTTTCTCTCCACAGATGCTGATTGGTCGGCAATGCATTTTCTGTTTTTATTTTTGTATCAGTCTCGGCTCAGTCTTACCTTCTGAGTCAGAAGGTCACGGGTTCAAGCCCCACTCCAGAGACTTCAGCGCATAACCTAGGCTGACACTTCAGCGTAGCCCCGATCGAGTGCTGCTCTGTCAGAGATGCCATCTTTCGGATGAGACATTAAAACGAGGCCCAGTTTGCTCTCTCAGATGGATGTAAAAGATTGCACAGCACTACTGGCCGAGGAGCAAGGGAATTCTTCCAGTTTCCTTTAACCAACATCATTGAAAAAGCAGATTATCTGGTCATTTATCTTACTGCTGTTTGTGGGACCTTGCTGTGTGCAAATTAATTGCCGTGCTTCGCTACATTGCAACAGTGACTACATTTCAAAAGTACTTAATTGGCTATGAAATGCTTTGGGACATCCTGCGGTTATGAAAGGTATAATTCTATTGGAATAATTGTCAGAATGGTCATCTAATTCTACTCTGAAAGGGTATTAGTTCTATTTAATTCGAAATATTCTGTTGATATGGTTATAGCAAATATACTGGGACAAACAAGTGGTAAAGGTGTCTGGACAAATACAACTACAGCTTACATTTTCATTGAGCTCCGTATGTACAGGAAGATGCTTCAAAGCGCTTCACATTGTAGAAGAAAAACAGAGGAGACCCAACTAGTAAGGAAAAAGAAACTGGAGAGGGTTAGGGCTTTTCAAAGCAGAGAAGCAAGTGATAGTAAAAAGGGATGAAGAGAGAAAGTTCCAGAAGACAGGAGTGTTGTGGCTGAAGCAGATCGAGCGGGTGACTCGGAGTAACCTGATGTTAAAGGAGTATGCGTGGGTATATAAGGTTAGAAGTGGTGGCTGAAGTATGATAGAGCAAAGCCATGGACAGATCTGAAAACAAGGTAGAATGTAGGTTGCAAGATGGGAATCTGTCAGAATAACTTTGCTTCATTTGTCAAAAAAAACCGAATCTTGTAGCCTATTTGACTGATTGCAGATATAATACATCCTGTGCCTTGGACACAGCTATACAAACCAGCATCTGTAATCAAAACTAGCCTTCTCAGTGCCCTTCTCATGGTCTATAGAGTTGATAGGATGTAGCTAACCTGTCAGGCTTCATGACTGGAGTAGTACCAGGAGTTACTGATACTTAAGCCAGACACCATTTTTGTGCAGATATGCAAGGAACTACTATCGGTGCAGATCAAAATATTATCATCAGTCCGGCATGCCCGTAGTGAAGCTTTGGAAATCACTTCTATTTCTGTGGAACTCTCTCCCAGACAACACTAATCATAACCTGCTGAGCTATGTTTGTTGTAGCATGTATTAGACTATGGAATACCTCTTTCTTGCCTGTTGGTGCCCTAATACAATTTTTCCAAGTCTTGATCTGCTCTCAGAACTTACCAAGTTTCAGTTCATGTGGCGGTAGCCTTGCTAACGTTACTTCTTAACACTGAAAAATATGAAGCATGGCATAGTGGGCCAAAAAAATGTGTGCGATAATTAAAAGTGAATTTACCAAAAGAGAGTTAGAAAGGGACATGACTGTGGTAGTAGATTCAACACTTTCAATGTCCAGACAAATGAACAGAATGTGTGTGCATGTAGCCAGAACATACATCTGAAGAATATGCTAAGCTTTACAATGTACTGGTCATCGTGCCATAAAACACTAAATATGCATTTGGACAGAGTGCCTGGGATTGTTTACTCTGGAAAAGAGACTCAGGGGAGATATTATTAAAGATTCCAAAGGGAGTTGATAAGTTGAGCCCCGATTTATATGTTGAAGATTGCCATAAATCCAAGAGGGGGGCACATGATCAAGCCTAGACGGGAAAAGGTACGCAGGAGGGGCTAGTTAAAGCAACTTACATTTCTATCGCGCACCTCATGTACAGAGAGAAATCGCAAAGTGCTTTACATAATGGATGCTGAGCAGGAAGAAAAATCAGAAAACAAGGAAGATAAGAGGGCTGTTGGGAAGGGTTCTGAAGAAATTTGTGAAAGTGGGGAGGAATATGGCAAAGTGGAGAGAGTTTCAGAGGGCTGGAGTTTAGTCTGAGAGAGCATGGAACAAGGAGTATGCCAGTGTCACAGAAGCGGAGAGTGGGTGGAGGAGGTCGTTAGGATAGAATGGAACAAGACTGTGGAGGGATTTGATGTAAGGAATCTTACAACACCAGGTTATAGTCTAACAAATTTATTTTAAAATCACAAGCTTTCGGAGATTATCTCCTTCGTCAGATGATTGAATGAAAAGGTTCTCAAATCGCATATCTTATACGATGTTGGGACAGCATCACATCAGATTTGAAAGTGAGGACATATGGGGTATACAGAGCGTGGGGAGCTTGGAGAGGAGGGGCAATGGGAGTACGGGCCTTCGTGCAGGTGAGGACATAAGCCATGGCATTTTGAATTAGCTGTAATTTGTCAACTCAGTCTTTTTAGAAATATGATTGATTTCCATCTGTTATAGTACAATAATATCAGCTATGTAATCCAAAAGCAGATATTCACTGGCAGTATTCAAGTTAAAATCATATATGTAAATGATTTTCAAATGGTAAATTTATTATAGAAATTTTAAACTTTTAGGTGTGAGTACTATTTCAAGCAACATTGGGGAGTTGTATGATTCACATGACAAAGATGATCAATTATTTTATGTAAAGATCATTCCATTCTAACAGATATCAATTTGGAGAGTGCTGCAGAAAATGAACTGATTGTACACTATGCCTTTTATGAATGACTACCAGTTAGTTAACCATGGAATCTTTTATTTTACTCAGTAGACTGTCTAATCAGATAAACGTAGCCACACATACTAACCTATGATATGAAACTGTAAAGGTTATATCTATTAATTGCAAATAGCCAGCACTGACTATGCCTATTTGAAGTAAAATATATGAGCAAGAAATTCAAGATTCCAGTTTCATGCATAAACTATTTTTTAAAAAAGCTAACATAACAATGGTTCTTGTGGGAATGTTTTCCCTTAATCCCAGTCAGAAAAGTACGACGTGGGTGTTCATCCTCCCTTGTGATTCACCCAGGTGCTACAGGGGTCGATCGTGAAGGAGCTGGAGCGGAAAACAGTAATGTGGCAGAGATTATCACTATTCGTCTCAACATCAGATAAAAGCAACATTGCTTATAGAAGAGAAAAATAATTAGGGAAGGGAAACAGCTGAATTTAATAAGGTGATTCTCCAGTTAAACTCCCATTTAATTAATATTCAGTTCAAACTAATTTGTTCTCATATTATGCAATATTATTGATCAACTTTGTCTCTTTCTTTAAGCACCCCCCAAATTCCTTCATAATTACAACCCACAAAGGCTAAATTTGTAGTCTTTAAGGGTGGCTACAAATGGATTGATTAGTGTCGTTGATATTGTTTTCTTCAATGGCTTAGAAGCTTCAGCCAACTCCTTCAGGTACTAATGGTGTTCCTTGCGTTTTATGGTTGACAAAGCAGTACTCAATTGCTTACAGATTTTACTGTTCAGTTGCTTTATAACATTGTTCCTTTTGAGCGGCATTTATAATATAATTACTTATTTGAGAAGAATCCATGTGTAAGTCCTTATAACCCTTTGCAGCTACAACTTTCATATTAAATCCTGAGTAAGAATTTCTGTGAAAACATTTAGAGAAAATGTGTAATAAAATTGCATGTGTGACTGTTTCTTACATGAATTATTGAAGGCTCATTTTGAGCATTAAACATTTTGTGATATCAATCAGAGGGACAATGTCTAATTGCATAATGTCAGAGCAGCTAAAGGAGGTCATGATTGTTGGAAATACATAATAATGTATAATAACATTTAGACGTGTAGTTTCTGCACTGAGAATGATGTTGAATAACTTACGTTGAACGTTATCTCATATGGGACTATTTCTGAACAGTCCCATTTTTAGACTTCAAGGCTGCAGTATAATGCAACATTTAACATACCATAAGCAGCCAAATTTCACACAAAACAATTGGACTCTGCTTCTCAGCTGTACAAATATTTATATGTCTACCCCATGATTTCACCTCTTTGCATTTCCATTATGCATGACCAACTATACATCCACATTCTGAATTCCTCGATGGCCACTCCCTTGATTCCACGAAATGGGTCAACACTGAAATCGTCATCAGAGTTAGATAATAAGGATGAGCTTTTGAGTAAATTTGGAGTTTGGAAGGTCGTGCATGTGAGGAGGGAGCTTCACTTAACTTCCAGAAAACTCAAAGAAAGTTTAGAGACAAGGTCGAATATCTATCCAAGAATAACAACCACCGTTAATTTGTGATCTGTCCTACACTACTGCAATGAAGTGTCAACCTAGACTCTGTGCGAAAGTCCTGCAGTGGGCTTGAACCCATGACCTCAGAGGTGAGAGTGTTACTACTGAGCCAAGCTGACACTGTGTAGAGTGTTTAGATATATGCCAAATGCAATTCAATAAAGATAAATGTGAAGTAGTACATTTTGGGAAGAAGAATAGAAAATGGAAATGTATAACCCAAGTGCTAAAATTCTCAATGGAGTGGAGAGACAGAGAGCTCTAATGGTACAGACTCACAGATTTTTAAATTAGGATTGCAGGTGCCAAAAGCCATAAAAGTGTTCTTGATTTTCCATGTAGAGACATCGATTACAAGAGCAAGGAAGCGGTGATGAATCTGTACAAGATTTCGATTTGGTAGAGTTAGAGTATTCTGCGCAGCTTAAGGCACCTCATGATAGAAAGGACATTGGAGCCATGGAAAAGCATTCACTAGCATGAATAAGAGGATATGGTTATGGTGGTAAGCTGTATTCACTCAGGTGAAAAAGTTAAGGGGATCTGATGGAAGTATTCAAAGTTTAGAAAGGGTTTCAGAGAGTAAGCAGTAAGATAAGATTGCCACTGGCTGATGAATCAATAACAAGGTGGGAAATAAATTTAGAGTTGGGAAATGTTTGAAAAAGCTTTCACACGAAGGTGTATTTGAATTCGGAATGCATTATTGCAAGTGGTTATTAAAACTAAGCCAACCACAGCATTTAAGCAAGAGTTAGAAAAAACACTTGAAGGAGAAAAATATTAAAGGTGCAGGGAAAGGCATGAAAATGGGATTAGAGCAGATGGTTTCATTCTGTAGCTAGCATCCAGGCTTGGGCTGATAAGTGGCAAGTAACATTCACACCAGAAAAGTGCCAGGCAATGACCATCTCCAACAAGAGAAAGTCTAACCACCTCCCTTTGACATTCAACGTATTACCATAGCTAAATCCCCCACCATCAACATCCTGGGGGTCACCATTGACCAGAAAATTAACTGGACCAGCCACATAGATACTGTGGCTACGAGAGCAGGTCAGAGGCTGGGTATTCTGTGGCGAGTGACTCACCTCCTGACTCCCCAAAGCCTTTCCACCATCTACAAGGCACAAGTCAGGAGTGTGATGGAATACTCTCCACTTGCCTGGATGAGTGTAGCTCCAACAACACTCAAGAAGCTCGACACCATTCAGGACAAAGCAGCCTGCTTGATTGGCACCCAATCCACCACCCTAAATATTCACTCCCTCCACCATCGGCGCACTGTGGCTGCAGTGTGTACCATCCACAGGATGCACTGCAGCAACTCGTCAAGGCTTCTTCAACAGCACCTCCCAAACCCACAACTTCTACCATCTAGAAGGACAAGGGCATCAGGCACATGGGAACAACACCACCTGCATGTTCCCCTCCAAGTCACACACCATCCCAACTTGGAAATATATTGCCGTTCCTTCATCGTCGCTGGGTCAAAATCCTGGAACTCCCTTCCTAACAGCACTGTGGGAGAACCTTCACCACATGGACTGCAGCGGTTCAAGAAGGCGGCTCACCACCAACTTCTTAAGGGCAATTAGGGATGGGACAATAAATGCCGGCCTCGCCAGCGATGCCCACATCCCATGAACGAATAAAAAAAAAATTGACATGGCCTCCTCCTTTGCAGGAATATCCATGTCTCTATAAAAACCTGGTGCATCATTTGTGGCATGTAGTGATGCTTTCAGCGAAAAAGCTGAAAAAAATCTATTGATACCCTGGGCAGGATTTTAACAGTGAAAAATGGGTGGATTGGGGGCAGGGGGGTGGCATTGAAAATTGCAACAATTTCAGTCCTGCCTCCAACCCGCCCATTTCCGGTTTTCACCGGGGTGGGACGAGGGGCGGGCGACCAACCCACTCTCAGGAGGCGGGTTGGTCACTAAAATCTTTCAAAGAGGCTGCGGGCCTCCATTTTGAAAAGTTTTGCGATTTTAGCCCCTGGGGGCCGGGATTCCCGGTCCTTCTCCTTCACGCCAGGTGAGAGGAGGCGAGAAGGCCCAAAACTGCAGGTAATTAGAGGTCATACATATAAAATAGTCGCTGATAAATCCAATAGAGAATTCAGGAGAAACTTCTTTACCCAAAGAGTGGTAAGAATGTGGAACGTGCTACCACACGGAATAGTTGAAGCAAATAGCAGAGATGCATTTAAGGGGAAGCTAGATAATCACATGAGGGAGAAAGGAATAGAAGGACATCATGATAGGGTTAGATGATTAGGATGGGAGGAGGGTTGTGTGGAGCATAAACGGAGGCATAGACCAGTTGGCCGAATGGCCTGTTTCTGTGCTGTAGTTTCGATGTAACTCGATGATGATTGATTTTTAAATCATAGAATCATACAGCACAAAAGCAAAAAGGCTTGAGGTGAAACTAAGAGTTTATTTTCATTGTCAATATTTGTTCTTATCTCTAGGAAGGGATTAAATGATTCTTTACATGTACGTAATGGCCCATTAGAATTTGGTTTTGTACTTTAACCTAACCAGTTGTGATTTCAACGTTAAGTTACATTCATGATTGTTGGCATTTGAGGTGGCATTTTTTCAAGTAATTCCAATGTGCTGTGGAATTTTCCTTTTCGCAAGCCAAAATAACATTGTTGCTCACTCCTCTATTTTATGGCATAAATGAAGCATTAAAGGGCAGTTTCATATCTCTGAGGGGTACAGGATGTGGAAGTCAAAATAGTGAAAGTTTCTGCTTTGTGCAGATGAAACCACCCTACATGGCTTTCTAGATTACAAAGACATTTGACAGTTTGTCCATGTTGGTGTTTTTAACATGTGAAAGAAAATAACCATCATCTGTAAGGTTGTTCTATACGATCTGACTGTCCATCTGACATTGTATGAATGAGCTGAACTTTCCTTCAACTCAACTTCAGCAAACAAGTCATTATTTAAATTACCTGCCAGCACTCACATGGCTCTGATTCTGAAGCCTCCCAGGCTGCATGCTCGAGCTAAACAAACTGATGCACGACTTCCATGTTCTGCTTGACTCAGAGTGTGACATCCTACCTCACATCTGGTCAGTCACCAACGGTCCCCTGATCAGCATCCTCAGAGTGTTATGTAAATGCATGTAGTCATTGCTACGGAGAGAAGATGAACAGAAAATGAGAGCTCAAATGGTGAAAAGCAAGTTGTTAAATAAATGATCATCTAAGTATTTTATTTCTTATTGTTAAAATACATCTTAATTGACAAAATTATTGTAAAAACAACATATTTTGCCATATACTTTACAATGTTTGCTATAGAATTTTGAAGGGCTTCTGACAGAGTGTTCCATACATTGCTCAATACTTGCATGTTTGCATTCTTGAAATTATCATGCTTTTGTTTGTTTATGTGCACAGAAAGTATGCACAAAACTATCTCCACATTCAGCAATGTAAAAAGGGTACTGTCACCAAAGTTTACAAATCCATAATGATGGGCATCTTAATCTCAGTCACATACCCTTCTGATTCAGTCATCTGTTGAGTACAGTTGATGGACAAATAAAATGTAGTGACTAATGCATTTTTCTTTTAATTTTTATTCCTTCATTGCAGTTGATGTTTGCATTGACTGGTCTGTGGATCTCAAAAAATACATGGTGCTGGCAGGTGAGCCTGTGCGTGTGAAATGTGCACTGTTCTATGGATACATCAGGACTAACTACAGCATGGCGCAGAATTCAGGACTCAGCCTAATGTGGTATAAAAATAATGGGCAAGGAGACTCAGAAGAACCAATTATATTTGCTGGACGCAGAATAAGCAAAGAGGAGGATTCAATTTGGTTCCATTCAGCAGAGTTGCAGGACAACGGATTCTACACTTGCGTATTAAGGTAAGAGGAAATTTGTAAAATATGTTTTCAACCCATAAGAAAAGCTACATTGTTTTAGTTATCACACTACAATTTCAAGCTGTCTGGTGATGTGAAAAAAATTAATTGATGCAGCATACAAGTAGAGAATAGGCTAAAATATCTGGAAGGCAGTCAAACTTTAATTTGAACACTACTTGAACGGATGTGAAATGCCTTGATACTAATGTAAAGTTGGAGTTTCCTGTAAAATCACGCAGATATGATGTTAATAAAGTGAAAAGACAGAGAGAAAATCTTGTTCCAGAGGTATAATTACGTTACTCATGCTTCTAAGAGATTCAGTGGGGCAGTGGGAAAAGGCTGTATATAAAGCGTGCCGGTATATCTCCTGTGGCATTGCTTATGCGTAGTCTGTGCTCTGACCCTGCCTGCTGCTGGGTGTCCAAAGTCATGCTGCCCTCCTGACTTGGCCTAGTCTCCCACTGACCTCCAGCTTCCTGACACAGCCCTGATTGCAGCTAACTTCCCTGGAATGTTGATCACTTTTCTACGCTGAAAGCCATGTCCTCTGGATGCAAAGAGAAATAAGATGTATCAGGTTTTTTTCAGCCTTTGGTCTGTTGGAAATCTGAAAATATATTTGAATACATAGTGCAATCTGTAGCAATATTTTGACAGGAGTTTCATATTTAGTGTCAATCCCACAAATATTGTTGCAGCTGTTGACCATTAATAATTAGTAGATGTAATGACCACAGTAGGTGGCTCTTGCAGGTAACACGTCCCGAATATTTCTATCTCCATTTTTCTCTATCTATTTGTCAATTAATTTACTTCTTTATCTCTATATTTTTTCTATGTTTCTCTCTTGTGTTTCTCTATCTTGGTTTCTCTCTATATTTCTCTTTACTAATAGTTACTGAAGCGGCCAGAGACTTGTGACTTTCATAGTCTGAGCTGACATGAACCTAGCCGAATCCATTTCTAGGATTGTCAGTGTTGGGCCTGGTGGGCCCGTCAGCCATTTAGTTCACAACGGGACTGTCGTAATAATTGGGATTGGGTTTCTTGCTGCCATATTCAGGGAGCATAGGTCCATTTAAGCTGGGTGTCAACCTCAGAACCTAAGAGCGGGCTTTGTAATAAGGATATGCAGTTTCCAGCATATTGGGCAATGAATGAAAATAATTGTGTCTTAGAAAGTTGGGTATGTTTCTAATGCTGGGCTTTAGGTGCATGCATAAGGGATCCAAAAAATTAGGGAGTAACAAAAAAAGAAAAGTTAGGTGAAGTGTGGGCGGTCTGGGAAGGGAGCAGCATGTAATTTTTGACAATCCTAAGGCATAGGTCGGGAAAGTTGTAAAGGAAAGTTATTGGAGTGATTGGAAGAATTAGTTTTGTCATTTCTTTCTGAATCATTGCACTTTTTATATGTTCTTTATTATTTTTTAAACTAGAGTTCTATATTACAGTGGGCGGGAAACCAATATGGCCGCTGAAAGAACATTTTCAAAGATTTGATTGATTTATTTTTAGTGAATGGGGTCTTGTTTTAAGAATTCGTGGCTTTTTAATGAGATAGTGGTTTTTGATTGGTGAATTAACATGTTTCACACTCTACAGATATGTTGGTCATTTTTCTATGCCTTAAGGACATGTTCCCATACCCGGAAGATGCAGACATTTTCAATTTATGTTTTTTTCATGTTGGTCTGTTGGAAATCTGAAAATTAATTTGAATACATAGTGCAATCTGTAGCAGGCTATTAAATTAAACATTTTGACAGGAGTTTCATATTTAGTGTCAGTCTCACATATGTTGCTGTAGTTGTTGACCATTAGTAATTAGTAGGTGCAATGACCATAGTAGGAAGCTACTGCAGATAATATATCCTGGATATTCATTCGATAAAGATAAGTTCCTATTATGTCTGAGAGCCAGTGGTAAAGAATTGTTAAGGGTGTTACGAAGAGTTTGGGACCTCACTACACCCATCGCATTTTCTTTTTACCTTTTATTCTCCCAAGTCAAACATCACATTTCTTGTTATGATGTAAATAGAAGCCATGAATTGAAATGTAACATGATGACACAGGACATATTGCATGTCTGGACAATGAATCCCATATCATACACGTGGAATTATTTTTGGTTTTAGCTTGCATTATTATGACTCAAGATTGAATCTCTTAAATGTTGTGGAATTCATAGGACTATGAATGCTGTACAGTCAGTGATGCAGTTGAGAGAATATAATGCAAATTTGTTGTAACAAAAATTTGTCATATTACTGAATATCAGTATGAACATAAACTTGATTATAACCTTGCAAGGTTAACATGTTTTTCTAGATCCGTATTACTTCTGAACTATGAGTTTGGAGTGCACTTTCAACACAGAAGTCTGGAAGCAAAGGAGTTATCTTACTGTTCATATGATTGTATAAACTATTATTCCACCCACCCCCATTATATAAATTAGCCATTGACGACATTCCACCTGTACTGTCTCCTTTCAAAAACAATGCGTGGGGGGGGGGGATGGGGGGCGGGTACATGAGGAGTACAAACACAAGTCATGATGTAGCTATCTTTCTTAAGGACACTAACTGATTTGTTATATTTTAATTGACTATTTTTCCTTCCTTTCATTCATCTCACCAATATTCTCCACCAACTTAAGAGCAGATGAGCAGGCCATAGACTCCTCTATGGCTTTCAGTGACTTTGATTGTCTGTGCTTTGATCAATAGAAGATGTTTCCTCTTGGGAGAAGAGGAACTGAGCCACATGTTTCTGACGAGACACCCAGCTACTACAATGGCTCTCATTTCTATGACTTGTGTTCTATATGTTACAGCTTAACTATTACATAATTTGAACCTGTGACCATGGTAATGTGTAGAATCTCCTTAATTACTCCTTTGGTAATATGTGAACAGTGTCTAAATATTAGCAAAAATCTGGAATCTTGAACCAAAATTTGTAGCAGTGGGCAGATGATTTTAAGCAAGCTGCATGCAATGGCATTTTTACAATTTGTATAGCATTAGGCTAGATATCTCTAATCACTAGTAGATTTCCCATATTGTGCACAGGTAGTCTGGGATCTGAGCTTATTACTTCCTTGCAGTAGTCTAAATATCTTAACACATTCCCATCACTAAGATAACAAACTAACTGAAACGACACATATTACTGAAACTGAACTGAATGCAGGGCCCCAGAGTTGAGGAGATTTCTTTGGAAATTAAGATTATATAAGATGGTCTTGACAAATCTCAATTTTCGGTCTTCAGTTCTTAGTTTAGTTCTAGTTCTTGCAGTAGTCTTTGTAGTAGAAGGTGTGGGAGTACTTTGTCCAGTATGTATAACAGTGTCTGTAAAGTTGCAAAGTGCATCTCCGACAGAGAGACAGAAGGTTACAGAAGTTAAGATTTATGGCTATACCACTCAGATACAGGCAGATAGAAGTGTGTCATTTAAATTTACAAGTTTCCCTGTGATCGCAAGAGGTGAGATTTAAGCCAAATAATTCAGATACAGCTACCAGTGCGGCAAGAGTAATTTACCCAGGGGAAGATGATCCAGGAGGAATGGATAACACCTCTACAGACAAAGGTTCATCACTTTGATGTCTCAGACTTACACACCCCATCTGTTTTGAGTACCTGCCAAAGTTCTATATTTATACAGGTATGTATTAGTTTCACTTCAAGTACAATTATCACAATGATGATACGGAAATCAAGATAATTACGGCCTAAAAAAGGAATCTACCAGCAATCTTAGCGTAGAAACTACATTCTGATATATTGTTGGGCTGAATGGCCTGTTTCTGTGCTGTTAATTCCATGTAATAATTTAAAGCAATAACTTCATTTTAATTGCTGCCTCACACTAAGGTCAAAAAGGAATATGTTCAGGGGAGACGTTTAACATTTTGGAATAGCACGTCTAAAAGTCAATTAGACAGGGCAATTAGGAATTATTGAATATGATGGTAAATTCATCATTAACATGCATAATATGTGTGCAGAGTCCAGATATGATGGAAATTTAAGAATTGTTTTTTCAGTTATGAAACTATGTTTTTGGTTGACTGGATTCTAGATTAAGTCAACCAAATGTTAATTAGATTATTTTATACACCAGTAGATTGTAAATGTTACAGTCGTGCTTTTAAAGACGCGCTGATCGTTTATTTGTGCATCAGTGCTTAGTTTATAAAATGTAGTGTTGGGCTACAAACCTGAATGTGTCTTTGGGAGAGCTGGCTGGACATGCTCAGGAAGATCTAGACAATTCATGGTTCATTTAGCATTGTCAGAATATACTTTCTCCATGATTGAAAACCTTGTCATGTTATGAGTGAAGATTTATATTGTGGCAATGCATCTCTATACCAAATGCAATGTGTGAGGAAGTGGAATTGTTTCTTTCATGCAGCGAGATGGAAAAATGCTTTGTTAGCATTTACAAAGCCTCCAGTGAATACCCGTTTTAAAGTGAGTAACTACTAGAATTCTCCCCTGTTCCAGAGACAGAAAGCAAAAACGTAGCACCAGACAGAACAGGAAAAGATATTTCCGCACTGATGCTTTGAATCAGATTTGGCAGTATGGAGTCATATATCACAGATTCCCATGATAGCTAAGGTATATAAATTGAAGAGACTGGTCAAGCTTGAAATGATTTTTTGTCCCACAAATGTAAAGAGAAGAGGGAGAACCTTTCATTAGGTGATTATCAGACAGCTTTTGGAGTGGGAATGTTGGGTGACACTCAAAGTTTCTGCCCTTGAGAGCTCTTGCTGGCTTCTGTGACTGCGAAAGGGTTAATTTGGATCAAAACAACATCACATTATCACCAGAACAGCTTAATTAAACTGAACATATTCAGTTAGGTTTTACCATAAAAGTACATCATGCTTTTTGTAATGCAATAAGTATCCAAAAAATAATCTTGCAAAGATTTCCGTTGAGACATAGAAAGCTGAAGGATCCATTTTGTGCAGGGCTCGATGACATCTTGAATATAGGCTGTTTAGTTGTCACCAGATGCTACTGTTAGCGCAGTGTGCTAGTGCACTACTAACGATGCAGTGTAGTGGTGTTCACATGCAGCATTCCTACCAGGTAGGGGGAGAAGTAGCAGAGGTCTGTGGTTGTACATTCAAAGGTGCACACAACGGGTCGGATCATGCTGTAATGGGGCATCTCGCGGTGTGCACCATTAGACTACTTGGTACACCCTTCAACTCGAAATTTGTTTGCGCAGTAACTTGCTGGAAGTGTGAACTGATAATGGCGCAGTGAGGGCAACGGGGCATCTGGGACCTTAGTGAACGACGGGAACAACAGTCTATCTCCTTGAAAAATGAGATTTAAGGATTGAGAAAGAAACAGAGGAACAACAGAGAAGGGGGGTGAATTAGAGTCAAATCAGGTACAGAAAGAGAAATAAAGAGAGGGAAAGGAAGATTGGATTCAGAGAGAGAAAGAAAAGAGACAGAAAGGAAAAGTAAAAAAAAATTAAAAATTAAATTTGACATTTTAAAATCACCAACAACAATTGACTACATGCAGGAATGAGATTGAATAGTTTAAATTGTTCCCTTTCTGGGTCTGAGCGGTTGATGGGCATTGCCACATCATTAAAAAGGTACTTATGCTGTTAAATTCCTGCCCTAACTTTCTGCGGCGAGTTTAATGGGCAATTTATGTGCAAATTCAGCAAGTTCTTAAAAATAACAGGGAGGCTAAGGGCGAGGTGCAGTTTGTGGGAAGCAAATGGCGGAGCGGTGTAAATCGACCAGCAAATTCTGGAGATTCGCAACTCACTTGTTGGCCGATTTGCGCATTAATAGCGGCGTGCGTCATTAACACGCCGCTACTTCTCCAGCAAGATCCGGCCCAACATGTTTTTCCAGACTTCTTCAACTAACTATTACTGAGGTTTGTAAACAATTTTACAACACCAAGTTATAGTCCAGCAATTTTATTTTAAATTCACAAGCTTTCGGAGACTTCCTCCTTCCTCAGGTAAATGTTTCAGGACCTCCTTGAAGCCTACGCATTTATACATATAGAACAATACATGGTGTTTACAGACTGCCCCTGCAACTGCCCGTTGCCAAGGCAATCACCATGTTCAGACAGAGAGGTGTCACCTGCAGAACCCCCGAATACACATTCAACAAAAAAACAAACAGGGAAAAAAAAACAGAGAAAAAAAACAGAGAGAGGCAGAAACATCCGGAAGGCAGAGGGAGCCAGCAAATGACCCATTATATTAAAAACAGATAACATTTGTTCGCTGGTGGGGTAACGTGTAGCGTGACATGAACCCAAGATCCCGGTTGAGGCCGTCCTCATGGGTGCGGAACTTGGCTATCAATTTCTGCTCGACGATTTTGCGTTGTCGTGTGTCTCGAAGGCCGCCTTGGAGTACGCTTACCCGAAGGTCGGTGGATGAATGTCCATGACTGCTGAAGTGTTCCCCGACTGGAAGGGAACCCTCCTGTCTGGCGACTGCTGCGCGGTGTCCGTTCATCCGTTGTCGCAGCGTCTGCATGGTCTCGCCAATGTACCATGCTCTGGGGCATCCTTTCCTGCAACGTATGAGGCAGACAACGTTGGCCGAGTCACAGGAGTATGAACCATGCACCTGGTGGGTGGTGTCCTCTCGTGTGATGGTGGTATCTGTGTCGATGATCTGGCATGTCTTGCAGAGGTTACCGTGGCAGGGTTGTGTGGCGTCATGGACGCTGTTCTCTTGAAAGCTAGGTAATTTGCTGCGAACGATGGTCTGTTTCAGGTTGGGTGGCTGTTTAAAGGCGAGTAGTGGAGGTGTGGGGATGGCCATAGCGAGGTGTTTGTCCTCATTGATGACATGTTGAAGGCTGCGGAGAACATGGCGTCGTTTCTCCGCTCCGGGGAAGTACTGGACGACAAAGGGTACTCTGTTGGTTGCGTCCCGTGTTAGTCTCCTGAGGAGGTCTATGCGATTTTTTGCTGTGGCCCGTCGGAACTGTCGATCGATGAGTCGAGCGTCATATCCCGTTCTTACTAGGGCGTCTTTCAGCGTCTGTAGGTGTCCATCGCGTTCCTCCTCGTCTGAGCAGACCCTGTGTATTCGCAGGGCCTGTCCATAGGGGATGGCCTCTTTGACGTGGTTAGGGTGGAAGCTGGAAAAGTGGAGCATCGTGAGGTTGTCCGTGGGCTTGCGGTAGAGTGAGGTGCTGAGGTGCCCGTCTTTGATGGAGATTTGTGTGTCCAAGAAAGAAACTGATTCTGAGGAGTAGTCCATGGTGAGCTTGATGGTGGGATGGAACTTGTTGATGTTATCGTGTAGTCTCTTTAGTGATTCCTTGCCGTGGGTCCATAGAAAGAAAATGTCGTCGATGTATCTGGTGTATAGTGTTGGTTGGAGGTCTTGTGCAGTGAAGAAGTCCTGCTCGAACTTGTGCATGAAAATGTTGGCGTATTGGGGTGCGAATTTGGTCCCCATGGCTGTTCCGTGTGTTTGGGTAAAGAACTGGTTATCGAAGGTGAAGACATTGTGATCCAGGCGAAATCGAAGTTCTCAGCCGAGGGCTCAATTTCTGCCCCACTACCAAAATGGACCCCACTAGTCTCGCGGCGGACACAGAGGAATTCATCAGGAGAATGAGGCTCCGGGAATTCTACCACAAACCCCAAGATTTCAGCAGCGAACCCAATGAGACAATCGACGATCCGGAACAGCAGACAGAGGGATCCGCGGTACAGCAACCGAAGAGGAAAGAGTCAAACTGGACTCCTCCGGAGGGTCGCTGCCCTCAGCTGGACATGTATGCTCAAGCTGTCAGGAAATGCGTCAATGCCAGATTCATCAGCCGCACTCAGAAGACAGTCCAGAATGTCACCCGAGCACAACGCAACGCCATCAACGCTCTCAAGACCAACCGCAACATCGTCATCAAACCAGCGGACAAAGGAGGAGCCATAGTCATACAGAACAGAACAGACTATTGCAAAGAAGCATACCGACAACTGGACAACCAGGAACACTACAGACGGTTACCCGCAGATCCGACCAAAGAACACACCCACCAGCTCAACAAACTGATCAAGACCTTCGATCCAGACCTTCAAAGCATCCTACGCAATCTCATCCCACGTAATCCCCGCGTGGGAGACTTCTACTGCCTCCCAAAGATACACAAAGCCAACACACCCGAACGTCCCATCGTATCAGGCAACGGAACCCTGTGTGAGAACCTCTCTGGATACATCGAGGGCATCCTGAAACCCATCGTACAGGGAACCCCCAGCTTCTGTCGCGACACTACAGACTTCCTACAAAAACTCAGTACCCACGGACCAGTTGAACCAGGAACACTTCTCACCACGATGGACGTCTCGGCACTACACACCAGTATCCCCCACGATGACGGCATCGCTGCGACAGCATCAATACTCAACACCAACAACAGCCAATCTCCGGAAGCCATCCTACAACTCATCCGCTTCATCCTGGATCACAATGTCTTCACCTTCGATAACCAGTTCTTTACCCAAACACACGGAACAGCCATGGGGACCAAATTCGCACCCCAATACGCCAACATTTTCATGCACAAGTTCGAGCAGGACTTCTTCACTGCACAAGACCTCCAACCAACACTATACACCAGATACATCGACGACATTTTCTTTCTATGGACCCACGGCAAGGAATCACTAAAGAGACTACACGATAACATCAACAAGTTCCATCCCACCATCAAGCTCACCATGGACTACTCCTCAGAATCAGTTTCTTTCTTGGACACACGAATCTCCATCAAAGACGGGCACCTCAGCACCTCACTCTACCGCAAGCCCACGGACAACCTCACGATGCTCCACTTTTCCAGCTTCCACCCTAACCACGTCAAAGAGGCCATCCCCTATGGACAGGCCCTGCGAATACACAGGGTCTGCTCAGACGAGGAGGAACGCGATGGACACCTACAGACGCTGAAAGACGCCCTAGTAAGAACGGGATATGACGCTCGACTCATCGATCGACAGTTCCGACGGGCCACAGCAAAAAATCGCATAGACCTCCTCAGGAGACTAACACGGGACGCAACCAACAGAGTACCCTTTGTCGTCCAGTACTTCCCCGGAGCGGAGAAACGACGCCATGTTCTCCGCAGCCTTCAACATGTCATCAATGAGGACAAACACCTCGCTATGGCCATCCCCACACCTCCACTACTCGCCTTTAAACAGCCACCCAACCTCAAACAGACCATCGTTCGCAGCAAATTACCTAGCTTTCAAGAGAACAGCTTCCACGACGCCACACAACCCTGCCACGGTAACCTCTGCAAGACATGCCAGATCATCGACACAGATACCACCATCACACGAGAGGACACCACCCACCAGGTGCATGGTTCATACTCCTGTGACTCGGCCAACGTTGTCTGCCTCATACGTTGCAGGAAAGGATGCCCCAGAGCATGGTACATTGGCGAGACCATGCAGACGCTGCGACAACGGATGAACGGACACCGCGCAGCAGTCGCCAGACAGGAGGGTTCCCTCCCAGTCGGGGAACACTTCAGCAGTCATGGACATTCATCCACCGACCTTCGGGTAAGCGTACTCCAAGGCGGCCTTCGAGACACACGACAACGCAAAATCGTCGAGCAGAAATTGATAGCCAAGTTCCGCACCCATGAGGACGGCCTCAACCGGGATCTTGGGTTCATGTCACGCTACACGTTACCCCACCAGCGAACAAATGTTATCTGTTTTTAATATAATGGGTCATTTGCTGGCTCCCTCTGCCTTCCGGATGTTTCTGCCTCTCTCTGTTTTTTTTCTCTGTTTTTTTTTCCCTGTTTGTTTTTTTGTTGAATGTGTATTCGGGGGTTCTGCAGGTGACACCTCTCTGTCTGAACACGGTGATTGCCTTGGCAACGGGCAGTTGCAGGGGCAGTCTGTAAACACCATGTATTGTTCTATATGTATAAATGCGTAGGCTTCAAGGAGGTCCTGAAACATTTACCTGAGGAAGGAGGAAGTCTCCGAAAGCTTGTGAATTTAAAATAAAATTTCTGGACTATAACTTGGTGTTGTAAAATTGTTTACAATTGTCAACCCCAGTCCATCACCGGCATCTCCACATTATTACTGAGGTGTAACCAATGTAATTCAAGACCACTTCTTAGAGGTAGTCAGAGATCACTGAGTGCAGTTTTGGTCTCCTTATTTAAGAAAGGACATAATTGCTTTAGAGGCGGTTCCGAGAAGGTTCACTCGACTGATTCCTTGGATGAGGGGGTTATCTTATGAGGAAAGTTGGGCCTGTATACATTGGAGTTTAGAAGAATGAGAGGTGATCTTATTGAAATATATAAATCATGAGGGGACTTGTGGGGTGGATGCTGAGAGGATGTTTCCCCTTGTGGGAGAGACTAAAATGAGGGGTCTCCCATTTAAGACGGAGATGAGGAGAAATTTTTTCTCTGAGGGTCATGAGTCTGTGGAACTCCCTTCCCCAGGGAGCGGTGGAGGCAGGGTCATTGAATATTTTTAAAGCTGAGTTAGATAGATTCCTGATTAACAAGGGAGTCAAAGGTTATAGTAGGTAGACGGGAAAGTAGGGTTGAGGTCGCAATCAGATCAGCCATGATCTTATCAAATGGCCTACTCCTGCTCTTAATTCTTATGTTCAGAATAATAAAGCATACTCCTAATGGATTAATTGGTGAAGGGATTTGTATAATGTTAAATCATACAGCTAAAAGGTTCCTTGCTCCTGATCATTATCTAGTAACCCCTGCTGAAAGTTCACTTGTGTAGATATCAGATGAGAACAGGATGAGCTGAAACGTCCTCTGTGTTGAATTGCTTCCTGGCACTCACTGTCTAAGCTCACAAATGAAGAATGACTATATTGGTGATGTAATGGAATGCTGATGACATCTAAGGAGTTGTACCATGTCAAATGTCAGTGACCAGCCACATAAATACTGTGGCTACATGAGAAGGTCAGAGGCTGGGTATTCTGCAGCGAGTGACTCACCTCCTGACTCCCCAAAGCCTTTCCACCATCTACAAGGCACAAGTCAGGAGTGTGATGGAATATTCTCCACTTGCCTGGATGAGTGTAGCTCCAACAACACTCAAGAAACTTGACACCATCCAGGACAAAGCAGCCCGCTTGATTGGCACCTCATCCACCACCCTAAACATTCACTCCCTTCACCACTGGCGCACTGTGGCTGCAGTGTGTACCATCCACAGGATGCACTGCAGCAACTCGCCAAGGCTTCTTCAACAGCACCTCCCAAACCCGCGACCTCTCCCACCTAGAAGGACAAGGGCAGCAGGCACATGGGAACAACACCACCGGCATGTTCCCCTCCAAGTCACACACCATCCCGACTTCGAAATATATCGCCATTGCTTCATCGTCGCTGGGTCAAAATCTTGGAACTCCCTTCCTAACAGCACTGTGGGAGAACCTTCACCACACGGACTGCAGCGGTTTAAGAAGGCGGCTCACTGCCACCTTCTCAAGGTCAATTAGGGATGGGCAATAAATGCTGGCTCGCCAGCGACGCCCACATCCCATGAACGAATAAAAAAAAGACTTTAGGAGAGGAGAGGAGGGAAAAAGTAGGATAACATGGAACAAGAAGTGATCATTGTCATAGAATGGATGTTCTTACTTATAAATTACTCCTCAAAATAACAGGGTTCACAGCATTGCTGGTAGATAGTCACAGATTTATTATGCATATCATAATAACTATTATTGACAATAATTAAACACACACTCAATAGCAGCACTTATGAGTTTTTAACTGGAGAATCCACACATTAACAGCAAAATTGTCGGCTGATCACGCCTCATTGAATTCTGAGGTCTCTCTCCCGGCAACTACTCTTTTATATCATTTTTTCCCAATCCTGTTATGTTCTAGCATTACCTAATATTCCTTTCATCTCCCCTGTCAATGACTTCAGTTTTACACATCCTGATTGATCTGCCAATCAAATCCTTAGGATGAAGTCAGTTCCCGAACCATCCAAGGTCTCGAACCCTCCTGTGTGGTTATTCATTCTCCATCACCCTAGGCTGGATTCCTTTCGACAGATATTGCCTTCCAAGGTGGCCTTTGCATACAGCCGTTGATGTATCAATACAAACACCTTCAACTTTACAGGCACCTAACCATCATAAAATTGTCAGTTCTCCCCTGTGTCCCAGTGAAGTTAAAAGGCGAATAATCTACAAGATGCCGTTGTGCTTGCACCTACACGCCTCCTAAGGTCTTGTTACAGAGTCTGTCCCTACCAAAGGGATAATCAAACTGCTAGTGAGATCAGTTCCAATTGAAAAGTTGCTGGACACAGTTAAATTAATATAAAAAGAAATCAATGGCAGTATCATTTGATTAACCCTTCGCTGACAGCTATCACAGCTGCTTTTATTCACAGACCATCTGCAATCTTCTCTTCCATAAATGTACCCCACTTATTTAAACAGCTGAAGGAAAATTCTGCAAACTGTCAACCACAAGCCCAGAAGATAATCAAACTAAATGTCAGATTATCCCTTTTACTTTTGACGCTGTTTTTCGCCCATGCCTCGCTGCTTTCCACAGATGGTGTTTCCATGACATAAGAATCACCATATTCCATGTAATATTTGATTTTTTTTTTCCTTGTGGTTTTCAGGGTTAGATTATATGAATTAGTGTTCCTGGCACAGAGTGCATTCAGGAGTTTGGGCATGGAGGTCACCAAGCCATCAAGGCCCAGGTGGCCTTTCCAATTTAGACTGAAAAAGAACTCAAGCACCAGGCATCTCCGATTACGACAGGCCTGTAAACACCGCAGATATTTCTATGGTTAAATGGTTATTTTTATGAGAACGTTTAATGATTATCTTTTAAGGATTTAATTGTTGTTTGTTTATATTGTTACTATTATCTTTAGCTGTGACATTCATCTTAATGTCTGAAAATACCATGAAGAGCTGAGTTGAGTGATTTCAATGGTTTCTCATCACCACCTGGCCAGTTCTTGATGGGTGACTGTTTGCTGTCTATTCTTTCGTAATTTTCCGACCAGCTTCCTGCTCATTCACTGATAACTTTTTTCTTACCTGTTCAGTAATATTTCAGGCAATTTGCATCATTCAGTTAATGTTAATTGATTCTTTATTTATGAATATGATAATTGAGCTAATCAGGTGCAAGTGTGAGAAACGTTACACTGTCAAATGTGATCTATAAATCCCCACACTATGGACATGCATTAGTCTCGAGACTGGTTAGTTAGTGTTTTTAGTAGTTTGTGTTTTAGTGTCAGATGAACAGTAAAGTGCCTTGAAGCTAAACAAACAGTTTAAATAACTATTAGCTAACATGGCAGGATGGCTGGGGCCCATCACGTACACATCCTGTGCCATGTGGGAACTCCAGAACACTTTGTGTGTCCTGGAAAACCACACGTGCAGGAAGTGCCTCCAACGGCTCGAGCTCGAACTCAGAGTTTCTGAGCTTGAGGGGTGGCTGGCATCACTACAGTGCATACAGGAAGCTGAGAGCTATGTGGATAGCACGTTTCAGGAGGTGGTCTCCCCGCAGCTACAGAGAGTTCAGGCTGAGAGGGAGTAGGATAAGACAGGTTAATGTCTGGCTGGAACAATGGTGCAGGTAGGGAGGGCTTCAGATTCCTGGGGCATTGGGAACAGTTCTGAGGCAGGAGGGATCTGTTCAAGATGGATGGGTTGCACCTCAACAGAGCTGGGACCAATGTCCTTGTGAGGAGGTTAACTCGTGCTGTGGGGGAGGGTTTAAACTAATTTGGGAGGGGAATGGGCACCAGGATGAAACATTAGAGAGGAGTAACAAGGTGCACAGAAGACTGGGAGGGACAAGTAGCACCAGAGTAAAGAATAGTTCAGAAATAGGAAGGATCAGACAGGGAGCAAATGTGAGGCGGACTAAGATGAGTTTGGAGTGCATGTGCGTAAATGCATGTAGCGAGATAAATAAGATTGGTGAGCTGCAGGCACAAGTTACCACATGGGACTATAATATAGTGGCAATGACAGAGACCTGGCCCAAAGAAGGGGAGGATTTGGTACTTAATATTCCTGACTACAAGGTATTCAGGTAAGATAGGGAAGGAAAGAAAGGCGGGGAGTGGCAGCATTGATCAAAGAAACTATTATAGCACTGGAAAGGGATGATGTAGTTTTGGGGTCAAAAACAGAATCTATTTGGTTAGAATTAAGGAACAATAGAGGAGCTATTACACGACTGGGTGTATACTATAGGCCACCAAATAGTGGGAAAGGAGGTAGAGGAGAACATTTGCAGGCAAATTACAGAAAGAAGCAAGAACTATAGAGTAGTGATAATAGGGGACTTTAAGTATCCCAATATAGACTGGGACAGTAACAGTGTAAAGGGCAAAGAAGGGGAGGAATTCCTGAAATGTGTTCAAGAGAACTTTCTGGAACAGTGTGTTTCCAACCAAGAAGGAAACAGTGCTGGATTTAGTTCTGGGGGATGAAGTGGGGCAGGTGGAGCATGTTTCAGTGGAGAAACATTTGAGGAACAGAAATCATAATATCATTAGGATTAGAATAGTCATGGAAAAGGACAAGGAACAATCAAATGTGAAAATGCTTAACTGGAGGAGGGCAAATTTCAGTGAGTTAAAAAGGGATCTTGCCCGGGTGTACTGGAATCAAAAATTAGTAGCCAAAAGAGTAATTGAATAATGGGAGGTCTTCAAGGAGGAGTTGGTTTAGGTACAGAGTAGACACATCCCCATGAAGGGGAAAGGAAGGGCATCCAAAGCTAGAGCTCCCTGGGTGACTAAAGATATAGAGATTAAAATGAAACAGGACAAGGAGGCTTATGACTAATGTAAGGTTCATAATACAGTAGAGAACCAGGCTGAATACAGAAAGTACAGAGGGGATCTAAAAACTGGAATAACAGGGGCAAAGAGAGAGTATGAGAATAGATTAGCAGCTAACATAAAAGGGAACACAAAAGTCTTTTATAAACATATAAATCATGAAAAAGTAGTCAAAGGAAGCATAGGGACAAAAAAAACAAGATCTTGTGGAGGCAGAAGGCATGGGTGAGGAGCTAAAGAATACTTTGTATCCGTCTTCACGAGAGAATAGGATGCTGCCATTGAAGCAGTAAAGGAGGAGGTAGTAGCGATGTTGGATAGGATAAAAATAGATAAAGAGGAGGTACTTAAAAGTTTGGTAGTACTCAAAGTAGAAAGGTCACCTGGTCCAGATGGGATGCATCCTAGGCCACTGAGGAAAGTAAGGGTGGGAAATTGCAGAGGCTATGGTCACAATATTCCAATCCTCCTTTGATATGGGAATGGTGCCAGAAGACTGGAGGATTGCAAATGCGACACCCCTGTTTAAAAAAGGGGAGAGGGATAAACCTGGCAATTACAGGCCAGTCAGCCTAACATCAGTGGTGGAGAAACTTTTAGAGACAATAATGCAGGACAAAATAAATTGGGACTTGGAAAAGTATGGGCTAATAAATGAAAGTTAACATGGATTTGATAAAGGAAAATCATGTTTGACTAACTTGATTGTGTTCTTTGGTGAAGTAACGGAGAGGGTAGATGAGGATAGTGTGGTTGATGTTGTGTATATGGCCTTTCAAAAGGCATTTAATAAAGTATCACATAATAGAATCATTAGCCAAATTGAAGCCCATGGGATTAATGGGACAGTGGCAGCATGGATACAAAATTTCCTAGGGGACAGAAAGCAGAGAGTAGTGGTGAACGGTTGTTTTTCAGACTGGAAGGAAGTTTACAGTGGTGTTCTCCAAGGGTCAATATTAGGACCACTGTTCTTTTTGATATACATTAATGACTTGGACCTGGGTATAGAGGGTGTAATTTCAAAGTTTGCAGATGACATGGAACTCAGAAATGTAGTAAACAATGTGGAGAAGAGTAACAGACTTCAGGAGGACATAGGCAGATTGGTGAAATGGGCAGACACATGGCAGATGCAATTTAATTTGTAGAAGTGTGAAAAGATGCATTATGGTAGGAAGAATGAGGAGAGGCAATATAAAATAATGGTACAATTTTAAAGAGAGTGCAGGAACAGGGAGACCTGGGGGTGTACGTACACTAGTCTTTGAAGATGGCAGGACAAGTTGAGAAGGCTGTTAAAAAACTATATGGGACCCCTGGGCTTTATTAATAGAGGCATAGAGTACAAAAGCAAGGAAGTCATGCTGAACCTTTATAAAACACTGGTTAGGCTTCAACTGGAGTATTGTATTCAATTCTGGGCACCACGCTTTAGGAAGGATGTCAAGGCCTTAGAGGGGGTGCAGAAGAGATTTACTAGAATGGTGTCAGGGATGAGGGACTTCAGTTATGTGGAGAGACTGGAGAAGCTGGGATTGTTTTCCTCAGAACACAGAAGGTTTAGAGGTGTTCAAAATCATGAACGGTTTTGACAAAGTAAACAAGGTGTAACTGTTTCCAGTGGCAGAAGGGTCGGTAACTAGAGGTCACAGATTTAAGGTGATCGGCTTCAGAGCCAGAGGCAACATGAGGAAACATTTTTTTACGTAGCAAGTCGTAATGATCAGGAATGCACTGCCTGAAAGGGTGGTGGAATAGTAACTTTCAAAAGGGAATTGGATAAATACTTGAAGGGAAAAAATTTACAGGTCTATGGGGAAAGATCAGGGGAATGGGACAAATTGGATAGCTCTTTCAAAGAGCTGGCACAGGCACGTTGGGTCGAATGGCCTCTTCTTGTGCTATACCTACTATGATAGTTGTATAGATAATAAATGATATTTACATGTCTTGTAGAGTGTGTAACTGCTGTAAAAATTGTATATGTATTGGAGACAATTGCATTACAACAAAGAAAATTTAATTATTTCCATTCCAAATCTTTCAATTTAATCTTGAGCAGCATCACTTATTTTAAATTTAAGAAAACTGTGACATTTTAACGCTGAAAATAATCCACTGGGAGATGCTGCTGAATAAAGTAAAATACATTCACAGAATATATATGGGTGCCTTTGTTGATCACTGAGACGCAGATTCAACATCTCAGACATTTCCCATAGGTTGTTCTCTTTAGAGCAGAGAACGTTATTGGGAGATTTGATAGAGGTGTTCAAAATCATGAAGGGTTTTGATTGAGTAAATAAGGCGAAACAGATTCCAATGGCAGAAGGGTCGGTAACCAAAGGACACAGATTTAAGGTAATTGGTAAAAGAGCCAGAGGGATGATGAGGAGAAACTTTTTTACGCAGCAAGTTGTTATGATCTGGAATGCACTGCCCAAAAGGGTGGTGGAAGCAGATTCAATAATAACTTTCAAAAGGAAATTGGATAAATACTTGAAAGGGAAAAATTTGCAGGGCTATGGGTGAAGGGCAGGGAGCGGGGCTAATTGGATGGCTTCTTCAAAGAACCGGCACAGGCCCGACGGGCTGAATGGCCTCCTTCTCTGCTGTATGATTCTATGATTCTCTCTATCATTCATAGGTGAATCCTAAGTAATTTATAGTGAGCTCAGGGTTGAACAGTAAACCTGAGCTCAAGGTATTTTGCTTACTTGTTATATCTTGCCCCTTCATGTGATCTTCTTTGACTTCAGAAAATGGTCGAACAAATATTTCAGTAGACCATGGGTCAGGCTAAAAACTGCCAAACAGATTTATTAAACAGTAAATGGATAAGTGAATTGAAGCAACAAAACACTGTAGATTTACAATAGTTACAAGCGTAACTATCCCTTCTCATAAGATAGAAAATAATAAACAATGCATCGCTATACTACATAAGAACATAAGAAATAGGAGCAGGAGTAGGCCAATCGGCCCCTCGAGCCTGCTCCGCCATTCAATAAGATCATGGCTGATCTGATCCTAACCTCAAATTCAAATTCATGTCCAATTTCCTGCCCGCTCCCCGTAACCCCTAATTCCCTTTACTTCTAGGAAACTGTCTATTTCTGTTTTAAATTTATTCAATGATGTAGCTTCCACAGCTTCCTAGGGCAGCAAATTCCACAGACCTACTACCCTCTGAGTGAAGAAGTTTCTCCTCGTCTCAGTTTTGAAAGAGCAGCCCCTTATTCTACGATTATGCCCCCTAGTTCTAGATTCACCCATCCTTGGGAACATCCTGACCGCATCCACCCGATCAAGCCCCTTCACAATCTTATATGTTTCAATAAGATCGCCTCTCATTCTTCTGAACTCCAATGAGTAGAGTCCCAACCTACTCAACCTCTCCTCATATGTCCACCCCCTCATCCCCGGGATTAGCCGAGTGAACCTTCTTTGTAATGCCTCGAGAGCAAGTATGTCTTTTCTTAAGTATGGACACCAAAACTGTATGCAGTATTCCAGGTGCGGTCTCACCAATACCTTATATAACTGCAGCAATACCTCCCTGTTTTTATATTCTATCCCCCTAGCAATAAAAGCCTTCTTGATCACCTGCTGCACCTGCATACTAACTTTTTGATTTTCTTGCACTAGGACCCCCAGATCCCTTTGTACTGCAGTACTTTCCAGTTTCTCGCCATTAAGATAATAACTTGCTCTCTGATTTTTCCTGCCAAAGTTCATAACCTCACAGAAAATGGTAGAACAAATATTTCAGTAGACCATGGGTCAGGCTAAAAACTGCCAAACAGATTTATTAAACAGTAAATGGATAAGTGAATTGAAGCAACAAAACACTGTAGATTTACAATAGTTACAAGCGTAGACCCATGGTCTACTGAAATATTTGTTCTACCATTTTCTGAAGTCAAAGATCACATGAAGGGGCAAGATATAACAAGTAAGCAAAATACCATGAGCTCAGGTTTACTGTTCAACCCTGAGCTCACTATAAATTACTTAGGATTCACCTATGAATGATAGAGAGAATCATAGAATCATACAGCAGAGAAGGAGGCCATTCAGCCCGTCGGGCCTGTGCCGGTTCTTTGAAGAAGCCATCCAATTAGCCCCGCTTCCCTTTCAAGTATACTAAACTACAATATAAAGGGCACCAGACAGCAGATTCCCTGCACATTAAGTCAGCTATGCATAGTGGTTTGTTGCTACCCGTCAACAGAATCTTTCTGTGCTCCTCTCTCTTGCTCAGTCTGTCTCCCGTGGCTTCAGATGAACTATTCAATTTTAACATGACAGGATGAGAAATAGTTTTTAAAAATATAACACAGGCAGTGGGCTTTTAAACTTGGAAAAAACTGCTAAACAAACACATAAACATAAAATCCGCTGCATTTTTTGAATTGAATAGCTTCACCCCTCGCTTGAACATCTGACCAGACAAAAAACCTATATTCTGGGATGATTGTATCAAATCAAGCTGGGCCATTTTCTGAGTGAGCCTGTTTTTTAAACCCCATATGCACTGATACAGAAAAATCCATCATTCATTAAAGACAAAAATCTTAGAATATTTTTTTCACAAGTGTTCATAAAAGTGGAATATAGGAATAAAAAAGACTTAAGATGTTATACTCTTCCAGGCAAGCCTAGAGGGGATAATGGAGGTGTACACACTTATTCTGCTACATATCTGCTAAATTGGGACTGCACAGAAACCGGTAATAGTTTCCACTTTTGATGTGCATTGACATTTTCATGAAGGGGTAGCTCCTGAGTCACCTAAATTGCAATTTCTTTTCCCTGAATAAATATCAAGTGATTCAATTTGGATTGGTTTCTATTTGTGTTTGGACTCAAAGCTCAGTTCCAATTTGGGCCATAGTGTAAAATCAAGTCCAGTGAGTGGAAAGAGAATGCAGTACTTTTTCAAAAAAGTCACTCAAAATAAAATTACATCAGATAGAGATGGAAGAAGGATCAAGCAATCTATAAAATGAAACTGAGGAAAACAAATGAGGGAAAAAGAAATGGTCAAACTAATCTGTCAAGCTGCACACTCTGTTATTTGAACACTAGAGATAATGGGGACAATTTTAACCTAACCTGCCCATCGGGAAACTGACAGGATCAGGTACAACCCTGGTTTTACACCCCGCCCGATTTTACCCTTCATTGAAGTCATTGGAATTCCTGTCCAGCGAGTTAGGTTAAAATTATTCGCAAAATGTGGCGAAACAAATCTGTGACAGTTTTCCAAGTTTGAATGAGCAGCGGGCAGCTTCGCACATAATCGGGAAATCGTGGGTGGAATCTCACGATTTGCCATGCATTAAAATGAATGGGCGAAAACATTGTCAGCAGTGCTCCCATGATTTCCTGACACGTACTGCCTAAAGGTAAGTGTCTGTGCTGGCTGCGCCACATCAGAAAATTGTCCCCATTGTTTCATGACCCAAATTAATTATACTGTGCACAACACTGAGAGAAGGATTTAGCTAAAGTGGATAAAGCGAGCTTTGGAATTAAAGTAATTGTAAAAGTTGCAAGAAGATGGTTTTCCCTTCATTAATTCTAATCATCCATCTGACTCAGACACATTCTCATGTTTTCATAGAATCATGGAAAGGTTACAGCGCTGAAAGAGGCCATTCGGCCCATCGAGTCCGTGCAGGCTCTATGCAAGAGCAATGCAGCAATCCAGTTCAGCCAAAAAGTACTAACTAGTAGGCAACCACAGAATGCAAAGCTTCTCAGACAACAGCCCAAAGCCATTATGCAGCAATGTTTAAATGTGAATTTGAGCAATTTTTTTTAGAAATAAAGACTTGCATTCTAAAGCACCTTTCACATCCTTGGTTAGTCCCAAAGGGCTTTACAGCCAATGAATTACTTTTGAAACGTGGTCATTGTTCTTTTTCTATGCACGGGCACACCCAGTTTGCACACAGTAAGGTTCCACAAACAGCAATGGGATGAAAGACAGGTTAGTATGTTTTAGTGGTGGTCGTCAGGGAATAAATTTGGCCAGGTCACTGAGAGAACTCTCCTGTCTTCCTAATTGTGCCATGGGATCTTTTACGTCATCTAAGTAGACAGGAAGGGCCCTAGTTTAATGTCTCAATCAAAAGATAGCAACTGCAACAAAGCAGCACTTCCTCAGTACTGCATTGAAGTGTCAAACTAGATTATGGGCAGGAGTTTAACTAGGAAAACCGCGTGGGTCGAGGGCAGGGGGTGTTGAAAATTGAAACAATTTCAAACCCGCCCTCAACCCACCTACAACCTGCCCATTTCCGGTTTTCACCAGGGTGGGACAAGGGGCAGGCAACCAACCCGCTCTCCGGAGGTGGTTTGGTCACCAAAACCTTCCAAGGAGGCTGTGGGCCTCCATTTTGAAAGGTTTTGCGATTTCAACCCCTGGGGGGCTGGGATTCCTGGGCCTTCTCCTTCATGCCGTGTGAAAGGTGGCGAGAAGGCCCGAAACTGCAGGTAGGTGCCTTTCTGGCGTAGCTTGTGGCCCCAGAGGAGCAGGAGTGCTTCCCGCAGGCCCAACAAGCCTACCTGGTGTGACCCCCCCCCGCCCCTCCCCAAAATCATCGCGGCACTCCGCTCCAATGATCGCAGCCCCCTCCCCAATGATTGCGGCCCCCCTCCCAACGATTGCAGAGCCCCCCCCTCCCGCAACGATCTCGGACCCCCCAATGATCACGGAGCCCCGATGATCTCGTGCCCATCCATGTCGCCCCACCCCCCCATCCATACAATCTACGAATTACCTGAAAACTTACCTGAAGACGTCCTCTTCCTCGCTCTGCTCCCGTCCGACTGAGGCCAACCTATAATCAGGAAACCAACAAAAAAATACAAGACGTCCTTACGTCAGAATCATAAGGACATCCAGGAAACCCGTACTTCCGGATTCCCATCCATGATTCAACCCCTTCCCCGCCCCCTTTCCAGCTCTGGGTCAAAATCCTGGCCACTGTGCTCCTGTCCTGCAGTGGGACTTAAACCCCTATCTTTCTGACTCAGAGGCGAGAGTGTTACCATTAAGCTAAGCTGATAAGAATATTCCAGCTCTGATTCAAAAGTTGCATTTCTGATGCTTTTGAATCAATCAGAATTACATCTTCGATAAAGATTTTAGTCTGTTTTGGTTCTTTTGTACATATTCATTTTCATTGTAGCTTCAGCGTTTTGAGTAGACACAAAAGCAGATAAATGTAGCAGCAGAAGAGAAAATATGTACAAGATTTCCCAGCGTGATAGCATTGAAAAGTTAAATATTTACATATTTGTATCATGTGTAATAATAAGTTTGAAACTTTCTCCACAGTGTATTTCTTCACGTTAATTAATTGTCATCCCGTAAACATTTGTCTCCAATTAGAATACTTATTAAATGCACTAAACTTACATTTTTTTCAGATATAAAGGCATCTTACCCTGATTAGAATAACTTAAGCATTGAGATATTAGGTGTTGTAAGGAGATGAGATGTCAGACTCCGTAATGCCACAGGTAACAAGTTGGGATCATACCCCATCTTACTTTTTGGTGGACCGCTGATATTGAGTCCAGAACACTGAAAATATTATCTACTGTAATTTAAATGTATGATTGGAATTTAAAATTTTACAATATTTTCAAACAAAAACTTTTAAATTGTTCATTCATAATTGTTGCTAACCTCATACCGACTTATAAGAAAAAAAGATCAAATACTGAAAAGAAAGTACATTAGGTTTGGTATTTTTTTGAAGATAATAAGGAACAAAATAAACCCAAGAAATATCTTTTTACTTGTGTCACACTGTTTTGGAGTTAACAAGGAACATTGAATAAGGATAACTTAGACTGCTGATTTAAATATAATTTCAGAGCATAAGATTAACACTGGAAAGGGTGTATTTTTTAAAATTAAAAAACCATTGCTCGTCTTCCCCCCCTCCCCCAATTTTTCAGCAGTGCCCAGTCCAAAGAACGACTTTCAATCTGTGGAACCTAACAGGACTGTAGAAAGCTCTACAACATAACATAATATACCAAGACTTGCAAAAGGCATTTGACAAAGTTTCAAGTGAAAAAATATTATTCCAGAATTTGGCATAAACCTTAGGAATGCACAAGAAGCTAGCTGAAGGGTAGAAAATGATGGACACTTATTGAAGGAGTTATGTTGGGGGTGGAGGGCAAGTACTGAATTTGGTTCTTCAGAGCTCAGTTTTGGAAACCGCTACTGTTTCTAATTTACATAGATGACTCTGATTTAGATGCAAATTTATCAGATTTACGGATACCAAACTAGGAGAGGCAGTGGAACCAGAGGAGTCGTCCAAAAATTACAGAATGAGTTGGATAAAATATGTAACTAAGCAGAACAATGCCAGACAAATGAAAAGTGCTGCACATAGGATGGAAAAATAGGTGACACATGTACTTCATGAATGTTACAAGTCAAGGCTTAAGGGTTTAAAGAGAAACTCATCAATTTTTCTTCAACAAGCTTTTAAGAACCAAACGTTTTGTAAATGCAGACTCTGTGGGTTAACACTGACTCCCTGGAGCAATTTTAGCAGGATGGCCCCCACTACATTAACACTAATGCACAAAATGACCACACCTCAGTGCTCAATTAACTGTGTGCTAATCCTTATGAACAGAAGAAATTAGCTCCCATGTGGTTGATGGGATTCCTAATTTCTTTGGCAGTTTTGGTGAAGTGGAAGAATTGCTTACTGCAAAAACTGAAACTCAACCTTGAAACAGCCAAAACGATGAGCAAGATTGAGGTTGATTTTCATTATGTGATGGAGAATTATTATAGGCTCTCTGGGGCATGCATTCTGGTCATAATACCTGAATTGCGATTACTGGGGTCCTTCGAGTTTGTCCTTGTTTATAGTTTTGTGTTAGAATGTGCAGTATCGCTAGAATGTGCCTTTGTTCTTGGCACAATGCGGCAAGTTTGTGACTAGTTTATATTCTGAGCATTGCATGTTGGTAGCTCGTCGGAGATGCAGTTGTTTATACATGTCATCCTTATTCATGGTGTTCAAATGTTTGTGATCAAACTTGGGACTAAAAAAATGATAGCAGTGGGTTGAATTTTCCAAGACATTGGGCTCAATTTTCAAACGGAGCCAGGGAGGGGGTGGGGGGTCAATTTGAGGTCAGGAAACCCATTAGTACGGGTTTCCCGGACGTCTTTATGATTTTGATGTAAGGACATCTTTTTTTTTGCCGGTTTCCTGTCCGACTGATTGACAGGCTGGTCTCAGTCGGACGGGAGACCAGCCAGGGAGAGGACGTCTGCAAGTAAGCCTTTGTTTGCATGGATTGGGGGGGGGGGGGTGGGGGGCATGGGTGGGCAAGGGGCACAGGTGGGCATAGGCGGGCATGGGGGTCGCGAGTCATGGGGGATGGGATCGGAGGTCATCGCAGGAGTCCACGATCATTCAGGGCGAGGGTCAGAGGATTGGGGTCAGGGTCGGAGGATCGGGGTTGGAGTCGGAGGATGGGGGGTCGGAGGGGGAGGATAGGGGTTGGGGGGTCGAGGACGGGGTTCCGTGATAGGGGTCGGTGCAGGTAGGCTTGTTCGGCCTGGGAGACGCACTCCAGCTCCTCCGGGCCCACACGCTGTCCCTTTCTAGGCACCTACCTGCAGTCTCGGGCCTTCTCGCCTCCTTTCACGAGGCATAAAACAGAAGGCCCAGGAATCTCAGCCTCCTAGGGTTGAAATGCGGAATTAATTAAAAATGGAGGCCTGAAGCCTCTTTGAAAGGTTTCAAGGCCAGGCCTGACCCGCCTCCTGGGAGTGGGTTGGCCGCCCGGCCCTTGTCCTGCCCCCGTGAAAACCGGAAAAGGGCGGGTTGGAGGTGGGTCTGAAATGGTGGCAATTTTCAATGCCTCCCCGCTCCTAACCCACCAGTTTTTTACTTTGAAAATCCAGTCCATTGTGTCAATGTACTACGATAACACCTATAGCGTGGTAGTTGGTCATGTTGAAATATATTCTGAATGCTGATTGTTCTGCAAGAAGGAGTAGTGGAGCAAATCCCATCTCTCAGTTTGGAGGCAGCTCTGTAAGTAGAGTTGTGATTTTTCTCAGTATATTAGAGTTTGAAGATGTATTGTGATTAATTTTGCTTTTTCTTTTGAATTCCAAGAGGTCTATGAGTATTTTACTTAGGATCATGGACCTTTTTGGTACTCTATCTGGAAAACATGAACTCTGGGCCAAGTCTGAGGGTTGTAGTTTTTTTTTCTTGTGATTGTGGTCTCAGGGACTTGACTGGCAAAATGGGTGAAAACTTTAGTGCTGTTGTAAATTCTGTAATCAAAATATTATTTAATTAATGGAGTGAATTAAAGGAGACTCACCTGTGATGGCCATTCATCCATCTTAACTCCATCCAGAAAGACCAAAGCTAGGGGCAAATAGCAGAGATGCATTCAAGGGGAAGCTAGATAAATACATGAGGGAGAAAGGAATAAGAGGGTATGGGGTTAGATGAAGAGGGGTGGGAGGAGGCTCTTGTGGAACTTAAACACCGGCATAGATCATTTGGGCCGAATGGCCTGATTCTGTGCTGTACATTCTATGAACTTCTATGAATCCAAGTGTTGTTCAATAATTCAGACTTTTTATCTTCAGACTCCATCCAGAAGTCAATACCACAAATTAGTCACTCTGTTGTGAACAACAATGTCCCGACATCAATCCTAAATTCCCCCTTTGTAGTTTGACTATGTGCCCCCTTGTCCTTCCATCATGGATCAGTTTAGATGTAGTGTTTTGGATCTATTTTTTCTGTTCCATTTACTAACCGTTAAACATCCACTGCTAGGCTGTAACCACGAGTAATGCCACAGGATTATATTAAAAGATGTCAATTTTTAGCCCAAGTAAAAGTTCAGCAAGAACAATTTCTTGCATAGGGTTCCTCAAGGCTGTAGATTATTTCATTTAAATTGAAAGTTACCATCTAGTTCTGTCACCAATTTACATTGCTGCAAAGTGATTTCAGACGTGCATTGACACGAAAGCAGCAGTGCTCTGACTCTTGAACAAGTGTCAGCTTGGCTCAGTTGGTAGCACTCTTGCTTCTAGGTTACAAAATAATGGGTTCAAACCCCACTCCAGGACTTGAACACAAAACCTAGGATTGCACTTGCATTCTCTTAGGTTTCATCAATCATGTGAGATGTTAACTGAGGCTCTATCAACCTGTTCAGGAGAACTTTGCAACTTCTTCTGGTGTCTTCGCATCCCAGACTACTCCCATATGTGAGCCCTCACTCCCTATGATCAGGAGTGTCTTTTTTTTTCTGCCCAATATCTAAGTAATTGTAGTCAACCTAGGATCCAAAAGAAAGCCCTTGTATCTAATGGTTACATTATATATTACACTATGTAATAATGGTTACATTATATATTACACTATGTAATAATGGTTACATTATATATTACACTATGTAATAATGGTTACATTATATATTACACTATGTAATAATGGTTACATTATATATTACACTATGTAATAATGGTTACATTATGTGTTCTCACATGATGTTTCTCAACATTGGAAGATGATAGAATAAACATTTCAATATACTCTAACTTAGGATACAAACTACCAAACACATTTATTAACCAGTAAATCGATAAGTAAGAAGCAGAGACACGCTGTATAGTTAGAGTCGCTATAGATTTAACTAAATCTTCTCAGCAGTTAAAAGAATAGCAGTTCCATCTACCTTGCTAAACTGAGCCGAGCGCAAGGACCCTGAATATTAATCTCTGCACGACAGTTTGTTAGTGATTGCCTAAAGCGTGTTTCTGACCTATCTCTCTCATTGCTTCAGACGGACTCCACGATTTGAAAAAAAAACAGGCTGAGAAATATTTTCGAAAAAAGTGATGAGGTCAAATAAAATTGCATAGAATTACATAGAATTTACAGCACAGAAACAGGCCATTTGGCACAACTGGTCCATGCCAGTGTTTATGCTCCACACGAGCCTCCTCCCACCCTATTCCATCTCACCCTATCATATCAACATATCCTTCTATTCCTTTCTCCCTCGTGTGTTTATCTAGCTTCCCCTTAAATATATCTATGCTATTCACCTCAACTACTCCTTGCAGTAGCACGTTCCACATTCTAGCCACTCGCTGGTTAGAGAAGTATCTCTTGAATTGCTTATTGGATTTATTAGTGGCTATCTTATATTGATGTCCCCTAGTTTTGAACTCCCCCACAAGTGGAAGCATCTTCTCTACGTCTACCCTATCAAAATACGTATCCTTAAACTCAAAAAGATTTGCCAATCAAACCTACATGTAAATAAAGCCCACAACATGCTTGTATTTGAATGGAATGGCATGGCCCTCTCTCTCACCAAATTGCACTGCAGTATAATTCGAATCTGGTGGTTGCATATCGCATGACAAAGCCAGATCATAGTAGACTGGGTTATGACTTGAGCAGCGAGAAATCCAAACTTATCAACAGATGGAGCTGACTGCATTCTACTGGATGCAATGAGTTTGATGGGTTAAATGGACTTTTCTCATGTCAAACACTCTTCCGCTCCTGCTTTCCCTTATTGACACTGAAATCTGACACTACTTGTACTCGAACTCTGTCGTACTGTATGTGACACATACAGTAAACATTACATTATCACTGTGTCGCTCTGAAATTTTATGCACTTACCAATACCCATTTGTAGATTGATGTTATGAAGTGGAATGAAACTTGAAAAGACCAATCCCAAAAGAACATTCTGGCATATTTGCCAGACCTTGTTCAATCACAGTACTGGAAACTGGCACAATTGTCACAGTCATTTAAAAAATTATTAAAGAGAAAAAATCTTTTGTTTTTTTTTCAAATTGGAGATACCAAGATGGTAAAACTGTTGACAAATATAATACCCACAAACGGTACTAAAAAGAAAAAAATGTTTCTTATAACTTTTCATTGTACTGAAAAATCAGACTGAAAAGGTACAAATTGTTCTTTTGCAAACATCTATAATTTGAGATGTTTTCCCTGATCATCAAGGACTATAAAATAATTATGCTAATTACAGGACCATCACTTCCCCAGTATTTTTATTGAACTGTTCTTTCAGTGATGCATATTTTTAAAACCAAGTGTATGCTTCAGGGAGAAGGGGGGTTAGAGGGCAGCCTCTGATTGGATCAGGGTAATTCAGTTCTCGTTTTAAAGTTCTATATTCTACCCTTATTTTGATATTTCCATATTAAATTTCTATGTCCAAATTTATAACAGAAACTGTCCATATAACACTGTAATTAAACCGTCTAGCCAGTGGTGGCACTGCAGCAGCCCTGGGGAACATAAGAACATAAGAAATAGGAGCAAGAGTAGGCCATCCGGCCCCTCGAGCCTGCTGCGCCATTCAATCAGATCATGGCTGATCTTCGACCTCAACTCCACTTTCCTGCCCAATCCCATATCCCTTGATTCCCCTAGAATCCAAAAATCTATCTATCTCAGCTGGACATTCTCTCTCTCTCTCTGTCTTTCGGGTCTCTTTCTCTCTCTCTCTTTGCGATCTGACCCATTGTGTATTCAGTATCCTGGTATGTAATGTTTTCCGTGGCTAACCTGTCTGAACACCAACAACTCCTTTGATTGCTGTGATCGTCTCCCAGCCGAGGTGTGATAGGGGGGCAGTTGGAAAGATTATCTGCAATCACCAGGCATTGTTCTCTGACTATATATGCGATGCGTTTTTAGAACCCTCACTCACCTGACGAAGGAGGAAAGCTCCGAAAGCTTGTGATTTATAATAAAACTGTTGGACTATAACCTGGTGTTGTGCAAGTCCTTACATTTGTCCACCCCAGTCCATCACCGGCATCTCCACATCTTGAATACACTCAACGACTGAGCATCCACAGCCCTCTGGGGTAGAGAACTCCAAAGATTCACAACCCTCTGAGTGAAGAAATTCCTCCTCATCTCAGTCCTAAATGGCTGACCCTTTATCCTGCGACTATGCCCTCGAGATCTGGACTCTCCAACTGGGGGAAACGAGCTCTAGGGCGCGAGGGAAGAGTGCTCTTACAGTATGAAAAGTTATTCAGGAAGTGCATGCAGATATCTCATGCAAGATTTTTAATATATTAATAAATAGATATTATTGGACAGATTTCAGGTGCCAGCTTTTAAAAAACAATTTTATGATTGAAAGTTTACCCACGGCAAGTCCAAATTTATATATATATGAGAGAGTTTCCTCCATCGCACCTATTTCCTGTTGCCATGATTAAGTAACGCTTTTAATGATCGTGTGAAGAGGTGACGTTTGCTTCTATCACTTTTAATAGGTAACTCTGTAACAGCTGCTATTAAGTCCTGCCTCCTCTTCCGAGTCTTCCAGCTCTGGATGTCATTTTTTAATCCTATTTTACATTCCCAGCAGACAAGTTTTACTTTTTAATTTACTTTTCTTTTATCTGCTTATTTTCTATCCTTCTAACCTGCTTTACCACCTCCTGGCCTCTATCTCCCTTCCCCTGCTCTTTCCTACCTTGCTTTTCTTCCCCTATTGCTTCCAATGAGTCCTTCTCTGCCACCTCACCTCTGTGCCTTCCTCTGCCTGGATCAAATGCTGCTGCCGCCAAACTGTCTCTCTGCTTTTTATTTCTTATTTATTTGCGGGTAATACTGGAAAGGCTGCACTTATTGTTCATTTCAAGTTGCCCTGAGGATATTAAGAGTTCACCATATTGTGTGGGACGAGAATCAGGTGCAGGCCAGACTGGTTAAAGTTGGCATGTTCCCTTCCCTGAAGGATATTAGAGAACCAGCAGGGTTTTTAATGACAATCCAACAGCTGTTCATGGTTGTTTTTCTGGTACCAGATTTATAGAATTTAGTTTCATAGCTTGCCCCAATGGGATTTGAATTCATGATCTACTGGATTGTTGGTCCAGTACCATAACCACTACACTACAATACCAACAGTTTCACTGCCTCTTCAGGCTTTCCACCTGGCCCCGCGAGGCTGAAACCTCACTGTCCATTATTCCGCTTCACAACCCCACTGCTCACCCCTACCCAGCCCCATTCTTTACACCCCACTGCTCACCCCTGCCCAGCCCCATTCTTTACACCCCACTGCTCACCCCTACCCAGCCCCATTCTTTACACCCCACTGCTCACCCCTACCCAGCCCCATTCTTTACACCCCACTGCTCACCCCTGCCCAGCCCCATTCTTTACACCCCACTGCTCACCCCTGCCCAGCCCCATTCTTTACACCCCACTGCTCACCCCTACCCAGCCCTATTCTTTACACCCCACTGCTCACCCCTACCCAGCCCCATTCTTTACACCCCACTGCTCACCCCTACCCAGCCCTATTCTTTACACCCCACTGCTCACCCCTACCCAGCCCCATTCTTTACACCCCACTGCTCACCCCTACCCAGCCCCATTCTTTACACCCCACTGCTCACCCCTACCTAGCCCCATTCTTTACACCCCACTGCTCATCCCTGCCTAGCCCTATTCTTTACACCCCACTGCTCACCCCTACCTAGCCCTATTCTTTACACCCCACTGCTCACCCCGACCCAGCCCCATTCTTTACACCCCACTGCTCACCCCTACCCAGCCCCATTCTTTACACCCCACTGCTCACCCCTACCCAGCCCCATTCTTTACACCCACTGTTCACTCCTGCCCAATACTGCTCTTTACACCTCACTGCTCACCCCTACCCAGCCTCGTTCTTTATACCTCACTGCCACCACCATTTTTTAAAAAATCCCTCCCCCCACTGTGGAAATGCCATTGCTGCTGCCCACACTCCCAGCCCTTTCCAGCAATGTTCTTCAATCTCCGCTTCTGGGAGCTTTGCCCACTCCTCAGGCCTTGCTAAATCTACATTTTTATAAACAATTGCTGCCCTACTTAGGCAAGCACCATAACGATGGAGGTCAGAGCTGCTTTTAAATTTCAGATAGATTTCTAGCCTCATTATGATGTGAGTAAAACAGGAATCAGGGGTAGGACTGAAACACAATGGGTATAAATGCTGAAACATTTCCACAAATGATGTTAAATTACTTAGGGAGAATGGAGCATAGGCAGTAATAAACAAGATAAAACATTGCTGTTGGTGCCAATGCAGACTATTAGGACTCCAGGACAATAGCATAATGGAGTATGGTGGCATAGTGGTTATGTTACTGGACTAGTAATCCAGAGGCCTGGACTAAAATCCAGAGTCATGAGTTCAAATCCCGTCACGGCAGCTGGCGAAATTAAATTCAATTAATTAAAATTTTAAAAATCTGGATTTAAAATACTGGTATCAGTAATGATGGCCATGAAACTACCAGATTGTCGTAAAAACCCATCTGGTTCACTAATGCCCTTTAGTGGAAGGAAACCTGCCGTCCTTACCCGGTCTGGCCTATATGTGACTCCTCGACCCACAGCAATGTGGTTGATTCTTAATTGCCCTCTGAAATGGCCTAGCAAGCCACTCAGTTGTAAAATCTCGCTACGAAAAGTCATAATAAGAATAAAACCGGACGGAACACCCAGCATCGGACCACTAGGCACCGGACACGACAATGGCAAAACACCAAGCCCAGTCGACCCTGCAAGGTCCTCCTTACTAACATCTGGGGACTTGTGCCAAAATTGGGAGAGCTGTCCCACAGACTAGTCAAGCAACAGCCTGACATAGCCATACTCACAGAATCATAACTTTCAGCCAACATCCCAGACTCTTCCATCACCATCCCTGGGTATGTCCTGTCCCACCGGCAGGACAGACCCACCAGAGGTGGTGGTACAGTGATATACAGTCAGGAGGGAGTGGCCCTGGGAGTCCTCAACATTGACTCTGGACCCCATGAAATCTCATGGCATCAGGTCAAACATGGGCAAGGAAACCTCCTGCTGATTACCACCTACCGTCCTCCCTCAGCTGATGAATCAGCCCTCCTCCATGTTGAGCACCACTTGGAGGAAGCACTGAGGGTAGCAAGAGCACAAAATGTACTTTGGGTGGGGGACTTCAATGTCCATCACCAAGAGTGGCTCGGTAGAACCACTACTGACCGAGCTGGCCGAGTCCTGAAGGACATAGCTGCCAGACTGGGCCTGCGGCAGGTGGTGAGCGAACCAACACGAGGGAAAAACTTACTTGACCTCGTCCTCACCAATCTACCTGTCGCAAATGCATCTGTCCATGACAGTATTGGTAGGAGTGACCACCGCACGGTCCTCGTGGAGATGAAGTCCCATCTTCGCACTGAGGATACCATCCAACGTGTTGTGTGGCACTACCACCGTGCTAAATGGGATAGATTCAGAACAGATCTAGCAGCTCAAAATTAGGCATCCATGAGGCGCAGTGGGCCATCAGCAGCAGCAGAATTGTATTCCAGCACAATCTGTAACCTCATGGCCCGGCATATTCCTCACTCTACCATGACCAACAAGCCAGGGGATCAACCCTGGTTCAATGAGGAGTGTAGAAGAGCATGCCAGGAGCAGCACCAGGCATACCTAAAAATGAGGTGCCAACCTGGTGAAGCTACAACTCAGGACTACATGCATGCTAAACAGCGGAAGCAACATGCTATAGACAGAGCTAAGCGATTCCACAACCAACGGATCAGATCAGAGCTCTGCAGTCCTGCCACATCCAGTCGTGAATGGTGGTGGACAATTAAACAACTAACGGGAGGAGGAGGCTCTGCAAACATCCCCATCCTCAATGATGGCGGAGTCCAGCACGTGAGTGCAAAAGACAAGGCTGAAGCATTTGCAACCATCTTCAGCCAGAAGTGCCGAGTGGATGATCCATCTCAGCCTCCTCCCGATATCCCCACCATCACGGAAGCCAGTCTTCGGCCAATTCGATTCACTCCACGTGCTATCAAGAAACGGCTGAGTGCACTGGATACAGCAAAGGCTATGGGCCCCGACAACATCCTGGCTGTAGTGCTGAAGACTTGTGCTCCAGAACTAGCTGCGCCTCTAGCCAAGCTGTTCCAGTACAGCTACAACACTGGCATCGACCCGACAATGTGGAAAATTGCCCAGGTATGTCCTGTCCACAAAAAGCAGGACAAATCCAATCCGGCCAATTACCGCCCCATCAGTCTACTCTCAATCATCAGCAAAGTGATGGAAGGTGTCATCGACAGTGCTATCAAGCGGCAATTACTCACCAATAACCTGCTCACTGATGCTCAGTTTGGGTTCCGCCAGGACCACTCGGCTCCAGACCTCATTACATCCTTGGTCCAAACATGGACAAAAGAGCTGAATTCCAGAGGTGAGGTGAGAGTGACTGCCCTTGACATCAAGGCAGCATTTGACCGAGTGTGGCACCAAGGAGCCCCAGTAAAATTGAAGTCAATGGGAATCAGGGGGAAAACTCTCCAGTGGCTGGAGTCATACCTAGCTCAAAGGAAGATGGTAGTGGTTGTTGGAGGCCAATCATCTCAGCCCCAGGACATTGCTGCAGGAGTTCCTCAGGGCAGTGTCCTCGGCCCAACCATCTTCAGCTGCTTCATCAATGACCTTCCCTCCATCATAAGGTCAGAAATGGGGATGTTCGCTGATGACTGCACAGTGTTCAGTTCCATTCGCAACCCCTCAAACAATGAAGCAGTCCGAGCCCGCATGCAGCAAGACCTGGACAACATCCAGGCTTGGGCTCATAAGTGGCAAGTAACATTCGCGCCAGACAAGTGCCAGGCAATGACCATCTCCAACAAGAGAGAGTCTAACCACCTCCCCTTGACATTCAACGGCATTACCATCGCCGAATCCCCCACCATCAACATCCTGGGGGTCACCATTGACCAGAAACTGAACTGGACCAGCCATATAAATACTCTGTCTACTAGAGCAGGTCAGAGGCTGGGTATTCTGCGGCGAGTGACTCACCTCCTGACTCCCTAAAGCCTTTCCGCCATCTACAAGGCACAAGTCAGGAGTGTGATGGAATACTCTCCACTTGCCTGGATGAGTGCAGCTCCAACAACACTCAAGAAGCTCGACACCATCCAAGATAAAGCAGCCTGCTTGATTGGCACCCCATCCACCACCCTAAACATTCACTCCCTTCACCACCGGCGCACTGTGGCTGCAGTGTGCACCATCCACAGGATGCACTGCAGCAGCTCGCCAGGGCTTCTTCGACAGCACCTCCTAGGTCCGCGGCCTCTGCCGCCTGGAGGGACGGGAGCAGCAGGTGCATGGGAACAACACCACCTGCACATTCCCCTCCAAGTCACACACCATCCCGACTTGGAAATATATCGCCGTTCCTTCATTGTCACTGGGTCAAAATCCTGGAACTCCCTTCCTAACAGCACTGTGGGAGAACCGTCACCACACGGACTGCAGCGGTTCAAGAAGGCGGCTCACCACCACCTTCTCAAGGGCAATTAGGGATGGGCAATAAATGCCGGCCTCGCCAGCGACGCCCACATCCCGTGAACGAATAAAAAAAAAGTACCAGTCAGATGATGGCAGTGTCTGTGTGGGCCACAAAGAACAGTGCAGTTCATACGATACCTGCATGATGGCAAGGGAAGATGACAGGGAACCAACATTAAGTGACAATACAACTGGTAAGGACTAGGCAGTCGGAGAGACTTTCAGAGTGAGAATGTCATTCAAACAAGAAGAGGTATTTTAAGCAATGCCTTGAGAGATCCTCTGGAAGGAAATATATTTGTTGACATCAAAACCCTGCTCAGCAACTGGAACAGAATTTGAGCTCTCACTGTTGCATTATCCAGTCTCTTTCTCATTTGGGGCTGACTACGTTTGTTACCTATCATCATACATTCAAGTACATGGCATTTCATATGTTTTGTGCAAACATTAGATATGCAAACCCCAGGAGTTTCTGGCAGAAGCATCCAAAGTACTCTGCACACTTGTTATCGATTCTGAGATACAATAGTTTAATCCAGTATATAGCTTGCTGCCACAATTTCACTGACTTATTTACAAGCCACTGTTGACTATTAAGCAGTAAACTTGATTATGTCCTAGTCCTTAATCAAGCATCAATGACCTGAAATGTACCAGTCATCATTCTCCACCATGATGGCTGCCTCAGCAATATTTCACCAAAATGAAATAGAAAGACCTCTTCGAGCTGGAGCTGTATTGTTTCTAAAAGATACCCGAAAGTGTTTTCAAGATTTTAATCTATTTTGAAGGTTTGAATGGTGGTTATAAACCACTCTCCCACAGTTAACAACTTAATTTCTTCTCATTATGAAATTACTGATGTGCAATCACTCCTAGCTCCCTCTATAGCATATACAGGTTAGTATATCCCCGACAATTTGGTTAAATATCAGCTGATTTCTCATGCTTATGCTGACAGTGTTCTGGGGTCTGGAGTGCATGGGGTAAATTTCAACCGGGAGCCAGGAAGAGGGCGTGGGGTTGGGGAGGGATGGGGGGAGTTCCTAATGGGAAATACGGGTTTCCTGGACATCCTTACGATTTTGACGTCATCCGGGGTTGGTCATCGGGGGTTAGGGGTTATCGGGGGGTTGGAGATCATGGGGTGTCGGAGATCGTGCAGGGGGTGGGGTTGGAGATCATAGGGGGGTTGGTGTCACTCGATCACGTTTGTGGGATCGTGGCAGGTAGGCTTGTTGGGCCTGGAGGAAGCACTCCTGCTCCTCCTGGCCCACAAGCAGTGCTATAAAGGCACTTACCTGTTGACCCGAGCCTTCTCGCCTCCTCTCACTTGGCGTGAAGCAGAAGGCCAGAGAATCCCAGCCCCCAGAAGATAAAAATAAAAAAGCTGTCAAAATGGAGGCCCGAAGCCTCCTTAAAAGCTTTCGCTGAACGACCCGTCTCCTAAGAGTGGTTTGGTCACCCGCTCCTCGACCCACCTCCATTAAAACTGGAAGCGGGCGGGTTGGAGGCGAGTTGGTGTCAGGTTTTAGTTTTTTACAGTTTTTACCTTCCCATCCGCCCCCAACTCACCCGTTCGTGGGATTAAAATTTACCCCATATGTAATAGTTAGTGAGCCAGACCAGTGATGACGTACCAGTTTAATTGTGCCAGCGATGTGGCAGACTGCGCTGAGAATTTTTTTTTTCTTCTGCTTCTGATCAGAAGATTGCACCTGGGATCAAATTTTAGTGTTTGTCCAATCAGAAATTTGGGATGGGACTTTAAAGGTGTGGATATGTTGTCATGATTGACAGAAGGATTAGCCATTCAGAGAGTACCAAAATTTCATGTTTGCAAGCCCCGCCTTGCCTTTTATATAATAGATTCAAAGACAATGACGGGGCTTAAGCTGCAATTCAGGTAAATGGCATCCATCAGAGTGACCTGCATGGTGAAATTTGATGCACTCTGGGACTCCACCAATATGGCATCCACAAGAGCAACAACAACTTGTATTTATATTGTGCCAATGTACTTCACAAAACAGATGCTAACCAATTGCAGGAGAATAATTAGGGGAGGTGTCTGAAGGCATGATAGAAGAGGTTGAGGAGACTTTTGAATGTGGAGCGAGAAGTAGCAAGGTCAGGGGTTTTAGGAAAAGAATTCCCAGAATTTAGAGCTGGAAGCTGTGCCACTCATGGTGGAGCAGGCAAAGGGGGTAATGCAGAAGTTGGCACGAGTCAGAAGAGTGAAGAATGTGAGCTGGGACATGGGGCTGGAAAAGGTTCAGAGGTAAAATAAGGTAAATCTATAAGATACATTTTTAATCAGAGTGATACTGGTGCATTCTAGGCATTCACTGCATGTTTGAGTTTCTTCATTCAGGTCCAGGTATGCAGTAGAAACTGGGAGGTGTAGCACAACCAAAGCAAGGCAAACATCTTGGATACATTTTTAACATTCAATCGCTCACTTTATGGGTCAGTTTAGTGGATTGCTTTTTGAGAATGATGATTTTTATTCATGGTGTTAGAAATGCTATTGATACCAATAGGTTCAGGTGGGTCAGAAATCAACATTGTGGGTAAAACCAGTTCGCTAAAATAAATTGAAGAGTGTGATAGATTCATTTTGTGATATTTACTGGTACCAGATGGTGCCTTCAGAAAAAAAATGAACAATTTAATTGGTTGTTGTGTGTAGGTTCCTTGTATCTGATAGCTTTTCATACCTATCTATATTTGAGTGAATCAGGATGGTTCACTCAATAGGCAGTGGTCACTATTCGAAAAGCATAATTTTACAGACATATTTAAAGAGTGGCATAAGCATTTAATGTGTGCTATTTGCTGTAAACAGGACTTTTAGTTCTTGTACTTTAAACATTCTTATGTGAGATTGTGCAAATAACTTTCCTTTATTTTTGCACCATCAATACAATGTCTCTTAGCTGCAAATTACATTCCATGTTTAGTGTCAGTCTGAAGCTGGGCCCGAACTTTGGGCTGAAGCTGCATTTACACTGTAACTGCACTCTTGTCTCTGAGTCAAAAGATTGTGGGTTCAAGACTCACTTCAGGACTGGAGCCCATTATCTGGGCTAACATTAAAATGGTTAGACCACACTTGGAGTACTGTGCACAGTTCTGGTCTCCATGTTACAAAAAGGATTTAGAGGCATTGGGGAAGGTGCATAAAAGATTTACAAGGATAATACCAGAACTGAGAGGTTATAACATCAGGAAAGACTGAACAGTCTGGGGCTCTTCTTCTCTGGATAAGAGAAGGCTGAGAGGTGACCTAATAGAGGTCTTTAAGATTATGAAGGGGTTTGATTGGCTAGACATAGAGAAGATATCTCCACTTGTGGGGGGAGTCCAAAACTAGGGGTCATAAAGGATACGAGGAATATGCTGATAGGGTTAGATGAAGTAGGGTGGGAAGAGGTTCGTGTGGAACATAAACACTGGCACAGACCTGTTGGCCTGTTTCTGTGTTGTAAATTCTATGTACTTCTGTGTAATACAGTACTGAGAGGGTGCTGCCTCTGACTGTCTGTTCAGGTGAATGTAAAAGACCCTATTGTATTTGAAGAAAAGCGAGCTATATGTGTCCTGGCCAACATTCCTTCCTCAACCAGCACCATAAAAACAGTTCATCTCACTTGCTATTTGTTGAGTTCTTGCTGTGCGCAGACTGGCTGCTGTGTCTGCGTTTCAAGAAGTAATTCGCTGGATGTAAAGCACTTTGGGACACCCTGAGGATGTGATAAGGCGTTACATAAACGCAAGTTCTTTTTTTCTTTACATAGCAGGTCAGTCATCATTTGGAAGAGAAAGACCTATTAACATTTCAGATGGGAGCCTGCACTGTTTTGTCAGTCAATGCTCTATCAACAACGTCTGTAAGATGACAAGGTCCATAGGTACTGCTATTGGATCATACATAGCCTTCTGTCATGCTTCCACATTCACTTTGGACAGGCAGAAAATATCACACACAAACCACAGATTCGAGCAGCTCAAATGACTAATGAAATAGATTTACAAAATCAGGTAGTTATAAATTAGTGAATTAGACTTGTACAGGAGGAAGGCAACTATGATTTTGTATATACTGTTCATCAGAGCTCTCACCAGCCCTTCTCTAGCAGTCAGAACAGACTCTAGACATAAAATAGACAAAGACTTTGGTACTACATGGTGAATGATAACAATCCAGATTTCTAATGCCCCTTGGTAACAGCATCTGTTCCAGTGTCGACTAACATCACTCAACTATTGTGTCAACCACAGATGAGGGCCATTGGCAAGAATCAGTGAAAAACAATTGATCATGTTTAGCATTTTAGTTTGAAGGCATAATAATGTTCAGTAATGCCCAAAGCTTAAATAACCCATTGATGATTACTTTAGAATTTTCCCTAAGCCTTGCATAAGAATATTGTAGTAGGACGGTTTTTCAGTGTAGTCACACTTGGTACATTATTTAATAGATAGAAAAGAAACCCATTCTTTTCTCAAACAAATCCTTTAGATCATTTTTCAAGCTTAAAATTTATATCTCAATCATTTTACAGCGATAAGTTTCATAAGGTTGATACTGACTTGGATTGAGACATTGAGGAAAATGTTATACAAGATTTCTTCACAAACAGTCCAGATCTATTTTAGTTTTACCCAAAAAATAAAAGCTGGAACTATGGACAATGCCTTTGGATTTGCTTTACTAGAGGTAGACCTTACATATTTGGTCACTATTTTGTTAAATAGAACTCTTTTTGATGTAGGTGAGGTTTTGTGGAGCAAGATGGCAACGGCAGCTTACATCCTTAATAAAGCAAAAGGTACAAAGGTGCTTCAGAAGAGAGGAGTGGGGAAAACACCAGACACCAAGCAGGAATTGGGAAAAAAAGAAAGACTTGCATTTATAGAACACCTCTAATGACCTCAGGACATCCCAAAGCACTTTACAGTCAATTAAATAATTTTGAAGTGTAGTCACTGTTGTAATGTAGGAAACATGTCAGCCAAATTGTGCACAGCAAGGTCGCATAAATAGCAAGGAGATAATGATCTGATAATCTGTTTTTAGTGATGTTAGTTGAGGGATGAATATTGGCCAGGACACCGGGGAGAACTACCCTGATCTTTTTTGAACAATGCCATGAGATCCTTTACATCCTTCTGCAAATGCAGATGGGACCTCGGTTTAACATCTCATCCAAAAGATGGCACCTCCAAGAGTGCAGCATTCCCTCAGTACTGCACTGAAGCGTCAGCCTACATTATGTGCTCAAGTCTCTGGAGTGGACTTGAAACCAACGACCTTCTGACTCAGAGGCGAGAGTGCTACCCACTGAGCGAAGGCTGATGCTTGCGTTAGGGGAGGCGGCTAATGGCGAGAATGAAGAGGTGGGTTTTGAAAAAGATTTTCAAAGTGGGAACGGATGAAGCAAGGCAGAAACTTTTGGGAGAGAATGGCTGAAGACTTTGACGCCAACAGTTGAATGGAAGGAAAGGGAGATGCACAATAGTACAGACTCTGAAGAACAAAAAGTGTGAGCTGGGATGTATGGCTGCAAGACCTTGCAGTGGTAGGATGCAGTGAGACCATGGAAGGACTTGTATACACAGTAAATAATTTTGAAATCAAAGCATTCGGGAATGGGGAGCCATTGGAGGTTGGCAAGGGCAGAGATAATAAATGAGCAAGGATATGGGATAGGATGCAGGAAACCGTCGTTCAGAATGAGTTGGAGATTGTTGTTGGGTGGAGGTTGGGAGGTTGGCGAGAATTCGAGCTTGAAAGTGACAAAGGCATGGACGAGAGAGTTGGCGACAGTAACAGTGACGCAGAGATGGAGGCAGGCAATAGCAGAGATGGAACAAGGCGGTCTTGATGATTGACTAAATGTTTGAAGCTCAGCTCAGTATCGAACAAGACAAATGGGTTTTGCACTGTTGGGACACGGAGGAATTATTTTTTATTCCTATTGCAGCTTATTCACTGCCTTATAAAAGGCAGAGTTTTAATCCACACGAAGCAAATCAGATTCAATTATGTCAGTCATATCTCTGCAAACTCTTTATTTTTAATTTTGCTGGAACATGGATTTGATAAATGATCTAAAGTCATGATTTTTATTCCTCTCAGTAAATTGATTTATGCGTTCTGTTTGTCAAAGCTTAATTGTAGCTTTTTCATCAAACAAGTTTATTGCTTTTTTGGCCAGTGTTCTGTTTTCCCTTTGTTTTATAAGTTGTTGCAAATAACTGTCACTGTTTGGGTATCTACAATTTATTTTAATTTGAGTTAAATCAGGAAACACATTTAATGATTGTGAACTAATCATGTTACTGTGATGGACAACATGCGTCATTAATTCTGCAATTTCAGGCCTGGTAATTCACAGCCTTTTGAGCTATAATCTGCTGTTTGAATTTTACAGTCATTAAGCCTGTTTTGCAAAGCTATTGAGTCATATTTATATACTGAAAGCTGGAAAAAAATGGTTTCATGTGAACCCTAACAGTATATGAAATGTCTTAAATTTTGTATTGGAAAAACTCCCCTGGCCTTCCACTAGGGAGAGAACAAACCCACATATTGGGATAAATTTTAACCCCAAGAACGGCTGGGTTGAGGACGGGTGGGGAGTAAAAATCATCGGTTTTCAGAGCGGGAGGGCAGTTTAACCCAGGCAGGTTTGTCTGCATGTAGAAAGCGGACACCAGGATGTCCCACACCCACTTAAAGCCGGCGGGCCGATACTTAAAAGGGCAATGTACCTCATTGAGATACTTGAGGTACTTAATATTTTGTGTATTGGAACATTAAAATGAATTTAACCTTGCCTGTTCTGGTTTCCCATCACTTCCCATTCATGTCAGGTGAAAGCAGGCGGGAAGGGCCGGAATATTGCACTGCTTGTGAGCTCGGAGGAGCAGGATTGCTTCGGCCAGGTCCAACAAGCTCACCTGGCTAACAGGACACCCACGGTCGGCCGAACCCCCAGATGGGGGATCCCCCCACCGCATGGTGGACCCCCCACCTAACTCCAACTCTTCACCTGACCTCCAGTGACCTCCGATCCTCTTCCTCAGCCCCCTGATCTCTTCCTCAGCACCCTCCCTCCAAACTCCTCCCTGGCCCACCCCCCTCCAATTCTCTCCCTGTCTCCACCCCCTCGATCTCCTCCCCATCGATCTTCTCCCCAGCCCACGACCCCTCCCTCCCTCCCTCCCCCTCTCCGATCCCCGGCTGCAGCCTGCTACAGCAGGCCTTCCTGCCCGACAGCCAGGCATGAAGCCCGGGAGTACAATTGATGAGCCTTACACTACCCGTCCACTTATCTTCTGGGTTTCGCATCAGGATATCATCCCCCCGCCCTCCCAACACCCCGCTTCCTTCCCAGCTGGAAGTTAAAATTCACCCCATTGTCAGTCTCTGAGTTTCAGAAATGATGGGCTGCATTTTCCGCTTTTATTGAAAAAAAAAGGGAACAATGCCTGTTTTTTGCAGCATAATTTTCTAACTCTCCAATATGGGAACGTGCAATCTTGAAATGTGAGATTCTCGCAAATTCAATGGAAAAACTAGCAACCAATTATGATGCGCCTACAACAACAGGAACTTAGAGAAGCCCAGGATCTGAAAGACTCTGCAGTTCATCTGGCCAGTCCCAAAAACTGATACCCGCTCCCTCAAATGTCTTAAACCCTTAACATTTTCCGCACTTTCTACCTGCACTGTCTCCCTGAACAGTCCATTCCGTACCATCAATATTCGCTGCGTAAGGTAACTAAATCTAGATTGTCTGTGCACCTTTCTACTTCTCAGCTTAAGCTGGTTTCCCCTTGTTCTCGAATTTATGGCAATCTCAAACACATTACCCAGGTTCAATTTATCTATTTTCAAGAATACTGAATGCTTGAATAATATCTCCCCTGCTTGACTTCTCCAGAGTAAACAATCCCACGTTTTTTGACCTGTCTTCATGACCCCGAGCCTTAGCTCTTCTGCACTGCCTCCATTACCCAGATATCCTTGCTGCAGAATTGTACATAGTAATCCAGGTGTGGCTGCACCTCTGCCTTGTACAGATGCATCAGCACCTCCTGGGATTTGTGTTCCATCCCTCAGGCTTTACGTACGATGAATGTGTTAGCTTTCTTTACCTCTGCTGCACACTGTGCTGTTGGTTTCATTGAGCTATCCACCAATATATCCATAATTCACTTTTATTTTGTGTTCTGTTGCCTGTAGCTATTTAGTTTATATTCCTACAGTTGTGAGCTCGGAGGAGCAGGATTGCTTCGGCCAGGTCCAACAAGCTCACCTGGCCGACAGGACACCCACGGTCGGCCGAACCCCCAGATGGGGGATCCCCCCACCGCATGTTGGACCCCCACCTAACTCCAACTCTTCACCTGACCTCCAGTGACCTCCGATCCTCTTCCTCAGCCCCCTGATCTCTTCCTCAGCCCTTCGATCTCTTCCTCAGCACCCCCCTCCTCCAAACTCCTCCCTGGCCCACTTCCCTAGTCTTTTTACCTTGCACTTGTCCGCATTAAATGGCAGTTTCCACTCATCAGCCCACCTTCCCATTATACTCGGATCCCTTTGTAAATTGGTTTGCTTCTTTCCTATTGTTTGGAACTTCCCCGCCCAAGTATCACCGGCAAACTTAGAATTGTTTCCCACCCCAGCTCCAAATCGTTTATACACACGGTAAACAGCAAAGGCCCCAGTATTAGTGACCGCTTGCCATCTCAATGTAGTTCCATTCACCACCATCCTTTGTTTTCTCTGGCTTAACCCATTTTAATTCACCTCAGAAGCTTATCTTATTGTTCACCCTCCTACCTCATGGACCAATTGCTTATGTGGCACAGTATCAAAAGTCTTTCTGAAATCTATATTTATTGTAGTCATAGAATTTCCGTTGTCAACTAAGTCCATCATTTCCTCAAAGAACTCCAAATAAATTTGGCGGGCAAGACCTAACTCCTGTAAATCCATCCTGCCTCTCTCTTACCATCCCATATCTATCTAAGTGTTTCATCATCTCCTTTCAACATTTTACACACAACAGATGATGTTCTCTGTGTTGTCCCTATGCTTCCTTTTTAAGGTTGGTGTTGTGCTAGCAACCTTCAAGCATTCCTTATATTTCGAATAATTCCCTAACGATAGTGGGAAGGACAGGACTGATTTCACTATGCACTTCATTCAACAATCTTGCATGAAGTTCATCTGGGCCTCTTGCGTCGTCTTCCTTTAATTTCCTCGGCCTATCAGTGATCACCTCGTCTGAAACTTCTATTTCTTTTGGTACTTCCTCTGACTGCTCCCTCTCCCCCAGAAATTCCACCTCTGTTCTGGGGAAACTCCCCAAGGCCTCATCTGTGGACATAGAAAAGATTAATCAATTTAGTATATTTGCTATCCCTGATCACTTGATATCATATCACCTTTGGGATCTTGCTATGTTAACGCTATTTTCCATTTTAACTCTCCTGACCAGTTTCTTAGCCTTCTTTATCTTGTTTTTATATTCACCCCAATCCACAATACTACATGTAGCTTTATACTTCATGAATGATCGTTTTTTTAAACCCTGCATTACTTTCATTGTTGCCCACATCAGTCTTTTCTCTCTGTTCCCCTTCTTCTCCTGTAGTTTGAATCAACAGAATAGTCTTCTGTACTATTCACCTATTTATGTGCTGTGATGTTATATTGAAATCCGTGCCTTTGTTAAACTGATCCCAGTTCTGACCTCAGATCTGGAGTAAAATAATTCTTGATTTAACTGTGCAGCTGTGGAAATTTAGCATTAGTTCCTCATTAATAAGCCTAACAAGGGAAAAAAAACATTCTCAGATCATTGGTAATGAGGGTTGAATAGTCCATTACCACTTTCTATCAATATTATCCCACTTTATTGCAAAAATTAGCAGAGAGAAAATTAGCAATTCTCCTGGATAACACTTAACATAACTTAACATAAATTTGTATCATCAATATTGATTAAGGAGAATATTGCAGTGCTGGAGAGAGAGGATATCCTTGAGGGGTCAAGGATAGAATCTATTTGGTTAGAGTTAAGAAACAAAAAAGCACCATTACACTACTGGGTGTATTCTGTAGGCCACCAACTAGTGGGAAGGATATGGAGGAGCAAATTTGCAGGGAAATAACAGAGATGTGCAAGAATCATGGAGTAGTGATAATGGGGGGTTTCAACTACCCTAACATGGACTGGGATAGTAATAGTGTAAGGGGCAAAGAAGGGGAGAAATTTTTGAAGTGCGTTCAGGAGAACTTTCTTGACCAGTACATTTCCAGCCCAATGAGGAAGGAGGCATTCATAGAATCATAGAAAGTTATGGCACAAAAGGAGGCCATTCAGCCCATCGTGTCCGTGCTAGCCAAAAAAGAGCTATCCAGCTTCATCCCACTTTCCAGCATTTGGTCCGTAGCCCTGTAGGTTGCGGCACTTCAAGTGCACATCCAAGTACTTTTTAAATGAATTAAGGGTTTCTGCTTCTACCGCCCTTTCAGGCAGTGAGTTCCTGACCCCTACAACCCTTTGGGTTAAAAAATTTCTCCTCAGTTCCCCTCTAATCCTTCTACTAATTACTTTAAATCTATGCCTACTGGTCACTGACCCCTCTGCTAAGGGAAATAGGTCCTTCCAATCCACTCTATCTAGTCCTGTCATAATTATATATACCTCAATTAAATCTCCCCTCAGCCTCCTTTGTTCCAAAGAAAACAACCCCGGCCTATCTAAGCTTTCCTCATAGCTAAAATTCTCCAGCCCTGGCAACATCCTCGGAAATCTCCTCTGTACCCTCGCTAGTGCAATCACATCTTTCCTGTAATGTGGTGACCAGAACTGTACGCAGTACTCAAGCTGTAGCCTAACTAATGTTTTATACAGTTCTAGCATAATCTCCCTGCTCTTATATTCTATGCCTCAGTTAATAAAGGAAAGTATCCCATATGTTTTTTTCACCACCTTATCTACCTGTCCTGCTACCTTTAGGGTTCTGTGGACATGCACTCCAAGGTTCCTCTACACCTCTCAGTAACCTCCCATTTATTGTATACTCCCTTGCCTTGTTTGTCCGTCCCAAATGCATTACCTCACACTTCTCTGGATTGAATTCCATTTGCCACACTTATGCCCACCTGACCAGTCCATTGATACCTTCCTGCAGTCTACAGCTTTCCTCCTCACAGCCAATTTTTGTATCATCTGCAAACTTCTTGATCAAGCCCCCCACATTCAAGTCCAAATTATCAATATACACCACAAAAAGCAAAGGACCTAATACTGAGCCTTATGGGACTCCACTGGAAACAGCCTTCCAGTCGAAAAAACACCCATCAACCATTACCCTTTGCTTTCTGCCGCTGAGGCAAATTTGGATCCAACTAGCCACTTTCCCTTGGATCCTATGGGCTTTTACTTTTTTGACCAGTCTGCCTTGTGGGACCTGTCAAAATCCTTGCTAAAATCCACGTAGACTACATCAAATGCACTACCCTCATTGACCGTCCTTGTTACCTGCTCAAAAAATTCAATCAAGTTTGTCAGACAAGACCTTCCCTTAACAAATCCATGCTGATTGTCCTTGATTGACCCGTGCCTTTCTAAATAACGATTTATGCTGTCCCTCGGAATCGATTCCAGTAATAATTGCCCACAACCGAGGTTAGACTGATTGGCCTATAATTACTCAGTCTATCCCTTTCTACCTTTTTAAACAACAGTACAACGGTGCCAGGGAGGATTGGAAAATGATGGTCAGAGCCTCTGCTATTTCCTCCCTTGCTTCTCTTAACAGCCTGGGATACATTTCATCCAGGTCTGGTGATTTATCTACTTTCAAAGATGCTAAACCCCTTAATACTTGCTCTCTCACAATGTTTATCCCACCAATATTTCACACTCCTCCTCCTTAACTACAATCTTTGCATCATCCTCCTCTTTTGTGAAGACAGACGCAAAGTATTCATTAAGAACCATACCCACATCTTCCGCCTCCACACATAGGTTACCTTTTTGGTCTCTAATTGGCTCTATTCTTTCCTTAGTTATCCTCTTGCTCTTTATGTATTTATAAAACATTTTTGTGTTTTCCTTAATTTTACTTGCCAATATTTTTTCATGCCCTCTCTTCGCTTTCCTAATTTCCTTTTTAATTTCACCCCAGCACATTCTATACTCCTCTAGGCTTTCTGCAGTACTGAGCTCTTGGAGTCTGACATAAGCTTCCCTTTATTGCCTTATCTTACCCTGTTTGCTCTTTGTCATCCAGGGGCCCTAGATTTGGCAGTCCCACCCTTTTTCTTTGTGGGAACATGTTTACTCTGAACCCCTTGAGTCTCCCCCTTGAATGCCTCCCACTGCTCTGACACTGATTTACCTTCAAGTAGCTGTTTCCAGTCCACTTTTGCTAAATCACTTCTCAGCTTAGTAAAATTGGCATTGCTGGATCTGGTTCTGGGAAATGAAGTGGGCCAAGTGGAGCAAGTGTCAGTGGGGCAGCATTTAGGGAACAGCGATCATAGTATCATAAAGTTTAGAATAGCAATGGAAAAGGACAAGGACCACTCTAAAGTAAAAATACTCAATTGGAGGAGGGCAAATTTCAATGGGATGAGAACAGATCTGGCCCGGGTAAATTGGAATCAAAGATTGGCAGGCAATATTGTAATTGAATGATGGGTGGCCTTTAAAGAGGCGATGGTTTGGGTACAGTCTAGGCACATTCCCATGAGGCAAAAAGGCAGGGCAATTAAAACCAGAGTTCCCTGGATGACAAAAGAGATAGAGAGTAAGATGAAGCAGAAAAAAAGGGGCGTATGACAGATATCAGGTTGATAACACAAGTCAGAACCAGGCTGAATATAGAAAGTTCAGAGGGGAGGCGAAAAAGAAAATAGGAGGGGCAAAGGGAGAGTATGAGAATAGACTGTGGCTAACATAAAAGGGAATCCAAAAGTCTTCTATCGATATGTAAACAGTAAACGGGTAGTAAGAGGAGGGTTGGGACCAATTAGGGATTGCAGATGACACCAAGATTGGTGGCATTGTGGACAGTGAAGAAGGTTATCTAGGATTGCAACGGGATCTTGATAAATTGGGCCAGTGGGCCGATGAATGGCAGATGGAGTTTAATTTAGATAAATGTGAGGTGATGCATTTTGGTAGATCGAATCGAGCCAGGACCTACTCTGTTAATGGTAGGGCGTTGGGGAGAGTTATAGAACAAAGAGATCTAGGAGTACAGGTTCATAGCTCCTTGAAAGTGGAGTCACAGGTGGATAGGGTGGTGAAGAAGGCATTCGGCATGCTTGGTTTCATTGGTCAGAACATTGAATGCAGGAGTTGGGATGTCTTGTTGAAGTTGTACAGGGCATTGGTGAGGCCACACTTGGAATACTGTGTACAGTTCTGGTCACCCTATTATAGAAAGGATATTATTAAACTAGAAAGAGTGCAGAAAAGATTTACTAGGATGCTACCGGGACTTGATGGTTTGACTTATAGGGAGAGGTTAGACAGACTGGGACTTTTTTCCCTGGAGAGTAGGAGGTTAAGGGGTGATCTTATAGAAGTCTATAAAATAATGAGGGGCATAGATAAGGTCGATAGTCAAAATCTTTTCCCAAAGGTAGGGGAGTCTATAACGAGGGGGCATAGATTTAAGGTGAGAGGGGAGAGATACAAAAGGGTCCAGAGGGGCAATTTTTTCACTCAAAGGGTGGTGAGTGTCTGGAACAAGCTGCCAGAGGCAGTAGTAGAGGCGGGTACAATTTTGTCTTTTAAAAAGCATTTGGACAGTTACATGGGTAAGATGGGTATAGAGGGATATGGGCCAAGTGCAGGAAATTGGGACTAGCTTAGTGGTATAAACTGGGCGACATGGACATGTTGGGCTGAAGGGCCTGTTTCCATGTTGTAACTTCTATGATATGATAATATATATAGGGGACACTATTCCCTGTAACACACGGTGTGATATTCTATAATATATATAGGGGACTCTATTCCCTATAACACACGGTGTGATATTCTGTAATATATATAGGGGACTCTATTCCCTATAACACACGGTGTGATATTCTATAATATATATAGGGGATTCTATTCCCTGTAACACATGGTGTGATATTCTGTAATATATATAGGAGACTTCATTCCCTATAACACACGGTGTGATATTCTATAATATATATAGGGGATTCTATTCCCTGTAACACATGGTGTGATATTCTGTAATATATATAGGAGACTTCATTCCCTGTAACACACGGTGTGATATTCTATAATATATACAGGAGACTCTATTCCCTGTAACACACGGTGTGATATTCTATAGTATATATAGGGGACACTATTCCCTGTAACACACGGTGTGATATTCTATAATATACATAGGAGACACTATTCCCTGTAACACACGGTGTGATATTCCATAATATATATAGGAGACACTATTCCCTGTAACACACGGTGTGATATTCTATAATATATACAGGAGACTCTATTCCCTGTAACACACGGTGTGATATTCCATAATATATACAGGAGACACTATTCCCTGTAACACACGGTGTGATATTCCATAATATATACAGGAGACTCTATTCCCTGTAACACACGGTGTGATATTCCATAATATATACAGGAGACACTATTCCCTGTAACACACGGTGTGATATTCCATAATATATATAGGAGACACTACTCCCTGTAACACACGGTGTGATATTCCATAATATATACAGGAGACTCTATTCCCTGTAACACACGGTGTGATATTCTATAATATATATAGGGGACACTACTCCCTGTAACACACGGTGTGATATTCTATAATATATATAGGAGACACTATGATAAAATTGAAATCTACTCATAGAGGCAGAGGGCATGGCTGAGGTGCCAATTGAATACTTTGCATCTGTCTTAACCAAGGAAGAAGATGCTGCCAAAACCACAGTAAGTGAAGAGGAAGTTGAAATACTGGATGGGTTAAAAATTGATAAAGAGGAGGTACTAGAAAGGCTAGCTGTACTTAAAGTAGATAAGTCACCCAGTTCCGATAGGATGCATCCTAGGTTGCTGAGGGAAGTAAGAGTGGATATTGCGGAGGTACTGGCCATAATCTTCCAATCATCCTTAGATACGGGGGTGATGCCAGAGGACTGAAGAATTGCAAATATTACACCTTGTTCAAAAAAGGGTGTAAGGATAAACCCAGCAACTACAGGCCAGTCAGTTGGTAGAAACGATAATCCGGGACAAAATTAACAGTTACTTGGACAAGTGTGGATTAATTAAGGAAAGCCAGCATGGATTTATTAAAGGCAAATCACGTTTAACCAACTTGATTGAGTATTTTGGTGAGGTAACAGAGATGGATGAAGAGGGCGGTTGATGTGGTGTATATGGACTTCCCAAAGGCGTTTGATAATGTGCCGCATAATAGGCTATTCAAAATCATGAAGGGTCTAGACAGAGTAGATAGAGAGAAACTGTTCCCATTGGCTGAAGGGTCAACAACCAGAGGATACAGATGTAAGGTGATTGGCAAAGAACCAAAGGCGACATGAGAAAAAACTTTTTTACACTATGAGTGGTTGTGATCTGGAATGCACTGCCTGAGGGGATGGTAGAGGCAGATTCAATCATGGCTTTCTAAAGGGAATTGGATAAATACTTGAAGAGAAAAAAATTGCAAGGCTACGGGGAAAGGGCGGGTGAGTGGAACTAGCTGGATTGCTCTTGCAGAGAGCCAGCATGGACTCAGTGGGCTGAATGGCCTCCTTCCTTGCTGTAACCAATCTATGATTCTATGATTCTTTGATCAGCTGATCAAAACTGTTAATTGGTTTTCAGGGGTGCCAATTTCTCGAACACAATCAACAACTGTTGAAAAGTTGCCAACAGTTTTACAGCTATCTCTGTCTAATTAAGTTGTCATATCATATTCATTGGAATATATTAGTCTTGTTTAACTGGGATTAGATGCTCCTTACGCGAATGGCATCTCTGAGCAGTCCCTTAGTCAGATGCTGGATATACTTTGGAAAAAGACTGTTTCCGTCATCATGAACATACTCACTTGAGAGCAGTATTATTGTTCTACCAGTCCACTTTTTATCATGAAAATGGCACCTGATTAATGATTCTATTCAGAAAGCATGGAGATGGCTTCCCTTAGTCTGCAAAAGAGACAGTGTAAATAGCTCCTTGGAGTCAGACCACTAAATCTACCCCATTAATCACAAATGTTTGACATCAACCTTTTTTATGTCGTGACATGAATTCATGCCATGATGTAAAAGTGTGGTTACTATTGCGCACAACAAAACCACCCGGCAGAACCAGCTCCCTGTACTTGTTGCGTAAATGACGACCACTCTTGATCAGAACACAAAAGGGTCAATTTTTTCCTTATGGGCATCCTGTGGATGCCGTACATGTGCAGCGTGCTTGAGGTGCTGGTGCCTGCCACACCAGACAAGCACACACATATTGTCCTGTCCTGAAACACTCCTGGCACCAGCCTGGATGGACCTAGTTCCAGGGAATCAGAGTATCAGCTGCTGCATAATTGGTCCCGCAGGCTGTTTTACTACTTCGGCCTGGGACCTTGGTGGACCTTTCAGTCTGTGCGGGTCTTGGAGCCAGCCCTTGCGCCAGCTTTTGACAGGGACCCCTCCAATGGGCACTGACTGAGTAGATGTATGTAAGGAATCTTACAACACCAGGTTATAGTCCAACAAATTTATTTTAAAATCACAAGCTTTCGGAGATTATCTCCTTCGTCAGATGAATGAATGAAAAGGTTCTCAAATCGCATATCTTATACTATGTTGGGACAGCATCACACCAATCAAAAGGTGTCGTTGTTATTCGGGTAAGCGTTCTCCAAGGCGGCCTTCGAGACACACGACAACGCAAAATCGTCGAGCAGAAGTTGATAGCCAAGTTCCGCACCCATGAGGACGGCCTCAACCGGGATCTTGGGTTCATGTCACGCTACACGTAACCCCACCAGCAAAAAGGGGGAAAAAATTTATATGTTTTTTAAAATTCTCTCTCTCTCTCTCTGCCATTTTGAGTTTCTTTCTGCCTGCCTGTGTAATAGACACAATGTATATCTAGTGTACTGGGACATGCTGTTCTCCGTGACTGGCCTGTTTGAATAACAACGACACCTTTTGATTGGTGTGATGCTGTCCCAACATAGTATAAGATATGCGATTTGAGAACCTTTTCATTCATTCATCTGACGAAGGAGATAATCTCCGAAAGCTTGTGATTTTAAAATAAATTTGTTGGACTATAACCTGGTGTTGTAAGATTCCTTACATTTGTCCACCCCAGTCCATCACCGGCATCTCCACATCATGAGTAGATGTAGAAGAGGCTTGAGGTGGGCATTCGGGAACAACCCCTCGCACTTCACTTAAATGCAAATGTGGGTGTGAGCCTACTACAAGTGAACGCCCAGTTACGCTGTTGGAACATAGCAACAGGAGCAGGCCATTCAGCCCCTCGAGCCTGTTACGCCATTCAGTTGAATCATAGCTGACCTGTATCTGTTCCATATCCCTTAATACCCTTACCTAACAAAAATCTTTCAATCTGATTTGAAATTTTCATTTGACCCCCAGCCTCAACAGCTTTTTGGAGGAAAGAGATGCAGCACAATGGAGGCCCACACCTGACATCACTAGTAACTGTTCCATTTTCCTCTGCCTTGCACCTGGAGAACACCAATTAAAATCTACCCTAGAAGCTGACTTCAGGTCGGTAGTGTAAATAGGGTAAAGTTTGAACAGTGTACCACACCAAATCACTTTAAGCAGTGAAAAGAATGTAAACTCTCGAAAGAATAAGAAGCCTCTTTTTTTAACCTTCCATTCCTTATGCTGCAGTTGCACCACAGATAATGTTTGACATCGATATCTGGTGTGAGCAGATTGCATTGAGTTATGCTGCCTGGGTTGTAGCACACCCTGGTCAGGGGGAAGACACAGCTTTGCAGAGGCATACTTAGGCACCCAGTCACTGGTGTCTGACTACCTATCTAATGGTAGCAAATAGCCAATAGAGTAGTCAGTCCTTTTCTAACATCAAAAAATTAAAGACAATTTAAAAAGTGGGCATTGCATTGGGTGCAGTTATACTAAAGTGGTGCAAAGCTGAAATGATGTTCAGCTATTTTGTCCAGACGTTCTCACATCTTTCACAAAATGCCAACCTGGCTCTGGTTCATCTCCAGTTCCATTGCTAATCTTTCTTTGCTACAAAGCTAAAATATAACTGCACTGTTAGTGTTAAAATTCCACGCAATATCTAGACAGTAAATGACCTGATTTGCTCGAGTAACTGGTTCTTTCTCACTCTCAGTATCTCCATTGTTAGAGAGGTGCCTTTTAACTGTAGACTGCTGTTCCCCATTTGTTCCTCAGGCACAGAACTGTTAAAATCTTACTGTAATAATTATCCATCTTGCTGGTTTGAGTTAAAGATCTAATCTATTTTCCTCTGTATTAATTATTCGAAAGAATGTTTTGACAGGAAGAATAATTAATCCATAATTCTTCTTAAAAAAAAATTCCCTGATTAGTATTTTCTTTTCAATGCAAAATGATTATTTTATTTCACAGAGGAAAAAGTCTTATTTCATATTGTGTTTAAACAAGACTGTAATATCACTTCTTTGTAGATATGTAGAATTTCAATAAATTAGAGACAGCTTGTAAAACTGCATTCTTTATTATTGGAGTTGTCAACACACATCAGGTTGGGCCATATTTTGTTGAAAAAATAATGGCATCTGAACGACACACACCGTTATTAATGCACAAATCGGCCAGCAACTTGCAGCGAGGAACAGATACTCCGTGAGTTGTGAGTCGCCACAAGTTAACAGCTTCGTTAGAGACTATTCATCCCTCCATTGCAACGATCTGAGAATGTTTTTTTTCTCCCTCGTTATCTTCACGAAAACGGCATTTCGTCCTTAACCTCCCCATGATTTTCATGAAGTTGTTACATTTGCACATTAATTGCCCATTATACTCGCCACAGAAAGTTAAGTCTAGTAATTATCAGTGTAAGTACCCTTTTAACAACATCGTAATTGTTAATGACTGCCAATCAACCTCTCTTGCCCAAAAAGTAACCAAAGTGTGGAGTCTCATTCCTTCAGGTTGTGAATTGTTGGAGATTTTAAAAATGTCAGATTTTTTTTAAAATTCTTACTTTTCCTTTCTGTCACTTTTTTCTTTCTCTCTTAATCCAATATTTTGTTCCCTCTCTTTATTTTTCTTTCTGTACCTGATTTGACATTGAATTCACCCACTCTAATTTACCCTCCTTCTCAGTCCTTCTTCTGTTTATCTCTCAATCCTTTAATCTCATTGGTTAAGGAGACACACTGTCCCATCATTCACCAAGGTCCCAGATCCCCCTGTTGCCCCGTTATCAGCTCACACTTCCAGCAACTTTGCGGGCAAAGATTTTTGAAACCTAAATGTGCAATTGTAGATCTAACAAATAGAGCACACGGCGAGATGCCCTGCTCCAGCAAAATCTGGTCCAACATATTTATTGCCGTTATGGTATAGTGCTAGTCTCTGAATTTTGGCCCTTACAAATATATTTAGACAACTGCTGCCCATGTTGGCTTTCGAAAGCAACATTGGAATGTAACTAATTTTAAATAAGTTGCTTTTCAATGATAATACATTGTGAATGTGAAATGTTTTCAGAATATCTATCGTACATCTAGTGTCACACATTCAAATTTCTACATCATGCTTTTAAAAAATAAAAGTGTACAAAAAGAGAAAGGGACCAGTTAACTCCAGACCTTTTTAAGACACTTCACCAGAGGACGTAGCTGAGCAGTAGCCTTTAAGAGAAGAGGCCAGTTTAGCAGCTAAACGTTACAACTCTAGTCCAGATTCCAAGTCACCTGTGAGCAATGGCACAGGAGATCAGTTTGTATTATGTATTTCTCAAAAAGACAAAGTGCCAAATGAAGAATTTACCAATTGGTTATTAGTCCATTTTTTTCATTTACAGTATACTCTGGAGATACCTTTTTATTTCTTGAATGGAGAAAACAATATGAATAAGTAATTGAGCTCTTAAAGTATTAAAAAGACAATGTGACCTTGCTAATTATGGTGGATGGGTTGTGTAAATAATCATTGTAATAGTTTTGGTTTAGGTGCAATTGCAAAAAGAAACTGGTTTTACTCGGTTTCACACAACCTATTTATATTTTTGAATAAAAATCAAAAGCATTTTGAAATTTCACTTGTGAGAAATACCTGGAAAATTCCTTTGCCTCACATCCAGTCACTGTCAGAAAGTTATGTATGGTTGCAATGACTAATGTGATCATTCACAAACAAAAATAAACTCAAAAACTTTCTAAAGCTGGTATCAAAGTGATAAATCACTCGGAATAGGTGTCCCTGAAGGACAAAGTGTGCTTCAGCAAGCCAGAACTATTTGTAGTTTTACCACCCCCCCCTCTTCCTCTTTCTGCCAATTGTCTCCTCTCCCCTTCTCCTGAATGCACTGACTCCTTGCCAGGCTACAGTTGTATGGACACAATTCATCCTCCAGTACCTCACCCATATGAACCTTCTTCTTGTCTGAGCCTGTTCAATTACAAGATTCTTACATTACAACAGTGACTACGGTTCAAAAGATCTTCATTGGCTGTGAAGCAGTCCAGACCTAACATGTATACATGTGCATGTCCAAGCGGGGTTGCTGGAAAGCAGTCAGAAGCAGAAACTCTTGTTGATTTCCCCCTTTCTAACCAAGGTGTGCCGAGTCCCATCATTATATCCTCAACATTGCCCTGGCTAACTCATCATAGACTGGGATTAAAGCTGGGACTTTCCTGGTCTGTACGGCTCAGGTACTCACTTCTTTTAACTATCTGAGTTTTCAGGGGTGAAACATGCAGTTCCGGACATTGGTGATCATACTGATCTGAGCACATCTAATCCACAATTTTAAAGGAGCTACAGTTTCTTAAAATATTTTTAGAATAATTGAAGATTTGCTTTGTTGGTTTATGTTTATTGATAATGAGTCATGTTTAATCTTTTTCCTTTTCAAGCTTATAATCACTTCATTTAACTTTGAATGGACCAAGATACTCGACCACTTCCAACCTACAGTTATAAAGAAATTCTCATAAAGAAAGAAAGGCTTGCATTTATATAGCACCTGTCACAACCTCAGGACATCCCAAAGCACTTCACAACCAATGAAATACTTTTGAAATGTAATCACTGTTGTAATGTAGGAACACAGCAGCCAATTTGCGTGCAGCAAGGTCCCACAATGTGATAATGGCCGGATAATCTGTTTTAGTGATGTTGGCTGAGGGATGAATTTTGGCCAGGACACCAGGGGGAACTGCCCTGCTCTTCTTCTAAATAGTGCCATGGGATCTTTTACATTCACCTGAAAGGGCAGACAGGGGCACGGTTTAACATCTCATCTGAAAGACGGCAGTACGGCACTTCCTCAGTACTGCACTGCAGTGTCAGCTGAGATTACATGCTCAAGTCCTGGAGTAGGACTTGAACTTGCAACCTTCTGATCAGAGGTGAGAGTACTACCATTGAGTCACAGCTGACACCGCAATAACAATCTTAGTCCTTAATGGCCATGGTATGCACTTATAAATGATACAGCTCTTGCATATTTTAGACGGTTGATGTAAACCTGTATGCCAGGAAGTAAATTAGACATCTCTGATATTTTAGTTTTGAATTTTTTTGGGTCTTACTACCACAATACAAACTGGTTAGTGTACTGGAGAACACAACAGCTTCTTCATTGTGAACAAGCTAAACAGAAGCATAATAGAAAGTTATTTCCATTAAAGTATTAATGATGTAGAAAATTGCCAAATTCAAGGTTTTGCACTTGATTTGAAGCTACATTAAAATGTCATGTTCTGCTCAACGCCACCTTTTACTTCCAGATGGCATCTTACCAAGAATCAATACTTTTTCTTTTTTTTAAATATTGTAACTGAGATTCCTGAGATGAAATTATAAATGTAAAGCTTTTCTCTTGTTGCAGAAACTCGACATATTGCATGAAGGTGACAATGTCCTTGACTGTGGCGGAGAACGAATCAGGACTTTGCTACAACAGTATGATCAGAAATTTGGAGAAAGCTGAAATTACTAAAAGCAAAGAGCTCTTCTGCCCAGACATTGAAGACTTCATAACAGCAGACCGAGATCTTGATATTGTTTGGTACAAGGTAATAAAGATACCTTTTTTAATAAATTAGCCCAGCTGACTTAATTTATCTGATTTTTGAAGCAGAAATTTATCTTGATACCACATTCCTTTCATTAAAAATTATGCAATTTATATATTATTATAATCTGGCACAGGGTGCACACTTCTTGTCCGCAACCTGACTCCCTGTTGTCATGATTTTGGTCATGCTTTAGTGTCAGAATTTACCATTATACATTTCTATGTCAACATTTCCCATCCAATTTTGCTGATCCAGCTGTCGGGATGTTCCAGGCATTGGTTATTAGGTGGCTCTGTGAAATAAGATTTTGAAGTCTCTCTCCCAACTCTGTCGCCATCTTGTATGTAAAAAAAAAACTTAGGAACGTAGGAACAGGAGTAGGCCATTCAGCCCCTCGAGCCTGGTTTCACCATTCAATTAGATCACGGTACCTCAACTTATACATCAACTGACCCTAGGCAACCTCATGGGAAATTTCTTAGTACATCAAAAATATGTCACTAGTAGAGTTTCAGAGGGGTCTGTTATGGGTCCTCTTCTTTACATTGTTCATAAACAATATGGAAACGATTGCTGCTAGCAATAATATTAAATTTGCTGATCATACTGAGCTATGTGATTAGGTACACAACACAGAAGAGATAGAAAGTAGACTTGGAGAAATTATGTACATGGGCCAAGAATTTTAATGTGGAGGCATAAGATAATGTATATTGTCATGGGAACCAGGACTTTGTACATATATACAGTGGAAAAAAGTGAAAAGGGGAAAGATTTGGGTGCGATCATCAATCATTTACTAAAAGTTTCCAGTCAGTGTGAGGCTGCTAAGAAGGCAAATCAGACCCTGATTGCCTCTTTGGGGCTTTTGGGACTTGAAGCTCTAAGTTATAAGGATAGATGAAAGAAACTGAAATTGGGTTCAATGGACAAAAGAGGACACTTGATTCAACTCTTTATGATGAAAGGAATGAATATTGTGGATGTAGGTTTTTGACTTCAGTTGTGTTTTGCAAGAGTGGAGGATGTACATTCAAGATAATCAAACCTCATACAAGGCTAGTGATTTGTAGGAATTTCCTCACAGCGATTGATGTGATTCCATCGGGGTTAATCAGCATTCCTTTAAAAGGAAGTTGGATGAATATCTGACAGGAAGTGATGTTGAAGGTCCTTGGAATAAATTTAGGCCGAGGTGATTGAATAGTTATGGATAATTTGTGGTATGTTGCTGAATAGATGGCGTGGATATGTTGACAAAGTTCAATATTTCGGTAGATTAACCTAGTATAAATCTCTTTCCTCAAGAATTTTGGATTGGGTTGAGTGGAGACCTGGACAATGTAGTTGTGCATTGGAAGTAATGGTTGTGATGATCTTATTGAATGCAAGAACTGGAATTACAATATGGTAAAAATATATAGTTCAAGAAGTTGCTCAACTACCAAAACTCAACAGTAGTTTCCTGTTGCTGTCTAACAGCCAATGGTCAAATGTAGTGACTGTTCCAACATGTTATATGCTGAAATAGGGAATCCTGACTGACGCAAAGCACTCAGCTGTGTTGATCAGTTCTCAGGATCCAACTCCAGGATAAAATTTGTGGGGTCAATTATAACCATTTTCCATACTTGCCACCATATCCAGTGTTATACAGTGGAGCAACCAATAGCGGTCATGATAAAGGGGGCTCTCCTCCCCCCACCTTCTGCTCATCTGCAAAAGCTTTCTTATTATGCCATCCATGAATGCTGTCGTGCATTTTTCTCTCCCTTATGAAAAACATAACGTATCAAAAATAAAAATAGGAAAATGCTGGAAGTATAAAATAGCTCCACAATCATCTGGAAAGAGAAAAGATAGACTAATGTTTCGGGTAGAGATCCTTTGTTGGAACTGAAAAAGGGAGGTAGCTGAGCTCCTTTATAGGACCAACCAAAACATAAGAACATACGAAATAGGAGCAGGAGTAGGCGATACGGCCCCTCGAGCCTGCTCCACCATTCAATAAGATCATGGCTGATCTTCGACCTTAGCTCCACTTTCCTGTCCCATCCCCACATCCCTTGATTCCCTTAGTGTCCAAAAATCTATCGCTCTCAGCCTTGAACATAATGACTGAGCGTCCACAGCCATCTGGGATAGAGAATTCCAAAAATTCACAACACTCTGAGTGAAGAAATTCCTCCTCATCTCGGTCCTAAATGGCCAACTCCTTATCTTGAGACTATGCCCCCTAGCTCTAGACTCATTCTAGACTTCCTTACTCTTGTACCCCAACCCTCTTGCAATAAAGACCAACATGCCATTTGCCTTCCTAATTGCTTGCTGTACCTGCATTCTAACTTTTTATGCTTCTTGCACGTTCCCCTCCAAATCACACACCATCCCGACTTGTAAATATATCGCCGTTCCTTCATCGTCGCTGGGTCAAAATCCTGGAACTCCCTTCCTAACAGCACTGTGGGAGAACCTTCACCACACGGACTGCAGCGGTTCAAGAAGGCGGCTCACCACCACCATCTCAAGGGCAATTAGGGATGGGCAATAAATGCTGGCCTAGCCAGCGACGTCCACATCCCATGAACGAATTTTTAAAAAACTCTCCAGCCAGGGGAAAAAGCCTCTCAGGAGCGACCCTGTCAAGCCCTCTAAGAATCTTACATGTTTCAATGAGATCACCTCTCATTCTTCTAAACTCCAGAGAGTATACATCCATTCTACTCAATCTCTCCACATTGGACAGCCCTTTTATCCCAGGAATCAATCTAGTGAAAACAGAAAATGCTGGAAATACTCAGCAAGACAGGCTGCATCTGTGGTGAAAGAAACAGAGTTAACGTTTCAGATTGATGACCTCGAGCCTGCTCTGCCATTCAATCAGATCATGGCTGATCTTCAACCTCAACTCCACTTTCCTGCTTGATCCCCATTTCACTTGATTCCCCGAGAGTCAAAAAAATTTATCTATCTCAGCCTTGAATATACTCAACGACTCAGCGTCCGCAGCCCTCTGGGATAGAGAATTCCAAAGATTCACAACCCTCTGAGTGAAAAAATGCCTCCTCATCTCAGTCTTAAATGGTCGACCCCTTATCCTGCGACAATGCCCCCTAGTTCTAGACTCTCCAGCCAGGGGAAACAACCTCTCAGCATCTACCCTGTCAAGCTCTCTAAGAATCTTATATGTTTCAATGAGATCACCTCTCATTCTTCTAAACTCCAAAGAGAATAGGCCCATTCTACTCAACGTCTCCCTATAGGACAACCCTCTCATCCCAGGAATTAATCCAGTGAACCTTTGTTGCACTGCCTCTCAGGTAAGTATATCCTTCCTTAGATAAGGAGACCAAAACTGAACGCAGTACTCCAGGTGAGGTCTCACCAAAGCCTTGCACAATTGTAGTAAGACGTGCTTACTCTTGTACTCCAACCCCCTTGCAATAAAGACCAACATGCCATTTGCCTTCCTAATTGTTTGCTGTACCTGCATTCTAACTTTTTATGCTTCTTGTACGAGGACACCCAAGTCTCTCTGAACAACAACATTTAATAGTTTCTCACCATTTAAAAAGTATTCTGTTTTTCTATTCTTCCTACCAAAGTGAATAATCTCACATTTCCCCACATTATACTCCATCTGACAGCTTCTTGCCCACTCACTTAACCTGTCAATATCCCTTTGCAGACTCTTTGGGCTCAATTTTCCGATGTCCCAGCGGGTGCGTTCGTGGCAGGGGGGCTCCGAAGATTGGGGACTCCCGGGGCGGGTGCAGAGCCCGGCTTCAACCCGCCGGCAATTAAAGCCGGCAGGATCCCACTTAAATCAATTTTTTGGATACTTCAGGTTGTTAGGAGACCTGATTTGTCGGATATTTTCGGAGGGGGGGGGGAGTTTTCATCTAAACTGAGAGTGGTTCCCGTACTGGGGGAAACACCCTCAGTTGAAATGGACGTGTTGCAGCCACCAGCCTGTGGCAGCTGCAAAGGTCCATTTGACAGGTGGGGGGTGGAGGCCCTCACTCATTGCAGGAGGCCACTCTGTCACTTTGGGCAAAGTTTGGCCCGCACCACCCTCCTCCTAACACAAAAAACACAAACTTGCAACCTCAACCCCAGTGTGCAGACACATTTACCTTCCTTGCGAGCCCTCCCAAACGTACATCTTCCGGATGGGGGCCGCCATAGCTGCAGTCATGACCTCCTCGGAGGATGAACAGCATCACCGGCCTCGCCGGCCACGCCGTCCACCTCTGACACGTGGAGCTCCACAACACAGTGCTGTGACACATCCACCGGCACAGCAGGAGGGAGGGCAACCGCAGAGAGAGATGCGTCACAGAAGGTACTACCCTCGCCACAGGGTCTACAGACCGAGGTTCAGCTTCCTGGACCTCTCTGAGTGGCAGTGCACACGGAGGTTCAGAGTCACTCGACATGTAGCCGTGGACATCTGCAGCCTCCTTGATGCCAAGCTGCTCCCGGCTGGCCCGAGCACCATCTTCTTACCCGTTGCTGTCAAAGTCACCACTGCCCTCAACAACTTCTCCTCCGGATCCTTCCAGGGTGCCACCGGGGACATCACCGACGTCTCTCAGTCGTCTGCACAAAAGAGCCCTGCAAATACACCTACACCCACTCTGCAGTGACACAATGGGTGGCATCAGTTGTGGGTCTTCATTGTGATCCTCAGGAAAGGGCAATATTGCACAAACCAGACAAGATTTGCAAAGACGTAGCAGTCGTGGTGATAACAATTTTTATGTTTTTTTGCAAAACAAACAAAAGTAAATCAAAAACATGACATTTTGTCTTACACCCTTGTGCATCCCCTTTGTGCTCACAAAACCTTCACCTTACATTTACGGGAACCCCTATGTGGTGCTACCCCTGTGGCTTCAGCAGAGGTAGTGGCGGGTTGCTCTTGTCCATGCCCTGACCGATGAGATGCTTTGCGCGGACGCCCTCTGGGTTTTGGTGCCCATGAGGGCCCCTCCAAAGACTGCTCCACCTGCACCTGTGCAGAGGCAGATTCGGCCACCTGGAGAGGGGGCAGCATTGCGGGTACTGGTTGAGAGGGGGGCAACGGGTGAGATGTGGGAGCACTTTGAGTAGCGTCCCCACCTCCATGTCCCCTTTCACCATCATCCCTCTCCTGGCCCAGGCCCACATCACTCCTTCCACCCTGCTGGACGACAGTTTGGAGGACTTATGTGAAACTTTGGAAGGCCAGTTGTAAGGTATCTGTCAGCCTGATTAAGGCGGCAGAATGTTGCTCACCCTGAATCCAAACGGCCGTTGTCAGGGCCTGAATGGACTCATTGTTGAGCCGTGCTTGAAGCTCGATGGAGGCTAGCCTTTGCTCCATCGCAGACATTCCCGCACCTACCCGCGACACCATCTCAGAGATGCTTTCACGTCCCTGTGACACTATCTCGGAGATACCCTCCTGTACCTGTGCCACCATTCCACTCATGCAGGAGTTGGACTCCTCCACCCTCTGCGCGATTGTGGAGAGTGCACATGGCAACTGTTCCAGTGCCTCGGCAATGTGCTGCTGGCCCTCGATGACTCTCCTTTCCATGGCTGGCCCCCAGGGTTCAGCATCTGGGTCCAGCTGAGCAGAGTCTGGAGGAGAGTGCTTCCACTGACTCGGACTCTCCATGGCTGCCCCTGCCACCAGGGTCTGCTCATGCTCACGTGTGTGTGGTGACTCACCATGTGCAAGCCCAACTAAGTGAGGACGGGGACTCGCCGAGGTGTGTCTATCTGTGCTGGTGGATGGCTTGCTCAAATGTGATGATGCACCCTTAGAGGCCGGCAGGTCTTCTGAGGAATCGCCCTCTGCGTCATGCGCTCGCAGCTGGTCCGGCAAGAGAACCGAAAGCAATATTAAGCATGTGGACAGATGTTGAGGTACTGCAGATGCCAAGTGATGCTAAGATCATTCGCTATCATGAGTGCTGAGTGTTAGATTTCTGTCACCAGCCATTTACGCACTCCCAGTCTCGGCGTCTGCCACGGACAGGCACTCCAGCGTCCGGCTTATTTTGAGTGCCTGCTGCTCCGCATCTGTTAAGACCGCCTGATGTGGCGGGCCCCCACCGGTCCTTGCCCTCTCCCGGGCATTCTGGCATCTCTTTTTCTATCAAGGCAAAATACAGAGGCGTGATTGAGTGATGGTTGCAGGGTGACCTGCTGCATGCATTGGTGTGGGTGGGGGTGACCGTGAGGGAGATGCATGGGAGGGTGCGTGTGAGACATAGCCACGCGATTGTATGAGGATTGGGTTGCATGGTAGTGCTCGAATGGGAACTGGGGCGGTGAGTAAGTGCAGGCAAGGTGAGGATGATGGTTGAGTGGATGTGAGGAGTGATGCGAGAGCGTTGTGGTGGCAGTGCAGAAGGAGTTGTGTGGTGGTGGAGGTGATGTGGAAGACGGAGTGTGGGAGAATGCGTAAGTATACTCACTTTGGCTGACCTGGTTAGGTCATTAAAGCTCATCCTGCACTGGACCCAGGTTCGGCACACATTGCTGCTGCTGCTGACCTCCTTGGCCACCTCCAGCCAGGCCTTCTTGGTGGCGGCGGGAGGACACCTCCTCCCATCCGATGGAAAAAAAATTCCCTCCTCCTCCTCACCACATTGAGAAGTAGTGAGGAGTCAGAGAACCTTGGAACAGCCTTGCCTCTGGCCTGCTCCATGATCCAAAATTGGTCCTTTGCTGCAGGAGGAGCATTGGAGGACTGCCCCTTTAAATAGGGCTCCTCCTGCTGACAGCCGGTGATGCGGGTGCGCAGTCCGCCCGATGCGCAGGCCTGGAACAGGAAACCCGGAAGCCATGGTAAGTGCCTTCAATTAGGCTGCGATCACGTGCGGAGCACCCCGAATTCACTGGGCGCGTTACCCACGCCCCCAGTCGACCCCCCGCTGCCAACCCACCTCCCTCCTAATATCGGGCCCTTTGTGTCCTCCTCACAGCTTACTTTCCCACCTAGCTTTGTATCGTAAGCAAACTTGGATACACTACACTCAGTCCCTTCATCTGAGTCATTAATATAGATTGTAAATAGCTGAGGCCCAAGCACCGATCCTTGCGACACCCAACTAGTTACAGCCTACCAACCTGAAAATGATCCATTTATCCCAACTCTCTGTTTTCTGTCCTTTAACCAATCCTCTATCCATGATAATATATTACCCCCAACCCCATGAGCCCTGATCTTGCTTAATAATTTTTATGTGGCACCTTATCGAATGCCTTTTGAAAATCCAAATATACCACATCCATTGGTTCCCCTTTATCTATCCTGTTAGTTACATCCTCAAAAAACAATAATAAATTTGTCAAACACTATTTCCCTTGCATAAAACCATGTTAACTCTGCCTAATCATATTATGATTTTCTAAGTACCCTGTTACCACTTCCTTAATAATGGATTCCAGCATTTTCCCAACGACTGATGTCAGGCTAACTGGTCTGTAGTTCCCTGTTTTCTCTCTCCTTCCTTTCTTGAATAGCAGGGTTACATTTGCTACCTTCCAGTCCACTGGGACCATTCTAAAATCTGGGGAATTTTGGAAGATCATAACCAACGCATCCATTATCTCTGAAGCCACCTCTTTTAAAAACCCTCAGATGTAGGCCTTCAGGTTCAAGGAATTTATTGGCTTTTAGTCCCATTAGTTTCTTCAGTACTTTTTCTCTACTGATATTAATTACTTTAAGTTCCTCACTCTCATTAGCCCCTTGGTTCCCCATTATTTCTGGTATGCTTTTTGTGTCTTCTACTGTGAAAGATACAAAATATTTGTTTAATGCATCTGCCATTTCCTGATTTCCCCGTTATAATTTCTCCTGTCTCAGCCTCTAAGGGACCAACGTTTACTTTTGCTACTCTCTTCCTTTTGACATAATTGTAGAAGCTCTTAAAATCCGTTTTTATATTTCTTACTAGTTTAATTTCATATTCTATTTTCTTCCTTTTTATCAATGTTTTGGTTGTCCTTTGCTGGTTTCTAAAACTCTCTAAATCCTCAGGCTTACTACTCTTCTTGGCAACATTATAGGCCACTTCTTTTAATCTAATACTATCTTTAACTACTTTAGTTCGCCACGGATGGATCACTTTTCCCATGGAGTTTTTATTTCTCAATGGAATGTGTATTTGTTGAGAATATTGAAATATTTCTTCAAATGTTTGCCATTATTTATCAACCGCCATATCCTTTAATCTAATTTCCCAATCTGCCTTAACCAACTCGCCCCTCATACTTATGTAATTGGTTTTATTTAAGTTTAAGACTCTAGTTTCTGACTTAAGTACGTCACTCTCAAAACTCAATGTGAAATTCTGTCATATTATGATCACTCTTCCCCAGAGGATCCTTTACTGTGAGATTACTAATTAACCCTGCTTCATTACACAAGACGAGATCTAAAATAGCCTGTTTTCTGGTTGGTTCCATGACATATATTGTTCGAGGAAACCATCTTGAATGCATTCCATGAACCCATCCTCCAGGCTACCTTTGCCAATTTGATTTGCCCCATCTATATGAAGATTAAAGCCCTCCAAGATTACTGCATTACCTTTGTTACAAGCTCCTAATATTTCATGATTAATACTCTGTACAATGGTATAGATACTATTTGGGGGCCTATAAACTGCTCCCATCAGAGCTTTCTGCCCCTTGTTATTTCTTATTTCCACCCATGTAGATTCTACTTACTGACCTTCCGAGCCAAGACCCTTTCTCACAACTGTCCTCATATCATCCTTTATTATCAGGGCCATGCCCCCTTCTTTTCCATTCCGACTGTCTTTTCTAAATGTCATATACCCTGGAATATTTAGTTCCCAACCTTGGTCACTTTGCAACATTGCCTCTGTAATGGCTATTAGGTCAAACCCATTTATCTCTATTTGTGCAACTAATTCATCTATCTTGTTACGAATGCTCCGTGCATTCAGATAAAGTGCCTTTTGTTTTGACTTTTTACCATTCTTTCCTGCTTTGACCTTATTTGCTGACGCATTATTATTGGTAAACTCTGTCCCTTCCTGCCACACCCTGATTATCTTTACCCAAATCACTACACAGCTCTGTTGCTTTGACTTTTATCGTTAGATTTCTAAATTTCCTCTCGCCTGACCCCTCTTCTTTCTCCACAGAAGCTGCCTGACTTGCTGAGTATTTCCAGCATTTTCTGTTTTTATTTCTTATTTCCAGCATCCGCAGTATTTTGCTTATGATCAATCTAGCGAACCTCTGCTGCACTGCCTCTAAGGCAAGTACATCCTTCAAACAGGATAGAGAGAGAACAATGACAACTAAGCACATGTTGGCATTGGCACATTGTAGGCCAGTGCATGCAGAAATTCTCTTCAAATGAATAAACTGCAAGATAAGGCTGTCAAGAGAAAAGGATTTAACAATTGTTTTTTAAACGTTGCAGCATAATAGCTAATTGGAAATAAATGGATATACTTATTATAGAGTTCTTTTTTAATCCCATGTTAACATAGGAATGTTTGCAAAAATCATGGAGAAGTACAATTTTGCAGAAGAGGAATACCCTTGTGATACAAGAGGTTCAAGAGATGGATTTGGGGAATTACACATGTGAACTGAAGTACAAGAACAAGCTGGTGAGAAGAACAACTGAATTAAGGATTACAGGTGAGGGATTTTATTTTATTTATGAAATGAAGTGAAACTATGTTCAGCTCTTCACACTTCACCCAACAATGAATAAGTATTATTCATATCAGCAGTGAACACTGGTCACACTGGATGAAAGTTAACCAGGAATTGGTTCTGTTCTTATAAAGTGCTAGTCTGATCGATAATATGCATGGCATTGATGATGTGCCCTTAGAATACTCAGAACATTCATAATTAATGCAAGAAATAATGAGATGGCTAATGGCTTTAAGTGCTGATAATATTCAAAGTGCCACTTTGTTTTTTTGTTCATTTGATATGGTAGAAAATGTTGGTTATGATATTTGTAGTTGAAACACTCGGTCCAAATTTGAGCAGAAGATATTCCATTTGTTCACAATGTCTGCAACATCTTGTGATAGGAATTATAGAAGTTACAGCTCAACAGGAAGTTATTTGGCCCAGCATTCCTGCTGGCATTGGCTCTTCAATTGGATCAATCTAATCTCTCTTCCCTTCAATTCCCCAATTTTAAAAAATATATAATTTTCCTTTTCAAAGACTTATATAATTCAGTTTTAAATGATGTTGTATTCTCTGCCTCATTACAATTGTGGTAAAGCATTCCATGTTCTAATAACGCTCTGTGTGAAAAAAAAATCTTCTAACTTACCCTTTCATTCTTCAAGTGATAACTCTCCTTGTTACCGACTTGCCAACCAGTGCAAAAAATATTTCATTTTTACCATCTCAAAACACTTCATAATTTTGAAAACTTCTATTAGATCCCTTATTAGTGGGGAAGTCCAGAAAAAGAGGGCATAACCTTAAAATTAAAACTAGACCATTTGGGGGTGATATCAGGAAGCACTTCTTCATGGAGTGAAAATCTGGAACTCCCTCCCCAAAAAGGCTGTTTAGGCTGGGGGTCACTTGAAAATTGCAAAACTGAGATTGATAGATTTTTGTGAGGCAAGGGTATTAAGGGTTACGGAACCAAGGCAGGTAAATGGAATTAAGATACAGATCATCCATGATCTAACCAAATGGCAGAACAGGCTTGAGGGGCTGAATGGCCTACTCCTGCTCCTATGTTCCCCTTTAAGCTTCGGCGGTTTGTGAAGATTAGATAGCCCCTGCTGCACTTCACCTGACGAAGGAGAAAGCCTCCGAAAGCTTGTGATTTTCAAATAAAACTGTTGGACTATAACCCGGTGTTGTAAGATTCCTTTCTCTTGTACTGGTGACTCTTATTGGGTACAGTTCCAAAAGGGACAATGACATTTAAATACCTCATCCCCGTGGCCATTTTATATGTATGAAGCTTGCCAGTACAAGGCTTGCCAGTATAAGCCAGTGGTCTAAGCAACACCCGCAAACTTGGGAATTCCAGAGGTAACTGGATGCAGATTAGGAGAGGAACCCTGGCCAATTTTTCTCCACAGTTGTAGCACCCCACCACTATCCTAGCTGACATTAAATAATTTAGCACCAACAGGTTATCAGAGACTTTTCAGTGGCTCATTGCGTTTACAGACTGACCGAACTGGGGCTGTGAATGCTGCTTGCTTGTTAGTTTTTCTTTTAGGTTATGTCTGTATTTTGGGCGAAGAACTCTTCTGAGCAGTTTGAGAAATTTGTTGCAGTTGCAGCTCATGTCTACAATTTCTTCTCCCACTGAAATGATGAGTATGAGCCCACATGGGAATATAAGCAAATATCAGCCTGCCTGTGGCAAGTTATCGCTTTAAAATGGATCCTAGTATTGACTAACCATCAGAACTGGAAGGGCAGAAAGAATGTACCTTTCCCCAGTGCACTGGACTCCCACTATTCTCAGAGGGCTGAGAAAGTATCGACAGAAGCCAAATGTATAACTTCACCACCAAACATATGAGAAATTACAAAAAATGTTACCAGAAGAGCTGACACTTTGGTTTATTTGTAGAATATGTGCACTGAATGTGCTTTTAAAATAAAATATAATTTTAATATTTCAAGATGATCACGGAAGCACGCTGTGCAGACCTATGAACTGTCTTCAGCACTAAATCTACATCACTATTGATTGTTACTTCCTGCTAATGCCCCTATTGCTTGTCAGTGAAAACTGATTCAGGGTTATTTTAAAATATACTTTTTCCCAAAGTGTTCCGCACATACATATTGCTGAATGTAATAGTCTACAACATGAAGAAAGCTTAAGTACCACGTAAGACAGGTCTCTCGAATCTAATCTTAGTTGGGTACATGGAGCAATAAAATATTGATATGCAATTTGAGATGATGTAGTCTTAAAGTATATAAATTAACAGAGACACAAGCTACATTTTTACAATATTGGAGCAATCCTGTCTTGGATGATGATTAATAAATCTTCCAATGCTTATGTTATTGCAACGAGTGTCATGCTCTGGAGAGCCAGCTTCCTGGCAGTTATCTGAAGAAAGCCTTGAACAGCTAGTAAGGTCAAAAAGCAGACTCTCCAGAGCCCTATTGTAAGCCATAGTTGTTCAGCGCTGTGATAGAAATGTAACAGAACCAAAAATGAATTACACTTAGGACTGATTTTTCTATATTTCTTAGGCAGCTTTTAAGATTTTCTTTCAATAGAATTTTTGAAAAAAAGATTGCCTTGATTTTTAAAAAAATAATAACAGTATGAACAGGTATGAAATGGATTTTGTACAACTCTGGTACAAGTCATTTATTTTAAGCATAAAAACTGCCTTGAGGCTGTATGCGGTGAAGCTGTCGACACACTTTCAATAGTTCTGAAGTGAAATGCTTCAGAAGCTTTAAAAGTGTTGCTTAGGATAATTTCTGCTGCTCCTAGACAGTATTATTAGCAGCAATAAATAATCTCATTTGACAAGTCAAAGTAACATTTGCTTCAGATCTTTGCTTTGTTTTGATGAAGCATAAATCAATGGAAACCACGGCATAATCTGTAATCGGTCAACTGTGTTTCCACCTGAAGGAAGCAAAGTGATATAAATAAAGGATTAAGGGAAGCTCAGTAAATGTTATATTTTTGTAGTACAATAAGTTTTTGTTGACAGTTGGAGGGCCCATTGATCTCAAAAAATGTTGACCATGACAAGGCATTCGATAAAGTTGAGGTTGTTACACAAGATTAGGGCTCATGGGGTTGGGGGTAATATATTAGCATGGATTGAGGATTGGTTAACAGACAGAAAACAGAGAGCAGGAACAAATGGGTCATTCTCAGGTTGGCAGGTTGTAACTAGTGGGGTGCTGCAAGGATCAGTGCGTGGGCCTCAGCTGTTTACAATCTGTATCAATGAATTAGATGAGGGGACCAAGTGTAATTCATCCAAGTTTGCTGACGACACAAAGCTAGGCGGGAAAGTAAGCTGTGAGGCAGAAGCAAAGAGGCTTCAAAGGGATATCGACAGGTTAAGTGAGTGGAAGAGAAGGTGGCAGATAGAGTATAATGTGAAATTATCCACTTTGGTGGGAAGAATAGAAAAGCAGAATATTTTTTCAAAAGTGAGAGACTAAGAAATATTTGTAGTCAGAGGGATTTGGATGTCATTGTACATGAATCACAGAAAGTTAACATGCAGGTAGAGCAAGCAATTAGGAAGGCAAATAGTATGTTGGCCCTTATTGTAAGGGGGTTGGAGTACAAGAGTAAGGAAGTCTTGCTGCAATTCTTTAGGGCTCTGGTGAGACCACATCTGGAGTACTGTGTACAGTTTTGGTCTCCTTACCAAAAGGAAGGATATACTTGCTTTAGAGGTGGTGCAACGAAGGTTCACTAGATTGATTCCTGGGATGAGAGGGTTGTCCTATGAGGAGATATTGAGAAGAATGGGCCTATATTTTCTGGAGTTTAGAAGAATGAGAGGTGATCGCATTGAAATGTATAACATTTTTAGAGGGCTTGACAGGATAGATGCTGAGAGTTTGTTTCCCCTGGCTGGACAGTCTAGAACAAGCGGTCATAGTCTCAAGATAAGGGGTCAGTCATTTAAGATCGAGATGAGGAAAAATTTCTTCACTCTGAAGGTTGTGAATCTTTGGAATTCTCTGCCCCAGAAGGCTGTGGATGCTCAGTTGTTGAGTATATTCAAGACTGAGATCAATAGATTTTTGGCACTGAGGAAATCAAGGGAAATAGAGATAGGGCGGGAAAGTGGAGTTGAGGTAGAAGTTCAGCCATGATCTGATTGAATGGCTCGAGGGGCTCCTATTTCTTACATTCTTAATCTTACACTGCTATTTAATATAATGGCCGTAATAGTGGAGTCTGAAGATCACATCATTGGAACCTCCAAAATCGACTATTCGAATGCTCTCATGGCCAGCATTCCAACCACCACCCTCCATAAACTTGAGCTAATCCAAAACTCTGCTGTCCATATCCTAACTCGTAGCAAGTCCCGTTCACCCATCACCCCACTGCTTGCTGATCTACACTGGATCCAGTCTGGCATCACTTCAATTTTAAAATTCTCATCTTTGTGTTCAAATCCCTCCATTGCCTCACTCCTCCCTATGTCTGTAACCTCATCCAGCTGTACAACCCTCTGAGACCTTTGCGCTCCTCCAAATCTGGCCTCTTGGGCATCCCCAATTTCAATTGCTCCACCATTGGCGGCCGTGCCTTCAGCTGCCTAGGCCCTAAATGCTGGAATTCCCTCCATAAACCTTTCCACCTCTCGACTTCTTTCTTCTCCTTTAAGCTGCTCGTTAAAACCTACCTCTTTGATCACCTGTCCTAATATCTCTTTGTGGCTCGATGTCAGATTTTCTCTGATAATGCTCCTGTGAAGCGCCTTGGGATGTTTTACTACATTAAAGCTGCTAGATAAATGCAAGTTGTTGTTGAATAGTATGAGATTGTGATTTTAAAGCATATGTGATCTTATCTGTCCACAAAAAGCAGGACAAATCCAATTCGTCCAATTACCGCCCCATCAGCCGACTCTCAATCATCAGCAAAGTGATGGAAGGTGTCGTCGACAGTGCTATCAAGCGGCACTTACTCACCAATAACCTGCTCACCGATGCTCAGTTTGGGTTCCGCCAGGACCACTCGGCTCCAGACCTCATTATAGCCTTGGTCCAAACATGGACAAAAGAGCTGAATTCCAAAGGTGAGGTGAGAGTGACTGCCCTTGACATCAAGGCAGCATTTGACCGAGTGTGGCACCGAGGAGCCCTAGTAAAATTGAAGTCCATGGGAATCAGGGGGAAAACTCTCCAGTGGCTGGAGTCATACCGAGCACAAAGGAAGATGGTAGTGGTTATTGGAGGCCAATCATCTCAGCCCAGGACATTGCTGCAGGAGTTCCTCGGAGCATTGTCCTAGGCCCAACCATCTTCAGCTGCTTCATCAACGACCTTCCCTCCATCATAAGGTCAGAAATGGGGATGTTCACTGACAATTGCACAGTGTTCAGTTCCATTCATAGAGTTATACAGCACGGATAGAGGCCCTTCGGCCCATCGTGTCCGCGCCGGCCATCAGCCCTGTCTACTCTAATCCCATATTCCAGCATTTGGTCCGTAGCCTTGTATGCTATGGCATTTCAAGTGCTCATCCAAATGCTTCTTGAATGTTGTGAGGGTTCCTGCCTCCACAACCCTTTCAGGCAGTGAGTTCCAGACTCCAACCACCCTCTGGGTGAAAAAGTTCTTTCTCAAATCCCCTCTAAACCTCCCGCCTTTTACCTTGAATCTATGTCCCCTTGTTATAGAACCCTCAACGAAGGGTAAAAGCTCCTTAGTATCCATCCTATCTGTGCCCCTCATAATTTTGTACACCTCAATCATGTCCCCCCTCAGCCTCCTCTGCTCCAAGGAAAACAAACCCAATCTTCCCAGTCTCTCTTCATAGCTGAAGCGCTCCAGCCCTGGTAACATCCTGGTGAATCTCCTCTGCACCCTCTCCAAAGCGATCACATCCTTCCTGTAGTGTGGCGACCAGAACTGCACACAGTACTCCAGCTGTGGCCTAACCAGTGTTTTATACAGCTCCATCATAACCCCCTTGCTCTTATATTCTATGCCTCGGCTAATAAAGGCAAGTATCCCATATGCCTTCTTTACCACCTTATCTACCTGTTCCGCCGCCTTCAGGGATCTGTGAACTTGCACACCAAGATCCCTCTGACCCTCTGTCTTGCCTAGGGTCCTCCCATTCATTGTGTATTCCCTTGCCTTGTTAGTCCCTCCAAAGTGCATCACCTCGCACTTTTCCGGGTTAAATTCCATTTGCCACTGTTCCGCCCATCTGACCAACCCATCTATATCGTCCTGCAGACTGAGGCTATCCTCCTCGCTATTTACCACCCTACCAATTTTTGTATCATCAGCGAACTTACTGATCATACCTTTTACATTCATATCCAAGTCATTAATGTAGACCACAAACAGAAACAGCAAGGGACCCAGCACCGATCCCTGTTGTACCCCACTGGCCACAGGCTTCCAGTCACAAAAACAACCTTCGACCATCACCCTCTGCCTTCTGCCACTAAGCCAGTTTTGTATTCAAAGTGCCAAGGCACCCTGGATTCCATGGGCTCGTACCTTCTTGACCAGTCTCCTGTGGGGGACTTTATCGAAGGCCTTACTGAAATCCATGTATACCACATCCACTGCGTTACCCTCATCCACACGCCTAGTCACCCCCTCAAAAAATTCAATCAAATTAGTCAGACATGATCTTCCCTTGACAAAGCCATGTTGACTATCCCTGATTAATCCTTGCTTCTCCAAGTGGAGACTAATTTTGTCCTTCAGAATTTTTTCCAATAATTTTCCTACCACTGATGTTAGGCTCACTGGCCTGTAGTTCCCCGGTTTTTCCCTACTCCCCTTCTTGAATAATGGTATTACATTAGCGGTTCTCCAGTCCTCTGGCACATCCCTGTGGCCAGAGAGGTTCTGAATATATGTGTCAGAGCCCCCGCAATCTCCTCCTTTGCCTCACACAGTAGCCTGGGATACATTTAGTCCGGGCCTGGGGATTTATCCATTTTTAGGCCTGCTAAAACCGCCAATACCTCCTCCCGCTCGATGTTAATATGTTCGAGTATATCACAGTCCCCCTGCCGTATTTCTATGTCTACATCGTCCTTCTCCATAGTGAAAACAGATGCAAAAAATTCATTTAGAACCCCTCCTACATCTGCCGGCTCCACACACAGATTGCCATTTTTGTCCCTAATGGGCCCTATTTTTTCCCTAGTCATCCTCTTACCCTTAATATACTTATAAAACATCTTAGGATTTTCCTTTATTTTGCTCGCCAGTGTTATTTCATGGCCCCTCCTTGATCTCCTAATTTCTTTTTTAAGTATCCCCCTGCACTTTTTGTACTCCTCCAGGGCTTCCTTCGTCTTTAGCCTTTTGTATCTGCCAAAAGCCCTCCTTTTTTTCCTAATCCATTCTCGTATATCCCCTGACATCCAAGGTTCCCTGGAGTTCTTGGAACCACCCTTGACCTTTCCGGGAACATGTTGCCATTGTATGGTCTCAATCTCCCTTCTGAAAGACTCCCATTGCTCCGATGCGGATTTTCCTACAAGCAGCTGATCCCAGTCCATTTTGGCCAGATCCTGCCTTATCCTATTAAAATCGGCCTTCCCCCAATTTAGAACCTTTATTTCCGGCCCCTCCCTGTCCTTTTCCATGACCACCTTAAATCTCACCGAATTATGGTCACTCTCACCAAAGTGCTCACCTACGAGCACTTCTTCCACTTGGCCGGCCACATTCCCTAGAATTAGGTCCAGTACCGCCCCCTCTCTTGTAGGACTTTCTACATGCTGGCTCAAAAAGCTCTCCTGGATGCACGTTAAGAATTTTGTACCCTCTAAGCCTTTTACACTCTGAGTATCCCAGTTAATATTGGGGAAGTTGAAATCCCCCACTATTATTACCCTATTATTTGCACAATTTTCTGAGATTTGCCTACATATCTGTTCCTCTATCTCCCCCTGACTGTTTGGGGGCCTATAGTACACTCCCATTAAAGTGCTTGCCCCCTTTTTGTTTTTAAGCTCCACCCATATGGCCTCATTAGAGGAACCTGCTAATATATCATCCCTCCTTATGGCAGTAATTGATTCTTTAATTAATATTGCGACCCCCCCTCCTCTTATACCTCCCCCTCTGTCTCGCCTGAAGATTCTGTACCCCGGAATATTGAGCTGCCAGTCTTGCCCCTCCCTCAACCATGTCTCTGTGACAGCAACAATATCATACTCCCATGTGTTTATCAACACCTTCAGTTCATCCACCTTATTCGCAAGACTCCTTGCATTAAAATAGATGCCATCCAGCCTTGCCCTCACATATTTGCCCTGCCTTCCAAGCTGACTTGTTTTTTTCTCTATATTTGGCTGCACATCACCCCCTATTGTAGCTCCACTCTGTATCCCATCCCCCTGCCAAGTTAGTTTAAACCCCCCCCAACAGTGCTAGCAAACCTCCCCGCAAGGATATTTGTCCCGCTCTGGTTCAGGTGCAACCCGTCCGACTTGTACAAGTCCCACCTTCCCCAGAAGCAGGCCCAGTGATCCAGGAAACTGAAACCCTCCCTCCTGCACCAACTCTTTAGCCACGCATTCATCTGTTCTATCCTCCTATTTCTATACTCACTAGCCCGTGGCACTGGGAGTAATCCAGAGATTACAACCTTTGAGGTCCTGCTCTTTAATCTGCTACCTAGCTCCCTAAATTCTTGATGCAGGACCTCATCTCCCTTCCTACCTATGTCGTTGGTCCCAATGTGGACCACGACCTCTGCCTGCTCACCCTCCCCCTTGAGAATGCCCTGTAGCCGCTCAGTGACATCCATGACCCTGGCACCAGGGAGGCAACAAACCATCCTGGAGTCACGTTTACGGCCACAGAAACGCCTGTCTGTTCCCCTTACGATAGAATCCCCTACCACTATAGCTCTTCCACTCTTTTTCCTCCCAGCCTGTGCAGCAGAGCTACCCCTGGTGCCAGGAAGTTGGCTGCTGCTGCCTTCCCCTGATAAGTCATCCCCCTCAACAATATCCAAAGTGGTATATTTGTTTGAGAGGGGTCGGCCACAGGGGACCCCTGCACTGCCTGCCTGCTCTTCTTACTCTGCCTGGTGGTCACCCAATTACTTCCTGCCTGTACAACCTTTACCTGCGGTGTGACCATCTCACTAAACGTGCTATCCACGACGTTCTCAGCATCGCGAATGCTCCTTAATGAATCCATCCGCAGCTCCAGTGCCACAACCCCTCAGATAATGAAGCAGTCCATGCCCGCATGCAGCAAGACCTGGACAACATCCAGACTTGGGCTCATAAGTGGCAAGTAACATTCGCGCCAGACAAGTGCCAGGCAATGACCATCTCCAACAAGAGAGAGTCTAACCAACTCCCCTTGATATTCAACGGCATTACCAGTGCCGAATCCCCTACCATCAACATCCTGGGGGTCACCATTGACCAGAAGTTTAACTGGACCAGCCACATAAATACTGTGGCCACAAGAGCAGGTCAGAGGTTGGGTATTCTGTGGCGAGTGACTCACCTCCTGACTCCCCAAAGCCTTTCCACCATCTACAAGGCACAAGTCAGGAGTGTGATGGAATACTCTCCACTTGCCTGGATGAGTGCAGCTCCAACAACACTCAATAAGCTCAACACCATCCAGGACAAAGCAGCCCGCTTGATTGGCACCCCATCCACCACCCTAAACATTCACCCCCTTCACCACCGGCGCACTGTGGCTGCAGTGTGTACCATCCACAGGATGCACTGCAGCAACTCGCCAAGGCTTCTTCGACAGCACCTCCCAAACCCGCGACCTCTACCACCTAAAAGGACAAGGGCAGCAGGCACATGGGAACAACACCACCTGCACGTTCCCCTCCAAGTCACACACCATCCCGACTTGGAAATATATCGCCGTTCCTTCATCGTCGCTGGGTCAAAATCCTGGAACTCCCTTCCTAACAGCACTGTGGGAGAACCTTCACCACATGGACTGCAGCGGTTCAAGAAGGCGGCTCACCACCACCTTCTCAAGGGCAATTAGGGATGGGCAATAAATGCTGGCCTTGCCAGCGACGCCCACATCCCATGAACCAATAAAAAAAAAATCAGATTTGCAGCCAGTTTGGATAGAAACAAACTGAATTTTTTACATTTACTGTACAAAATGATTTGTGACAGAGTGGTTTCCTACTCTATGGCAGGAAAACTGGTGGTTGTGTTTAAGGAGATGGCCATGGAAATAACTTCAGGGAATATAAATGTGGCATTTGGTTATTTGCCCTCGTCTGCCTCCAAATAATTCATTTTGCAAAGAGGAGGGGCACAGTATTGAACAGGGCTTTTATCACAAAGTGCAAATGACTGCATTCTGCAACAAGGACAGAATCAGCAAAACCATTCTTTTATTCAACAAGTCAAAAACAAATATCTTTCATGCAATACCAGCCTGTCCCTTAGGACAGATCGTGCCTAAATGGAAGATTTGGAATCAGATGCACCAAGTTTTTTGGGGAGCATATCGCCCTTGAACTGCACTTGGTGCTATTGGAAGAAGTTTGAGTGCAGAGGTCTCTGACATTCATTTATGTGAAATTTGCATTGCTGTGCCCTGTTCAGGTACAGTCAGCTGCAGAAACCAGAAAAGACCATACAGGAAGTTTGTGTGCAGTGTTATTCAGGAGCAAAATCGGAGGAAAGGATTAGCCCCCATTCTTCCCCTGCATTGCATCCATTTTTTGACCACAATTTGGCCTGACTGACTTTTGTTTTCTTCTCTAGTCTGTGAACTTGCATACATTAACATTTCAAAACCACGAGCAGTCAACCAACAGAGGCTAGCTCATTTCCCACTATATTGATGCTACATCTACACAGTTTTCTGTATTGCTTTTCTAACCCCCAGATTAAGAGATCTTTTAAAAAATACAGCTGCCTGAACCAATCTTTAAATCACACTGTTTTGTCTGTGTAAAGTTGTCATATAATAAAAAGAGATATATTACAGATTTTTTTAATGCTTCTTTGCTCCTAAGCAGGTTCTGATTTTAAAATCTAATAAATTGTATCACAATCATCCTGCAGTGTTTATGTATGTGACTTATTTCTGTAAGAAGGGGAACTGAAATATTTATGTAAAAATATTGCACAATATATTGTCTGAGATGTGCAAAAATGCCATGTAGTTTTACGTTTTGTGTTTGTGTGTTTAAAGCATCAGCTGTTCTGGTGAATGAGATAATGGCATTTTTTTTTGATTATTTTTGTACACTAATTTTAACCATGAGAACAGTGTAGTCACGTGACTTAAACTTGAGGACCAAAAGTCTCACATGGGGTAAGAACTTCAAAATAACTCTTGCACCCTAAACTGATGACATCACTCTAGCCTCAACCACCCCACCCCCCCTTAACCCATCTGTCCTTGCAGACAACCACTTCATCTCCAACCTCTCTGTCCACTCCAAAGTCCATGAACTTGTGGTCGCCTCCCAAATCTGTGCCCATCTTTCCCGCAACTCCATGTTTGAATCTCTCCAATTAGGTATCCACATCACTGAAATGCCCTAATCAAAGTTGCAAATTACATCCTCTGTGACTGTGACCATGATGCATTATCCCTCCTCATTCTCCTCGACCTGTCTACAGCCTTTGACACGGTTGACCACACCATCCTCCTCCAGTGTCTCTTCTCCATTGTCCAGCTCAGCGGGACTGCCCTTGCTTGATTCTACTCTTACCTATTCATTCGTAAGTCACTCATGTCTGACAATACTTTCTCTGACTGCTCCTGCACCATTACTTTGGAGTCCACCAAGGATCTATCCCTGCCTCTTCCTCATCTAAATCAACCCCTTTGGTGACATCATCCGAAGACGTGGGAGGTGATTCTCAATTGATTGTTTACAATTGAGTTTATTTTCAATTGCCTGCATCTGGGAGGTAAAAATGGCAGGGAAACAGCAGCTAACCGTTGAATGCCCAAGCCGTGTCTGATGCACATTTTTAGACAGGAATGTAAATGGGGCCCAGCACTCCTTCCTGAAACATATATCTGATTATGCTTCTGTAAGGAGGCGCCTTGGGACATTTTACTACATTAAAGGTGCTATATAAATACAAGTTGTTGTTGATGTAGGGCTGCACTGTGGGACTTGCCACATGGTGAATTGAAGGAAATTATTATTCATGTCTGAGTAGGATCCATTGTTATTTCCTAGTCTTTTTATGTTACTCTTTGAACTTTGAGGCATTTCTTTTCTCATTACGTCACATTGAGCTGTCCAATTTTAAAACCTGGTCATGACTTGATACCTCAATAACTGAAGCCATTCAAGTGCTTTATGGTGACCAGTGGTGTTCTGCATTTGAATCCTGATGAATGTTGCCATGTGAAGATGCTTGTGTTGTTTGATGACTACTTTGGTCCACTTTGAAGCGAGAGATTGAGTTTTGACTTCCTCCAGTGGAATTTTGCTTTTTTTCAATGAATAATAGAGAAGTTAGTGCTTGATTAGTGCTTCCACCCAAGCTGCAATAGATTCAGAATATATTTGATATATACATGGTTGTACTTTGGCTAAAATGAGCACTCTTGTTGGACTAAAATATAACTCTGGTATATTATTTTTGTTCCAAAATTGTTATATTTGCTTGCCAAAAGCTTTTCAGTGTTGGAGTGTGATTGCTTCAAGCTGTTCTTGAACCGGTATCTTGGATCTAAGTTGCAATAACGTTATAAAAACAAGCTGCTGTTAAGACTATTTTATCTCACTGTGTGTCTTCTTTTTTGGGAATTGTGAGCCAATCCCTAGATTAAACTGCCTGTAGCCAAACAAAACTTTCTATTCTTTTGCCATGGGCTTGTGTGATTGTTTTTTGTAATTTTACTTATAACCTTTTTATTGGGTCTAATTTGTTCCTTTTATTGCTGGAAAAGTGTTTGGTAGCTCTGGTCTGCATAAAGTAGACTTCTTAAAGGGAGTTGGAGCTTTCACTGTTGGCTATAAAGTCTTAACTTTTTCACTTTCTCGTTCGTTTTATCTGCGTTTTCCTTTGTTTTGCTGTACATATCAAATTTTTTGCATTGCAATGCTCTTAGTTAATGCTTATTTTCTGCAGCTGTCTTGCTTTCAGCTATAATTTTACTTTTAGCCGACCAAGTTCTCACAATGGGAACTCCTTTTGAATGGTTTCCAATAGCACTGTGTAATTTGGATGAGGAAATTAATTCAGGCAAAAACAAAGGCAGGAGCAAATGTACCTGAAGCATTTCATCCTAATCCAAGAACCTGGATTTACTGAATGACTTGGGCATCTCGGAGAAGAGGTTGTCACAGAGCTAAGAGATCTGATCCAGCCTGACCTGCAGGTAAGTTCAACAACAGAGGTGGCTCTTCCCACAGCTGAGAAGGTCTCCCCATGCAACTGGATCCTTCTAAGCCAGAGTGGGGGATAGATGTCAGATCATCCAGTACGCTGCTCATAGATGCATTAAAAAAGTGACAGATCCCATGTTTGCAAAGGGCAACACTTGTATCACTTTCCTTGTAGAAACACATCAGCTAGACAGGGAATAGGACTTGTACTGGGCTCTCTCTATATGTGAGCTAGTTTTTAAAACCAGTCATTAGTAATTTAAGATGTGACATGTGGTGAGTGTAGAATGCTTGTGAGGAAAGAAATGACTTTGGACCTATGGTTCCCAAAGCTCTCCACCACTGGGGTTTTCATTGTGTCATTTCTGGGTCTGTTACAGACTAATTGATAGAGATTGATTGCTGTGATTCGTCAACAACTCCATTATCGTTGAATCAGTCAACTACCAGGGTGGTAGATGGTGAACTAGATGGGCCTGAGTCTTTTTTTGTCTAGCAATTCCTATGTTCCTATGACAGGGTTTCTAAGAGTGCAAAACATGGTAAGTGGTAAATATTGGCCATCCAGTCTCCTCACACAAACCGCATGATCTACATGAACAGAAATGGCTCCCATTCCATTAATGTGCAGGTGGTGTCAAACCACAGACACATCATCAAGCAAAACAATGCCTGATATCCTGGAAGCACCCATGATGCCTTCATTTTGTGCTGATCTACCATGCCCAGATTATTTGAAGGCATGAAGAATGGATGGTTGCTAAGAGACCAGGGCTACCCTCTTCAGACCTGACTGATGAATCCTCCCGAGAAAAGCTGAACAAAAATACACGAGGCACATACCTCGATCAGAATTAGTGTTGAGCATATCATTTTTTTCACTTACTAGTTAGTTTCGTCTGCATTTTCCTTCGTGCATTAATTTTTGTTGTTGTACTTGTCACATTTTTTGCATTGCAAGTCTTTTGGTTAAGCAGAGAATCTGTTGCTTGGACCAAATGGGGGTAAGGGATGACCTCGTAAAAGTATCCAAAATAATCGCTGTCTGTTGCATTTTGCACAACTTCACTGTCCAAAGAGGAATAAGAATGCAGCAGGACAATAAAAGGTGGTTGAAGTAAGACCATTGCAGAAAGCATCCATGATGCCTCTATTTTGCACCACTCCATCATGCCCCAATTATTTGAAGGTGACTGAACAGCTCGTTGCTAAGAGGAAGAGAAATAAAAAATGGAGGGAGGTGACATGCAGCCAGGAAGAATGCTGCTCCAGTCAATTGTGGAGAACTGCTTTTAATTAAGTCCCTAATCTAGCAGCTGCACAGACAGCCCTTTCCAATTTGCTAACATATTAAGAAAAAGTCTCTAAAATAAAATGCACAAAATTTAATTCCCTACAGACAAAATGTAAATATCAAATTAATGATAGCTACGTTGGTTCCCATAAGGTGTGAGTCCTTACCTTGTGCTATATGTAAGTGCTCCCTTGGTGGGAGGAACAAGTGCGGAGGCCAACTGTTGTTCAGTGGTGGCCTCTTGGGATGGAGGTGCCTATGTACCATCTGACACTGCAGTGGCTGCCTCTGCTTGCCCAGCACCAGGCACTTCTTCAGATTGGACAGATATGTTGTCACCCTGAGGGGGAAGCTGCTTCTCCTGTCCTTCTTCCTCCTCCCACGTCACTGCTGTTAGCATTCCTGCAGGATGACCATGGACTTGCACTGAAACAGAGACACAAGTAGTGTGAAACCTAACACCACGTTTCCCTCAATCCCCAAGCTATGCACTCCGACTCCTGTAAGTTGAAGCCCAAGGTCGCGATAGCCACAGCTGCAGCATACATGAGAGAAAGTGTATCTGGGCTTTGGCCTTCTATTCTGGCGAGTTCTCCACAGAGGACCGTGGAATTGCCTCACATTTCACCGTGCATTACAATTGTGTTCAGCCGTCACGTATATGTCAGTAAGCAGACGGCGGTGCCATCTAAGCCTGGAAATTACGATTGGTAATATTAGAGGCAAATCCTTAACATGACCGTACAGAATTTCTTTCTCTGCTATTTTAGTAGAGGTGTTAACCCACTTAAAATAAATGAGTTAACATCTGCATTAAAATAGCAGATTGAGGAATATCATATCAATGTGTTAAATGTTCGTCCATTAATATCACCAATTGTAATTTCTAGGCTTTAGTGCTTTCGTCCAAGAATGTAATTAATGTGTATTTTGAAATTGCTCGGTACATTTTTTGGTTTGCGTACTAAATCTAAACATAAAAGGATAAATATACCATACAATAACAATATTGTCTAATAAATAACGGAGACAACTTTACTTACAAATTTGGCAGACTACCAGAAGCACTGAATGTGAGCCAACTGGACTCCCATTACAGGTACTCCATGTGCATTGCTGTCATCATTTTCATTAATTGACAAGTAAGATCTCCGAAATGGGCTATTTTTCACTAATACCTTTAACTCGACTATAAACTTGCCACTATAGGTTTTACTTGAATGACTTGTGCAACAAGGTGTGAAATATAACAGAAACAGCCCCAGTATTTAGTCACTGAGTTTGAATAACTAAATGGAAGGGGATATTCAATGTAAAGAGTTACCCTGGTCATTCCTGAGAAAGGAGGGCGTCATGGAGCTAATTTTCTGACCTTTGCCCCCCATTTCCCAGGCACAAAGGTTAGGGAGCCAGTGTAATTTAAAGATTTCTTTCATTTTCCTACATAACAACAGGCAGTAAATTTAAATTAAAAATGCTAATTGAAGCACTTTGAGACCTTTATCTGAGACTGGTTACGGTGCCATATAAAGGCAATTTGTTTCTATTCTTAATGACTGGAATAATCTGAATATTTCACCATATCCCATTGTGTATTTTATTTATGCAAATGTCATGTTAATTTATCAAGGAAACTTTATGCTTTATAAGTGAAGATTTTTTTAAAATTTGCATATGTAAAGTTATTGAAATGCCTGCTATTCCACTGGTTGATATGTATAGTACAGGGCATATTTTGAGAAGTGGAGACTTTTGATGTACGTAGTACAGAGCACATTTTGACAAGTGGCTCTTAGTTCTGGATAGCTTGTAGACGACCTAGGCAACATTCCTTCACATTAAAAATAAAAATATAGGTTACTGCAGTGCAAACAGAATGCATAATGGGAGAGTCTCACTAATTAACAATCTAATTCTAAAATGGCAGTCCTGATAACGCTGCTGAGAGATCAGATAAATGAAATTATTTTGAAGAAGTGCTATAAACAACTGCAGATCAACACAGATTGTCTAGGCAAAGTCTAGCCATCTAATCATTAATACTTTACAGTCTTTAATTATGGCATTTAGCTCCTTTAAGATGAAATTCAAGTTTGAATTATTTTTAAGTAGAGATTATTGGAAGCACAGAGGATGCTTACATCACACCTCAATATAATATTTGAACTGCCTCTGTCCTAAAATGCCTGTCCACCATCTCAAAAATCCCTTGGAAGAGATCAGGATATCAAATTAACTTTTTCTGAAAGAAAAAGAAAATGTTGGAAATACACAGCAGGACCATCATCATCTTCTGTTCATTTTATTTGTCCATTACCCTCATAAATGAGCCGTGAAGTGAACATGAAAATTTTGCTGCATGATTTGATCCAGAAAAACAAACAAAAGTGAATGCGTTTGCAAAATTTATGCTGTGCAATATGATGAGTCACATTTGCCATTTTAATTCTAAATAGCATGTTATTAATGTGGTCTGTTGGCATATGGTGCTTCTGACTATGGCAGATTAGAAGCAGTGGTCAGAGAGTGTGACTCTGTTCCAGTCACAATATTATAGTGAGCACCCTATTAAAGTACAGCACCTATTCACCTAACAGAATTTATTAAAACACTTGGGGAAATAAGGGTATCAGTGGTGATAGTAGTTGTGACAGTTAATTCATAAACCTATGCAAAATTGAAAGAATGTGTGAAGGTCATCTTTACTTAGAAAGTGGTGAGAATGTGGAACTCCAAACCACATGGAGTGGTTGAGGCGAATAGCATAGATGCATTTAAGGGGAAGCAAGATAAGTGCATGAGGGAGAAAGGAATAGAAGGATATGCTGATGGGGTTAGATGAAGTAAGGAGGGAGGAGGCTCGTGTGGAGCATAAACATGGACCAGTTGGGCCAAATGGCCTGTTTCTGTACTGAAAAAATCTACGTAATTCTATGTTATTTGGGGATATTTTGCTCACTTTGTGTGTGCATGCATCGTGAGGAAATTTTCAATCGATTCTCAGATAACCATTAGGTGGTAAATTGCATGATAATTATCCATCTTCTAACCAAATAAGAGAAATTATTTTTCAGGAGATGTTGCTTTATCTGGGAAAGTTGAAGCCTATTACCTTCAGAGACATTGTTAATAACAACAGTATTTTATTATACCACCAGGAAGAGTAATCTTTTCAAAGTTTATTTCAGTGGTTTGGTTTGAATCAAAGTTTTACCCCAACCATACATCACTACCAAATCCATGACCAGAAACCCATTTAGGCTTTAAATGAAACACATCACACTGAGGCATCTACTGCTGAATTAAAGTCCCTAACCTCAAGCACCTCTCCCCATATAATGCAACCTTATTTTTTACAGTTGTTACTTATTTTTCATTACAAATCTTCAGGTCATCCAAGTACTGATGAACTCAGTACCTTCAAGGATGGATCTCCAACAGTTTCTTCATGAAGAGACAGTGCTAATCTCTCCCTATTTGATACACTTTAGGCTTCACTTGTAGATGTTTCAAATGTCCTCTCATTGACGATCCCACCTGCTCTCATTTGATACATTAGGCAACCCTGGATAAAATTTCAGAGCTATTAAAGTCAAAGCAAGGTTATGTTATGATCATATGAAAACAGAAGACTTGCATTTATATAGTGCCTTTCACGACCTCAGGACACCCCAATGCGCTTTACAGCCAGTGAAGTACTTTTGAAATGTAGTCACTGTTGTAATGCCGAAAACGACATGACAAAATCATGTCAGTTCAGATTTGTTAAAGTCTTTGGCTTATCAACTCAGTTAAAAGTTACTTTGCACTGTAAATGAAACAAAAAAAACCTACATACAGTGGATATACTTTATTTACAGGAAAAAGTTGCAGAGTTGATTTTTAATCACGATATGTAAATTGTTCAGGGTGTCCAAATGGATCATTGACAGTATGATGCTTATATATCTGACAACCCCTGTGGGAAACTGCCTAATCAGGATCACCAGTTAGTGAGACAATATCATCACTGACACAACATTTTGAGAGACTGCTCTCCAAATTGAATGGCATAGTTACCTTGTGAAGTCTCCTCCAAGGTGATGTGTTGAACAAGGTGTACAAGATTGCTATTTTATCAAGCTATTCAGCAGTTGTTCTGTCACTCAGTAAAAAGTAATATTTTCCAACTAATTTGTGCCCCCCCCACCAAAAAAAGGACTGAACCAGACTATAAAAATTAAAATTTTATGAAAGGAGAAAAATGTTGAAGATGGTTAAAATGAATCATTATACAGGCAGTGAGGGTAATTTTCACCTTCACAGCTCACACGGTAAACTGGCGGAATTAATTACCCAACCATTACAGAACCTGCCTGATTTTCATTTCCAGTAACATAACAGGCAGGTGATCCACTCCACCCGAATACTACCCGAGTGGCAAAGGTAAAAATGATCCCCCAAGGTGTTTAGTGACTGGGTGGAGACTGCCAATTTGAATGGTACCTCCTACTAAATACTGTGATAAATGATGAAATGTCACCAAAAATTTCTTTGCCTTCAAGTGGCAGAAACTTTGCTTTTGCCTTAACACCAAACATTTTTACAAATTGTCTGCCAGTGACACCGACGCCAACAACAACAACTTGCATTTATATAGCACCTTTAACGTAGTAAAACGCCCCAAGGCGCTTCACAGGAGCGTTATCAGACAAAATTTGATATCAAGCCACGTAAGGAGACCAAAAGCTTGGTCAAAGCGGTAGGTTTTAAGGAGCGTTTCAAAGGTGTTTAGGGAGGGAATTCCAGAGCTTAGGGCCTAACAGCTGAAGGGACGGCCGCCAATGGTGGAGCAAAGGAAATCGAAGATGCACAAAAGGCAGGAATTGGAGGAACACAGAGATCTCGGAGGGTTGTAGGGCTAGAAGAGGTTACAGAGCTATGGAGGGTGCGAGGCCATCGAATAATTTGATCACAAGGATGAGAATTTTAAAATTGACACATTGCCAGACCGGGAGCCAGGGGTGATGGGTGAGCGGGACTTGGTGTGAGTTAGGATGGTGCAAAGTTTTGGATGAGTGACAAATGTGTACTTCTGCCTGAGGTTGTTGCAAAGCAGCCATTACTTTGGCATCTGACTCATATGGGTATGCTCTCCAGTGATGTCCAAACAAGTGATCGTTAAAATAGAACAGAACATCTCTGTAAGTGGATTTCCTAGTAGACCCAGAGAAGGTGCTGTTAGAGTCATCCTTTGACATCATTTTCATTGAACGCAGATTTCAGCAGCTGGCACAACCTATAATTGTAGAGAATGCCCAGTTCTTGGCAAATATGTAAAACTAGTAGCAGATTTTCTTTGCAGATGTCAGGAAGCAATTTGCCAAAAATAAGCATGAGAACCAATCAATCATTGAATGAGATGAATTACTTCAACCCTTTTTATGGAATCTTAATACCCGGGCACTAGACATGTTCTCCTCCTTCTGGCACTGGGAGATTCCATATACTTTTTCACCTTTTCTGCTATATTTCTCCTAATTCAAAAGTCAACTATTCACAAACCCTGGAATAAGGCAGCAAACTGTAACTTGCCAGATCACAAAAGTAGGCTAGAAAGTTTCACTTTCATCCGACTCTGTTGCATTAGTCTAGGATTCAGGAATTATAGAATTCAGGTGGGGGTGACTTCACATTCGCTGATAAAGATCTGTAGTGGTTATCAATATAAGGTAGTCATTAATAAATCCAATAAGGAATTCAGGAGAAACTTCTTTACCCAGAGAGTGGTGAAAATGTGGAACTCGATACCGCAAGGAGTAGAGAAGGTGAATAGCATAGTTGCATTTAAGGGGAACCTAGATATGCACATGAGGGAGGAAGGAATAGAAGGATATTCTGATAGGGTTAGATGAAGTAGGGAGGGAGAAGGCTCGTGTGGAGCATAAACACTAGCACAGTTGGGCCAAATGGCCTGCGTCTGTCCTGTATATTCTATGTAATTCTACGCAAGATATATTGCGAATGATCCAGAATTGCAACTCTGAGGCAGTAGGCATTGAGTGAGCCAAGCATGACTTTAGAAGGCTTGCTGGATATAGGTCGAACATTCAGGATCTCGGAACTACAGGCATCAAGTGTAAAGCAAGCGCAGTTTCATAACCGTGACAGTACACCAGTAAACAGAATATGTTTCAATACACTGTCAGTCGAAGAACCACACAGAAATAAAGTAGCATCCTGGAGTAATAATTATATTATGAAGGGAGTTATCCACATTTAGAGGGAAAGGCAACCTGTCCTGAAAGAGGTAAACTATGTAGATGGAGAAGAAAACAAAACCAATTTTCAAATTATTATTCTATAATTCTAGAAGGTGCCTGCAACAAGTTGAAGTGACAGGAAACCATATAAAGCTTTATAAGTTGCGAAGCTGGAGTAGAAAAGGTTAATCCAGAGCATTATTTCAAGATAAACCATGACATTAAGACAAGAAGACACTGGTACAGACTAGTACAAGGCAAGTTCAGGACTGATATCAAGAATCACTTCTTCATGCAAAGGGTGAATAATATCAGAAAAGTCCTTAGTGGTAGGGTAGTGGAGATAAAAACTCTGAAATCATTCAAGAGGCAGCTTGATATTATGATGGAGGAGCTTTAGGCATTAATATAAGGATAATCTACATTGGATGAATGGCCTCCTTCATTGATACTTCGTTTTGCTGAAGCAATTAGTTTATATACAGAGTCCTTAATTGGTATCAGGCTGAGAAATGACCTGTACTTCTATATGTATATAAGCACCAGTCTTCATATGAGTTGGGGAGCAGGGCTAAAATAAGCAAAGGTTCAAGTGTTAATGCTTGAAAATACAACCTCTGATTCTTATTCCTTACATAGAGAGTGGTGAGAATATGGAACTCACTGCCACATGGAGCGTTTGAAGCAGATAGCATTGACACATTTAAGGGGAGGCTTGATGCTTCATGGAGGAGAAGGGAATAGAGGGATATGGGGGCAGGGTGGGAAGAGGTAATGAGAGTGGGAGGAGGGTCACTGGGAGTATAAACACTGGCACAGACCAGTTGGGTCCAATGTAAAGTAATGCTGTACATTTATGTAAGTCTATATAATTAATTGATATAAAGAAGTAAAACATGGACCTATATTTTCCTATATTATAGACATGTAATTTCAAGTGTAATAGGTGGAGTTTCTTTCAAGTCAGCTTCAAGATCACACACCTGGTGATGGAAGTTCAGAATCAAGCTGATTCTCCATGGCAGACTTATTAATCTGACATCTGTGCCAGACTGGTCTTGCAGTACTCCTGAGCACTTTTGGTGATTGACCATCTCACCTGACTCACAAACAGATGTTGGAGAGGTAGACCTGTCACTGACAAGGGATTCTTTCCATTTGGCTCAAGTGACAGATCCCTAAGCCTTGTCTCTGTTCCTAAGCCTAACACTTACCCTCACCAGACTTAAGCAAGTGGGATATGTCTCTATTCGAAGAGTGTGTACACTCTGTTTTGGGCAAATAGAAACCATACAGGTGGCTGTAGATTCATTAAGCTAGGTGGGAAAGTAAGCTGTGAGGAGGACACAAAGGGTTCAATTTTAAAATGGAAGTGTGGGTGCATTATGGGCTGGGGGGGCTACGAAAATCAGGGAAATGAGGAGCAGGAAACGAACCCGGCTCCAACACGCCGACTTCCGCGTCGCACAGACTCATCTGGGTGCGGACGCAGTTCCAGAACCCGGAAATCCTGCCGGCACAATATTTAAAGAAGCAAATATACCTCATTGAGGTACTTAGGGTACTTTATTTCTTACATATTTTCAACTTACCTGGGCGACTTTCCCACGGTTTCCGATTCACACCTGGTGAAAATTTTCAGGCAAAAATAAAGTAAATAAGTGAAATAAAATAACATTTCACAATGTAAAAAAATAAATAAACCTACCTTTGAAACAATGTCACCTGCAACCCCCTGCTCCGATATCTCCCTCTCTGATGACTCCCTCTCCGATGTCTCCCTGTTCGATGTCTCCCTCTCCGATGACTCCCTCTCCGATGACTCCCTCTCCGATGACTCCCTCTCCGATGTCTCCCTGTCCGATGACTCCCTCTCCGATGTCTCCCTGTCCGATGACTCCCTGTCCGATGTCTCCCTGTCCGATGACTCCCTGTTCGATGTCTCCCTGTTCGATGTCTCCCTCTCCGATGACTCCCTCTCCGATGACTCCCTCTCCGATGACTCCCTCTCCGATGTCTCCCTGTTCGATGTCTCCCTCTCCGATGACTCCCTCTCCGATGTCTCCCTGTCCGATGTCTCCCTGTTCGATGTCTCCCTCTCCGATGACTCCCTGTCCGATGTCTCCCTCTCCGATGACTCCCTCTCCGATGTCTCCCTGTCCGATGACTCCCTGTCCGATGTCTCCCTGTCCGATGACTCCCTGTTCGATGTCTCCCTGTTCGATGTCTCCCTCTCCGATGACTCCCTCTCCGATGACTCCCTCTCCGATGACTCCCTCTCCGATGTCTCCCTGTTCGATGTCTCCCTCTCCGATGACTCCCTGTCCGATGTCTCCCTGTCCGATGTCTCCCTCTCCGATGACTCCCTGTCCGATGTCTCCCTCTCCGATGACTCCCTCTCCGATGACTCCCTCTCCGATGTCTCCCTGTCCGATGACTCCCTCTCCGATGTCTCCCTGTCCGATGTCTCCCCAAGGTCTCCCCCCGACCCCCTGCTCTGATGTCCAATGGTACCCACCCCCCCCCCCGATCTTTGCCCCCCCCCCCCCCCCAATCTTTGTTCCCACCACCCCCCCCCCCCCCCCTCACTGTCTCTTGCAGCGCTGGATGACCTCTCTCTCTCTCTCTCTCTTTCTCTGCTTCCCCCGCCCCCCCACCTCGGCATTGCAGCTCCTGTCGGCAGTCAGCCTGTCAATCAGGCTGGCTGCCAGGCGCGAAACCTGGAAACAAGATTAATGAGGATCAATTATCTCGCGATCGTGAGGGGAAAGGTAAGTTTTTATTTTTCGGATTTGCTGCGCGCCCGTTGACCCCCGCCCTGCTGCCGTCCCGCCACCCTTTTAAAATTGAGCCCAAAGAGTCTGCAAAGGGATACAGACAGGTTAAGTGAGTGGGCAAGAAGGCGGCAGATGGAGCATAATGTGAGGTTATTCACTTTGGTAGGACGAACAGAAAAACAGAATATTTTTTAAATGGTGAGAAACTATTAAATATTGGTGTTCAGAGAGACCTGAGTGTCCTCGTACAAAAAAACACAAAAAGTTTGTATGCAGGTACAGCAAGCAATTAGGAAGGCAAATGGCATGTTGGCCTTTATTGCAAAGGGGTTGGATTACAAGAGTAAGGAAGTCTTACTACAGTTGTACAGGACATTGGTGAGACCTCACCTGGAGTACTGCGTACAGTTTTGGTCTCCTTATTTAAGGAAGGATATACTTGCCTAAGAGTGAGTGCAACGAAGGTTCACTAGATTAATTCCTGGGATGAGAGGGTTGTCCTATGAAGAGAGGTTGAGTAGAATGGGCCTATATTCTCTGGAGTTTAGAAGAATGAGAGGTAGTCTCAATGAAACATATATGATTATGAGGGGGCTTGTCAGGGTAGATGCTGAGAGATTGTTTCCCCTGGCTAGAGAGTCTAGAACTAGGGGGCATAATCGCAGGATAGGGGATCGGCCATTGAAGGCTGAGATAAGGAGGAATTTCTTCACGCAGAGGGTTGTGAATCTTTGGAATTCTCCACCCCAGAGGACTGTGGATGCTGAGTCATTTAATATATTCAAGGCTGAGATTAATAGATTTTTGGACTCTGGGGGAATCAAGGGATATGGGGATTGGGCGGGAAAGTAGAGTTGAGGTCGAAGATCAGCCATGATCTGAATGGCGGAGCAGGCTTGAGGGGCCGTATGGCCTACTCCTGCTCCTATTTCTTATGTTCTTTCTTATGTTCTTATAAACATGGTGATGGGGTTTCACATCTATCGGACACACACATGATCAAACAAAATAGGAACATGCTCCCTTGGTTGAACCAGAAGTTGAGGCCATTGTTTTTCCTTGTGATTCTGGGTTTCCTTTGACTGGAGAGGTAGCTGCACCTGTGTCTCATCATCAATACCTGTGCTTGAGTCAATGTATTATCCCTGCTTTCTGAGGCTCTCCTAGAAGAATCTGATGCCAGCATAGAGCTCACAGTGAAATCTCAATCACTCAGCTCCTCCTGTGCTTTCAGGCCACAATAGAATGGTCTCTCCTCAGGATGCATACTTATCTAGCAGAGGGGGAAAAAAAATGCATCTCCCAAAATCCTCCCCAACCAATATTGGTGATCCTTCTTTGATGGATGTCATGCCATGGGCAACTGTGATGGTCAATGTAGTTGTGAATGGTGCTGGCTCCTTAATGGAAGACTCCATACGAAACGACCTACTATCCAATGCTCCCATTACTCAAGGGATAAAATCAAAAGGCTTGTCCACACCATTCGTGTGTTCAACCAAAAATATAGTTTGAAGAAATTTATTTCAGTATTTTCAGCCTCTGGTCAGCAAGAGAGGTCAAATTCTCAACATTCAAAACAACTTGCCTTGTTTTTGCAGCAATTCCTTCAGCTCGGCTCAAGCTTGAGGAGCCTAAGTAGGGCAGCGAGCAAGCTAATCCCCTGCTCATCCTACAGACTAGTTCCCTCTCTTCTAGCTCTTCCTCACCTTCTACTCTTTCCTTACCACTGTACTATTCAATATCTAGTGTCTCCTCCTGCTCCTCCATTGCATGAACTCTAAGAGGCTAATATCTGGGCTGGTGCTTCGTGCATTTTCAAATGGTGATGCTGGGTGCTCTGATTTACACCGTTCCAGTTGACCATTGCCTTTGAAAGCAATGATTTGGAAAACCGATGTTCTCTGGGTGACAGTGTTGAGATATTCATGTTAGCTGCTTCACATGTCAAGTGTGAATTTGGAACATACAAATTATGCATGTCTCTCTTGCACTTCCTCAACCTGAGTGACTTCCACTGACTCCACATTGATGTAGGCCAAACTCCTTTGTTGGAAGGTTGTAAGGGACTTCAGTCTGTTACTGCTTTCACTGGTACCACTGCAGACTCCATTTCACACAACATTTGCTGCAAAAGTGACGTGAATCAAACTTTTCATCAGGGTCTATTCACCAAAGCTCGGACAATGCTGCGTTAGTTTTCCTGTACTAAAATGCCATTCACAGTGCAAATCCAGAAAACATCCCTTCATTGTGGCACATTGACACAATTATATCTATGTCCATATAGTACTATGATGACTTCCAATGGAAGTATAGTACTAATGATGACTTCCAATAGCAACAAAATATGACTTCTAATGATATTTCCAGCACATCATTGGTAACATACTGAAATGTTTGTGTGCACAGTACACAGTAAGACTGCATTAGCTTGGTGGCGACTCTCAAGTTAGCGGTACATCTTTCTCAGATTCATCCATCTCTTTCGGGTTTCTAAGCCAGTACTCCCATGTCCAGGTAACCTGGACCCCAACTTGGTTAATGCACTGCTCTCTGGTTCTGAAAAGTCCATCTGTCTTAGGTCAAGCACATCATCAAAAATAGTAAGATCTTGGTCAGGCAACCAAGGTTTTTGAATATTGTGAGCAGCCATTGCCTGGGCATTCAGATTTCTTCACTTTTCTTGGATGTACTGGTGATTAACTACCAGTAATGTGTGAACATGAGCATCAATGTAGATTCGAGCTAATTGGCTGCTTTCTGCTGGACAATATTATCGAACTTACGAGACACAAACCCGACTGGAGGAAACCCAGCAGTTTGCAGTTGTTAGATTTTTGTTAGGCAAGGGTCTTAAGGGTTATGGAACCAAGGTAGGTAAATGGAGTTAAGATACAGGTCAGCCATGATCTAATTGTAAACAATTTTACAACACCAAGTTATAGTCCAGCAATTTTATTTTAAATTCACAAGCTTTCGGAGGCTTCCTCCTTCGTCAGGTGAACGATGTGAAAATGAAATCCTCGAAATGAAATCGCATTTATAATTCACAGAACAATGCTTGGTGATTACAGACAGTTTTTTCAACTGCCCGTTGCCAAGGCAATCAGTGTGCAGACAGACAGGTGTTACCTGCCAGGTCTCAGAATATACAAATCACCAAAAAAAACAACAAACAAAAAAAAAACAGAGATAGAGAGGTAGAAACATAGAAAAGACAGCAACTGACCCGTTATATTAAAAACAGATAACATTTGTTCGCTGGTGGGGTAACGTGTAGCGTGACATGAACCCAAGATCCCGGTTGAGGCCGTCCTCATGGATGCGGAACTTGGCTATCAATTTCTGCTCGACGATTTTGCGTTGTCATGTGTCTCGAAGGCCGCCTTGGAGTACGCTTACCCGAAGGTCGGTGGATGAATGTCCATGACTGCTGAAGTGTTCCCCGACTGGGAGGGAACCCTCCTGTTTGGCGATTGTTGCGCGGTGTCCGTTCATCCGTTGTCGCAGCGTCTGCATGGTCTCGCCAATGTACCATGCTCTGGGGCATCCTTTCCTGCAACGTATGAGGTAGACAACGTTGGCCAGTCGGGGAACACTTCAGCAGTCATGGACATTCATCCACCGACCTTCGGGTAAGCGTACTCCAAGGCGGCCTTCGAGACACACGACAACGCAAAATCGTCGAGCAGAAATTAATAGCCAAGTTCCGCACCCATGAGGACGGCCTCAACCGGGATCTTGGGTTCATGTCACGCTACACGTTACCCCACCAGCGAACGAATGTTATCTGTTTTTAATATAACGGGTCAGTTGCTGTCTTTTCTATGTTTCTACCTCTCTATCTCTGTTTTTTTTTTGTTTGTTGTTTTTTTTGGTGATTTGTATATTCTGAGACCTGGCAGGTAACACCTGTCTGTCTGCATACTGATTGCCTTGGCAACGGGCAGTTGAAAAAACTGTCTGTAATCACCAAGCATTGTTCTGTGAATTATAAATGCGATTTCATTTCGAGGATTTCATTTTCACATCGTTCACCTGACGAAGGAGGAAGCCTCCGAAAGCTTGTGAATTTAAAATAAAATTGCTGGACTACAACTTGGTGTTGTAAAATTGTTTACAATTGTCAACCCCAGTCCATCACCGGCATCTCCACATCATGATCTAATTGAATGGTGGAATAGGCTCGAGGGGCTGAATGGCCTACTCCTGTTCCTATGTTCCTGTGATGAAACGTTACCAGTCGCAAACAAGCAAAATTACAAGTTGCTGAACTCGGAACCTAGCTGAAGCAAATGCAGCGAATAAAAGGCCTTGGAGCTTGAAAACCAAGAATCTCAGCTGTAGAATGTACCGGAAAAATCACTTTGAACTAATTTTGTAACACTAAAAGCTACAGAAGAATGAAGGGGTTAAAAAGGGCCAATTTGTGTTAAGTGGAATGAAAAAGGCACAAACCATAGCACAGCGATGGAGCAGTTAATAGTTCAGGAACAGCTAGGCATCAAGCCAAGGGACTCATCATAGATCTGCAAGTAATTTCAAGAGCAAATTTCAGTTACATATAGAACGTGTAATGAATGTTAGAGATGAAAAAATATATATGTTAAAATGCTTTTGTACTTAGTAGACACTCAGGGATGAGAGCAATACTGTCCTATACAGCTTGCTGGAACCACAGAAGAATGAGTCCTCACAGTATTCGATGATCACTGTAATCCTAAGAAAAATGAGATGGTTCAACATTTTATCCCCAGGATCAATTTTAAGCTCTACGAAATGATTGCCACGCAGATTTGAGCACAATGAGACTGGTGCTGATGGTTTACATAAGTTATGATGAGGTTCACCTTCTGTCTACAAAATAAATCTTGGAGCCACACATAGAACAATCCAAAATGACCACAGGATCCCTGTTGCTCCACCACTACATCTATTATACCGACAGGTGGAATGTGGAGAAGAGCTTGGACTCCCTTTAATGGAAAATAATCTATTCCCTGCTTCAGCAGAAACGTATCACCAGTTCTCTCCTGAGCTCCACTGCTGTTTGTGCTTTTTAAATTACACAAACATTTAAACAGAACCATAACAATCACTGAGGTTGCTGGCTTTTTAATTGTCAAGCAAGTGATATAACAATTAAGCCAAAATTGAAGATATCACTCATTCTGATTTTTTTTATATATTGGAGTGATTACATATTGTGTATATGATGATTTTACTTTATCACAGCAGTATCTTAACGGAGAATAAATATAAATTTTTAAACAGTGTGTATGAAAGCCTTAATTAAAAATATAATTTCAAAAATTAAACTTCAGGGCATGCTCCATTATGGCTTTTGGATTATTCATCGGAATACCACAGTGGTCAGATATTATATCAGTAAATATTTTAATGTTTCTTTTGCATGCTCAACACTTGCCTTTTCATATCTGCACTCAACAACAGCCCTGAATGGATTGTTCATGACGTCTTAATAGATCTGAAGTTGTGTTCCTAACAGGTCAGAGTTCAAAGCACTTGCATTTGACTGTGGTAGGATCATCTCCTTGGATTTTGGGTGCGCTGTTTGGGAGGAACCTAGAAAATGCTGGCACTTGCCCACAGAGCAGGGAGGATGGTTTCTTCAAGGGAATAGTGACTTCTCTTTATAGCTCTGCTCAAATCGCTAGAATGTATGCAGACTTCTATCTTCCCAAGCTTATTGACAATGACCGTCCTTTATATCCAAGGTGTTGACTTACTTGCTGAAGCTGTCACCTTCAATATTGTAAAACTTCTGAGTTCTTCTTTGAGCTGACTTTTTTTTCCTGGGTGGGTGAATTACTGGGTTCAACTTAGGGTTTAGATCCAGGTGGTATTTTCTCTTTAGACAGCCTGTTCCTTGAATCACATCAGGATATGCTTTGTTGAGTTGTTTGAGAAGGAATGGTTTCCTGGGTCTTGCTTCTGGCTGTAATGTTGCCTCAGTTGTGCTGGCAAGTATATTTTTGTACTGAACCTTAACCTGTTCTATATGTTGCATTGCTTTGCTTCACCAAGCTCACTGTGTACCATCCCAGAGGCTTGCAGAGTAGTCTTACTACATTGCTAGAACGTGAAGTACTTTTTCAAGGTGACAATTGCTTCCAACTGCTCCGCTGTGATATTGCATATTGCAGCAATCTATCAAATTTAAACAATCTGCTCTTAATATATATAATCCATGCTGACACTTCAGTGCAGTACTGAGGGAGTGCTGCACTGGCGGAGGTGCTGACCTTTGGATGAGACGTCAAACTGAGGCTGCTTTCTCAGGCGGATGTAAAAGATCCCAAGGCCACTATTCGAAGAAGTGCAGGGGAGATCTCCCCAGTGTCCTGGCCAACATGAACTAACATAAACTACAAAAACACATTATCTGGCCATTATCACATTGCTGTTTGTGGGACCTTGCTGTGCGTAAATTTGCTGCCACGTTTCCTACGTTACAACAGCGACTACACGTCAAAAGCACTTAATTGGACGTAAAGCGCTTTGGGACCTCTTGAGGTCATGATCGGTGCTCTATTAATGTAAGTTCTTTCTTTCATTCCCTCCCCCACTTATTTTTTAAGTGAATTAACTCCAGAATATTTGAAGACCATAAGTTTACTCTTCCAAATCCAAAAGTGCTACAATCAAACAAAAAACACTGTTTATATATTTTAAATCTTGAAAATATATTTACAGAAAAATATAATTTCTTGCTATAACAACAAAATATTGATTCTTAGTAACGTCTATTAATCAAGTGACTGGAAAAATGAGTAACGCACTCAATCTCAATTTTTTCAGTATAGATTTGCTGACGAAGCTTGCTTACCTCTTGTGCCCATATTGATTCCAAGTAGGAGAGCTGAACAGGTAAACAAAGAATTGTTTATAATGAAAATAGATTACAGTATTCAAGACAACTGGTTTTCCTGGCAGGAAAAGGAAGCATAGATTATTGATCAAAGAAATATTGCAATGTTACTTTTCTATAATTATTCATAATAATTGTATTCTAACATATGACCTAACTTTGTTATTATTTGTCTTCCTTTTGTAAATATAAAAAAAAATTCCTCTTCAGTGAAGCTGCTCATAGTTGCCTCACATTATTGTGCTTTATTAATATTGTATAAGGCTAGAAGTTACTGTTATTGTAGGAACACTTAATGCGTTCTCACCAAATCCCTCTCTCTCTTATGTTAACAGAGGAAATAACCCAGTAAATTAAATAGGATGGGTATGGAACCTACTTACAAATTTGTAGCAATGCTGCTTTGAATTGATGTTAGCAGGTGTCCAGGAAAAACTTTTCCAGGTTTTACCTTCCTATCAATGGGGATTCTTGGAATCTACATCCCAGCGACAATGTATCCTCGGTCAGCAGCCCAGTGGTGTGGGAGATCAAACCTGTAACCATCCACAGCACAGTGCATTGTTGTACCCCTTTACCGACATCTTATTAAAACAATGTGCAATGTAGTCTTAATAAAATCAAAACAGTGCTGATGACTGAATTATAGTCACATAATTTGCAGGAAGATAGCATATAAAAATTACTAGATGCCTAGAGGTGTATCAATAATGCTGTGAACTGCAGGAATAATGCATAAATACTGTGAACTCCAGAATCTGATTAATCCAGACTATCTGTAAAATCAAAGTGGTGATATTACTCAGTTTTTAGTGCTGGAGTTAACATGATGCAAAATGTAGCAGCCATTGTGTTACGTGGCATTGATGGGCAACACTGAAACAACTGAATTATAGTTATTCAAAAATAAGTTGCAATTGATATTGGAAATCCTGTGGCCAGCATATTATAGGAAAATTATTTGTAGTTTGAAAGTAAAATTATAAGAAAATTAGTAATGTATAAACTGTATTGCCTATAAATTGTAGCTGTATTGTTTTGTATTTTAGCATTGTCAGCCTTGGCTCAGTGGGTAGCACTCTCGCCTCTGAGTCAGAAGGTTGTAGGTTTAAGTCCCACTCCAGAGACATGAACACAAAATCCAGCCTGACACTCCAGTGCAGTACTGAGGGAGTACTGTACTGTTGGAGGTGCTATCTTCTGGATGAGACCTTAAACTGAGGCCCCGACTGCCCTCTCAGGTAGACGTAAAAGATCCCACGGCACTATTTCGAAGAAGTGCGGAGGAGTTCTCCCCAGTGTCCTAGCCAATGTTTATCCCACCAGCAACAAAAACAGATTATCTGGTCATTTTCTCATGTTTGTAGGAACTTGCTGTGAGAAAGGTGCGATATAAATGCAAGTGTTTCTTCACTTGGATTGGGACCTCAGGTGTTTGATTTTGCACTATTTAATGTAAGGTTTTTATTGCGTTTTGATATCTTGCTTTTTGATATCTTTTCCAGTTTAATAGGTTGTAAAAATAGCGTTCAACTCACAAGAAGAACTAACACTTGGCTGCGAACATTTTAAACATAAATAGCAAAATAACTGATTACATTTCGACTACCATTACTATCAGCAATGGTGCATGGCTCCCGTTTGATTTCCTGAATGTTAGTTTTTAAACATGTAACAGTCCAGCTGTTTTTTGAAATGGCAAAAAAACTCGTTGAACGCAAATTGATATGTTGTGACATTGTGATTTATTGCTGGTACGCTGACCTTTTATATAAACTGGTCTTTGGAGAGTGGCTGAGATAACTAAAACATTCAATCAGCAGTTAGTTTAAAATATCGCTGCAGTAAAATCCCGATAAGTCATACAGTGAAGAATAGTGACCTGCTGTATATGCTAATATTAAACCTACTCGATGATCGATGACTTCAAATACATAACTGTATTTTCTAATCAAAAGAGTCTGTGTGTATCTGGAAAGAAATGATTGCTCTTCTCAACCAGGATGCCTGCAAAAACAATAACCTAACAGCTGCTAGGGGAATTGCGCCTGGCCCGATATGAAGAGTTGCCATTTCATTGCCACTTTCTCTTGGTGTTAACATTATTTTGCTAATGAGGCAGGTGAATGAGTACAACAGCGGTGCCACTGGTAGTTTGACTGCATAGTCCGGGAAATTGGTCTCACACCACAAAAACGTGGGCAAAAACAAATGGCGCGCCTGCAGAGCACGCCCGAAGATGAAGGCCCAAAGCTCACTAGGAATTGGGCCTCATCTGCATAATATTGGCAAGCTGAAGATGGCAATTGGGCGTCACATTGCAGCTGGCCGCTCGGGGCCTTGGCAAGTTTGTCTGTCTCCAACGCAGGTAAGTCCCAGATGGGGAGGGGGAGGTGAACGGTAAGAGGGCAAACACGGACCGACAACGGCCCACATTGTTACTGTGGATCCTGGAAGAGCATTCCTGCTTCTCTGGGCTTCACATTGAGGAACATAAGAAAAAAAACTTACCTGTTCTCCGGCAGCCTCCAGTGGCCTTATAAGAACCGCTGGTTAAGCCACTGTAGAGCCGAAAGAACTGAACCGATCATGAGCGGCACATGGCCCTCCCAAGTTTTGCCAAATTTGGCATTGGTGTCCAAAAACAGCCATTAGACCCTTGATTAGCATATTGAAGGAGGCTAACGCCTGTTTTAGGGCACTCAGTAGTCAATGGCTGCTAGCCCACTTCTGGGGGAGTTGGGCACAGGAAATTGCACCTGGAAATTGGTCCCTCCCACCCTCCCACCAACTGCTATTTCTTACCCAGAAATCAGGCACGGCAAGGAACAATTTCTCCCCCCACCACCCCCACCCCCACACATACAGCAAAGTTCTCTGTGCCAAGGTAATACCATAAATACAGAAATGGGAAACATTAACAAAAGATATTTGCAAAGAGCAAACAGTTTCAGTAAAATTGGGGCCGTTTTCAAAGCTGACAACAAATGTGACATATTAACCGTTGTTGAACCTTTGGAATAGAATTCAATTCTCAAGCTCATTCTTACATTGCCAGTTTAACCGCTGTGAACCCACTCCTTCAACCTGGTAACACCATAAAACAGCCCAGTGCCCCCATCAAAGATGAAAATAAACACTTTAAATAAAACAAATCATCATTCTTGCTGTAAATCTCATGACAATGGTAAATGGTCAAATATTGAAGATGATTGGAAGATGGCTATTTGGGTAATATTCATTGGTGGTCAGCAATTTTTGGTCAATTGGTTAACTTATGTTTAATCTGACCTGTGCACATACTGACCAATGAAATGGAAGAATGTGCTGAACCTTATTCCTATGAGCTAACACAATGACAACAACAACAACTTGCATTTATATAGCGCCTTTAACATAGTAAAACATCCCAAGGCGCTTCACAGGAGTGTTATCAAACTAAATTTGACACCGAGCCACATAAGGAGATATTAGGACAGGTGACTAAAAGCTTGGTCAAAGAGGTAGATTTTAAGGGGCGTCTTAAAGGAGGAGACAGAGTTAGAGAGGCGGAGGGGATCAGGAGGGAATTCCAGAGCTTAGGGCCTAGGCAGATGAAGGCACGGCCGCCAATGGTGGAGCGATTAAAATCGGGAATACACAAGAGGCAAGAATTGGAGCAGTGCAGAGATCTCGGAGGGTTGTAGGGCTGGAGGAGGTTACAGAGATAGGGAGGGGCGAGGCAATGGCGGGGGCGGATTTGAAAACAAGAATGAGAATTTTTAAATTGAGGTGTTCCCGCACCGGGAGCCAATATAACTCCGCGAGCACAGGGGTGATGGGTGGATGGGACTTGGTACAAGTTAGGATGCGGGCAGCAGAGCTTTGGATGAGCTATTGTGATGTGATTCAAGAAGGGAAGATATAGTAGAGATCAATTTCTACATTTCAGAGTAGAATCACTAATGATTCCTCTTAAAGACAGCTTGTGTTCACATTCTTGAATCCGTATTTGGTGAGTTCCTGATCTTAGAGTCGAAGTGAAGTCCTTACTCACATTTGGGAGGGAAATTTAGATGGTAAGTCAAATAGACCCAGTCTGATCCAATTTCAAACAGAAGGTTATATCGATCATTGGTGCGACAGAGGGAAAAAATAATCTTTTTGGTAAGAAAAGGATTTATTGCTGGCAAAACCAAGATAAATAGAGCGGTGTCTGCACCTTTCTGTAATCTTTCCTTAATCAAATTAAGTGCACTGCCTGCAAAATATTAAGGCTACATGCATATTTTAATATGCTCTGCTTTACCTTACAGTGCACATTGGGAGGCAAGAAGTCCGTGAACAGGTTACAATTTCAAGCCTCCATACTCTTTGTCACTCAGTGCACACGACCGCAATCAAACAAGTTTATTAGCTGTTATTGGACCTGCTGGATCGAATGCAATGCTTAAGTGAGATATTGGCCAGGATTTTGACCCAGAGTCGGGAAGGGGGCGGTGGGGGTGGGGGCGGGTGGGGGTTGAATCACAGACGGGAAAACCATTAGTGCGGGTTTCCCACACGTCCTTACAATTACGACTTTCATTTCTCTTTTTCGATTTCCTGTCCGACAGGCCGGCCTGATTGACAGGCATGGGTGGGTATGGGGGCATCGGTGGGCATGGGGTTCACGGGGAGGGGCTGTCATCGGTCGGGGGGGGATGTCAGTCATCAGAGGTCAGTTACCGGGGAGTCAGTCATGGGGCGGATTTGGGGGGGGTCAATCACCCAGGATTAGTCATGATGGGGGGATCATGGGGGGGGCGATCGGGTGTCTGTCACCGGGGTGGGGGGGGTGGAGGGGGGATGATCGGGGGTCAATGCGGAAGTTCGCGATCATTTCCAAGTCGGGATGGTGTGTGACTTGGAGGGGAACGTGCAGGTGGTGTTGTTCTCATGTGCCTGCTGCTCTTGTCCTTCTAGGTGGTAGAGGTCGCAGGTTTGGGAGGTGCTGTCGAAGAAGCCTTGGCGAGTTGCTGCAGTGCATCCTGTGGATGGTACACACTGCAGCCACAGTGCGCCGGTGGTGAAGGGAGTGAATGTTTAGGGTGGTGGATTGGGTGCCAATCAAGCGGGCTGCTATGTCTTGGATGGTTTCGAGCTTCTTGAGTGTTGTTGGAGCTGCACTCATCCAGGCAAGTGGAGAGTATTCCATCACACTCCTGACTTGTGCCTTGTAGATGGTGGAAAGGCTTTTGGGTGTCAGGAGGTGAGTCACTCGCCGCAGAATACCCAGCCTCTGACCTGCACTTGTAGCCACAGCATTTATATGGCTGGTCTAGTTAAGTTTCTGGTCAATTGTGACCCCCAGGATGTTGATGGCGGATTCGGCAATGGTAATGCCGTTGAATGTCAATGGGTGGTGGTTAGACTCTCCCTTGTTGGAGATGGTCATTGCCTGGCACTTATCTGGCACGAATGTTACTTGCCACTTATCAGCCCAAGCCTGGATGTTGTCCAGGTCTTGCTGCATGCGGGCACAGACTGCTTCATTATCTGAGGGGTTGCGAATGGAACTGAACACTGTGCAATCATCAGTGAACATCCCCATTTCTGACCTTATGATGGAGGGAAGGTCATTGATGAAGCAGCTGATGATGGTTGGGCCTAGGACACTGCCCTGAGGAACTCCTGCAGCAATGTCCTGGGGCTGAGATGATTGGCCTTTACTCGTTTAAAGTCCTTCTCATTGCCCTATTTATCCTTTCCACTAGGACCATGACATTTTTAATAACTCTTCACACATTAGCTGCACTGAATCACGTTCTGAACTATGAATATTGAATGGAATTCCAGATAGCTCTTTAACATTAGCATTGAATGGCATTCCTTACTGGGTTTATGCTTTAATGTTTAAAAAAATGAGTTTTTCTAATCAATATGTTACGGATAATAAACTTTCCAACTGATTCAGCAGTTTGATCCTGCCCATTTTTGGCCATTTGTCCTTTAACTCGCAATAAACTCCACTGAGCGCAGTTTCAATAAATTAAGTGTATTTGGCAACATTTAATGCTTTCCAATCCAATTAACCCGATGTGAACTTTGCATGTACTGATTGAAGCTAGACAACGAGCTTTTGATGTGCCTTTATGGAAAAGATCACCGGTAACATTATTGTCTGAAGCAAGCTGGTAGCACATTGAGAGAGAGTTTCAGACTGTTGTTGTCATGGTAATGAGTGATTGATGGTCAGTGCAATGGTTGTGGGTGTTAGATGCTCGGAATAGAGTTTTATTCAATGAAAAAGCCATTAGTGGGAAATGGTTATGAGTAATATTTGAAAATATAAATATTTAGTGGTATCAAAAGAACCACAATTTCTAGATCTGAGTGAGAGATTCATCATATACCAAATGAATATTTTTAAATCAAATATCAATGACTGATTACAGTGTGGCCATGACTTGGGGGTGGTGTGGTGGGGGGTATGCGGGGAGAGGGAATAATAGAGGAAACAATTACAAATTTCCAGTATTTTGATACGATCCTGTGAAATGCCTTGGGGCGTTTTACTATGTTAAAGGCGCTATATAAATGCAAGTTGTTGTTGTACTGCACTGCCAGTGAAATGCGGCAGACAAATGAATATTTTTGTATCATAGAAAGGTTACGGCACGGAAGGAGGCCATTTGGCCCATCGAGTCCGCGCCGGCTGTATGCAAGAGCAATCCAGCTAGTCCCACTCCCCCGCCTTATCCCCGTAGCCCTGCAAATTTTTTCCTTTCAAGTACTTATCCAGTTCCCTTTTGAAGGTCATGTTTGAATCTGCCTCTCCCACCCCCTCGGGCAGTGCATTCCAGATCCTAACCACTCGCTGTGTAAAAAAGTTTTCCCTCATGTCACCTTTGGTTCTTTTGCCAATCACCTTAAATCTATGTCCTCTGTTTCTTGACCCTTCCGCCAATGGGAACAGTTTCTCTCTATCTACTCTGTCTAGACCCCTTCATGATTTTGAATACCTCTATTAAATCTCGTCTCAACCTTCTCTGTCCCAAGGAAAACAACCCCAGCTTCTCCAGTCTATCCACGTAACTAAAGTCCCTCATCCCTGGAATCATTCTAGTAAATCTCTTCTGCACCCTCTCGAAGGCCAACAGTACTACACTGGAGTGTCAGCCGAGACATGGGACTTGAACCCATGCCCTTTTGATTCAGAGGCGAGGGTGCTACCAACTGACACTCTTCCACAACAGCAGTTGAGATCACTCCTGATAGTCTCACACTACTGAGCGTTCGCATTGGGTCCCTTGTAACCCCAGCCTGGTGTTTAACTGCATTTTAGAAATAGCCAGACATCCTTGAAAAGTTTTAAACTTACTTTTGATTTTTTCTTTAATGTTCTGAGAGAAGCATCATTCCCACTTGCATTTTTATGTCACTTTCAGTGTCAGACTTGGCTCAGTGGTAGCACTCTCACTCTTGAGTCCAACAGTTGTAGGTTCAAGCCCCACTCCAGGAATTCAGCACATTATCTAGGCTGACAACTTGGCGCAGTATAGAGGGAGTACTGCATTGTTAGAGGTGCTGCCTTTCAGGTGAGATGTTAAACTGAGGTATTGTCTGTCCTCTCAGGTGAGCATAAAAGATGCCATGACAATATTCAAAGAAGAGCAAGGGAATGCTTCCAGTTTCGTTACATTGCTGTTCGTGGGACCTTGCTGTACACAAATTAACTACTGCACTTGCCTACAAAACAACAGGGACCACACTTCAAAAGTAATTCATTGACATTGAAGAGCTTTGGGACATCCTAAGGAGATGACAGGTGCTATATGAATGGAAGTTCTTTTTTTATTTCTTAAAAAGTACCTTCCCGGGAGCTGAAATCTGCACAGAATCCAAGTGCCCATGTGTAGCGTTCCATTTTTGCTGAACTCATTACATAGAATTACATAGAATGTACAGTACAGAAACAGGCCATTCGGCCCAACAGGTCCGTGCCGGTGCTTCTGCTCCACCGTTGCACTGTACAGATACCAGTCTGAGACCTGTAATGAAACTGCAGTTTTAGTTCAATGTAATCAATCACTCTGTATATGTAAGCCCTGGGTGTCCTTCCCAAATAATATCTTTTTAAAAATCATTTTGAGTGCAGTAATCGGTAGAAATTACCACACTAAATCCTGTGATTAGACCGAGTCCCTTCTACAGTGCGGTCTCAGGAATGAAGCAGCTTTCTTCGGATTACCGAATGGAGTATAGGAGCTGGAGCTGTTCAGTGTCAAATAATGTTCCATGAGGGGAATGATAGTGCTGGGCTGTGCCTCATTTACGTTCTGATATATGAAGCAATAATATTTGTTGTAATGGCTAATGTACAGTAAAACAAACTAATATGCGGTTTTTCAAAGTGATCAGTCTGCCGAGCTAGTAGTGTGTGTGTGTGTGTGTATGACAGTCGTATACATCATATATCATATACAACATATACCTGCACTAATAAAGGACAAAATGCCAAATTTTAACTCTTTACACGCACAAACAAGTTTACTCATCCAGGAGCATGTATCCAGGTGAAGATAAAATAGATGGAACCAGCACGTATGTCAAAAGGGATCATCATGCTTAACAACTATCAGACAATTCTTTGAGGAGGTGACGGACCTGACAGATGGGGGAAATAGAGTGGATGTCGTGTACATGGACTTTAGGAAAGCCTTTGACAAGGTACCATCGGGAGATTACTGCAGAATATTAAGGGGAGGATAGTGAACTGGATTGAGGGAGACAACAGAGAGGCATCACCTCAGGTTAATAAGGTTGTTAAAAAAAGCTGATAGAATTTCACGTTTTATCACAAGAGGTGTAGAATTTAACAGCTAGGAGGCACTGATGAGTCTATATAAAACCTTACCACAACCTCAGTTAGAGTATTGTGTACAGTATTGGGCTGCACACTATAGGAAGGATGTTGAGGGTTTAGAGAGGATACAACACACATTCAATAGGCCTAATATGAAGGAATACAAATATGAAGAAAAACTTAAAAACTGTGGCATTTTTATATCAGATCAAGGCAGATTATGGGACAAGATGAGGAGAAACTTCTTCACTCAGAGGGTGGTAGGTCTGTGGAATTTGCTGCCCCAGGAAGCTGTGGAAGCTACATCATTGAATAAATTTAAAACAGAATAGACAGTTTCCTAGAAGTAAAGGGAATTAGGGGTTACGGGGAGCGGGCAGGAAATTGGACATGAATTTAGATTTGAGGTTAGGATCAGATCAGCCATGATCTTATTGAATGGCGGAGCAGGCTCGAGGGGCCGATTGGCCTACTCCTGCTCCTATTTCTTATGTTCTTATGTTATTAAGTGTTTAAGATTATGAAAGGATGAGAAGCAGACTATTTCCTGTAGTCGAGGGGTCAAGAGCGAGGGACCATCGATACAAGATTAAATGTAAGAGATTTAGAACAGATAACAAGAGTAATTTCTTTAATGTTAAGAGTTGTGAGGCTGTGGAATTCAGGCAGAAACTATGTCAACATTCAAGATTGGATTGGCTAAGGGGATGAAGGAAAAGGGGATGAAGGGATATGGGAACAGGGAGGGTAAACGTGATTAGGACTATTTGCTGGCATGAAGGGTAATTGCCTACAAGAACTGGTTGGGCTGAATGGCCTGTTTCCGTGTTGTAACTTCTAAGTATTCCTATGTATTGCTTCCTGGGATCCTCGATGGATTTACTCATCCCGTTGGCTGCCCCTTCCTGTTTGACTCAGAAAGACATTAAACCTTGACAAGGGGCCTCTGTGTCATGATCCTGTTAATCTTCAGGTTTTTGTCACTTGATTGGCTATTAACCTAACCTTTGCACCCATTTGACTATTTTTGTTCAAAGTTGTTCCTCCCTGCAAAATACACGGTGGGAATAGGAAAGCAGACAAACAAACCGAGATAGAGGTTTTAAACTTTTTTTGAAAAAATTAGAATAAAGTATAGAGGATAGAGAATAGGAATGAAAAACAAAAGCCAAATACTGCGGATGCTGGAAATCTGAAATAAAAACAGAAAATGCTGGAAACACTCAGCAAGTCAGGCAGCATCTGTGGAGAAAGAAACATAGTTAATGTTTCAGGTCGATGAATCGAGTACTGGCAAAATGTTTTAAATTTTGTATGAAATTCTGCTTTAGGTTTTCATTTAGTTTGCAGTTAACACACTAATTAAACTGTTAATGATGTTTGAATAACTTTATTAATGTAGGCTTATTTTTTTCAGCATTGTAAAGCTTAAGATGAAAATGCACATAACTGTCTGAACTTTCCTGGATCTACCAACAATCTAAGAGTTAATATGGAGTCTATTTGAACAAAATTAAAATAAAAAGCAATGGATATTTTCATAACATAAATTCTGTCCCTGCCTAGCAAGCTAGAACTTGTGAAAATCTGAGGGTTATTCACAGATCTTTTGGTGTTTAAAAAAAGTGAAGGTATTAATCCATTCTAATCCAGTTCTAATGTGAAAGTGATGATGTGACAGCCACATAATGAAATAAGAAGGCCAAAGAGGCTGCTGTCCTTCATTGTAGCAGCCACGATGGTCTCGAGATAAAAGTGATTTATCCTCACACAGTAATGGGCTAGGTAATTAATAACAGTGACATTCATCACATCTGAACAAGCTCTTTGTATTGACGAGCAATGGTTAAGTCTATTTTCTCCATCAGCAGCTACGATGGGACAGTATCAGACAAGGCAAATAACTGGGACTATTTCACAGTCTCATTTGTTTAAAACCATGAGGAACGCCAATAGATATTTTTGTTAAAACCCTTCCATTTTTTGTTCATTCTTATTGTCCTTTTATATCCCTCAGAACAGGACGGGTAGTGTCGTAAACCACTGTCCCAGAGGCCTGGACTAATAATCCAGAGAGTATGAATTCAAATCCCACCATTGCAATTTGAGAATTTGAATTGAGTTTTAAAAAAAACTAGTAATAAAAAGCTGGTTTCAGTAAAAGTGACCACGAAGCTATCGGATTGTCGTTAAAAACCCAACTAGTTCAATAATGTGCTTTAGGGAAGGAAACCTGCTGTCCTTACCTGGTCTGGGCCTATATGGGACTCCAGTCTCAGACCAATGTGGTTGACTCTTAACTGCCCTGTGAAGTGGCCTAGCAAGCCACTCCATTGTATCAAAACTCTGGGCAACTAGGGATGGGCAATAAATGTTGTCCTTGTCAGCGATGCCTACATCCCAAGAGTTCATTAGAAAATAACAAGGACTGTGCAATGTCCACCAACTGAGATGCCTGGTTTCTTAGCACTTTGACGACCCACTTTTGTGAGCTAACTGCTCGCATGTGTCCAAGAGAACGCTGGGTGACTTTCTCTCTGATTTTTTTTTTTGCCTCCTCTATGGAATCACCAACTCAGCTGAGATTGGGAATTCACAAACCAGGAGTCACAGGAGCAAATTCATGGGTGCTGAGTATCTGCAGCCTTCTCCTGGTCTACCACCATTCGTTCCGTATCTCCACTGATCTTTTGCCAAAGTTACGCCAGAAGATCGGGAGAATCCCTGTAGAAATTCTAACCCTTGTTCTACAATTTCATGGGACAAGATATTGATATTCCAAAGCACTGCACCAGGAGGCCGTCGGGAATCGTCTTTAATAAAATATCAACGATACTCAGCTTTCCAATGTACTTACAAGCATATTTTTGAAAACATAACTCTACCCATTGTTCTGATTTTGGATCTCCCTTCAACCAAGTGCACAGCAATTTTTATCTGACAAAATGCTTATCTTACCTGCCTGATTTAATAATGGGTAAACACAAGGGGGGAATTTTAACCCACCCATTAAATCGCTAAAAATGGGAAACCTGACCCCAACCCACCATGAATGGGCCTACTTCTGGTTCTACCGCGACGGGTTTGGGGGACGGTTGAGTAACCCGCTCTGGAGAGGCGGGTCAGTCATTATAATACTTAAATGAAGCTGCTTTCCTCAGATTTTGGCAGCCATTTAAATTTAATGCTGGCCTGCCGGGTTTCCCAGGGTTCGGGAGCTCCCGCAGCTGAAGGGAGGCGAGAAGGGTGCTTTTTCAGCACTGCTTGTGAGCCAGGAGGAACAGGAGTGCTTCCCTTCCGGCCCACCAAGCAAACGTGCCGCGATCTGTCTCTCCCCACACCCCCCGCCCCCCCCCCCCAGCGATGTCCCCCTCTGCCATCTCTCACTCCCGCCATCTGTCCTTCCCGCACTCTGAACTCTCCCCACCCCCCCCCACCCCCGCCGACCGCGATGATCCCCGATCTTCTTGATTGCCAGGAACCGTCCCCAGCAGTCCCCGGCTGCTGCCTTCTACCGCAGGCTATCCCGCAGGGCAAATGGTCAGCCTCTCAATCTGGCTGGCTGCCTGGAGGGAAACGGAATAAAAAAATTCTAATGAGGTCCTGCCGTTAAATTCGGCCGAACCTCCGCCTTCCCGGTATTTCCGGGTTTCCAGGCCTCAGGCCTTTCCTTCCATTTCAGCTGCTGGCATCACAAGACTAAAGAAAAGGATGAAGAGGTACAAACTCTTTTCTCTTCTATTACAATAGCAAAATAGTGTTACACATGCACAAAATTTTCACACTAACATATATGCACTAGCATTTTTGGGACAAGTATACCACTGTGATAAAGTACAATATCAGATTTATAAACACATAAATTGTGCCATTTCCCATATTATGAGCTATTGACTTTGGGTTCTTTCTCATAGAGAGGCCCTGAGCAAAAGTAAGCTGCCCTTAAGGTCAAATGGCATTCTCAGCTAAAGAAAGAACTTGCATTTATATAGCGCCTTTCACAATCTCTGGACATCCCACAGAGCTTTGCAGCCAATGAAATACATTTGAAGTGTAGTCACTTTTGTAATGCAGGAAATGCAGCAGTCAATCCACACACTGCAAGGTCCCATAAATAGCAATGACAAAAATGACCAGATAATCTTTTTTTTTTAGTGATGTTGGTTGAGGGATAAATATCAGCCAGGACTCCAAGGAGAACTCCCCTGCTCTTCAAATAATGCCTTGAGATCTTTTACGTGCACCTGAGCAGGCATATGGGGCCTCGGTTTAACATCACATCCGAAATACGGCACCTCCAACAGTGCAGCACTCCCTCAGTACTGCACTGGAGTATCAGCCTGGATTAAGTCTCTGGAATGGGTCTTGAACCCACGACCTTCTGACTCAGAGGCGAGAGCGCTATCCACTGAGCCGTGGCTGACAGTTATTGTGATCCAGATTCCTGCATTAAAAATGGGAACTTGATGTCAGACAGGCAGCACCTTCAGAACACCTTCTGAAAAATAGGATAATGTAAAATAGAAATGAGTCATCAAAATGTACTGATTGGCATTGTTTACTGATATACTGTGTCACAATGCAGGAGTACGCTGACTTAAACCACAGAACTGAATCCAAATTTGATTCTTCACCACTGATTTCAGGCGGCTCAAATCCATCTGAAGCTTTGATTCATTTCTTTTTATTCACAAAAAGAATTTTATTCAAGATATTCTTTCGTACATAAAAGGACATAAAATGCTTTCTCGATGTTAAATGAGCAATGTAAGTACAGGCACTTAACCTATCAAATGGTTCATAAATTCAATGAGCAGTACAGTTAGTTACATTTTACAGGTCTGGAAGTGTGAGGGAACAATTTGTGTTAATGCTTAAGATTGGATTACCATCTATCCAGGGTCCATCAGTGCATTTCTGTGCAGCCCAATTAAATGTTACGTCTTGTAGAGAATCCTGTCCTTCAGGTGAGTTTAGTGATATAAAGCCATATTTGTGATGGGTGTTGCCTAGATCTACTGGAGAAGACTCTGGGCTAGAAATTCGGCTGTGTAGTGCCCATTTTGTAGGCGCTACATGGAGTCCTGAGGTCCCAAAATGGCATCCGGAATGCACGCGCATGCTTCCAGCGTTACGTGCGCCGGGCGCCATGTTGGTAAAGGGGTTCGCGCAGGCATAGATAACGAACGCCGGCGGCATGTAAAGTAAGGCGACTATGCGTTAGATTAGTGGGCAATGCTGATTTAAAGTGGTAGAAACCACTTTGGCACTCAATGGTCCAGCCAATGCATTGTCTTAACCACGACCAGCTGAACGTATCGTAGATGGTCTGGAGGATCCCCGCCAGCGTTATTTAAAGGACCCATGCAGGATTTACAGGTTAGTTGCTGGATTATTGCTCTGGCTTGTTTTTGGAGGTCTCCTATATTTGAATACTATGACTAAGGGACAGAGCCTAACATTTAGAACCAGGACTTGCAGGAGTGAAGTTAGGAAACGCTTCTACACGGAAAGGTTGGGAGAAGTTTGGAACGCTCTTTTGCAAACCACAGTTGATACTAGCTCAATTGTTAATTTTAAATCTGAGATTGATATATTTTTGTTAACCAAGAGTATTAAGGGATATGGGGCTACGGCGGATATTTGGAACTAGGTCACATATCAACCATGATCTCATTGAATGTCGGAACAGGCTCGAGGGGCTAAATGCCACTGCCATTTGCTGCCTCTTGTTATGCATCACTTTCTCCTGCAAGAAAGCAGGACGTGTGTCGGCGTGTGTCCTGCAGGATGTTTGGGTGATGTGCCTGTCGTGGTTGAATAGCTGCCAGTGTGCGTGACCTGTGAGTTGTGGGTGTGCAGCTTGCAACAGTGGTAATATTTGAGGGTGAGTGGAAGCATCTGATTGGAAGAGTTGGGTACTGATAGAAAGAGTTTATTGGTAGGTTTGAAAATGGGGGGTGTAGTGTGTGGAGCAGTGGATGCGGCTAGTGGTGCAGTTGGTAGGAGATGCCACTTGACAGTTGACCTCACTCACCTTGGCCACTCGTGTCAAAGCATTGAACTTCTTCCTGCACTGCATCCATGTTCGTGATGCTATGCGCCTGACATCGACTTCATCCCATAGAACCATAGACCATAGAAAAGATATAGCATAGAAGGGGGCCATTCAGCCCATCGTGTCCGCGCCGGCTCGAAGAACAACCAGATGTCCATTCTAATCCTATCTTCCAGCACCCAGTCCGTAGCCCTGCAGCTTACAGCACTTTAGGTGCAGGTCCAGGTACTTTTTAAAAGAGTTGAGGGTCCCTGCCTCTACCACCAATTCGGGCAGCGAATTCCATACACCCACTACTACTACCCATCCCCTACTACCTCCCAGGGCCTATTGCCCCCCAGCGGATATAGGATGCCCCTCCTTCTGTCCACCGCTTGCCCCAAGGCCTCTAGTGTATCAGCAGAGAACCTCGGTGCATGCACTCTCACAGGCCTGGTACAAACTCAGATCGGCAGAATAATAGGATCTGGCATGCAGATTGGAGGATGTGGGATTTGATAGTGTGCAACCTTTATTCAATGTTTTAACATAACTCATCAGTTTGTAAACATAGGGACATGACCTGCATTTGTGTCTTACATATGCGATGTCCGATTTCCATTCAAGCTGTGTGCAGATCCGGGATATCCTATATATTGTACATAAGAGGTGCAGGCTGGCTGCCTTCAAGGGGTGCAGGCTGGCTGCCTTCAAGGGGTGCAGGCTGGCTGCCTTCAAGGGGTGCAGGCTGGCTGCCTTCAAGGGGTGCAGGCTGGCTGCCTTCAAGGGGTGCAGGCTGGCTGCCTTCAAGGGGTGCAGGCTGGCTGCCTTCAAGGGGTGCAGGCTGGCTGCCTTTAAGAGGTCCAAGCACCTCACACGATATCTGGGCCCCCCTGCTGGTGAGATGTGCGAAGCTGGTGAGAACATCGCAGACAGACCTTGGTGCTGCCCTACAATCAGGTTAATGACCAGGTAGCATGAATCTCACGTGATGCGTGCATCGGAACCATCGGGCGCGGGTTAACCCCTGACCGCAATGCCCGCGTCCAGAATCGGGGGTTAACCAATTTAACCCCCTCTGAGTTTCTTTTACTTTCAGGAATAGAAGGCAATCTCCCACAAGATTCACAATCACATGGTATAAGGCACGTCCAATTGTGTCTTTTGATTCTGAAAGATTATTTTACAGATCAGTAAATTGTTTGCTGGGCAGAACTGCATCTTTGATAAGGTCGATGAGTCTCCTGGAAGGGTTTGGAATGGGACGTGATAAGTCAGATAACGCCAATCTACCTTTTAATAAAAAAATAAATTACAGAATTATTTTCTTGTTATGATTATGAAGATTTTTGGGAGAGTCCTGGAGTTTCTTTGTATTTAAAGCTATAGCAGTAACTTGATCATTATGCAGTTCCACTCTGATTCTTAAAGGCATTTAGCGATGCCAGATTTAGCAATTTCTTCTGTGAAATGAAACACATTTGGAAAAAAAACAACTCTTAAGTCCTTAATGGTTCTATTCTTGCCAGGTCTGCAACTATCTATTGTTAGGACAGTTAATACCTGCTCGCTAGTGACAGCATCTCTTGCTGGCATCTCAATGCTGATAGTTTCCCGTTGCTATCGATGACCCGTTTTTGGCCTCTTCCTTGGACACCTGAGGTTGGCTCCTGTCACATTTGTGACAGCAAAAATGAGCTTAAGAAATGGATGTGAATCTTGGCCTCTTTTAGCTTTTTTCAAAATGCAAATTCTAGAAGAAAGGGACAGCCTTAAATTTAGAATGAAAAGAGAGTTTTGATTTCAGTACTTCATGGTGAGGGTGGTGAATGTATAGAATTGGCTGCCAGGGAAGGCAGTGGGGGCTAATTGCAGTAGTGAATTCAAGAGTGAGTTGGATAAGTACCTGTCATAACAAAAAAAATGATAGAGAAGTATGAGAGGTTTGGGGAATATATTTTCCTAGACTCTGGGACTGGTCAGATGGGCTACAGTGGTCCTCTATATTCCCGAGCTCCTACCTAACCTGTGCAAATGTGGCCATTGAGTCAGGGACGGGATCAGGCTTGGCTGTATTGCCTCCTGTTGTCGAATAGCCTGCTGAAATTCAAGGTTCCCACATAAATAACGGTTACTTCAGCCAAGTCCTGCCTTTTGACTGGAACCTGTGGAACTGTTCCCCCAGCAAAGAGTCAACGACCTCAGGAGAGAGAGAGGGAAAAAAAACTGGAGAGAAAATAAAACATAAAATTGCTGGAAATGTGCAGCCGCTGAAAGGGAAAGGTGGGCTAACACATTGAGTGTGACGCTTGATCAGAGATATCGCCTGCACTTTGATGAAGGGTCGCTCCTGAAACATTGGGGCCGATTTTCGGATGGCCGAGCGGGTGCGTTGGTGGGGGGGCTCCGAAAATGGCAAAACCCCGGAGCAGGTTCGGAGCCCGGCTCCAACCCGCTCACTTCCGGGTTCCCCAATGACGCGTTCGGGTGCGAGCGCAGCTCCTGCATGCGGGACTCCCACCGGCAATTAAAGCCGGCGGGATGATAATTTAGATAGTTATTTAGGTTCTTGAGGTACTTGACAGACCTCATTGACTGGAGATTTTGGCAGGGGTGCAATTTTGAAGGATCCTCAGTGTGTTTCCCGTGCTGTGGGAAACACTCCCTGTTGGAGCAGACGTGTTTCAGCCAGCAGCCAGTGGGAGATGCGAAGGATTCTTTGACAGGTGGGGGGAATACCTCATTTATTGCAGCAGGGCACTCTGTCACTTCAGACAAAGTTTTGGCTGTAACACCTTTGTCTTTCCACTCAAAATTATTAATTTATACCCTAAACTCTGCTGTGCAAACACATTTACCTACTTTGCGGACCCCCTCAAACTCACACCGTCAGGATGGGGGGGTGCCATGGCTGCATTCATCACTTCATCCGAGGACGAGCAACGTCACCAGCCTTGCCAGGCACGCCATTCACCTCTGCCACGTGGAGCTCCACAACACAGTGCTGCGCCACAGGCAACTGCACAAAATAGTCGTGTAACTACACATACACCCACTGTAGGGTTACCCAATGAGTGGCATCAAGTGTGGGTGTTCATGATGAACCTCATGAAAGGGACTTATTACACAAGCCAGTCAAGAATGGCCAAGACGTGGCAGTAGTGGTGACAATAATATTATTTAATGTGCCATTAACAAAAATCAAATATAAATAAAAAACATGACAAACCGTCAAACACCCTTGTGCATCCCCTTTGTGCTCACAAAACATTTGCCTTACGCTTCTGACTATTCCTACATGGTGCTTCCCCTGTGGCTGCAGCAGAGGTAGTGGCAGGTTGCTCTTGGTCATGCCCTGACCGATTAGATGCTTTGGGCCTACGCCCTCTGGGTTTCAGTGCCCGTGAGGGCCCCTCCAAAGACTGCTCCACCTGCACCTGTGCAGGGGCAGACTCGACCACCTGGAGTTCAGACAGGGGCAACAGGTGAGACGTGGGAGCACTTTGAGTGGCGTCCTCACTTCCATGTCCCCTTTCGCCATCATCCCTCTCCTGGGCCAGGCCCACATCACTCCTCCCACCCTGCTGAACGACAGTTTGGAGGACATGTGTGAAGCCTTGTAAGGCCAGTGCTAGTGTATCTGCCTGCCTGTTCAAGGCGGCAGAAAGTTGCTCACCCTGAATCCGAAGGGCCGTTGTCAGGGCCTCAATGGACTCATTGGTGAGCCATGCTTGAAGCTCAATGGAGGCTAGCCTTCCCTCCATCGCAGACATTCCCGCACTTACCCACGACACTATCTCAGAGATGCCCTCATGTCCCTGTGACAGTATCTCAGAGATTCCCTCCTGTACCTGTGCCACCATTCCACTCATGCAGGAGTTGGACTCCTCCATCCTCTGTGTGATTGTAGAGAGTGCGCGTGGCACCTGTTCCAGCACCTCGCAAATGTGCTGCTGCCCCTCGATCATTCTCCTTTTAAAGGATGGCCCCCAGGGTTCAGCATCTGTGTCCAGCTGAGCAGAGCCTGGAGAAGAGTGTTCCCACCGACGCGGACTCTCCACAGCTGCCCCTGCCACCAGTGTCTGCTCATGCTCACATGTATGGTGACGACCCCAACTAAGTGAGGACAGGGACCCACCGAGGTGTGTGTATCTGGGCTGGTGGATGGCTCTCTCAGATGTGACGGTGCCCCCTCAGAGGTCGGCAGGTCCTCTGAGGAATCGCCCTCTGCCGTCACGGCGGTCGCTGAAGGCCCTGTAAGAGAACAGAAAGCAATATTAAGCATGATGACAGATGTTGAGATGCTGAAGATGTTAACATCATTTGCTATTGTGAGTGCTGAATGTTAAAGTTCTGTCACCAGCCGTTTGTCAGGTGGCAGTCTCGGCGTCCCTGACCAACAGGCGCTCAAGGGCGTGGCTCACTTCAAGAGCCTCCTGTTCCGCGTCTGTGAGGACGACCAGATGTTGTGGCCCCCCTCACCACCCTTCGCCCTCTCCCGTGCATTCTGGGGTCTCTTCTCCTATAAGAGGAGAAAGTAGAGAGACGTGAGTGAGGGATGGTGACGTGGCCAACCACTAAATGCATTGGTTTGGGTGAGGTTGACCGTGAAAGAGATGCATCAGAGGGTGAGTATGAGACAGAGCCATGACATTGTATGAGGATTGGGTTGAGTGGTAGTGGTGGGATGAGTACTGGGGAGGTGAGTAAGTGCAGGTAAGTTGAGGATGAACTTTGAGTGGGTGTGAGGAGTGATGTGATAGAGTAGTGTTGGCAGTGCAGAAGGAGGTGTGGGGTGGGGGCGGTGATGTGGAAGACGGAGTTTGGGGAATGAGTAAGTGTACTCACTTCGGCTGACCTACTTAGGTCACTGAAGCGCTTCCTGCACTGGATCCATGTGCGAGAGACTTTGCTGCTGCTGCTGACCTCCTCTGCCACCTCGAGCCAGGCCTTGGTGGCAGAGGCAGGCCACTTCCTCCCTTCCTCCTCCTCCTCACCCCATCCAGTAAGACCCGGAGTGAGGCATCAGTAAATCCGGGAGCAGCCTTTCCTCTGGGCTGCTCCATTCTTTAATTTTGTTTCTTTGTGCAGGAGCAGCCATTGGAGGACTGCCCCTTTAAGTAGAGCTCCTCCAGCTGACAGCCAGTGATGCGGGTGCGCAGTCCGTCCGCTGCGCTGGTTTCCAACGGGAAACCCAGAAGCCACGTTTTAAGTGGCTTCAATTTTCTCGCAATCGTGTGGGGAATGCATGGATTTCACTGGGTGGGTTACCCAGTCCCCCCCCTCCCTCCCCCGCCCCCGCCCACCGCTGCCATCCCGCCTCCCTGGTAATATCGGTGTCATTAACCTTTTTGTTTCTTTTTCAGGTGCTGTACACTTCCCACATTCTCTCTTTTTATTGGTGATTTCCAGCATAAGTGTAATTATCTTTTTATCATACACCACGGTATTACTGGTTTGTAGAATATGAAAAAATACGCTAATCCCTGTACTTTCTGAATTCCCTGTAAACTGTAAACTCTGTTAAACCCTCCTCGATCTCTGCGCTCCTTCAATTCTGGCCTTTTACGCATCCCCGATTTCCATCGCTCCACCATTGGCGGCCATGCCTTCAGCCACCGAGGGCCTCAGCTCTGGAATTCCCTTCCTAAACCTCTCCACCACTCCGCCTCTCTCCTTCTCCTTTAAGATGCTCCTTAAATCCTATATCTTTGACCAAGCTTTTGGTCACCTGTCTAATATCTCCTTATGTGGCTCGATGTCACATTTTGTTTGATAACGCTCCTGTGAAGTGTTTTGGGACATTTTACTACATTAAAGGTGATATATAAATGCAAGTTGTTGTTGTTACTTTCTTACACGAGTGACTCAATCCATCTAATCTTCTTCATTGTTGATGGTTGTTCATATGATATTCAGACCCTAGCTAAAGCACTCATTATAATAATACAGTATATAATATGTGCATGCATCTATATAAAGAACTAAGCCATGCATGGATAGAAATAGAGGTAACTTTTCATTTTCTGTTTTTCTACTGCAGAGCTTCACACGCTAAGAGACCAAATCAGGAACTTAGGTGTATGCACCATTCATGCACACAGTGTTTTTCCTCCATTAAAATTTGCCCTATAATGCGAAGACCAATCACTGTTTCAAGGGAATAGCTATGGCAGCAACAATAGTTGGCTGCACTTTTCCTTCATGTCAGAAATCTCGTAAAAATGTATTTGTACCCACCCACCCCTCTCAAAAAAAAAGCCCCATTTTTCTGTCCCAACTGCTTCACAAATTTTAGTTGTAGCCTGTGTGAATTTCGATCTTCCACACAATTCTTTCAATTTCTCCTTTGTTTCCTTTTTCTTTACATCTCTGCCATTCCTGGTTACATTGCACTCCTTGTACGGATCTATCAACAGCACATTCACTTCGACCTTTTTATCATAAATCACTTTCATCCCACCTTTTCGTTTCCTTTTCGTCTCGAGTGCACTTGAATTCCTCAGTCAATCTGTTTGTGGTAGCTGTTTCTATCACACTGTATCCCAGTTGAAAAAGGCGCATGCAGAGATTTACACTTCCATTGAGATTGACGTTGGGGTAGTCAGAAATTTGCTTTTCCAGTATGATGACTATTAAAAGCTTTGTTTGAAATTCAAGGTCAAGGAAGTTTCTTCTATCTTTCCTGTCCGTTAAAGAGATGTGTGACAAGAGACTGAGAGTCCACTAAAATACATAAGTGAATGACAAGTACATTGCTGGCACATACTTAGATTTGGAGTAGTACAATTCGATTAATTTTCAAGAGATGACACAAAAGAACATTTCTGAAAGTCATTTTGTAAATACTTGCTTAAGAGTGGGTTAAGTGCTGTTTTAACTGGAGAATAACCAAGCTGCGACAATGCATAGTCTGCATAATCCTTGAGGCATTTTTGCAAACACTTACGGAGTTTGAACTCAGTGTGGTCAGGAATTATTGAAAATCAACATAAATCAGAGATTATTTTTGGAGTTGAGTGATTGAACAGTAAACCTATGTTTCCCTCTGGCTTGCTGATAGTAATAGCTCCTGGTCCATTTCTCCACCCATTTCAAAATCATCGCTGGATCAAATTTGCTCCATTTTTTACCGTCAGCATTATAAAAGACTACCCAGTATGAGGCCAAATCACAAATGGAGAGGGGCTATTTAGCAGCATTAAGGGGAATGTTGCTCTTTTTTTCTTTTTTTTGTGACGTTGCTGATGCTGGAAGGTTGCATTTATTGCCCATCCCTAGTTGCCCTGAGAATGTAGGACTGTTGCAATCTTTGCGGTGATGGTACTCCCATGATGGTGGCAGGCAGGGAGTTTCTGGATTTTGACCCAGCAATGATGAAGAAACGGTGATATATGGTCAAGTCAGGATGGGGTCTGATTTGTTTGGAGACGATGGCGTTCCCATGATGTTGATGTTCTTGCCTTTCTCTGAATTTGTGGCTCTGGGAAATGCTGCTGAATTAAGCTTGATGAGTTGCTGCAGTGTATCCTGCAGATAGTTAATACTGCAGCAACAGTGCAAGAGTGAAGGAAATGGATATCGAATCCCAGTGAAAGGGAAACAGATCAAGCGGACAGCGCTCACCCTGGTGATGTTGAGCTTCTCGAGTGTTGTGGCAGTGCCCATCCAGGTGAGCATTCCATTGCAATCCTGACTTAGATGGTGTAGAGAATTTTTGAGGGGTCAGGAAGGGAGCCACTTGTCACAGAGTACCCAGTCTCTGCCCCACCTTTATAGCCATAGGTGCTGATATGGCTGGTCCAATTCAGATTGTGGTCAGCGCTGACCTCCAATATGTTGATGTTGGTGATGAGGCCTTGGCATGATGTTGCCACTGAAGGTTAGGGGGAGATGGGTGATTTCCTTGCTGTATGCAATGCATTATTATGTGCCGTAGAATTTTTTTTTTATTTATTCGTTCATGGGATGTGGGCGTCACTGGCAAGGCCGGCATTTATTGCCCATCCCTAATTGCCCTTGAGAAGGTGGTGGTGAGCCGCCTTCTTGAACCGCTGCAGTCCGTGTGGTGACGGTTCTCCCACAGTGCTGTTAGGAAGGGATTTCCAGGATTTTGGCCAGGAATTAAGTAGCATATACAGGAGTCTCAGAGATTATATCCACCATCTTAGAAATGCCACTGCAGTGCAAAAGCAAGAGCAATGTGGGCACATTTTCTAAAAGGATACCACCTTTAAATATCTAAACGGCTTAATGATTTCTATGCCTTGCTCTGTGCACAGCCATTTGTTTCTCAGAATCATCATAAACCTGGAACACTAATGTTCATAGAACTAAAAAAGCACCTGCTCCTGCCTTAGATTTACGGTTAGTGGCTTTTTTTGTTCTGAAACCATATGGATATTTCATGTATTGTGGGCTGTTGGTGAGTTTTTGTAAATACTCATTGTTTCATGTGGCACTTCAACAATATGAGATGAGACTTTTCTCAATTTTCCAAAAATCAGAAACTGAAAAAGAAATTCTGCAATGTGTTAATGGCAAGCATTTAATTAGTTGTGGAAAGGTGCATTTAAATTAGAAGTTCCACTTTGGTTATGACCTTTAAAGCAGCTACTTGACAGTTTGTTGCAATTTTTTTTTGTTTAATTATAGTTCGAATCGGCCACTTCTAACCTTAGCAGGGTTAAGTGTCTGTGTGAGCATCGGTAAAAGACCATGGTCCTGATTCTGCCCCACTGTTTTTGATGTAAATGTTACTTTCCAGTGCCCAAACTGTGCTGCTTGTTTGGAATTTCTATCTCCTGCTTGACGACAGTTGCTAGGAAACTTGGAACAGGGAAAGACAGCAAGAATTCAGGCTGGCAGACGAGAGCACTTTTCCTCTATCCTGCAAACTTAGCGTGGGTTATGCAGCTAATGAGGTCTGCTTGAAACAGAAACTTGATTGTGTGTTTCAGCCGTAGTTCCAAAGACTAAGGACTCCGGCCCATGACAGACGAGACTTAATTGGCAATGTTTCTAAATCGGAAATAAAAAAGAGAAGATGCTGAAAATACACAGCATGTCCCCCAGCATGTGCAAAGAGAGATGAGAGATTTGGGTAGAGATCCTTCGTCGGAATTACCATGCATTGCTGTCTGAATTTCTCCATATCCTTGCTGTGTCAGTAGCATTGGCTCGTTCTATGTCATCGCTATCCTGGTCCTCATTCATTTCTTAAATAAGCAAACATGATGTTAAAACAAAAAAAACCTGTATTTATATCGCGCCTTTCACAGCCTCACGACATCCCAAAGCGCTCTATAGCCAATGAAGTACTTTTCAAATGTAGTCACCGTTGCAATGTCGGAGATGCGGCTGTCAATTTGCGCACAGCAAGATCCCACAAACAGCAATACGATAATTACCAGGTAATCTGTTTTTTTTTTAGTGATGTTGGTTGAGGGATAAATATTGGCCAGGACACCTGTATTATCTAATTACATATTATTCAGGATGCATTGATGCACATCTTATTGCTCAATAAAATAATTACAATCCTTTGATGTTCGAGTGGAAAATGGCTTACTTACATAGATGCAGTTCAGGGTATTTGCCCGATTTTTCAAGTCTTTTTGAGATTACATGTTAGGGGAGCAGGGGGCAAGGAGAGGAACTGGGACCCATACATCTTCATGAAAATTAAAATTAAAGCAGTAAGAGTAATTGTATTGGATGGGCTACGATAAAGTAGCTTTATCTTCCCTCGAGGAAAAGAACTACGTCCAAATGTTGAACATTGAATTTATGTATAAATTACTCCACCTCGGAAGAATTAAATAGCTGAGTTCATGCAAAGAGCCATAATGCTAAGCAGATACAATTGTCAACGCAGGTGAATAAAAAAAAGTGCAAACTTGTAAACATTGAAGATGCAAAATTCTTTTTATGTGCAACAACACGCGTTCAATCAGTATTTCAAACAGATGCCTACAATAAGAAGTGATAAACTTCCCCTTTTCATCCAGAAGCACATCCATAAAAATAGACACAAACTTGGCATCAGTCTGCAAAATGGCACAATTGTCTATTTCCATGGTCTTAAAATAAATATGTCCATCACATTCTTCATTTCTCAGGCAGGTTTGAGGACTCCCTGTGCAGGGAAAATGGGCGTAGGCACAATGGGATGGAAGTTATTATGCCTCTTGTGAATAAATAATAAGTGTGGGTGTTTTAAAGATACAAATAACCAGCCCCATGCACTGTTAAGACCTACTTTGAGCGAATATTGCTTGCATGTATTTTGTAGACTTGAGTGGCGAAAGAGGAAATAAATTGTATAATAGGGTGTACAAAATGAGTACTTCCTATTGCTTATGCAAAGTGGAAAGAAGGAAGCACAGAACTGGTGCAATCAAATTTTGCCTGTGCACAAAGATCACTTGTACCCAAACGCAGATGGGAAAATTGGACTCTTGCACTTAAAGTCAAGAATGATTTTGTTTCAAGTTCAGGAAGAAGAAAATATGTGATTCTGACAAAAGTAGAAGTGTAGGACGCAGCTGGAACTTAATAGCATTTGATGATATTGAACTCTGATTCAAGGCTCGAGTATCCACTGATGCAATTTACTTGGCAGTACTTCCACTTTAATCCAGGACAAGCAGATTTTTAACCCCTAATACCTCCCTTCCCACCCATCACAATCATTTGGGTATGTTGTGGTTCTGATTGATCGCAGCTTGTGGAGTAGGTTATTGAATGGCAATTTAAATATTCCAATTGTTCGAAAAAAATCATAAATAGTCCATTGAATGTTGAAGTGTAATGCATAGGTAAGATTTTTGAGAGGGAAGTTTTAAATCTATAGAAAACATAATTAGATTGTGTGCATCGTAACAAATGATATATTGATCATAGTGCATGGTTTTATGAAGGGGAAATCATGTCTGACAAATTTATTAGAGTTTTTGAGTAAGTAACAGGCAGGATGGATAAAGGGGAACCAATGGATGCAGTATATTTGGATTTCCAAAAGGCATTCGATAAAGTGCCACATAAAAGATTACTGCACAAGATAAGAGCTCATGGTGTTGGGGGTAATATACTGGCACGGATAGAGGATTGGCTAACTAACAGAAAACAAAGAGTCGGGATAAAAGGGTCATTTTCAAAATGGCAATCTGTAACTAGTGGGGTGCCGCAGGGATCAGTGCTGGGGCCTCAACTATTTACAATATATATCAATGACTTAGATGAAGGAACAGAGTGTCTTGTGGCCAAATCTGCTGATGATACAAAGATTGGTGGAAAAGCAAGTTGCGATGAGGACACAAAGTGTCTGCAAAGGGATATTGACAGGTTAAGCGAATGGGCAAAAATTTGGCAGATGGAAAAAAATGTGGGAAAATGTGAAGTCATCCACTTTGGGAGGAGAAATAAAAAAGCAAAATATTATTTGAATGGAGAAATACTACAAAATGCTACGGTACAGAGGGAAACACAAAAAGTCAAATTACAGGTGCAGGAAGGCAAACGGAATATTGGCCTTTATTTCTAGGGAGATGGAGTATAAAAGCAGGGAAGTCATGCTATAACTGTACAGGGTGCTGGTGAGACCACACCTGGAGTACTGCGTACAGTTTTGGTGCCCTTATTTAAGGAAGGACATACTTGCATTGGAGGCAGTTCAGAGAAAGTTCACTAGGTTGATTCCGGATATGGAAGGGTTTTCTTGTGAGGAAAGATTGAACAGGTTGGTTCTATACTCATTGGAGTTTAAAAGAATGAGAGGAGATCTTATTGAAACATACAAGATTCTGAGGGGACTCGATAGGGTAGATGCTGAGAGGATGTTACCCCTCATGGGGGAATGTAAAACTAGGGGGCATAGTCTCAGAATAAGGGGTCACCCGTTTAAGACAGAAATGAGGAGGAATTTCTTCTCCCAGTGGGTCATGAATCTTTGGAATTCTTTACCCCAAAAAGCTGTGGAGGCTGAGTCATTGAATACATTCAAGGCTGAGTTAGACAAATTTTTGATCAGCAAGGGAGTCAAAGGATATGGGGAAAGAATGGGAAAGTAGAGTTGAGGTAAAAATCAGATCAGCCATGATCTCATTAAATGGCGGAGCAGGCTCGAGGGGCCAAATGGCCTACTCCTGCTCCTATCTGTTATGTTTTATGGTCTATATAATTCATATTAAATTATGATAATACAGACATAATATATTAAAACACATAAGTGTTCACAAAGCATCTCCTCATATTTATTTCATGCTATGTATTGTTGTCATGTTAGTTAATCTTTAAAGTATGAGATGTTTAGTTTAATTTTTTGTTAAATTTAGATTCGGGCCTAAAATATAAGCCTCGATTTTTAACCTCCCCACACCCGACAAGAACGGGGAGTGCGGGGGGTTCAAATAGCAGCAGAGTACTCACCTCTCTGCTTTTGTTGCAATCTCGCCAGTCGTGATTTTAACTCCAAGGGTTTGGGAGGCGTGTGAGGACCTCACCACAGGCCACAATCGGGGCCCGATGACATCAATCACACCCCGATGTGACTTTAACCCCAGGCCGCGTGAGCCGCGCACTGAACCGACCGCGCCCGCCAATCCAATCCAGCGCCAGAAGAATTATTTACATTTTTTTTAAAGGTTTCCTTGTGGGGCCCAGAGGAGAACTCCTGCTCCTCCTGGCCCACAAGGAACCCTTGGGGCATCCCCTGGAGGCTTCCCTTCTCCTTCTCGCCACCACAATCGCCTTGGACCCCTCCCCCAACCCTCTTACCTATCCAGGGTCCCTGGCGGCGTCCTTCTGCCACGCGACTTCCCGCTCCCACCTGCCTGCCAGCCATCCCGTCATTCCTGCTGACTTCGGGCGGGAGTCCGATTTCAAACATGGCGTGGCCGTGTGAGTTTGTAGCTCGCCTGCCTCCCCTCCACACACACACCACACTTGTGCTCCAAGTAAAAATCGGGCAATAGTTCAGAAAGGATTTGGAGGGGGAACTAACCACAACTGTGTGTTAATACTTTCCTTGTGTAAGTATTGCTACCAGTAACAAAGTTCGTGGTATTCCTTGTAACGGTGGATGCAATGAGCTGGGAAGAGAAGCAGTCGGGATCAATATTTAATTTTCCTATTTAATTTCCAGTTGATCTTTTTATCCACTATAAAATGCTGATGTTTCCTTTCATGCCCTATTCAGCTTTAAGTAACAGATATCATTTAAATGTAAAATCAAGAAAAATATTTGGCTGAGTGAAAGTCACAAGATTGTATCATTTCATGGGATCATAAATTGAATCAGTGAAGTTTAAGCGATTTGAAATCATCCACTGCCCACAGAATACTGAGATCGTTTATAGCCTCATAAACATATATATGGATAGCTACAAACACGTTTTTGGCATACCTCCCTTGGCATTGCTCAAGTGAGATGATGTGCTGTTTTATAAAGCACAATGTATTATTCTGCTGCTCTGGTTCCTAAAAGGCCACAAAGTTGCTGTAAGATGGTCTGTCTTGAGGCTAACTCCTGTTTTAAATTTAAAACAGGAATAGACAGTTTCCTAGAAGTAAAGGGAATTAGGTGTTACGCGGAGCGGGCAGGAAATTGGACATGAATTTAGATTTGAGGTTAGGATCAGATCAGCCATGATCTTATTGAATGGCGGAGCAGGCTCGAGGGGCCGATTGGCCTACTCCTGCTCCTATTTCTTATGTTCTTACGTTCATGAGGGAAGTCTTCAAATTGGTGGGTGCTTGCAAATTCATGGTCCCAGATCAGAAGAAACCAACATCTTTTTTTGTACTTTTAACTCATTGACGTGTGACATCCATAACATACAATTTCCCATTTTGACATTCAAACTTTAACTGACAGGATTTTATCTTCCATTAGCATTTCCGAATGTTCCAATTTGGTTCATGCCATTGGCTGCTTCCATCTAGTTTTGATCATAAATTCCTAGTTTTATCCATCGCTCACTTCACATGACAAGGAATGAAGGAAATACTTGCATTGTAACAAATACTTTCAGCTATACCAATGCTGAAAGATTGTAAGGAACAAACAACATTGATTCTTTCTGGTGCTGCTGCAAAATTATATTTTTAATGAAATTATTTATCAAGGTGAAGCTGGAGAATGGGCCACTTTCTCATTTTTGGAATTTAGTATTGAGCACCTTGCAGATCAGGTACAATATAGCCAGATGCAAAGTAAAGCTCCTCTATCCCAACTATGTGCTTTAACCTCTGCTTCAGAAGATCTTCCTCTTGTTCTGCACCAGAGTGGGCCTTCTTTCTCACACCAGCCGTTTTATGGTGTCTTTTGAGTGACATCTCCAATTTTTGTAACACTCTGTCTTCGGGCGCTCAAACTCATTGCGATAGTCCCTATGCAGCCAGCAGAAAAAGAGGTGTTTCTCATCCCATCATCTTAGGCTGGCTTTGAATTGTGAATCCAAAGTGAAAGGATGGTGCTTCAACTGCCTAGTCCCAATCTGGTGCACTTTAAAAGTCAACAACAATCTTCTGGCAGATATGTAATGGGCAATGCTATTTTTTGTCATGTTCAGATTCAATTTCCATTGGGTTGACAGCAGAAGTTTGCTTTGGTTGCTACATTTGAACACCAAAGTAAATAATCACTGACAAGGATAAATTTATAATAAAAATAGGTCGTCAACTTGACATCGAATTTTACAAATGTTTTACAAGTTGGAATGTGCTGCCTGAAAGGGCGGTGGAAGCAGTTTCAATAGTAATTTTCAAAAGGAAATTGGATAAATACTTGAAGGGAAAAAAAATTTACAGGGCTATGGGGAAAGAGCAGGGGAGTGGAATTAAGTGCTTAGCTCCTTCAAAGAGCTGGCACTGACACAATGGGTCAAATGGCCTCCTTCTATGCTGTACCTACCATTATACTATGTGCACCCCTAGTGTGGAGCTTCACCCACCAGGAGTAGTTATTGGGAATTCAGACACATGTTCACACAAATTTCCATCCAGTCGAAGAGAAAATAGTGGGGTGTGCACTCGTGAATTCCCAATATGTGGTGTTCGCAGGCAAAACTCCGTGCCAGGAGCGCAATTCAATAAAATTGACTCCACTAACATCTGACATTTGATAATGTCGATTGTCTCAGGCTGAGAAGGTTAAGTATTTAGGCTTTTTCAAGCCTCAGACAGCCAAACGTTTGGGCTTTCATAAATCCAATGCCATACTGCCAGTTAACTGCTAAGAACACAATGTGTTTTTCTAGTATACCAGATAGCTACTCACCACTATACCATCAGAGAGTATCAGTGCAATTCCTTTCTCCATTAAAATTCAAAAACACCCATGAGACAACCAATTGCTAATACATTCTTCCCCTCTGCCAAGGATTGGATGCCTGCCATGATAAATGAATGCTTGACATTAATGTTGTACTGTTGCAGAGGGACTTTTAGGAGAACAGAGATCACCAAAGTGACCAGAATTGGGCCAAGCCAAATGCAATTGTTCCTGAAACAATCCCATCCAAATTTAAAATTCTGTGTGGGACTTGACTTGATTTATAGCCTTCAATACCCTTAAATTCTCCTGTGTTTTAAACAATTTTCATTAACACAGTATTAATTTGAATCTGAATTTGGGCCTTTCATAATTATGCAAATGTTTTTTGCGTTAAAATATGTGAAGTACATTCTGAACTTTTACTGCATTTTCTGTGGATCTACAAATGTGTGGGAAGGCAATATTAATGTGCTTAATAGCCAAATGACGGATCTGTAGATACTTCAAGTTGTGCTTTGCTGAAATTAGCAAAACTTGCTGTTACCAGATACTGAAAAATAAAGAGTATGTTGAGGAACTGGACAGTCTCATTTTTGGTCACTGGTAATCAGGTAATTTAATACGGCCACCTCTGATTGTTACAGGTAATTCATTTTAGCATGACTGGAAAATCTGTCAAAAACAAACATAGTCGCCAAAAAAAAAGGTCAATTTATTTATCTAACTTAAATGAAGTAAGGGAAGACTGCAATCAAAGGCACTTGTCATCTTAGCTATGTTCAGTAGTAGCACTCTCACCCCTGAGTCAGAAGGTTGTGGGTACAAGACGTACTCCAGAACTTTGAACACACAAACTCAGCTGGTGCTTTAGTGCAGTACCGAGGGAGAAGTGGATTATCAGAGATACGGTGGTAGATTTTAGACTTGCCACCAAGTCATGAAACTGGCTTTGCAGATAGGCCACCCGTTACAAAAACTGCCATCTTTTTATTCCCCTTTTATTATTGTATTTTCTCTTTCTTTTAATGGATTTTTACAGCATAAGTATGAGTCACATTAAAAATTGAAACACTTCCCCGATTGTAGGTTCTTAAACTTGCTGTGCCCGATATGTGTGAATGATGGTGAAATAAGTTGAGAATTAAATCTTAACACTCAAAGAAGAAATGTACTGGTGTGGATTCAGCATGTCCTTGGGCCCCAATTGATAATGATGATTTATGGCCATTTACACCCATTTTGAGTTTGGGTGTATTCTAATGAGATTCGGAGGATACTTGAAATCTGCAAAATGGGCACTGCTTCAGGCACAATTTCAGGTCGAACTTCTGGGTTGTGTCTGGAGGAAACTCCAGGCCAGAGTTCCAAATGATAACATAGTCTGCAAAAGTTTTGTAGGCGGGTGAATCAGCATGTTAAATGTTGTAATTGGTGTTGTTATTGGACTTTTATGATATAGAATGTTGTGGTGCAACTACTGCATGTTAATGGCGAACAACCATTGTATTATCTCAACTGTAATCTTTTAAAGGATCTCAACTGTAATCTTTTAAAGGACTGACAGCTCTGCCACATTTCTTTGATGTTGCAGAGGATGAAGTCTGTCTTTCTGCAAGCCATCTTTGTCCAGTTGATTGGTTTAAATGGCTTTGTACTGCATAGGGCTACAAAGTTTTTTTTTCACAGCCTAATGAACAAGGCGGTAATATTCCATCACAAGGTGGATATAAGCTTGATGGGACACTGAAGTTACTGAGTGTGACAGGTAGACTTGTGCTTTCTTCAGGATTCCCAATCTGTTATCATCTTTTCTAGGCATTGTCACTATCTATCTTCTCCAGCATAGCTCAGAAGTGATTACCAAGCCAAGGAGCTGAATGTTGAATTAAAGGAAGAGAACTCAGTGTCTTTGTAGAGAAGAGGTGTATGAGGCAAAGGCAACATGACAGCAAAGCCTTCTTAATGGTGTTGCTGCCTTGGGTTCCTCAGCACTCTTAGCCTAGCAGTGCCCCATTCTGTCTCTACATGACACTGCTTAGCTTTGAGATGGAGAGGTAACTACTTGATGGAGGAAGATGTCATCAACAAAAAGAGCAGCATTTGTTTTAACATCTACCAGGTCTCAGTAAAGATAAGGAAGAGGGTGAGACCACATACACTTCCTGGTGGGAACCCTGTGTAGGTGCTGCAAAAGATTTATCATGATCTGGCATTCCCTTCATCTCTGAGGAAGTTGAATAACCGTTACAGAAATCAAACAAAGGTGTGGTGACCTGTGGTATTCAGTTCACTTGCTCGGTTTCACACGCTGGGTTTACTGATTGAAGTTACAAGTTATCTAACATGTCAGCATGTTCAGAGTGAGAGCCTCTGCAACCTTTACCTAGGAAGCCTGATTTTTCATTTGTCACTGTGGATTAGGAGCATGTTAATGAGATGAGACTGTTTTCAGAGTATACTTTTATTCTGGAGAGCTGGTCTTGGAGCATTGAATTGACCCGAACAAAAAAGATCAATTGGTTACAGCTTTATTTTTAAAAAATTGGCAGATAGATAATGCCAGGTTAGCAGACAAAAATTTGCCCTTTAATATATTAGAAGGCTAAAATAATTAAAACTAATTGGGACAAATGTGTGTTTCCCTATTGGCAGTGCCAGAAGATTACAAATGTTACATCCCTGTTCAAAAAAGGGGAGAGGGATAGTCCTGGCAATTACAGGCCCGTCAGCCTATCGTCAGTAGTGGGGAAACTTTTAGAGACAATATTCCAGGATAAAATTAATTGGCACTTGGAAAAGTGTGGGCTAATAAATGAAAGTCAGCTCGGATTTGTTGAAGGAAAATCATGTTTGACTAACTTGATTGAGTTCTTTGATGAAATAATAGAGGGTTGATGAGGATAGTGCGGTTGATGTTGTGTATATGAACTTTCAAAAGGCATTTGATAAATTACCACATAATAGACTTGCAATCAAAATTGAAGCCCATGGGATTAAAGGGACAGTGGCAGCGTGGATACAAAACTGGATAAGGGACAGAAAGCAGAAAGCAGTGGTGAATGGTTGTTTTTCAGACTGGAGGGAAGTATATAGTGGTATCCCCCAGGGGTCAGTATTAGGATCACTGCTCTTTTTGATATATATTAATGACTTGGGTATTGAGGGTATAATTTCAAAGTTTGGAGAGAAATGTGAAGTGATGCATTTTGGGAGGAAGAATGAGGAGAGGCAATAGAAACTAAATGGTACAACTTTAAAGGGCGTGCAGAGAGACCTGGGGGTGTACGTACGCAAGTCTTTGAAGGCAGCAGGACAAGTGGAGAAGGCTGTTAAAAAAGCATATGAGATCCTGGGCTTTATTAATAGAGGCACAGAGTACAAAAGCAAAGTGGTTATGCTGAACTTTTATAAAGGACTGGTTAGGTCGCAGCTGGAGTATGTGTTCAATTCTGGACACCACACTTTAGGAAAAATGTCAAGGCCTTAGAGCAGATGCAGAGGAGATTTATTAGAATGATGCCAGGGATGAGGGACTTCAGTTATGTGGAGAGATTGGAGAAGCTGGGGTGGTTCTCCTTAGAGCAGAGAACATTCAGGGGAGATTTGATAGAGGTGTTCAAAATCATGAACGGTTTTGACAGTGTAAATAAGGAGAAACTGTTTCCAGCAGCAGAAGGATTGGTAACCAAAAGGACACAAATTTAAGGTGATCGTCAAAAGAGCCAGAGGCGACATGAGGAAACATTTTTTACGCAGCGAGTTGTAATGCTGTGGAATGCACTGTCTGAAAGGGCGGTGGAAGCAGATTCAATAATAACTTTCAAAAAGAAGTTCGATAAATACTTGAAGGGAAAAAATTTACAGGGCTATGGGGATAGGGCAGGGGAGTGGGACTAATTGGATAGCTCTACCAAAGAACCGGCACAGGCATGATGGGCCGAATAGCCTCCTTCTATGCTGTATCATGTTTTCACTATTTTGCATTCTATTTATACTCTATTTCTATTGGCATTTTCCTTTCCCTGTACCAACAATTCCTACTGTACCACATCAGTAAAAATTTACTGAGGAATTTTTCTCTTCAAATTAATTCTCACTCTAATAACTTAAAATGAAATGCTGCCACCCCAATGACATTCAACCTATAATACCTCCGAAATTCTCCATTGTGCAGTTTGTTTTCCTCTATATTAGTTTTCTTATCATGTCCATTGCAATTCCTTTGTTGTTCAAGGAATGCATAAATACGTAATATGCACTTGGCATTTGTTCTATTATGATAACCTGCAATGTTCTCCCAGTGCACGTACAATATCTGGTAATGTAGTGAGTACAGGGGGGTCCATCTGAAACATACTGGCCCAGAACTTCCTTTGAGTGGCGAACGAACGGCGCTTGTCGCTCATCAGATTTAAACTTAAGCACAAACGATCCACGGGCTTTAGTGTGGGAACTTCCTTTGATGGTGAGTTGCAAAAAGTGCAGTGTCCTCTCCCGGGAATCTGTGAGCTGTGTGAGCCGGGAATGGATCTCTCTGTTCCCTCATCGAATCAGATTAAAGCATCCTTGACAAACCATGCAGACACAGAACCAGGAAGTGAAAGCTACAACAGTAAATTTAATGTAAAATCAGTTAGAGAAAGCAAAATTAAGAGAAGGTAAAAAATATTGAATTAAAAGACAGAGATAAAAGAGACAGAAAGAAAAAGTAAAAATTGTTAAATTGAAATGTTTTTTTAAATGTCCAACAACAATTAAAATCGGAAGGAGTGAGACTCCATTGGCTTCATTTTAGCACCCGCTATCTGGTGCGTTCCTGACGGGGGGGGGGCTCCGAAAATCGGGGAATCCCGGAGCAGGTTCGGAGCCCGGCTCCAACCCGCCCACTTCCGGGTTCCCCACAGACGCGCCGGCGTGCGCGCACAGCCCCCGCATGTGGGAATCCCGCAGGCAATTAAAGCCAGCGGGGTGCCACTTAAAAGTATTTACTGAGGTATTTCAGGTCATTAACTGACCTGATTAAGGGAATATGTGAGGAGGGGTGGGATTTTATAGACAACTGGGACTGTTTCCCACACTGGGGGAAACACTCCCAGTTGAAATGGACGTGATGCAGCTGTCAGCCTGTGGCAGCTGCAAGGCCCATTTGACAGGTGGGGGGGGAGAGACCCTCACTCATTGCAGAAGGCCACTCTGTCACTTGGGACAAAGTTTGGCCTCCACCACCCTCCTCCTGACAAGAAAATTCACCAACTTGCACACTTACCCCGGGGTCCAGAGACATACACCTACCTTGCGGACCCCCTCAGATGTACATCTTGTGGATGGGGGCCGCCGTAGCTGCAGTCATGACCTCCTCGGAGGGCGAACAGTATCACCAGCCTCGCCGGCCTCGCCGTCCACCTCTGACACGTGGAGCTCCACAACAGAGTGCTGTGACACATCCACCTGTACAGCAGGAGGGAGGGCAACCGCAGAGAGAGATGCGTCGCAGAGGGCACTACCCTCGCCACAGGGTCTACAGACCGAGGCTCAGCTTCCTGGACCTCTCTGAGCAGCAGTGCACACGGAGGCTCAGAGTCACTCGACATGTAGTCGTGGACATCTTCAGCCTCCTTCATGCTGAGCTGCTCCCGGCTGGCCCGAGCACCATCTTCCTACCTGTCGCTGTCAAAGTCACCACTGCCCTCAACAACTTCTCCTCCACATCCTTCCAGGATGCCACCGGGGACATCGCCGACGTCTCTCAGTCGTCTGCACAAAAGAGCCCTGCAAATACACCTACACCCACTCTGCAGTGACACAATGGGTGTCATCAGGTGTGGGACTTCATTGTGATCCTCAGGAAAGGGCATTATTGCACAAACCAAACAAGATTCGCAAAGATGTGGCAGTAGTGGTGCCAATATAATATGTAATATGAGTTGGTCAGAAATTCAATATAAGTAGAAACCATGACAAACCCTCAAACACCCTTGTGCATCCCCTTCATGCTCACGACACGTTTGCCTTACGCTGCCTACTGCACATATGTGATGCATGCCCTGTGGCTGCAGCACAGGTAGTGGCAGGTTGAGTGAGGCTGACTGTTAAAGAGATGCATGAGAGGGTGAGTATGAGATAGAGCCATGAGATTGTATGAGGATTGGGTTGAGTGGTAGTGGCAGGATGAGTACTGGCGAGGTGAGTAAGTGCAGATAAGATGAGGATGAGGTTTGAGTGGGTGTGAGGGGTGATGTGACAGAGTAGTGTTGGCAGTGCTGAAGGAGATGTGGGGTGGGGGCAGTGATGTGGCAGATGGAGTGTAGGGGAATGAGTAAGTGTACTCACTTTGGCTGACCTACTTAGGTCATTGCAGCGCCTCCTGCACTGTATGCAGGTGCGCGATATGCTGGTGGTGCAGGTGACCTCCTCTGCCACCTCGAGCCAGGCTTTCCTGGTGGCAGAGGCAGGCCGCTTCCTCCCGCCCGCCGGGGGGAAGATCTCTGTCCTCCCCCTCCTCATCACCCCATCCAATAATACCTGGAGTGAGGCATCATTAAACTGGGAGCAGCCTTCCCCCTGGGCTGCTCCATGCTGTACTTTTTGCTATTTGTTGCAGCATCTGTCAGTGGAGGACTGCCCCTTTAAATAGAGCTCCTACAGCTGACAGACCTTACTGCGCATGCGCAGCCCGCCCGACGCGCAGCTCAGCAGTGGGGAACCCGGAAGACCAGGTAAGTGGTTCCAATTAAGCTGCGATCGCGCTGGGGGCAGACTGATTTCACCGGGCGCGTTACCCACGCGCCCAATAGCCCCCACCCCCGCTGCGAACCCGCAGCCCTGGTAACATCGGGCCCCATGTTTTTAAATGTTAATTTTCAGTGCCAGAGAGGTTGTTTGTCAGTCATTAATTATATAAGAAAAAAATCGGACGGACCACCCGGCATCGGACCACGAGGCACCAGACACGACAAAGGTAAACCAAGCCCAGTCTGACCTGCAAAGTCCTCCTCACTAACATCTGGGGACTTGTGCCAAAATTGGTAGAGCTGTCCCACAGACTAGACAAGCATCAGCATGACATAGCAATATTCACAGAATCATAAATTTCAGCCAATGTCCCAGACTCCTTCATCACCATCCCTGGGTATGTCCTGTCCCACCGGAAGGACAGACCCACCAGAGGTGGTAAGTACAGTGATATACAGTCAGGAGGGAGTGGCCCTGGGAGTCCTAGACGGTGACTTTGGACCCCATGAAGTCTCATGGCATCAGGTCAAACATGGGCAAGGAAATCTCCTGCTGATTATCACCTACCGTCCTCCCTCAGCTGATGAATCAGTCCTCCTCCATGTTGAGCACCACTTGGAGGAATCACTGAGGGTAGCAAGAGCACAGAATATACTCTGGGTGGGGGACTTCAATGTCTATTATCAAGAGTGGCTCGGTAGCACCACTACTGACCAAGCTGGCCGAGTCCTGAAGGACATAGTTGCCAGACTGGGCCTGCAGCAGGTGGTGAGTGAATAAACATGAGGGAAAAGCCTACTTGACCTCGTCCTCACCAATCTAACTGTCGCAGATGCATCTGTCCACGAAAGCATTGGTCGGAGTGACCGCTGCACAGTTCTTGTGGAGACAAAGTCCCTTCTTCACACTGAGGACATCGTCCATCGTGTTGTGTGGCACTACCACCGTGCAAAATGGGATAGATTCAGAACAGATCTAGCAGCTCAAAACTGGGCATCCATGAGGTGCTATGGGCCATCAGCAGCAACAGAATTGTATTCCAGCACAATCTGTAACCTCATGGCCCCTCACTCTACCATTACCAACAAGCCAGGAGATCAGCCCTGGTTCAATGAGGAGTGTCGAAGAGCATGCCAGGTGCAGCACCAGGCGTACCTAAAAATGAAGTGCCAACTTGGTGAAGCTACAACACAGGACCACACGCATGCTAAACAGCAGAAGCAGCATGCTGTGGACAGAGCTAAGCAATTCCTCAACCAACAGATCAGATCAAAGCTCTGCAGTCCTGCCACATCCAGTCGTGAATGGTGGTGGACAATTAAACAACTAATGGGAGGAGGAGGCTCTGTGAACATCCCCATCCTCAATGATGGCAGAGTCCAGCACGTGAGTGGAAAAGACAAGGCTGAAGCGTTTGCAACCATCTTCAGCCAGAAGTGCCAATTGGATGATCCATCTTGGCCTCCTCCCGAGATCCCCACCATCACAGAAGCCAGTCTTCAGCCAAGTCAATTCACTCCACGTGATATCAAGAAACGGCTGATTGCACTGGATACAGCAAAGGCTATGGGCCCCGACAACATCCCGGCTGTAGTGCTGAAGACTTGTGCTCCAGAACTAGCTGCTGGTTTTCCCGCCCGGCAGCCTGTCAATTTGGCCAGCTGCTGGGCGGGAAACGGAAGAAAAGAAATTATAATGAGGTCCTGCCATTAAAGTCAGCAGGACCTCCACATCCCTGGCCCACAAGGTAGGGTTTCCCCCACACTGCCATGCTCCCATGCAGCCTCCCTACCTCCCCGTAAATTTCAGGGCCAAAGAGTCTCCAGTTCTTATCTCAATGACCTTGGAAAAATTGGAAGAAGACTGTCCGTGATATATTTTCTTTCCCCTTTGAAGTTTAACCAGGAACGAAGAAAATCAAATATATTATATATAATTATACATCTCATACTTACATAAATCTGGCAAGGATTCCCAGGATTTAAAGTGCAGATAATACTTGCTTGCTGGGAGTTTACTGCTTGAGTCCTTTGAAGTTAATGTCGGGGATATAGGAAAGCAAATGATTACAAACCAGTGATCAATCCAGTTCAACAGATTGATAATCATATACACGGCTAACAGGAAATATTTCCAAAAGCACCAATTCAAAGAAAGAAAGACTTGCATTTATATAGTGCCTTTCACGACTTCAGGACATTCCAAAGCACTTTATAGCCAATGAAGTACTTTTGAAGTGTAGTCATTGTTGAAATGTAGGAAACGCGGCAGTCAATTTGCGCACAGCAAGGTCCCATAAACAGCAATGAGATAATGACCAGATATTCTGTTTAAATTGTTGGCTGAAGGATAAATATTGGCCAGGACACCAGGGAGAACTCCCCTGCTCTTCTTCGCCATGGGATTTTTTACGTCCACCTCAGAGGGCAAATTCAAAAACCCAAAAAGCTTCAGACAATTAATAGTTACTAGATACAAATCCATTTTCACCGAATTGCGAAACCCCTTTTGACTCAGTGGACATCCGAGAGCAGATCAAACAGGTAAGCAGGTTATGATTTTTTAAAAAGCGCTTTAATTCCTTCCTGACTGATATAACATAGTTCATCTCTAAGATCACCTAGAGCTGTCGTGTATTCAGACATACGTTTTACAGCGAACATAATATTGAAGGTATAATTCAGTTCTCAGAGAGGCTTGTAAAGTATAAAGACTTCCTTGTGATTCAAGATGTGATGGAACTCCCTATTCATCACACATGCACGCTACTGCAGGAATGTGTGCTGTACAGTGTTCAATTTTTGGGAAGTTTATTCAAATGGTAACATCACTTGAGGCAACAAGTGGTCATCCCCTATTTTATACATTATCCCCAGCTATTTTAACTGGAACAGTGGAAAGATCATATTTGCTCTGCTGGAATTCATTCTACAAAGCTAACTTTCTCCCCACCTATGACACGGGCATGTTTGCTTTCTATTCAATAACTCTAGATTGACACAATGAAATGAAAAAGATATAACAATGCCATTCTAAGCGCTATGCTTCTGCAGTTTGCCTCCCATGAATTCCCTTGAAGCACTGCATAGCAAAATCAGCAACTCTGATACAAGGATGTACAATTGGAAAAATGAACATCACCTCAGTTAACAAAATATTCTTGCAAAGAAATTAAGGCTTCTTATGTTTTCAGTTCATTTTGTATCATCCATCTATTTCTCCAGATGTCTCGTGGTTTCTTTTTTATTTTCATATTATCATTCAATAGCTTTGGGTGCTGTAATTTGCCTAGAGAATAAGCTACTGTATGACACTATCAGTTAAGTAAATAACTTTGTACATCTTCCAGGACTTGTCAGGAATTATGCAAAAACAATGGCATTTTTAAATAGAGCACTCACGAAGGTTGATTATATTATGTTTCATTAGTTTAAAAGGTGTCATTGCCCGATTAAACTACCAATTGTACAATTTTTTTTTTTTACAAATGACATGTAATTTATCATCATTACAAGTATTAAAAGTGAGACATTACGTGGTTTCAGGAAGGATGGCTGAGATGTAGCATTATTTTTACCCCTAATTGGCTGAATTTTCAAACTATCAGAAAGCCAAGAGCACACTTACCTTAGGCGTATACTCTTACTTCCACTCTATTGTACACATGAGTATATTGTAAATATACTCGCAGGATCTCACACATCATAGTTCTACCCCAGAGAGGTCGGCAACCCAGCTATTATATCATATTTGATATTTCACACCTAACCCATGACTCTTTTGCATCAGTGTTATGAAAGTAAATAATGTAAACCCACAAATATAAGTTCAGTAAGTTTTCTAAGATTATACACCAGTTTCTGAGTATATTTGCATAATAGAAATAAAAGAAGTTGCATTTATATAGAGCCTTTCATGATCTCAGGGTGGCCCAAAGTGCTTTACAGTCAAGGGAAGTACTTTTTGAAGTGTAGTCACCGTTGTACGAAATGCGGCAGCCAATTTGAACACAGCAAGGTCCCACAAACAGCAATGAGATAAATGACCAGATCATTGGTTTTAATGACGTTGGTGGATGGATAAATATTGGCCAGGACACGGGGGAGAACTCCCCTGCTCTTCTTCGATTAGTGCCGTGGGCTCATTTATGTCCAATCCAGTATGTTTTAGATAATCAAAACCTGAAAATGTAATACAGTGGCATCTTGACTACCTGTCATAAAATAGAGGCATATTGGGAGATAATAGTTCTCTCATACTTAGTCTAAACCAGAGAGATATTAGCTTCTGATTGGTCTGTTTAGATTGCTTTATTCAATTTCCCAGCATGGGCACATAAAACCTGTTTTATCATTTTAATCATGAAATATTTTTGAAAATAAAAAGCTGTCAGCCTGATTTTCTAGATCAGCAACCTTGATATCCCTGCTGGCCTCCTTGCCTGAAACTAGATATCAGAGCTCCATGGATTGTAAATTCCATGAGGTACTAAACACTCAGATGACATCTACTTATCTTGCTGGATTGAAAACCCCATTGTCTGAGAAATCAACTACAAATGTTCAATTTAGTGGTTAGTGCAAAATAAAAATGCCGAGTTTGTCTGGTCTCCTGACTCCTGGGAACATTTCTGCGGATAATTGGAGTGTGTAGAAAAGGGGAGTGCCAAGAATCGAGGTACCATTGTGCAAGTGTTTGTGAATGTCGTCCTAGTACTGAGACACCATGAGATAGTTGATGATGCAATCTCATATGATTTGTATAAATGCAGATAGTATCATTGACGCTAGTTTACATGAACCAATCTTCCTTTGAAAAATTTGTTGACGAGTATGTTCAAAGCATGAAAAGTCTCAAGATGCAATGCGCAAAACCAGCTAAGTGAATGCCTGTTCTGCTTCCAATGGCAGTAGAATATAATGTGTCGTTAAAACACATCTTTTGCACCTAATTCTTTCGCTATATATAATATAAACAGAATACAATTGAAAGACCTGTGGAGTACAATGCTATATCTTACTTATGCACTGATCATAACTCAAAAGTGATTTATCCCTTAAAAGTTATCAGTTCAGCACACTTGTAATATAAATGATGTCCCTTATCTCTTCATAAGACCCACTGATCCGTTACTGTTATGATAATGCATGAAACTATTTGGAAGTCTGCTGTTCTCCTTATTTCACCTCCAATCTATCTCTGCCTGATTACAACTCTTCCCATGTACCCCTAAGTCTTTTAGATATGCCACTTTTGTCAGGTTTAGCTTCACCAGTTATCCATTTTTTAGGTTCTCTTATTTTTATTTTTGATATAAATTGGTATTAAATGTCCCATTTTTCATGGATTTTTTTTCCATCTGGTATTCCAGAGCTTACAATGAAATCCAAAAAACTTCACCTTTTCAAACTCTTCCCATGAGTAAAAAACTCTCCAGGGCCTCAAAACAAAAGTTCAGTACCACCAACAAAGAATGGTGCAACTAGTCCTGGGAGTTAATGGCACCGCATGTAAAACTGGTAAACAGGCAGGAGCCAGGGAATTCCTCTACAACAAAGAGAGACGGCATTGAAATTAAGATATCTTTTACGCCAGTTAATTGTTGAAGCCACACAACAGCTGAAATAAGTTGCCTTGACACAATTTTTATAACAGTTTTTTCCCTGGCCCCAGCCCCATTCCCTGCCTGGTTTTGGACCTGGTAAAATGTGACAGCCTGTTACAAATCTTCAGTGTTTTGAACTAGATATTCTCTCAGGTTCAGGGTCACAGGAAAAGGTCTGCATGGACCTCACATCCCCTATGATCCAGAGTGCAACTTTTTCTGCTCATTATCTCGTTCAATATCTAGGACTGGAGGGAGAGATGAGAAGAAACTATTTTACGCAGCGAGTTGTCACGATCTTGAATGCACTGCCTGAAAGGATGGTGGAAGCAGATTGAATAGTAACTTTCAAAAGGCAATTGAATAAATACTTGAAGGGGGAAAATTTGCAGGACTATGAGGAAAGAGCAGGAGAGTGGGACTAATTGGATGGCTCTTTCAAAGAGCCGGGGCAGGCACGATGGGCCGAATGGCCTCCTGTGCTTTATGATTCTGTGATTCTGTGAATCAATAATAGCCCGTCATAACACAAAACCTTTGTTACATATATCTCACATGTACCACCATGTACATTCTCGTATCCTGACAGAAGGTACACTGGAAAGCATTCTAGCAAGACATGGCACAATTGCAAACCAACAAACTGGTTTATTATACATGGAATACATGAATGAACAGAATACAGTTTTCACACTGAGATCAGCCAATTTCCAACTGCTTCTTGTTCCATAAAACTAATAAAGATGCAAATTCTACTGATGGTCTAGGCGAGAGCCCACTTTCAAACGAACTCTGTATTTTCTGGTTACAAACTTCAGCGTTCTGCTACCCACCTTGGTATTCTCTCTATGAGCCAAAGAGAGAGAGAGCATTCTCTATTTTCTGCCTTTGTGTGCAGACAAGGTACCTTTTCTGATTTTTCCCTGTCATGTTACAATGCAGGTAACTATAAGAGGTCTTTTAGTTCCTTGTTTCTTTCTTTTTCTATTCATTTATGGGATGTGGGCGTCGCTGGCAAGGCCAGCATTTATTGCCCATACCTAATTGCCCTTGAGAAGGTGGTGGTGAGCCGCCTTCTTCAACCACTGCAGTTCATGTGGTGACGGTGCTCCCACAGTGCTGTTCGGAAGGGAGTTCCAGGATTTTGACCCAGCGACAATGAAGGAATGGCGATATATTTCCGAGTCAGGATAGTGTGTGACTTGGAGGGGAACGTGCAGGTGATGGTGTTCCCTCGTGCCTGCTGCCCTTGTCCTTTTAGGTGGTAGAGGTCGCGGGTTTGGGAGGTGCTATCGAAGAAGCCTTGGTCAGTTGTCTCATTGTTTATGGTGTGCACAGATTTGTGGGTGAATTGGGATAGCCTCAACTTTCAGTGAACAATTTTGCACAAATATTAAGAAAAAATGACATTTATACTGATAGGTCAACCGTGGATCAGTGTGTAGAACTCTTGCCTCTATGTCAGAAGGTTGTGGGTTCAAGTCCCACTCCAAAGACTTGAACACAAAATGTAGGTTGACACTGCTGTGCAGTACTGAGGCAGTGCTGTACGGTTGGAGGTGCCATCATTTAGAGGAGATGTTAAACCAAGCCCTCTCAGGTGGACAGAAAAAAATCCCACATTATTTCAAAGAATCTTCAAAGAAGAGCACAGGTGTTCATCCTGGCCAATAATTACCCCACAACCAACATCACAAAACAGATTATCTGGTCATTATCATATTGCTGTTTATGGTAGCTTGTGGCATTTCCTACATTACAACAGTGACAACACTTCAAAAGTACTTAATTGGATGTGAAGTGCTTTGGGATATTCTGAGGTCATGATAACCAACAGACCATAAGAGATAGGAGCAGGAGTAGGCCATCAGGCCCCTCGAGCCTGCTCCGCCATTTAATGAGATCATGGCTGATCTGATTTTTACCTCAACTCCACTTTCCCGCCCTTTCCTCATATCCTTTGACTCCCTTGCTGAGCAAAAATTTGTCTAACTCAGCCTTGAATGTATTCAATGACTCAGACTCCACTGCTTTTTGGGGTAAGGAATTCCAAAGATTCACGACCCTCTGGGAGAAGAAATTCCTCCTCATTTCCGTCTTAAACGGGTGACCCTTTATTCTGAGACTATGCCCCCTAGTTTTACATTCCCCCATGAGGGGTAACATCCTCTCAGCATCGACCCTATCGAGTCCCCTCAGAATCTTGTATGTTTCAATAAGGTCTCCTCTCATTCTTCTAAACTACAATGAGTATAGACCCAACCTGTGCAATCTTTCCTCATAAGACAACCCTTCCGTACCCGGAATCAAGCTAGTGAACCTTCTCTGAACTGCCTCCAATGCAAGTATGTCCTTCCTTAAATAAGGGCACCAGAACTGTACGCAGTACTCCAGGCGTTGTCTCACCAGCACCCTGTACAGTTGTAGCATGACTTCCCTGCTTTTATACTCTATCCCCCTAGTAATAAAGGCCAATATTCTGTTTGCCTTCTGGATTACCTGCTGCACCTGTATGTTGACTTTTTGTGTTTCATGTACGAGGACACCCAGATCCCTCTGTACCACAGCATTTTGTAGTATTTCTCCATTCAAATAATATTTTGCTTTTTTATTTTTCCTTCCAAAGTGGATGACTTCACATTTTCCCACATTATATTCCATCTGCCAAATTTTTGCACATTCGCTTAACCTGTCGATATCCCTTTGCAGATACTTTGGGCCCGATTTTACCAGGCCTGCGGGTTTCCGGCGGGTTGGATTTCGGGAGCGTGGTCAACACGCTCGGTGAAATTAGTGGGTTGCCCGCGCGATCGTAGCAGGCAACACACTAATTGGATCCACTTACCTGCTCTTCCGGGCTCCGCGCTGCTGGTCTGCGCGTCGGGCGGGCTGCGCATGCGCAGTACGATCTGTCAGCTGGAGGCTCTCTAGTTAAAGGGGCAGTCCTCCACTGACAGATGCTGCAACCAATAGAACACATTACAGCATGGAGCAGCCCAGGGGGAAGGCTGCTCCCAGTTTAATGATGCCTCACCCCAGGTATCATCAGATGAGGTGAGGAGGAGGGGGAGGACAGAGCTCTTCCACCCGGCGGGCGGGAGGAAGCGGCCTGCCTCTGCCACCAAGAAGGCCTGGCTCGAGGTGGCAGAGGAGGTCACCTGCACCACCAACATATCGTCCACCTGCATACAGTGCAGGAGGCGCTCCAATGACCGCAGTAGGTCAGCCACAGTGAGAACACGTAGTCTTTCCCCTACACTCCATCTGCCACAACACTGCCCCCACCCCACATCTCCTTCGGCACCGCTAACACCACTCTGTCACATCACCCCTCATACCCACTCAAACCCCATCCTCATCTTACCTGCACCTACTCACCTCGCGAGTACTCACCCCGCCACTAACACGCAACCCAATCCTCATACAATCTCATGGCTCTATCCCATACTCACCCTCTCGTGCATCTCCCTCACGGCCAGCCTCACTCAACCTGCCACCACCTGTGCTGCAGCCACAGGGCATGCATCACATATGTGCAGTTAGGCAGCGTAAGGCAAATGTGTCATGAGCATGAAGGGGATGCACAAGGGTGTTTGAGGGTTTGTTATGGGTGTTACCTATATTGAATTTCAGAACAACTCACATCACACATTATATTGGCACCACCACTGCCATGTCTCCACGAATCCTGTCTGTTTTGTGCAATAATGCTCGCTCCTGGGTATCACTATGAGGACCCACCACTGATGCCACCCATTGTGTTACTGCAGAGTAGGTGCAGGTGTATTTGCAGGGCTCTTCCGCGCAGACGACTGAGAGACATCGGCGGTGTAGCCGGCTGCACCCTGGAAGGATGCGGAGGAGAAGTTGTGGAGGGCAGTGGTGACTTTGGCAGCGACAGGTAAGCAGATGGTGCTGGGGCCAGCCAGGAGCAGCTCGGCATGAAAGAGGCTGCAGATGTCCATGACTACATATCGAGTGAATCTGCGCCTCCGTGTGCACTGCTCCTCGGAGAGGTCCGGGGAGCTGCGCCTCGGTCTGTGGACCCTGTGGCGAGGGTAGTGCCCTCTGCGACGCGTCTCTCTCTGCGGTAGCCCTCCCTCCTGCTGTACAGGTGGATGTGTCACAGCACTCTGTTGTGGAGCTCCACGTGTCAGAGGTGGACGGCGTGGATGGCGAGGCTGGTGATGTTGTGCGCCCTCCGAGGAGGTCATGACTGCAGCTACGGCGGCCCCCATCCGCAATATGTACATCTGAGGGGGTCCGCAAGGTAGGCACATGTCTCCGGACCCCGGGGTGAGTGTGCAGGTTGGTGACTTTGACCCTCAGGAGGGGGGTGGTGGAGGCCAAACTTTGTCCCAAGTGACAGAGCGGCCTCCTGCAATGAGTGAGGGTCTCCCCCCCCCACCCCCCCCACCTGTCAAATGGACCTTTGCAGCTGCCACAGGCTGACGGCTGCAACACGTCCAGTTCAACTAGGACTGTTTCCCCCAGTGTGTGAAACAGTCCCATGTTTCCCCAAAATCACACACAGTCCCTTAATCAGGTCAGTTAATGACCTGAACAAGCAAAATAAATACACTCAAGTGGCATCCCGCTGGCTTTAATTGCCTGCGGGATTCCCACCAGCGGGGGCTACGCACGCACCCCCGCACATCATCGGGGAACCCGGAAGTGGGCGGGATCCTGGCGCGATCCGGTCACGTGCCTGGATATCGGGATTTTCGGGGCCCCCCCGCTGGAAACGCACACGAAACCCGCTGGTAAAATCGAGCCCCTTGTGTCCTCATTGCAACTTGCTTTTCCACCTATCTTTGTATCGTCAGCAAATTTGGCCACAAGACACTCTGTTCCTTCATCCAAGTCATTGATATATATTGTAAATAGTTGTGGCCCCAGCACTGATCCCTGCGGCACCCCACTAGTTACAGATTGCCATTTTGAAAATGACCCTTTTATCCCGACTCTTTGTTTTCTGTTAGTTAGCCAATCCTCTATCCGTGCCAGTATATTACCCCCAACACCATGAGCTCTTATCTTGTGCAGTAATCTTTTATGTGGCACCTTATCGAATGCCTTTTGGAAATCCAAATATACTGCATCCATTGGTTCCCCTTTATCCACCCTGCCCATTACTTCCTCAAAGAACTCTAATAAATTTGTCAGACATGATTTCCCCTTCATAAAACTATGTTGACTCTCCTTGATTGTATTATGAGTCTCCAAATGTCCTGCTACTACTTCCTTAATAATGGACTCTAGCATTTTCCCAATGACAGATGTTAGGCTAACTGGTCTACATTTACCTGCTTTCTGTCTCACTCCCTTCTTGAATAGGGGTGTTACGTTTGTGGTTTTCCAATCTACTGGGACCTTTTCAGAATCTAGTGAATTCTAGAAGATTACAACCAAAGCATCCTCTATCTCTGCAGCCATTTCCTTTAAGACCCTCGGATGCAAGCCATCAAGTCTAGGGGACTTGTCAACCTTTAGACCCATTAGTTTACCTAGTACTTTTTCCTCTAGTGATAGTGATTGTTTTTAGTTCCTCCCTCTCCTTTGCCCCTTGATTTTCTACTATTATTGTTATGTTATTAGTGTCTTCCACTGTGAAGACAGATACAAAATATCTGTTCAATTCCTCTGCCATTTTGTTGTTTTCCATTATTATTTCCCCAGTCTCATCCTCTAAGGGACCAATGTTTACTTTAGCTACCCTCTTCCTTTTTATATACTTGCAGAAGTTTTTACTGTCAGTTTTTATATTTCTTGCTTGTTTACTCTCATAATTTATTTTCTCACTATTATTCTTTTAGTCATTCTTTGCTGGTTTTTAAAGTTTTCCCAATCTTCGGGCTTACCAGTAATCTTTGCTATGTTGTATGCTTTTTCTTTTAACCTGATACTATCCTTGACTTCCTTAGTTAGCCATGGTTGGTTCACCCTTTTTGTAGAGTCTTTCCTCCTCACAGGGATATATTTTTGTTGCGAGTCATAAAATATCTTTTTAAATGATAGGCCCGATATAAATGGAAGTTCTTTCTTATTGGTGCTTGACAGGTTTGTTAATGAATCATTATTGTGGATGGGCTGTTTATTCCTATAATTAAAATTACATTTTCAAGAATTGCACACTTCAAAACTCCACAACTTTGTTCACAGGTTGACTATTAATAAGAAAGGAATGGCATTTTTCCTGTTTTTTGTCTGAAGGGAGGAAAATGTAACCCGTTATTTTTGACGTGTAGCACAATAGCAAATGGCGCACGTAAAACTGAAGAAGATTAGAGTTTAGAGTGAAGACAGCAATTCTTCTCCACAAGGTTTTTTTTTGGCATGAAAACATATTGGCAGATGAACTTAAATGTCGCCTTGCTAAATTTTCAGATGTCATAATTTATGAAAAATGATCAGCAGCTCCTCAGGAGGCAGTGCTAATATTTCAACCTGATCTATTTACCATATTGTCAAAACCCGTCAGAAGATACTATAGTCTACTCTGACGAGGAGTAAATTCATTATTGTGGATTGGCTGTTTGTTTGTTTGTTTGTTTGTTTATTTATTTATAAATGTGGAACTCGCTACCACAAGGAGTAGTTGAGGCGAACAGTGTCGTCGCATTTAAGGGGAAGCTAGATAAACACATAAGGGAGAAAGGAATAGCAGGAAATGCTGGTAGGGTGAGATGAAGCAGGATGGAAGGAGGATCATATGCAGCGTAAACACCGACATGGACCAGTTCGGCCGAATGGCCTACTTCTGTGCTATAAATTCTATCTAATATGCAATATTTTTCTGCAAGAACCATACTGCCACACAACTATTTTCCCACAGTCTTAACCATTTTGATATTCAAGGGACCTCAGTCTTGTCTGTTTCTTTGCTTTGTCTCTGCTTTTAATAATGAAAATGTTAATAAACAAGAAGTAAAATGAAATCCCAGTGTGCAAATTGAAGTTAATCCTGCTCTCTGGGTTCTTTCATACGTAAATATAGTTTTTGTCGCCGCTTCATGAACCACGTCATGGCGATATCCTATTTTCTAAAGAACCTGTGGCTTCTGGAAATGTGAGTCTGTACAAAATAAGATTAAATCTGTTCCATTGTGCTTAAAACCAGAATAATGATTTAGGAAGAGAGTTAGAAGATAAAAGTTGATTTAGTGCTTTGTTTAACATTAAATCAAGAAACAAAAATACATTTTATTGTCTATTTTAAAAATGCTATTTAGATAACGTTTTATTATAATTTTTAAAGACTCCGTTGCAATTTGACTAAAATTCTTATTAAAGGGAAGCTGATATGTTCAAAGTCTATTTCTAGTGAGTGCTGAAAAAGCTGCAATTTGTATTAAAATATTAAAATCAGTCGCACATATGAAGGATTCACATTGTGCCACACTTTATAATCAAAATGTTTGATTATTTATATCTCTTAGCAACAATAGGATAGTTGGGTCCTGGCTATGTACCAGAATTGCTGTCTTCAGCCAGAAGAGCAGACTGCACACAATTTTGCTGAGCCAGCTCATTTTCATAATTATTCATCGGTCCCAGTTGCAACTTTGGCCTTTTGTTCGGAAGCTAGCCTAATTCGAGAGGGGGAGGCAGAAATTGGAGGGGGGGGGAGAAATTGCGATCTAGTCGAAATTTAAAGGGATGTGACAACAACAATTTGTATTTATACAACGCCTCGAACATAGTGAAACATCCCAAGGCGCTTCACAGGAGCAAATATCAAACTAAATTTGACACCGAGCCACATAAGTGATATTGGGACAGGTGACGAAAAGCCTGGTCAAAAAGGTAGATTTAAAGGAGGAGAAAGAGGTAAAGAGGTAGAGAGACAGAGAGGTTTAGGGAGAGAATTCCAGAGCTTAGGGGCCTAGATAGCTGAAGGCACGGCTGCCAATGGTGGAGCAATGAAAATCGGGGATATGTAAGAGGCTAGAATTGGAGGAGCACAGGGATCTTGGAGGGTTGTAGGGCTGGAGGAGGTTTGAGGCCATGGAGGGATTTGAAAACAAGGATGAGAATTTTAAAATCGAGCAATTCCCGGACCGGGAGCCAATGTAGGTCAGCGAGCACAAGGGTGATGGGTGAACGGGACTTGGTGCGAGTTAGGACACAGAACAGTAGAGTTTTGGATGAGCTCAAGTTTATTGAGGGTGGAAGATGGGAGGCCGGCCGGAAGAGCATTGGAATAGTCGGTCTAGAGGTAACAAAGGCATGGAAGAGGGTTTCAGCAGCAGATGAACTGAGGCAGAGGCGGAGACAGACGATGTTACGAAGGTGGAAGTAGGCGGTCTTGGTGAGGGAGCAGATATGTGTTCGGAAGCTCATCTCAGGGTCAAATAGGACGCCAAGGTTGCGAAGGGTCTGATTCAATCTCAGACAGTGGCCAGGGAGAGGGAAGGAGTCGGTGGCTAGGGAACGGAGTTTGTAGCGGGGACCAAAGACAGTGGCTTCGGTCTTCCCAACATTTAGTTGGGTTGGAGGAAATTTTTGCTCATCCAGTACTGGATATCGGACAAGCTGTGTGACAAATGAGAGACAGTGGAGAGGTCGAGGGAGGTGGTGGTGACAACTTAATAGTACGTGGCTACAAAAAGGAACAAATCTTCTTTCAGCTTTCAGAGAGGTTTCAAAGGCATGGAAAATCCCTTGCACACATTCAAAATGGGCTTTGTTTGGGAAAAAGTGCAACCTTGGTAAAAATGCCAGAAAATTGTATTTATTTAAGTATTTTTGCATCTCTGGGGTGCTACTGAGGCTATGTCATGAAATGTACTCGCGCACTGTAGCACACAAATTGCAGCCAGACACAAAGTCGCAAAAGGAACCATGTCTAAGAACTATTCACCCAATTTTTCCCATCCTCCTGCAAGCATTTCTTGGAAGATCCAAAAATCTACACCAATGCGTTTTGCCCCTGGTGGTTGGGATAAGGCCTGCTGAATTTGGGCAGGTTCACATATTATGTTCATGTTCCTTTAAAGGAAGATATTTCTCAGAAACTATTACAGTGTAAGATCTATCAAATCTATTGAAGGTAATTCAGAGGCTTCAGAGGGCAAGCAGGGATTGCACAACATAATTTTTTTAGACAGAGGATTGTTGGAGCATGGAATAAATTGCAACACAATACTGTGGGGACATTGAGAAAGCAGCTTGGCAGGTTTTAGGTGCAAGGACTAGAAAAGTACAAACATCATGGCCTAAATTTTAACTTGAAAGAAACGGGTGGGTTGGGGGCGGGAGGGCAGTACAGTAAAAAAAATGTTAATTCTAATACCCGCCTCCAAATTGCTCATTTCCAGTTTTAACAGGGGCGGGACAAGGGGTGGGCGACCAATCCTCTCTCAGGAGGCGGGTCAGTCACTAAAAGCTTTCGAGGAGGCTGGAGGCCTCCATTTTTACAGCTTCTTTGCTTTTAACCCGTGGGAGCCGGGATTCCCAGGCCTTCTCCTTCACGAGAGGAGGTGAAAAGGCCCGAATCTGCAGGTCAGTGCCTTTATAGCACAGCTTTTGGGCCCAAAGAAGCAGGCGTGCTTCCCCCAGGCCCAGCAAGCCTACCAGCAGCGGCCACCCCTAAAATCCCATCCCCCCCCCCACTCACGTTCTCTGACCCAGCCCCCACGATCTCCGACACCCTCAATGACTCCCGCCTCCAATCCCTGATGTCCCCCGACCCCCCCCCCCATGACCTCTGATGACTCCCGACCCCCCAATGACCCCTCCCCCGACCCTCCCCCCCCCCCCCTCCCCACCCCCTCCATCCCATCTAAGACTTATCTTCTCACATCCGCTTCCTGCCTCTTCTCCTGTCCGACTGAGGCCAGCCTGTCAATCCAGCAGGCCTCCGGGGCAGGAAGCCGACAAAAAAAAAAGACGTCTTATATCAAAATCGTAAGGACATCCTAGAAACCCGTACTTCCAGATTTCCCATTAGGAATCCCCCCCACCCCCCCGACCCTACTGTCTTCCAGCTGCGGGCAAAAATTATGTCCATATAGATTTAAAGGTATCCTGCCAAATGGTTAGATGTAAATTAATTTTAATATTCCTGCACAATATTGTTAAAATATTGGATGTGCATTTATATAGCACCTTTCATGTTCTCAGGATGTCCCAAAGTGTTTGACAGCCAATGAATTACTTTTTGAAGTGTAGTCGCTGTTGTTATGTAGGCAAATACGGCAGTCAATTTACACACAGGAAGGTCCCGAAAACAGCAATAAGATAAATGACCAATTAATCTATTTTTAGTGGTGTTGGTTGAGGAATAAATTTTGACCAGACACTAGGACTACTCCTCTGCAGATAGCACCATGGGGTCTTTTATGTCCACCTGGACCATGGTTTAACAGCACCTTCAACAATCTAGCACTCTTGTCAGTATTGTGCTGTGGTGTTATCCTATATTACATGCTCAAAGTCTCTGGAGTGGGGGTTGAACCCATGAAACCTTCTGACTTAGTGGCACGAGTGCTATCATTGAGCCAAACCTAACACTGATCAAGAGCTGTGATGTAAATAAGTACATAGTTGTGATGCTCAAGACGTAAAATAGATGGAAAGCTGAATTGTCTGCTCGTTCTAAGTTATCTTATATTCTAATGATTTGTCCACCATTTGGAATGAACTGTTCATAACCAGACTACACTTTCTAAAAGGGAAGCTGGAGATTGGAATAAGGTTTGATGTTGTTTAATTTGACCTTTTCCGTCTCACTGAAGCAATATCAGTTTGATTACCGATTAGGAGGTGATTACATCCTAGTTATGTCCTAGCCTCCTCTTAATTATATACCTTTTACACCTTTCCTATTATTCAAGTGCTGATTGACAGCATTGCAATGTCGCCAGTATAGTGAAGGTCATTCAGCTGGCAGGCTGGACGAATCTGTAATCTCTCCATTTAAAAAAAAGCTTATTTTCAGTCGTTCAGTGTTCTCCGGAGCATTTAATCAATGGCTACTTCAAAGGGAAGAGGTAAACATGTGTAACCAAGGCACTGGAGAACCATTCTGAATCCAAACCACAAATGTTCACATACCATTTGGATATCATCTACAGAATCCTAATTAAAAGCAAAGATAATGTTCCTGAATATAGTGAATCAAATGCCTATTTAAAATTAAGGAAGTTTACCTGGCATTGCTATTGGAATTCCATAGTGTTTTTATTCGTATGAATATCAAGCAGCAGGATAGTCCAATCCGGAAGTACTGTATTGCACTACTGACTGTTACCGACAAGCAAAAGCCAATGGAGTTGGCTGCTGGAGGTGAAGAATTAGCGAGGAGTTGACCAGCGACATCCATAATACATCACAGCGATAGCGAATTCCTTCGAGACAAAATGGTGTCTGGCATTTCCTACCTGGGCAACGATGTTTTTTTTTATTCGTTCACGGGATGTGGGCGTCGCTGGCAAGGCCGGCATTTATTGCCCATCCCTAATTGCCCTCGAGAAGGTGGTGGTGAGCCGCCTTCTTGAACCGCTGCAGTCCGTGTGGTGACGGTTCTCCCACAGTGCTGTTAGGAAGGGAGTTCCAGGATTTTGACCCAGCGACAATGAAGGAACGGCGATATATTTCCAAGTCGGGATGGTGTGTGACTTGGAGGGGAACGTGCAGGTGGTGTTGTTCCCATGCGCCTGCTGCCCTTGTCCTTCTAGGTGGTAGAGGTCGCGGGTTTGGGAGGTGCTGTCGGTAAATGGTTCCACCGTCTTTCTGCCATTCTGAGGTACAGAATGGCAGAAAGACGGTGGAACCATTTACCGCTCAGGCTTTTGTTGGTGAACTTTTGAACATCTCAAGAAAGATAAAATGTCGCCACAATTTTACTTTACTTAAATGAGTGTTCACAAAATGTTCAGCTCTGGGGATTTTCTTGTTCTCAGCTGACGTCCATTTATTGTGCACTTTGCAGCCGAGACCACAAGATGGCGGTAAAGAGCGGGTACCCAGTGGAACCCTTGTTTCGTTCCCTCACGGGGGCACTGAGCCAAATTTGTCAGTTGACTGGTTTTAAAATAACGGAACAACATGAGATTATAACTCGTTTGAAACAAAAAGACAACATTTCAGACCGTGTGAAGATATAGAAAGCACTGCTGAAAAATTTAAAGCGCTCATTATTCCTGCATCATTAACCATGCGGTTTTACTCTGAAAAGATACGGGTTAATGGCTCAGATTTTGCTGTCAAAATAACGGTGAGCTAATGGCGCTCTCCGTTAGTTATGCGCAAATGGTACAGCAACCTCAGGCAAGGGGCAGATGCGCGGATAAATGCGGAAATCCATGTGTTACTGTCCAAGATGCGTCGCTCCACTGTTAGCTTCATGAAAACGACTGCCTCACCATTGAAATGTATTGAACGGTGTGAAGTTGCTGTCTTTGTGCAATAGATATGAACTAAACTCATCACAGAAAGTTAAATCAAGTCATTTCAGTCTAAGTATCCTTTTAATGACGTGATAAGTGTTAATTACTGCCAATTAATCTCTCTGGCACTGAAAATTAACTATTACAAGTGTGGAATCTCATTCCTTCAGGTTTTAATTGTTATTTGAGATTATAAAAATGTAAAATTTTACATTTGATTTTTTTTTAACTTTTCCTTCCTGTCTCTTTTTTCTCTCTCTTAATCCAATCTTTATTTTTCTTTCTGTACCTGATTTGACATTGAACTCACCTACTCTAATTTATACTTCCTTCTCAGTCCTTGTGCTGTTTATCCTTCAATCTGATTAGTTAAGGGGATACACAGTTACTTGCCCTGTGCACTCAGGTCCCAGATACCCTGTTTCTCTCGCTGCGACGTTATCAGCTCGCACTTTCAGCAACTCGCCACGCAAAAAATTCAAAACCTAAACGTGCAAGGGCAAGTCTAACTAACGGCAGACGTTGTTAGATACTCTGCCACAGCAAATTATGGCCCGATATTTTTTCTCAGCTGTTTGTCCATGATAAGAAGGTAATTCCCACAAAAACACAGGACATTTTGTCTCACCTAAGGAGGGAGTTAACAAGCAGATCCCTAAACACTAAAAGAGCCTTAGCTCACCAGTCTGTAAACTTTGTCAATGTTTTTTTTAGAAAATGAACATTCAGTGTGCAGAAGCAGTTTTACATCATACTGATGCTGAAGTTATATTGGACATGCAGCCTGAATCTGGTGTTAGGACCCAGTTGCTGTAAGTTTAGTGTAAATGTGAAGCAGTTTCAGCTTTGCACTGACGTCATACTTGTTGAGTGTGAACGTAACTGGGTAATACCTGCTTAATTACAGGGGGAATAATGATTGGGCATCTGCTGTAGTTAACATCAAAAAAATAAATTCTAAATTCCCAGTTTCCTACTTATCAATCACATATGAAGAACTGCTAACTGTAATCGGGATTCTAAAGAATCCACTTCATCTGTAAGGCACTAACTAATCATTGTGACAAGAAGCAAAACTGAATGAATCAAGCGAGGAATAGCTTTAAAAAGAAAACCATCATCTTTCTAAAGTGGGTTTTAATAGAATGGATTCTTGTAACAAAATTAAATGAAATAGTCACCAAAGTGTTGATACTGAAATGCAACAAAATCTGATGATTCATAGATTCCATTGCTAGAAGCTGAGAGGCTAGTGGTTTGAAACATGGCAACCCTGAATTTATGCTGCAGGATAATGGAATATTATTCAAAGCACCTTGGGACGTTTTACTACGTTAAAGGCGCTATTTAAATGCAAGTTGTTGTTGTTGTAGGATATGCGCAAATGAATGCTTAATGTATTCATCTGAAATTCCCCTCTCTGCTAATTTAGTTAATTAAGTTTAAAAAAAAACAATAGGATGCCACATATAATTCCAGGGCCCCTCTTTCAGTGAAGTTTCTGCTTAGTTTAAAATGCTTGCAGTCCAAATGACTTTAGCCTAGGTTCCTGGATTCTCTCCTTTCCTCCATTTTCCTCCCCTTCCTATCCCGAAGGATCTGGCTCTTGGTGGGGGGTGATTTTGCAAATGGGATAGGTAGCACTCCATTACCTTGCCCAAGACGTCATTTTTCATGCGTGAGCATAGAATGTGAGCATCAATAGGATATTGAACCATAGACGCCATCACAGACAAGCCAAGCCCAATCCTGTCCACGCTGATCTTCTGAGTTCACTGAATAGTGAATCAGAGTAAGAATCCTGTTTCATTTCTCTCTTCTTAGCCCCGGATCCTAAGGCCAATTGGATCCAGGATCAGCTAATTAACCATAGACCAGACATGAAACCAGAGCAGCAAGAAATCTGTGTTCCTCGATATCACATCAAGAGCTTTTACTCACTACACCACCAGGGAAACGTAATTTGGATTACTGTTTACTTGTTCACTTTTAATCATTTTTGTTTAAACTCAAAAATATCCTAATTGGATTCTGTTTTGTAAATAAACAAGGCACAATCCAATAAGAATGTTAGTAAACAAAATCTGTAACAACCCAAATGAAATGCAATGAAAAAGCAACATTCGGAAATGTCACAGTTACTAGAATTCAAGGCAACTACATGATCTGAACTGACCAGCAAAAGGTGTTAAATTTGCCAATTTGTCCATCTTACTGGACAGATGCAGTAATTATTGCGATACTTTTTCATTCGACCCATATATAATAAAGAAAGAGCTTGCCAATAATCCAAGAAGCAAATTAAATACACAAGTTTCATCACGTTAGAAAATCTGAATAAAATCCCTCGCAACTGGTTGTGGTTTTCAGCTTTGGAGTCAGTATTGCCCCAACACCCTCAATTCCTTTGGGGGAAACTTTGTGCAAGTTGGGATGTGGATAAAGCTGAAACTGAATCTCAAAAAGCCCAGGCTGGCCCAACAGGGACCGCGAACGATTGTTTCCTGTCAGCGGAATGCAAAGTAACACAGGGTTCTGTGGCTCGTTTGGCAAACATTCCAAACTGAATTAGGATGTGCAGAGAGGATGATCTTTTGGGTGCAGGGGGTGAAACAGAAGAAAAACATAAGTCATGGTGTGTGTTTACTTTGAGGGAAAGGGGGGTCAGGGGAGTGTGATTATGGTCATAGTTTAGAACAGCTTAGAAAAGAAAGACGTGCATTTATATAGCGCCTTTCATGACCTCAGGACGTTCCAAAGCGCTTTACAGTGGTCACTGTTGTAATGTGGGAAACGTGGCAGTCAATTTGCACACAGCAAGGTCCCACAAAAGCAAAGTGAAAATAACTAGATAATCAGTTTTAGTGCTAGCACTGAGCCACAGCTGGCACTTTTATATGTATTATTGTAGGTCGCACGAGAGCAGTGGAAGCAATAGGATGGTCTGGACCATTCACAAAAATTGAAATTGACAGCGGAAAATTAAATTATAAGTTAACATTTCATTTAGGCTGCCTTGAAATCTACAATCTTCATCTAAAGCCTTCTGTATGAGTGCTTCATTTTGTAGCATCTCAGTAACAATTCTAATAGGGACTGGGGAATTTACATTCTGTACCATTGTATTTTTTAAATACAACACTGGTTCCTTGAGCAGCAACATCATCAAATTGTCTGGATGTGCACAATTATTCATTTCTTGCTTTGTAAGTCAGGTATACTGACAGCGAAATCCATTTATGAAATCACCCCTTTGAGAAAAAGTAATAAAATTCTAAAATCTCCGAATATTTCAGAAAGACTATGCCACCCAAACTCACTTGCTTTTTTGCAGCCATTTTCTAATAAAAACTACTTTTCATTAGCATTATTTTGACCGATATACATTTACATTGTTTTCATAAACTCGCTGTGAAGAGAATCAATTTAGCTGCAATTAATTAACCATTTATTCAGTTCAGACCGTAGCAGTCTACACTTGTGGGCAGAAACTTCTCTGCCAATATGCTTTAAATCCATTTTAAATATTTGTTTTCAGTCACATAACATAGACAGTTATAACAATGTTAATGTTAAATTGTTTTCAGTACTATCTTGTGCTCAGTTTTTATATTCGATAGAAAGAAAGAACTTGCATTTATATAGGGCCCTTTCAAAACCTCGGGACGTCCCAAAGCGCTTTACAGCCAATGAAGTATTTTTGAAGTGGAGACAGTGTTGTAATGTAGGAATTAGCTAATTTCTGGTGACTTAAAATGGGCAGATACAAGATTTTGTTTATAAAACAGCACTTATCAAAAACTGTAGCTCCATTATAAACTTCCTTCAATTTGACAAGTACAAATGAGGACCACTACTTAGCAACCCCACATGATTTTCAGCTTTCATAGCAACAGAAAGTGTACAAGAGGAATACAGAATGACAGACATGCAGAGAGAAAGAAAATGTGTAAAAAGCAAATTGAGAGAGTTGGGGACACACAGAAGTGAGACAGAAATATGAGAGTTTGAGGCAATAAGAGACAACAAAAGTATATGAGAGACAGAGGGAGCCATAGAGAGAGAAAGACAGAGGCAGGAACATAGAAACAGGGAGAGGGTCATAGATAGAATTGGAGTGTGTGGAGATGAGCAGAAACAGCTATGGAAAGAGAGACACACTTTGGGGAAAAAAAAATTGTGTGTGAGCAGTGCCACAGGACAGCAGCTAGTGATGTAAAATCCCATACCCCAAACAAACAAACAGTGAAGGTTAAGAGTTTATTCCCCAATTTATGCAACTATATTTCTTTATTTATGCAACTATGATGCACGAGTGGAATATTTTTATTGACCTGCAGTTAGTAAGGAAAACACTATTGATTTATTTATTTTCTAGAGACTATTAATCAATAAACACATAATTCACTGTCTCTGAGGAGATCTACAAGCATCCAAATCATTTCAATGGCAATATGCATCCGTCCCTCTTCCATTCGAGGCATATAAAATTATGACGGGATTAAATAGAGTGGATAGGGAGGACATATTTCCCTTAGCAGAGGGGTCAGTGACCAGGGGGAGTAGATTTAGAGTAATTGGTAGAAGGATTAGAGGGGAGCTGAGGAGAATTTTTTTCACCCAGAGGGTAATGGTGGGGTCTGGAACTCACTGCATGAAAGGGTGGTAGAGGCAGAAACCCTCAATTCATTCAAGAAGTACTTGGATATGCACTTGAAGTGCTGTAACCTACAGGGCTATGGACAAAGTGCTGGAAAGTGGGATTAAGCTGGATAGCTCTTTTACGGCCAGCATGGACACGGTGGGCTGAATGGCCTCCTTATGTGCCATAACTTTCTATGATTCTATGATTTCCCAGCATTCCCTTGCAACAACATAACCTGCCGATCACCATGAGCAATGCCACTGGTGATCTGCTAGTATAACCTAAAACATCCCGTTCATACCGGTTCACACAGGGTGGTCCTTGGAATTGCATCATATTAGAAGCAGATCACTGTTTATCATTACATGTAACTTTTAGTTCTTCTTTATAGGAATTGAGGAGAGATTTTTAGACCCAGTGGTAGAGGCAGAAACTCTCATCACATTTAAAAAGTTCTTGGATATGCACTTGAAGTGCTGTAACCTACAAGGCTACGGACCAAGAGCTGGTAAGTGGGTTAGGCTGAATAGCTCTTTTTCGGCTGGCACGGACACGATGGGTCGAATGGCCTCCTTCTGTGCCGTAAACTTCTATGATTCTATGATTCTATACATGCCCCAATATTTTAAGATTATCGTTGCCCGCATTTTCTGCTCTCAGACCCAGAGAATTAATGGGAAGTTTGGTTCTTCCAACATACAAAAGAGTCTAAGATGTTCACACAGATTTCTCGCATTCTGCTGTTTCTTGCCGGTAGACGGGGTCCACACATCTCCCCTCCCCCTTTTCTGTTGAGCCTGCCAATCAGAATTTCCAGAGAGGCAAGTTCGGTCTCTTAGCTGTGGAATGGCCACCATTGAATGTGAAGTCATTAGGTCCTAAATCATTTCCTTAGTCTCCAATCCACCTTGAGGCCAGTGCCTTTAGCCTTTTCCACCACCCCCACCACCCTACTGCTTTACCCTTTCACACCTTTTGTCAATATCAGTGATTTCATGAACATTATTAAAATTAATAATTTGAAGTTTCTTACTTCCAGAATTATTAAATTCAGGAAGTCACTTCTGGACCATTGTACTAGTTCTGTTCCAAGCGTAGAATTCCAAAGTGCCAAACCGTTTCTCATTAATTTGATTTGTCTGAGATTCTTGATCTACCTGGAATACTTGAGTATAAGATACTGGTTGAAACATAAATTGCTCCATAATTATACATTTTTAATGTTGAGCAGACAGAATATAATCAATCAATTGCCAAATTTCATCTGGAGAATGGAGCACAATTTAAAAGTCTAATCAGGTTTGCATAAAATACACTTTAAATGTTTTCAGGTTTTGTTCTGTTTTGATTAAGTACTGAATGAGCTATGATTGAGTTAGCTGTGATATAGTGATTTAGAAACTGGCTTTTTATCTATTTATGGGAATCCTGATTCAAGCATCACATTTCTTGTCAATGTTTGTGTTTATCAGGATTTAGTTTGCATACCTTTGTATATAATTTTGAAAATAACCCTTTACATTGCACATGTGGTACCTTTATTGCGATGAAAAAAGATATTTACATAAATTGCACTGTAATTCTTAACATATTAGTTACTTTTATAACATCTCCCCAGCCCCCAACCTCTACTGTTAAGAAGGACAAGAGCAGCTATATCATCACCTTCAAGTTCCCCTCCAAGTCACACACTATCCTGGACATACATTGCCATTCTTTTATTGTCACTGGGTCAAAATGATGGAATTCTGTACCGAACATGACCATAAGGGGGCAGTCACCACAAGGACTGCAGTCGTTCAAGAAGGCCGCCTATTCTTTACCATTCAAATTATCAGGTGTATTGCTATCTCCACTGATGTACAGGTGCTTGTGAATGTTCCGTATGCTGCAGAGAAAGTGGAGTTTTTCTGCCAAGTTCCTCCTATTCCTGGACCAACTGAGGAAGTTTGTCAGCCGTTGGATAGTTTTGTCCAAATGAGGGCTTTCACTGGGGGGGAAGTCGCGTTGCCGTGGGAATTGTAGTGATGGGGCCGGCTTCATGACAGGAAGACGCAGTGCCCTTGTGGCAAAGTTGCAGATTGTGGACTCGCGCTGTCCGATCCATCAGGAAGCCCTTCACGATGTTCTCAGCAGTAAATTGAAGCTGTAAATTTTATCAAAGCATTTTCAGTTTATCCACAGCTTTTGACTGACTGGTACAAAACTAACAAACAGCAGTCGTTCCTGCACGCTGAAAACTATTGGTTTCTGAAGGTGGGGAGGGTGGGACCACCAACTCAACCTCCATGTACTACATGAGGAAGTTTGCGTGTTTCCTGCAGACAGCAACTCCTCTCTAGTTCGTTATTTTGAAAATCCTCACGGTCACTTTGTTAGCCAACATATTCAAATATATGAATTCACTCAGCATGTCACGTCAGGGGTGAAATGGATAACATTATTTTCATTGTTTTAAAAGAGAAAAAACTGGGTTGAGGCATTGAATGTCAAATTTGCCTTCCATGAATGGAGAAAGGACCCCTGTGCTCCTTTGAGTCACTGGAATGCTTCATTCAAGAAGACGAGTTTTTTGCTATCAGCTGAAAGTGTCCAGTTTGTCGTTGCTCAATAGTTAACTCAGCTACAAGATCATTTGCAGGAGTACTTTCCTGAATCTGGCAGCAATGAAGGTGATGACTGGGTCATTACTGTCATTAACCAGCCACACCTGCAGCTAATTTGTCATCAAGAGAAAGAGAAAAGCCTCGTTGAATTGGCAAGTGATCAAACCCTGGAGCTGGCACTTCCCCAGAAGCTGCTGGCCATTTTTTGGCTGTCCATGCAACAGTAATCTCTTGAATGAGCCCAATGGGCTCTGAGGTGACTTTATTTCTTTTGCATCTGTCTATCTTTGTGAATCAGGATTCTGGTGCTGGCTGGACTTGAGGCGAAATAACAACCACATCTTAAGGTGGACCACGGGAACAGGAGCAGGCCATTCAGCCCCTCGAGCATGTTCCGCCATTCAATTAGACCACGGCTGATCTGTATCTTAACTACGTTTACCCGCCTTGGTTCCGTAAGCTTTAATACCCTCGCCTAACAAAAACCTATCCATCTCAGTTTTGAAATTTTCAATTGACCCCCAGCCACAGCAGCTTTTTGGTGGAGAGAGTTCTAGATTTCCACGACCCTTTGTGTGAAGAAGTGCTTCCTGACATCAAGAGCAACCTGACGCTGTACCTTTCCACCTGGGAACCCAAAATAGAGAAGTTGTGCCCACAAGTTGGGTCCACTGAAGACAAGAGAAACTTTACCAGCTTATTGCAAACGTATTTCATATTTTTAATTTGTTATCTGTATTCGAACATTAACATATGTATATATTGAACTTGAACATTATTTGTTCTTCTGCAATTTAGATACATTTAATCCAAAGTTACCTTGAATGTTGTAGTGTCTGGTGTGCTAGGAAAACACAACATTTTACGTTTTCTCCTTTTGCTTTGTCCAGTAACAACTAAGAGACTGCATGGCTTTTCTAAGCAGGCGGATGGACTCATTCTTACTGAGTTTGAAAACCCTCTGCTACTTGTGATAGGGATTAACGTCAAACCAAATTCAAGACCCAAATTGGTCTACATTAGTCTAATTTGAAGTGTTTCAAATCTGGCTACACATATGGTGTATATCCAGTGAAATAAAGCAAACAGCAAGGGATTAAACCAACAATACCTTTAAGCTTCAATGGTCAACATACAGAAAACTGGTTAGTATGACAACGGGTAGCTGAACTGACAGTACCAGTTTAATCAAAACTCTACATTATCACACCACATGCTTTCTGGTGACACTGAGAAGTTATGTTGTTTCACAGAAAGCCAAATAACTGATCTCATTTAAGCACTTGCTAGCTAGCTAGCTGATGCTGATTTTTTTTTTAAAGTCACTGCAGTATGACCTGTCCCATTTTCTGATTGAGTCAAAATCTAACTGGGGTTGTTATTGGCTCAGGTTTCTGTCGAGCTGAAGACTGCTGTTCTCCACTCCCTCCGTTGCACCATCCTCAGCTGATCTTTGAGCCACTGTTTCCTGACTTCTGAAACTCCCTCCCACAGTCTCTCCACCTTGCTTGCCTATCATTCCATGCTTCTCCTTGAATGTGTCTTCACCGCCACCAACCTTTCCATTATCCCCTTTATTCCTCCTGATCAGCGCCCACTGTTTGTTCTCTACCCTGTAAAGGGCTCTGAGAACATCCCTGCACAGGTAAAACTCTATGGGAACGTGGGTTGCTGGTGATTAAGGCACTGAGTCTCCTCAATCTCTCAGTGATACTTCATGAACGGATCGTCACCTTCAACTTTGCAGATGAAACATTTTCAAGGTGAATCATGTCTTGCGTCTCAACAGCGTGACTAATTCTAAATACGGAGTCTAGTTTTCTGAACACAAGTCGGGTAGCTTCAAAAATTCCTAACTTTCATTTAGAAGGTTGGTGAAGTAATCGTGGGGCCAAAAATCCACAGCCTATTTGGCGCAATCCCATCACGACTCTGGCGGGAGTGCAGCAAGAGGGCTGCATATCAGGCCGGGTCCCGAATACACAGGGTCCCAGCCTTCTGTTGCAGTTTCTGCAGGGCCTTGTAAGGGAAAGAGCACCCAAAACACAGCTAGCAACGTAGGAAGAGCAAGGTTGGTGACTAATTTCCCATGTCTCTGTGTATCATGTGCCAATTGTAAACAATTTTACAACACCAAGTTATAGTCCAGCAATTTTATTTTAAATTCACAAGCTTTCGGAGGCTACCTCCTTCCTCAGGTGAACGATGCTACCTCCTACCTGAGGAAGGAGGAAGCCTCCGAAAGCTTGTGAATTTAAAATAAAATTGCTGGACTATAACTTGGTGTTGTAAAATTGTTTACAATTGTCAACCCCAGTCCATCACCGGCATCTCCACATCATATCATTTGCCAGTTCACTGAGTGAGACCGGGCATACTGCAGCTCGAGTGGTGGAAGTTGGGTGTAGGCCTGGGTCACGGTCTGGAACCCTGAAGTCAGCAGGTCGTTTTTTTGGGGGTAGTCGGCACCTTACAGTGAAGGGGCATTGGTGGCTGCTTTCATTGGGAGGCCCCAACACATCCTCTTTCCGTTCTGGCTCTGCGGTTTGTGACCTCTCAGGCTAAGTAATTACCTTGAATGCACTGTTAGTAGCTTTAGTGTCTGCCCAAAGCATTTAAATGGTGGGACCTTCCCTTGACACCAGGACTAATGCTGGGCCCTAGATTTTGGGTCCTCAGTTCACTAAAAATGTGCACTAACATAAGCAAATAGGTTTCTTGTAGACAGTAATTAAAAAGAAAAATACCTACATCTCTCAGCAACATCTCAAAGATATATCATTGAATCATGCACTCAACTGAGCACAGAAGGAGGCCATTCGTCCCATCGTGCCTGTGCCGGCTCTTTGAAAGAGCTATCCAATTAGTCCCATTCCCCTGCTCTTTCCCTATAGCCTTGCATATTTCTTCTTTTAAAGTATTTATCCAATTCCCTTTTGTAAATTATTATTGACTCTGCCTCCATTCCTTTCAGGCAGTTCATTCCAGATGATAACTCGCTGCATAAAAAAAATTCTCTTCATCTCACCGCCCCCCTACCCCGCCCCGGTTCTTTTGCCAATTATCTTAAATCCGTGTCCTCTGGTCACCAATCCTCCTACCAGTGGAAACAGTTTCTCCCTATCCACTCTAACAAAACCCCTCATCATTCTGAGCACCTCTATTAAATGTCCCCTTAACCTTCTCTGCTTTAAGGAGAACAATCCCAGCTTCTGCAGTCTTTCCACATAACTGAAGTCCCTCATCCCTGATACCATTCTAGTAAATCTCCTCTGCACCCTCTCCAAGGCCTTGACATCCTTCCTAAATTGTGATGCCCAGAATTGGATACAATTCGCCACCTGAGGCCTAACCAGTGATTTATAAAGGTTTAGCATAACTTTCCATATACAGTGAAACCTGTAAATTAGGGACACCTAAAGGTGTCAGATGTTCTTTATTTGCTGGTGTCCTTATTTTCAAAATGGTCATTGTATGTACTGAATAATGAATTACTTTGAAGTGCAATGACTGTTGTTAAGTAGGTGAAACTTTATAAAAAGTTTCTCTCGTTATGGGTGCGTAGCCTGAGATCCACATGTATTGGCCCAAGGACATTTAGAAAAGGAACACTTTTGTGACAGACTTTTGTTTGACCTACTGTTCCAGCTTTTCTGATTGAAAGAACAAATATTAGGGTCTGCTTGCTGAGAGCAGCATCAATCACCTGAGACACACGGAGCAGCATAGTGCCTGGTTGATGCCAATTTATGCATCTACCCACTGTCATCCGAAATGAGCCAATCAATCTGGGCTGACCTTTTACAGTTGTGGGCAGGGAGTGATTTTAAAACAGTGTCGGATTCAAAGCCCTCCTTCATATCTTCACAGAGGTCCGGCAGTGCGAGTTTTTCACCCTCTGCTTCAGAATGATGCGACCGTTCTGGTTCAAGAAGAGGATCTTAGGGAACATACTTTCTGAGGGACTTGATGATATTTCTTATTGTTGTTTGCCTTCTAAGTGAAGAAGGTTGACGTTGTCACGATGGAATGCCATTTCAATACAGTGTGTGGTGTTTATCCTGTTTGAGATCAAATGACAGGAACTGAAGTCTTCTGTAATTCAGTCATCTGTTTACAGGTCTGCAAAGTATGTAAATAGTTTAGTGTCTGCTCGCCATGGCATGGTTCCAGCAAGCAATTTTCCACTAAAATTCTGCAGCTGGGACTCCATTCTGCCAACTGCTTATTATAAATAATATAAATTGACAGGTAGCATTTGGCCAAAAAACTGCGTTGAAGCTGTGGAATAGTGCAATAGTGTAAATAAGTACGTCTTTTACTTCAGTGATTGTTTAACTTACTCAGAAAAGCATAGCCCTATTCAAATTAATTTGTAGATTGATTTTAAAAAAGAAAAATGAGTGAATTTATTTGGTCAAATAAAATCAAATTATGCAGGAGGCGCAGAACTTTGTACATTCCATTTATATTCAAGCTAAGATCCCAGGAGGTTATGATGTGTCTCTCCAAGGCGCTGGAGTACTGGTCACTTTACTATAGCAAGGATCTGCAGGCATTAGAGGCAGTGCAGATGTGGACAATCAAATAGACCCGCAGCTCACAGCCCCTGAGCTCAGAGGCGAAGTCAGAGCCTGGAGTTGTTCACTCTGAAGAGGAGAAGCCCAGGAGATATTAGTCAAGTATTCAAGATCCTTAAGAGAACAGATAAACCGAACCTCGATTAATACGTTTGCGATTGCTACAAGTACTAGAACCGGACCAGGGACTGAAGCTCAACAGAGGGAAGATGCACACATAATTCAGATTCAACTACTTTACACAGAGGATGGTGAACTTGGGGAATGGACTACTCAGGAGTATGGTTGCCAACTCTGGTTGGATGTATTCCTGGAGGTTTCGTACCGCACTGCCATCTGCAATATTTTTATAACTAATAAACAAAAGTGTTCAAAGAAAATGTAAAAAACGCACAATTTTTCTTAATGCCCCAATGATTTCTCTCCCGGGTTTGCTCGCGGCCATGCCCAGGAGACTAATCTTTAATTCCTGGATACTCCAGGGGCAATCCTGGAGGGTTTGCAACCCTACTTTGGCAGGGGAGGGGCGGGGTGGGGTGGGGGGGTGTTGGTAGAGGAGGCTGATAGCATAGCAAAATATATGGTCGAATTGGGAAGACATTTTAGGGAATAGGTGATTGGGAAAAATTGTCATATGTATCTGAAATACTGAGATATGAGCACACCGATATTTAACGCTCTTGTCTGAAATTCCCCTCTCTGCTATTTTACTGGAAGAGTTAAGTTGTAATAGAAGAGAGAGGAACTTTGGTCGAGTGCATCAAATGTTTATCTGTTTGTATCCCACAGCCCAATTTTCAGCAATCAAGATTATACTCTATTTTGAACAAAATTCTTATGCAGGCATAATTTTTTTAATTACAGCTTCTAATTACTTCTAAACAAACGAACTTGGACCTATTTCTTTTTTTAAAACTAATATGACCTTTACATCTTGAGATTAAACTGGCAATGGAATCAAATTAAATGTAAACAGGGAAGGTACTTGTTAATCCAGGGACTGACATTTTGTTGTCATTTATAAGCAGTTTAATAACAGTCTTATAAAGAGAAAATATCTGAAGAATTACTTATTTTTTGCATTTCCTTAAAATACTTAAAATCCTTTAGACATTTCAAAAGAAATCTGTGTGAAATCATATACAGTGAAATGAATACAAAGTAACTGGATTACTTCCCACTGCTGCAATTTTCACTGGTTCTTTATTGTGTTTGCACTTAGGGGGGATTTGCAATTTCAAATAAAACAGAGGCTCAAAGCCAGACAGTGAATGAGAGCCACGATTTACAGCACAGCTGTAAAATCAGATTTATTCCCAATTTTTCAGCAGCTGCAAATTTCAGTAAAAATGCACCATCAGGAGCACCCGTTATCAGGTGTGGAACCCAGTCTGGGAAATATACAGCGGAAACTGCAATGTCCAGCCATTAGTACCTCAAGTCCCAAGATGTAAGGGCTGTTAGCTTCTCTGTTTGTTTTATCAAAGTAAAGTAGCTGTCACATGAAAGAAGCACCCTGGCCTAGAAAATGCATGGCCGGAAAGGATGTATTAACCCCATGTGGCCTGATTCTACTTCTATATTTAATCAGCTGTGGCTCAGTTGGTAGCACTCTCACCTCTGAGTCAGAAGGTTGTGGGTTCAAGTCCTGCTCTCGAGACTTGAGCACATAATGTAGGTTGACACTTCAGTACAGTACTGAGGGAGTGCTGCACTGTCGGAGGTGCCGTCTTTCGAATCAGATGTTAAACTGAGGTGCCTTCTGAGGTGGATATAGAAAATCCCATGGCACCATTTGAAGACGAGCAGGGGAGTTATTCCTGGCCAATATTTATCACTAAAACAGATTGTCATATTGCTGTTTGTAGGACCTTGCTGTGTGCAAATTGACTGTTGCATTTCCTACAATACAACAGTGACTACACTTCAAAAAAATACTTCATTGATTGTAAAGTGCTTTGGGACGTCCTGAGGTTGTGAAATGCGCTATATAAATGCAAGTCTTTCTTGCTGTCCGGTTTTGGTATCTTGCTCTGTTTTTATTTTGCATGTAAATAAATCTAATCAACTAGTTTTAGCCGATACACATTGTTCTGGCGTTGTTTTCTTTTAAAGATGATGGGAGAAGGTGGTGATGTTGTCAAGTGTTCTCCAGTATGTGGTTTATCACAATTAGGTGGTCCTTGTTATACAGGGATATGCTAACACATTCAGGGAGATGATTAAGGACAGTTCATAAGAGACTTACTCTGCTTCTGATAACTGCCATCTAACCATGAACACAAGAACAAGTTGGGAAAAAGCTCCAACTGTCAAGTTAGCAGATTTCAACTGAAGTGGCAGCAAAAGAGTTAAATTTATTCTAGTATTCTGGGCTAGAGAGAAGAAAAATGAGCCAGGCTTCCCGCCCCTGATATGTATCCAATGACCCAGAGAAATGGGGAAGCACTGCAGGGAGGGAAGGTGAGATAGATGCACAAAGGGACTTAAGGTCCAGGTACCTCGCAGGTGCAAAAGCCATTACAGAAGCTAATGGGTGGTTGGGCTTCATCACTAGAGGAACAGAATATAGAAAGAAAGACTTGCATTTATATTGCGCCTTTCACAACCTCAGGACATCCCAAAGTGCTTTGCAGCCAATGAAGTACTTTTGAAGTGTAGTCACTGTTGTAATGTAGGAATCGCGGCAGCCAATTTGCGCACAGCAAGATCCCACAAACAGCAATGTGGTAATGATCAGATAGTCTGTTTTTAGGTTTTGGTTGAGGGATAAACATTGGCCAGGACACCGGGGACAACTGCCCTGTTCTTCTTCAAAAAATGCCATGGGATCTTTTACATCCACCTGAGAGGGCAGGCGGGGCCTCAGTTTAACGTCTTGTTTAAAAGACGGCACTTCCGACAGTACAGCACTCCCTCAGTACTGCACGGGTGTGTCAGCCTAGCTTTTGTGCTTAAGCCTCTGGAGTGGTACATGAAACCACAACCTTCTGACTCAGAGAGTGCTACCAACTGAGCCAAACTGGATTGTAGAGAGTGAACTGTGGTGAAAGATTAGGTAAATTTGGGTTATTGAGGTGAGATTAAGGAGTGATCTGATTAAGGTGTTTAAAATAATGAAAGGAATTGACAGGATAGAAAAGGAATGACTCTTCCTCCGGTAGGGAATTCAGAAAAAAGGTGACATTATCTTAGACTTCGAGCTAAGACAGTTATAAGCAAATCCAGTACAATGTTTCCACACAGAAGGCTGTGAGAATTTGAAATGCATTGCCATGAAAACCAGAGATTCATGATGAATTGAAATGCTTAAAAGAGAGGTAGATATGCATTTGAGAAGTAGGGTTTTAAGGCATAGTGAGAGAGGGTGGACAATTGGGATTATAAGGATAGAGCTGTCTTGCTGAACAAAAAGGCTGAGCAGGCTTGATGGGTTAAATAGCCAATTCCTGTTTCTATGATCTTGACTGGAAAGTATAAATGTGTAGAGATTGGAAAATTGGATGTAATAGGAACATAGGAACAGGAGTAGGCCATTCAAGCCTATTCCGCCATTCAATTGTATCGTGGCTGATCTGTATCTTGACTCATTTACCCACCTCGATTCCATATCACTTAACACCCTGGCCTTAGAAAAATCTTTTGAAATTTTCTCAACAGCTTTTTGGGGAGACAGTTCCAGATTTCCACTGCTTGTGTGAAGAAATGCTTCCTGACATCACCCCTGAACGGCCGAGCTCTAATTTTAAGATGATGCCCTCTTGTTCTGGACTCCCCCAACTGAAGAAATATTTTCTCTCCAGCCACCCTTTCAAATCCTTTAATCATCTTAAACATCACAATTAGAACACCTCTTATTCTTTTGTATCTCATGGGACTTCAAGCCTAGTCTATGCAGCTTGTCCTCATAATTTAACTCTTTATTCTGGTGAATATGTGCTGCACCCTCTCCAAGGCCAATGTATCCTTCCTGAGTGATGTCACCCACTTTCGGAAACATTGTCTAACCTCACTGATAAAGAACCACCAATTGGGTGAAGTCGTGGAACAATACAAGTCAGTACCTGAGGAGGGGAGGAAATTGGGGAAAAAAAGGAATTAGCTAGAATGTTGTATGGTAAATATAATAATGTTATAGAAAATGTTCACTTGCTGGAAAATAGGAAAAAAGCAATAAATTATTCAATGTTTGAAGTGCAGAAAATACATTGGCCAACATAAACTTGCTAAACTGACAACACAAAGGTTATAACGCAATTTTCTTTTTGCAATGACAGCCAATTTTGCCACTTAGTTGATAGGTAAACAGTTGATCATTGATTGATTTTGCTTTGAAAGGTTACGGTTTGTGATTGTTTCATGAGGTCCAGCACCCGAAGCAAGCCGTGTTTAAAGGACATTTTTGCCAGGGCAAGGTTTTAAATAGAGAAATAACATTTCCTGTTGGTATTTGCGTTGCCACAAGCCTTGGAATTGACTTCATTCATTATCCTGTGTTGTACAAATTTCCTTCAAAAGTCAAAACCAAACTCAAGGCCATTTATCATGAACCCAGCTTTATTAGGGATCAAGATTTTGGAAACATCTTTATTATATGAGCAGTAATCTTAAGGTCAAACTTTACAATAAGAATGGTATATGATTTTGTTTCTTCTACTGAAGAGGCTATCTTTCAATAAAAAAGCCTGAGGCAGACAGCCCTTATAAATGAGTATCTATCACAGGTGCTTTCCATAAGGTCAGATAATTAGAATTTGGATTTGAGGTAATTTGAATGGGAGAGCAAATTAATTTACTGGTAATTCCCATGCGCCGTAGAATTAAAGAAAGGGTTGCCACAGCAGCGGTGGACTGATTGGGTTGCGAATATTAATTAACTGTGGGCAGTGCACTCGTATTTTGGCACTCGGTTGACAAGAAGGATAGCTTCTATTTGCATTCTAAATCACCAGCTGTCCAATAAAGATGGATGGCCAGCTTTCTCTTCATTTGTCTTTTTGCTCCACATTTTTTTTAAATGAAAAGAAAAATTAAAGTAGCCCAAAAAGAAAGATAACAAAAAAAAATCCTCACAAAAGTAAAATTGCCTTTTGGCTTAGAAGGTTATCAGAAGGGGATACGAAACCCTCGATTCTCAACAAACAGAGAAATGAAATGACTTAATCTGCACAGTTTGCTTAATATGCATTTCCTCCTTCAAGTTTGCTACCCTTTTATTCATCAAAGATTTTTTCTTTGCCGAATAAATTGGATTAATGTAGGTCGGTGGAATCACTATGACGTTGAGACAATTAAGATTAATTTGTACCAAATTCCGACTACTATCTATGCAGTAGTGACTCCCTGCAGGGGTAACAATGCAAACAACATGCTGCAATCAAAGGAGCCATTTAAAGCTGGTATTGTTGCAGGACGTTCCCGGTAAAAATAATAATCCCAAAGCATAATGTGAAGAATTATGGATAGTTAGAAGGAAGGATTAAAGCTAACATTTACTCTGGGGTTGAGATGACCTCGGAAATCACAAGCACAAAGCTTGCGTTTTAAGTGGATTTCATCTTGAAGTCCAAGATGAAATGACTGTTTTACGGTCATCCTACCATCTATAACTTGCTTTGTAATAAATACTCTAGTCTCAGTAAAATGAGAATACAATCGACCCTCAATTATCCGCGATATGGAGAGGAACTCCTTAGTTGCTAATGCAATTTGCGGATAATCGAGAATGCCAAGAAATTAAACTGCCGTGAAATAAAGTATGAGAAGTAATTCTCTGAGAACTAATAATTCTATATAAATATATGTTTTTTTTTATTTGTTCACGGGATGTGGGCATCGCTGGCGAGGCCGGCATTTATTGCCCATCCCTAATTGCCCTTGAGAAGGTGGTGGTGAGCCGCCTTCTTGAACCGCTGCAGTCCGTGTGGTGAGGGTTCTCCCACAGTGCTGATAGGAAGGGATTTCCAGGATTTTGACCCAGCGACGATGAAGGAACGGTGACATATTTCCAAGTCGGGATGGTGTGTGACTTGGAGGGGAACGTGCAGGTGGTGTTGTTCCCATGTGCCTGCTGCTCTTGTCCTTCTAGGTGGTAGAGGTCGCGGGTTTGGGAGGTGCTGTCGAAGAAGCCTTGGCGAGTTGCTGCAGTGCATCCTGTGGATGGTACACATTGCAGCCACTGTGCGCCGGTGGTGAAGAGAGTGAATGTTTAGGGTGGTGGATGGGGTGCCAATCAAGCGGGCTGCTTTGTCCTGGATGGTTTCGATCTTCTTGAGTGTTGTTGGAGCTGCACTCATCCAAGCAAGTGGAGAGTATTCCATCACACTCCTGACTTGTGCCTTGTAGATGTTGGAAAGGCTTTGGGGAGTCAGGAGGTGAGTCACTCGCTGCAGAATACCCAGCCTCTGACCTGCTCTTGTAGCCACAGTATTTATATGGCTGGTCCAGTTAATTTTCTGGTCAATGGTGACCCCCAGGATGTTGATGGTGGGTGATTCGGCGATGGTAATACCGTTGAATGTCAAGGGGTGGTGGTTAGACTCTCTCTTGTTGGAGATGGTCATTGCCTGGCACTTGTCTGGCGTGAATGTTACATGCCACTTATGAGCCCAGGCCTGGATGTTGTCCAGGTCTTGCTGCATGCGGGCTCAGACTGCTGCATTATTTGAGGGGTTGCGAATGGAACTGAACACTGTGCAATCATCAGCGAACATCCCCAATTCCGACCTTATGATGGAGGGGAGGTCATTCATGAAGCAGCTGAAGATAGTTGGGCCTAGGACACTGCCCTGAGGAACTCCTGCAGCAATGCCCTGGGGCTGAGATGATTGGCTTCCAACAACCACTGCCATCTTCCTTTGTGCTAGGTATGACTTGAGCCACTGGAGAGTTTTCCCCCTGATTCCCATTGACTTCAATTTTACTAGGGCTCCTTGGTGCCACACTCGGTCAAATGCTAACTTGATGTCAAGGGCAGTAACTCTCATCTCACCTCTGGAATTCAGCTCTTTTGTCCATGTTTGGACCATGGCTGTAATGAAATCTGGAGTCGAGTGGTCCTGGCGGAACCCAAACTGAGCATCAGTGAGCAGGTTATTGGTGAGTAAGTGCCGCTTGATAGCACTGTCGATGACACCTTCCATCACTTTGCTGATGATTGAGAGTAGACTGATGGGGCAGTAATTGGCCGGATTGGATTTGTCCTGCATTTTGTGGACAGGACATACCTGGGCAATCTTCCACATTGTCGGGTAGATGCTAGTGTTGTAGCGGTACTGGAACAGCTTGGCTAAAGGCGCGACTAGTTCTGGAGCATAAGTCTTCGGCACTACAGCTGGGATGTTGTCGGGGCCCATAGCCTTTGCTGTATCCAGTGCACTCAGCCATTTCTTGATAACACGTGGAGTGAATCAAATTGGCTAGAGACTGGCTTCTGTGATGGTGGGGATATCGGGAGGAGGCCGAGATGGATCATTCACTCGACACTTCTGGCTGAAGATGGTTGCAAACGTTTCAGCCTTGTCTTTTGCACTCACGTGCTGGACTCTGCCATCATTGAGGATGGGGATGTTTGCAGAGCCTCCTCCTCCCGTTAGTTGTTTAATTGTCCACCACCATTCACAACTGGATGTGGCAGGACTGCAGAGCTTTGATTTGATCCGTTGGTTGTGGAATCGCTTAGCTCTGTCTATAGCATGTTGCTTCTGCTGTTTAACATGCATGTAGTCCTGAGTTTAGTTTCACCAGGTTGGCACCTTATTTTTAGGTACGCCTGGTGCTGCTCCTGGCATGCTCTTCTACACTCCCCATTGAACCAGGGTTGATCCCCTGGCTTGTTGGCAAACCCTCAGATAATGAAGCAGTCTGAGCCCGCATGCAGCAAGACTTGGACAACATCCAGGCTTGGGCTGATAAGTGGCAAGTAACATTCGCGCCAGACAAGTGCCAGGCAATGACCATCTCCAACAAGAGAGAGTCTAACCAACTCCCCTTGACATTCAATGGCATGACCATCGCCGAATCCCCCACAATCAACATCCTGGGGGTTACCATTGACCAGAAACTTAACTGGACCAGCCATATAAATACTGTGGCTACGAGAGCAGGTCAGAGGCTGGGTATTCTGCGGCGAGTGACTCACCTGACTCCCCAAAGCTTTTCCACCATCTACAAGGCACAAGTCAGGAGTGTGATGGAATACTCTCCACTTGCCTGGATGAGTGCAGCTCCAACAACACTCAAGATGCTCGACACCATCCAGGACAAAGCAGCCCACTTGATTGGCACCCCATCCACCACCCTAAACATTCACTCCCTTCACCACCGGCGCACAGTGGCTGCAGTGTGTGCCATCCACAGGATGCACTGCAGCAACTTGCCCAGGCTTCTTCAGCAGTACCTCCCAAACCCGCGACCTCTACCACCTAGAAGGACAAGGGCAGCAGGCACATGGGAACAACACCACCTGCACGTTCCTCTCCAAGTCACACACCACCCCGACTTAGAAATATATCGTCGTTCCTTCATCGTCGCTGGGTCAAAATCCTGGAACTCCCTTCCGAACAGCACTGTGTGAGAACCTTCACCACACGGACTGCAGCGGTTCAAGAAGGCGGCTCACCACCACCTTCTCAAGGGCAATTAGGGATGGGCAATAAATGCTGGCCTCACCAGCGACGCCCACATCCCATAAACGAAAAAAAAACATTCCTCATTGAAGCAGGGTTAATCCCCGGTCTTGTTGGTAATGGTAGAGTGAGGAATATGCCGGGCCATGAGGTTACAGATTGTGCTGGAATACAATTCTGCTGTTGCTGATGGCCCACAGTGCCTCATGGATGCCCAGTTTTGAGTTGCTAGATGAGTTCTGAATCTATCCCATTTAGCATGGTGGTAGTGCCACATAACACGTTGGATGGTGTCCTCAGTGCGAAGATTGGACTTCGTCTCCACGAGGACTGTGCGGTGGTCACTCCTACCAATACTGTCATGGACAGATGCATTTGCGACAGGTAGATTGGTGAGGACGAGGTCAAGTAAGTTTTTCCCTCGTGTTGGTTTGCTCACCACCTGCCGCAGGCACAGTCTGGCAGGACTCAGCCAGCTCGGTCAGTCGTGGTGCTACCAAGCCACTCTTGGTGATGGACATTGAAGTCCCCCACCCAGAGTATATTCTGTACCCTCGCGAGCCTCAGTGCTTCCTCCAAGTGGTGTTCAACATGGAGGAGGACTGAATCATCAGCTGAGGGAGGGCGGTAGGTGGTCATCAGCAGGAGGTTTCCTTGCCCATGTTTGACTTGATGCCATGAGATTTCATGGAGTCCAGAGTCAATGTTGAGGACTCCCAGGGCCACTACATCCTGACTGTATATCACTGTCCCGCCACCTCTGGTCGGTCTGTCCTGCCGGTGGGACATCACATACCCAGGGATGGTGATGGAAGAGTCTGGGACGTTGGCTGAAAGGTATGATTCTGTGAGTATGGCTATATCAGGCTGTTGCTTGACTGGTCTGTGTGACAGCTCTCCCAATTTTGGCACAAGTTCCCAGATGTTAGTGAGGAGGACTTTGCAGGGTCGACTGGGCTTGGTTTGCCTTTGTCGTGTCCGGTGCCTAGTGGTCCGATGCCGGGTCGTCCGACCGGTTTTATTCTTATTTTGACATTTTTTGGCGACATTTTACAACTGAGTAGCTTGCTAGGCCATTTCAGAGGGCAATTAAGAATCAACCACATTGCTGTGGGTCTGGAGTCACATTTTGGCCATACCGGGTAAGGACGGCAGGTTTCCTTCCCTAAAGGACATGTATGTGCAACATACAATTACTGTGCCTACGTATTTGTGTCTGTTTATAAATCGCTGAACATATTACTGATGGATAGTTTATCTTTCTTACTAGAAATGTTTTTTGGTTGTAACCGGGTCCAATATATACTGTTAAGCCTTTGTTTTCATCCATAACAGCCTTGTTTTATGCAAGTTTACATGGAGTGCTGGCTCCTAAAAGGAATGAACTGCCCCAGCCCTCACTGGTCTCCAAACCCAACGCAAACTTCCACTGTTTTCCCAACCCTGGCCCCATCTCTTACTGTTCTTCTGAACTAGCTCAACTCCTGTTGTTCTCATTATCCCAATCCCAGTACTCTCTCAATCACGCCCTGATGTTCCTTACACCCCTGAAACAATCCCCACACCCACTCTTTTCCAGATGTGACCTTGAGTGCTGCTGTTCCTCTGTCTGAACCCCTGCTCCGACTGCTTTCCTGGCCCAACCCTAACTCTTGTCCCAGCTCCTGTTACTCTTATGAACCAGCTCCAACTCCCATGAAAATTTCACAGTTAATTGAGGTTGTTGTGTCGTGTTAATCAAAATTAAAAGTAGCTCTGAAATTACTTTAAAGACTACGAGGGGTTACAGTGGTGTTGCTTTGCAGATTAATATGGTTCATTGGTCACAAAAACTCTAAAAAGTGAATCATTTGCACTTCTAAAGCAGAATTGTATTATAAGAAAACAAATTAGTGGAATACGACTGTCCATTTCTTTCAAAAGCCAAGCATTTCGATCACAGTTCATTTGTTTGGAATGACTTTAATTAGGTGCAATCAGTTCATGGAATTGCTTCTTACATTGTGGATTCTGGCCGAATTTTTCAGTCATGTGAACCCAACTTGAAAGACATTTTCTTTAAAGTCTCACTGAAAAAGAAAGAATTTGCATTTATTCATCTGGGAGAACTCTTTGCTCTTCTTTAAATGGTGCCATGGGAACTTTAACATCCACTTGAACAGGCAGACAAAGGCCTTTCTTTAACACCTCATCTGAAAACATTGGGCTCAATTTTGAATGCTGGTGGGTTGGCAGCGGGCGGGGAGGGGGTGAAGGTGTGCGTGGCAAACCCGAATAAAAAAAACTTACCTTTTCCGACGTGATCGCGATGTGATTAGAATCATAGAATCATAGAAGTTTACAACATGGAAACAGGCCCTTCGGCCCAACATGTCCATGTTGCCCATTGATGGTGATTAAAGTTGTTTCCGGGTTTTGCGCCCGGCAGCCAGCCTGATTGACAGGTGGGGGGCGGCGGGGGGGGGGCGGGGGAGAAAGAAAGAAAGAGAGAGAGAGAGAGAGAGAGACGTCATCCGGTGCTGGCACAGAGAGTGGAGGATGCTGAAGATCAGGGGGGATTAGTGGGGGAGATTGGAGAGGGACATCGGGAGCTGAGAGGGATATCGGGAAGAGAGGGGCACATCGGAGAGGGAGACATCGGACATCGGAGCAGGATGAAAAGGTAGGTTTATTTTGTTTATTTAACTTTGCGCAGTAGTTTTTAAATTTAATTTATTTTGTTTATTTTTGCCTGATCTGGCCCTGGTTTCACCAGGCGTGAATCAGAAGCCACGGGAAAGCCGCCCAGGTAAATTTAAAATCGTTTTAATGATCTAGTATGTCAGAAATAAAATACCTTAAGTACGAGGTACATTTGGTTCTTTAACTATTATCCCACCAGCTTTAATTGCCGGCGGGACTACCGGATTCGGGAAGTGCACGCATCTGTGGGGAACTCGGAAGTCGAGGGGTTGGAGCCGGCTTCTGAACCCGCTCGGGATTTTCGCAATTTTCGCAGCCCCCCCCCCGCCCCCCCCACAAATTGATTTTAAAATCAAGCCCGTTATGTTTTCCTTAGATCCCATAAAACTTCTATCCCCAGAGTATAAATTACACTGTGATGTTTAACATTCTTAAATACATATTTCGGTCACATTTTTGTGTGGCATCAATTGCATTTATAGAGTCATATGAAATTGCAGAATTATTGCGCGAGGCATTGTTGTATAAATAAGTGCTACTGTGATATTTATAGTTGTTTCATTTTCTCTGCTGCTGTGAACTGGGCTGATACAGTTCTCAACATCATACAAACACCAGGTATTCTCCCACTGAGATAAAAACACTGGCACCTAGATTGCAGTACAGAAGAATGTGAAAGAAAACTGACCGTCCTCCCATCCTCCAACCTGCTCACCCAAAACTCTACTGCCCGTATCCTATCCTACACCAGGTCCTGCTCACCTATCACCCCTGTCCTTGCTGACCTACACTGGGTCTTGGTCCTCCAACGTCTCAAGTTTAAAATCCACTGACCTGACAGTGATAAACGCTCATAATTTGGTATTGCAATGTCATATCAATTCTGAGGACATTGAGGCCTCTTGATATTTTGCCATGTGTAAACTTCTAAGAAAAATAGGGGAGTTCTCTCGGTGTCCAAGTCAATATTTATCCCTCAACCAATATCACTAAAACAGATTATCTGTTCATCTGTCTCATTGCTGTTTGTGGGACCTCCAGCGAAACAATAGGATGATCAACGCCATCGCCACAAACTCCGTTCCATCGTTCACCACTTCCATCTCCCTCACCGGCTCAGGCTGAACCAGACTGTTCATGACCATGTCATACTATTTGACCCCGAGCTGAGCTTCCGACCCCATATCTTCTCCATCATAAAGAAAGCCTACTTCAATCTTTATTAGAAAGGGTGACCAAAAGCTAGATTCTAGTGAGGGTCTTAAAGAAAAAGTGAGAATTGGAGAGGCAGAGGGGCTTGGGGAGAGAATTCCAGAGCATTCCTAGATGCTGAAGACACAGGCGCTAATGGTGGGATGAAGGGTGGGGGAGTTGAACAGGCCATCTCCACCCCTCCCTCAGCCCATTTGCTGCCCTTGTCCGTGCCTTTGTCGCTTTCCAGACTCGACTATCCCAATGCTCTCCTGGCGCCTCCCATCCTCCACCCTCTGTAAACATCAGATCATCCAAAACTCTGCTGTCAATATCCTATCCTGCACCAAATTCCACTTACCCATCACTCCTGTCCTCACTGGCCTACACATTAGCTCTCGGTCCCCCAACGCCTCAAATTTAAAGTTTGCATCCTCATTTTTAAGTCCCTTTGTGGCGTTGCCCCCTCCCCCCCCCACCCCATCTCCTGAAGCCCTGCAAACCTCTCTGAACTCTCCGTTCCTCCAATCCTGGCCTCCTGTTCAACTCCCCCACCCTTCATCCCACCATTAGCGCCTGTGTCTTCAGCATCTAGGAATGCTCTGGAATTCTCTCCCCAAGCCCCTCTGCCTCTCCAATTCTCACTTTTTCTTTAAGACCCTCACTAGAATCTAGCTTTTGGTCACCCTTTCTAATACCTCCTTCTTTGGCTCAGTGATTAAGCTTCTGTGAAGTGCCTTGGGACTTTATTTTATGTTGAAGGTGCTATATAAAAGTGTGTGTGTGTGTGAGCGAGCATGCGCGCATGTGTTCTACCTACTCTACACACCTTGCACTATCACTGAATGCATTCCAGTCCACATGCCACTTATCCTAAGGGTGTTTTGAATTGAAACACGCTGGTTTGCACACAGGTGTCTGGTGTGAACGCACCAAAACTTAATTGAGATGCTCTCGAGTTTTAGCAGTCAAACCTAGATTACAATCTCGCTGTTTCAAAATGCAACATTGGCCCAGATTTTGCTGTCAAATTAACGGAAAAGCTAATGGCGCTCGCTGTTATTTATGCGCAAATGGGACAGCGACTTCACGCAAGGGGCAGATGTGAGGTTAAACTCAAAAATTCAAAAGTTGCTGTCCGAGTTGTGCTGCTCCACCATTAGCTTCACGAAAACAGCATCTCACTGTCTGCCTCACCATTGAAATGCATTGAACGGCGTGAAGTTGCTGTTCTTGCACCATAGATACAAACTAAACTCATCACAGAAAGTTAAGTCGTCATTTCAAGTCTAAGTACCCTTTTAACGTCGTGATAACTGATAATTACTGCCATTCAACCTCTCTGGCACTGAAAGTTAACTATTACAAATGTGGAATTTCATTCCTTCAGATTTTAATTGTTGTTGGAGATTTTAAAAATGTTAAATTTTAAATTTGTTTTTCTACTTTTCCTTTCTGTCTCTTTTTTCTCTCTCTCTTAATCCAATCTTTCTTTCCCTCTCTTTATTTCTCTTTCAGTACCTGATTTGACATTGAATTCACCCAATGTAATTTACAATTCCTTCTCAGTCCTTGCACTGTTTATTTCAAAATCCTTCAATCTGATCGGTTAAGGAGATTTGTTCACTCAGACCCCAGGTGCCCTGTTTCCCTCGCTGCGACATTATCAGCTCGCACTTTCAGCCACACAAAAAATGTAAAAACCTAAACATGCAAGATCAAGTCTAACTCACGTTAGATGCCCTGTCACAGAAAATTATGACTCAATAACTTTTCATTGTTTCTCTGTCACATTTGGAAAACATTATATCATTGAGGCCTCTTGTACCCTTTAAAGAGGCTGCGTAACTTCCATAATAATTCTACAAAAATAAAATGTTTATTTTTAACGATCCTCAATTCGAATCGGGCCAGGACCTACTCCGTTAATGGTAGGGCGTTGGGGAGAGTTATAGAACAAAGAGATCGAGGAGTACAGGTTCATAGCTCCTTGAAAGTGGAGTCACAGGTGGATAGGGTGGTGAAGAAGGCATTCAGCATGCTTGGTTTCATTGGTCAGAACATTGAATACAGGAGTTGGGATGTCTTGTTGAAGTTGTACAAGACATTAGTAAGGCCACACTTGGAATACTGTGTACAGTTCTGGTCACCCTATTATAGAAAGGATATTATTAAACTAGAAAGAGTGCAGAAAAGATTTAATAGGATGCTACCGGGACTTGATGGTTTGACTTATAGGGAGAGGTTGGGTAGACTGAGACTTTTTTCCCTGGAGAGTAGGAGGTTTAGGGGTGACCTTATAGAAGTCTATAAAATAATGAGGGGCATAGATAAGGTAGATAGTCAAAATCTTTTCCCAAAGATAGGGGAGTCTATAACGAGGGGGCATAGATTTAAGGTGAGAGGGGAGAGATACAAAAGGGTCCAGAGGGGCAATTTGTTCACTCAAAGGGTGGTGAGTGTCTGGAACGAGCTGCCAGAGGCAGTAGTAGAGGCGGGTACAATTTTGTCTTTTAAAAAGCATTTGGACAGTTACATGGGTAAGATGGGTATAGAGGGATATGGGCCAAGTGCAGGCAGCTTAGTGGTATAAACTGGGCGACATGGACATGTTGGGCCGAAGGGCCTGTTTCTATGTTGTAAACTTCTATGATTCTATGGAGCATTTCCTAAATCACAATTGCAGAGTATAAATGGTAACAATGATATCTTGTCCCCAAAATGCATCAAAATGGAATGCCACAGCACAGGAACACCCAGTTAAAATCATTTTTATATTTGGATGAATTTTGGAATTTTACTTTTATTTTTAAGACGCTGCCTTTTAAAAAGGAAGTAAATTTACACCCTGGCCTAATTTTCCTCCTGAGGCTTCTTCCTTGTGCATCCTTGTCCAGCCAGGACTGTGGGTCAAATGGAGCTGCAGACATCTTTACAGCCACTGCTGCCATTTTCAGCTGTGGGCAGGACAGACAATGTCATTTTTTATTTCCCGTCAGTTGCTCATTCAACCGTGGTGCTGTGTCATCTTCTCGCCGTTACTTTGTATATCTCGAAAAGCCCAATACGCAAGTAGACAGAAGCTTGTTTTTTTTCCAGACCAAATCCGACTAAGATCTACACACATAAATTTCTAGGCTCTTCTGTCACAGTCAATGCGCTCAGTTGTTGAATGCAGTATTTTAATTGTGTAAGTGACCCCGTGTCATATTGTAGTTTCCTTTTTGGTCAACAGTTTTTATTTTAGTGCCATTTTCTATGTTGGAGAAAGTGCTTTTTGTGCTATTAACAATATATTCCCCACCTTTTTTCAAAATTTAAACCACTACTTTCGTATTTAAATATTTGGCAGATATAATTTATTTAGTTGAAGAATTTCAACTGTGCAACAATATGCTTGTCAAAGGGTTTTGGATTAAGCACTCTGTTATAGAGTTTACAATCGGATTGTTTAACATCAAAGTTAATATTGTACTGCAGCTTCAGGCATTACTTTATTACTGCACTTGTCTTATGCTAAAAGGAACCAGACAGCCGTAGTATCAGTTTGGATAAATCTAAGTAGGTAACAATTGGCCCAGCAAGCCTGGGTTGGCCAGCTCACGCATCATATGAATTTCAGGCAATAATTAAAAGCAATAAGCAAAACCAGAGGACATTTGATTATATTTTACTACTTAGATTCTGTGAAGAGAGGGATTACATTATGTTGTGCCAGAATGATAAGCTAATGACAAAAGACTATACTCTGCATACATAGAATTTTTTTTTAAATCTTGCTTTTTTAAAAGAAGCTGGGATTATTCTCCTTACAGCAGAGAAGGTTAAGGGGAGATTTAATGGAAGTGTTCAAAATTATAAGGGGCTTTGATAGAGTAGATATGGAGAAACTGTTTCCACTGGCAGGAGGGTCAGTAACCAGAAGACACAGTTTCAAAATAATTGGCAAAAAAGCCTGGGGGAGATGAGGATAATTTTTTTTTAAATGCAGCAAGTTGTAATGATCTGGAATGTGCTGCCCTGAAAGGGTGATGGAAGCAGATTCAAAAGTAACTTTCAAAAGGGAATAGGATATATACTTAAAAAGGAGACATTTGCAGGGCTTTGGGGAAAGAGCAGGGGAGTGGGACTCATTAGTAGTTTTCAGAGAGCCGGCACAGACACGATGGGCCAAATGGCCTCCTTCTGTGCTGTATGATTCTGATTCTATGATTTTATACAACCACTTATTACATCCTCAAGACATCACAAAATGCTTCACACCCAGCGAATTACTTTGCAGTGTAGTCACTGTTGTGCCATAGGAAAACGCAGCAGCCAATTTGGACACAGCAAGATCCCAGAAACGGCAAATGAAATGAACAATCAGTTCATCTGATTTGGCGGTATTAGTTTAAACAGGAAAGTTGGCCAAGAAACCGGAGAACTTCCTGCTCTTCGAATAGTGCCACGAAAAGGAAGATGCGGTCTCAATTTAACATCCCATCTGAAAGACGGCACCTCTGACAAAGCAGCACTCACTGCAGTGCTGCACTGAAGTATCAGCTTAGATTATGTGCGCAAATCCAGGACTGGGGCTTGAATCCACAGCCGTCTGCTGACTATGATCTGGTTAACATTGATACTATATTTGGTACAAAGAGCCATATATGCTTCAGACATGTGAAGTGATGGACTGTAATCATATCAAACTACCATTTTTCTTTATACATGTGACATGACCTAATCATCTGTGGACTTTCTTGTATCTTTCAGCTGTACTCACTGACAAGCTACCTCAGCTTCTACTTCCTCTTGAAAACCAACAAAGTATTGTAGATATCCAACTGGGTAAGTTCCTTCTTGAGGATGTCATCCTTAACTTCTGCACTGTGAACATTGATATTGTCCTGCTACTCTTCATCCATCACATAATATTTTTCCCACACCTTCCCCTTCATTAACTTACGTGCTTCCTATTTTTACATCACTCTCTGTTGCCTGATCACTTTTATTCTCTGCAGTCACCAGTACCAGTGAAGTGAAGGATATGGTCTGTGATTCTGTTGAAACTTTCACTTTTATCTTAGGCAGTCAGGCTTTCCAAAGCTGACTAACTCTTTAAGACAAGACGTCTGTTCGTATTTTCCCAATGACATCCTTCAACTTTTATCAGTTTGTCTAAACTGAACTAAATCACAAATTTAAGAGGAAAAATAGTTGCAAATCTGATGATTTTTTGTTAATGTATTTAGTGACTGAGAACAGCAATCTAGGGCGGAACTTTTTACTTCAGGATGTGAATCAGCCGGTAGTGGATCGACTATCAAAGGAAAGGCAAATCAGGTAGAGGGACTAACGGACGGCCAGTATACTACCACCCGTTTTACCCCCCCGCTGAAGTTGAAAGTTCCACTTGTAATCTCTATTTCCACCAATAACCATGCTGGTGATCCCCTGATGTCAGTTAGTGGCCATTAAATCAATAATAAGCATCATATCAAACCTATAGCTCTCCATCCAGCCAATAAACAATGGGATGATAGCAAACCCTTTACTCGAAAGAGGAATAATAGGTTCCAAGAGGATACATGAGCAAGGTAAATATAATTCCACTGAAGGTGGAAATAGCTTTGCGCTGTTTTATTCATTCAGCAGGGAGTTAGATACTTCAGTTGACCCGGTTGGAGTAGGAATCTGGTACTCTGCATGGATTTTGGCAGCGGTCTTGAGTTTCTGAGGTGCTCCCAGTCACCCTGTGCGAGGCCTAACACTAAAGTTGGGGAAGGCAGAGGCCCTGGATTTGTGGTGAATCCCAGAACCAATGTGAGCAGAGGCTGGCCTTGGAAAAGGCACAAACTCTGTGCCATGCAGGTTGGCTGTGGTGTAGGGCCCACATTTGGGTGGGCAAGAAGGAAGTCTGGGTTTGAGCTGATAGAGAGAGACTGGGCAATTTGGGGGGAGTGGGGGAGAGGAGAAGGAGACTGGTTACAGTGTATGAGAATGAGGATTGGTCCATGGTAATCACGTGACTAAAATACTAATGGTCATATGGTTCCCATGGAGCAATCAAGTCACTAGAAGAAAAATGGAGCTGAGGCACATGATTATCATAGAATCATAGAAAGGTTACAGCATAGAAGGAGGCCATTTGGCCCATCAAGTCCACACCAGCTCTATGCAAGAGCAATCCAGCTAGTCCCACTCCCCCGTAGCCCTGCAAAATGTTTCCTTTCGAGTACTTATCCAGTTCCCTTTTGAAAGCCATGATTGAATCTGCTTCCACCACCCCCTCAGGCAGTGCATTCCAGATCTTAACCACTCGTTGTGTAAAAAAGTTTTTCCTCATGTCACCCTTGGTCCTTTTGCCAATCACCTTAAATCTATGCCCGCTGGTTCTTGACCCTTCCGCCAATGGGAACAGTTTCTCTCTATCTACTCTGTCTAGACCCTTCATGAATTTGAATACCTCTATTAAATCTCCTCGCAACCTTCTCTGTTCCAAGGAGAACGACCACAGCTTCTCCAGTCTATCCACGTACCAAAATCCTTCATTCCTGGAATCATTCTAGTGAATCTCTTCTGCACCCTCTCTAAGGCCTTCACATCTTTCCTAAAGTGCGGTGCCCAGAACTGGACACAATACTCCAGTTGTGGCCGAACCAATGTTTTATAAAGGTTCATCATGACTTCCTTGCTTTTGTACTCTATGCCTTTATTTATAAAGCCCAGGTTTTTTTAACCGCTTTCTCAACCTGCCCTGCCGCCTTCAGCAATTTATGCACATAAACCCCCAGATCTCTCTGTTCCTATACCCCTTTTAGAATTGTGCCCTCGCATGCCCTCATGGACCAATCAGATCACTAGAAGGCGACAGCGACTGAATGGTTTTATCAGAGCAGAAGAGAATGTAACCTCAGCTTTTTAATAACATAGATATAAAGCCTTCCTTCTTATGAAAAAGTTTTTCTTTGACTTTCCAATTCAAATTATAGCATTTGAGTTTAAATCCATTCTTCCTTTACCATTGACAATCTCGGTTTGCCGTTCGGTCGTGCATCACATGACAGGAAAGGGCAATTTAATGAGAAATGAAATGTATGGCGTTTGACAAGGATGGCTCCAATGAAAAATATTATGTTGTGTTTCACCTGATATTCAATAGATTTCATACTATTTACCAGCTTGTCCAATGTGTTTTTTTCTTGGATTTAAATTGTTTAATGTGATGTCGCATTTGGTTGTTTTTATTTTACTTCGACTTTGACAGATTTAGTTTTTCTGATGCCTAATATTGATTTCTGAGCGTATAAACGTGCAACTTTGGTTAGCCTCACCTTTTCTTAAATTATATGTCACCATGATGTGGAGATGCCGGTGATGGACTGGGGTTGACAATTGCAAACAATTTTACAACACCAAGTTATAGTCCAACAATTTTATTTGAAATTCACAAGCTTTCGGAGGCTTCCTCCTTCCTCAGGTGAATGTTGTGGAAATGAAATCCTCGAACCCTTCGCATTTATAAATCACAGAACAATACCTGGTGATTACAGATAGTCTTTCCAACTGCCCGTTGCCACGGCAATCACAGTGTGCAGACAGAGAGGTGTTACCTAAAAGGCCACCGAATATACAAACCACCAAAAAAAACAGAGAGAGAGAGGCAGAAACATAGAAAAGACAGCAAATGACCCGTTATATTAAAAACAGATAACATTTGTTCACTGGTGGGGTTACGTGTAGCGTGACATGAACCCAAGATCCCGGTTGAGGCCGTCCTCATGGGTGTGGAACTTGGCTATCAATTTCTGCTCGACGATTTTGCGTTGTCATGTGTCTCGAAGGCTGCCTTGGAGTACGCTTACCCGAAGGTCGGTGGCTGAATGTCCTTGACTGCTGAAGTGTTCCCCGACTGGGAGGGAACCCTCCTGTCTGGTGATTGTTGCGCGGTGTCCGTTCATCCGTTGTCGCAGCGTCTGCATGGTCTCGCCAATGTACCATGCTCTGGGGCATCCTTTCCTGCAACGTATGAGGGAGACAACGTTGGCCGAGTCACAGGAGTATGAACCATGCACCTGGTGGGTGGTGTCCTCTCGTGTGATGGTGGTATCTGTGTCGATGATCTGGCATGTCTTGCAGAGGTTACCGTGGCAGGGTTGTGTGGTGTCGTGGATGCTGTTCTCCTGAAAGCTGGGTAATTTGCTGCCATGTTGAAGGCTGCGGAGAACATGGCGTAGTTTCTCCGCTCCGGGGAAGTACTGGACGACGAAGGGTACTCTGTTGGTTGCGTCCCGTGTTAGTCTTCTGAGGAGGTCTATGCGATTTTTCGCTGTGGCCCGTCGCAACTGTCGATCGATGAGTCGAGCGTCATATCCCGTTCTTACTAGGGCATCTCAGACGAGGAGGAACGCGATGGACACCTACAGACGCTGAAAGATGCCCTAGTAAGAACGGGATATGATGCTCCGCAGCCTTCAACATGTCATCAATGACAACGAACACCTCGCTATGGCCATCCCCACACCTCCACTACTCGCCTTTAAACAGCCACCCAACCTCAAACAGACCATCGTTCGCAGCAAATTACCCAGCTTTCAGGAGAACAGCATCCACGACACCACACAACCCTGCCACGGTAACCTCTGCAAGACATGCCAGATCATCGACACAGATACCACCATCACACGAGAGGACACCACCCACCAGGTGCATGGTTCATACTCCTGTGACTCGGCCAACGTTGTCTACCTCATACGTTGCAGGAAAGGATGCCCCAGAGCATGGCACATTGGCGAGACCATGCAGACGCTGCGATAACGGATGAACGGACACCGCGCAACAATCGCCAGACAGGAGGGTTCCCTCCCAGTCGGGAACACTTCAGCAGTCAAGGACATTCAGCCACCGACCTTCGGGTAAGCGTACTCCAAGGCGGCCTTCGAGACACACGACAACGCAAAATCGTCGAGCAGAAATTGATAGCCAAGTTCCGAACCCATGAGGACGGCCTCAACCGGGATCTTGGGTTCATGTCACGCTACACGTAACCCCACCAGCGAACAAATGTTATCTGTTTTTAATATAACGGGTCATTTACTGTCTTTTCTATGTTTCTGCCTCTCTTTTTTTTTGGTGGTTTGTATATTCGGTGGCCTTTTAGGTAACACCTCTCTGTCTGCACACTGTGATTGCCGTGGCAACGGGCAGCTGGAAAGACTATCTGTAATCACCGGGTATTGTTCTGTGATTTATAAATGCGAAGGGTTCGAGGATTTCATTTCCACAACATTCACCTGAGGAAGGAGGAAGCCTCCGAAAGCTTGTGAATTTCAAATAAAATTGTTGGACTATAAATTGGTGTTGCAAAATTGTTTACAATATATGTCACCAGGCATACCTGTACTAAATACAAAGAGCTTGGATAATGAAAGTGATTTAAGATCAGGCATAAAAAAATCTGACGTTGGTTTTCTTCTGACATGGAGTAGAGTTTCATATAGTAACTGTGTAAGTCAAGATTGGAGTTATCATGGTGTCAGCAATTTTCGTGTGATTTTTCTTTTAATCATTAAGACAGACTGGTGGAAGGAGTAAAATGTCACCCTATTAGGTTTTTCATATGTGCTGATTTCTGGAAAAAAAAAACATCTTCAGAAGTTGGAAGTGGTTTTAACAGATTGCTTGAGCTGGCCTATTTTCCATGTTGCATAATATGCCACCAGATACTGCAGTCAGAATTGACAAGGATCAAATCAATTCTGGTTTCCTAGCTTCCAATGTAATGTTAGGTGGTGTATTGGGACTGCAGGAAGGGGAAGGGGAGGCATGAGTTAGATTTGATACCGGCTTTCTGCTCAAAATGCTCATTTTCTAGATTGTTTTCCCCTCTCCTCCCCCACCCACCCGACAGCTCACTAAGTTTATCCACGAGAAGCTGAAACATTCAGACCAGGTAGGTCCCAGGTTTAATCCCGAGTCTGTGCCCGAGTTAGATGATCTCAGTCAGGTCGACTCACTACAATTGGCAGCAAGCCCCCCCTGAGATAGGGGAGGGAAAATTGGCCGGGGTTCCCACACTTGATGGCCACCCAGTGACCCTGGGATGTGGGCGTCGCTGGTGAGGCCGGCATTTATTGCCCATCCCTAATTGCCCTTGAGAAGGTGGTGATGAACCACCTTCTTGAACCACTGCAGTCCATGTGGTGAAGGTTCTCCCACGGTGCTGTTAGGAAGGGAGTTCCAGGATTTTGACCCAGCGACGATGAAGGAACGGCGATATATTTCCAAGTTGGGATGGTGTGTGACTTGGAGGGGAACGTGCAGGTGGTGTTGTTCCCATGTGCCTGCTGCCCTTGTTCTTCTAGGTGGTAGAGGTCGCAGGTTTGGGAGGTGCTGTCGAAGAAGCCTTGACGAGTTGCTGCAGTGTATCCTGTGGATGGTACACACTGCAGCCACAGTGCGCCAGTGGTGAAGGGAGTGAATGTTTAGGGTGGTGGATGGGGTGCCAATCAAGTGGGCTGCTTTGTCCTGGATGGTGTCGAGCTTCTTGAGTGTTGTTGGAGCTGCACTCATCCAGGCAAGTGGAGAGTATTCCATCACACTCCTAACTTGTGCCTTGTAGATGGTGGAAAGGCTTTGGGGAGTCAGGAGGTGAGTCGCTCGCCACAGAATACCCAGCCTCTGACCTGCTCTCGTAGCCACAGTATTTATATGGCTGGTCCAGTTAGGTTTCTGGTCAATGGTGACCCCCAGGATGTTGATGGTGGGGGATTTGGCGATGTTAATGCCGTTGAATGTCAAGGGGAGGTGGTTAGACTCTCTCCTGTTGGAGATGGTCATTGCCTGGCACTTGTCTGGCGCGAATGTTACTTGCCACTTATCAGCCCAAGCCTGGATGTTGTCCAGGTCTCGTTGCATGCGGGCACGGACTGCTCCATTCACTTAACCTGTCTATATCTCTTTGCAAACTCTTTGCATCCTCCTCACACCTTACGTTCCCACCTAGCATTGTATCATCTGCAAACTTGGATGCATTACACTCGGTCCCTTCATCTAAGTCATTGATATAGATTGTAAATAGCTGAGGCCCCAGTACCGATCCCTGTGGCATTCCACTAGTTACAACCTGCCAACCCAAAAATGACCCCTTTATTCCTACTCTCTGTTTTCTATCCATTAACCAACCCCCAATCCCAAGAGCCCTAATCTTGTGTAAGATCCTCTTGTGTGGCACCTTATCGAATGCCTTTTGACAATCCAAATATACTACATCCACTGGTTCCCCCTTATCCACCCTGCTAATTGCACCCTCAAAAAACTCTAATAGATTTGTCAAACACGATTTCACTTTCATAAAATCATGTTGACTCTGCCTAATCATATTATGGTTTTCTCAGTGCCCTGTTACTACGCCCTTAATAATAGATTCCAGCATTTTCCCTGCTACTGATGTCAGGCTTACTGGCCTATAGTTCCCTGTTTTTTCTCTCCCTCCTTTCCTGAATAGCGGGGTTACATTTGCTACCTTCCAATGCATGGTACCGTTCCAGAATCTAGGGAATTCTGGAAGATCAAAACCAATGCATCCACTATCTCTGCAGCCACCTCTTTTGAAACCGTAGGATGTAGGCCATCAAGTCCAGGGGATTTGTCAGCTTTTAGTCACATTAATGTTTCTAATAATTTTTCTTTACTAATCTTAATTACTTTAAGTTCCTCACTCTCATTAGGCCCTTGGTTCCCCATAATTTCTGGTATTTTTTTTGTATCTTCTACAGTGAAGACAGATATAAAATATTTGTTTAACATCTCTGTCATTTCCTTATTCCCCATTATAATTTCTCCTATCTCTGCCTCTAAGGACCCACGTTTACTTTCGCTAATCTCTTCCGTTTTATATACTTGCAGAAGCTCTTACAATCTGTTTTTATATTTCTTTTACTCTCATGTTCAATTTTCTCCCTCTTTATCAATTTCTTGGTCAACCTTTGCTGATTTCTAAAACCCTCCCAATACTCAGGATTATTACTCTTCCCCAGAGGATCCTTTATTGTAAGATTACTAATTAATCCTGTATCATCACACAATACTAGTTCTAAAATAGCCTAATTGGTTCCCTGACATATTGTTCTAGAAAACTGTCTTGGATGCATTCCATGGACTCGTCCTCCAAACTATTTTTGCCAATTTGGTTTGCCCAGTCTACATGAAGATTAAAGTCCCCCATGATTATTGCATTGCCCTTGCTACATGCTCCTCTAATTTCCTGATCTATACTCTATCCAACACAATAACTATTGTTAAGGAGCCTATAAATTGCTCCCACTGATGTTTTCTGCCCCTTGTTATTTCTTAGCTCAACCCATACTGATTCTACATCCTGATTTTCTGAGCTAAGATTCTTTCTCACTACTGTCTTTATCTCATCCTTTATTATATGGGTTACACCACCACCACCACCCCCCCAACTTTTCAATTTTGCCTCTCTTTTCGAAAAGTCAAGTACCCTGGAATATTTAGTTCCCAACCTTGATCACTCTGTAACTACGTCTCAGTAATGGCTACTAGATCAAACCCACTTATCTCCATTTGTGCCATTAATTCAACTATCTTGTTACGAATGCTTCGTGCATTCAGATACAGCGCCTTTAATTTTAACTTTTTACTTTTTTTCCCTGATGTGACCTTAGTCACTAATGCCCTATTACCTTTGTTAAACTCTCTGCCCCTTCCTGACACACTCCGCTTGATTTTACCCAAATCGCTACTCTGCTCTACAGCCTGGACTTTTCTTTGTAGACTGATAAAATTACCCTGGAAGATTACTGTGGCATGAAAGTTGAGGGGGATGGAAGTCTTCGCAGCCACTGATTGTAGATGGTTATTTATCCCTATGTGGATCACCTCAGTCAAAGCCACCCTGGTGATAGTAAGCCTCCTCATATACTGTTCCTCCAATTTGCCCAGGTAGCTAACTGTGTTGTTACAGAACCATTGCTGAGGGTTGAATGTGTTTCAATGAATGTGACTTTAATGCCCTTTGTACTTCAGGCCATCCTGTTCTCCTGAGCCTCCCCTGGTATGAAACTGCCAGTATCGACTACCTGCATGGTCCAGGGCAGAAAACTCCACTGGACTATTCACTTGTTTCACAGCTGTGGCGATACTTTCCAGTCAACTTCATCATAAACTCACTAGCCCTGAAAATCCATGGTGTTGGGGGTTGGGGGGATGGGGGGGTTTCGCAGAGACATAAGTGCCCACATATTCCACTACTGACCCGGCAGAAGCTTGCAGGGGGCAGGGGACAGATCTTGGTGGTAGTAGCAAATATTCAAACGAGGACTTTGAAGGCCGAAGTGGAGAAGGGTTCCATGTGAACAGCAGTTGAACATGGGTCAGTCGGTCCTAAGAGATAGGCTAGGGGAGGAGTCAGGAGGAGTGGGCTTGCGGTGGGTTGGTGGGGCATTTTGCAGCATTGCTGGAGAGGTTGGAAATGCTGGCCGAAGCTTTGGGATGGGGGGAGTGGGTGGGCAGGGTGCTGAATCCACTCCCGTGAAAGGTGGTGAGCCTGGCTCCTGCAGGCCCTGTATTGTGGGGGGATGAAGGGGGCTGGTTGTCACTTTTTTCCTAAGATTGTACTTGTTATTTGGGGGTACAGGCCCTGATCCTGGGCTGTACCCCTAGATGGGCTCCACCTCTGCCAAATGTTGAGGAAGCACACCTGCTGAGACAAGTTGTGCCTCTGCTGACACGAGAGCAGCTCCCAACTAAGGCACAGGAACTGCCAACTTAAGAGAGTCTTAGTCTCCAGCCCTACCCCAAGTTGATGTCCTTGAAGTGTGGAAAAGCCATGGATCTTTGGCCCCACTCACTCATGTTTTAATTGGACTGCGCAGCTGTGGAATTTTGCATGAGTTCATCATTAATGAACTCAACGAGGCATTGAGGGGCAAAAAGTGGCTCTCTTCTCACTTTTCACGTTTATTCATTTGTGCAGGGCTATAATTTATTGGAGCAACACCAAATGCCGGTGAATAACCGTCACATATAATGGAATAAAAATTGACACCGTTCTTCTTTACTCTTGTCTAATTTTTTGTTAATATCAGCTACGACAGAAAAATATGTGAGCAAATGGTTGGTTGCCAGTTATACCACAAAATTAAAATGTAATGCTCTTAAAAGTCCTTTGTAAAACATTTGGATTAAAATTAATAAAGCAGTTAATGAGTTTTTATTGCTCGAAGTTCTGTTCGTTTGGAATGCTGAAAGAATTGTTAAAAGTCAAGCACAAACAATGTAATTTCAAGGCACTTTTGGGGGATTTGTTATTGAACCTGGTGGCCCAAGTAATGGTGAACGATTGTTTCTCAGTTTGGAGGGAAGTATACAGTGGTGTTCCCCAGGGGTCAGTATTAGGACCACTGCTCTTTTTGATATATGTTAATGACCTGGACTTGGGTATAGAGGGTATAATTTCAAAGTTTGCTGATGAAATAAAACTTGGAAATGTACTAAACAATGTGGAGGATAGCAACAAACTTCAGGAAGATATAGACAGACTGGTGAAATAGGCAGACACATAGCAGATGAAATTTAACAAAGAGAAGTGTGAAGTGATGCATTTTGGTCGGAAGAATGAGGAGAGGCAATATAAACTAAATGGTACAATTTTAAAGGGGGTACAGAAACAGAGAGACCAGGGGGCGCACAATCACAAATCTTTGAAGGTGGCAGGACAAGTTGCGAAGGTTGTTTTTAAAAAAAAAGCTTATGGGATCCTGGGCTATATTAATAGAGGCATCGAGTACAAAAGCAAAGAAGTTATGCTAAACCTTTATAAAACACTGGTTAGGCCTGAGCTGAAGTATTGTGTTCAATTCTGGCACCACACTTTAGAAAGCATGTCAAGGCCCTAGAGAGGTTGTAGAAGAGATTTACTAGAATGGTGCCAGGGATGAGGGACCAGTCATGTGGAGGCACTGGAGAAACTGGTGTTGTTCTCGACAGAACAAAGAAGGACAAGGGGAGATTTGATAGAGGCGTACAAAATCATGAATGGTTTAGATAGAGTAAATAAGGAGAAACTGTTTCCAGTGGCAGAAATGTCAGTAACCAGAGGAAGCAGATTTAAGATAGAATCATAGAAAGGTTACAGCGCAGAAGGAGGCCATTCGGTTCTGTGCTGGCTCTATGCACGAGCAACCCAGCTCGTCCCATTCCCCTACCCTGCCCCATAGCCCTGCAAATTTTTTACTTTCAGGTACTTATCCAGTTCCCTTTTGAAAGCCATGATTGAATCTGCCTCCACCACCCCCTCAGGCAGTGCATTCCAGATCCTAACCACTCGCTGTGTAAAAAAAGTTTGTCCTCGTGTCATCTTTGGTCCTTTTGCCAATCATCTTAAATCTATGCCCTCCAGTTCTTGACCCTTCCGCCAATGGGGACAGTTTCTCTCTATCTACTCTGTCTAGACCCTTCATGATTTTGAATACCTCGATCAACTCTCCTTGCAACCTTCTCTGTTCCAAGGAGAACAACCCCAGCTTCTCCAGTCTAACCACATAACTCAAGTCCCTTATCCCTGGAATTATTCTGGTAAATCTCCTCTGCACCCTCTCTAAGGCCTTCACATCTTTCCTAAAGTGCGGTGCCCAGAGCTGGACACAATACTCCAGTTGTGGCCGAACCAGTGTTATAAAAGTTCATCATGACTTCCTAGCTTTTGTACTCTGTGCCCCTACTTATAAAGCCCAAGATCTCATATGCTTTTTTAACCGCTTTCTCAACCTGCCCTGCCACCTTCAACGATTTGTGCATGTATATCCCCAGATCTCTCTGTTCCTGTACCCCTTTTAGAATTGTGTCCTCTAGTTTGTATTGCCTCTCTTCGTTCTTCCTACTGAAATGTACCACCTCGTATTTTTCTGTGTTAAATTTGATCCGCCACATGTCCGCCCATGCCACCAGCCTGTCTAAATCCTCTTGAAGTCTATCACAATCCTCCTCACTGTTCACTACCATTCCAAGTTTCGTGTCATCTGCAAATTTTGAAATTGTGCCTTTTGCATCCAAGTCCAAGTCATTAATATATATCAAGAAAAGCAGTGGTCCCAGCACCGACCCCTGGGGAATACCATTATACACCTCCCTCCAGTCCGAAAAACAACCGTTCACCACTACTCTCTGTTTCCTGTCACTTAGCCAGTTCTGTATTCATGTTGCTACTGCCCCCTTTATTCCATGGGCCACAATCTTTATGACAAGCCTACCATTCGGCACTTCATCAAACGCCTTTTGAAAGTCCATATACATCACATCAACTACATTGCCCTCATCCACCCTCTCTGTTACCTCATCAAAAAACTCTATTCGGTTCGTTTAACATGATTTGCCTTTAACAAATCCGTGCTGGCTTTCCTGAAACAATCCACACTCATCCAAGTGACTGTTAATTCTGTCCTGGACTATAGTTTCTAAAAGTTTCCCCACCACCGAGGTTAAACTGACTGGCCTGTAATTGCTGGGTTTATCCTTACACCCTTTTTTGAACAAGGGTGTAACATTTGCAATTCTCCAGTCCTCTGGCACCACCCTCATATCTAAGGATGTTTGGAAGATTGTGGCCAGTACCTCCGCAATTTCCATCCTTACTTCTCTCAGCAACGTAGGATGCATCCTATCCGGACCGGGTGACTTATCTACTTTAAGTACAGCTAGCCTTTCAAGTACCTCTCCTTTATCAATTTTTATCTGCAGTATCTCAACTACATCTTCCTTTACTGATACTCCGGCAGCATCTTCTTCCTTGGTGAAGACAGATGCAAAGTACTGATTTAGTACCTCGGCCATGCCCTCTGCTTCCATGCATAGATCTCCTTTATGGTCCCTAATCGGCCTCTCCCCTCCTCTTACCATCCGTTTACTATTGATATGCCTGTGGAAGACTTTTGGATTCCCTTTTATGTTGGTCGCCAATATATTCTCATATCCTCTCTTTGCCCCTCTTTTTCACTTCCCCTCTGAACTTTCTATATTTTGTCTGGTTCTCACTTGTGTTATCAACCTGACATCTGTCATATGCCCCTTTTTTCCACTTCATCTTACTCTCTATCTCTTTTGTCATCCAGGGAGCTCTGCCTTTAGTTGCCCTACAGTGCCTAGACTGTACCCGAACCATCTCCTCTTTAATGGCCAACCACTGTTCAATTACAATTTGTCTGCCAATCTTTGAATCCAATTTACCCGGGCCAGATCTGTTCTTATCCCACTGAAATTGGCCCTCCTCCAATTGAATATTTTTACTTTAGAGTGGTCCGTGTCCTTTTCCATAGCTACTCTAAATCTTATGATCGCTGCTCCATAAATGCTTCCCCACTACTTTTACTTGATGATGAAGCAGTCCGTGCCCACATGCAGCAAGACCTGGACAACATCCAGTCTTGGGCTGATAAGTGGCAAGTAACATTCCGCCAGACAAGTGCCAGGCAATGACCATCTCCAACAAGAGAGAGTCTAACCACCTCCCCTTGACATTCAATGGCATTATTATCGCTGAATCCCCCACCATCAACATCCTGGGGGTCACCATTGACCAGAAACTTAACTAGACCAGCCATATAAATGCTGTGACTACAAGAGCAGGTCAGAAACTGGGTATTCTGTGGTGAGTGACTCACCTCCTGACTCCCCAAAGCCTTTCCACCATCTATAAGGCACAAGTCAGGAGTGTGATGGAATACTCTCCACTTGCCTGGATGAGTGCAGCTCCAACAACACTCAAGAAGCTCGACACCATCCAGGACAAAGCAGCCCGCTTGATTGGCACCCCATCCACCACCCTAAACATTCACTCCCTTCACCACCGGCGCACTGTGGCTGCAATGTGTACCATCCACAGGATGCACTGCAGCAACTCGCCAAGGCTTCTTCGACAGCACCTCCCAAACCTGCAACCTCTGCCACCTAGAAGAACAAGAGCAGCAGGCACATGGGAACAACACCACCTGCACGTTCCCCTCCAAGTCACACACTATCCCGACTTGGAAATATATCGCCGTTCCTTCATCGTCGTTGGGTCAAAATCCTGGAACTCCCTTCCTAACAGCACTGTGTGAGAATCTTCACCACACGGACTGCAGCGGTCCAAGAAGGCGGCTCACCACCACCTTCTCAAGGGCAATTAGGGGTGGGCAATAAATGCTGGCCTCGCCAGCGACGCCCACATCCCATGAACGAATAAAAAAAAACTTGGCCCACCTCATTCCCTAGAACTGAGTCCAGTAATGCTTCCTTTCTCGTTGGGCCGGAAACGTACTGGTCAAGAAAGTTATCCTGAACACATTTCAAAAATTCCTCCCCCTCTTTGCCCCTTATTATTATTATCGCAGTCTATATTAGGATAGTTGAAGTCCCCAGTTATCACTACTCTACAGCTTTTGCACCTCTCTGTAATTTCCCTGCAAATTTGTTCCTCTATATCCTTCCCACTAGTTGGCAACCTATCGAATACACCCAGTAGTGTTATGGCACCTCTATTGTTTCTTATCTCAAACCAAATAAATTATGTCCTTGACCCCTCAAGGACATCCTCTCTCTCCAGCACTGCAATATTCTCCTTAATCAATACTGCCACCAACCTCCCACCTTCTTCTTTCCTTCCCTATCTTTCCTGAACACCTTGTATCCATGATTGGCAAAAGAGCCAGAGGTGACATGAGGAAACATTTTTTTTCCATGAGTTGTTATGATCTGGAATGCGCTGCCTGAAAGGGTGGTGGAAGCAGATTCAATAGCAACTTTCAAAAGGGAAAAAAATACAGGGCTATGAGGAAAGAGCAAGGGAATGGGACTAATTGTTAGCTCTTTCAAAGAGCCGGCATCGGCACAATGGGCTGAATGGCCTCTTTCTGTGCTATACCTATTATGAGAATACTATGTTGGCCTTTTGCTTTGGGAGAAAAACAAATGCAAGTTGAAATTTACTTTCATTATTCACGTCCCCAAGGACATTTTTTTTTTCAAGTTATCTAAACAGCCCCAAGATGAATAAACACCATCCAATCAGGGTTAATTGGCTGCTGATAATTCATGATTCCCAGAATCATGTGATGCACCACCAATCCCATGTGACAATCCAGAACTCCAAAAGCGCTAGATTTCTGGTAGTTACTGTTACTGCTCCTTCATTTAAGTTTTCTAACAGGTATAAGGGACAAGAAATGCTAGATTGCGTGTGTTCAGCAGATTTTAAGTCCATCCCTGTGATGTAAATGAAGTGCAAATTTGCCTGTAACAGGATTTAGTTTCTTGGTTTAATCACAAAGACGAAGTTGTTGCTTTTGTTGCCTGACCTAAGGAGGAGGGCTTAACAGCCGGATGATCTTTTCCCATCATGCTTTTTATATGTTCATGTAAGTACAGTAATAAATATAAAAGCATTCTGAAACCATGTATGTAGTTATATACTTTATTAGCAAAAATCTGGTTCACTTTCTTTAAATCCACAAGGAACTTGTGCTCCAAGAATGAAAATGCAATGAATCAGCAATAATTCAAAAAGAAAATGGCGCCGTGGTAAACTCACTGTGTTGCTTGTCACAAGGAATACAAAATAAAACTCGGCTACAGTGCCAGACCTATAAACATATTTACCGTTGCACTTGAAGTCCAATGCAGGGCAGGATCATTCTTTCAGGATGTGGGCGTCGCTGGCAAGACCGGTATTTATTGCCCGTCCCTAGTAGCTCTGAGAAGGTGGCGGTGGGCCTTCTTCTTGAACCGCTGCAGTGTGTGGCGGTTTGATTCAACTGAGTGGCCTGCTCGGCCACCTCAGAAAGCATTTAAGAGTCAACCGTTTTGGTGTGAGACTGGAGTCACCTATAGGCCAGACCGGGTACGAATGGCAGGTTTCCTTCCCTGAAGGACATTAGTGAACCAGTTGGGTTTTCTGACAATCCGACAGCTTCGTGGTCACTTTAACTGATACTAGAATTTTTATTTCCAGATTTTTGAAAACTGAATTCAAATTCGCAAGCTGCCATGGTGGGATTTGAACTCACGTTCTCATTATTATTGGTCCAGAATGTTAGGAATGCTGCAGCAGAATATGTGTTTAACACAAAGGGAAAAAGGAATCTTAAAAAAAACAGTAAAGAATACATTAAAGTGCCCAGCTCTGAATCCTGGAAGGATTCAGAATGAAATGCTTGAGATAGAGGCCAAAATAGTTTCATATGCTCAGGAGAGTTGAATTGACATCTCAGAGGAAGGCCAAATAAAAGTCTAGGTTTCAGTTAACAAATAGGCAGAGGGAAAAATAATAATGGGGGGGAGGGTCTACTCTCACACCATGGGTAAGAAAGAATGCTGAGAATTTATATAATGAGATTATATAAGTGTAAGTAAAGACAATAATATAATATTGGATGACTTCAGTCAATCTAATATTAGGAAGGAACAGAGTTTGCTGATGATACAAAGATAGGTGGAAAAGCAAGTTGCGATGAGGACACAAAGTGTCTGCAAAGGGATATTGACAGGTTAAGTGAATGTGCAAAAATTTGGCAGATGGAATATAATGTGGGAAAATGTGAAGTCATCCACTTTGGGAGGAAAAATAAAACAGTAAAATATTATTTGAATGGAGAAATACTACAAAATGCTACAGTACAGAGGGATCTGGGTGTCCTCGTACATGAAACACAAAGAATCAACATACAGGTGCAGCAGGTAATCCAGAAGGCAAACGGAATATTGGCCTTTATTTCTAGGGGGATGGAATATAAAAGCAGGGAAGTCATGCTACAACTGTACAGAGTGCTGGTGAGACTACACCTGGAGTACTGCGTACAGTTCCGGTGCCCTTATTTAAGGAAGGACATACTTGCATTGGAGGCAGTTCAGAGAAGGTTCACTAGGTTGATTCCGGGTATGGAAGGGTTGTCTTATGAGGAAAGATTGAACAGGTTGGGTCTATACTCATTGGAGTTTAGAAGAATGAAAGGAAATCTTCTCGAAACATACAAGATTCTGAGGGGACTCGATAGGATAGATGCTGAGAGGATGTTAGCCCTCATGGGGGAATGTAAAACTAGGGGGCATAGTCTCAGAATAAGGGGTCGCCAGTTTAAGACAGAAATGAGGAGGAATTTCTTCTCCCAGAGGGTCGTGAATCTTTGGAATTCTTTACCCCAAAAAGCTGTGGAGGCTGAGTCATTGAATACATTCAAGGCTGAGTTAGACAAATTTTTGATCAGCAAGGGAGTCAAAGAGCATGAGGAAAGGGCGGGAAAGTGGAGTTGAGGTAAAAATCAGATCAGCCATGATCTCATTGAATGGCGGAGCAGGCTTGAGGGGCTGAATGGCCTACTCTTGCTCCTATCTCTTATGGTCTTATGGTCTAATATGAGTAGGGAATTCCTTAAAGGCAGTATTCTACACAGCTAGAAGCATGCACAAGGTAGTTACTTATATAAAAAGGGTAACAAATATGACCCAGCCAACTACAGTTCCATTACTACTACTACTACTACTACTACTACTACAACAACAATAACAGCAACAATGTGCAGTTATGTAGTGCCTTTAACGTAGTAAAACGTTCCAAGGCGCTTCACAGGAGCGTTATCAAAATTTGACACTGAGGCACATAAGGAGGTATTGGAACAGGTCAAGCTTGGTGAAAGAGATAAGTTTTAAGGAGCATCCTAAAGAAGGAGAGAGAGATAGGGAGACGGAGAGGTTTAGGGAGGGAATTCCAGAGCTTAGGGCCTAGGCAGCTGAAGGCACGGCCACCAACGGTGGAGCGATTAAAATCGGGAATGTACAAGAGGCAAGAATTAGAGGAGGACAGAGATCTCGGAGGGTTGTAGGGCTGGAGAATGTTAAGGAGATAAGGAGGAGCGAGGCCAATGCAGGGATTTGAAAACAAAGATAAGAATTTTAAAATCGAGGCGTTCCTGGACTGGGAGCCACTGTAGGTCAGCGAGCACAGGGGTGATGGGAGAATGTGACTTGATGCGAGTTAGGATACGGGCAGTAGAGTTTTGGATGAGCTCAAGTTTGTGGAGGGTGGTAGATGGGAGGCCAGCTACGTGAGCATTGGAATAGTCGAGTCTAGAGGTAACAAAGGCATGGATTCTGCAGCAGATGAGCTGAGGCAGGGGCGGAGACAGGCGATGTTACATAGGTAGAAGTAGGCGGTCTTGGTGATGGAGCAGATATGTGATCGGAAGCTCATCTCAGAGTCAAATAGGATGCCAAGGTTGCGAGCAGTCTGGTTCAGCCTCAGACAGTGGCCTGGGACAGGAATGGAGTCGGTGGCTTTGGAAACGCATTTGCGGCAGGAACCAAAGACAATGGCTTTGGTCATTCAGTATTTAGTTGGAGAAAATGTTTGCTCATTGGACAAGCAGTGTGACAAATGAGAGACAGTGGAGGGGTCGAGGGTGTGGTTGTGAGGTAGAGTGGGTGTCGTCAGCGTATATGTGGAATCTGACGTTGTGTTTTCAGATGATATCGCCGAGGGACAGCATGTAGATGAGAAATTGGAGGGGGCCAAGGATAGATCCTTGGGGGACTCGAGAGGTAATGGTGCAGGAGTGGGAAGAGAAGCCATAGCAGGTGATTCTCTGGCTACCACTGGATAGATAAGAATAGAACCAGGTGAGGGCAGTCGCACCAGCTGGACGATGGAGGAGAAGCGTTGGAGGAGGATGGTGTGGTCAACTGTGTCAAAACCTGCAGACAGGTCTGGAAGGATGAGGAGGGATAGTTTACCATCGTCACAGTCACATAGGATGTCATTTGTGATTTGATAAGGGCCGTTTCGGTACTGTGGCAGGATGGAAACCTGATTGGTGGGATTCAATCATGGAAAGATGAACACGGATTTCGGAGGCAACAACACGTTCAAGGACTTTGGGGAGGAAAGGGAGCTTGGAGATGGGGCAGTAGTTTGCAAGGACAGAGGGGTCAATGATGGTTTTATTGGAGGAGGGGGGGTGATGACGGCAGATTTGAAGGGGAGGCGGACAGTACCTGAGGAAAGGGAACCATTAACAATATCAGCTAATACAGGGGCCAGGAAGGGAAGTTGGGTGGTCAGCAATTTAGTGGGAATTGGGTCGAGGCAGCAGGAGGTGGGTCTCATGGTCAAGATGAGCTCGGAGAGGACATGAGGGGATTTAGGAGAGAAACTAGAGAAAGATGTGAGTTCAGGGCTAGGGCAGGGGGGAACCATAGGGGACGTTTGGCTTGGTGGGCTAGGGGAAGGGAGGGAAGCGGCAGAGGCAACTGAACGGATGATCTAAATCTTAATGACAAAGAAGTCCATGAGCTCCTTGCATTCTGCATTGGAGATGAGGGTGGTGGGGACAGGGGAGAGGGGTTTAAGAAGACGGTTTGTAGTAGAGAAGAGAAGCTGGGGGTTATCTTTGCATTCCAGGATGATCCTGGAATAGTGAGCAGTTTTGGCAGAAGAGAGCAGGACCCGATAGTGGTTTATGTGATCCAGATACAGGTGAAATAATGGAATCTATTGTCAGCGTTGGCTGGACGAGCATTAACTTAACAAGAAATAGCCAGCACAGATTTCAACGGGGATGATCTTCTTGACTTTTGAGGCTGCCACAGATGAAGTAGATTGGGGAACTCTGTACAATATAGTTATTTGGAGGTTCACTCATGAAAGACCACTAAATAAATTCAAAGCCAGATTAACAGAGGGCAGAATACAGACAGAATGAAAAGTTGACTAAACATTAGGAAGCAGAATACTGGTAAGAGGTGTAATCCCAGACTGGGGTTAAGGGGGCAGGGGGATAGTGTTGAGGAGTGTCCCACTGGCGTAAGTGTGTGGAATCCTGTTGTTTCCAATCTTTATAAATGATTCGCATGCCAAAACGAATTATAAAGCTTGTCAAATTTTTTAACAGTACTAAATTGGGGAGTGTGTAGAGACACAAGATGCACTATGACAAATGGAATTTAACATTGATAAATGTAAAGCATTGAGCCAGAAATCACTCCCAAAATAACATAGGCGCTCGACAGCGCTCTCCGTTTTTACTGTCGAATTGAAGGAGCAAGTTCCCGTGTTTGCACAGGCGCAGTAAAACGCAAAAATCTGGAACTGGCTCCTGGTGGTTCGCCGGTGATATGACAGCTTTGAATTAAAGGGCCATCGCACACTGCAATCAGAGAAATCATTGAAAAAGCGCCAACTTGTTCAGCTGGAAAGTAACTAATTACGCCACCAAACAGGTATGCTTAAAATTACCAGGTCTAAACTAAGTTTTAACAGCGCAGTAAGTCTTAATGACTGCCAAACAACTAAAAATTAACTTTTAAAAATGTGGAGTCTCATATTACCTCTTATGTTAATAGTTTTGGTCATTAAAAAAAATTTTTTTTTGAATTAAAAAAATTAAATTTATTTTTTTTACTTTTCCCTTCTGTCTCTTCAGTTTAATTCAATTATTTCTTTGACTTTTTGTAAAAAAAAATTGTATTTACAATGACATACAAAATATAACTTTAAATGAATGAAGTCTGCTTGAGCAATACAGCCTGAATCTGTGGGCGGGACTTCTCTTCCTGACGGATTTTGTGGGCGTGTCTTCTCCTCACGGACGTTTCCAGTGGCGGCAACTCACGCTGCTCAGAGGCTGGGTTGAGAGGGCACGTTTTTTTTAAAGTTCAAATTCAAGCAATTCGACGCCATAGAGCCCACAGTAAGTATTTTCATGAATTTAATTTGCAGGAGCTGCGGTGAGCATTGCCTCACTGCTCTGCGCAATATCTGGCCCAATGTAGATAGTTGAAAGAAACATGGGTCGTAAGCACGTAATGAAGGAAATGAAAATATTACAGGGAAACTTAAAAAGGGACCTTGAAGTAGTACTAGACACATGATGTTGAATGTCCAAGGGATGTGATCAAACAGTTACAAAAGCTAATAGAACGCTCGGGATATGTAGTTTGAAAAGTGGGACAGAAGTGTACAGCGGTTGTACTAAAGGTTAACAATACAGTGGTCAGACCACACTTTAGAATACTGTGTTCAGTTTTGATCACCACGCCACAAAATAGACACATATGAATTGGGAAAGGTGCAGCAAGGGCGAATTCAAAGTGTAAAGGAGATCAGCTATAGAAATGATTAAAGATGTTTAAGCTTTACAGTCTAGAGAGAAAGTGGTCAAGGAGTGACCTCACTGAAGTATATCAAATTAATCCATTAAATAATCTTGATAAAGCAGATTATTGATTAAAATAAAAATAGGAAAGCAGCACCAGAACACACAAAGATGACTGAGTAAAAATTAAATTTAAAACAGATATCGAGAAGTTATTTATTCAGTGGTTGCTAATGTTTGGAATGGTCTGCCTGCCAAGGCAAGACCAGATGGTTTGAGGTACTGTTGGATGCAGTATTGCAAGAACGAGGGTATGAGATGCATAGCTTTGAATAAGCTTCTCCCTTCCCTGGGTTTCATTATGTTCTCATCTCGATGGTACGATGGACTAAACCTGCATCTTCACGTCCTTAATAGTGTTACAGGATTTGCAATATATTTCTTTGCTGACATAGTGTTGTTTATTATTGATTACTGGCACAATAGTTATCTCACGTGATCATCTATCATTTTCAGCACCTGCCAACAGAATGTTAGATTCTACCGCTCAACTTTAATCTAATTCTTAATGAGCACATATTCTCTTCATTTGAAACTGCAGTAACACTTTTCTCAGCAATTGTTTTTTTGTCATAAACAGCTAGATTCATAATGAGCTTCTAACATTATTAACTGATGGTCCTAAATTGATATCCTTTGATGGTAAATTCTTTAAGTAGTAATGAGGCCAAAATGTGTTTTGTTTGTACTTCAGGCATGACTAGTTGGTTTGAGAAGTGGGAATAATGTGCGACTATAAAATTTGAAAGAGTGGAAAGGAGGGAGGGAGGAAGGTGTCTCTTCCTACTCTGGCACCATCACCTCAGGAGTCCCCCAAGGATCCATCCTTAGCCCCCTGCTCTTCCTCATCCACATGATACCCCTTAGCGACATATTCCACAGACACGGGATAGACTTCCACATGTATGTTGTTGATACCCAACTCTACCTCTCCGTCAGTCAATAATGTTTGCAGACTAGGTCCCACACGCTGGAATTCCCTCCCTAAAAACTTCTGCCTTTTCACCTCTCTCAGCCCCTCCACTGCCCCTGTGCTGTCAGACTGCATGTCCGACATCCAGTCTTGGATAAGCTATTATTTCTCCAGCTAAACATTTGGAAAACCAAAGTCTTTGTCTTCGGCCGCTGTCACAAATGCTATACCCTCGCCACTGACCCCATCCTCCACTCTCTGTAAAGTTCACTGCTGGTCTCCAACGCATCAAATTTAAATTCTCATCCTTAGTTTCACCCCCTCCATAGCCTCACCCTCTCCCTATCTCTGTATCGTTCTCAAGCCCTATAACACTCTACCTGCCCTCGCACCCCACCCCTCCCCCTCCAAACGCCTCACTCCTCTGACTCTGGTCTCTTGTGCAGCCCCCTCCCTTTGCCTCACCATTGGTCGTCTAGGCTCCATTCTCTAAATTCCCTCTCCAAACTCCTCCACATCTCCACCTCCCTTTCCTCCTTTAAAACCCACCTTAAAACCCATCTCTTTTGTCCAAGCTTTTGGTCATCCCTTCCAATATCTCCTCCTTTGGTTCGACATCCATTTTCTTCCTTGTGCCTCTGTGAAGTCAGCTTGGGATGTTTTTCTACATTAATTTAAATGCACGTTGTTATTGTTGCATTGGTAACTCTGAAACGTACATAACTGTGCCTGTACTATAGCTAAACTTATTTTTAAAATAATTAGTCTATAATAGTTATGAATAATGAGAAGCTATATTGTAAATTAAATCTACACAATGCCCCTTTTTATGTCCTCATGCAAAAGATATATTTTGCAAAAAAATTAAAAGCCTACAGTCATTGTGCTGTCATGAATAATTTCATTAAGATTCATTTCATTTATACATTAAATGTGCTTTTGGAGTATATGTCAGACTAAGTTCTTGCTGGATTCTGAAGCTTTTTCAGCCTAAAGAGCTTTGTGAGTAATTTGGCTTAAATAGTCCATAAGACTCAAGACAACATTCTCAAATCAACAGGCATTGGAAGATTGGCCTGCTAACATTCACCATACCCATACTAAGGATTTTTAATTAATTCCAAGAGACTATTAACTGCTGAAGAAGAGCTGTCAAGAGCTCTTATTTGTCTTGTACTGTAGTATTAGTTTAATTGTCTGTATTTGATAACTCTTTGATTTCGTAAATAAATTTGATTAATGGTTTTAATGTGCAAATTCCTGTCTCTCTGTAGTGAAATGTACTGTAGTGCAAGGCTTATCTTAATCCAATAGCAATACCATGTGGCGAGACTGGAGAAGTTGGGATTGTTCTCCTTAGAGCAGAGAAGGTAAATGGGAGATTTAATAGAGGTGTTCGAAATTATAAGGGTTTTGATCGAGTAAATAGGGAGAAATCTTTTCCACTGGCAGGAGAATCGGTAACCAGAGGGTACAGAATTAAGATAACTGGCAAAAGAACCAGAGGGGAGATGAGGAGAATTTTTTTTAACGGAGCACATTATTATGATCTGGAATGCATAGCCGGAAAGGATGGATTCAATAGTAACTTTCAAAAGGGAATTGAATAAATACTTGAATTTATGCATTTGATAAAATGCCACATAATGGACTTGTCAGCAAAATTGAAGCCCATGGGATTAAAGGGACAGTGGCAGAGTGGATACAAAATTGGCTAAGGGACAGAAAGCAGAGAGTAGTGGTGAACAGTTGTTTTTCAGACTGAAGGGAAGTACACAGTGGTGTCCCCCAGGAGTTGGTATTAGGGCCACTGCTCCCTTTTTGATATATATTAATGACCTGGAGGGTATCATTTCTAAGTTTACAGATGACACGAAACTCGGAAATGTAGTAAACAATGTGGAGGATAGTAACAGACTTCAGGAGGACAGAGACAGACTGGTGAAATGGGCAGACACATGGCAGATGAAATTTAACGCAGAGACGTTTGAAGTGATACAGTTTGGTAGGAAGAATGAAGAGAGGTAATATAAACTAAATGGTACAATTTTAAAGGGGGTGCAGGAACAGAGAGACCTGGGGATGTACATACACAAATATTTGAAGGTAGCAGAACATGTCGAGAAGGCTGTTATAAAAGCATATAGGATCACATATGTGTTCAATTCTGGGCACCACACTTTAGGCAGGATGTCAAGACCTCAGAGAGGGTGAAAAAGAGATTTACTAGAACGGTACCAGGGATAAGGGACTTCAGTCACATGGAGAGACTGGAGAAGCTGGGATTGTTCTCCTTAGAACAGAGAAGGTTAAGGGGAGATTTAATAGAGGTGTTCAAAATCATGAATGGTTTTGATAGAGTAAATAAGGAGAAATTATTTCCAGTGACAGAAGGGTCGTTAACCAGTGGACACAGATTTAAGGTGATCGGCAAAAGGGCCAGAGGCGACATGAGGAGACATTTTTTTACGCAGTGAGTTGTAATGATCTTGAATTCGCTGCCTGAAAGGGCGGTGGAAGCAGATTCAATAGTAACTTTCAAAAGGGAATTAGATAAATACTTGAAGGCGCTATGGGGAAAGAGCAGAGAACGGAGTGGGAAGTGGTGCTGCTCCATTTTATCTGCTCGACCTCTACGTTTCGTCTCCTCTGGTGCCCAATCAAATATAGTACATAGAATATAAAGTGGAAGAGTTTTCCGGGAGTAGGTCTGAGTTGACGAAGATGTGGATATGCTGAACATTGAATGGTTCAAAATGAAAAGAATGTGAGAATATCTATGACTGCATCATTTTTAAATACGTATTTGAATATTTGCACTGGGGCAACATGTACTCTGGATGCTTAACTTTTCATTTCTTCCTGACGGGATACAGCACAGGAAAGAATTTGGGATATTCGTGGACTGAGGTGTTTACACTAAAGTACAATAATTCACTTCTCACCTTGAATTCAGATACTGAAGGGTAAAATCATTTTTGTGTAGAGTATCACAATAATGTTCTGGAAAGTTCCACGCTGCTCTCAGTGAGTGGGATGGAGCATGTAACCAATTGTTGTAGAAGACTTTTTTCGAGTGAAATGGTCAGTCAAGCACATAATCTCAAGAGTTGTCTGGTTCTTCAAGCAGCATGGACATAATATTGCATCTCTTTCACATGGAACTTTAATGTAATTTGAAATAAATTTCCACATCGTTCACCTGAGGAAGGAGGTCGCCTCCGAAAGCTTGTGAATTTAAAATAAAATTGCTGGACTATAACTTGGTGTTGTAAAATTGTTTACAATTGAAATAAATAGAACGGCCTCTGTTATCTTCTTTAGAAAGTACCAGTCAAGTATGAGGCTGTTATTTAGAATCAGAATAAACATTTATTAATTCCAATTGTTTGACACAGAATTCTGTCGTGAATCAGCAAAATGAAAGAGATTGTGGCTTTACCTACCCAGTATCTGGGTAGCTGTAGCAAGACCCAGGGATGAAACAGAGAAGCCTTGTCACTGTACTCTGGCTTACTGGAATTTATCACAGGTCACTGTGTCATCTCCTCATCTTCAGTAGATGGAAAGACAAAATGCTACCAGAGCATGGTTTAGTCTATAAACCACTGGACAAATGTATCAAACATTAAATAACAGCAATTACAACTTGCACTTATTTATCATCTTTAAAATACAGAAATATCCCAAGGCACTTAAAACAGGTAATTGGTCTTGAACACGGACAGTAGATTTACAAGAAATACAGTCTGTACTATCCTCCTCCGAATCAAAAGAACAAGAGTCTTGTGTGGTAACTCTCAACTGACCCGTGAAGCATGGTTCATTGACTTATATGGCTATCCATTATCATAGAGTCCTCTGACTCGCCTTTAATCTACTGGCTTCAAACAGACTGACATTCTGTCTAGAGTTCAACCAAAATATAGCCATGTTTCTAGGAAGAAATCCTGACACAAAGGACATTAAAATCATCTGTCTGTTCAACTCAGAACTACCACGCGGACTGCAGCGGTTCAAGAAGGCGGCTCACCACCACCTTCTCGAGGGCAATTAGGGATGGGCAATAAATGCCGGCCTCGCCAGCAACGCCCACATCCCATGAACGAATAAAAAAAAATATATATATATTTTAAAAGATCCCCCAAGATGTCAATCACATTTGATATTTTAATTAAATAGAATGGCTTGATTTATTGATATGTGCCAACCATTTTGATCAACCTGCATTTGCAAGAAAACCTAATACTTTTCCATCCAACTATGAGGACACTTCTGGACAGAGTGATGCCAATGGCTCCACACTCAAAAGATGTTAGCATCTTAAACTGCCATTTGTTCCAAACTACAAATGAATATTAATGCCTTTGGTGTACAAGGTGATGAATCAGCTAATGGTACTTACCCTCCCACGCACAGTGACCAAGAGAAAAGAATCCATCACAGACAAAAATGCATAATTTTTGTCACCGCAGAAGTCAGGCAAAGCTTTTCCCTCTATGTAGAATGCAGTCCTCTGTCACTTTCAAAAAACAGTTGATGTGAATGGAAGTTTTATTCTAGTGAGGGGTTAATCAGAATATAGAACAGTGTGAAAGTTGCAGTGTCATTCCAACTGTCTCAAAAATTCTAAATTGTTCACCAGCAAAAATGAGAGTCGGTGGATGCCTGGACTATTACAGGCAGAATATGAAAGACAGAAGGTTTATATTTAGCACTGCAAACAGTTAAATGGAAGCACAGAATGTTAGAAATACATTTTAAGTGTAAAAGGTATAAAGAATTTCTCGTGTATTTTCCAAGCAATATTATTAGCGTTTAACATGAATGTTTCGATGGAATTCTAAACAATAATGGCTCAAACTGGGAGGCTCGTTGTGCTGAATGTAAAGTTTAAAAGAATATAATATTGACGTTTTTAACAGTGAATTGGAAACCATGACCTATGGTACTAGTACAATACCAGTTCCATTTTGTCGCAGTACGAATGCACCGCTAGATCTGCACTATATTGCTTGTGGAGAGGGAGGGGAAGGTCACGGCCTCAGGAGTTCCATGCATGTGAAAATGTGCAATCATGCAGATGCACATTGCTTACATGTAACACACTGAATGATGTACTCCGGATAGAAATGTTCTTGATACACTGATGCTAGTGGTGCAAAACCACTTTTTCCAATTCGTTTTGCTGCTAGTAGCATTTTAGCTGCTCATTTGGCAGATGCCTCACCATCGTCAAGCACGATATAGTGACTGCAACATTAGCTTAGTTAGAAAATTGCAATTAGTCTCAATTCACACGCACCTTTATCTCACAGGTCATCCAGATGGGTGATGATGGTACAGACCTAGATAAAGAGAATTGTAACTTCCAGTAGTGGAGTAATTGCCCAGGATTTAGTTTATGTGCTGAGCAAGGTCACAAACAGTCGGGAGCCTACACTATAACTGACATATAGCTTTACGCCATCATTCTTTGTTCTCTCAGAACAGCCACATTCTCCACCATAATTGCTGCATGATTTAGATGGAAATGTTTCTAAACAGCTGCTTGTCATAACAAAGCATGTCTTGTTGTACAATGACACATTACCCTAATCCAGCAGTTTTGATCTATTTCTCCTGCCACCTCAGTCAGTCTAGCAAATTATGAAAGCATGTATAAGCATATTTTCACCCTAGTACATTCTGAAACCACACAGGTAATGTTGCAATAAGTGTTTGATTATATTGTGAAGTACTAACACATGCTAATCAATTGAGTATTAATTTATGGAAATTTTAATTTACAAATAATATATATACTAAGATCCTTTTTCTGTGAATTACTGGTACCATTATTGAAGGAAACTTTCATGCCTTGTACAGGTCAGTCACTCTGTTCCATTTAACATTTATATTTAAATGCAAGTCTTTCCTTTCTTTTTTTTAAAGAGTTGACTCCCCTTTCGATCTTGTAAGTTTTATTGTCTCTTGGTATTATTCTTTCTGTGAAGGGGCAGTGTATGAAAGAATTAGACAGCTCATTCAAAATGACGAACGTTAAACGTTATGAGTAGCGAGCAGGAGAGTCGGATTAGACCAGGTGGCTTGTGTGGGGGTAAACACCAGTACACACTTAATGGGATGAGTGGCCTGTTTCTGTGCTGCAACATTCTGTTTGACCATTTGAAGGGGTTTTTTTTTTAGTCGTTGCTACATTTCTGCCAAAGCAGCAATTTTACATGACTTTTGCCTGAAATGTAGCTCCTTTCTTCCCTCCCCACTCTTAGTCACTGGAGAACATTGAGAGGCTCAATCGTTTGCAGTCTGTGTCCCCTGGCCATGTAAATCACCATTACACATCGCTGTTTAGCAAAGTAGTGCTGTGGCGTGTGCTGTGCAGCTATCACCCAACTCACATCATATATCCTCCCCCCCACCGCCCCCAAGGCTTCAGTAAAGCAATGCCCAGCTCTTAATTACAACTTAGTCTGACATCAAAATAAACAAATTGAATTAGATTTTGCCTTATATTGTTGCACTATGGGTGCCCATCAATATTTCAATCCTGCTAAATATTTAAACGATTCCTGTGCCAGGAGTTTATGAAGTGAAGGCTTTCATGAGTAGTGAACTCCTTTCTGCTATTTTATCAAGTGGCGTCGCAGCTAGAGCAGGTCTCCCAGTATAATTAAAAGTAACCTGTGGGTAAAATATTTATTTATAATTCACAGGAGAACAAGTTCATTTTTAATATTTCAGGCCCAACTCTCTTTCTCTCAAAAAAAAAATTGCAGCAAGTCAATATTCTTGTGTAACCATCTCCTAACCACAGTGGGACACAACAAATGAACTTGCAGTGACAAGTGCGATATTCAAATGGATTTGAAGGTTATTGCTCTAATGGCAGATTTTTTAAGTGTACTTTTCATCAGGCTTTATTAGAACAAGCATATAAGATGCAAATTTATCTCACAAACGTGGGTAATGAAGGGTGAGATGCACTTATGTTATGCATTACGATTTGATTTGCTCAATTAATTCAGCTATGGGGACTTGCGATTGCTTTTTGTATCACATAGGCCTTCAACCTCTGCAACTCCTCCACTCCCAGCTCCAGAAACATGTTTCAGTAATTTGCCACAGGGCTAGTTTCCAATCCTAGCTGTGTGACATGCGGAGGACTATAAATATTACAGAAATATAAATACTGTTAACCTCGTAACTTCGATGGTAAAAAGGACGCATTTTCCAATTCATTTCCATGTAATGCGTTGGAGGAAGCTGCTGATTGCGCAGATGAAGAGAGGAAAGTATCGCTGGAAGTAGCTTAGCGTTAAGGCCACAAGGTTAAAGTGTGTTCGGATTCAATTTTTTACACTCTGTCAGTCACACAGATAGAAATTTAAATTAGTTCCAGGGCAGATTATTAAATTGTAGTGTTTGGGAGGGATGTACTTTTCCCCTACTTCTTAACTTTAATTCCCACTAAAGAGAATTTTCATTTGACAGACACAACCCTCTGGAGAGAGATGAAAGCCCGTTAGATAAGGTATAAAAAAAAACCAACGAGCATTCTAATCAGTGCATCCATATAAAGCCAGCACACAGCGATAACCTATTTATTACACAGATTTTGATCCTTGCTAACAGCCACTGTGAGTAGGTCAGCACTGTAGTGCTAAGTTGTTTCTGGCAGGTAGCAGTGATTTCAGACTCATTGCTAAGTCAGGGCTGTGTCAAGATGAGATAAGTGCAGACGCAGCAGGAGAACAAAGCCACTTTTCACATGAACATCGAACAGTGAGTTAGACTGAAGAGGTTGGAGTTCCCTCCCTGTGAATATTAACCAAGAACAAGTACAATATGGCTTAGTTAACCCCTAGCTCCTGTCCTTCCCTCAGAGTTAACTCAAAACCTCCTGCTGGTTTGGAGGGCTTTGGTCTGACGAGGATACTACTTGGTCAGGAAAGAACAGATGAGAGGTGTCGGGTATGGACCCTTCATCACAACTGTAAGATATTACAGATGAAAAGCCTTCGAAAAGGATCGGGCAGGAAAGTGGAGTTGAGGTCGAAGATCAGTCATGATCTGATTGAATGGCGGACCAGGCTCGAGGGGCCATGTGGCCTACTCCTGCTCCTATTTCTTATGTTCTTATGTTCTTAGAAAGAAATACCATCACCACGCTGAGGAAAAGAAATGGAATGACCTATAAAGTGCTCAAGTGAAGAATAGGAGATGGTTCAATGGCAGAAGTGATATTAGCTCTTGGGTCACTGCTCCACTTTGCCAGTTCTTCATACTTCCCTTTCCACCTGCTTAGCTGTTTAGCTATTCACACTGTGTCTTGTATAAGGCCCTAAGTTCTGGAATTCCCTCCTTAAACCTCTCCACCTCTCCAACTCTCTCTCTCCTCCTTTAAGTCACTCCTTAAAATCTACCTCCTTACCTGTCCTAATATCTCTTTATGTGGCTCGTGTCAAATTTTGTCTGATAACACACCTGTGAAGCGCCTTGGGACATTTTTATTGCATTAAAGGCGCTATATAAATGCAAGTTGTTGTTGATGTTTCATATGTCTTTTATTTCTCCCATTATTCTCTTGACATTGTAGTTGTTGTTAAGCTAACTTAAGGGTTAAGTCATGGCAGGAGATCCCAGAGCCGTGTCATGTTCCTCTTGTAGGATGTGGGAATTCAGGGATCCTTCCTGTGTCCCTGCAGCTACTGTTTGACCGCTTGACGGCTCTGGAGCTGCGGATGAACTCACTTTGGAGCATCCGCGATGCTGAGAAAGTCGTGGATAGCACGTTCAGTGAGTTGGTCACACCACAGATAAAAATTACTGAGGGAGATAGTGAATGGGTGACCAACAGACAAAGGAAGAGTAGGAAGGCAGTGCAGGGGTCCCCTGCGGTCATCTCCCTCCAAAACAGGTATACCATTTTGGATACTGTTGGGGGAGATGGCTCACCAGGGGAAGGTGGCAGCGGCCAGATTCATGGCACCGTGGCTGGCTCTGCTGCACAGGAGGGCAGGAAAAAGAGTGGCAGAGCTATAGTGATAGGGGACTCGATTGTAAGGGGAATAGACAGGCGTTTCTGCGGACGTAACCGAGACTCCAGGATGGTATGTTGCCTCCCTGGTGCAAGGGTCAGGGATGTCTCGGAGCGGCTGCAGGACATTCTGGAGGGGGAGGGTGAACAGCCAGTTGTCGTGGTGCATATAGGCACCAACGATATAGGTAAAAAACGGGATGAGGTCCTACAAGCTGAATTTAGGGAGTTAGGAGTTAAACTAAAGAGTAGGACCTCAAAGGTAGTAATCTCAGGATTGCTACCAGTGCCACGGGCTAGTCAGAGTAGGAATGACAGAATAGCTAGGATGAATACGTGGCTTGAGCGATGGTGCAAGAGGGAGTGATTCAAATTCCTGGGCCATTGGAACCAGTTCTGGGGGAGGTGGGACCAGTACAAATTGGACGGTCTGCATCTGGGCAGGACTGGAACCAATGTCCGAGGGGGAGTGTTCGCGAGTGCTGTTGGGGAGGGTTTAAACTAATGTGGCAGGGGGATGGGAACCGATGCAGGAAGTCAGTGGGAAGTAAAGTGGTGACAGAAACAAAAGGCAGTAAGGGAAAGTGTACAAAACATGACCGGACAGATGGTCTGAGAAAGCAGGGCAAAGACCAAGGGAAGTCTAGATTAAACTGCATTTATTTCAATGCAAGAAGTCTGATGGGCAAGGCAGATGAACTCAGGGCATGGATGGGTACATGGGACTGGGATGTCATAGCTATTACTGAAACATGGCTAAGGGAGGGGCAGGACTGGCAGCTCAATGTTCCAGGGTACAGATGCTATAGGAAAGATAGAGCAGGAGGTAAGAGAGGAGGGGGAGTTGCGTTCTTGATTAGGGAGAACATCACGGCAGTAGTGAGAGGGGATATATCCGAGGGTTCGCCCACTGAGTCTATATGGGTAGAACTGAAAAATAAGAAGGGAGAGATCACTTTGATAGGATTGTAATACAGACCCCCAAATAGTCAACGGGAAATTGAGGAGCAAATATGTAAGGAGATTACAGACAGCTGCAAGAAAAATAGGGTGGTAATAGTCGGGGACTTTAACTTTCCTGGGACAGCCATAGCATTAGGGGCTTGGATGGAGGGAAATTTGTTGAGTGTATTCATGAGGAATTTTTCATTCAGTATGTGGATGGCCCGACTAGAGAGGGGGCAAAACTTGACCTCCTCTTGGGAAATAAGGAAGGGCAGGTGACAGAAGTGTGAGTGAGGGATCACTTTGGGACCAGTGATCATAATTCCATTAGTTTTAAGATAGCTATGGAGAATGATAGGTCTGGCCCAAAAGTTAAAATTCTAAATTGGGGAAAGGCCAATTTTGATGGTATTAGACAGGAACTTTCAGAAGTTGATTGGGAGAGTCTGTTGGCAGGCAAAGGGACGTCTGGTAAGTGGGAGGCTTTCAAAAGTGTGTTAACCAGGGTTCAGGGTAAGCACATTCCTTATAAAATGAAGGGCAAGGCTGGTAGAAGTAGGGAACCTTGGATGACTCGGGAGATTGAGGCCCTGGTCAGAAAGAAGAAGGAGGCATATGACATGCATAGGCAGCTGGGATCAAGTGGATCCCTTGAAGAGTATAGAGATTGCCGGAGTAGATTTAAGAGAGAAATCAGGAGGGCAAAAAGGGGACATGAGATTGCTTTGGCAGATAAGGCAAAGGAGAATCCAAAGAGCTTCTACAAATACATAAAGGGCAAAAGAGTAACTAGGGAGAGAGTAGGGCCTCTGAAGGATCAACAAGGTCATCTATGTGCGGAACCACAAGAGATGGGTGAGATCCTGAATGAATATTTCACATCGGTATTTACGGTTGAGAAAGGCATGGATGTTAGGGAACTTGGGGAAATAAATAGTGATGTCTTGAGGAGTGTACATATTACAGAGAGGGAGGTGCTGGAAGTCTTAACGCGCATCAAGGTAGATAAATCTCCGGGACCTGATGAAATGTATCCCAGGACGTTATGGGAGGTTAGGGAGGAAATTGCGGGTCCCCTAGCAGAGATATTTGAATCATCGACAGCTACAGGGGAGGTGCCTGAAGATTGGAGGGTAGCAAATGTTGTGCCTTTGTTTAAGAGGGGCAGCAGGGAAAAGCCTGGGAACTACAGACCGGTGAGCCTGACATCTGTAGTGGGTAAGTTGTTAGAGGGTATTCTGAGAGACAGGATCTACAGGCATTTGGAGAGGCAGGGACTAATTAGGAACAGTCAGCATGTTTTGTGAGAGGAAAATCATGTCTCACGAATTTGATTGAGTTTTTTGAAGGGGTAACCAAGAAGATAGATGAGGGCTGTGCAGTAGACGTGGTCTACATGGATTTTAGCAAAGCCTTTGACAAGGTACCGCATGGTAGGTTGTTACATAAGGTTAAATCTCACGGGATCCAAGGTGAGGTAGCCAATTGGATACAAAATTGGCTTGACGACAAAAGACAGAGGGTGGTTGGAGAGGGTTGCTTTTCAGACTGGAGGCCTGTGACCAGCAGTGTGCCTCAGGGATCGGTGCTGGGTCCGCTGTTATTTGTTCTTTATATTAATGATTTGGATGAGAATTTAGGAGGCATGGTTAGTAAGTTTGCAGATGACACCAAGATTGGTGGCATTGTGGACAGTGAAGAAGGTTATCTAGGATTGCAACGGGATCTTGATAAATTGGGCCAGTGGGCCGATGAATGGCAGATGGAGTTTAATTTAGATAAATGTGAGGTGATGCATTTTGGTAGATCGAATCGGGCCAGGACCTACTCCGTTAATGGTAGGGCGTTGGGGAGAGTTATAGAACAAAGAGATCTAGGAGTACAGGTTCATAGCTCCTTGAAAGTGGAGTCACAGGTGGATAGGGTCATGAAGAAGGCATTCGGCATGCTTGGTTTCATTGGTCAGAACATTGAATACAGGAGTTGGGATGTCTTGTTGAAGTTGTACAAGACATTAGTAAGGCCACACTTGGAATACTGTGTATAGTTCTGGTCACCCTATTATAGAAAGGATATTATTAAACTAGAAAGAGTGCAGAAAAGATTTACTAGTATGCTACCGGGACTTGATGGTTTGACTTATGGGGAGAGGTTGGATAGACTGGGACTTTTTTCCCTGGAGAGTAGGAGGTTAAGGGGTGATCTTATAGAAGTCTATAAAATAATGAGGGGCATAGATAAGGTAGATAGTCAAAATCTTTTCCCAAAGGTAGGGGAGTCTATAACGAGGGGGCATAGATTTAAGGTGAGAGGGGAGAGATACAAAAGGGTCCAGAGGGGCAATTTTTTCACTCAAAGGGTGGTGAGTGTCTGGAACGTGCTGCCAGAGGCAGTAGTAGAGGCGGGTACAATTTTGTCTTTTAAAAAGCATTTGGACAGTTACATGGGTAAGATGGGTATAGAGGGATATGGGCCAAATGCAGGCAATTGGGACTAGCTTAGTGGTATAAACTGGGCGACATGGACATGTTGGGCCGAAGGGCCTGTTTCCATGTTGTAACTTCTATGATTCTATGATTCTATGCCTTGTGTTGTTTTTTTTACCCTTCGTCCTGATCCTTTTGGAACGCTGTTTATCAAATAGCTTCCAATTCTGTTAAAAGGTCCATACCCAAAAAGTCTGTTCTCTCCACAGATGCTGTCTGATCTGCTGAGTGTTTCCAGCATTTTCCTCTCTTTATTTCAAATCTCCAGCATTTGCAGTGTTCTGCTTTTTGTTTGAGGATGCTAATTGCTTGTTCAGCTGTTGGAAAATGGAGCACTCCCCTCATGCAGTTCTCTTCCGAGGCAATGATATCTTTTGTTTTAGTCTTAGTCACATCACTGCTACGGTTCTCCTGGTGATGCTGACTTTTCTTTTCCTTCTCTTGACTGAAAGTAAGCTGATCACGGTCTTTCTCATGCATCGATTGAGTTCTAGCTTTATGAGAGAAACAGGTTAATTGTTGCAGTTCAGAGAAATGGAATCTGTGTCGTCTGAAGTACATGGGATGGCCTCTATTAATATTGTGCCAGAACAGGCATTGAAAACTTTCACTGAATATATTACACACTTGCTGGTTATGCAGAAAGAAAGACTCGTGTTTATAAAGCGCTTTCATGACCTCAGGATATCCCAAAGCACTTTACAGCCAATTAAGTTCTTTTGAAGTGTAGTTAGTGTTGCAATACAGGAAACGTGGCAGCCGATTTGCGCACAGCAAGCTCCCACAAACAACAATATGATAACCAGATCATTTGTTTTAATGATTTTGATTGAGGGATAAATATTGGCCAGGACACGGGAGAACTCCACTGCTCTTCTTCGAATAGGGCCATGGGATCTTTTACGCCCACCTGAGAGGGCAGACTGGGCGTCGGTTTAACGTCTCATCCGAAAGACGGTACCTCCGACAGTGCAGCACTCCCTCAGTACTGCGTTGAAGTGTCAGCCTAGATTTTGTGCTAAATTCTCTGGAGTGGGCTTGAACCCACCCTGTCTTCTGACAAAGGCGCGAGTGCTACCAACTGAGCCACGGCTGACTCCGCAGAAAGTAAGAGTCCCACCGGAATGCGAGAGAAGATATGGAGGGGTTGACATTCTTTTCCACTTTATCTGCATATGCGCTTGGTTGGGTTTTTATTCATACATGGGATGTGGGCGTCGTTGGCGAGGCCAGCATTTATTGCCCATCCCTAATTGCCCTTGAGAAGGTGGTGGTGGGCCGCCTTCTTGAACCGCTGCAGTCCGTGTGGTGAAGGTTCTCTCACAGTGCTGTTCGGAAGGGAGTTCCAGAATTTTGACCCAGCGACGATGAAGGAACGGCGATATATTTCCAAGACGGGTTGGTGTGTGACTTGGAGGGGAACGTGCAGGTGGTGTTGTTCCCATGTGCCTGCTGCCCTTGTCCTTCTAGGTGGTAGAGGTCGCGGGTTTGGGAGGTGCTGTCGAAGAAGCCTTGGCGAGTTGCTGCAGTGCATCCTGTGGATGGTACACACTGCAGCCACAGTGCGCCGGTGGTGAAGGGAGTGAATGTTTAGGGTGGTGGATGGGGTGCCAATCAAACGGGCTGCTTTGTCCTGGATGGTGTCGATCTTCTTGAGTGTAGTTGGAACTGCACTCATCCAGGCAAGTGGAGAGTATTCCATCACACTCCTGACTTGTGCCTTGTAGATGGTGGAAAGGCTTTGGGGAGTCAGGAGGTGAGTCACTCACTGCAGAATACCCAGCCTCTGATGTGCTCTTGTAGCCACAGTATTTATATGGCTGGTCCAGTTAAGTTTCTGGTCAATGGTGACCCCCAGGATGTTGATGGTGGGTGATTTGGCAATAGTAATGCCGTTGAATGTCAAGGGGAGGTGGTTAGACTCTCTCTTGTTGGAGATGGTCATTGCCTGGCACTTGTCTGGAGCGAATGTTACTTGCCACTTATCAGCCCAAGCCTGGATGTTGTCCAGGTCTTGCTGCATGTGGGCACGGACTGCTTCATTATCTGAGGGGTTGCGAATGGAACTGAACATTGTGCAATCATTAGCGAACATCCCCATTTCTGACCTTATGATGGAGGGAAGGTCATTGATGAAGCAGCTGAAGATGGTTGGGCCGAGGACACTGCCCTGAGGAACTCCTGCAGCAATGTCCTGGGGCTGAGATGATTGGCCTCCAACAACCACTACCATCTTCCTTTGTGCTAGGTATGACTCCAGCCACTGGAGAGTTTTCCCCCTGATTCCCATTCACTTCAATTTTACGAGGGCTCCTTGGTGTCACATTCGGTCAAATACTGCCTTGATGTCAAGGGCAGTCACTCTCACCTCACTTCTCGAATTCAGCTCTTTTGTCCATGTTTGGACCAAGGCTGTAATGAGGTCTGGAGCCGAGTGGTCCTGGCGGAACCCAAACTGAGCATCGGTGAGCAGGTTATTGGTGAGTAAGTGCCGCTTGATAGCACTGTTGACGACACCTTCCATCGCTTTGCTGATGATTGAGAGTAGACTGATGGGGCGGTAATTGGCCGGATTGGATTTGTCCTGCTTTTTGTGGACAGGACATACCTGGGCAATTTTCCACATTGTCAGGTAGATGCCAGTGTTGTAGCTGTACTGGAACAGTTTGGCTAGAGGCGCGGCTAGTTCTGGAGCACAAGTCTTCAGCACTACAGCCAGGATGTTGTCGGGGCCCATAGCCTTTGCTGTATCCAGTGCACTCAGCCGTTTCTTGATATCATGTGGAGTGAATCAAATTGTCTGAAGACTGGCTTCTGTGATGGTGGGGATATCGGGAGGAGGCCGAGATGGATCATCCACTCAGCACTTCTGGCTGAAGATGGTTGCAAACGCTTCAGCCTTGTCTTTTGCATTCAACTGCTGGACTCTGCCATCATTGAGGATGGGGATGTTTACAGAGCCTCCTCCTCCTGTTAGTTGTTCAATTGTCCACCACCATTCATGACTGGATGTGGCAGGACTGCAGAGCTTTGATCTGATCCATTGGTTGTGGAATCGCTTAGGTCTATCCACAGCATGTTGCTTCCGCCGTTTAGCATTCATGTAGTCCTGAGTTGTAGCTTCACCAGAATGGCACCTCATTTTTAGGTACGCCTGATGCTGCTCCTGGCATGCACTTCTACACTCCTCATTGAACCAGGGTTGATCCCCTGGCTTGTTGGTAACGGTAGAGTGAGGAATATGCCAGGCCATGAGGTTACAGATTGTGCTGGAATACAATTCTGCTGCTGCTGATGACCCACAGCGCCTCATGGATGCCCAGTTTTGAGCTGCTAGATCTGTTTTGAATTTATCCCATTTAGCACGGTGGTAGTGCCACACAACACGTTGGATGGTGTCCTCAGTGCGAAGACGGGACTTCATCTCCACGAGGACTTTGCGCTGGTCACTCCTACCAATACTGTCATGGACAGATGCATCTGCGACAGGTATATTGGTGAGGACAAGGTCAAGTAAGTTTTTCCCTCATGTTGGTTCATTCACCACCTGCCACAGGCCCAGTCTGGCAGCTGGGTCCTTCAGGACTCGGCCAGCTCGGTCAGCAGTGGTGCTACCGAGCCACTCTTGGTGATGGACATTGGGGATTAATCTGCTCATCTGTTGAAAGGGTAACAGAGATTACTATCATTCTGTACGTGGTATCCAGTGGAGTTGCTTTTTCACATGGATCTGAACACTTTGGAAGATAACTTTGTTTGATGGAATACCTGTCAACCTTCAAACTTAAAGAACCTCGTAACTTTAAAACCGGGGCACTTTATTTTAATTTGTGCACTATAATATTCAGAGAACCTAATATTTCATTCTTGTACGAACGTTTCCTTGCCTTTAATCGGTTTAATGAATTTGTTATGTTTTCCATAAGTCTCAAAACAAATGGAGAGTGTTTTGACCAGAAATGTTTGTTCCCTGCCCTAACACTTCGCAATCAGAACGACTAATTCCACATTGTGTTCTGACGGTACATATATTCAGTCTTAAATTATCAAAATACAATAAAGTTTTAATCTCTCTGGCTGACAAGTAGGAAAGAAGAAATTATTTTATTAATGAGATGACGTTTGGAGTATTTTGTGAACTTTTGCTCGCTGTACAATTGAAAAGATGTTGCTCCATTCAAGAGGCCTCAAAGAAAGATGACATGATTCGTATCATGTTTTAAATCAATGAGGTGGGAAGAGGGGCACTCAAGGAGTTGAAGCCGTTCTTTATGGAAAAAAAGACTGATCAAAATTCTTTGCGGGATGGCACTCAGATTCACAGTTCTGGTCTCCATGTTGTAAAAAGAATCTGGAAGCAATGGAGAAGGTGCAAAAAAGGTTTACAAGGATGATACCAGAACTCAGAGGTTATAACTATCAGGAAAGACTGAACAGGCTGGAGCTCTTTTCTCTAGAAAAGAGAAGGCTGAGGGATCACCCTCAGGCCTTTAAAATTATGAAGGGGTAGACGTAGAGAAGGTGATTCCACTTGTGGGGGAGTCCAAAACTAACGTTCTTAAATATACCTAGTCATTAATAAATCTAATAAGGAATTCAAGAGAATCTTCTTTACACAGAGAGTGGTTAGAAGGTAGAACTTGCTGCCATAAGGAGTAGTTGAGGCAAATAGCATTGATACATTTGAGGAGAAGCTGGATAAGCACATGAGGGAGAAAGAAATATGCTGATAGGGTTAGATGAAGCAGGCTGGGACGAGACTCGTGTGGAGTAATAACACTGGTAAGGACCAGTTAGGCCGAATGATCGGTTTCTGTGCTGTAAATTCTATGTAGATTTCAAATTCCTGAACGTGCATTATTTTAAAGAAGTCATCAACTATTAACAATTTTATGAAATAACACACACAGGAATTTGAAGAGAATGTCTTAACTAATGCACTAAAAATAGTGCAGAAAGGAATTTCAGCCCCAAAAGCATCGCAGGGAAAGGACATGAAAGCATAATCCAAGATTTTAAAATCATTGAAGGAATTAGGGGGAATGGGTGTGGAGAATTTCTTTGTGCTGATACAAACTTAGATTGAGTGCAAACTTGGCATCAAGGCAGAAAAGCAATTAGAATCAATCCTAGTACCTAAATTAGCAAAACCACAATGACTAAAAGGCTATTTTTCAATCCCGTTTGCTTGTGCTCTAAAGTGGATTGGTGGGTACTTGAAATATGATTGATGTATCGGCTCGTACCTTGGCATCATGACTGGCCCACACCTTCTCTGTGGTGAGGCCCTCCAGAGCTCACGATTACTATTGTCTATCTGATATGGGCGGATCAACGTTACCTAACTCACAAAAGACTATTACGGTTAAGGAACGTTCTGTTGATGAGGCTGTTTAGATTCAGGAAACATTTGGTAAGATACGGATTTATTCCTTGCACGGTCAATAAAAACAGTTTGGATTGGATAGGGATTGCGACTTTATTGGCCTAATTCTCGAGCATTTCTGCTTCTTATGCTGCAGCTTCAGTACATTTTGATTAACCTTTTACCTTCATAACCGATTGAGCAATCATTTACCTACATAACATCAGTGATTGCACTTCTGAGGCAATTAATTGGATGGGAAGTGCTTTGGGACACTTCCTGAAGATGTGATAAATTGCTCGATAAATGTACATTTTTTTTTCTTTGCTTTTACGCTGTTGCATGCTCAGTCCCACGGAGTTCAGTGAGATGGTTGTAGCTGTCTTATTACCAAATGCAAGCCTGCTGTTAGACATATGTTGATAAATTTAGCTCCTGGTTTACTACAAGGGTGCATTCTTGTCAACTGGATTCAAAGCATGTACAGGTAGTGACGTTTGCTTGGTAGGAATGACTAAATATAGGGAGAATCTTGTTGTGGAACCGCTCCAACTTAAAGGCATCTGCTCTATCGCCTTTTGTGATGCCATTAATTAAAATCTCAGAATTGACTGAAAGGGAATTAACTGACTTCCGCCTCTCCCTCCCCTTTCCTTGCACAGTACAACATAAATCAAACAGATAATACTTGACTTTCAGTACTCCATTGAGTTATATTCAGTCTTATGAGTGGAAATATAAATCTTACTTTATGAGAACGGATTCAGTATTTTGTTTCTGTCATTCTTATCATTTTATGTCATGAATATCTGTTTGAATTGTTTGTTTTCAGCAAAGGGGAAACCGATTACTACCACTGAGCCTTCGGAAAGTCACTTATCTGGAAATGTGTTTGTCTCCACCACTCTTCAGGCTCGCATGAGTGTTATAAAATGTAATTACAAGTGTCAACTTATATTACACAAAGCAAAGGTCATCCACTGGAGCCATTTTTCATTTAGTGGCAAAGAGCCCCACCATGACCCACAAATAACAGGACAGTAACAGGCATGTTTTGTGATGCATAGAGACCCACTCCAGCAGACAAAATAGTGCAGAGGGAGCAATAAAATTATACCTTCACAAATGATTAAAATACAAATTCAGCAATAAATGTGCATGACATGACTGATCCCGAGCGTCAGAGGACTGAGTTTTGAGAAAACACAGGAAAAACTTGAGCTTTTCAGTTTTGCAAAGAAGCAATTGAGAGTAGATTTTATCGAGAGACATAAGATAGTAAGCCATACAGAAAAGGTAAATCTAGAGTATTACTGCAAATTAAATCTTTACAGTTGATAAGGCGGTACAGGTTCAAAGAGTGGTCGGTAGTATACGGTAGGATAGTGATTATGTCACTGGACTAGAGATTCAGAGGCCTGGACTAATAATCCAGAACAATGGGAGTTTCAATCCCACGACGGCAGTTTGAGAATTTGAATTCAATTCTAAAACAATCTGGAAATAAAAAGCTTTTTACTGGAGTGCTTCCCTCGCAACACTGGCCTCATGGCAATGGGGTCCAAGGCCCAATATCCGGGGCTCCTGTAGACCTCTCCATTTATTAAATGGGGTAACTTCACAATGCAGGGGAAGGGGGGGGCGGGCACGGTCCTGAATTTCTAGGCCCATTGGTTAGAGGCAGAGCAAACCTCCCTCAACACAGCCCAAATTCTCAGAGCCAGCATTAACACAGCTCTACCATTTTGTGCCGCACCATGTGTGCAATGCATTCTAGATCAGTTGAAACGCATTCCCCATACTTAGACTAAATTTGGACCAGACGCACATTTGGGATAATAGAGGTAAGGCGATCAGTACAGCATCAGTTCGCTGTGCCTCCCTCATGCAAAACAGTAGACCTGAATGGCATAACTTCTATTTCAGTTGGATGCACGTATTTGAGTATTTGTCCACTGGATCACAAGATTAGCAATTCTATAACAAAGAATGCCAAATACAACTTCTTTGAACACCCTTTCAAGATGATTCTGAAATAATGGCCTGTAAATTGCTCAATGCAGCGAAAGAACGGGGCTCGCTGCTCCACAGATTTATAATCACCCACTTACTGTGGGCACTTCCTCTCATAGGAAGCAGAGAGGAGCCCAGCGTTAGCTCCCGCAAAGCTAGGACCCATGGGAGAAGCAAGAGGCGTGATCTCTCCCCTCGACCAATCAGGTTGCAGCATTCTTGAAAAGCCGCAAAGAGTCAAAACTTTGATGTACAAGCTGCAATGTAAAATCCAAGCATTGAAAGCTACAACAATGTAAAAACAGTTACAGACAGCGAAAAAGAGAGGGTAAGAAATAATCAAATCAAATAAAAGAGACAGAAGGGAAAAGTAAAAAAATAATAATTTTTTAATTTTTTTTAAGAAGTTTTGATGACCAGAAACAAATAAAATAAAAGTAATGAAATTCCACATTTTTAAAAGTTAATTTTCTAGTTGTTTGGCAGTCATAAGCAGTCACAAAACTTAGTTTAGACCTGGTATATTTAAGCGTACCTGTTTTGTGGCGATATTAGTTAGTTTCCAGCTGGGCAGAAGAGCAAGTTGGCGCTGGTCCGTTGATTCTGTTGATTGCAGTGGACGATATATCTTTAAGGTGAACCTGTCAGATCGTTGGCGAACCAGGAAGAGCGAGTTCTGGATTTCCGCTTTTGACAGCGCACGTGCGAATACCGGAACTTCCTCTTTCATTTGACCACTAACAACAGGGAGTGCTGTTCTTTTTAAAGCAATTTCTGGCCCATTGTATTAGGAAAGAGTTTAATGCTAAAAAGAAAATTGAGATGCTAAGTCTAAAGATATTGTTTTTTAAGCACTATGTTTGCCTGTTATGATGATAAATGTTCATTTTTTTGGTCATTCTTCCTCCCTTTTTCTCTGTTTTCTTCACCACCCCTCCACAATATTCTTGTTGGTTGGGAGAGCAGACTGATGAATTGCACTACTTGGCAGGACAAACCACTTTAACTTGCCAAATCATTCTGCCACATAAAGCTTTTTTAATTACATTAAAGCCTCACCAGGGGCAACGTGGAGAAAACATGTCACTTCATAGATTTGGAGACAGAGAAACTGTGGACAAAAAAACCAATACTACCTCTTTAAAGGCCATATTTTCCTGTGTGCGTAAAGTCCAGTGATATTAAAAGCAAGGAGTGGAGCAATAGTGGTAGAAAGCATTCTCGTCATTGTTTTTCCATTTCCGGAATGTCAAAGTCTTCCTACCATCCCAAAATGTGTTGACCAGATTTAGTCCTTTGTAAAAAGTGCTTGTTAAGACAACAACAACAACAGCTTGCATTTATATAGCACCTTTTAACATAGTAAAGCGTCCCTAGGCGTTTCACAGGAGCATCATCAAACAAAATTTGACACCAAGTCACATAAGGAGATATTGGGACAGGCAAAGAGGTCGGCTTTAAAACCTTGTTGATGGCCAATTATGGGAAACTTTCAGAATTGTTTGCAAGGGGAGGGAAATTAAAAGTGAGTCATCAAGTCATTTTCAGGTCAGTGAGATAGTTACGGGAAGCGTAGGAAGGATCAGCATAGCTAATAACTCTTTAAAAATAATCTAAATCAGTGCTGTTCAACCCCAACACAATAGTGAAACTATAATATTAAGGCAGGGTGACTTGGCAAATGGTTCAATAACTTGATGCATTTATTAAAATACAATGACTATGCAGTTTTTGATACCGTTGAAATATATGCAATAAAAGCTGGTATAATGTATAAATATTCCAAACAGGCAGTCCTGCCTGAATCCACTGTCACAGTAATATAGAAACAACACTTTCTAAGGCTTGATGGTGCTTAATCTATTTATTGTGAGTGAATAGTAGTTTAGGGACATGTAGTGATATGTGAGATTTTCCTGTTGCTAATTAATCTAGATTTTTTTTCCAGTGCACACATCTATATAATCAGAAATCTTGTGTTTGGTGTGTGTCTGTAGTGTTATACTGATATTTCTCCTGAAAATGCAGCCTCAGTGGTGTCACACCTCAAAAGCGTCTCACCTCAGGGACTCGTGCATCTATGGAATAAAAAATAGCAATTGGATTTAATAACATAAGAACATAAGAAATAGGAGCAGGAGTAGGCCAATCGGCCCCTCGAGCCTGCTCCGCCATTCAATAAGATCATGGCTGATCTGATCCTAACCTCAAATCTAAATTCATGTCCAATTTCCTGCCCGCTCCCCGTAACCCCTAATTCCCTTTACTTCTAGGAAACTGTCTATTTCTGTTTTAAATTTATTTAATGATGTAGCTTCCACAGCTTCCTGGGGCAGCAAATTCCACAGACCTACTACCCTCTGAGTGAAGAAGTTTCTCCTCATCTCAGTTTTGAAAGAGCAGCCCCTTATTCTAAGGTTATGCCCCCTCCTTCTAGTTTCACCCATCCTTGGGAACATCCTTACCGCATCCACCCGATCAAGCCCCTTCACAATCTTATATGTTTCAATAAGATCGCCTCTCATTATTCTGAACTCCAATGAGTAGACTCCCAATCTACTCAACCTCTCCTCATATGTCCACCCCCTCATCCCCGGGATTAACCGAGTGAACCTTCTTTGTACTGCCTCGAGAGCAAGTATGTCTTTTCTTAAGTATGGACACCAAAACTGTATGCAGTATTCCAGGTGCGGTCTCACCAATACCTTATATAACTGCAGCAATACCTCCCTGTTTTTATATTCTATCCCCCTAGCAATAAAAGCCAACATTCCGTTGGCCTTCTTGATCACCTGCTGCACCTGCATACTAACTTTTTGATTTTCTTGCACTAGGACCCCCAGATCCCTTTGTACTGCAGTACTTTCCAGTTTCTCGCCATTAAGATAATAACTTGCTCTCTGATTTTTCCTGCCAAAGTGCATAACCTCACATTTTCCAATATTGTATTGTATCTGCCAAATCTCCGCCCACTCACTCAGCCTGTCTATATCCCCTTGTAGGTTTTTTATGTCCTCCTCACTCTCTACTTTCCCTCCCATCTTTGTATCATCTGCAAACTTTGATACGTTACACTCGGTCCCCTCCTAACCACTTTTTTATATTAGCAGTCAAACATTTAATTGACTAAGTGTTAAACAAATTACTGCACAATAAGCAGCTAGAAAAAAACTGTGTAATCAAATCCCTCTATTCTGTTTCAAAATTGCTAATAAGGAGCCAATCAATCAAATTACTCAGATAATTGCTTCATGCTGTTTTAGCCACCATTTGCCTCCTTCAATCAAATCAATATATGAATCTCAAAATAATATTTATAATATATTTTTAAAATTACAATTCTGTAAAGATCATTCAAGTTACCCATGAAATTGGTTATTTAATGTTTGAAATAAGAAGAAAAACAATCAAAACTATTTGCATCATAAGCAAGTTTTGTCAGGTGGAAGGCAAATATTATTTCAGATATTACATCTGGGAGGCCCTGTGTCTTTCATTATCAGTAAGAAGTAAATATTTTTACCTCGATCCAATCATGCGATATATTGCCACATTAAATTTGCTGCAGTACAGTGATGGGTGAATTATTGTGTTTAGGCTGCATCAGGAACATGTAAAATATCAAAAACTGTACTGCAGATCTTAGGCTACTTCCGAGCAAAGCCATGAGAGATTTATTAATTATTAATTTGTTTTCTTTGTAACTTAAATTATGTAGCGTTCTCCCTAATGTAGTTATGTGTTATGTATTACAATATTTTCTTAAGAATTTTCGCAATCCATTTGCTTTACAGAAATTTTAAGAGGTACACAAGATGTTCTTTTCATATGGTTTTCAACTATATTCGAAGAGAGTACTGTCTGGATTCAAAGTGACAGTCCATAATTTGATATTAAATATGGGCATTCTGAATAAAACGGCATCGGTGCCAGCCAGCAGCAAGACAAAAGGGTGCCACCCCCTCATAACCTGATCAGTCTTTGCTGCCAAGGGTCCTTTACTATGGTCTCACTATCCATACTCTAACCAATTGCCTCGCTCTTTCGTCTTAAGCGGGCTGCAGACAGAGAAGGAGTGACTTACACTCCGCTTAAAGACGTTTTCTGGCGGTATTGAGGAACGTACACTATGGGTCGGGTTGGCAAAGCTACTGGCCTCCCTGCTGTCTGTCTGCAGCCTGGTGAAGGATCTTCTGGTAAAAGACCCTGACAGAAAAAGGGAACACAGAGAAAGAAAAAACTTGCATTGATGTAGCTCCTTGTTACGTACTCAGAACAGCTCAAAGTGCTTGAGGATGGCATCCCATTCAGCAGCCTGGCTACAGGTTGGCACCAGTGATATTTTGTTAATTAAATTATTGACCCTCACTTGGAATTCAGCTGCATAAATTTGGACAGAACATGAGCTTACAGTAGAAAGGCCTGTGTGTGCTGGTTGGTGCATGACATTCATGAGTGGAGTGTATCTAGTTGCCTAAGGAACAGCATCTCACTTTTGATTGAATCAATAATTTCATTACTTCGTGCTATTCGATACTTGGACAATATTAAAGCGAAGCAACACCGAGCCATCAAATTGCCAAAATACAGGAATGAAAATCACACATGAGAATGCTAATCATGTATATAGTTCTAAAATGTGGGCTGCTGCAATTATTAAATTAAGAAATGCAATTAAAACTGTGGAAATGTTGGCCAAAGCAGTTTCGTAAAAAAAAAATCATTTTTTTCTGAACTCTTCAATACACAATTTCATTAAACTGCACACAATAGTTCCGCATAAACAGTTTCCCTTCAAATTGGGACTTCCTTCTCAAGGAGACTAAAGCTGCTTTTATATTGCTAAACTAATGTTTAGTGCTGTCGGCTCTCAACATATGAACATATGAAAAAGGACAGGAAAAGTCTTGTCCCGGTCGATCAAACCTGCCCCATTCCAATATCCCAACATCGTGCAACCTACACAATACCATCAACAACAGGCTACAGTCAAATGTTGCCTTGTGTGAGAAAGTACAAATAGAAAGAAAAATTTGAAAGGATTGGGGCTGTTTTTGCTGGAACAGAAGAGATTTAGGAGTGAGACCAGGAGAAACTTTTTTGCACAGAGGTTTGTGAGGCAGTGGAATGCAGAGCTGATGATTGAAGCAGAGAGCATGTCAACATTTAAGAAAGTTAGATAGGCGGTTGAAGGAAAAAGGAATAAAGAGATGTGGGAACAGAGTGGGCATGTGGGATTAGGACTACAGCTTGTGTGGAGGATAGACACGGACTGGTTGGGCTGAAGGGCCTTTTGACTGTGTGGTAATTTCTATATCATTGTTAATTGGTTATTTAGCTACTTGAAAGTATGAAAGGAGTATGATTACAGATGTGTTATGAATGGTCGGTTTTCCTTTTGTTCTGCTAATAGATTTTGATTGCTTGAAAACATCTGTCACAAAATTGCGTGCACTTGCCGTCTTGAATTTGTACTCCTGAAGCTCGATGCATGCCTTAATTTAGTGAGAAGAACATTCTGGAGAAGGAATATCAGTCTTGTTTGATCTTTTCACCCAACTCTTTCTGATGTAAAATAAAAACAGAAAATGCTGGATCTACTCAGCAAGTCAGGCAGCACCTGTGGAGAAAGAAACAGAGTTAACATTTCAGGTTGATGACCCTTCATCATCAGACCCTTCTGTTTTAATTTCAGATTTCCAGCATCCGCAGTATTTCGCTTTTGATTCTTTCTGATGTACACTTTTTAAGTAATTATCTTTTCTTTTGCTGAGAGGCTTAAGGATATGATTTCCTGTACATTCCTTTATATCACTTGGGCGTGCAATTTTTCAAAATATTTTTCTTCCAACTTGTCTGTCCCTACCCCACCTTTCCTGAAAGTGGCAACTTCTGTAGGGTCCAGTTCCATGGGTTAAATTATAATGACAGGTTGCGTAAACTTGGCTTGTGTATAGAAGATTGAGGGATTATCTGATCGAAGTTTTTAATATGTTGAAAGGATTTGATACGGTAGATATAGAGAAACTACTTCATCTGGTGGGGGAATCAAAAACAACAAGACATAATCTTAAAATTAGAGCTAGGCCATTTAGGAGTGAAATCAGGAAGCACTTTTTCACACAAAGAGTATTTTTTGGAAATAAGTTATTATTATTGCTACCAAGAGTTGTTAATCCTTCTTAATAATAACTTGCACAATGATTCGGGCCTTGAGTGTAACCGAACATGCAAGCTTTATTACAGACACAAGAATAACGTTCTAACGAGGTTATACCAAACAACAACTATTTGTATATCAACATTCTAATACAGTTATATCTTTTAAACAAAGATGGTACAACCTGTCCCTAGGAAATTTCAGGATGATCAAGCCTGGTTCGTAGGGTTTTTTATGCAAGGCCTGGTTCGTAGGGTAAGTGGACCTCCGTCTGTCCAGAGAAACTGCTTCTGCCTTGTTGTGGGACAGTGCCCCAGTCCTTATAGCTTTCTGAAGCATATTTGCTTCGAATAGCTTAATGACATTCGTCCCATGATGTCATCTGTCCCGGACATCTTCCCCCCAGGGTGCCCATTGTTCCAGACATCTTTCCGATATCCATTCTATGGTGTTAACTGTTGTCAATTCTATCTATCTTATGGGGGAGGGACATGCCCTTATCTTTCTGTGTATTTGGATTGTTGGGATGCAGACATTTAAGATATCTCAGAAACATAGAAAATAGGAGCAGGAGTAGGCCATTCGGCTCTTCGAGCCTGCTCCGCCATTCAGTATGATCGTGGCTGATCCTCTATCTCAATACCATATTCCCGCTCTCTCCCCATACCCCTTGATACCTTTTTTGTCTATAAATCTATCGAGCTCCTTCTTAAATATATTCAGTGACTTGGCCTCCACATCCTTCTGTGGTAGAGAATTCCACAGGTTCACCACCCTCTGAATGAAGAAATTTCTCCTCATCTCAGTCCTAAATGTCCTACCCCATATCCTGAGACTGTGACCCCTCATTATGGACCCCCCAGCCAGGGGAAACATCCTCCCTGCATCCAGTCTGTCTAGGCCTGTCAGAATTTTATATGTTTCAATGAGATCCTCTCTCATTCTTCTAAACTCGAGTGAATACAGGCCGAGTCGACCCAATCTCTCCTCATAAGACAGTCCTGCAATCCCAAGAATCAGTCTGGTGAACCTTTGCTGCACTCCCTCTATGGCAAGTATATCCTCTCTTAGGTAAGGAGACCAAAACTGCACACAATACTCCAGGTGTGGTCTCACCAAGGCCCTGTATAACTGCAGTAAGACATCCTTGCTCCTGTACTCAAATCCTCTTGCAATGAAGGCCAATATACCATTTGCCTTCCTAACTGCTTGCTGCACCTGCATGTTTGCTTTCAGTGACTGGTGTACAAGGACACCCAGGTCCCTTTGTACATCAACATTTCCCAATCTATCACCATTTAAATAATACTCTGCCTTTATGTTTTTCCTTCCGAAGTGGATAACTTCACATTTATCCACGTTATACTGCATCTGCCTTGTATTTGCCCGCTCACTCAACTTGTCTAAATCACCTTGAAGCATCTTTGCATCCTCCTCACAATTCACGATCCCACCTAGTTTTGTGTCGTCAGCAAACTTGGAAATATTACATTTGGTTCCTTCATCCAAATCATTGATATATATTGTGAATAGCTGGGGCCCAAGCACTGATCCCTGCGGTACCCCACTAATCACCGCCTGCCACCCCGAAAAAGACCCATTTATTCCTACTCTCTGTTTCCTGTCTGTTAACCAATTTTCAATCCATGCCAGTGTATTACCCCCAATCCCATGTGCTTTAATTTTGCACACTAACCTCTTATATGGGACTTTATCAAAAGTCTTCTGAAAATCTAAATAAACCACATCCACTGGTTCTCCCTTATCTATCCTACCAGTTACATCCTCAAAAAACTCCAGTCGGTTTGTCAAACATGATTTCCCTTTCATAAATCCATGTTGATTTTGTCTAATCCCGTTGATATTTTCTAAGTGTCCTGTTATCATATCCTTTATAATAGACACAAGCATTTTCCCTACTACTGATGTTAGGCTAACCAGTCTGTAGTTCCCTCTCTCACTCCTTTTTTAAATAGTGGGGTTACATTTGCCACCCTCCAATCTGCAGGAACTATTCCATAATCTATAGAATTTTGGAAGATGACAACTAATGCATCTACTATTTCCATTCTGTATATGCCAATTCCAAAGGTTACCTAATTATCTGAATAAAGCCCCTGCAATTAATGTAACAGGATTAGTCTGTGTCCAGGTCCTGAGTCTTTGATTATGCCTTGGGACTTCTTGTTATCTGTTTCTGACAATTGGTCTTCAGTGTGTCTGTTTCACACCTTCTACCGTCTTTGCAATGTTCCCAATCACTTTGCATGATGGCCTGATGTCAGATCTATCATTTCCTGTGGAATGTTGGCTCCCTTTATATTCTCAGACACAAGGCCTGAGCTTCGCTTTTTAGCCAAGCGTCTGAAGCTTTGCAGGATGGGATACATGATTATGATTTGGTCTAGAAATCGTATTTCTCACAGTAGTAGAAATCTGGAACTCTTCCCCTGCCACGTCCCCCCCACCCCCCCACCCCCGAAAGATAAAAGGCTGTGGATACTGGGGGACAATTGGAGCTTTCGAGACTTAGATTGATAGATTTTTGTTCGGTCAGGATATCAAAGAGTATGGAGCTAAGGCAGGTAGAGGGGTTGAATGGCCTACTTCTGCTGTTATGTTACTATGTTAGTTACACAGTGAAGTTTGTTCCTGATATTAATGTCATAAGTTACCGGTAGGATTTGCACAGCCTTTATCTATTATTTAGCATCGTAAATTATATTCAGATGATAAAAATACCCATAAGCAGCTACAATGTAATAGCCTAAAAGTTCCATCATGTTTGTGCTTTTTTTTTCTGTGTAAAGTTTCTTTGCAATCCAGCAGAAAGCTTCGAATCAAGGATGAACCGTGCGATGCAACTGTTAAAATTCAAAATACTCCTAGGTGCACAATGAGTTAATTCTCCTCCATTGTGAATGGTTGAAGGCAAAGAGAAATAAATAGAAAAGTTGGCTACAGCCTGTTTTTATCGCTCAGCTGAATTCTCAATTTTCAGCCTGAAGGTCAAATTGCACATGCATCAACCTAAAAGCGATCTTTTTCTGAAAGGGTATGTAAATATATTCAGCCATGCGCTGTATTAAAGGGCAGCATTTTATCTTCAGTCATAGCTTTATAAACTTGTCAGAATCTCAGCATCTTTAAAAATCGTAATCTTAAGTATTACCTATTTCCTCGGTGCGCTATGGTAACAATCCCATAAACCTTGACTCTATAAACAAGTTTACAATTTTGTGACACATAATGCATAGAGGGAATTACTCCTTCTTCCTGCCCACCCTTCACATTGTAATCAGGCTCAGTGAGTAAGTGTACACTCAGTGTGATATTGGACGATGCAGTCCAGGAAGATTTAGGACAGATGATGGACTGAACTTGAGCAAGTGGTGCGGCCTACGACCTGCTGTCCTCTACTTTGAAGCCAAGGAGTAAGCGTGCCCTGTGCATAAAGCAAAGGAAAATCTGCCCCTTTAAATCTAATCTATCAAGTGGCTTTCAGATTCTGGCTGGGCATCTTCATTTCAATTCACTCTTGCTAATCTCGGGTTTCATTTCTTGCTCTGGTGTTTTCTTTTTCTCTCTCGGCCCTTCTTTGACAGGCTCCAACCTTTCAGATATTTTGATGAGATCCCTTTCTGTTCCTCCTCAACTGTGAATCACCGGCTCTTTACTTGTTACCGTCGATGCTGAACAATTGTTGGTCTCCGTTCATCTTTCCTTAAGTACACGCGCTCTGACTGCATCTCCTGGTTTTAAAGGATGAAGTCCTCAATCGTATGTGAGCTGTTGTGAAAGTCCTTTGAGGATGTTTCTTGTTTGAGCAGCTGCTGGAAAGGGAAGGAGTGTTCTCATTCTACAGCCCATCAGCAATTGTATTGGTGAGGTTACACCATCTGTGGGCATGCTACAGTAATCAGGCAGGGTTTGATGTGCTTCTTAAAAGGTATTTTGCAATTCGAACAGCATATATGGCTATATTGGTGGCACAGTGCGTCTTCAAATTCATAGACTTTGATAAACTTTCTGACTCCATACTTGCAAACTGGGGTCCATTTTCATTTCCATCAATTGGGCAGTTTCTATAACAGAACCCCTACCCCAGCCTTACGCCTGGGCAGTAAGTTTTAAACCTACCCCCGTATGTAGCAAACTCCTGATTGCAAAGTGCAATCATATTTAAACTCTTGGTGTTAACTTATTCACTTTAAAAAACAAAATGAAAAATTGTTTATGATTATGAAATATTGATTTACACGGAATTACATAGAATTTACAACACAGAAACAGGCCTTTTGGCCCAACTGCTCTATGCTGGTGTTCATGCTCCACACGAGCCTTCTCCCATCCTATTTCATCTCACCCTATCAGCATATCCTTCTACCCCGTTCTCCCTCATGTACTTATCTCGCTTCCCCTTAAATGTATCTATGTTATTCGCCTCAACTACTCCTTGTGATAGCAAGTTCCACATTCTAACCACTCTCTGGGTAAAGAAGTTTCTCCTGAATTCCTTATTGGATTTATTAGTGACTAGCTTATATTTATGACCCTAGTTTTGGACTCCTCCAAAAGTGATTGGCAATAGAACCAAAGGTGACGTGAGGAAAAACCTATTTACACCGTGAGTGGTTAGGATCTGGAATACACTGCCGGGGGGGAAGGGGTGGTGGAGGCAGAATCAATTGTGGCTTTCAAGAGGGAACTGGATAAGTACTTGAAAGGACAAAAATTGCAGGGCTACGGGGATAGGCGGGGGAGTGGGACTAGCTGGATTGCTCTTGCATAGAGCCAGCACGGACTTGATGGGCCAAATGACCTCCTTCCGTGCTGCAACCTTTCTATGTTTCTATGATTCTATCTGCTCTATGTCTACCTTATCAAACCCCTTCATAGTTTTAAAGACCTCTATCAGGTCATCTCTCAGCCTTTCCAGAGAAAGCATGTTTAGTCTATCCTGACAGTTAAAACCTCTCAATTCGGGTATCATTCTTGTAAATCCTTTTTGCGCCTTTTCCAATACCTCTATATCATTTTTATAATATGAAGACCAAAACTGTGCACAGTACCCCAAGTGTGGTCTAACCAAGGTTTTAAACAAGTTTAACATAACTTCTCTGCTTTTCAATTCTATCCCTCTAGAAATGAATCCCAGAGTTTGATTTGCATTTTTTTATGGCCTCGTTTTGACTGCATCCGTCCCAACTTTGTGCCATGATCTGCTTGGCATGTCATGCAGATTCATCAGTTTTTTGCACACTTTGTATGGTGTGTCGGACACTGGCTATCCAAGTCTGTATTTTGTGTCAAAATACTAGGCACGAATGAGACATCTCATGCTAATCTTCAGAATCTTTCAACCCCTTGGTGTATTTTTACTAACATAAGTTTTCTCAGACTAGTAGGCACAACATTTTTTTAAAGATAAGCTCCTTTTCAACAGTCAATTCATGTTAGAATTCCCAATACTGTTGTAGCTCAGGATAAACTTTTTTTTCCAGGGTCAAAGATTTAAACTGTAGTAATGACTGGTCGTTCACAGTTTCTGTTATAATCTCACTCAGTCTTGCCTGTGACATCAAGAAACAGGTATTAGGTACGTTATTGTCGCTCGATACACCCGCTACATTCAGCTCTGTATCTTTCTTGTATTCTACTATCAAGCAGTACTTTTGTAATGTAAGTCACATGCTGTATAGTCTTGGTAGGGTTTCATTAAATGGCTTTTCATAATTGTCTTGACCTTTATGATCACTCTTCATCATAAAATTTCTTGCATATACATATTGGCTGAATTTTTTGCACCCGAATATTACAACTGCAACTGTCCTGTTTAGTAGTACCTGCATTGATGTAAATGTCCATGAGGTGTGAAATATGTGCACCTATTTCTGAACTGGGAGCATTGGCATTAATTCTCACCATCTTGGTTACGTTGTAATATTTCAGCCACAGCTTTTCTCATTATTTTGTATTATTACACAAAGACAAGTCGTAATAGTTGAAATAAGTAAATCTGATCATAAATGTTGCTCTTTATGTTCCCATACTGTGAAATAAAGTAGCTAACGATTCACACCTGGCCTTTTCTCACCAAGCATTTTCTCGGTCCACCTTCGGAGAGACTGAAAAAACCACGTGCAAAAGACATGAATGTCTGGTTCAGACCACAAGGGGATACTACTGTTAACCCCTGGATTATGCTATTGTGTAGTTAGATATTGGAGATTATAGGCACACCCCAAAACGTTAGACACTCAAGACACTTATGGGAATGACTAAGTACTACTGTCACCAAGAGAATACCCAAGGGAAGACTCTATGTAACCATATTGAAAACTGTTCATGTTTACTCACCAATTGCATGCAGTAAAGTACCAGTCTGTTTTGTCTCTTAGGCCCAGTGCTGTTCCAAATCATTTTCTCCACACTTCAGCGAAATTTCCTTCTGGTCTCAAATTATCTGTAATTTTTAAAACTTCCATTTCCAGCCCAGTTCATATACCAGGCAAAGGTTTGTGGTCTATTTTAATTACGATGTGGAGATGCCGGTGATGGACTGGGGTTGGCAATTGTAAACAATTTTACAACACCAAGTTATAGTCCAGCAATTTTATTTTAAATTCACAAGCTTTCGGAGGCTTTCTCCTTCCTCAGGTAAATGTACAGGAGCTCCTCGAAGCCTACGCATTTATACATATAGAACAATACATGGTGTTTACAGAATGCCCCTGCAACTGCCCGTTGCCAAGGCAATCACCGTGTTCAGACAGAGAGGTGTCACCTGCAGAACCCCCGAATACACATTCAACAAAAAAACAAACAGGAAAAAAAAACAGAGAGAGGCAGAAACATCCGGAAGGCAGAGAAAGCCAGCAAATGACCCATTATATAAAAAACAGATAACGTTTGTTCGCTGGTGGGGTAACGTGTAGCGTGACATGAACCCAAGATCCCGGTTGAGGCCGTCCTCATGGGTGCGGAACTTGGCTATCAATTTCTGCGCGACGATTTTGCGTTGTCGTGTGTCTCGAAGGCCGCCTTGGAGTACGCTTACCCGAAGGTCGGTGGATGAATGTCCATGACTGCTGAAGTGTTCCCCGACTGGGAGGGAACCCTCCTGTTTGGCGATTGTTGCGCGGTGTCCGTTCATCCGTTGTCGCAGCGTCTGCATGGTCTCGCCAATGTACCATGCTCTGGGGCATCCTTTCCTGCAACGTATGAGGTAGACAACGTTGGCCGAGTCACAGGAGTATGAACCATGCACCTGGTGGGTGGTGTCCTCTCGTGTGATGGTGGTATCTGTGTCGATGATCTGGCATGTCTTGCAGAGGTTACCGTGGCAGGGTTGTGTGGTGTCGTGGACGCTGTTCTCTTGAAAGCTAGGTAATTTGCTGCGAACGATGGTCTGTTTGAGGTTGGGTGGCTGTTTAAAGGCGAGTAGTGGAGGTGTGGGGATGGCCATAGCGAGGTGTTTGTCCTCATTGATGACATGTTGAAGGCTGCGGAGAACATGGCATAGTTTCTCCGCTCCGGGGAAGTACTGGACGACAAAGGGTACTCTGTTGGTTGCGTCCCGTGTTAGTCTCCTGAGGAGGTCTATGCGATTTTTTGCTGTGGCCCGTCGGAACTGTCGATCGATGAGTCGAGCGTCATATCCCGTTCTTACTAGGGCGTCTTTCAGCGTCTGTAGGTGTCCATCGCGTTCCTCCTCGTCTGAGCAGACCCTGTGTATTCGCAGGGCCTGTCCATAGGGGATGGCCTCTTTGACGTGGTTAGGGTGGAAGCTGGAAAAGTGGAGCATCGTGAGGTTGTCCGTGGGCTTGCGGTAGAGTGAGGTGCTGAGGTGCCCGTCTTTGATGGAGATTCGTGTGTCCAAGAAAGAAACTGATTCTGAGGAGTAGTCCATGGTGAGCTTGATGGTGGGATGGAACTTGTTGATGTTATCGTGTAGTCTCTTTAGTGATTCCTTGCCGTGGGTCCATAGAAAGAAAATGTCGTCGATGTATCTGGTGTATAGTGTTGGTTGGAGGTCTTGTGCAGTGAAGAAGTCCTGCTCGAACTTGTGCATGAAAATGTTGGCGTATTGGGGTGCGAATTTGGTCCCCATGGCTGTTCCGTGTGTTTGGGTAAAGAACTGGTTATCGAAGGTGAAGACATTGTGATCCAGGATGAAGCGGATGAGTTGTAGGATGGCTTCCGGAGATTGGCTGTTGTTGGTGTTGAGTATTGATGCTGTCGCAGCGATGCCGTCATCGTGGGGGATACTGGTGTATAGTGCCGAGACGTCCATCGTGGTGAGAAGTGTTCCTGGTTCAACTGGTCCGTGGGTACTGAGTTTTTGTAGGAAGTCTGTAGTGTCGCGACAGAAGCTGGGGGTTCCCTGTACGATGGGTTTCAGGATGCCCTCGATGTATCCAGAGAGGTTCTCACACAGGGTTCCGTTGCCTGATACGATGGGACGTCTGGGTGTGTTGGCTTTGTGTATCTTTGGGAGGCAGTAGAAGTCTCCCACGCGGGGAGTACGTGGGATGAGAGTGCGTAGGATGCTTTGAAGGTCTGGATCGAAGGTCTTGATCAGTTTGTTGAGCTGGTGGGTGTGTTCTTTGGTCGGATCTGCGGGTAACCGTCTGTAGTGTTCCTGGTTGTCCAGTTGTCGGTATGCTTCTTTGCAATAGTCTGTTCTGTTCTGTATGACTATGGCTCCTCCTTTGTCCGCTGGTTTGATGACGATGTTGCGGTTGGTCTTGAGAGCGTTGATGGCGTTGCGTTGTGCTCGGGTGACATTCTGGACTGTCTTCTGAGTGCGGCTGTATTTTACACTCAGGAGACTGTCCGTCCGTCTGCAGACTGCCTCAGGTTTTATTCCAAAGTGTCAGCTCACATCTCAGCGTACATGGTGTTTTTATTTATATATTGATCCCGTCTCTGACCATTACATGGATCTTTAACATACACACCATCACATATTGTCATATTTCTGCAAGCGCTTTTTAAAGTTCAATTTCTCACGCACTCAATGCATTATTTTCAACTTGTAAATTTAATTAGACTGTTCTCACCTAAAACTGTGACACTGTTATCTGGTATACTTAGCAACATGAAGTAATTTGTTTCAATTTGTACCACATCTGTTGGAATTGTCCTCATTACGATAGAGATTCTTTCTTATGTTTAGTCAATAAAGTATTAGTAGGAAAAGAAAACTTTTAATAATCTGTTACTTTCATTCACAATAATTAAATCAATGAAAACATGCAGAGTAGGATTAAGTCTCACTCTCTTCACGCCTTCAAGAGGGAGGTGGACTGGTTCTTGATTGGGGCAGAGGTTGCATCTTATAAAAGGTAAGTAATTTAACGATTGACTCAAGCACAGTCAGTGAGTTCTCCTGGACTAGTGGGACAGGAATTTTCCAGATTTTTGTTTTCCCTTTGTGGCCCTGGTTTTTTTTTTACCTCTCCCCAGAAATTACATGGCTGAGGGGGAACTAGGAAGTGTCTAGTTATGATGCTGCAGGTATCATGAGTGTGTGGCAGGCCTGGTGGATGAGCTGGTCTTTTCTGGCCTGTCATTTTCATATGCTCGTATGTCTCATACTAGAGATTTTACCAAACAAGTGATTCCACATCTTACTGTCCTTTTTTGTTGCTTGTGAGTGACAAAGATTTTGAGATTTTTAGTAGTTAAGAGAAGGTAACATCTCTTTTAATGGCTGGTAAACACATTCTGCTCCAGGCTGGGTCAGTGGGCTGCTTCCTTCTCTTTTCTTCTTGTCCTAAAAAGCTTAGAGGACATTTGCATTTCTCAACGTGAGGATTATAAACTCAATGAAATATAACACTTCTCTCCTTATGGCACCCAATGCCAAAGGGAGCACTCTCGGGTCAAGTGTAACAGAACCAGACTCAACGAAAAGTTCATCTGTACCACCTCAGCACAAAGCATTGCCTGGGCACTGTGCCCAGTGGAAAATCAGACTGAGCAGAATGTACACCCACGGATCGCACCGATTTTCCCTGAATTTAAACGAATGGATGGAAAATCAGGTTGGCTCTGTTATCACATGCATTCTTCCACACCTGATTCTCCTCCCTGCACTCTATCCAGGTGATATTTCACACCCCATCTGCCCTCTCAGGTGGAGATAAAAGATCCCATGGCACTATTTCGAAGACGAGCAGGGAAGTTCTTCCCAGTGTTCTGACCAATATTTATCCCTCAACCAACATCAATAAAACAGGTTATCTGGTCATTATCTCATTGCTGTTTGTGGGAGCTTGCTGTGCGCAAATTGGCTGCCTCGTTCCCTGCATTACAACAGCAGCTACATTTCAAAAGTACTTAATTGGCTGTAAAGTGCTTTGTGATGTCCTGAGGTCATAAACGGTGCTATATAAATGTCTTTCTTTCTTTGGGTTGCATGAAATGAGACTTCCAGCATTTGCAGTCTTTTACTGTGACCAATGGTATTTGTTTCTCCCATAAATAGTCTATGCTCCTCTACAAATAGAGCAAAGCTCCCATTGATACTTGTGTGATATAGGCATACAATGCTTATTACTGTGTGTGCACTTTCAACATAAGTCAAAAAGCTGATACCCTCCTGGAAGACCCAAAACATTTAGTTTCAACTATAATTCCTGTAACAGCAATAAGAATTGGTGGGGTGGTATTTTTTAAAATTCACAATTATTTGATGGATTTCCTTTCATATTTTGACCGCTTAGCTTGTGAGGTAAATGCACACTGAGTGTCAAATGATTGTAAAAGGCAGACACTTCTGTTTAGCTAACAAAGCAGCAGGGTGTCGGGAGGTAATTTGACTGACAGAACCGCAATATAAAATTGAGCAAATCGTGTCTTCCAGCTATTCGTGTCTTTTTACGATACACGTTAAATGCTTTCGTTTATAGCTATTCCTAAATATTACTGAAATTTTTATGACAAGATGTCATATTTAAATGGAAGCGCAAATAAGGTTGTCAGACATTGAGTGGGAAAGGAGATGCAAATAGTTTTTCTTGCCCCGACACTTTTTTTCCACATGATGCTGTAAATTTTTTAATAAAGTAACTGAGCCTGATCTTCGCAGATCTCTGTGATTTATTTCATGTTAATGTTTGCACCCCGCCCCCCCACCTCAGTGACTGAACACTGAAACCCAGCACCACTAAACAAACTGCTACTAAAGACTAGAAAAGCTGCCCTCCTTAGAGCAGAGAAGTTTACGGGGAGATTTAATGGAGGTGTTCAAAATCATGAAGGGTTTTGACTTCTGGTCGGCAGGGATCAGACCTGCCACCTTCGTGCCAGCAGAGTGGCACAAAGACACTGAAGGCAAGTTCAAAGCTGATTCTGACAACCCCCTCTCCTCTTCCAGGATGATTTGTAAAGAATCTTACAACACCAGGTTATAGTCCAACAGTTTTATTTGAAGCTTTCGGAGGCTTTCTCCTTCATCAGGTGAGTGTGGAATTCCTTGAAAGTTACCGCATATATAGACAGAGAACAATGCCTGGTGATTACAGATAATCTTTCCAACTGCCCGTAATCAAGGCAATCAAAGGAATTGAATAGTGTTCAGACAGAGAGACATTAGATACAAGACTACCGAATATACAAACGGCAAGAACCAAAGACAGAGAGAGAGAGAGAGAGAGAAACATCCGAAAGGAAGAGAAAGAGAGAGAATGACCAGTTGTATTAAAAACAGATAACTTTTTCTTCCCCTGGTGGGGTTACACGTAGCGTGACATGAACCCAAGATCCCGGTTGAGGCCGTCCTCATGGGTGCGGAACTTGGCTATCAATTTCTGCTCGACGATTTTGCGTTGTCGTGTGTCTCGAAGGCCGCCTTGGAGAACGCTTACCCGAAGATCGTTGGCTGAATGTCCTTGACTGCTGAAGTGTTCCCCGACTGGGAGGGAACCCTCCTGTCGGGCGATTGTTGCATGGTGTCCGTTCATCTGTTGTCGCAGCGTCTGCATGGTCTCACCAATGTACCATGCTCCGGGGCATCCTTTCCTGCAACGTATGAGGTAAACAACGTTGGCCGAATCACAGGAGTATGAACCATTTACCTGGTGGGTGGTGTCCTCTCGTGTGATGGTGGTATCTGTGTCGATGATCTGGCATGTCTTGCAGAGGTTGCCGTGGCAGGGTTGTGGATTGATGGGTGGGGGTGGTGGTGAATAATGAGGTCGCTGCACTCCAGCAGCGACTTCATTATGGTCACAAGAGTCACAATCTACAGCAAGTGCAACCAACACTCATGATAGTAAACCCAGAAATGGAACCTGCATTGGAAAAACCACGACAGTGTAAACGTTCCTGTTACCACTGCCTGGTCTCTTTTGGTTACATGGCTCACGGCAATCAGTAACTTATCTTATATACATGTTCACTGTTTCCTGTGATTGCTCCCTATAAATGTCCATGGTTGTTATGTCCTCATCTAAAGGCATTATAGTGTTAATTATGCCATTAATTATGCTGCATTTCTTACATAACAACAGCGACTACACTTCAAAATCACTTCAGTGGCTGTAATGCAATTTGGGACATCCTGAGGTTGTAAAAAGCGTTATATAAATGCAAGTTTTTTCTTTTTTCTTTAATTCATTCACCTTTGCAACTAAGTTTTTAGCCCCTCAGGCCAAGCAGACAATTGTTACTTTCCCTGAAGCTAGCATATGCTAAAAACTAGCTTGCACAAGGTTGCAGTCTGCCCATTGTACCATGCATCAGACCTACTCTGCTCTAAGGAGAATAACCCCAGCTTCTCCAGTCTATCCACGTAACTGAAGTCCCTCATCCCTGGAACCATTCTAGTCAATCTTTTCTGCACCCTCTCTACGGCCTTCACATCCTTCTTAAAGTGCGGTGCCCAGAATTGGGCACAATATTCCAGTTGTGGCCGTACCAGAGTTTTATAAAGGTTCATCATAACTTCCTTGCTTTTGTACTCTATTCCTCTATTTATAAAGCCCAGGGTCCCGTATGCTTTTTTAACTGCTTTCTCAACCTGTTCTGCCACCTTTAAAGGTTTGTGCACATATACCCCCAGGTCTCTCTGTTCCTGCACCCCCATTAGAATTGTACCATTTAGTTTAAATTGCCTCTCCTCATTCTTCCTGCCAAAACGTATCACTTCGCACTTCTCTGCGTTAATGTTCATCTGCCTTGTATCTGTCCATTCCACCAGCCTGTCTGTGTCCTCTTGAAGTCTATCACTATCCTCATCACCGTTTACCACACTTCCAAGCTTTGTGTCATCTGCAGATTTTGAAATTGTGTCCCCGTTAAAGGCACAATATATTAACTGCAAGATGATGATGTTGTTGAAATAAAGCAGCAGACCTGTTTTGGTTGGACTGTGAATAGCCATGCTAGGATTTCAGCACCACCATTAGATAATTGGTGATGACAATTAAGATGGAAAAGATTTTGCAAGACTGGTCAGCTGGTTAGCTACTCTCCAGCACCCCTCCACACCTTTGCTTCATCGTGTCTTTGCCATTCCCTCCAGTCTCAAATCCCTCCCTTTCATCATCTAATTTTGACCTAGTGGGAATCACACCCCTCCCTCATCTCTACCATCGGTTGTAGAGTCTTTTAGTTACCACGCATCTACTCTCTGCAACTCCCTTTTCAAGCACTTCCCTCCTTCCCACTGATTCACTCACCCGCTTCTTTAAAAAAATCTCAAAACCTATCTTTTTGACCGAGCCTTCAGTTATCCCTCATAATCTCTCCCTCCATCGCTTAGCATCCAGTCATCTATCTATTTCCATTCATGAAGCACCTTTACCTTCAAGATACTTTGTAAATACAAGTTGTATCGTTTGTGTTGCAAAATTCCCTGAAAGGTTAAGATCCTAGTAGGATTTACATGAGTTGACAGTGACTGTTGTGCATTGATGCCATGGCCAGATGGGATCCTTACGCTTCAAGAGCCATCAGTAAAAATGTAGAAGATATATAGGCGGCTTTGATCTTTGAGATCAAAGTGGCTGTTGCAGGAACTTCCTAAAACGTCGAAATATTTGCCATCTTGGCAACAGTATATACTTTGCCTCCCGTTGTTTTTAATGTTTTTTAACTACATTCTCCACTAGTTTGAAATGATGGGGGAAAGATTGGATAAGGGCCGTTTTTGGGCGCGGGTAGCACAACGCACTATTACCCCGCGCCCAATGACCCCTGCGCAGGCAGGACGCAAGTTTTGGCCGGCCCGAGTACGAGCCTGCAATCAGCGTTTCATTCCGGGCCTTGCACGTGGAATCAATGCAATTCGCACTTTCCACCACCAGGGAGAGCTCAATCTCTTAAAGGGAGGATGTTTATTAGAAATCTCTTAAAGGTAGCTGGTACCTGTTATTTGCTGAAAATAACAGTCTACAGTCTGCACAGAGTCTGAACGGAGATCAGACATCGCACACGCAAAACACAGATGCAGGTCCCATCCCCATGTTTAAGCACTGATGAATTATGTTAAAACATTGAACAAAGGTTGCGCACTATTAAATCCCACATCCTCCAATCTGCACGCCAGACCTCACCAATCTGCCGATCTGAGTTTCTACCAGGCCTGTGAGAGTGCCTGCACCAAGGTTCTCTGCTGATGCACTAGAGACCTTGGTGCAAGAGGTGGACAGAAGGAGGGACATCCTATATCCGCGGGGTGCGGTGGAGGGGGCAAGAGGCCCTCCAGACATATATCCAAAAGACAGTGGGAGGCAGCGGGGGACGAAGTTAATGCCAGGCGCACAGCATCATGAACTTGGATGCAATGCAGGAAGAAGTTCAATGCTTTGACATGAGTGGCCAAGGTGAGTGAGGTCAACTGTCAAGTGGCGTCTCCTACCAACTGCACCACGCACTACAGCCCCATCACCCACATACCAACAAACTCTTTTCATCAGTACTCAACTGTTCCAATCAGATGCTTCCTCTTACCCTTACACATTACCATTGTTTCAAGCAGCCCACCCACAACTCACAACTCACAGGCCACACACGCTGGCAGCTACTCAACCATGACAGGCACATCACCCAGACACACATCCCGCTTTCTTGCAGGAGAAGGTGGCACATATCAGGAGGCAGCAAGTGGCACTGGCATTTAGCCTCTCGAGCCCGTTCCACCATGGTGGACCTGTGACCTAACTCCATATACCCACCTCAGCCCCATATCACTTAATACCCTTGGTTCAGAGAAATCTATCAATCTCAGATTTAACATTCACAAGTGAGCTAGCATCAACTGCCGTCTGCAGAAGAGCGTTCCAAACATCTCCCACCCTATGCTTGTAGAAGCATTTCCTAACTTCACTCCTGCACGTCCTGGTCTTTAAATGTCAGGCTATATCCCCACCTCCTATTATTCAAGTCTGGGAGACCTCCAAAAACAGTTACAAATGTCTGGGCAGCCAGAAGCAATAATCCAGCCACTAACCTGTAAATCCTGCAGGGTCCCTTTAAATAGCAGTGGTGGGGGGCCCTACAGGCACTCTAAGACACGTTCAGATGGTCGGGGTTAAGACTGTGTGTTGAGTTGAGCATTAAGTCCCAAAATGGTTTCTATCACTTTAAATCAGCGTTGCACACTGATGGAAGCCACTTTCTCCCTACTTTACATGATTCCACCGTCATTATCTGCACCTGCGCTAACTCCTATACCAAGATGGCGTCTGGCGCAGAGAGGCCGTGTAGCGCCGAAACAACGGGTGCTACACGGCCCAATTTAGTGCCCGATATTAATGCTTTTGTATAATCCGCCAGCTATATAATTTGCAGTGCATTTCTAGGATGTAGAATTCATGTTTTTTTTAAACATGCCATATACAAATCTGTCAGAATATTACTACTGGCCTATAACAAAAAGTGATCTAAGCCAATTTGTTAGCTCATTTATTACAGCCTGTAATTGTGTACAGCACATAGTGCAGATACTAGTAATCAACTAAACATAAAAAATGGCTTGTTCTGGGCACCCAGGCTGTTAGCGTTTAAAGAAGTGTTTAGAATACCAGTACTTTTTAAAATAAATGATGTGTCTAATTTATGTATGTAATAAAACCAAGGAGAATTAATGCATGCACCATATTGCTTTGAACAGGGGGTTCAAATAATTTTGTAGCAGAGATGTGTAGTCTACAAAACAAGATTTAATGATAAAAATTGCATAACAAATTGCCAGTGGCATCTTTAACATTCAGCAGGATTTCTAATTACCACGTTGAGGAGTATGTGACTTTTCAAATCTATTATTTATTAATCATTCCACAGGAGCCACAGACAGCCATGAAGTAAAGATTAATCCAACATAATGTAAACGATTTGTTTACAGCACAGGCAACAAGCATGTTGTAGCATTTTTGCCGCTAAATAAATGTTTGTTCCTGGATTAAGTGTATTTGTCAAACAGCAGCAAGGATAAAACATCTACCCTGTCAACATATCACACGCTTGGATTTGATTAATTTATATATTGAGACTAGAAAATGTTGATTAGGTTTTATGTACCACATATTGCTTCTTTTAAACCTTATTTAGATGTAATGTGTGCTGTGTAACATGGCAGCTGAAAGGGCCATTTGATTGGTGGAGATGAGCCATACGCCATGGTGCAAGTTTTTAAACATATCTTCTGTTCTAATGGTTTGCGAGAAAAATTAACCATTTTCAGTTTCTGAATTTCCTTTTCTTTATTGTTGGGCATAGTTCACAAAGGGTTGATTTTTCTTTTTTCTTTATTCATTCTCGTGATGTGGGCATCACTGGAAAGGCCAGCATTTATTGCCTATCCCTAGTTGCCCTGAGCAGCCTGTTTTTGATACAACTAAGTGTCTTGCTCGGCCACTTCAGAGGGCAATTAAGAGTCAGCCATATTGGTGTAGGATTGGAGAACTATATAGGCCTGACCATGGAAGGACAGCAGGGCATTAGTGAACCAGTTGGGTTTTTACGACAATCCAACAGCTTCGTGGTCACTTTTTACTGATACAAGTTTTATATAAGTATATTTTTTAACTGACTTCAAAATAAAAAGTGCCATGGTGGGATTTGAACTCACATTCTCTGGATTATTAGTCCAGGCCTCTGGATACCAGTCCAGTAAAATAAACTCGTCACTACCGTACTATTGGTTTCTGTTGATTATTTATGCCATTAACAGGAATACGAACCTCAGTCTGGCAAACTGAAGTCAGTTAATAAGCTCTTGATTTTTGGTTTCTCTCAAACAAAAGGGGAGATTAATGCGTTAATATCAATTGGATGTGAAGTCATTAATGTTGATTTGTTGATAATTGGATTATTACAGCAGCAATTCAGTCTAAGAGCAGTAACCCTCTGTATTTTTTTTTTAAGTATTGTTTGAATGGGTTTGAGAAGATCGTTTTGGAAATAATCATTTGTTCTAACATGTCTTTAGAAGATCTTGAAACAGGTTAGTCAAATCTTCTGATACAGAACAAAGGGGGCGAATTTTGCCACGTGCGCTAATCAGGCAGACACCTGATTGAACCAGCATGGGGCCCGCACCATTTTGGTTCAATAGTATGCAGCCGTCTAGCAGCAAACGGTCACTACAAGGCAGATCGCTGGTGGGAGATAGCGGGAAATCGGCCGGCTCCGACACCAAGCTAGCCGACAGTTCAGCGTAAACGTGAGGTTAGGCATAAGAAAATCACCCCCAAGGAATCGAGAATCATCGGGTGATGGTTCCGATTAACAGCTGTGCCTGTGACCTGTGAGAGGGGTCATAGAATCAAAGAATCATCCAGCACTGAAGGAGGCCATTCTACCCATCATGCCTGTGCCAGCTCTTTAAAAGAGCTATCCAATGAGATCCGCTCCCCCGCTCATTCCCCGTAGCCCTGCATATTTTTCCTTTTCAAGTATTTATCCAATTCCCTTTTGGAAGTTACTATTGAAGCTGCTTCCACCACCCTTTCAGGCAGCGCATTCCAGATCATAACAACTCGCTGTGTAAAAGCATTTCTCCTCATCTCCCCTTTTCTTTTGCCAGTTACCTTAAATCTGTGTCCTCTGGTCATTGACCCTCCTGCCAGTGGAAACAGTTTCTCCTTATTTACTCTATCAAAACTCTTCATAACTTTGAACACCTATATTAAATCTCCCCTGAACCTTCTCTGCTCTAAGGAGAACAATCCCAGCTTCTGATCATGGTCCATGATTGAATATAATCCTTTAATGGACAGCTCATTGGCTGGAAACCTTCTTTTATGGGCTTATCTCTAGCTGAGGGAGCCTAGATGACCAGGCAGTCCACAGCCAGCAGACGGCCTGGACTAATGAGACTGTCTTTCCCCCATAACAAGTGAGTGACCCTTTACTGGGAACCTAGTTATGTTGAAAGATAGCTCAGGGGAAGCATTTTTGCCATCTTTCACAATAGATCAGAATAACAAGGCTTGTAATCTTCGGTAAATGCATTGTTTTACACCATTTTCTTGTATAGCATATTGTATTTTTGACATCTTATTTAGATGTAATTGTGATATGTAACATGGCAACCCAAAAGGCCATATGACTTGTGGAGCTGAGCGCTGTTTATTTACCTGTGGTTTGTTAAATACATTGTATGTTTATTTATCGCCGGAGTCTCGGACTAGACAAGGGAAGTCATGTGGCAACACATGGTACATTCCATTCAGCCAGAGTACAGTAGCAAGGTTCCTTGTATCCTGCTATCATTTACCTAGGTACTGGTGCTTACACACTTATTTCATCGGGGTCGCAAGGTCCACTTTCAGGAATGGTCATTAATGCAGACCCCAAAAATGCAACACAGTTGTATCAAATCATCCATGAGCAATTGGCACACCTCATATCAGTAGTGTGTGTCTCAGTTTGTGTAGCACTGAGCTAATACTTGCTCTACCTAACTGTGACACTGTGCACTGGAATTCACATATTATCATTACAAGTCCTGTGGAAAATACCAAACATTGGATGTAATTTATGCAAGCTAAAATAACGAGTCCAATTTATTTATGCACGGATAATTCACACTAAAGACGACTGTGATGATTTGGGCGCATTTCAAGAATGGAGAAACCTAGAATGCCTTTCACGGCCCTGCAAACAGAGATACATGGAACAAGAAGCTGAGGAAGACCAAGGAAGCACAAGATAGATAATGTCAAGAGTGACTAGTCACAGAAAGGGATACAGATGACTGAAGCGACCAGGCTAATTCAGAATCGATAACGGTGGAGTGAATTAATTCGGCCCCATTATTACTGTTGAGCTGACGGATGGGAATTTAGTAGTAATAGCAATGCAATAGTCAAATACTGTACAGCAAACTGTTCAGGGGAGATTTAATATAGGTATTCAAAGTTATGAAGGGTTTTGATAGAGTAAATAAGGAGAAACTGTTTCCATTGGCAGGAGGGTCAATAACCAGAGGACACAGATTTGGCCTTTATATCTAGAGGACTAGAGTACAAGGGGGCAGAAGTTATGCTGCAGCTAAACAAAACCCTGATTAGACCGCACCTGGAGTACTGTGAGCAGTTCTGGGCACTGCACCTTCGGAAGGACATATTGGCCTTGGAGGGAGTGCAGCGTAGGTTTACTAGAATGATACCCGGACTTCAAGGGTTAAGTTACGAGGAGAGATTACACAAATTGGGGTTGTATTCTCCAGAGTTTCGTAGGTTAAGGGGTGATCTGAGCGAAGTTAATAAGATATTAAGGGGAACGGATAGGGTGGATAGAGAGAAACTATTTCTGCTGGTTGGGGATTTTAGGAGTAGGGGGCACAGTCTAAAAATTAGAGCCAGACCTTTCAGGAGCGAGATTAGAAAACATTTCTACACACAAAGGGTTGTAGAAGTTTGGAACTCTCTTCCGCAAACGGCAATTGATACTAGCTCAATTGCTAAATTTAAATGTGAGATAGATAGCTTTTTGGCAACCAAAGGTATTAAGGGATATGGGCCAAAGGCAGGTATATGGAGTTAGATCACAGATCAGCCATGATCTTATCAAATGGTGGAGCAGGCACGAGGGGCTGAATGGCCTACTCCTGTTCCTATGTTCCTAAACAAAGATATATAAAGCATCTAGAAATATTCAGAAAGTATTGATTTACCCTTTTCAAGTTCCCAGCTTTTTCCAGGTAACAGTCCAGCAAATGTCTTCCAGCTTTTCTTACAGTTTTGCAGCACGGAACAGTTTCTTAGAAGAGAATAGATAAACTTTCTCATCTCACTCAATAAATAGAAGTCAATCGCAGGATGTATCCTTCAGGCAGTGGCATTACACATGGGGGGGTGATTTTAAACCCCAAGAACGGGTGGTTTGGGGACAGGTGGGAAACAAAAATAGCTGTTTTTTTGGGGTCACAACCGCAAAATTTTCGGACTTTGAATTCCCAGTGGGAAGCCTGTACTTTTACGCACCGACGTTAAACCGAGAAATAAAACCGGGTTGCGGTCGCGACCCAAAAAACAACTATTTTCAACTCCCACCCGCCCCCAACCCACCTGTTCTTGGAGTTTAAAATCACCCCCAAGGAATAGGTGAGTGAAATTTGCTTACGAAATTCTGTGCCTCTGAATGGAAATTTGCTCCATCTGCTGAACACTAAAAGAGTCTTATGTCTTGTATCCTTTGAAGGCAATTGATTGAAGATCAATCAATGATCATCAAAGGAACAATAGCACAGATTCTTGTAATGTTAAATGACAGTGTCATGAACAAGATCCCGTGCACGGCTAATGAGAAGGTAAATGACCATTATACTGAATCCAAGCATCCTAATACCTGGTACAACTTCAGTGCACCATGACCTATAGTACAAAATCTGATTTACACACAGATCAAAGAATTCTGTAGCTGTAAGTCAGAAGTGTCTCTAAGCAGCCATTTTAAATTTTAACCAAGTGAGTGATGCATCTTAGGATTGGATTACTATTTTAAAAGAGAATATATACAACATATATGAGATTTACCAGACATGTATTCTGTTTTAGCCAAGTTAGGTTCATGAAACTCTGAATAACACATAGCCCCCATGACTGTTAACCACATTATAGTCCCACTTCCACACATACAATGTGCAGATGGACATGCATATCAAATGAACTGTATCCCCAGCAGAATGCACCTTAAACTAACAGAAGAGAAAATAAAGTAACACCAAAGGGAAACGAAAAAAGGAAGGGACTCAAATTAAAGAGAAATTCAAAATGAATTGCAAAGAGGTCTATAAAGTCAGAGAGATCTGAACAGGGTACCCTTACAAAACCTTGACTAAGCTCCCAATTAAGTGAACCTCAGCTTTGACGTATATATGTCTCTATTAAAGAAAGAAAGACTTGCATTTGTATCATGCCTTTCACGACCACAGGACATCCCATAGTACTTCACAGCCACTGTTTCTTACATAAGTCTCAGTGGAGAAAGGATAATTTTTTTTACCAATATGTAAGGACAAATTTTAATCAAACACTGAGGAATATCATAACAAATTAATCTAATCTAACTTTGTGTGAGCTCGTAAATCTCAAGAGTATGGCAACATTTGATATTTTCCTGCACGTATTATGCTTTTTTTTGAATGCTGCATAATTAAAACAGCAAAGTACTTTTTTTAAAGACCAGCTAAATAAAGTAACCAGCAAAATTTTAGATTTATATCTAATGCTTTTTAAGATGTAAAGATCTATTCTTTAAAAATATTCTACATACAAGATATTGGGGTCGACTTTCCGCTTGTTATATCATTGCAATCCAGGCAGACTTGGCCGAACCAGTGCGAAAGATTGGGGAATTTTAAACGTAAGTGAGTTATACCCAAAACCACTCACGCTCTTGTTTTCTGCAATCTTTTATGCTGGTTCAAGATTCAATTCACCCGAGCTCAGATTAAATTTATTTTTAATGTGTTCCTTGAACAGATACCCTTAATTTTTTATACTGCTGCATGGAAATATTCAGCCCCAGCATGTAAAAAACTATGGCTTTTCAACTCAGAACCCGGGATATATATTCATCTAGGTCTTGTTATATTATTTATGGATTCAAACTATAACAATGCTTTATTATTAAAACTCTGTACGCTCCCTGATAGTTCAGCAAGGTAACCCAATGAGTTGGTTGAGTCATACCGACCAGGAAAGTTTTAGGTTTGATCCTCTCGATGTGCTAAGGAAGCAGGAGGAGCACAGTAGTTTGCCTCAGCTCTCTAATTTAGCGAGAAGAAATCAGGCAAGTTGCCCAATTTTGATCACTATCCACATACCCTTGCTGAAAGTGCATATGTGTGACATCAGCTGAGAGCAGGTTCAGACTTGGTTATGAGGTCTCTGTGGTGAAATACAATGCCAACACTCGCTGTCAAGGCTCCCACATGATACCAGAGAATGACCAGGCTATGCTGCACAAAGAGCCAACACCTTCAGGAGTGGAGAAGAGAGATGGAAAAATAAATTCTTTTGGAGAAATGTTGATTTTAAACATGCTGTAATGATATCACCAGCCATTTTGAGCACTCTCTAACAAGAAGTACTCTGGACCATCAGTATGTGCACTGATGGACACCACTGGCAAAAACTGACTTAAAAACCTAGTCACTCTCTATTTACTGGCATTAGAAAAACTTAAGCCTAGGTTTGATTTCAAAGCTGTAACCTAATTAGGCTGTACAGATAATGGTTATTAAATGTTCAGCTGTTTTTTGTGTTCAAATGTTGATGCCTCTTTTGAGCTTCTTCCCAGTTATCAATAACTTATTCTGCATTACTTCCATACATTTTATCACTTCTGCTTGAAAGTCACTCTTCGAACAAACACCGCCAAACCGTAGATTAACCAGTGATCGATCTCATGGTTGTTTTACGGGACGTTAGTGTGCAAAATGGCTGCGATTTCACCAAATAAATGACTGCACTTCAAAACAATTCATTATATGTGAAGGGCTTTGAGACATTTGAAAGGTGTGACAAGGCGCTATATGAACGCAAGTTGTCGTCTTCTACATTGTGCACAGTTTTGATGTGAGGGAATGCTGAACATTAACTAAGAATTGACACCTTTCTTTCCACGTCACAGCCATCAGAGGTGTTTATTCATATGGGTCAGAGTTCAAGGTCACCTCTTCTCCACAACTCCAATTTCATCTTGTTTGCAGAAGCGTCTCAGCTATATGACAGACACTTTTAAACCTTGTCCTGAGTTTCTGTCAATAAACCATGTGCGGCCTTCGTATAAAATAAAATCCATAAATTTTAATGACGTTTAGAGTCACGGCCATCATGAGAAATGTTTGGCAGAACCTTTTTGTTCCTGCAATAGGATCATTATATCACACGCTCATAAACAAATGAATAAAGGCTGACCAAACCTATTTATCATACAGACAGTACTGATTCAAATCTCTGTAGAAAAAAACGTTTTCTGGAATATGGGAACCTTTAGGATGACCAGGCTGATTTCCTCTTTAACTTCAGCTGATTCCACAGATGCAATCCCAGCAGTAAAGTTCATGTCAGGATGATATTTTGTTCTCAGAAGAGAAAAACCTCTTGTGGATTATATCTATATACTGAAGTAATATGGAGATTGTGCATGATATAGAAATGTGTTCTGAATATTTGAGATGAGTTTTCATCCACTTGCGTAAATAGTCTAAACAAGTACTTTGATGTGACAAACGTCTCAGTAATGTCTCAATGTTGTTTTACATTGAGAGAAGGTAAACATTCAGATGATGATGTGAAAGGATAGATAAGGTTTCAGAACATCAGATGTTACACCTATTGCCCTCTTTTGTTCATATTTTTCTTGCAGCTCTCTACCTTAAATATCAAAAAAAAGGTTCTGCCAAACATTTTTCATGATGGCCGTGACTCTAAGAGTCATTAACATTTATGGATTTTTTTTATACAAAGGCCACACATGGTTTATTTACAGAAACTCAGGACAAGGTTTAATTAATTTGTGAAAGCAAAGTTCCCATATTCCAGGCACAAGTATAGCCATTGCAGAAAATAGCTCATGAATACTAAACTTGTCTCTAGTGGGCATTACTATCTGGTCATGGACATTATTACCAGGATATGGACATTTTTATCAGGATATGAACATGATTACCAGGTAATGGACATGATTACCAGGATATGGACAATATTATCAGGTCATGGACATTATTATCAGATTATGGATATTACCACCAGGTTATGGCCTTTACAAATTGACAGCACACGTAAGTATTGGTCTGATATGTTTAAATGTCAGAAAAATGACCTTTTCATTCTATGACAGTATGACTCCACAACTCCAGTATGATGCCAACTCTCATTTCAAAAATGCTGAGTGGACAATGGCTGCAGGGAGAGAGGTCTCTGGCCTACATTGACTTGTCATTCAGCACTCCGGAGGGGGAATTAGTCTCACAACACATCCCTTTGGAAAGTCCCTCACATGAGGACCTGCATTAAGAGGTTAGTAATGAGTAAACCTGGTACACAGCATTGGACCTGCACATCTAGAACATCAAGGTAACAAACAATCACAAGCTGACTTGTGTGTGTCCTACAATCACGCTGATGGCAACCATCTATAATGTAGCTCATGAGGAAACTCTGAGACTTGACACCACAACTGCTAGAAAACATTACCCGGAGGCTCAGTGTGAGAACAAATGCCCATATGTCCAGGGTTTAGTGCCTGCCATAACTGGGTTGCAGAGAAATAAACAATTGTTGTGAATGCTCTGCATCTCCAACTGGTAAGGAGTCGCACAACACCAAGTTATAGTCCAACAGCTTTATTTGAAATCACAAGCTTTCGATGACGACGAACACCTCGCTAAGGCCATCCCCACGCCTCCACTATTCGCCTTCAAACAGCCACCTAACCTCAAACAGACCATCGTTCGCAGCAAATTACCCAGCTTTCAGGAGAACAGCAACCACGACACCACACAACCCTGCCACGGCAACCTCTGCAAGACATGCCAGATCATCGACACAGATACCACCATCACACGAGAGGACACCACCCACCAGGTACATGGTTCATACTCCTGTGACTCGGCCAACGTTGTCTACCTCATACGTTGCAGGAAAGGATGCCCCGGAGCATGGTACATTGGTGAGACCATGCAGACACTGCGACAACAGATGAACGGACACCGTGCAACAATCGCCCGACAGGAGGGTTCCCTCCCAGTCGGGGAACACTTCAGCAGTCAAGGACATTCAGCCTCCGATCTTCGGGTAAGCGTACTCCAAGGCGGCCTTCGAGACACACGACAACGCAAAATCGTCGAGCAGAAATTGATAGCCAAGTTCCGCACCCATGAGGACGGCCTCAACCGGGATCTTGGGTTCATGTCACGCTACATGTAACCCCACCTGACGTAGAGTCATCCAGACTCAAGTCGTAGTTGGCTTGTTCTCCATACATAGTTGCGGCCGGACCTGCTGCGATTTCAAGCAAAAAAAGTTATCTATTTTTAATACAAACCCCAGCATCTGCTACATTTGACCCCTTGTGACCCCACCTCAGTATTCTTGGATGTAATGTTTCCCTGACTAACCTGTTTGAACACCATTCACTCCTTTGATTGCTGTGATTATCTCTCTGCTGAGGTGTGATAAAGGGCAGTTAGAAAGATTATCTGTAATCACCAGGCATTGTTCTCTGACTATATATGCTGTGCCTATATGCATCTCTTCACTTCACCTGACGAAGGAGCAAAGCTCCAAAAACTTGTGATTTCAAATAAAGCTGTTGGACTATAACCTGGTGTTGTGCGACTCCTTACATTTGTCCACCCCAGTCCATCACCGGCATCTCCACATCATCACCAACTGGTGGAACCACCATTTAATGGATATGGTGTGCACCCATGCTGCGGTCAGGAGAATGGTAGTACCTGTAATATTGTTGCACATTTTATGGTCAGTAGTGCTCCACATTGTGCTGTTCGTGAAGGAAGTTCAGTCGCTAATTTGCCAGTTATCTAATGCTAACCAGTGACTATTCTCCGTGAATGCAAATTGTGGTCAAATTGACTGTGAGAAGACATACCTGTTGATGGAAGATTAGAATTTCGGGGCTTATATCAAGCAAACGGAAACTCCATCTGTGTGGAGCTTGGCTTGAGACTGAGGCATGGTGATAGGTTTCTGAGTGACCAAATACCTGGCTGTGATGACTTGACAGTCAGCAGGGAATCCCAGTTCCTAAATCCTCATCTCAGTGCTTCATGGAACATTAAATCCCAGGCGTGAAAAATAGTTTAAATCCCAATTGTAACTTGGATGTCACTACCACTAAACCAGATAAATATGTTATAGCTCTGAACTGATGCTGTGTTATGAAATGGGAAGGATGGCTGATGCAAAATATTTTGGCAAAGCACTGATCAAAGAATCAGGCAGCAGCTTAAAACTAGTGAGTAACATTATGACTATATGGTCAATACATTTCAAGGTACATATTATATGACATGTAGGGGTTCCTAGTCTCAGCAGTGATAACAAACTTGGTGATTATAGATATTCAACACTAAGTACTCTGCGTTAGCTCATAAGGGCCACATTATGAAAGTGATGTGTAGACTATAATGTGGCAGCTTTAAATTGCAATAGAATGCAATAGAGTAGAATAATTTCATGGCCACCTGAATTGCATTCATCAACCTGTACAGCTTACTGCAGAACTAGAAAATGCTGGCCTCCTTCACTGTACAGATAATAAAGGAAGGCTTTATCATCATCATTAGCTATTAGAATCTAACAGCTTCCAATTACAACCAGTTTTTTAATTCCTTTTGGTAAATAAAGTCTCACGGAGCCTTCAAGGAGGCACAGAGCCAAACCAAATGAAGGGAGGCACAGCAATTTAGCCAATCAAAGAGTGCTCCTAGTGTGCTCTGACTGATGCTTTCATAGTAAGGAGAGGATATTTACCAGTAAATGACACACTCACATCCTTATGGGGTTAAGGGCACTGCGGAAATGCATGGAAGTGCCCGACACCATCGTCATCAAGCTGACAGATTAAGACACACAACAGTTGGATGGAACATTCTTTACACCCAACAAAGGTGCTGCATTGTTGAAAGTTCGATGAGACACCAAACTGAGGTCCAGTCTATCTGGTTCAGTTGGATGTTATTTCGAAGAAGAGCTGGGAGTCCTCTTGCTGTTCTGGCCAACATTCCTCCCTCAAATCAGCAGCAAAAACAGCCTATCTGGTCATTCATCTCATTGCTGTTCATGCGATCTTGCTGTAGATGGCTGCAGCATTTCTGTACATGATAAAAAATTGCTCCATTTCGAAATAACTTGCTGTAGGTTAACGCCTTGAGGCCATTCATAAAGATGAAATAAGGCGCTCGATAAATGCAATTTTTTTTTCACCCATGCAAGAAATGGTTTTATCAACTGCTTGAGAGCGTTTGTTAACTGGTTAACATACTCTCAGGATAAGGGGTCGGCCATTTAAGACTGAGGGAAAAATTTCTTCACTCAGAGGGTCGTGAATCTTTGGAATTCTCTCCCCCAGAGGGCTGAGGATGCTCAGTCTTTGGGTATATTCAAGGCTGAAATTAATAGATTTTTGGACTCTAGGGGAATCAGGGATATGGAGATAGGGCAGGAAAGTGGAGTTGAGGTCAAAGATCAACCTTGGTCTTATTGTAAGGACTTGCACAACACCAGGTTATAGTCCAACAGTTTTATTTTAAATCACAAGCTTTCGGAGCTTACCTCCTTCTTCAGGTGACCTGACCTGGTGTTGTGCAAGTCCTTACATTTGTTCACCCCAGTCCATCACCGGCATCTCCACATCTTGGTCTTATTGAACGGTGGAGCAGGCTCGAGAGGTTGTATGGCCTACTCCTGCTCCTATTTCTTATATTCTTATGTTCAGGGAATGCTTTTATCCCCATATTGTAATAATAATGAGTTTTGGCCTTTTATCATCCAAAAAGATGTCATACTTTTTTGCAAACCTTAACCTGAGGAAATAGCAGGTCCATACAACAATATTGTTCTCCCTTAAGTATAGGATGTTATAAGTGCATAATCCATACAAAAAATAATTTCCAAATAGTAAAGTAAGAAAACATTATGTAAAATATCCTAATTGGATCAAATTAGCTGTTCCCTTTCTGTGATTCTTAGTTCATTATATGTAAATTGGATACATATGTTTTAGCTTTCTTGCCTCCTCATCAACGTAAATCTGTGTCACACACAGTAAGAAACTGTCTTAGCTAAGCATGTTATATTTAAAAGGAAGCCAACATATAGCGCACCTACCCTGTGTTGGGCGTGATTGAGTGTCCCGTGGGTGTGCGATGTGGAAGATGTTACATTCTCCGGCACTAGTATCTCTTACCTTAAAGCACAAAAAAATTCACAAAAAAAAGGAAGCTGAGAAAGACCCAAGGCCATTCAATAAAGCGGGCCATGAGAACAGTTCAGAATTCATTGCGTTCAGGAATATTAACTGCAATAATTGCATATTAAATAGGTCAAGCATCAATCCCAGTGCCTCGAATATACAGAGCTTTAATGAGAGGAAGGAGACTAAGTTTTGATATCATGATTTTTTGTGGTGCAATTTAAATATATGCAGGATTAAGCTCTTCCTCCTGTTAAGTGTTCTGAAGGTGTGCCTCCATACAGATTCATTTCTAAACAGCTATTTTACACCAGCAATTTACATTTACATAGCACCCTTAATGTAGTGAATGTATCAAGGCTCTTCGCAGAGGTGAAACAGATGCCGAATGGTACAAAAGGCTTTTGGAAGTGTAGAGAAAGGTAGCGAGGCAGAAGGGTTTACGGTAAGGGTGTCAGAGAGTAGGGGGCTGAAGGCTATGTCACTGATGGTGAAGTGGAGGGAGTGTGGGATGCTCAGGAGGCCAGAGTTAGAAGGCTGGAGGGTGTGGACTGACACTGAGGGCAAGAGAAGTTTGTGGAGGGAAGGATTGGTGAGGCAATGTAGTGATTCTGAATTGAAGATGAGGATTTTCAAATCAATCCGTTGGGAGGCAGGAAGCCAGTAGAGATTGGTGAGGATAGGGGTGAGAGGCGTGATGTTTTGTGAGGACAAAATACAAGAGGGAGAGTGATACACGAGCTGAATTTCACATAACGCGGAGCTTGAAAGACTGGTCAGGAGAGCATTGAATCATAGAATGATAGAACCATAGAATGGTTACAGCACAGAAGGAAGCCATTCGGCCTATCGAGCCCATGCTGGCTCTTTGTAAAAGCAATCCAGTTGGTCCCCTTCCACCGATCTTTCCCAATAGCCCTGCAAATTATTTCCCTTCAAGTATTTATCCAATTCCTTTTCAAAAGCCACAATTGAATCTGCTTCCACCACTCTTTCAGGCAGTGCATTCCAGATCATAAGTACTTGCTGCGTAAAAAAGTTTTTTTTCATGTTGCCTTTGGTTCTTTTGCCAAACACCTTAAATCTGTGTCCTCTGGTTCTCGACCCTTCCGCCAATGGGAACAATTTCTCTTCATTTACTTTATCTAAACCCTTCATGATTTTGAACACTTCTATCAAATCTCCTCTCAATCTTCTCTGCGCTAAGGAGAACAACCCCAGCTTCTCTAGTCTATCCACGTAACTGAAGTCCCTCATCCCTGGAACCATGCTAGTAAATCTTTTCTGCACCCTCTCTCAGGCCTTCACATCCTTCTTAAAGTGCGGTGCCCAGAATTGGACTCCAGCTGTAGCCGAACCAATGTTTTATAATGGTTCAACATAACATCCTTGCTTTTGTACTCCATGGGGGTGATTTTAAACCCCAAAAAAAGGAGTGAGTTGGGGGCAGGTGGGAGTTGAAAATAGTTGTTTTTTTGGGTCGCAACTGCAAAATTCTCAGATTTTGCATTCCCAGTGGGAAGCCTGTACTTTTACACGCAGACGTTAAACCCGGAAATAAAGCCGGGTTGCGGTCGCGACCCTAAAAACAACTATTTTCAACTCCCACCCGCCCCTAACCCACCCGTTTTTGGGGTTTAAAATCAACCCCTATGCCTCTAATTATTAAGCCCAGGATCCCCGTATGATTTTTTAACCGCTTTCTCAACCTGTCCTGCCACCTTCAAAGATTTGTGCACACATACCCCCGGGTGTCTCTGCTCCTGCACCCACTTTAGAATTGTATCATTTAGTTTACTTTGCGTCTCCTCATACTTCCTGCCAAAATGTATCACTTCGCACTTCTCTGCGTTAAATTTCATCTGCCATGCGTCCGCCCATTCCACCAGCCTGCCTATGTCCTCCTGAAGTCTATTGCTATCCTCCTCGCTGTTCACTACACTTCCAAGTTTTGTGCCATCTGCAAATTTTGAAATTGTGCCCTCTACACCCAAGTCCAAGTTATTGATTAAAAATCAAAAAAAGCAGTGGTCCTAGTACCGACCCCTTTGGAGGAAAGAAACATGTGGATAAGGGTTTAATTGGCAGTGAGGAAGGACGGAGGCACTGGCGATGTTGCAGAAGTGGATGTAAGCGTCTTGGTGATGCATAAGATGTGAGATTTGAAGCTGAGCTCGGGGTCGAATACAGCACCTGTGCACTGATGGGTTCAGCCGAGGAGGGGGTAGAATCGAGGGGTCGCGGTACAGGAATTTTTGACAGGAGCTGAAAAGAAAGGCTTCAGTCTGGCCAGTGCTAAGTTGAAGAAATAGATGTGTTAGGTCACTCATGACTCAAAACAAGCAATCAGCTCGTGCAGCAGTGGCTGTGGATTTGAGGATGGTAGACAGTAAGTGAGAAATTGAGAGAGATGGAAAGAAAGACTTGCATTTATATAGTGCCTTTCATGACTTCAGGACATCCCAAAGCACTTTACAGCCAATGAAGTATTTTTGAAGTGTAGTCACTATTGTAATCTAGGAAATGCGGTAGCCAATTTGCGCACAGCAAGATCCCACAAACAGTAATGAGATTATGACCAGATAATGGACCGGAACTTGCTCCGATCGACGTGGTAAGGCTGTCCGCACATCCTGCGGACAAACAACTACGAAGAAACTTACCCCGTGGTCTCCGACGTCCACTTGCTCCCTGTTCAATTATTTTGAAGTTCAGCGCTGTGATTTCAGCGCAGGCTCATTCGGAACCAATACAGAGTGTGGGACTGGAAGGCACGCCCACAGAATCTGTCAAGAAGGGAAATCCCGCTCACAAACAGGCAAGTAGAAATCATTCCTTCAGAGTTAAGTTCTGTACGTCAGTTTAAATAAAAATTTAACATACCTTATTATAAAAAGCCAAACAATGCTTTAATATAATGAAACTTACAGAAGTTAAAAGTAAAAAAAAGTTTAATTTTAATTTTTTTTTAAAAAGATATTAAAATAAGAGTAATATGACATTCCACATTTTTAACATTTAATTTTTTGTTGATTCGCTGTCATTAAAAGTCATTGCAATTTTAAAAAGTAGTGCAGGGCTGGAATTATCCAGCCTACCTTTTGGTGGCTTAAATATTGTCGTTCCAGCTGGGCAGATGGGTAAGTTTACGAATGTTTAATGATTTTATTGATTGTAGTGTAGGTGGCCCTTTAATTCAGACCTGTCAAACCGCCAATGAACCAATGGGAGCAAGATCTCAATTACCTGGTTTTAGTGCGCATTCGTGAACTTGCTCCCTGTCTTCGCCGGTGGGGAGGGAGGACTCCATTGATGAACGGTGTCCTCGGGTGAGCAATTTATGCCTCAAAGTTTTAGTGATGTTGGTTGAAGGATAAATACTGGCCAGGACACTGGGGGGAAGTCCCCTGCTCAAATAGCCAGGAGTTATCATGGTTCTGCATTGTTACTAATACAATTGTTTAACAAAGTATTTCTCACACTGCAGCTCTATTGCATACTTGGCAGTAATGCAGGAACATAATTGCGCTCAAACCGTGATCAGTTTGGGATTTTGCATTGAGCATAAGACAGTCGAAAGGAGGCAACGCTGCTTTTCTTCAGCTTCCCTTTAGTTTCAGTTCGAGCAGCTAATTCTTTACATTTAAAAATCAAAATTTAAAAAAAGCACAGCCAGTCCCCTGGACTACCTTGATAGTTCTATTTGGAAAGAGCTGACTCTCATTTCACATGTCATTTCAACATTTCAGCAGCAGTGGAGGACATGTGAGAGGAGCTCCACACATACATATTTAAACACACGCGTAGAGCTGTGCTTTTCCCTCATCAGAGATCAGCGCATGTGGGCAATGGGCACAGGTGTCAAACGGGCGTTATAACCCAGAGTGAGGGAATTATTCATCTGGGCTACCGAAACTGTCAAATTTTATCACCATGTTCTGTTTTTATAGAGAGAAGCCTGCCATTCTGGCTTGGTTCTGATTGTTTTTTTTGCTGGATATAGCGATTTACATATTGCGAGATGTTCATTGTGCAGTGAAAGAGAAGACAATTAAAATATTACGATGAATATAATCGTCTAAAAATAACTGATAGTAAAAACAGACATTCTGCACATGAATTCATTCCTTTTTGGAAAGATTGAACAGGTTGGGTCTATACTCATTGGAGTTTAGAAGGATGAGAGGAGACCTTACTGAAACATATAAGAATCTGAGGGGACTCGATAGGGTAGATGCTGAGAGGATGTTACCCCTCATGGGGGAATCTAAAATTAGGGGGCATAGTCTCAGAATAAGGGGTCGCCCGTTTAAGATGGAAATGAGGAGGAATTTCTTCTCCCAGAGGGTCGTGAATCTTTGGAATTCTTTACCCCAAAAAGCTGTGGAGGCTGAGTCATTGAATACATTGAAGGCTGAGTTAGACAAATTTTTGATCAGCAAGGGAGTCAAAGAATATGAGGAAAGAATCGGAAAGTGGAGTTGAGGTAAAAATCAGATCAGCCATGATCTCATTAAATGGCGGAGCAGGCTCGAGGGGCCGAATGGCCTACTCCTGCTCCTATCTCTTATGGTCTTTCAAGCATTCGATGTAGGAAACCTTATCCAACGAATGCAACACTGGCAAAATTTACTTGAACTTGACTGATTTAGGCTCTTTGCACTTTTTCATAAATCGGTTTTAAAAGTGATCATAAATTACATTAAAGGCCATGCTGCAATTTATACATCACTTCCCTTGTGTACTTGAGGGAAATAACAGTCAAATTTGTTTACAGTGTGTCGTTGAATGTGGCATGTTATCTGCTCAGCTTCTTATAAAGTGTTCATTAATCTTTGGTGGTAGTCTTTCAGGGTTTTATGTGTACCGTTTCTGTTTAATGAAAAGGTCACAAGCATTTAAATTGTGCTTAATAATCTTTTATAAATTGGAGATATTGCACAGAGTGACATAATGGTGTTGAAGGTTCAACAGAGAATTGTGCATTGCTAACATGGGCAGAGTTTTGACTCAGTCATATTGTATGTAGGTCAAAAAAAAAGCAGCCTTGTTTTCATACTCGTGATATTTACCTTAGGTTTAACTAAGCAAGAGTAAATAATAAATGTATTTTGGACCAGGGCATCAGCCTGTGGCACTCGTCACATGCGGCCCCCTAAATCCTAGCAACCTGGCCCTCAAAAATGTTGTGCTTACGTTTCTTATTTGTTGTTTTTTTGTTTGAATTTTGCCAGTCTGAAGGTTTGGAATGGGTTGTTTTGAGCGCTGTAGTCTCATTGGTGGCTAAATCCTAAATTAGTGTACATGCACACACACGCACACAAATATAAAGCAGGTGCGTAGGGAAGCCACGTTGTTTTATAAAAAACTTCTGCCCATGCCCGTTGGCCCGTGTCCAATGCCCCCCCTCCCCCCACACCAGACAGTCGGCAACCCTTCACCGGATACCGGCACCTGACAACTCTGACATTACATCTGTGTCAGGAGAGAAGTGACCAGCGCACCATTCTCTACCCCTATCAATGTTCACTTTATTTCTGCACAGGGGCTCATGGCACCAGCAGTACCACACGCGGGTTGCACTATTGGCCTCTCTATGTACTCCTGAGGTGCCAAGGGGCACCTATGTGGGCCACGCAGACATAAGCTTGTTTTTGACCACTAAAACGTTTACTGCAATATCAAATAAATGTTTTCCTCTTTGAAAATATTTAGTTATTATCTTCTATGTCACGATTGTCCTTAATCTACACTGTAAGATTTTAACAGTTGACTCACCCTCTCCATTCGTGCTACCTCACCTCGTATTTCAGATGTTGAAAATGACTGTTGGACAAACTGTCAATGTGCAGGTAATTTTTCCATCACTATGACCAAATTGTTTCATAATGGTCACCATTATGGTCATTGAGTTTTGCTGTTTTTGAGCATTTAAGGGGAAGCTAGATAAGTCCATGAGGGAGAAAGGAACAGAAGGATATGCTGGTAGGGTTAAATGAAGTAGGGTGAGAGGAGGCTCGTGTGGAGCATAAACACCGGCATAGACCAGTTGGGCCGAATGGCCTGTTTCTGTGCTGTAAATTCTGTAATTCTATGAGTGTTAGGGTCAAATTACACCTCAAATTACACCTTGTGCATTTTTAGCCTCCGCGACACAAGGAAATGTTCAAGCTCTGGAGGTTTTGGAGAGACCGAGCACTAATATAAGACGATTGAGTTATGAGGAAGGATTAGAGCTTGGATCTTTCAACCTTCAAAGGAGACAATGCCGAGGGGAACTCATTGCAGAATTATATACAGTATTAAAGTAGTATAGAAATGATAAATCTAGAACACCACTTCACATCAAACCATAATAGTAGGATAATGGAGAGGAGGTTCAAACTGGAAAAATTAAAATTTAGGGCTGAAGTCACACAAAAAAACGATTACCAAGTGGAATGGATATCCAGGTGGGGTAGTAAAGAGAAGAAAAAATCCTGGAATCATTTAAGGAACAGCTGGATGCTGTGATGGGGATTGTAGGTTCACTCTGGATAGAAGTACTGGAATGTGATCCTTATCCATATCTTGTGAATTACATCACAGAGGCTGAGGTTTAACACGTTGAAGATACTAGATCAGGATTTTATTAGAAAATAAAATGAATGGTCCTCTCATGTTATCCTAGGAAGATAGTGTTTTCTGTAAATATTGATGTTAAAGCATTAACTTCAGCTGGCTAAGGTCAGTGTTTGAATTTGATATTTGCATTGTGGCTTCCCCTGATGAGATAGCTTTACCAGTCTTGACTGGGTCATCAATGTGAGGAAAGGAAGAAGCAGAGCTAGAGAATCCTTTCACACCACTCAAACACGACCTTGGATATTTCAACTGAACAATGGCATTGATGGTGTCCATGGAGATGGTTCACATTTTGAAAAACTTACCCTTCTGATTGAGGACAATAGTGTGAACTTAGGGGACAAGCTTGCAAAGGGAGGAGACAAGAAAAATTTTAATAAATTAAAAGCATTCAAAAGACTAGCCAAAACAGGAGCCCAAAGCGTTAACATATCCACCAATACTATGAACACACACTGGTTACTCTGAGCGCAGTAATGTCTCCTTGTATCTATTCCACTTGCGGTTAAGTCCCAACCTCATTCATACATTTATATTCTCCCCCTTATAGCAATTGTGGAGGTGAGGCATTCTTCTTCCAACCACTTTGAACAGCTCAAGCAACACATCCCTGCTACTCTCACACTCCTGTGAAGTGCCTTGGGAGGTTTTACTATGTTAAAGGCACTATATAAATGCAAGTCATTGTTGTTGATCAGGTCTTAATCGTGCCGAGTAATAGTGTATTCCATACTAACAAACTACAGATTGATTCATACTGAAATAGGAGCTGTGCATTAAGATAGCCGATCACACTTGTTTCACCACCAGAAATGTGACAGCTATAACTACCTTCACTGATCTGGAGGCTCCAATTTGATTAATGTTATCCCTCATGGTGCATATGCAGCATTGTGCTCTTGAGAGCATATTTGGATAATCTTTGATGGAAATTTCTTTCCAGAGTTGTGGAGTTTTGGGGCATTCCCCCCACCCCCAGATGCACACAGTAAATATCACCAAGGGCTGCCGTGTGCCTCCTTACTAGTTGCACGGAAAATTGCCAATAAGCAGCTGCAATCTTCACAAGACAAAGTTCATGTAGCCTCTTCCTTTGGGTTTTATTACTGCATTGAAGGTTTTATTTGCATGGAAGTAAATCCAATCAGTTTACTTTCATCAGCAACAGCTTGAAAAATGCTGAGGCGGTAAATTTTTCTAGTTGTGACAGTGTCCTTCAAGGATAATTATAAACAGAGTTAGGAACAAAAGTTTAAAAAAGCAATAACACAGTTCTGAAGTTGAATTGGGCTTTGATTACATTTTCTTCAACTAGAATTCTGAATTTACAGTGAGATAAGCATGCTGTTGTGTGTATCTCTTGTCCCAGTTATAATGGTCGTTGACTGCTTCCGCTATCAGCACTTTTCACAGGTGAATTTTTGTGAATTTTCCAGTTGAAATCGTTTCTCTGTTTTTTGATGCATTCAGCAACTTTTTATGATACGAACACAGCCCTGTTTGCTCTCGGCTGTCGGAACAAAGGAACAGGAGTAGGCTATTCAGCCACTCAAGCCTGCTCCGCCATTGAATTAGATCATGGCTTGAACCTCAACTCCATTTACCCGCCTTAGCTCCATATCCCCTGATACCCTTACCTAACACAAATCTAGCGATCTCTGTCTTGAAAGCTCCAATTGTCCCCCAGCATCCACAGCCTTTTGGGGGAGAGAATTCTAGATTTTGACTTCCCTTTGTAAGAAAAAGTGATTCCTGATTTCCCTTCTAAATGGCCTCGCTGCAATTATAAGATTATGTCCCCTCGTTCTTGATTGCCCCACTAGTGGAAATAGTTTCACTGTATCTATCCTATCAATTCCTTTTATCATTATGCACCTCGATCAGATCACCCTTCAATCTTCTATACTCGCAATAATTGATAAGAAATATTATAAATCATAAAATTATTCATTTATTTCAGCTTACCATTTTAGTCATTTTCTTTTTTAATTACATGCCGATTATAACTTGAAATACAAGTGTTGCTATTGCAAAACGCAGACAAGCCTGGAAGGTCATTAATTCATTTCTATTTAAAAAGTGTTTCCATTGGTAATTCCCCTCCCCCAATCTCACAGCAGGCACATCTGGCAGTTTCACCGGCAGAAATGTTCTGATGGCTTAGGATATCGTTATACAGCAGGTTAAGTGCGATGCACAGACCCCTGCTGGCTGCCCCATAGAATCATAGTATGTAACAGCACAGAAGGAGGCAGTTCGGTCCATCGTGCCTGTGCCGGCTCTTTGAGAGAGCTATCCAATTAGTCCCACTCCTCTGTTCTTTCCCAAAGCCCTGTAAAAATTGTTCCTTCAAGTATTTATCCAATTCCCTTTTGAAAGTTACTTTTGAATCTGCTTCCACTACCCTTTCAGGCAGTGCATTCCAGATCATAACAACTCGCTACGTAAAAAAATGTTTCCTCATGTCGCCTCTGGCTCTTTTGCCAATTGCCTTAATCCTGTGACCTCTGGTTACCGACCCTTCTACCACTGGAAACAGTTTCTCCTTAATTACTCTCTCAAAACCGTTCATGATTTTGAGCACCTCTATCAAATCTTCTCTTAACCTTCTCTGTTCTAGGGAGAAGTCCCTCATCCCTGGGTATCACTCAAGTTAATCTCTTCTGCACCATCCTTCCGAAAGTATGATGCCCAGAATTGAACACAATACTCCAGCTGAGGCCTGACCAGTGTTTTATAAAGGTTTAGCATAATTTCCTTGCCTCTATTAACAAAACCCAGGATCCCATATTTTTTTTAACAGCCTTCTCAACTTGTCCTGCCACCTTCAAAGATTTGTGATTGTGCAACCCCAGGTCTCTCTGTTCCTGCACCCCCTTTAAAATTGTACCATTTAGTTTATATTGCCACTCCTCATTCTTCCTACCAAAATGAATCACTTTGCACTGCTCTGCGTTAAATTTCATCTACCACGTGTCTGCCCATATCACCAGTTTATGTCCTCCTGAAATCTGTTACCATCCTCCACAATGTTTACTACATTTCCTAGTTTTGTGCCATCTGTAAACTTTGAAATTATACCCTGTATACCCAAGTCCAGATCATTAATATATTTCAAAAAGAGCAGTGGTCCTAGTACTGACCCATGAGGAACAACACTGTATACTTCCCTCCATCCGAAAAGCAACCATTCACCGCAACTCTCTGCTTTCTTTCCCTTAGCCAATTTTGTATCCATGCTGCCACTGTCCCTTTAATCCTATGGGCTTCAATTTTGCTAACAAGTCAATTATGTGGCACTTTAGCAAATGCGTTTTGAAAGTCCTCATACACATCAACCGCACTATCCTCATCAACCCTTTCCATTACTTCATCAAAGGACAATAAAGATTAAAAATCTCTTACGTGGTACTTTTTAATCTTGGCTTTGCACGGGGCTGGAATTATACAATATAATTACGAATGAGGAAGGCACATCTAAATTCATGCATCCAGAAAGATCTGAAAGTCCCATTCAATTGTTTCCTAAATGCATCCAGAGTTTTCACCTTCACTGCTCTTCCTCAGACTCTAGTCCAAACAGTGATCACTCTTCAAAATCATGAAGGGTTTAGACAGAGTAGATAGAGAGAAACTGTTCCCATTGGTGGAAGGATCAGGAACCAGAGGGCATAGATTTAAGGTGATTGGCAAAAGATCCAAAGGTGACATGAGGAAAAACTTTTTCACACAGCGAGTGGTTAGGATCTGGAATGCACTGCCCGAGGGGGTGGTAGAGGCAGATTCAATATTGGCCTTCAAAAGGGAACTGGATAAGTACTTGAAAGGAAAACATTTGCAGGGCTACGGGGATAGGGCGGGGGAGTGGGACTAGCTGGATGGCTTTTGCATATAGCCGACGCGGACTCGATGGGCCGAATGGCCTCCTTCCATGCTGTAACCTTTCTATAATTCTATGATTTGTGTAAACAAGAACTTCCTCATATCAGTCCTAAATTCATCTTTCACTGGTTTGAATGTGTGTATCTTGTCTTACTCTTCAAAAAGATTTGGATTTACCTTTTGTGGTCCCTTAAACTATCTTGTATACTCTATAAGATCACCTCTCAAGGTATCAGCCATGGCTTATTTTGTAGCACCCTCGCCTCTGAGTCAGAAGGCTGTGGGTACACATCTCACTCCAGAGGTTTGAGCACATAATCTAGGCCGACACCCCAGTGCAGTACTGAGGGAGTGCTGCACTGTTGGAGGTGCCGTCTTTTGGATGAGATGTTAAACCGAGGCACCGTCCGTCCTCTCAGGTAGATGTAAAAGATCCCATGGCACTGTTCAAAGAAGAGCAGGGACATTCTCCCCGGAGTCCTGGCCAATATTTATCCCTCAAACAACATCACTAAAAACAGATTAACTGGCCATTATCTCATTGCTGTTGGTGGGATTTTGCTGTGCCCAAATTGGCTGCTGCGTTTCCTACATTACAACAGCGACTACACTTCGAAAGTACTTCTGGCTGTAAAGAGCTTTGGGATGTCCTGAGGTCATGAAAGGTGCTGTATAAATGCAAGTCTTTTCTCATATGCCTCCTTTACAGGCTGAAAAGTATCTCCTGGCAGTAATCTCACACTACTTGGCTACAGTTTGATTACTGGCCTGATTCCAAATAAAACTTCTGCCATTTTTTTAAGGTGCATCCAAAAACATTTTACATCAACCAAAGGCAACAGTGTAATGGCACAGTTATGGTTTTGTAATTTCTAAGCTAATAGATCTGATATGCCACCTTTGACTTTATGAAAATCAATGGAAATAAAGGGCAAAAATCCAGAAAAGAAGTTTTGCAGTACTTGAGTCCTTCCTGTTACTGAAGTTGTTCTTATTGACTCATTGGCAAATTTAATTATTTCACCACTGGTTATCTTATCTCTTAATATAACGACAACAACCTGCATCTATATCGCGCCTTTAATGTAGTAAAATATCCCAAGGCACTTCACAGGAGCGTTTTCAAATAAAATTTGAAATCGAGCCACATAAGGAGATATTAGGACAGATGACCAAAAGCTTGGTCAAAGAGGTAGGTTTTAGGGAGCGTCTTAAAGGAGGAGATGTAGTGAGACGGAGAGGTTTAGGGATGGAATTCCAGAGCTTGGGGCCTAGACAGCTGAAGGCACGACCGCCACCGGTGGAGCGAAGAAAATCGGAGATGTGCAAGAGGTCATAGGTTACACACAACCATCATTTTTATGTGTTTTTGTTTCTACATGTTTGCTGTCCTTTGAATTGGGTTTACTTCTAAGATTCTTTCTGATGGCACCATGGGCATTCCAAAGTAAGAATCTGCAGTTCCTTCTGCTTGAGATGGAATGATTAACAGTGTCATTATAGGAGCTTTCATATTTTCTCCCAATGGCATAAGTCCATTCTTAACTGTAATGCTGTAATCATTCAGGTATTTTTCAAGTATCCAAGGTGCTTAAAAAGATCACATGCAACATATGGAGCTGTTAATGACTCTGTTAATGGAGCAGCTCCGTATGCTACGCTGCAAGTTTTGAAAGCACCTTGGTTACATGAAAAGCACCTGATATAATACGTTGTGAAGCATCAATATGCCTGTGTCAATGAGAGAACAAATGAGTGCTCTTTGACTGATGGTGCTAATTGTTTCACCTCAGAAGTTAACAAAAGAAACTTGTCTATTATTATCTGCTTGAGAGCCCAGAAACAACCTACAGCAAACGTAACTGGGACAGCATTGATTCATTCTAAAGAAAAATAAATACAAAAACAATGTATGATCAAATGAGCGTTGTTAAACTACTCAAAAGGGAAACAAGAAAATGAAGGACCGCAGTTAATCAGTGAGAAACTGAGAGCAATCAGCTCAACTTCATGTCAAAGATTAAAAATTAACACGGCCATTAAATATGCATTCGGAGACGTCAAGCTATGGAAGAATATTTAATAAAAATACAGTGGTCAGCCATGGCAAATGGATATTTGAAACACAGCTCAGCAATATTTGGCATGATTTTAGCCCTGGGGCGGGAAGGGGGCAGGGGTTGGATTCCTGACAGGAAACCCGGAAGTACGGCAGGCCAGCCTGATTGATAGACTGGCTCTCAGTCGGACAGGAGAAGAGCCAGGAAGAGGACGTGATCAGGTAAGTGTTAGATCGGAGTGGGGGGGGGGGGTGGGTCCGGGGGTCACCGGGGTGGGCGGGGTCAGGGGTCACAGCAAGTCTCTCTTATTTTTGAGATGTCAATTGGTGCAGGTTTGCAGTCTCATCCTGGTGCCAAGATTTCTGGATGAGGACTTCTCAGTAATTTGTCATGTAGGCAAGGTGTCAAGAACAATCAAAACCTGACAAATACTTGAAAGGAAAAAAAATTGCAGGGCCACGAGGAAAGGGCTGCAGAGTGGGACTAGCTGGATTGCTCTTGCATAGAGTCAGTGCGGACTCGATGGGCCGAATGGCCTCCTTCCGTGCTGTAACCTTTCTATGATTCTATGATTCTAAATGCCAGAATGATGTGGGTTGCACTTTATCTACCTCTGAAAGGTGAAATTGATTAAGAACATGTTTACATGTCTAATGTGAAGCAACTTTTTTAACTTGTGATATCACACGCCGGCTTGGAATAACGTAAAGGCTACTTCTTCTCCCTAATCTGCAGTTCCTCCTCTTCAAGTGGTCATTTCCACGGCATAGCAGCGAGACTGGACTCTATACAGTGAAGAAACACCCACATTACTTTCATAAGTTCCAATTAAAAGATATTGGAAAAGACTCTAAGAATCATAGAATCATACCTTACAGAAGGAGGCCATTCGGCCCATCGTGCCTATACCGGCTCTTTGACAGAGCTATCCAATTAGTCCCACTCCCCAGCCCTTTCCCCATAGCCCTCCAATTTTCTCCCCTTCAAATATGTGTTCTGATCTGGAATTCACTACCTGAAAGGGTATTGGAATCAGATGAAACCTCTCATCCCTGGCACCATTCTAGTAAATCTCCTCTGCACCTTCTCCTAATTATGATTATTTATAAATCTAAGTTTCAGATGTTTTATTAGTTTTGAGACAGTTTATTGCAAGTCATTTAATGATTATTTATTGTACTTTTTTTGCTTCTTTGCAATTATAAATATTGTATAAAACAATTGACGACCAGTTCGGAATGATGCACAGTGCTAGGATAGTGTTTTCCACCTTTATGAATAGTTGCTAGTGCCTGTGCACAACAACATTTTTTTTTATTCATTCATGGGATGTGGGCATCGCTGGTAAGGCCAGCATTTATTGTCCATCCCTAATTGCCCTTGAGAAGGTGGTGGTGAGCCGCCTTCTTGAACCGTTGCAGTCCGTGTGGTGAAGGTTCTCCCACAGTGCTGTTAGGAAGGGAGTTCCAGGATTTTGACCCAGCATCGATGAAGGAACAGCGATATATTTCCAAGTCGGGATGGTGTGTGACTTGGTGGGGAACGTGCAGGTGTTGGTGTTCCCATGTGCCTGCTGCCCTTGTCCTTCTAGGTGGTAGAGGTCGCAGGTTTGGGAGGTGCTGTCGAAGAAGCCGTGGTGAGTTGCTGCAGTGCATCTTATAGATGGTACACACTGCAGCCACAGTGCACCGGTGGTGAAGGGAGTGAATGTTTAGGGCGGTGGATGGGGTGCCAATTAAGCAGGCTGCTTTGTCCTGGATGGCATCGAGCTTCTTGAGTGTTGTTGGAGCTGCACTCGTCCAGGCAAGTGGAGAATATTCCATCACACTCCTGACTTGTGCCTTGTAGATGGTGGAAAGGCTTTGGGGAGACAGGAGGTGAGTCACTCCCGGCAGAATACCCAGCCTCTGACCTGCTCTCGTAGCCACAGTATTTATATGGCTGGTCCAGTTAAATTTCTGGTCAATGGTGACCCCCAGGATGTTGATGGTGGGGGATTCGGCGATGGTAATGCCATTGAATGCCAAGGGGAGTGGTTAGACTTTCTCCTGTTTGAGATGGTCATTGCCTGGCACTTGTCTGGCGCATATGTTACTTGCCGCTTATCAGTCCAAGCCTGGATGTTGTCCAGGTCCTGCTGCATGCAGGCACGGATTACTTCATATTGCAATATGGAAACAGGTCATTCAGCCCAACCAGTCTGTGTTGGTGTTTATTCTCCGCAGGGGCAGAAGTCCTGATCAATGTGCCCACCTTTTTCTACATCCCTTTGTCCCCCATTCCTTCAACCACTTTCTAACCTATTCTTAATTGTTTCATGAACTCTCTTTCAATCATTAATTCTAGTAATACAATCCACAGCCTCACAACCTTCTGCGTAAAAGAAGTTTCTCCTGCTCTCTGTCTTAAATCTCTTGCATTTAATCTTGTATCTATGTTCTCCCATTCTAGAGTCCTCAATCACTGGGAACAGTCTGTTTCTATCCACTCTGTCCCATCCCTTCATAATTTTAAACAACTCAAATCATGCAGCCCCATTTGTTCAAATCTTTCTTCATTTTTGTATTTTATCATATAACACTTATTGGCTATTCATATAGTGCGGCATCATCAGCCAATGCTATAATATTACAAGAAACAACATTTTAAACAACATTTATTAATCATATGAATGGCGGTGGACCCAGAACAGATCCCCAGAGACTTTCACTAGTAACTGGCACCAACCAGAGCTTTCAGTATTTTCATCAATTGGCAGTCAGAACATGAAGTCTGATATTCCTCCCTCTCCGCTGCAAAAACAACAGGAAATTTTGTTGGAAAATATCTTCTATGACTCTATTTTGGACAGTTACATGGGTAAGATGGGTATAGAAGGATATGGGTCAAGTGCAGGCAATTGGGACTAGCTTAGTGGTATAAACTGGGCGACATGGACATGTTGGGCCGAAGGGCCTGTTTCCATGTTGTAAACTTCTATGACTATGACTCTAATACTTTCTCCAATCATTTCCTCTTGTTTTATAGGCTGATTTTTATAAATAATCAGCTAGTTCGTAGTGTTACTGCCTTGTGATTTGAATTGCAACTCCAGACTGACGTGTACAAGTGAAAATGATTCCAGACACCATCACTTCCCAAGGAAACATTTCCTGAAGGGAACTAGGAGGCGATGCCACTTGTTCACTTTTAGTTAGTGGTGATGGATCTTCAGCAGTATTCTGCAGGATTGGTGTTAACAGCCAAAATTATAGTCTTCTTAACCATTACTTTTGTATTTTTTAAATGCATTCTCAGGATGTGGACATCGCTGGCAAGGCCAGCATTTATTACCCATCCCTAGTCGCCCTTGAGAAGGTGGGCCACCTTCTTGAACCGCTGCAGTCCACGTGGTGAAGGTGGTCCCACGATGCTGTTAGGTAGGTAGTTCCAGGATTTTGACCCAGCGACAATGAAGCACTATCCTCCAGGTATATTAATCAATGCCCTGAATTACCATTATTTCCCTGCTCAGCACCGCATCTTTTCTAAAGAGCCAATGCTTTTTAAGAAAAGTACCATGACCAAAACTGGACATCGTACTCTAATTGCATGATGTGATGTGGAGCATTAATGTAATATCCTTGGATTTAAATTCCAAACTCTGATAAAGCACCCTTAATATTCTGTTTATCTTATTAATTACCTTTTCACACTGCACAGGCCTTTTCAAAAACTGTAACCGCACTCGAATCATTTTCCACATTCATCAAGTGACATTCTTGTAATCAACGCAACCTTTTCGCATTGAATTATACTATCTTGCTTTAATCCACTTCGAGCATCACTAGCCCAACTATGGGGACTTTCAAAAAAATGCTCACCTCCATTATTCAATTTTCCTTCCCATGAAATTTTTTATTATGTTTAAAATACCTGCTTTTAATTCCCTTATTGAGAACATTGTGAAAATTGGAGGTCCAAGACCTGATGCCTTGGAGCTCAGAATGTAATGCCTATTTATATCTAACCTTGGGTCTAACCAGTTTTCAGTGCAGTTCACTGCCTCTGTGCTAATCCATGAGATATCAACCTTCACTACCAGTCTCTTGTGCGATGTATTCGGACATTCTATTTGAAAGTCAAGATCCGCAATATCTGCTGGAACGCTGTTCCCCAGTCTGTGGATCGATGCTCACCTGCTTCATTACAGACTGACCCAGAGTTTTGTGCATTATTATTTCACGTCCAGATCAAAAATGATCCCACAATCCTCTATTATGAATATTGAAAATGAAGAACTTATTTTAAAAATTCAGTCATCCTCTGATCATTTACACCCAATTTGGCATTTAAATCTAATGACAGACAACTTGCCCGTTAACCTACCAAATTATTAATCTCCGCCTGTACAAACATGATAGCAACATATTTTCTTAATACCCAATGATTTTATTTTATTCACTTCTTCATCTCCTCTCTCCTAATTTCCACTTTAGTCACCTTTAGCGATTAACAATTTGGAAGGTTGTGTATCGATGTATGTAAATTCCAAATTAGTTGCAGCTGAATTTTTAAATAAGTTCTTCACTTTTGCGGAAGGATTGAGGGATAACTCCTGGTCTTCCATATTCAACGTATCTCTTGCATTTCTGAATTTTTGAAATGTTTACCATCTTCAGAAGTTTTATTTCTCTCTGTATTTCTTACTGTATACTAAAAGTTATTTCCCCTGCAGTAAAGCTTACCGATAAAGAGTTTGGTGTCACATCAAATGCCTCACAAATTAATCTGAACCATAGTAGTAAGAGTGTACTAAACCTTCAGTACTGTTAGTAAGTGGCATTGCAAGGTCTGGCCTAAATTAAAAAGACTAACTGTTTTGATAACCCTGAGAGATTAAGAAAAGATTACATCATTCTCAGGTCTTTTGAAACATATTTGATCTTGATCATAAATACTATCTTTGTCCAATAAATACATTCTCAACGTTGGCTTGAATTTATGCATTGTCCAAATTCCAAAGATCAAATAGAAAAAGATATCATAGAATTACAGAATGGTTACAACACAGGAGGAGACCTTTCAGCCCATCAAGCCCATGCCATCTCTTTGTAAGAGTAATCCAGTTAGTCCCATTCCCCCACTCTTTCCCCGTAGCTCGTCTTTACGACCACATAAAGGTTCACTCTTACACATGGGCGGAGTGCAGTAAATATAAGTCGGAACGAAAAATGCTGGAAGTACACAACAGGATTAACTTTTAGGCATAGACCCTTTTGTCAGAATTTGGAGGGCTACGGGGTTAGGGGGGGGAAGTGGGACTAGCTGGATTGCTCTTGCATAGAGCCGGCACGGACTCGATGGGCCAAATGGCCTCCTTCCATGCTGTAACCTTTCTATGATTCTATGATTCTGACAAAGGGTCTTTGCTCAAAATATGAACCTGTCTTTTCTTTATTTCAGTTGTTGGCTCACCAACTATGTTTTTTCCAGCATTTTCTATTTTTCTTTTCAGATTTCCAGCATTTGTAGTATTTGCTTTGTGCACTAGCTCAGATTGGAGTGATCTTTTTGCATTCATCACTCACAGAGACAACAAAATAAGGATAATCTTGCTCTATCCATACCTTGCACTTCAGTGGGAACTACTGCCCTTTTGTAAATGTTTCTAAATCTTTTATTGAGATCCAGAGTTTATTAGTTAAATGTAGCTTTAATGATGCCACTTCTTAATTGTACCAAATGTTAATACCCTTGGAGTTATATTTTATATAATTTTTTAAACAAAAAAAAATTCTACTACTTTGTGCAGGGCTATGGGGAAAGAGCAGGGGAGTGGGACTAACTGGGTAGCTCTTTCAAAGAGCTGGCACAGGCACGATGGGCCGAATAGCCTCCTTCTGTGCTGTATGATTCTATGATTTGTGTCTATGCTTATCGCAGAGGTCTAACAATGTAATTATCTACATGGAGCAACATAATTTAAACTAGTTCCAGAAATAACTTTGTAAGATGATAAAGCTATAATGCTGGAAAGTGGCTGTGCAACAAAAGCAATGTTTTGTTCTAGGGATTTACTTACCCGCTGCAAAAAATTTCCAGTGTATCACAAACTGAATGTGGGCCTAAATTAATTTGCAAATCTACAATGCTAAACTACTTTCTGCACTATGTTAATATATCTGGGGGATTTTTATAAATTTCATACAGACCATTGGACTAAACTGAATATAGATTAAGAATTTGAATAAATATTTCTTTATGCAGAATAAATTAGAACTATTCCTTAGTGAGGAAATATTTAGTATCTTATAAGAGTTGATGAGATACCAGTATTAAACATGATTTTAAATTCTAATAGCATTGCTGTTGCCTTATTTAGGACTTTATTGAACATTCATAAGCAATTCTCAAAAGGTAATTACAATGTCATTTGATTTTGCAAGATACATCCTTGTGTATTGTGTTGCATATTACTGTGGAGATGCCGGTGATGGACTGGGGTTGACAATTGTAAACAATTTTACAACACCATATTTTGCATATTACTGTAACATTATTATAATTTATAATACTCATTTCTGCTTTCATATAAACAGATTTTAGAATAACTCATTATATATTGTCTGCTGTTGTGAGAGCATAGCTATCCTTTCCAGCCCATTTTCCAAATCTTGTCAACTGATGTTCAAAATTGTACAACCATTAAAGATTCGGATGAAACGTTAAACCAAGGCCCCGTCTGACCTCTCAGGTGGACGTAAAATATCCCATGGCCACTATTTTGAAGAAGAGCAGGGGCATTCTCCTTGGTTTCCTGGCAAATATTTATCACTCAACCACCATCACTAAAAAAACAGATTATTTGGTCATTATCATATTGCTGTTTGTGGGAGCTTGCTGTGCGCAAATTGGCTACTACGTTTCCTACATTACAATAGCAACTATACTTCAAAAGTACTTCATTTGCTGTAAAACGCTTTGGGATGTTCTGATGTCACGAAGGTTGCTATATAAACGCACGTTCTTTCTTTAAATGAAAAATTCAGCATTTGGGGTGTTAGTTCATTTATTTTCATTTCTTTAGCCTGCATGGCACCCATTGACAATTTTCAATAGTGACTGAGTTTAGACCAAGTAAAAGGAGCCCTTTGCCTTTAAAAGTTCAGAACTGTCTTATAAGAAATGCAGCTAATATGAAATAAAGTGGGACATTTCATCAGATTTTTCTTTTCTTACCTACATGTCCCTCTAGTTTTATTACTATTTCTCCCTCCTTTCAGTTTTTGTCTCTTCTAAAGAATCATTGATCTTCAGAGCGTTATCATCTATACGTCCTCTGATCAAAGTTTTAAAAAAAGTTGTATGTGATAGGCCATTTTTCCATTGCAAAAGTTAATTGTGGATTTTGTTCTTCAGTTAGTTTGACTTGCAGGAGCAGAATGAGCAGAAAAAGTCAGGCATTTAGTGTAAAATAACTGAGCAAGGAAATCCAACATGGCCATAAAAAGTGGTGCAACTGAGTGATGTTAGTTCTACGCTTAAACATTAACAACTTGCTTTCATAGAGCGCCTTTAACACAGAAAAATGCACTACGGCACTTCACAGAGGTATAGTTAAAAAATGGATACTGAGCCAAAGGAGGAGATATCCGGGGGGAGGTAGTTGGGCTTTTTGTTATCGGAGATGGTCGTTATCCGGCACCTATGTGGCACAAATGTTATTTGCCACTTGTTAGCTCAAACCTGAATGTTGTCCAAGCCCTGCTGTAGGTAGGCAGGAGCAGCCTCATTAGCGGAAGAGTTGTGAATGGAGCTGAACACTGTGGAATCATCAGCAAAACGCCTCACTTCTGACCTTATAATGAAGTGGAGATGCCGGTGATGGACTGGGGTGGACAAATGTAAGGAATCTTACAACACCGGGTTATAGTCCAACAATTTTATTTTAAAATCACAAGCTTTCGGAGATTATCTCCTTCGTCAGGTGAGTAGTGGACTACTCACCTGACGAAGGAGATAATCTCCGAAAGCTTGTGATTTAAAAATAAAATTGTTGGACTATAACCTGGTGTTGTAAGATTCCTTACACTTATAATGAAGGTCATTGATGAAGCACATGAAGATGCTTCCCCAAAGATCTCCGACAGCAATGTCCCGGAGCTACAATAATTGTTCTCCGACAAGCGCTACCATCTTCCAATGTGACTAGTATGTCTCCAGCCACTGGAGAGTTTGCCCCTTGATTCCCTAATGGCTGCAGCTTTACCAGGGCTCCTTGATGCCGTACTTGTTCAAGTGTTGCCTTGATGTCGAGGGCAGCTACTCTCACACCTCCTCTGGTATACAGCTCTTGTGTCCATGACTGGATCAAGGCTGAGACGGAGGTCTGGAGCTGAGTGGTTCTGGTGCAACCTGAATTGAACATGAGTGAGAAGGTTATTGTTGCTGGTTGAAGGCATTGTTGATGATGCTTTCTATCACTTTGCCGAAGAGTGGGAAGAGGTTGATAGGTTGGTAACTGGACGGATTAGATACATTCTGTGAATAGGATATATTTGAACAATTTTCCATATTGTCAGGTAGATTACCATGTCACAGCTGCACTGAACAGTTTGGTCGGCGGGATGGTGATTGGGGCTTGTTGGCCTGTTCTGGTACGTAGATATTTACCGCTACAGGATTTTGGTCAAGGTCCACTGTCTTCACTGTATCCAGAGCACACAGCTGCTCAATGTCATGCGGAGTGAAGTGAATCGGCTGGAATCTGGAATCTATGATGTTAGAGACCTCAGGAAGAGGCAAGTAGGATCATCCTCTCACCACTTTTGGTTGTAGACAACAACAACTTGCATTTATAAAGCACCTTTAGGTTGCACCATTTTTTTCACATCGTTCACCTGACGAAGGAGGAAGCCTCCGAAAGCTTGTGAATTTAAAATAAAATTGCTGGACTATAACTTGGTGTTGTAAAATTGTTTACAACCTTTAAAGTAGTAAAACATCCCAAGGCACTTCACAGGAACGATTATCAAAGAAAATTTGACACCGAGTCACATAAAGAAATATTAGGACAGGTGCAGAGGTAGGTTTTAAGGCGCATCTTAAGGGAGGAGAGAGAGGTAGAGAAATGGAGAGGTTTAGGGAGGGAATTCCAGAGCTTAGGGCCTAGGTAGCTGAGGGCACAGCCACATCAGCCTCATGTGTTGCTCTCATGCGCTGGGTTGCACCATGGTTCGGGATGCACATATTCGTGGAGTCTCCCCCTTTCATTAGTTGCTAAATTGCCAACACCATTTGTGACTGAATATGATAAGGCTAGAGAGCTTTGCTCTAATCCGTTGGTTGTGGGACCATGTCGCTCTATCTTTGGTCAGCTGATTTTGGTGTTTAGCATACAGGTAGCCCTGTGTAGTAGCTTCGGTAGGTTGGCACTTCATTCCTATGTAAGCCTGATACTGCTGCTGGCATACCCTTCTACACTCTTTATTGAACCAGGGTTACTTACCTGGCTTGATTTTGGTGGGCTAGTAAGGGATGTGACAAGCCATGAGGTTACAGATTTTGGGTTATATACAATTCTGCTGCTACTGATGGCCCATAGGGCCTCATAGATCCCAGTTTTGGACTGCTAAATTTGACATTACTTTGCCCACTTAGCACAATTATATTGTTATCATAATATCTTACAGCACAGAAGGAGGCCATTCAGCCCATCATGCCTGTGCCGGCTTTTTGAAAGAGCTATCCAATTAGTCCTACTATCATGCTCTTTCCCCATAGCACTTGCAACGCAATTATAGCTCCATTGAAAAACTAACAAGACAATGGGCCAGAATTTATTGTCAAAATAACAGTGAGGCTAATGGCCCTCACCGTTATTTATGCGTAAATCGCACAGCAACTTCAGACGCCTGGTTAAATGCGAAAATTGGGAAGTTGCTGTCCGAGACGCACTGCTCCGCCGTTTGCTTTGCAAAAACAGCATCTGGTCGTCTGACTCACCATTGAAATGTATTGAATGGCGTGAAATTCCTGTACTTGCGCAGTAGATACGAACTAAACTCGCCACAGAAAGTTAGCACTTGTCCATTTTAGTCTACGTACCTTTTTTAACAGCGTGATAAGTCTTAATTACTGCCAAACAACCTCTCTGACACTGAAAATTAAGTCTCATTCCTTCAGCTTTTAATTGTTGGAGATTTTTTTTTAAAATTAAATTACATTTTTCTTTACTTTTTCTTTCTGTCTCTTTTTCCGCTCTTAATCCAATCTTTCTTTCCCTTTCTTTATTTCTCTTTCTGTACCTGATTTGACATTGAATTCACTATTCCAACTTGTACTTCCTGGTTCAGACTCAGCGCTGCTCATTTAACAATTCTTCAATCTGATTGGTGAAGGAGATACCCAGTTGCTTGCCCTGTTCACGCAGGTCCCAGATGCCCTGTAGGGAGAGCCACGCCATTTCCATCTCCCACTTCCAGCAACTTCCAGCGCAAAAGCTCGTGGAAATTAAATGGGCAAGTGCAAGTCTAACTAATGGCGGGCTCCCTTCGGTCACTGGCTACTGTAAACTCTGGCCCTTTGTATTTATGTAGTGCTCTATCACATCTCTCAGTCGATGAATTATTTTGTGCTGTAACTGTTGTTATGTAGGCAGATTAGGCTTTATTACATTGCTGAGCTAGCCTGGCCAAACAGAAGTGATGGAAAGTGAATCTCTCTCAGGACAATAAGAAAGTTAATTTACATTCCGCTAATTGTTCAACATTTAAAATTTAAACTGTCTTAAAGTTATGCCTTTGGATTTAATCATATGGAAAAACAAAGGAGACTAAAAATTCAAACACTTAACGGTAGCAACATAATATAAATTAGCCCCATTGTTTCCCGTTACCACTAGAGTCTTGTCCTGTTGGTTAGCATCTCGTCCCGGCTGAAAGGCGGGTGACAAAAGAATAGATTTTCTTTTTTATTTGATAAAGTTCAAATCAGCAGAAACTGTACAAGATAAATGTGCCCAATACACAATGTCACAGCATCCGTGATAATGTGCACAATCTTAAGCACACAGCTATCACGTCAACTCTTTTCCCCTGTTATGATGATCATAAAACCTGATTACAGTGATAGAGTACCCTGTTGTATTTGATTACTGCACTATGCTAGACCCATATTATTATCTCTTGGCTACTGAAAGAGTACATTGTGTTTGTGGTTTATTTCGGGTGAGTGCAGCATAGAAACCTACTTGGGTGTTTCAACCACTAAGTGATTTGGGCCAATTATCCTATTGACTGCAGTATATCACTCCTGTCAGAAGGCTCCAAGGTCACTTTTAACAGGACATTTACCTGCACTGATGAATTACAGTGTCAGTCACTATTGCATAATGACCATGCTGCAGTAGCTTCCCACCGTGTGATCCACCTCCTCAATTCTGATTCTAGAATTTAGATTTTTGAAACATGTTTCACATGAAAGTTTTAATTTCCTTACATCTGTAATATAAGTTTATATTTCCTCGATACACAACTGGATTTTGCTTTCAGGGTTTCCTACATTTAAATTGTAAAAAGAAACATGCTTCAAAAAATTCTACCACAAAGCTCTGTCTCATTCAGGTGACATCAGAAGTTCTTTGCACATTGAAAGAAAAGAAAGACTTTCATTTATATAGCGCCTTTCATGACCTAATGATGTCCCAAAGCACTTTACAGTCAATGAAGTATTTTGAAGTGTAAACACTGTTGTAATGTAGGAAATGCGGCCGCCTATTTGCGCACAGCAAGGTCCCACAAACAGCAATGTGATAATGACCAGATAATCTGTTTTTAGTGATGTTGGTTGAGGGATAAATATTGGCCAGGTCACTGGGGAGAACTCCCCTGCTCTCCTTTGAAATAGTGCCATGGGATCTGTTACATCCACCTGAGAGTATAGACGGGGCCTCGGCTTAATGTCTCATCCAAAAGACGGCATCTCCGACAGTCGCAGCACTCCCTCAGTACTGCACTGGAGTGTCAGCCTGGATTTTGTGCTCAAGTCTTTGGAGTGGGACTTGAACCCACAACCTTCTGACTTCAGAGGTGAGAGTGCTACCCCCTGAGCCATGGCTGACACTCTTTATGAAGGACTCTCTATGACGTTTAACTATCTATCTTAAACTGTGGCAGAATTCAAATTGTCAGGCTGGAAAAGAGATCTTTTAGCCCATTTACTTTATATGTTTTCTTCCAACCGCAAGAGGCCATCAAAGGCAACCCTGAAACAAAGCAACAAAGTGCCATCAAACAGTTGCCTTCAATGGTTGGGCGCCGGGAGCAGTAAATATAAACGGCAACTGCTGGAAGCACTGCGGAAGGGGCCTACCAATTTAGGCCCAGCTTTCTCCCGCTGACCCTTCATGGACATCCCCTGATATCGCAACAACAACTGCACGTCTGTGAGCTTCATGGATGCTTGGTCGGTTTCAAGTAGTATTTGTGACCTGGGGGCAACTGCTGATGGGCAGATTCTTTGCACATTCTGCTACGTATTGTTATCTAATTTGCCAGGGTTGTGTGTGGAGTCGCTTTTGCAGCAGGAGAATTAGGTTAGATTACAGAACTTCTCCCAAAGGATATAAATGGAGTATAAACAACACATTTTTACTGTCTGGTTGCATTTCTGTAAGCCAATCTCGAAACTGATCGCTGGAGGTCTCGAACTGCCTTTTGAAGGGTTCCTGGTGACTGTCAGGGAGCTTGTGGTTTGACCCAAATTTGTTTTTGTTTTGAAGGCGCACTCATCAGCACTTCCCTCGATTGCTGCTGTTAGACTTGTAACAGCAGCATTAAGTGAATGAGATTGTGTTAAACGACACCATCTCACTCGACCAGCAGGAGCCGACTCAGCCTGCCTGTGTAATGGAATTTCACTGTGCCTGTGCATTTTCCATTGACTCCTGAAGTCTACGGAGGCTATTTCAGCCAGCCACACACGCTGAAATCTACTTACTGGAGTGAGTCTAGCCGCCCAAGAAACAGCAGACTAGATAGATTGACTCTTTCTGCACGGCATGATGTTGTGATGCGATGATGTTTCTCGGGCATTATATTGACTCCAGTTGTTACACTGGAACCAGCCAAATGCGACGCCACAAGCAATCAACACTCTCTAGGTTTAGCCGTCAAAGGAATAGGGTTTGATGAACTTCAATCTAATTGAGGTGTTTAAGATGATTGAAGGTTTCATAGGGTAGATAGAGAGAAACTATTTCCTCTGGTGGGAGAGTCCAGAACAAGGGGGCATAACCTTATAATTAGAGCTAGGCCGTTCAGGGGTGATGTCAGGAAGCACTTCTTCACACAAAGGGGAGTGGAAATCTGGAACTCTCTCCCCCAAAAAGCTGTTGAGGCTGGGGGTCAATTGAAAATTTCAAAACTGAGATAGGTAGATTTTTGTTGGGCAAGGCGGGTAGATGGAGTTAAGATACAGATCAGCCATGATCTAATTGAATGGCGGAACAGGCTCGTGGGGCTGAATGGCCTACTCCTGTTCCTATGACTTGCAAATTGGCACAGTTTATTCCTACAATTTGGCACCAAGGTTGAAACAGAGCACAAACATATATAGAGAGAGCTGGGAACCTCCTGGGCAATTCTGTAATTTGTTTTTAGTGCAAACTGGAATGATCTAGCCTCATTTGCCACTATTAGTACCACAAACTGAACATTTGTAGTTGATGTCATGGGTCAACAGGAACCCCTGAAGAAGTGGTTTTCCACAGGCTAGTTTGGATGCATGAGTCAAACGGACACATGTGGACTCCATTGCTAATCTCCCCAGCACCTCTGTCACCAGCTCACCCTGCCTACCTTCTCCAATATACCTTTTGCTTCCAACTAGTGAAATTTAAAATTTAAATGAAATGGTGTAGATTTTTTTTTTATTGTCCTTCATTCTGGTTTTCAATTTCAGTCACAGGGCAGCAGAGCACAGGGAAATAAAACAGTCTGAAGGAGAATAAGAAGGTGACTGGATATCAAGAGCAGTCGGCACTTGAGTTGCCTGGGTTTTTTTTTTGAGTGCACATGATTGTTTCCGGAACTGCCCTGAGGTAGAATAAAACAATTCGATGTAGCAGGAGGCAGCTGAGCCCAGATTACAGAACCAAACCTCAGGACTAACAATATATGAGAAAGCAATTACCTCAGGGTCCCATCCATTTGCAAGATCAACAGTTCAGGATTTGCAAGTTGCCAACTTCTCAAGCATTTGGATGTAATGTAGTTTAGCTAGCTTAGAATTATATAGATAGAATTACATAGAATGTACAGCACAGAAACAGGCCATTCCCATGTTTATGCTCCATGCGAGCCTCCTCCCTCCCTACTTCATCTAACCCTATCAGCACATCCTTCTATTCCTTTCTCCCTTAGGTGCTTATCCAGCTTCCCCTTAAATTCATCTGAGCTATTCACCTCAACTACTCCTTGCAGTAGCGAGTTCCACAATGGCTCAGATTTTCCTGGGGACTTGCGCCATTGTGCTGGCGCACCTACATTGTAAGGACCCTTGAACGGTGCAAAAGAAAGAGGAAATTACGGAGTAAGTGACTTACACTATTAATTATCCCACTCTATATTTTTGCCCCGCTCTGCCATTACCCTTGCCTCAGACAGTAAGGAGGTAATTATCATAGCTCCGCCTCCATTGAATTCAATGGGGATCAGGATTTCCTGAATTTAGGCCAGTTTCACGCCACTGCCACTTAGGCTTAAAAATACTGGTCAAAGTGACTTGGCAGCGATGTGATTTATTACTCCAAGATCGGGTTTAAACTCATATGTTGTTAAAAACGTGTTACTGTTGCAAAGATTAGACAACTAGGATCTTTGAATATCCACTTCCTGTACCTGGGATTTTCAATTTTAATATTGCCACACCATATATGTCCATTCAATTAATGGGAGCGTTTTCAGAATTTAAATGACCCGCTTCTCTTGTTTCCCGGAGCGCTCAATCTCACAAAAGCCACTAACGCAACAAATTATCTAATAACTTTAATTTGCTTATTAATCACTATTGTTTCTATCAGTTACAAATAAATTGATGTACGTAAACCTCAAAAACATTTCAAGCCCATCCACTCAGAGGAAAGTCAACGTGTCATTATGTCAGTTGTTGCTGCCCAAAAAGATTTTCGATCTTCAGTCTCAGCCAAACCCGGAACTTTTCAATTAGTTAAAAATTCATGGTTAGATTGCTTAGAATTATATGGAAAGAATTACATCGAATGTACAACACAGAAGGAGGCCATTCGGCCCAACAGGTCCATGCCGGTGTTTATGCTCCATGCGAGCCTCCTCCCTCCCTACTTCATCTAACTCTATCAGCATATCTTTCTATTCCTTTCTCCCTTAGGTGTTTATCCAGCTTCCCCTTAAATTCATCTGTGCTATTTGCCTCAACTGCTCCTTGTAGTAGTGAGTTCCACATTGTAACCATTCTCTGGGTAAAGAAGTTTCTCCTGAATTCCCTATTAGTTGCTTAGCTCATTATATGCCCTCGTAATCCACAAAAATAAAAGTCAATAATTATTTTATTCCTAAATTATTAATATTTTATAATGTAGCGACTTGGACTGCCCTGAATTCATAGATCACCTAGAGCAGTGAAACTGGCAAAAATCTCCAAACTCCAAAAGGGACGCCACAATTAATTGTAGATTCAAGTTTATTTTAAGGAGTTGCACTTTTGTTCACTGAAACCCTTCCGTGGTTCCGGACGGTGAATGTGCCGTCACCTCAGCTCTTCCATCGGCTCTGAGTGCACGATTCACCGCGTATTCTAATGACCAGCAAAATCTGGAGCAAGTTCGCAATGGCGAGATCGGTGGGTTGGACGGCGAGGTTTACAGCATACGTCATCAAACTCGCCGTTGCTGGAGATTCAGGCTCAGTCTGAGAAAAATAAATCTATCAGCCAACAACATTCTGATAGGGTTCAGATCAATGTTTGTTGAATCTCAGCTAACCAAGGTATCCTATTTATTCTGTGTGCTTAAAAGCCGTGGCTTCCTGTCTTTTCTGTTTCCACCATCAGGGGGGTCGGTAACCAGAGGACACAGATTTGAGGTAATTGGCCAAAGAACCAGAGGGGAGATGAGGATTTTTTTTAACGCAGCGAGTCATTATGATCTGGAATGCGCTGCCTTAAAGGACGGCGGGAGCAGATTCAATAGTAATTTTCAAAAGGGAATTGGATAAGTACTTGAAGGGAAAAAAATTTGCAGGGGGAGTGGGACTAATTGGATAACTCTTTCAAAGAGCCGGCACAGGCACGATAGGCCAAATGGCCTCCTTCCGTGCTGCATGATTCTATGAGAGCACCTTGCAAATACTGATCACACATCCTAGATTTCAAAACACAGTGACGGCTAGCCAATGGATAACAGCTCGCAGTTGTAAAGCAAAGTTTCATTAACGTACTGCAACCCTTCAATCAATAATACAGAGAGATATCGAAATTTGATGACAGAGAGAAATATCATGACCTCAGGGATGCCCTGAAATCCCTTTATCACCTCCAGTTTGAAATCTTTCAGATTACAAAGTCTCCCAGGCTGATTATCCCAGTTTGATAAATGTCATCCAGTTTGGCAAGATTCCTAGAGGATCAGTTTGGGAATTGACGGCAAATGTCATTAAATCATCCAACACTCACGCCATTATTTTTCACTCAATGATGCAACCTACTGTAGCTTTAAGAGGTACTTTCTCAACAGAGATTTTTTTTAAAAAGGACCTGCATTTATATAACATCCTTCGTGTTTTCAGGGTATCTTGAGAAGAGTGGAGGTACAGATCAGCCTTGATCTAATTGAATTTCAGGTCAGGCTTGAGGGGCTGAATGGCCTACTCCTGTTCCCTATGTTTCCTAAACAGAAGTGCCTTTCTGATAATTATTACATGACGAACCTCACAGCATGTGCTTGTTTGAATATGATTTGGCTCCTCCCCTTAAGCCGACGATTTGAAAACCGGTTGGAACCACCCTCGCAACGTGAATTAGGCTGGAGACTTGGTCTTTGAATTGCACCTGGCTTTTAAATTCCTGCAGGACATCTGCCCACCACTTCCTGGGTGGCCCCATCCCAAATCACAAATTGGCATGCAGTCTGCGCCTCGACAGCGTTTCCTGTTCCGCTGTGCTAGCAACAAAAACCAGAACAGAGCTTGTTACTCTTGGTTGAAGGGAAGGAAGGTGGGGAGGTCAGTAGGTGGAGTGGGTTTGGGGGGGTTGGGTGGGGGGGAATGGGAATGGAGACCAAGAAACTTATGGAGCCAAGATTAAAGTTTTTTTTAATTCTTAAGTCCCCGCTGGAAACCGTGAGCTTGCATTGTGAAGGCAATTCATCTCTTTTTGGGATCAATTACCTTTGCTCCTTACCTTTCATCGGAGCCTTCCAGAGGGGCCAAGAACAGAATCTGCACCTGCTGTCATCAGGCATAGAATTTGCTGGACCCAACTGGATGAGCTGGGTGGAATTCCTGAGGGAATTTGGGAAAGTGTCCACAGATGCCTCTAAAGTCAGTTCAGGGCAGAAAGGGAGTATCTGCCCTCTCTCACCCCATTCCCCCATTCCCCCCCTCCCCCCATGCACAATTTCCAATGAGAAATCTGGTGCATCCAGGTTCTGCCCCGATTTACCCCCCCGCCCCCACCTCCCACCACCAAACTGGGGATTGCACCACATTTGCACCCGTCCCAGAATTTCAGGCCATTTATGTTTTGCGACTGGATTTAAAGGGGACAGCCACCAAGCCGGAACCAGACAAAATGTAGTTCATTTTTGTTACAATCACATTCATGGGTTGTGCCTTGCAAGGGAAAGCAGTTGAACTGATAGGACATCGTAACAGTGGATTACACAGGTTTGACTTGTGGAGAAGGAGTGAGAATATGTCCGTCAGGCCTCACTGGAGGTTGACTGTGATCCAACCTGTTTTATTTTTTATTTAAAATCATGTTATGATTATAAGAAATTTCTTTTTACAAAAGTCGTACCATTTCATTGTAAAAGAATGATGATTAGTTCGGTAACCGCACACAATGCTGCGCAACTTAAAAGGTTAACTGCATACAAAGATATTTTAATATTTACTTTTCCAAAAGGAGCCTGAACATGTGCTTTTAATCCCTGTTTACATGCATCAACTAAGACTCAACAAACACAAATGTTTCAAATATATTTTCATGTGAAACTCTTATTTTTCACCACAAAATAAGTAGCTGTCAGAAAACTGTTCCAGTCTGACAGCAGCTGCACTTGGACATGTGGAATATTAATTTCTGAAATTCGTTCTCCACAGTTAGCAACCATGTAATTTGTACAAGCAGTTCAGTTTTATGATTGAATGGCACATAGACAGACAGCATTTCTGCTGGTTACTGACATAAAGTAAAAACAGTGAACAGAAATAAGTCATTGGAAACTGGACATCAACAAGACAGCTTTCATTATAAGGTACCAGCACGCCTTATTTAAAATCTATTTTTAACGACGGGAAACTTTAAAAATTAAATAACCAATTTGTGCCTGGGTTCTTGAAAATAAGCTGGTAATTTGATCAGTGATGATACCATTGGACCACGTGATTAAAAGGGAAGATCAGTGTAAGACTAAGTGCACTGAGTGTGTACTGATCTGCAATGTAAATCTCAAGCAATTCATTTATTGTCCCAATCTGTTCCTTATCAAGGCAATCTGTTTTCCAGGGTTCCTCCACAGAATGCAGCCTTCATCTATTTCAGATGATAATAGGACGCTTCTGGGGGTGGCTCTTTACATAGAATGTACAGCACAGAAACAGGCCATTCAGCCCAACTGGTCCATGCCAGTGTTTGTGCTCCACACGAGCCTCTTCCCACCCCTCTTCATCTCACCCTATCAGCATATCCTTCTATTCCTTTCTACCTCATGTGTTTATCTAGCTTCCCCTTAAATGCATATATGGTAGTCGCCTCAATTACTCCTAGTGGTAGCGAGTTCCACATTCTAACCACTCTCTGGGTAAAGAAGTTTCTCCTGAATTTCCTACTGGATTTATTAGTGATTATCTTCTATTTATGACCCCTAGTTTTGGACGCCCCCACAATGAAAACATCTTCTCTACGTCTACCCTATCAAACCCATTCATAATCTTGAAGACCGTTATCAGATCGCCCCTCAGCCTTCACTTTTCTAGAGAAAAGAGCCCCAGCCTGTTCAATCTTTCCTGATAGTTATAACCTCTCAGTTCTGGTACCAGCCTTGTAAATCTTTTTTGCACCTTCTCCAGTTTCTCTGTATCCTTTTTATAATATGGAGACCAAAACTGTGCACTGTGCTCCAAGTGTGATCTAACCAAGGTTGTATACAAGTTTAACATTTTAAATACAAGTTTAAATTTGAACAAATTTAAAATCTTGTGCCATCCTTAAAGGGCTGAATTGATTTCTAAGAGGGCTTGGCATTATAGACAGGCCTGGTTGTTAAGTATCCAACAGTACCTGGTCGGTAGAGATTGTTCTTGCCATCCAAGCAGCTCCCAATAGGCCTCCAGGCTAAACCGAAATAGAGGCTTCTAGTAAAATCAATAGCGTCCAGCAAGGGGAGCTATAGAGGCAGCTACAATGACACCAAATATTAAACAAAATTAAGGATATCATCTTTTAACTTCTACTTTTAAACAACAACAACTTGCCTTTATATAACACCTTTGACGTAGAAAAATGTCCAAAGGTGCTTCGCAGAGGTGTAATCAGACATAAATGGACGCTGAGCCAAGGAAGGAGTTGCTAGGAGGGGAGCAGCTCGGTCAAAGTGGTGGGTTTTGAGGAGGATCTTAATAAAGGAGGAGAAGGAGGTGGAGAGATAGAGGTTTAGGGAGGGAATTCCAGAGCATCGGGCCTAGACACCTGAAGGCATGGCCATCATTAGTTTGGGACAAGGTGATTTTAGGAACGGAGTAGGTTACAGAGATAGGGAGGGGAAAGGCTATGAAGCGATTTAAATATGAGGATGAGAATTTTAAATTGGAGACGTCGGGGGACCGAGAGCCAATGTAGGTCAGCTAGGACAGGGGTGATAGGTGAGCAGGACTTGGTGTAGGATAGGATGTGGGCAGCAGAGTTTTGGATGCACGGAACAGTTTTGGTCTCCTTATCTAAGGAAGGATATACTTGCCTTGGAGGCGGTGCAACGAAGGTTCACTAGATTAATTCCTGGGATGAGAGGGTTGTCTATGAAGAGAGGTTGAGTAGACTGGGCCTATACTCTCCAGAGTTTAGAAGAATGAGAGGTGATCTCATTGAAATATATAAGATTATGAGGGGGCTCGACAGGGTAGATGATGAGAGATTGTTTCTCCTGGCTAAAGACTCTAGAACTAGGATGAGGGATCGGCCATTCAAGACTGAGATGAGGAGGAATTTCTTCACGCAGAGGGTTGTGAAACTTTGGAATTCTCTACCCCAGAGGGCTGTGGATGCTGAGTTATTGAATATATTCAAGGCTGAGATAGATAGATTTTTGGACTCAAGGGTGAATCAAGGGATATGGGGATCGAGCAGGAAAGTGGAGTTGAGGTTGAAGATCAGCCATGATCTGATTGATTGGTGGAGCAGGCTCGAGGGGCCGTATGGCTTACTCCTGCTCCTATTTCTTACGTTCTTATGGAAGTTTACAGAGGGGGAAGATGCGAGGCTGCCCAGAAGAACATTGGAAGAGTCGATTCTGGAGGTAACAAAGGCATGGATATGAGGATTTCAGCGACAGATGGATTGAGACGGGGCGGAGGCAAGTGACATTATGGAGGTGGAAGTAGGCGATCTTTCTGATGGAAAGGATAAAGGGCCAAATGCTCAGCTTAAGGTCAAATTGGACATTGAGACTGTGAATGGCCTGGCTCACCCTGAGACAATGGTTGGGGAGGGGGATGGTACCGGTGGTGAGGGTACAGAATTTGTCGCAGGGATGAAGACGATGGCTTTGGTCTTGTCATTGTTTAACTGGAGCTAAATTGCGGCTTATCCAAAACTAGATATTGGACAAGTAGTCTAACAATACAGAGGCAGTGCAATGGTGGAGAGAAGTGGTGCAGAGGTAGAGCTGGATGTTGTCAGTGTACCTTTGGAAGCTGACACCGTGTTTGCAGATTATGTCACCAAGGGGCAGAACATAGATGAGGAAGGGGATGGTTTGGGGATTGGAGGTAACCGTGCTGGGTCAGGAAGAGAAGCCATTGCTGGAGATACCCTGGCTACGATTGGATAGTTAATAGTACACTCAAGTAAGTTCAGTCCTACTCAGCTGGATTATGGAGGAAAGGCATTGGAGGAGGATAATGTGGTTGACCAAGTGTCGAAGGCTGCAGAGGAACCGAGGAGGATGAGGAGGACTAGTATACCACAGTCGCAGTCACAGAGGATGTCATTTGTGACTTTAGTTCGGCCCGTTTCAATGCTGTGGCAGGGACAAAAAGCTGATTAGAGAAATTCAAACATGCAGTTGTGGGAAAGGTAGACACAAATTAGGGGACAAAATGCTCAAGGACTCTGGAGCGGTTGGAGATGGGGCAATAGTTTTCAAGAACAGAAAGTCGAGGGTGGGTTCTTTGAGGATGGGTGATGACGGCAGTTTTGAAAGTGAGGGGGACAGTACCTGAGGAGAGGGAACCATTCACAATGACAGCTAGCACGTGGGCTGGAAAGGAAAGTTGGGTGGTCAGCAGTTTAGTGGGAATTGTGTCAAGGGAGCAGGAGGTGGGTCTCGTGGTCAAGACAAGCTCAGAGAGGGCATGGGGAAGGTGGGAGAGAAGCTAGAAAAAGATGTGGGTTGAGGGCTGGGGCAAGAGGGAGCCTGGAGCGGGGCTTGGCTTCGTGGGTAAGGGGCAGAGTAGGAAGCAACAGAGGCAGCTCCAAGAGAGCTGGGAATACAGAAGGACCGCAATAGAATGAGTACTTTCAGCATAACCTTCTCCTTTAGGCATAATGTTACACAACAGAAATAGGCCATTCAGCCCATCTATCCATCTGCGTACGGGTCTCCTAATCTAATCTGCTGCGTGCTCACATTATCCTTTAATATTCCTCTTGTTCAGGTGGCTATTTTAACCATTAGCAACTAATTCCTCTTTAAAAGCTCTTGTCCTCTGCTTCAACAATTCCTTTTGTGATTGTATTAAATTTGTGCCCTCTTGTTCCCATCTCACCGACCTGCGGAAATGATCTATTTGTATTTATCTGCTCATAAGCATCTAGTCTCTATTAAGTCACCCCTCAATCCTTTCAACTCCAGTGAATAAAGCCCTGGCTTCTAAACTGTACATTCATAAATGTAACTCCTAGCTCCTGCAGAAATCGTACCTCTCCCATTGTCTTTATGCAAAGGGCTGTCCAAAATTATACACAATACTCCAACTACAGCCTTTAAATACCCCTTACAGCAATATATTTGTTTGCAAAAGCAATGTTTCTACACTTTTTCCTCTCTATTATCTAGCAAGCATTTATATTTATACCAGCTAGCTCTGTATTATGTCTTTATGCCTCTCTGTTAGTTTTAAGAATTGTGCATGATAAAATATCCTAATTTTCTTACAACTGAGAGTATGGTATAACACCAGTGGCAGTCCTGCTGAGTGGTGCAGGTGTTTTACAGACATACACTAAATCTGGAACATTTTCTTTCCAAACAAGTCTTTCCAAACAAAATCATGTCTTTCCAACTCACATTACCCTTTCTTATGGTGCAGCTTGCTTATGTACCAAAGTTAACTCTAGATTCAGGGTTTTCCCCTAAATTAGTTAACACAAGATAACCAAGGTCTCCACCCTTTAGCTGTCTACACTGCACCTCTGCTAAAGATACTGAACGATGTAGCTCACTGCTTTGTTAGTCCTTCAGTCAGAGGTGAATCTGACAAATTCAACCTCGTCCAGCCATTATGTTAGAATGAAATCCACAATCCCAATAAAAATATTAGCACCACACGGCTATATCAACACATACTTATTTCACCATTTCCTGCAGCTAAGTACTAGAGGTAATTGAAACATATTGGGCCTGATCTTGCTGGTAAATAGCAGCGTGTTAACGACACACATCATTATTAATGGGCGAACCAGCCAGCAAGTTTAGGGGATTAGGAGATACACCGTGAGTTGTGAATCTTCAGAACTTGCTGGTGGATTTACGCCACTCCGCTGTTTGTTTCGCACAAACGGCATCTTGCCCTTATTTTTAAGAACTTGCTGAATTTGCACATTAATTGCCCCTTAAACTTGCCACACAAAGTTAAGTCTGATAATTAAGACTGTCAGTACCCTTTTAACGACGTGATAATTGTTAATGATTGCCAATCAACCTCACTGGCCCAGAAAGGGAACAATTTAAATCTGTGGCGTCTCATTCCTCCATTCCTCAATATTGTTGATGGAGATTTAAAGAAATGTCAAATGTAAAACTTTTAATTTTTTTTTACTTTTCCTTTCTGTCACTTTTTTCTCTCTCTCTTAATCCAATCTTCCTTTCCCTCTCTTTATTTCTCTTTCTGTACCTGATTTGACGCTAATTCACCCTCCTTCTCCGTCGTTCCTCCGTTTCTTTCTCGATCCTTCAATCTCATTTGTTAAGGAGATACAATGTTGGTCCCATCCTTCACTAAGGTCCCAGATGCCCCATTACCCTTGTTATCAGCTCGCACTTTCCAGCAAGTTACAGCGCAAAAAGTTTTCGAGCTGAAGGGTGCAGAAAAAAGTCCAACTAATGGCGCACACTGCGAGATGCCCCACTACAGCAAGGTCCAGCCCATTAATTTCTACTAAACAAAAACTTAAATATCCTTCTTGGCCTCTTGTAAAATTGCTTCTCTAACCTTGTTTTTTTTCCAGAGTATCAGGACAGGATTTAATCATTGCTGGCTGGGTCTTTTTTTTTTGTCCCAGGTTTAAATTCCATCAACTGGATATGTGCAGTAATGATGCCTGAGTGACAGCCTTGTTTAAAAAAAGATTTCAAGTTCTAACCTGAGGCTTAACAATGACAAGGTGACCTTAGTGGATGAAAAGAATTAATAATGTCCATCAATAGTTTTTAATCAGACCTGTAATGTACCTTACAGGCTGGACACAGCATCCTTGGGATTGCGTATTTGGTGCTGAATTTAAATCCACTACATGTGTGTGTGGTGTGTGTAGTTTGTGTGTGTGTGTGTGTGTAGTTTGTGTGTGTGTGTGTGTGTAGTTCGTGTGTGTGTGTGTCTGTCTATGTGTGCATGTTCGTGTGTGTGGTGTATGTGTATGTGAGTGTGTGTGAACTGCTGATTCTAAGATTAATTTTAAATGAGTATAATGATGGCATAAAGAAATAGACTTCTTATAACATTTCCAACAAAACGTTTGGTGCATAATATGTTCCCATAGCATTGCTGTTTGTTTCACAGCAGGCTACCCCGGGACCCTATGCAAAGGTTCGAGGTTCAATTTGGGGCTCTTTACATTTTACTGGACAATAATACTAAATATCACCTACTTAACCTGGTGTCGAACCTGGTGTACGATCGTGGAAAGGGGTGTTTACAATAGGTAATACAAAAATAGTTGATAAAATAATTAGCAATCAATTACTAACATTGCATGGGTGTCCTTTCACTGGATGCACTCAGGGCCCCTGACTGGCTCGGGGCACTGTACAATTGCACGGTCCTAACAGTGCCCCTGGATCTATGTTAGCCAGCATCACCGTCATTCTCTTGTACAAAATGTGGTTTATGTCACTCGCAAACTCTCAGCACATTGTCAAAAAGGAAAACTTCACAACATTTTTTTAACTGATGTGATTAGTGATGTGAACATAATTCTCCATGAATTTCTCCATGACTAATATGTCTTGGGGAAATTTCAGCAACGCTTACAGGTACTGTAATGCGGCTTTGTTGGAAATAGTGTCACAAGCTGTAAGGCTTTCTGTCCATGAACTCTGCGTTTGCTGTTTAATGTGTCACACTGATACTTCTGAGGGTGGCAGCTGAAGATTAACATCAGACGCACATTACCCATGGCACTCTATACCTGGTATTAAATCAAAATTGTTGTTACAGACAGCAAAGGATCTCTTTGAATAACATGCTTATTTCCTAGCAGTTTTAGATATAAGGTGTTGTGGTTTATTCTGTTTTTCACCCTCAGTTTTAACTATTTGTTGACCAGATAATATCAGGTGCGCTCCTGTAGTTTCTTGTATCCATGGTTTGGTCAAAGTTAACATAGAAGTCACGGCTCAGTTATTAGTTTCTGGTTTTCATCAACTGCTGTCGATTGGAATGGGAACTATCTGCAAGTTTCACAGATGCACTCTGAAATGATTTAATTACGATGTACTGCTTTCGAAAAGGAATCATGCGACTGAACGACGAGTAAATAGGCTGAGAAAATGTACGGGGAGAACGAGAACTGTGAACAGTTTCTGGAGCCCCCAACCCACCCCTCCGCACCCCGATACTATTTGTGCAATGACATTTTAGCCTTTGGCCTGACTTCAGATCCTGCAGACATTCATCTGAGAACAGCAGGAGTTATGCTAAGTATGCAGTGGAAGGAAGCATTAAAATGGTGCCCTAAAATATTCATAAATAATGGTAATTTCACACCGTTTAAGCAACTTTGATGCCTAATTGGTTTTGGCCAGATAGGCATCATTGAGTTGAGAATGAGTTTGGAAAAAACGTAACAAACTGGTGCAACCAGTCGAATAGTGAGTCTCTTCAAGAATCAGTGGACTTGACACATGACAGTCTTATTCTTTGCTCTTTATTACTGCCACATCCCTGAGGTTTGGTCAAATCCAGATAAGAGAATGGCAGCTGAAATAACAATCTGCTGCTGTTCACATTTCAGTAACATATTGTGTAGCGAAGGCAAAGTTACCCATTGCATCTTCATTTCATTTATTTCTGTTTGTTATTAAAATGGAATGAATAAACTTGCATTTATATAGCACCTTTCACGTCCTCAGGACACCCCAAAAGCACATCGCAGCCAACAAAGTATGTTTTGAATTGTAGTCACTGTTGTAATGTAGGGGAAAAAAATATTAACATCTGAAAAATTACTGTAGTTCTGTTTCATATACGTGTTCTGGAGGCAAATTATTTTAATACCAATCAGAAATTTTAAAACTAATCTTATCAGATCAATTTATTTCAGCTGTATTTCTATTTAATAACATTTTTAGGTCGTCAAATTGTCTTTTCCACTGCAGTGAAATTTTCTGCAAATGGTGGGAGATGCAAAATCATTGCAAGCCTAAGCCTACAGACCAATGATCAGCTTAAAGTCCGAACATGCATGTCTTAAATTAATACAAGCACAACTCCAAGGAAGTCGACCCATCGGTCACCACCGCCTACTCCAGGATTGCTGCTGTCTGTTCAACATCAGGTCCTGGATGAGTTGTAGCTTCCTGCAAAATCGAAGCCGCCTTGTTTGGTTCCCAGCAGGGTGACCCACCATAACCTTCTTGGGGCAACTGATAATGGGCAATAAATGTGGTCTTCCAAGGATCGTCTACATCATGAAAATAATTTAAAAAACACTGATGCACCTCTGGTACTGACTCCATTAACTTCCCTGAGTTGCTCACTCGGGCTGAGTATGTTGCTGCACAACCTTGGTGTTCTGTTTGACTGTGAGCAGAGCTTTCTACCCCTGCATCTTGTCCTTTGTCAGGGCCCATCCTTTTCCTGCTCCTGCTTGCATCACTATCACAAGCCGACGCCTTCACCTACCTTGACTATCGATTCCCCAAATGCTGTCCTTACCGACCTCCCCACCTTCACTCGTCACAAACTTCAACTAACTCAGAACTTCACAGCCTAAGGGGGTTAAATTCGAGAGTGGGTGCCCACTGGTGCAGCGTTATTGCCCCGTACACAAATGGTGAGGTCTAAGGAGCTCTAGATATTGGGCCTCAGACCTCATCATCATGAAGATAGTGCTGCGGGAGGAGACAGCTACTCCAAGTTTGGGCAGCGGTCCGCAGGTAGCTGCTTAAACTCAGGATCAGGGCTTTAAATTGGGGGCCTTGGAGGAGTGATCGGCGGATGGGAGGGGGGAGGTGAGTGATCGGGGACCTGGAGCTCGAAGGTTGGGGATCACTGGACCAGGAGCACAGGCAATCAGGATGGTGATGGTAAGTACTTACCTTTTTGTTACTTATGCAATGTTTAGGGTTGGTTGGCAGCACTGGCTGCCTCGGGACAAACCAATGTTGCAGCAGGGAACAGAAGCAGGCGTTAGGCCCCTTATTTGCATATGCAAACGGCCTAATGCCTGCTTCCGGTGCGGGTAAAGAACATCTCTTGTTTGTCCTTATCTAATATGGCGGGCGACGCACTTCCGGTTGGAAGTGTGCACACGCTCCCTGCTCGCCATTTTGGGGCCTTAGGACGCCGCGTAGCGCCTGAAAAATGGGCGCTACACGGCCCAATTTAAGCCCGTACGTCTTCTCCTGCACAAGGTCCCACACACCAGTCAGGGTTTCTTTGGCTAGCTCTGCTGACTGACTTCCTGTGGCCCCAGCAAATTGGCTTCACGATCCTCATCCTCCTTTTCAGATTCCCGCATGACCACACACTTTCCTATTTGGATAATGGCTTCCAGCTATATTCAGACCCTTCACTCCTGTGACTCATTACTTGTCACTCCACTCTCATTGAAAGATGATCTTTCAGCCATTATGCCCTAAATCTGTAGCGTCCTGCTCCAAAACCATTTTACCTCACCACCTCTCTCCATCCCTTTGAAAGCCTTTGAACAAACTATTTTTGACTGTGTCTTTGGCTTCCCCGTAAATTCTTTTCTTCCTGTTGAGTAACATTCTTTTACATGAAAAGAGTTATGTAAATGCAAGTTGTTAATCTGTCGAATTTGGGTCTATTTAAGTTTGAATGCCAGAACAGTAAACAGAGCCAAATAAATATATTTTTAAAAATCTTTATATTTTATACACCGAAATGATTCTGAAATGGAAGATTTGAGACACACTTTGTAGAGACTAAAACCTATGAGGAATTTCAACAACAAAAACAACTTGCATTTATAATCGCGCCTTTAACATAGTACAACGTCCCAAAGCACGTCACAGGAGCGCAATCAGACAAGGATTTGACACTGAGCCGCATAAAGAGATACTCGGACAGGTGACCAAAAGCTTGGTCAAAGAGGTAGGTAAGGAGCATCTTAAAGGAGGAGAGGTAGAGAGTCACAGTGGTTTAGGGAGGGAATTCCAGAGCTTAGGGCCTAGACAGCTGAAGGCACGGCCGCCAATGGTGGGGTGAAGGAAATCGGGGATGCTTAAGAGGCCCTTCTTCACCAGGGATGAAGGCTGGATAATTAAATTTCATTAGTAGTGCCCACAGGCAGTGAGAACCAAACTTAAAACATCAGTAGTAAGGTTTCAAATGTTTTGGAAACTGCAAGCACATTGAATTTCTCACCAAGCGATACATTTTGACAGCTATAAGTGAATACAAGGTATGTATTTTGTTTTATTTGCTCCATTTTCTCCCCCGAATCTCACTGCTTCAGCACTATCCTCCTTAGCCAGATTTGGGAGGGGGTGTGTTCTAGGCTGAGACATGTACATGGTAAATCGAACCTGAATCTCCACTCCAGAGACTTGAGCAATAAATCCAGACTGACACTCCAGCGCAATACAGGGGGAGTGCTCCACTGTCGGAGGCGCCATCATTCAGATGAAACATTAAAACGAGTCCCCATCTGCCCTCTCAGGTGGACATGAAAGATCCCACGGCACTATCTCGAAGAAGGTCATAGGAGTTCTGGCCAATATTTTTCCCTCAACCAAAACCTAATAAAAAACACATTATCTGGTCATTACCAAATTGGCTGCCGTGTTTCCTACATTACAACAGTGACTTCACTTCAAAAGTACTTAATTGGCCGTAAAGCGCTTTGGGATGTCCTGAGGTCATGAAAGGCGTTATATAAACGCAAGTCTTTCTTGTTACCAGAAGCTGTGCATGAGTGACGTGAGAAGGGAATTGGATAAATACTTGAAGGGAAAAATTTACAGGGTTATGGGCAAAGTTCAGGTCGTTTTAGCTGTCTATGACTTGATCAATGCAATTTAATATCCAGTGCCATAGGTAATTACAGGCTAAAATTAACAAAATTGCCCTTAAATAAAATAAATATCATTAAACTGCTAATAATAAAGTAATTCAGTGCACTTTGAGATATTGGCTTTCGCACAATAAAAAATATATAAAAGCTACCCCATGAATCAACTTCAAAATCAACAGGGAAACAGTGATTCTGGTAAGATGTCCTTAATTTGGATAGTTCAGCTTCACAGGAACACAGTGAATAGTTATTGAGGAAAATCTATTGTTGATGGAGGAGGGGAGGGGGAAGTATTTGGTGCAAGAGCAATGTGGAGGAAAAATAGATCATTGCCTTTGACAAACAAAGAAAATTAAACTTAACAGCAGTGGGCATCAGCAGGAAAGAGATTGATTTCTCTAACTTTCATCAGCGTCGCACCAACACAGCAGATGTCGGCAAGACCTTGTGAGTAGTGCAATGAGAAAAAAAAACAGGGACCCCCCTTGAGCTCCTTTTCCATTTAAAACAATGGGGGTGCAGACCAGTGTGGAGTGCAGTGCATCGGACCATTTGATCTAGTGCCTACTATATATTTTAATAAAAATTCACTTTTTCCTTTGAATTCAATTTGACACCACTCCACGTTTAGCAAGAAATGAAAAAAAGCAATCATGGAAACATCACTTCTGACTTTTGGAGCAGCAGTTCATAGAAAGTTGACCCAAAGGAGATTTACCAGAATGATGCCAGGGATCAGTTATGTGGAGAGACTGGAGAAGCTGGGATTGTTCTCCTTGGAGCAGAGAAGGAGAAGGGGAGATTTAATTGAGGTGTTCAAAATTATGAGGGGTTTTGATAGAGTCGACAGGGGAGAGGCTGTTTCCACTGGCAGGTGGGTCAGTAACCAGAGGACACTGATTTAAGGTAATTGACAAAGAAGTCAGGGGGCAGTTGAGGAGAATTTTTTTTTAACACAGCGAGTTGTTATGAGCTGCCTGGAAGGGTGGTGGAAGCAGATTCAATGGTAACTTTCAAACAGGGAAGTGGATAAATACTTTAAAAGGAAATATTTGCAGGGCTATGGGGAAAGAGCGAGGGGAGTGGGACTAATTGGATAGCTCTTTCAAAGAGCCGACACAGGCACGATGGACCCAATGGCCTCCTTCTGTGCTGTACGATTCTATAAGTGTATTGCTCTTTATATGAGATCAGAAAGTGCCACACATACACTGCATGCCCATCAGCATCTGTAAATAGAAAAGACAAAGGTGGTCATTTTGACATTGGTCGATAGCATAAAATGGGTGATATTGGATCCGCCGCCTGTTATACACCTCTCGCGATGTTTGTTTTCATTGACTTCAAAGGAAACAAAAATCAGGAGAGGTAGTTAACAGACGGTCCAGCTGACATCATGCATTTTACACTATCGTCCAAAACCAAAATTACCCCCAAAGAGCCCACACCCAAAAGGTTAATGTTTCTTCTTTTTATGGATTTCCAGAATCTTCCGTGTTTCTTTTATTTCAGATTTCTGGCATTTGCAGCTTTGTTTATCTTCTTACATATTTGGCCCTAAATTCCCAGCAATTGCTCATGATAAATAATAAAGCATTTTCTTATGTAAAGCATGTGAACAACTGACTAGTTCATTTGAAATAAAAACAGAAAATGCTGGAAACACTCAGCAGCTCAGGCAGCATCTGTGGAGAGAGAAACAGAGGTAATGTTTCAGGTCGATGACTTTTCATCGGAACTGGTGACCAGTCTGTTTCCGGTAATGTCAGTAGTGTCGTCTTTCAGATGAGACGTTAAACCGAGGCTCCGTCTGCCTTCTCGGGTGGATGTAAAAGATCCCACGGCCACTATTCAAAGAAGAGCAGGGGAGTGCTGGCCAACATTTATCCCTCAACCAAAACATAAAACAGATTATCTCGTCCTTATCTCACCTTGCTGTGTATAGATTGGCTGCCGTGTTTCCTACATTATGACAGTAACTAGGCTTCAAAAGTATTTTATTGGCTGTAAAACGCTTGGGGATGTCCTGAGGCCATGAAAGATGCTATATAAATGCAAGTTCTTTCTTCTTTAGTCTGTTGCCCAGCTCCTTTGTAGTTAATTCCTTTACCAAGCTACCTTGATCAACAAAATTGAAAAAAAAATCAGTAGTGAAACCATAGTGAATGAAGTTTGCAGCCCAGACTGGACCAATTCATTAAACATGGTTTTAGTTATATACGATGCATTCAGTATCCATTACATGTGACAACTAAAAAAATGCACGTTTAAAGGAATTATTGTGTTGACTTTTCAATGTAATGAAATTAAGTTCATTAAATTAGATTTCTTGGATGTTATATTGTGTGAAAGTTAGATTACGTTTTCTGTTATAAATTTGTTTTCATGAGTCATTTTATCAGCAATTCTTTTCAAATCTAATTTTAAACTTATAGTTTTCAAATGGTAATAAAAAATGCTCTTGAATAACACTTAACTCCTCTCTCTCCCCACCCTCCTCTCCCCCAATATTTGGCTGTGCTTTTATTACAAGGGGTCACAATGAAATAACTGATTAACTTGAAGTTCAATATTATAAGCTGCGGTGAGAATCCAGGCAAATAACTGAAATACTTCTTTGTCATAATCAATATGTCCTATTTTATTGTGATGTGAAGTGCAGATATCCAGGGACATAAATTAAAACCTAAGCATTCTGTAATGTGTCAGAATCTTAGAGCTATTGGGGCAGAAATTATGATTGACACTGAAATTAAGAATACCATTGAAATCATGGATTGAAAGTTTTTTTTCCATGTATTGATATTAATGATTAACCAGATTTTTTTTAAGATGTTGCTTTGCCAGAATTGTTTGCTTTAATAATGATGGAGGCTCAGTAAAAAAAAACTATTAAATTCATCAAAGAGTTCATCTAGACTGTTCTGACAGTCAGCTTTCAGCTTTTAATAACAACAACTTGCATTTACATAGAGCTTTTAACATAGTCAATTTCCTAAGGTGATTCAAATAAGAAAAAAATGGAGGAGAAATGGACACCAGCCTATAGTTGGAGCAGATTTAGACACCTGACCAAGAGTATGGCTGAAGAGATTCTGCAGAGGTTTTTGAGGTGAAGGGAGAAGCATTGAGATAGAGAACTTTAAGGAGATAGTACTGGAGCGTGGTGCCAAGGTATTGAAGGCTGTGTCACTAAAGGGGGAAATGGAGGGATGGAAGACAGATTAGATCAGAGCCGGAAGAGCAGAGGGGGAGAGTTGGGACATAGGGCAAAAGGAGGTTGCAAAGGTAGGGCGGGGGTCAGGTCATAGTTGGATTTTTAAAATGAGAACAAAGCTATTGAATTCAATGCTTTGGTGGGCAAGGAGCCACAGGAGGTTGGTAAAGGCAGGGCTAATGGGTGAGTGGGACTGAGTGTGGATAGGATGGGGGCAATAAAGCTTTAGACAAGTTGGAGTTTGTGAAGGGTGGAGTTTGGGAGATCAGCAAAGAGAGTGCTGGAGAAGATGAGCCTGGAGGTGACAACAGCATGGGTGAGGGTTTCAGAAGCAGTGTAGACAAGGTAAAAGTAGAGCAGGCAATATTGCACAGGTGAAAGAAGACAATCAGGTTTGAAGCTCAGCTCAGGGTCAAACAGGATGCACACCCATTGGGTTCAGTCTGGAAAGGAGTGGAGTCAGAGGCTAGGGTGTGGAGTTACTAGTTGGAGCTAAACAAGATAACTGTGGTCATGGAGAAAGTTCTGGCTCATCCTTGACTTGATAGCAGACAAAGATGGAAGAACAGAGCTATGCAAGAACCTGTGGGATGAAGAATATTAAATCAGTTAGAACCATAGAACCATAGAACTATAGAAAAGATACAGCACAGAAGGGGGCCATTCGGCCCATAGTGTCCGTGCCAGCTCGAAGAACAACCATTCTAATCCCACCTTCCAGTACCCGGTCCGTAGCCCTGCAGCTTACAGCACTTTGGGTGCAGGTCCAAGTATTTTTTAAAGAGGGTCTTTGCCTCTACCACCAATTCAGGCAGCGAATTCCATACACAATGTTATTCAATGAAAGAAAGGATAGCAGACATATTCACAAAAAATCTTAAAATGACTTTCCGTCAGGATATGGGGGAAGATTAAAGATCGGGCACAAGTCTTGGAAAATTAATTCTCTTGCCATTGTTCACCTTGAAAAGCTTTGCTTCATATCCATGGGAAATGATAGGTGGAGCTCTGAAGCATGGACACCACAGGCTATGCATGTTACTGTTCTCTCTTCTGAACCATAAACTAATATAAAAGGGCAGCTATAGATTCTCTAAAATAGTTTCTAAGGCACAATCAAGTCATGCTGCTTTTCTCGGATGTGGAATGCAGTTATCTTGTGCAGTAAGTAAAATAAACAAGAAATGTTTCAAAAATGTACAGGGCCCAATTTCAAAACTTGCAGATGACACAAAACTCAGAAGTGTGGCGAACACTGAGGAGGATAGTGATCGACCTCAAGAGGACTTAGGCTAGTGGAATGGGTGGACACGTGGCAGATGAAATTTAACGCTGAGAAGTGTGAAGTGATACATTTTGATAGGAAGAATGAGGAAAGGCAATATAAACTAAAGGGTACAATGTTAAAGGGAGTGCAGGAACAGAGAGACCTGGGGTTCATCTTAACACCTCCTTGCTTTTGTATTCTATGCCTCTATTTATAAAGCCCAGGATCCCGTATGCTTTTTCAACCGCTTTCTCAATCTGCCTCCACCTCAATCTGCACACAGATCGTTGAAGGTGGCAGGGCAGATTGAGAAAGCGGTTAAAAAAGCGTACGAGATCCTGTGCTTTATAAATAGAGGCATAGAATACAAAAGCAAGGAATTTAAGATGAACCTTTATAAAACATTGGTTCGGCCACAACTGGAGTATTGTGTCTAATTCTGGGCACCGCGCTTTAGGAAGGATGTGAAGGCCTTAGAGAGGGTGTAGAAGAGATTTACTGGAATGATTCCAGGGATGAGGGACCTCAGTTGCGTGGATAGACTGGAGAAGCTGGGGTTGTTCCCCTTAGAGCAGAGAAGGTTGAGATGAGATTTGATTGAGGTGTTCAAAGTCATGAGGGGTCTAGACAGAATAGATAGAGAGAAACTGTTCCCATTGGTGGAAGGGTTGAGAACCAGAGGATACAGATTTAAGGTGATTGGCAAAAGAACCAAAGGTGACATGAAGAAAAACTTTTTTTACACAGTGAGTGGTTAGGATCTGGAATGCACTGCCCGAGGGGGTGGTGGAGGCAGATTCAATCATGGCTTTCAAAAGGGAACTGGATAAGTACTTGAAGGGAAAAAAAATTCAGGGCTACGGGGAGTGGGACTAACTGGATTGCTCTTGCATAGAGCCGGCATAGCCTTGACGGGCTGAATGGCCTCTTGTGCTGTAACCATTCTATGAAAACATTTTTTTAAAAATCATTCTTGGGATGTGGCAAGGCCAGCATTTACTGCCCACCTCTAGTACAACTGAATGTTTTGCAAGGCCACTTAAGAGTCAACCACATTGGTGTGGGAATGGAGTTACATATAGGCCAGACCAGGTAAGGACAGCAGGTTTCTTCTCTGAAGGACATTAGTGAACCAGTTGGGTTTTTACAACAATCCCATAACTTCATGGTACAGTGTGATTTGAACTCACATTCTACTCGGATTATTAGTCTAGGCCTCTGGATCACTGGCCCAGTAACATAACCACTACACTACCGTACCTTGTTACTCACAGTCAGAAATAAAACTACATAGTCACTTTACGGCACAGCCTTTAGGAACCATACCGAGAATGTTATGGCAAAGAGACGTAAACAACGCACTGGTTCAAGTCATGACACAACATTGACTCAGACCACATACAAGCTTCTCCATCATGGGCTCAACCCAACCCCTTTAGTTACCTGAGGAAAAGTTCGATAAAGATTTTCTCTGTCCTCCCCACCTATAAGGAAAAGATAAATTCCAGAAAACCTATCTGATTTCACACCCTACATTACTTACCTGTAACCATAGCTTGATCTGATATTTCAGTCATCCCAAAAGCACATGTATTGCGTTCCACACTGAAGTTAACCAGCTGTACCATACAACTGTCAACTTTGTTGCAAACTAGATATTCATCCACCTGTTTTATAAAGGAATTAATTGACATAGCACTAATTGGTTTCACTGGGAGACTCGTTCACATATCCATTACTCCATAGAAACAAAAATGTCCTTTACTTTCAAGTCCTGCTTGAGGCTTCTTAATTTTATGCTCCTATTCTCTAGTTTTGCGATCCCAGTCCAAGTCAAATAACTTGCTTGAATTTGTATGTTCATTTATGAATGCAATGGGTTCCTCCTTGTGATTATACAAATCAGCTTGAGCATGTCAACCGTGCAAGTAGTTTTGTCTTTCAAATTTCCCATTAAACTGGTGTTAAGCAAGAGATCGCTATTGTTGTCCATGAAGCAGGAGGAATTTCTTTGCTGTTTGTGTATTTTCTTCATAGCAATAAGTTAATCTCATTTTATCATCTAATAGAAAGGGTTAGCAAGACTTCTAGCCCATTCTGTACACGGAGAGACAACATTCGCTAAATGGTGCTGGTAATTGCCTCTGTAAATTCCAACTAACAATTACATTTTGCTCAAATAACCTTCATTTAATGGTCAGTGTTTTCTATTCTAATGCCATTGAATTACACTCGAAAGTTTGAAAGATTGATAATTATAAACTGTCCCTCCCAGTAATAAAGTAATCAAGCTACAGAAAGTGAAAGAAAAACTCAATTTGACTTAATTCATTGAACACTTTTAGCAGTGTTTAGTTACTTAAATCTGCAGCAAACGATATTAGGGATTGGTGGTGGAAGAAAGGGCTTTGCTTAAGTCTTGCCTTTCCACTTGTATAGGGGTGATAACTGCCATGCGGCCAACATAAGAAGCTGTCATAACTTACTTACACAGCTTGCAGAGATTCAATTTGCATCCAACTGATGTAAGCTGAATCATTCTGCTATGAATTACGACACATTTGCATGCAGCAAGCCTGCAGCTGTAGTTCACAGCAGAAAACGTAAATGTGAAAACCCTGCCAAGATACCAAGTGGTCTAGTTCTAACCTTTGGAATACATGTATTTGTCTAATCTGAAGTTGCAGGCAGAGGAATTTTCTTATAGCTGAGACCACAGACTTGGATTGAAGCAGGAAAGAGTGAAGTGTCTTTGCCTGTTTAAATAGTATGTCAGAGTTTTGCAGCAAGTGGCTGCTGCTCCTTAACAGGAACTGAATAAAATACAGGGAAAAATACCTTATTTCCCCAACGATAATGTGAGCCAATTTCAGAGAACTTCTCCAGCAGATTAAGGGTCGCGCTGTTAATTTGTTGCACTGAGAAGGAAATCAAATTTTGGGTTTAATCCTGGACAAAGGGGCAATCAGCCTGACCGAGTCTCAATGAAACAACACAACAATGAATGGCGAAATGTTCTGGGGGTGAGAAATTTCACTGAGCTATGCCTGGCTATTTGCATAGCTAGAAATTGCATTAATTTTACTGCAGAGCAAAATTAAATCTGTTCCCTAGAGATAGGAAGCCTTGCTCCAAAACAGATTACTTCAGCATTCATACAGCTACAACTGAGGTCACTATTCGGAAAGCATTGCTGATCTGCTAAATGTAAATAGGCCATATAGAATAAGTCATGCATTGAATATTGTTTTACAATAAACGAGTTTATTCTGTAAAATGTCACTCATGAATATATCACAAATAATGACCTCAAAATTGTACAATCCATTCCATAGTCCTATCTCACTTGCAACTATTCAAAGTCACTCTATTCAAATTGATAGTTCAATTTTTTAGCACTAAGTTCTCACTTTGCTGTGTTATTTACATTTCAATAATTCAAATGATTGGATAATTCTAATTTTATTTAGCGCAAAATGACTTTGAATTATGAGCAGCACGTGAGCTTACGTCTAAATAAAAGTATACAGCTCCTTTAAAAGCTGCCTTTACCTTTGTGAGTCCTTAACTTCTGTTGCATGTTGTAAAACACCCATTTGTTTTCTTTCCTGTAACCTCCAGTGAAATATACCTGTACATCTGCAATACGCTATGTTCTGAGGTAAACTTGTAAATCCTTGAAAGCCAAAACATTTTATTGCAACCTCTGTTTTTTAATGCAGAAAAACTCTCATATTCATCAATGGGTCCATCCATATTCTTCTGACAGCAAGCTTTCACCTGCTTTTAGAATATTAGCCTACACACTCCAAGTAAAATATTTCAACAGTTATCGGCTTGCTTGACATGTAGGGAGCTCTGGGACTATCTCAACTGTGTTCAAATTTATTTAGTGTCACTGGGTTTCGAGATAGTACTTGTCTTGCACATCTTCTGTAGAAATTGATTTTGCTTCCAGATTGCTGTCTTTGTCTCTTGGGCTGATGTACATGCTTAGTGAAAGAAATTATGATGATGAGAGAAAGAATGTTTATGAGCATGAAACATCTTTTTAATTCATTCTCAGGATGTGGGCAATGCTGACAAAGCAGCATCTCTAATTACCCTGAGAATGTGGTGGTTGGCCATCACCTTGAATGAGTCTGGGTGTATGAAGCTCTGCCTCAGCAGCTGGACAAATACAATTCAGACACCAAACTAAAATCACTTAATTGGCCACATTGATATTACCAATTTTATAGCAGCCTGAAAGCAGAATTGAGCCCAATATATATACACCTGCACTTCTACAACATTCATGGCAACTCCTGAAACCTTGATACTTTCCATTTCCATCTTCAGTCACCCTGCCCTCATCTTTTGTTTTCTTACTAAAACACCTCTTTCTACTTCTTTCTCTCCCAATTCCACTTCTGCAATTTCTACCCCAACTTCTGATCTAGAAGAGGTACAGGTATTGATGTTCATTTTGACTTCCCTGCTGCTCATCTTGGGTGTTTTGACTCACGTGAGTTTAATCTTTAATAATAAAATATCTTGGCCTCATCCCAGCAAATTCATCTGCTGCTTGTGCCGTTCTCCTAACCTTGATAACTCTCCAGAACTTTTTTGCAAACACAATTGGATCCATAAGCTCCAGCTTCCCCACTATTCTTGGCGACTTTAATGTCCACCATCAGCATTGGCTCCACTTCTCTTCAACTGATCAAGTTGAAACTAATGCCGAGTCCTTTGCTACCTTAAATTACCTCAATAAAACAAGTAAATCACCCTAACCATGGCTCAATTTTAAAAGCAAAGTCTGGGTGGGTTGGGGGCAGAGGGGGGCCAAAAAAAAATTGTATTTTTTTGGAGTGGGCAGAAATCCCAGCTCCAACAGGCTGGAGAACACACACGATCCAGAGTCAACTGGGTGCGCGCACCCTTCGCCGGCGGGACGATATTTAAACCATTAAATTAACTAGTTAAAGTAATTAAAAAATGAATAAATGTAATTTAGATTGAAGGCAAGCGATTTCAACGCTGCCTCAATGGACCCAATGTTACCAGGGCTGCGGGTTCTTGGCGGGGGGGCTATCGGGCGCGTGGGTAACGCGCCCAGCGAAATCAGTCAGCCACCCGCGTGATCATAGCCCAATTGGATCCACTTACCTTGTCCTCTAGGTTCCCCACTGCTGAGCTGCGCGTCGGGCGGGCTGCGCATGCGCAGTAAGGTCTGTCAGCTGGAGGAGCTCTATTTAAAGGGGCAGTCCTCCACTGACAGATGCTGCAACAAACAGAAAAAATTACAGCATGGAGCAGCCCAGGGGGAAGGCTGCTCCCAGTTTAATGATGCCTCACTCCAGGTATCATTGGATGGGGTGAGGAGGAGGGGGAGGACAGAGATCTTCCCCCCCGCAGGCGGGAGGAAGCGGCCTGCCTCTGCCACCAGGAAGACCTGGCTCGAGGTGGCAGAGGAGGTTACCTGCACCACCAACATATCGCCCACCTGCATACAGTGCAGGAGGCGTTCCAATGACCTCAGTAGGTCAGCCAAAGTGAGTACACTTATTCTTTCCCCTACACTCCGTCTGCCACATCACCGCCCCCACCCCACATCTCCTTCTGCACTGCCAACACTACTCTGTCACATCACCCCTCACACCCACTCAAAGCTCATCCTCATCTTACCTGCACCTAATCACCTCGCCAGTACTCATCCCGCCACTACCACTCAACCCAATCCTCATACAATCTCATGGATCTATCTCATACTCACCCTCTCGTGCATCTCTTTCACGGTCAGCTTCACTCAACCTGCCACTACCTGTGCTGCAGCCACAGGGCATGCATCACATATGTTCAGTAGGCAGCGTAAGGCAAACGTGTCGTGAGCATGAAGGGGATGCACAAGGGTGTTTGAGGGTTTGTCATGGTTGTTACTTATATTGAATTTCTGACCAACTCACATTACATATTATATTGGCACCACTAATGTCACGTCTTCGCGAATCTTGTCTGGTTTGTGCAATAATGCCCTTTCCTGAGGATCAGTATGAAGACCCACAACTGATGCCACCCATTGTGTCACTGCAGAGTGGTGTAGGTGTATTTGCAGGGCTCTTTTGTGCAGACGACTGAGAGACGTCAGCGATGTCCCCGGTGGCACCCTGGAAGGATGCGGAGGAGAAGTTTTTGAGGGCAGTGGTGACTTTGACAGCGACGGGTAAAAAGATGGTGCTCGGGCCAGCCAGGAGCAGCATGGCATGAAGGAGGCTGCAGATGTCCACGACTACATGTCGAGTGACTCTGAGCCTCCGTGAGCACTGCTGTTCAGAGAGGTCCAGGAAGCTGAGCCTCGGTCTGTGGAGCCTGTGGCGAGGGTAGTGCCCACTGCGACGCATCTCTCTCTGCGGTAGCCCTCCCTCCTGCTGTACAGGTGGATGTGTCACGGCGTGGATGGCGAGGCTGGTGAGGCTGGTGATGCTGTTCGCCCTCCGAGGAGGTCATGACTGCAGCTACAGCGGCCCCCAACCGGAAGATGTACATCTGAGGGGTCCGCAAGGTAGGTACATGTCTCTGGACCCCGGGGTAAGTGTGCAAGTTGGTGACTTTGATTGTCAGGAGGAGGGTGGTGGAGGCCAAACTTTGTCCCAAGTGACAGAGTGGCCTCCTGCAATGAGTGAGGGTCTCCCCCCGCCACCTGTCAAATGCACCTTTGCAGCTGCCACAGGCTGACAGCTGCAACACGTCCATTTGAACTGGGAAGTGTTTCCCCCAGTGTGGGAAACAGTCCCAGTTTGCTTTAAAATCCCACCCCTCCTCACATAATCCCTTAATCAGGTCAGTTAATAACCTGAACAAGCAAAATAAATAGCTTCAAGTGGCATCCCGCTGGCTTTAATTGCCTGCGGGATTCCCACCAGCGGGGGCTGCGCGCGCACGCCGGCGCGTCAGTGGGGCACCCGGAAGTGGGCGGGTTGGAGTCAGGCTCCCAACCCACTCCGGGATTCTCCGATTTTCAGAGCCCCCCCCGCTAGGAACGCACCCGATAGCGGGTGCTAAAATGCTGCCCAATGTGTTTCCCGTGCTGTGTGAAACACGCCATGGTGAAGGAGTCGTGTTTCAGCCGGCAGCCATTTGGACATTTAAATGCCTGTTTGACAGATGGGGATAAAAGGTGAGTTATTGCAGCAGGGCACTCAGTTCTCTCAGATAAACTTTTGCCTGGGAGATCTTTGTGTTTAGACTGAAAATTCTTGGTTTCCACTCAGAATTGCTTTGTTTGCACATATTTACCAACATTTCGGACCCCCTCAAACTGACACCATCAGGATGGGGGACGCGATGGCTGCATTCACCAGTGCACCCGAGGATGAGCAACATCACCGTCCTCACCAGGCACGGCGTGCACTTCCACCACTTGGAGCTCCACAACACAATGCTGTGCCACAGGGACGTGCACAAGAGCACAGAGGGGAACAACAGAGAGAGCGACGTTGCAGGAGGCACAACCCTCACCAGAGGGTCTACAGACCGAGGCTCAGCTTCCTAAGCCTCTCTGAGGAGCAGTGCATAAGAAGGCTGCGAGTGAATCACCAGGTGGTTGCAGAAATCTACAGCCTCCTTCGTGCCAAGCTGCTCCCAGTTGGGCCTGGCAGCATCTCATTACCCGTCACTGTTACAGTGACCACTGACCTCAACTTCTTCGTCTCCGGATCATTCCGGGGTGCCACCGGTGACATCGCCAGGGTCGCTCAGTCATCTGCACATAAGTGCATAAGGCAGGTCACCGATGGCTTCTTTCGCAGGGCCTCGCAATACGTCAACTTCCCCATGGACAACCTCAGCCAGACGGAGAGGGCAGTGGGATTCCACTCTGGCTGACTTCCCACGGGTACAGGGTGCAATCGATCGTATGCATATAGCAATCCGAGTACCTCCACACGAGCCAGGACTGCTCATCAACAGAAAGGGGTATCACTCCATCAACACTCAGCTCGTTTGTGACCAGTTCATCACGTGTGCGCCAGATTCCCTGGCAGCTGCCACGATTCCTTCATTCTGAGGGAATCCAACATCCCGGGCCTCTTCCACGCACCGAACACCCTTAAGGGCTGACTCCTTGGGGACAAAGGATACCCCTTGCACACGTGGCTCATGACACCTCTGAGGAACCCCATCAGCGAGCAAGAGCGTCAATATAACGACAGCCACATCACCACCAGGTCTATAATTGAAAATTTGATAGGGCTGCTCATGATGCGATTTCAGAGACTTGATTGTTCTGGGGGAGCGCTTCAATACGCACCAGCGAGAGTGGGTCGCATTATAGTAGTGTGTTGTGTCCTGCACAATATGGCGCATCAGAGAGGGGTACCGGTTGAGGAAGCCCCATCCCCTCATCCCTCATCCACCATCCACATCTGCCATCCACATTGAGGTGAAGGAGGAGGAGGAGGACGAACCCATCGGCAGGGCAGAGGCTCGCCTGGCTGCTCGTGAGGCCAGGGAATCACTCACGTATGAACGGTTCTCGTAAGATCAGAAAGTGAGAAGAGTCCAGTCCTCATACAAACCGGAAAGATCAGCGCCAACACCAGCACCAGCCACCTGCACGAAACAGTCCTGCAACTATACATACACCCAATGTAAAGTGACCCACTGGGTGGCATCAAGTGTCACCATTCATGATAAAGCACATGAAAGGGTGCTATCACAAAAGCCAGTCAAGAATGGGCAAGATGTGGCAGTAGTGATGAGAATGATAACATTTAATGTGAATATAACAAAAACCAAATATAAATGAAAAACATGACAGTCTGTCAGACACCCTTGTGCATACCCTTCATGATCACAAATCCTTAGCCTTTCTCTTCCTACCGCTTCTATGTGCTGCACCCCTGTGGCTGCAGCAGAGGTAGTGGCCGGTTGCTCATTTTCCTGCCTGGACTGCTTAGATGCTTTCGGCCTACGCCCTCTGGGTTTTGGATTCCCTGAGGGCCCTGCCAAAGACTGCTCCACCTGCACCTGTGCAGGGGCAGACTCGACCACCTGGAGAGGAGGCAGCATTGCGGGTATTGGTTGAGAGGGGGCAACGGGTGAGACATGGGAGTGCTTTGAGTGGCGTCCCCTCTTCCATGTCCCCTTTTGCCATGATCCATCTCCTGGACCAGGCCCAAATCACACCCACCACCCTGCTGGAGAACAGTTTGGTGGACAAAAATAATGCCTCGGAAGCCCAGTTGTAAAGTTTCTGTCTGCCTGTTTAAGGCGGCAGAATATTGTTCACCGTGAGTCAGAACAGCCATCGTTAGGGCCTGAATGGATTCCTTTGTGAGCCGTGTTTGAAGCTTAACAGAGGCTAGCCTTCTCTCCATCGCCGATATTCCTGTACTTACCGATGCCCCTATCTCAGACATTTCAGCAGTTACGTGCGACGCTATCTCAAACAGCTATGTCAGAAATTCCCTCACGTCTCTATGACACTATCTCAGAGATTCCCTCCCGTACCTGTGCCACCATTCCACTCATGCAGGAGTTGGACTCCTCCATCCTCTGCGCTATTCTGGAGAGTGTGCGTGGCACCTGTTCTAGTATCTCGCAAATGTGCTGCTGTCCCTCGATCATTCTCCTTTTAAAGGATGGCCCCCGGGATTCAGCATCTGCGTCCAGCTGAGCAGAGCCCGGGGAGGAGTGCTCCCACCGATGTGGACTCTCCACAGCTGCCCCTGCCACCAGTGTCTGCTCGTGCTCACTTGTGTGTGGTGACTCACCAGGTGCCAACCCAACTAAATGACTATTAGGACCCACTGAGGTGTGAGTATCTGCGCTGGTGGATGGCTCGCTAAGATGTGACAGTGCACCCTCAGAGGCCGGGAGCTCCTCTGAGGAATCGCCCTCTCACATCACTGCGGTCGTTGAAGGGCCTGTAAGAGAACAGAAGGCAATATTAAGCTTCATCACAGATGTGTCATGTTGTGACGAGCACACTGAGGTGTTCAACATGGCAAGCATTGTTAACATCAATTCATGTTGTGTGTGATGAATGTTAAAGTTCTGTCACCAGATGTTTGTGGGGTGCCAGTCTCGGCGTCCCCGACGGACAGGCACTCGAGGGTGCGGCTGATCTGGGCCTCCTCCTCTGCGTCTGTGAGGACCACTATTTGCTGTGCCCCCTCCAGTCCTCTCCCTCTTGCGTGCATTTTGCGCTCTTCTCCTACAAATGAGGGGCATAGATAAGGTAGATAGTCAAAATCTTTTCCCAAAGGTGGGGGAGTCTATAACGAGGGGGCATAGATTTAAGGTGAGAGGAGAGAGATACAAAAGGGTCCAGAGGGGCAATCTTTTCACTCAAAGGGTGGTGAGTGTCTGGAATGAGCTGCCAGAGGCAGTAGTAGAGGCGGGTACAATTTTGTCTTTTAAAAAGCATTTGGACAGTTGCATGGGTAAGATGGGTATAGAGGGATATGGGCCAAGTGCAGGAAATTGGGACTAGCTTAGTGGTATAAACTGGGCGACATGGACATGTTGGGCTGAAGGGCCTGTTTCCATGTTGTAAACTTCTATGATTCTATGATTCTAAAGGGGAGAAAGTACAGACGTGTGAGTGAGTGATGGTGAAGTGGCCAACAGATGAATGCATTTCTTTGGAAGAGGCTGACCATGAAAGAGGTGCATCAGAGGGTGAGTATGAGACAGAGACAACACATTGGATCCGGATCGGGGTGAGTGGTAGTGGTGGGGTGACTAATGGGGAGGTGAGGAAGTGCAGCTAAGTTGCAGATGAGCCTTAAGTGGGTGTGAGGAGTGATGTGATGGAGTAGTCTTGGCAGTGCTGAATGAGTTGGGTGAGGGGGTGGGGGGTGATGTGCACCACGGAATGCAGGAGAATCAGTAAGTGTACTCACTTTTGCTGACCTGGTTAGGTCATTGAAGCGCTTCCTGCACTGAACCCGTGCGGGAGATGTTGTCCCTGCTGGTGATCTCCTCTGCCACCTCGAGCCAGGCCTTCTTGGTGACAGAGGCAGGGCTCTTCCTCCTGTCGGCCGCGTAAAATAGTTCCCTCTTCCTCCTCACCCCGGCCAGTAGCAGCTGGAGTGAGGCATCGCTGAATCTTGGAGCAGCCTTGCCCCTGTGCTGCTCCATTGGGTCTTCTGGCTCCTTGCTCCAGCAAAATCCATTGGAGCATTGGCCCTTTAAATCCAGACGCTCCAGCTGACAGCCTGTCATGCGATTGCGCAGTCCGCCCACTGCGCAGCTTTCGGACGGCAAACCCGGAAACAAGATTAATGGCCACCAATTAAGTCGCGATCGCGTGGGAAAAGGTAAGTTTTTATTTTTCGGGTTTGCCGCTCGCCCAATGACCCCCCCACCCCCCGCCCCGCTGCCATCCCGCCGTCCTTTTAAAATTGACCCCCATATCTCTAATTCAGCTAATTTTCTAGACTTTAACTTAGTTCCAATCCTACCCCGTTACATAATATCTGTCTCCTCACCAATGGGACCCTTCACGCCATTGCCTCATATCTGCCTCTTGTCATAGTATCATAGTGGGTACAGCACAGGAGGGGGCCATTCAGCCCATCGTGCCTGTGCTGGCTCTTCGAAAGAGCAATCCAATTAGTCCCATTCCCCAGCTCTTTTCCCACAGCCCTGTAAATTTTTTCTTTTCAAGTCTTACAGAACATCATTCACAAATCGCACTAGGTGAGCCACTCCTGTCTTTATTTGGCACTGTAGAAAGCTAATCTTTACAGCTCATTTTTCTCCTCCAACTTTAATCTCAATAATTATTATAAAAAGCCTTCCTCATTGCTGCTTGATGTTCAAGAAAGAACTTGCATTTATACCATGCTTTTCACAACCTCAGGACATCCCAAAGAGCTTTTCAGCCTATGAAGCACTTTTGATGCATAGCCACTGTTGTAATGTAGGAAACGTGGCAGCCAATTTCTGCACAGCAAGCTCCCACAAACAGCAGTTAAATCAATGACCAGATAATCTGTCTTTAGATGTTTGCTGATGGATATATATTGGCCAGGACACCGTGGAGAACTCCCCTGCTCTTCTTCAAATAGAGCCGTGGGGCAGATGGGGTCTCGGTTTAACGTCTCATCTGAAAGATGGCACCTCCGACAATGCAGCACCCCCTCAGTACTTCACTGAAGTGCCAGCCTGGATTACGTGTTCAAGTCTCCGGAGTGGGACTTGAATCCATGACCTTTTGACACCGAGGCGAGAGTGATACCAACTGAGCCAAAGTTGACACCTTATGATCAAGTACTAATTTTATCCCTGCTGGTTCTGTTCTCTGATACCTGGATTCCATTAAGACCTCTGGTCTTTCAGTATCATTCTCAAGGTGTGTACTCCCAAACTTATTCCTGCTCTATGCCGTCTTTTTGATCTCTCTAACTCCTCACATACCTTACCTTCTCAATGGAAATTTGCTTATATTCGCCCTATCCCTGCAGCGTTTGCAGACCCTACAGAATGATGATGTAACCATGCTAATGTCAGTCAGGTGATGTCACCCATCAATTTAAACCAAGTACTGTCAGTACACCAAATTAAAGCCCAGTAGAGTACTCCTGGCCTAGATTCTACTACACATTATTGGCATTGAGCACCCCTGCTCCTTGTGTTCCTAATGTAAATTGTAAACAGGTCCAACTCTAAATATCCCAAAGCAGTTGCTTTAAAGCTGCAAACAGCGACTATTGCCAGCCACTGGGAGGAGGCTTGAGAGCTGAATGGCCTAATCCTATTCCTATCTTCTTCCATATTGATTAGTCAACATTCCTAGCAACAACAACTTGCATTTATATAGCGCCTATAATGTAGCAAAACATCCCAAGACACTTCACAGGAGCGTTATCAAACAAAACCAAATTTGATACCGAGCCACATAAGGAAATATTAGGACAGGTGACCAAAAGCTTGGTCAAAGGGGTAGGTTTTAAGGAGTGCCTTAAAGGAGGAGAGAGAGGTAGAGAGGCAGAGAGGTTTAGGAAGGGACTAGAAGGATATGCTGATAGGGATAGATGAAGTAGGGAGGGAAGATGCTCATGTGGACGACAAATACCAGCATAGACCAGTTGGACCGAATGGTCTGTTTCTGTGCTGTAGACTCGATTATAAAAATCTCTGTCATATCTATTGCTCATGGTATAAACGGTTAACTACTGCATCTTGGAAGACTGTATTATAATAAATCAGGGATGAACGCTAATGAGAGACTCAGCATATAGTTAGCCACCGATTTGAATTTGTTAATTTAGCTTTAATCAAAGTTTGTGAGATTACAGGAGATGTTCTGTATAGTTGAAGCCTAATCGATCTTTGGCTAAAGAAAATTAAAAGCTTAATAAAGTGAATTAAATTGATCCGCTGTCCTCCGATGTTTTCATTTTGGAATAATTAAAAACAAATATTTGAGCAAAGCGCACTGTTAATTAGATTGAAGTGCATGTCAATGTCATTTAGACGTCATCACATCATCAGCCAGTCCAAGATTACTTAGTCTACATTTTATCTTCTATAAAAGGTAATCATTTCCCTAATGGCATACTTAACAGTCACCATCATACAGTTGGGGAAGGTTGGCGCTTGTAGTGATTTAAGATCCCGTTCAAATCAGAGTGATGCACCTGGATCCCATTAGAAAAGGTGATTAGATTGCCCAGAACCATAACAGGAAAATTATATCGGAATAACACTAATTAATAATATTAGAAAGTAATTTAAAAGTCCTGCATTTTGAGCCCAGCTGGCATCAACGATTAAGATATATTTCTTTGCCTTCAGATAGTTTGAACCCAGCCCAGGAATTAGCGATGAGGTTCACTCTGCTGATTACTTTAAAGTGCTGGTACTCCCAGTGCATTCCTTGCTGCACACAAATCTGTTCCGAGCAATGTCGCAGACTCATCGGTTATCTTAAGATGTGATAGGACTGCAAGTTTTTATCTCTTTAAAGTGGGCTAAAATGACATAGTAGAATTTACAGTGCAGGAACAGGTCATTCGGCCCAACTGGTCTATGCCAGTATATATATACTCCGTACAAGCCTCCTCCCTCCCTACTTCATCTAACCCTATCAGCATACCCTTCTATTCCTTTCTCCCTCATCTACTTATCTAGCTTCCCCTTAAATACATATATGCTATTCGCCTCCATCACGAGCGAGTTCCACTTCTAACCACTCTTTGGGTAAAGAAATTTCTCCGGAATTCTCTATTCGATGTGATCTTATATTTATGGCCTCTAGTTTTTAAAATACAGCATGCAATATTTTCTAATCAGAAATATTGCTGCAAGATGTCACAGCATGTTGGTGTGGTGATGCTCTGAGCCACAGAATGGAGGACTACAGGACTTCAGCTGAAATTACTTGTAGAATGAGCTCCTGATTGTAACTGAGCTATTGAGCAAAGGAGGGTGGAAGAATTGGAGGTCACATCAACACAGGGTACTCGTGTGCACCTTCTAGCTTCTAGTTATGGGATGGCAGTGATGGAAGCCTGGAAGTAATTTATTGTATACTCTGGGAGATGGTGCTTGACATAGGGAGACCTCAAAATGGTGGTGGAGGGGTGGGAGGGAAAGAGAGGGGGAGAAAGACACAAATGAAATGACATATGCAATGACATTGCAGCGCGTACAGCTATAAATTCTGCCTCTCACCTTTTATGTCAATCAATTAAATCATCCTTTTCTATTCCACTGTGGTGTGGCTGCACAAACAAGCCTGCGGGAGAGTCTCTGATACTGGAGATTATTACATAGAATTCACAAAATGTACAGCACAGAATCAGGCCATTCGGCCCAACAGGTCCATGCCGGTGTTTATGTTCCACACGAGCCTCCTCCCTCCCTCCCTACTTCATTTAACCCTATCAGCATATCATTTCATTCCTTTCTCCCTCATGTGTTAATCTAGCTTCCCCTTAAATGCATCTATGCTATTCACCTCAACTACTCCTCGTAGTAGCGAGTTCCATAATCTACCCACTCTCTTGGTAAAGAAATTTCACCTGAATTCCTATTGGATTTATTAGTGACTATCTTATATTTATGGCCCCGAGTTCTGGTCTCCCCCACAAGTGGAAACATCTTCTCCACGTCTACCCTATGAACCCTTTCAAAATCTTAAAGACCTTTATCAGGTCACCCTTCAGTCTTCTCTTTTCTAGAGAAAAAAGCCCCAGCCTGCTCAATCTTTCCTGATAGGTAAAACCTCTCAGTTCTGGTATCATCCTAGTAAATCTTTTTTGCACTTTCTCCAGTGCCTCTATATCCTTTTTATAACAAGGAGACCAAAACTATTCACAGTTCTCCAAGCATGGTCTAACCAAGGTTCTGTACAAGTTTAACATAACTTCTCCGCTTTTCAATTATATCCCTCTAAAAATGAACTCCAGTGCTTGGTTTGCTTTTTTTTATGGCCTTATTAAACTACTTCTAGTCATTTGTGTATCTGTACCCCCAGATCCCTCTGTTCCTCTACCCCATTTAGACTCTTATTTTCCAAGCAGTATGTGGCCCCCTTATTCTTTCTACCAAAATGTACAATCTCACACTTATCTATATTGAAATTCATCTGCCAATTACACACCCATTCTGCAAGTTTATTAATGTCTCCCTGTATTTTGTCGCACTCCTCCACGGTATTAATCATATCCCCCAATTTGGTGTCATCTGCAAATTTTGAAATTGTACTTCCAATTCCCGAGTCCAAATCATTTATGTAAATGGTGAACAACAGTGGTCCTACAACCTATTCTTGTGGAACCCCACTTCCCATCTTTTGCCAGTCTAAGTAACTACATTAAACCCCTACTCTCTGTTTTCTGCTTTGTAGCCAGCTTGCTATCCATTCTGCTACTTGTCCCCTGACTCCACATGCTCTGACCTTAGTCATGAGTCTACTATTGTATCATCAGATGCTGCTGAATATGATTCTTCCCAATCATTAATAAAAAAGGATAGCATTATTGATAATTTTCAGATTAGAAATATTGTATTCTCAAAATCAAAATGTGGGTTTGTTTATAATATATGCCCTTTTCCATGTGATTCATCTCACCAATGTCAATATTTCACACTCCTGGAACTTACAGTGTGCCACAGATTTACCATCTTATTATGGTACAGATGATACAGATCGGAAGGCAATGCTTGAGCAATGTGCGTGTGCTGTTCCAGTATTGTAAGGATTAATGTAGTCATTTTGAGGGGTAATGTACACTAGTTGTGGTAGTTACTTATAGTCACAAATGGCTAGATGATGCTATGCAAAGTTAAGGTAACAAATTGAATGACACAATAATGTAGGCCCAAAATTCCCGAGGCCCTCCAGAAGTGTGGCAAGGCAAGACTTCTGGCTGCCAGTCTGCTGTGCCCCTGACCCAACTTGCACTGCTTGTAGTGCTACTGGGGGCAGGAGCAATAATTTACCGGAATGTGAGGAGGCCTGCAATGTGGGCTGAAAATGCCCAGTTATCTGTTACGAGTTTTAAAAGTAGAAAGTTGCTGTTTTCCCCAACAGCGGTTGTCGCTGTCCCTTGGCAGAAGTGGGGGCCACAGCTGCTTTAAATAGGGAGCCTGCATTTAAAACAGTTGCAGGCCCCACTTTCGCCAGAATTTGGGCCTGGCATGATAGAATGTCTGCATTATGCAACCATACTTGGCATTGGGGGCAATGGAGGTGGAACCTGTTGGAATCCTAGCAGATAATGGCATCACGCCAGCCTGCCTCTTCCAATAATACCTACATGGGAGTGGGAGAGACGGGGGGTGGGGGGCATGCAACAAGCACCCATTCCCTCTTCCAGCATCATTTGGTCACTTACAAAAAAAAATATGACAGAGTCCTTGCGGAATTGAGTCTCACCCCATATTCTGGTGCACCTGCTTGATTGCGTTATTGCTGAGTCCCAATTCCACACACTGTCCACCTCCCCCCATCTCCCAGGCCCAGAAACCTTGGATCCAGTGGCTTCAACTGTTTGACCCCAGCCTTTTGATGAAATGGCATAAGGTGCAAACATAATGCAAGCAGGCAGTGTCTTTCTGCCCACAAGGAGAATGTCTCGTCACTTGATGAGGCTGTGAGCGGCTGAAACTTATTCCGAATCAAGTCCCAGGTTCTGTTGAGTCAACCGCAATAGTCATCTCAACCACAAGGCTGCACAATCAGCCTTGTGTGCACCTTTTGAAAGAGGGCATAAATATTTGGCGGGCTATTTTACGGGGGGGGGGGGGGGCATTTCCCCATTATGAATTACAATACCATGAGTTACTGACTCAATGGAGGTCATTTTAACCCCCAAGGACGGGTGGGAAGGTAAAAATTGTAAAAATGTAAAATCCGCCCCACAACCCACCCACTTTTGGTTTTAACGGTGGCGGATCGGGCAGTAAAATATTTTAAGGAGGCTACGGGCCTCCATTTTAGTAACTTTTTTAACTCCTGGGGAACCGGGAATCCCGGGCCTTTAGATTCATGTAAGAGGAGGCGAGAAGGCCCAGATCAACAGGCCTTTATTGAACTGCTTGTGGGCCAAGAGGAGCAGGAGTGTTTCCTCCAGGCCCAACAAGCTCACCTGCCGCGATCCCACACACGCAATCGGCTGAAACCCCCCCTCCATGTCTGACCACCCCCCCACTCCAATGGCTCCGACCCCCCCCCCCCCCCGCCGATGTCTCCGAACTCCCCCCTCCCCTCCCAATGATCGACTCCTCTTCCCGATGTTTGATCTCCCTCCACCTCCAATGTCAGACGTACCCAGCATCTGCTACCCGGCTGCTTTCCTGTCCAACAGGCAGCCAACGTGTCAACCTGTGTGGGAAAACCACTGAAAAAATGTAAAAGACGTGTCCTGATGTCAAAATTGTCAGGACATCTGGGAAACTCAAATTTCCGGGTTTCCCATCAGGAAATGCTCCACACCAGCACCCCCGCCGCCCCCCTCACCAGTCTCTCCACAGCTCGAAGTAAAAGGCCGTATGATTCACACCAAACAGTGTAAGAGATTAGAAGACTACAACATTGAATCTGATGAGTGCAATTTCCTTTGAAGATTTCCCCTTTGGTTGCTCTTTCACCCAGGGCTACATATTGAACACGTGAGAAGAATGCTTTCATCTGCAAATTCTCTTTGTCTTTTGTTGATAGGCCGTCCTGCCACTCTGACCTGCAGAGCATTCTTTGGGTACAGTTTGGTAAACCCTATAATTTACTGGATGAAAGGTGAAAAGTATATGGAGGAGCTGGAAGACAATCAGATTAAGGAGAGTGATATCAGGTAAAGCTCATTTTACATGCATTATTATTTAAAGCCACATATTCTATGCCGTTTTTAATACTTTAGCTAAGCGTTTAGGCATATAACTTGACAATGAAATGGGATTTCTCTTTGTAGTAATTTTGCCACATAAACATGTCCTGTAAATTGAGCCAAAACTATTAAATGGAAAATAACAATCCCTAGCCTGCAGTATTTTTCATTAAGGCTTTGAATTGCACCTATTTGTTTAAATTGGACACATGATTTTACCACATTAGCTCTGCCCCAAGTAGAGTTATTGTTAATTATAAATCTTATTACACAAATTTTCTACTCAATATTGAATGTTTCCTCCCAAGGTGCATGTAAACCTGTTTCTCTGCTGTAGAAGTATATTTACCATGTAATATTTGTTCAAATATCTTGGCTTAGAAGTATTTCTAAGATGAAGTTATTCCCTTTAATAATCCTACTTTATTTGACTTGAAATGCTTCAATTATTAATTTTCACGTCGTCTCCTCAGGCATTATAGCCAAAGGTACCGGTTAAGGCATTTGATGAAGCAGTGGACTAGATCATAATGTTTTTGCCTCTGGGCAAAGGCTGAAATGCCTCTTCTTTCTGATGACTCCTGGAGGGAGAAATTGGTTTGCCCCAGACTACGGGTGGGGAAGGGGTGTCGTGACTGCAACGCAACTTGAAGAGGTTGGCCTGAGGATCACCTGAAATTAGTTCTCGAGCCTCATCACCATGATACCAGCAAACTGCGGGCACCAATTGGGCAGCCCCGTGCAACTTGCCGGTTGGGCCCAGCACAACATTTGCCAGCACGGATGCAGGCAGCGACCGTCAGGTAGATCCTGGGGGAGGTGGGGGGCGAACACAGGTCAGCAGTGGCCTACGGTATTGGTGTGGAGTCAGAAGGAAACACTCCTGTTCCTCCTGGCTCCACATTAAGGTAAGTTTTTTTTTCTAAAATTGACTTGCCTTGTCTTCTGCAGTCTCCAGCAGCCCCTTTAAGGACCTCTGGTTTGGCTGCAACCATTGCTTCTGTCTTTGACATTGAGCTGAAGGAAATTTCAGCTCGTCCATGCCGGACAACAGACAGTTGCACAGCACTACAGAAGTCATGGAGTTGAGGGTGACGACAGAGAAGTAAAGCTGGATTTTGTCACTGGACCCTGGAAGCTGACCTAACACTTGCGGATGACATTGCCGAGAGGCAGCATGTAGATGACAAACAGGAGAGGGTCCAAAGATGCAACTTTGGGGTAGACTACAGCTTACCATATGGGCCTGGGTGAAAAAAACCATTGGAGGAGAGTTACTGGCTACTTTGAAATAGAATGGAGTCACATTAGGACAATGCAATGGAGATTAACCAGGGATGAGAGGCAGTGCAGGAGTTTGGATTGTGTTGAAGGCCATGGAGAGGCTAAGAAAGCTAAGAGGAGATAAAGCATCACAATGTCACAAATGTCTTGTCAAAGGATTGTCTTGGTGGTGTGGGCAGGATGGAAACTGGACGATGGAAGAAATGGGCACAGAATTGGGTGAAAGTTATTTGGATAAACTCAATCCAGTCTAAGCTGATTACCAGTAATTAAGCAATTTTGGTATCAGGATAAATATTGTAGTAAATGTAAACATTTAAACATAACAGGAGTTTGCATAGCTTTAGGCTAATCTGTGGTTGTATTGAAATAATATAAGACAGATGAAGTGTTTTGTGACTGACCTCTGCTGTACCTGAAGTAAGAGGTTCATTTGTCACTGGGTGCAGAATGAGAAAAATACTCCGCATCCCAGCACTTGATCCTTCAGCTTGACCTGTGCATATATATCAATGCAATATAACTGGCTCAAACAGAAAGACAAAGTTTGCTATTAAAAATCCTATTACTGTCATTTCAATATTGATTTTTCCAGTGTCACTTGGCAGGCAAACAGCTCTAGGTGGAAAGCATTGGAATCTCAAACCAGTGGGGAGTGAGATTGAATCCCAGCCTTGGGATTGGTACACAATGGGCCAGTTTTGCTGCAAAAATAAGAGTCAGGTTAACAGCGCTCACCGTTATTTATGTGCAAATCGAACAGTAACTTCCGGCGGTTGCGCATGTGCAGTTAAACGCGGAAATCAGGAAGTTGCTGCCCGAGATACCCTGCTCCTTAAAAAGCTGTGCGAAAATGGCGTTTCGCCATCTGGCTCACCATTCAAACGTATTGAACGGCGTGAAGTTCCTGTACTTACCTCGGAGAAAAGGACTAAACTTGCCAAAAAAAGTTAGGGCTTGTCCATTCCAGAGTAAGCACCCTTTTAACCGTGTGGTAAGTCTTAATTACTGCCAAACAACCTCTCTGGCACTGAAAATTAACTCTTACAAGTGTGGAGTCTCATTCCTTCAGCTTTTAATTATTGTTGGACATTAAAAAAAATTAAATAAACATTTTTTTTTCTTACTTTTTTCTTTCTGTCTCTTTTATCTCTGTCTCTTAATCCAATATTTCTTTCCCTCTTTTTATTTCTCTCTCTGTATCTGATTTGACATTGAATTCACTGTTCTAACTTACTCTTCCTGCTTCAGTCGCTGCGCTGCTCATCAACGGTTATGATTGGTTAAGGGGATACACAGTTGCTTGCCCTGTTCACACAGGTCCCAGATGCCCTGTAGAGGACGCCGCACTGAATGGATCTCGAACTTACAGGAACTTGCCATGCAAAAGCTCGTAGAAACCCTATGGGCAAGGGCAATTCTAATGAACAGCTAGCATCGTTCATTTGCCACTCAAAGCAATATCCGGCGCATTATATTATGATGCACATTCTACCCATTTCTGATGTGGCGTTTTAATGATCTGTAATACCAATCATAAGTTTTTTTTAATCCTTTTCGGTCTGTTAAATTGAATTCTACTCGTTAGCAGAGAAATTCAGCTCTGTAATAATGCCAGTGTATTTTTCACATTGTAAACCACTGTGCTCACCTCAAGAGGTATTAATCCAGGTATAGCAGGCTCAGAGGACATATAGTTGTAACTGTTCAAAATATCTAATTTTCTCCCCCTCCCCACTGCCCCCCCCCATCAAATTCAAGTTCTACTTGAAATCACCATGTAAATCAAATGTTACTTTTGCACAATTCGTACATTCAGGTCTCAGATAAGATTTGAAATCAAGGCCCTGTCTACCTGTTCAGGTTGACGAAAAGCAGAGTAGTTCTTCTGGTGTCTTGGCCATCATATATACCTCAACCAAACCCACCAAAACAGTTTTAACTGGTCAGTTAACTCATTATGTGGAGATGCCGGTGATGGACTGGGGTTGACAATTGTAAACAATTTTACAACACCAAGTTATAGTCCAGCAATTTTATTTTAAATTCACAAGCTTTCGGAGGCTTCCTCCTTCGTCAGGTGAACAATGTGAAAATGAAATCCTCGAAATGAAATCGCATTTATAATTCACAGAACAATGCTTGGTGAGTACAGACAGTTTTTTCAACTGCCCGTTGCCAAGGCAATCAGTGTGCAGACAGACAGGTGTTACCTGCCAGGTCTCAGAATATACAAATCACCAAAAAAAACAACAAACAAAAAAAACAGAGATAGAGAGGTAGAAACATAGAAAAGACAGCAACTGACCCGTTATATTAAAAACAGATAACATTTGTTCGCTGGTGGGGTAACGTGTAGCGTGACATGAACCCAAGATCCCGGTTGAGGCCGTCCTCATGGGTGCGGAACTTGGCTATCAATTTCTGCTCGACGATTTTGCGTTGTCGTGTGTCTCGAAGGCCGCCTTGGAGTACGCTTACCCGAAGGTCGGTGGATGAATGTCCATGACTGCTGAAGTGTTCCCCGACTGGGAGGGTACTCTGTTGGTTGCGTCCCGGAACTGTCGATCGATGAGTCGAGCGTCATATCCCTAGTAAGAACAGGATATGACGCTCGACTCATCGATCGACAGTTCCGACGGGCCACAGCAAAAAATCGCATAGACCTCCTCAGGAGACTAACACGGGACGCAACCAACAGAGTACCCTTTGTCGTCCAGTACTTCCCCGGAGCGGAGAAACTACGCCATGTTCTCCGCAGCCTTCAACATGTCATCAATGAGGACAAACACCTCGCTATGGCCATCCCCACACCTCCACTACTCGCCTTTAAACAGCCACCCAACCTCAAACAGACCATCGTTCGCAGCAAATTACCTAGCTTTCAAGAGAACAGCGTCCACGACACCACACAACCCTGCCACAGTAACCTCTGCAAGACATGCCAGATCATCGACACAGATACCACCATCACACGAGAGGACACCACCCACCAGGTGCATGGTTCATACTCCTGTGACTCAGCCAACGTTGTCTACCTCATACGTTGCAGGAAAGGAGGCCCCAGAGCATGGTACATTGGCGAGACCATGCAGACGCTGCGACAACGGATGAACGGACACCGCGAAACAATCGCCAAACAGGAGAGTTCCCTCCCAGTCGGGGAACACTTCAGCAGTCATGGACATTCATCCACCGACCTTCGGGTAAGCGTACTCCAAGGCGGCCTTCGAGACACACGACAACGCAAAATCGTCGAGCAGAAATTGATAGCCAAGTTCCGCACCCATGAGGACGGCCTCAACCGGGATCTTGGGTTCATGTCACGCTACACGTTACCCCACCAGCGAACAAATGTTATCTGTTTTTAATATAACGGGTCAGTTGCTGTCTTTTCTATGTTTCTACCTCTCTATCTCTGTTTTTTTTGTTTGTTGTTTTTTTTGGTGATTTGTATATTCTGAGACCTGGCAGGTAACACCTGTCTGTCTGCACACTGATTGCCTTGGCAACGGGCAGTTGAAAAAACTGTCTGTACTCACCAAGCATTGTTCTGTGAACTATGAATGCGATTTCATTTCGAGGATTTCATTTTCACATCGTTCACCTGACGAAGGAGGAAGCCTCAGAAAGCTTATGAATTTAAAATAAAATTGCTGGACTATAACTTGGTGTTGTAAAATAGTTAACTCATTGTTTGTGGGACCTTGTTGCGCACAAAATTGGCTGCCTTGTTTGCCAATGTAATAACAATGACCACACTTCAAATGTAATTCATTGGCTGTGAAGCACTTTGGGATATCTTGAGGTCATGAAAGGCACTATATAAATGCAAGTTCTTTCTTCCTTTCTTTAAGTGGAGCTACAAAGTGAGTGAAATTAGGAAAGGAAGAAAGCACTTGCATTTGTATGGTGCCTTTCATGTCCTCAGGAGCTCAAGAAGTGATTTGCAGCCAATGAAGTACTTTTGAAGTGTAGCCACTGTTGTAATGTAGGAAACACGGCAGCCAATTTGTGCACAGCAAGGTCCCACAAACAGCAATGTGATAATAACCATATCATCTGTTTGATGATGTTGGTTGAGGGATAAATATTGGGCAGGACACCAGGGAAATCTCCCAGCTCTTCTTTAAAATAGTGCCATAGGATTTTTTATGTCCACCTGAAAGGGCAGATGAGGCCTTGGTTTAACATCTCATCCAAAAGACGGCATCACCAACAGGGCTGCATTCTCTCAGTGCTGCACTGAAGTGCCAGCCTAGATTATATGCTCAAGTCTCTGGAGTGGGGCTTGTATCCCACAACCTTCTAACTCAGAGGTGAGAGTTCTACCCACTGAGCCATGGCTGGGGATGTTAGTTTTGTGATTCCATCAATTGTCCACGCAAAATTTGTAGATCCACCAAATATGTGTCTGTCGAACCAGTGTTGTGTAATATAGCAGCAATTCAAGAGTGAGGATCAGTCCTACCCCACTGCAGCATGCCTCCTGTCAGCCAGTTAAAGAAAAGCATTGCCAATGAACATGTAAAAATAGTCACTGGAAGAAGAGTCTGAGATCTACAAAGGATTTAAAGGGACATTATCCTCTTCACAGGAGCTTTCAGGAAGCTTACATTTTTGGAATAGCCAAAGACAATCTGCTCCAAATACCCTACCACATCTCTGCTATGCTGCCCCCCTCACCAAGTTGATGGTGCAGCAGGCTGTGGAGTAGACTTTCCTGACCTTGCTTCTGGGCATGTTGGATCGTCTGACTGCAGCAAATATGGGAAAATCAAGCGGGGAGTAATGCACGCCTGTAAGAAAGCTGGCCTGGTTTTCCGAACATTCATTTAATGGGCAATTGGACAAGCTTCCTGATGGGGATTTGTGTTTGCTGTGTTCAGAGCGATCCAGGAGTGGGAAGAAGAAAATCTACCCCCATGTTTCAATGTAACTTATTTTTAGTTAATCTCACAAACAATATTACTGTATAATCTACACTCGACAAACAATATTACTGTATAATCTACAAACAGCAACCCATCGGTTTCCCCAGACATAGGCAGTGGTTTGATAATCTCATTGCATTGACGATAATGGCATTATGTAGTCTCATTTCTATGTAAAGTGCCTTGCTTTACATTCATAATCCAGCACTTCAAAAAGAAATGATAGGGGACTTGGTAGTGTGCTGGATTAAAGCACTGTCCTTTCACCAGTGAGACATGAATTCAAATCCAGCCCAAACTAACTCCTGAGATGTTAATCTTCTGTCTACTTGCAGTGTGAGACCTATTTGAATGGAGTTTCTGCAAGTTCTATGGACATGATTTGCCAGCACTCAGCTGCCCATAACTTAGCGCAGTAGGCACTAAATTAGTTGTCTTACTTAGGAGGTCACAAAGATGCCAGGTGTAGGAAACAATAGTACCAGCAGTCCTTCTGTCCGAGGTAGGGTAGAGGAGAGTTTGCATTGCTCTCACTTGTGCTCAGCCCAACATGAGCGTGATGGATGATGACATTAGGTGGGATGATCATAGAATCATACAATGGTTATGGCACTGAAGGAGGCCATTCGGCCCTTCGAGCCTGTGCCGGCTCTCTGCAAGGGCAATCCAGCCAGTCCTACTCTCCCGTTCTTTCCCTGTAGCCCTGCAAATTTTCTCCTTCAGGTACCTATCTAATTCTTTTTTGAAAGCCATAATTGACCCTGCTTCCATCACCCTTTCAGGCAGTGCATTCCAGATCCTAACCACTCGCTGCTTAAAAAGGTTTTTCCTCATGTCGCCTTTGGTTCTTTTGCCAATCACCTTAAACCTGCGCCCTCTGGTTCGCAACCCTTCCGGCAGTGGGAACAGTTTTTCTTTATTTACTCATAAGTGCTCATAAGGGCTCATAAGTGGCAAGTAACATTCGCACCAGACAAGTGCCAGGCAATGACCATCTCCAACAAGAGAGAGTCTAACCACCTCCCCTTGACGTTTAACGGCATTACCAGCGCAGAATCCCCCACCATCAACATCCTGGGGGTCACCATTGACCAGAAACTTAACTGGACCAGCCATATAAATAACGTGGCTACAAGAGCAGATCAGAGGCTGGGTATTCGGCGACAAGTGACTCACCTCCTGACTCCCCAAAGCCTTTCCACCATCTACAAGGCACAAGTCAGGAGTGTGATGGAATACTCTCCACTTGCCTGGATGAGTGCAGCTCCAACAACACTCAAGAAGCTCGACACCATCCAGGATAAAGCAGCCCGCTTGATTGGCACCCCATCCACCACCCTAAACATTCACTCCTTTCACCACCGGCGCACAGTGGCTGCAGTGTGTACCATCCACAGGATGCACTGCAGCAACTCGCCAAGGCTTCTTCGACAGCACCTCCCAAACCCACGACCTCAACCACCTAGAAGGACAAGAGTAGCAGACACATGGGTACAACACCACCTGCATGTTCCCCTCCAAGTCACACACCATCCCGACTTGGAAATATATCGCCGTTCCTTCATCGTCGCTGGGTCAAAATCCTGGAACTCCCTTCCTAACAGCACTGTGGGAGAAGCTTCACCACAGGGACTGCAGTGGTTCAAGAAGGTGGCTCATCACCACCATCTCAAGGGCAATTAGGTATGGGCAATAAATGCCGGCCTCGCCAGTGACGCCCACATCCCATGATTGAATAATAAAAAAACTTATTCAGGTCCCTGGTACTGACATCCCTCACATTGCATAGATCGTTCAAAAATAAGTGATTTAGAAGGTTCTCCCTTAACTGTGCCCTGAACTTTATTTACTGGAGAGTCTTGCAATGGAAAACTCCATAATTAGTAGCAAATATCATTGATGTGTTTAGTCGCACATTTAAATCTATAGAAAGTGCAAGATTCGCTTGTTGTTTCATAGAATCTTACAGCACAGAAGGAGGCCATTCAGCCCATCATGCCTGTGCCGGCTCTTTGAAAGAGCTATCCAATTAGTTCTATTCCCCTGCTCTTTCCCCAAGGCCTGCAATTTTATCCCCTTCAAGTATTTATCCAGTTCCCTTTTGAAAGGTACCATTGAATCTGCTTCCACCGCCCTTTCAGGCAATAAATTCCAGATCATAATAACTCATTGTAAATATTGAAATATACGTAAATATCCCAAAATGTCGCAGTTAATAATGACTGACAATGCCGGGAATGGCTAAACTGTGACTCAGTCCCTTAGTGAGGTATTTTCCCTCACCGTGATCCTACTTCTTCCTCGATGTTTACAAGCAGAGAACAGAATAAATAGTAAAATGGTAACTTGGTAAAATATGCGCCATCGATGATGTATGCATCATTACTGAGTGCATAGCACAAACCCTATTCAAAGTAAAATAGAGGTCTTACTTGGGTAGAAATAAACTTGTGTCTAACAAATCCCCCATGCTGAGAAACCTTAAAACCAGGCATCAAATGTAAATTTATGTAGCAGATGCTGTTATATTTGTTCACTCCAGTTGCAACATACAATACGCAAACATTTATTTGACTGCATTGCACCATTTTCAAATCAAAATAGAATTCATTAAAGTTTCATGTATATAAAATAAACATGACCTGCTGAGTGATGGGAATAAACAGTACTGATATCTCATTGAGAAGAAAATCTGCTATACACTTGTGAGCTTCTAAATCTTTCTTGCTGGTAATCTGTCAGTCATGTTTAATTGTACACTATGCATGTGGAGCTAATTATTGTACATCACCCATTGATTAACATGCAAATTGGTTTGTATTTCAATTGCGCCCTTTGGAACGCAAAGCAACAATCTCACTTCAGACGAACTGTCGTCAATCTGTTTACGCAGCATTCATTCTTTGTGCTATTGATGGCATCACTGCAGAAACCAGCTAGTCATAACAGCGCAGATATCAAAGAGGGCAACACGGGGGTGGGCAGGCGGGGGGGGGGGGGACGACAGCAAGTGTGCCTCAGCTTTTACAATAGCGATCACTTTGAATGATTTCTGAAGTGGAGTGTTCCCAAAAATAGTTTTCTTTTCCCCTCTCAAATATAAATCTCATGTTTGGCAAGGAAAAATAGCCTTTGTTAGAAAACTCAAGCGACAATGGAATAATACTCAGCTGTGCTTATTGCATTCTGTACCATAAGCGACACAGATAACATGTCTCAGTAAATCTTGGCTTTCTTCATCCCCGATTTTCATCGCTCCACCATTGGTGGCCGTGCCTTCAGCTGTCTAGGCCCCAAATTCTGGAATTCTCTCCCTGAACGTGCCAGACAAGTGCAAGGCAATGACCATCTCCAACAAGAGAGAATCTAACCACTTCTCCTTGACATTCAACGGCATTACTATCACCGAATCCCCCACCATCAACATCCTGGGGATCACCATTGACCAGAAACTTAACTAGACCAACCACATAAATACTGTGGCTACAAGAGCAGGTCAGAGGCTGGGTATTCTGCAGCGATTGACTCGACTCCTGACTCCCCAAAGCTTTTCCACCATCTACAAGGCTCAAGTCAGGAGTGTAATGGAATACTTTCCACTTGCCTGGATGAGTGCAGCTCCAACAACACTCAAGAAGCTCGACACCATCCGGGACAAAGCAGCCTGCTTGATTGGCACCCCATCCACCACCCTAAACATTCACTCCCTTCATCATCGGTGTACCGTGGCTGCAGTGTGTACCATTTACAGGATGCACTGCAGCAACTCGCCAAGGCTTCTTCGACAGCACCTCCCAAACCCATGACCTCTACCACCTAGAAGGACAAGGGAACAACACCACCTGCACGTTCCCCTCCAAGTCACACACCACCCCGACTTGGAAATATATTGCCGTTCCTTCATCGTCGCTGGGTCAAAATCCTGGAACTCCCTACCAAACAGTACTGTGGGAGAACCATCACCACACGGACTGCAGCGGTGTAAGAAGGCGGCTCATCACCACCTTCTCAAGGGCAATTTGGGATGGGCAACAAATGCTGGCCTTGCCAGCGATGCCCGCATCCCATGAACAAATAAAAAAAACCTCTCTACCTTTCTCTTCTCCTTTAAGTGGTTCCTTAAAAACTACATCTTTGACCAAGCTTTTGGTCACCTGTCCTAATAGTTCCTTATGTGGCTCAGTGTCATGTTTTGTCTGATAACGCTCATGTGAAGCCCCTTGCGACATTATACTATGTTAAAGGCCCTATATATATATAAATACACGTTTTTGTTGCTGTGCAAACATCCATGCACTTAGAAGACATCTCAGCTCCTTTAGGTAGAGAGGAAACAGGGAGTAGTGATGAACGGTTGTTTTTCAGACTGGAGGAAGGTGAACAGTGGTGTTCCCCAGGGGTTGGTACTAGGACCACTACTTTTTTTGATATACGTTAATGACTTGGCCTTGGGTGTACAGGACACAATTTCAAAATTTGCAGATGACACTAAACTTGAATGTGTAATAAACAGTGAGGAGGATGGGAATAGACTTCAAGAGGACATAAACAGGCTGGTGGAATGGGCGGACACATGGCAGATGAAATTTAACACAGAGAAGTGCGAAGTGATACATTTTGTCAGGAAGAACAAGGAGAGGCAATATAAACTAAATGGTACAATTCTAAAGAGGGTGCAGGAACAGAGAGGCATGGGGGTGTATGTGCACAAATCTTTGAAGGTGGCAGGATAGGATAAGAAAGCGGTTAAAAAAGCATAGGGGTCTTGGGCTTTATTAATATAGGCATAGAGTATTAAAGCAAGGAAGTTATATTGAACCTTAATAAAACACTGCTTCAGCCACAACTGGAATATTGTGTTCAATTCTGGGCACTGCACTTTAGGAAGGATGTGAAAGCCTTAGAGAGGGTGGAGAAAAGATTTATGAGAATGGTTCCAGGGATGAGGGACTTCAGTTATGTGGATAGACTGGAGAAGCTGGGGTTGTTCTCCTTAGAGCAGAGAAGGTTGAGAGGAGATTTGATAGAAGTGTTCAAAATCATGAAGGGTTTAGATAAAGTAAATAAAGAGAAACCATTCCCATTGGTGGAAGGGCCGAGAACCAGAGGACACAGATTTAAGGCGATTGGCAGAAAAAACAAAGGCGACATGAGGAAAAGCTTTTTAGTTATGATCTGGAATGCGCTGCCTGAAAGGGTGGTGGAAGCAGATTCAATCACGACTTTCAAAAAGGAACTGGATAAATACTTGAAGGGAAAAAATTTGCAGGGCTATGGGGACAGAGCGGGGGAGTGGGACTAACTGGATTGCTCTCACAAACAGCCGGCATGGGTTCGATGGACCAAATGGCCTCCTTCTATACTGTAACGATTCTATGATTAACTCTTTGCTTTTAGCTACCTTTTTATCCAATTAATCCCATAGCAGATAGAAAGTGAGAGTAAAGGGTTATATAATTATAAACTGATCATTTGTTCTAAAAATTGTGCGTTTTCTCTTTACACCTTTTTGACCTCATTAACTTTTAGCACCATCTTTCCCATTTCACTTCTCTACATTCTATATTTTCCCCTTCGTTATTTCCATTAAAGGAATTGTGTGTACTATTTGGTGGTCGACTTGCGCTGCTGTAATTTCAAACACCGGCAATCCGGTGAAAATACATGTTTTAAATCTTTTATTTGTTTTTATTTTTGAAGCGGAGCAGCAGTCTGTAGGACTACCTTACTGAGTGGGCTGAGCAGATTGCAGCAGTACATGTGTGTGTGTTCCACAAAAACCAGGTTTCCCAGAGCACACATCAGGCTGTGGGAAATGCCCATTTGCCCATTGGAAATCCAGCGCAATTTCTCTACGTCTGTCTGTGTTAGCGTCAGGGTTAGTCTTGTGAGAAACATCTTTTCTTCTTAAACCTTGTGTCCAGCCACATCCTGTTATGATGTAATCAAATGTACGGAAAAAAGCGGGGGGTGGGGATTAACACTGCAGACTCCTCCCAGCATCAACTTTTATATCCAATTAAATCTTAATGAGCCAGACATCTTCTGACATTGTCGGCAACCCCACACATGTGACTTATTTCACCTTGACAGGCCCCTGTTGAGATCTTCCGTCAGTGCTTTCTGCGTGGCGTGCTAAATTATTCCTCCAATTTGTCAAGTCACGCAAAATATATTGACTGCATATTCTTCTGTCAAGTCAATGGGATTCCAGAATTTTTAGATATAAAATTAAAGATATATTGGCTTGAAGGGGGTGCAACGCAGATTCACAGAATGACACTGGGGCTAAAAGGGTTAAATTATGAGGACAGGTTGCATCAACTTGGGTTGTATTCCCTCGAGTATAAAAAATTGAGGGGCGATCTGATCGAGGTGCTTAAAATGTTAAAAGGATTCGATAGGGTAGATATGGAGAAACTATTTCCTCTGGTGGGGGAATCGAGAATGAGGGGACATAATCTTAAAAGTAGAGCCAGACTATTTAGGAGTGAAATCAGGAAGCACTTTTTCACACAAAGGGTGACAGAAATCCGGAGCGAAGGCAGGTAAATGCAGTTGAGGTACAGATCAGTCTTGATCTGATTGAACGGCAGAGCAGGCTTGTGGGGCCGAATGGCCTACTCCTGTTCCTATGATCATGTAGAAATCCACAGCCTCTGCTGGAGGTGTGACTGTTGGAGTGTTCGGATGCTTGAAATTGTGGCCAATTCAGGGGAACATTTCAAGCACACAGTCACAGCAATGTCAGTTTTAATTAACTACTGCAAGGTATGTGTTAAAGGTTATCAGCTTTCCCCGGGGGACGTCGGGCTCACCAGATATGTATACACAATTCAAGGGTCACAGGCTCATTTCCATTGATAGTGAACCGAGGATTAATTTCAATCATACCGCACTGTAATGGAGTGACTTTAATTCAAGGCCACCATCATTGGGAATTAATGCACCACCCACTGCATAAAAATATATGTATGATTTGCTTAAATGAATCTAAAGTAATGGCGCGGGCACTGACCCCCTTAATGCCAATACTCATGACCCTGGGATTTGGGATGGTGTCATTAATAACAAGATTGGATGCCCCCCTCCCCAGAATTACTGTTTTTTGATGGAAGCATTTTTTTCTCATGTGGTTCACCAGAACAGAGACGACGTTCTGTTGGGAATGTTTCACCCATGAAGGATTTGACAGTATGCTGTAAATTTGCTGCTTCTCTGGCGTTCCCACCCAATATCAGTACGGAACGCAAGTCACCGCAATCGGTTGTAAAGTATTGTTTTAGCATTATGGACCAAAAAACAAATGATCGCCGGACATCCCTGTCTAGAGCAGATTTACACACATAAGCTGGGAATTCCTGTCAAGCCGCAATGGCGGCAGATTCCTGGTGAGGCGGGAGACTTCCAGCTGCCAGTCTGAAGTGCCCTGACACCATCCCAAATCTCGGGGTCATGGGTATTGGCATTAAGGGGGGGGGGGGGGTAGCTGCCCGTACCATTTATAGCAACAACGGGATTGCCTGCCTTTACCTCGTGCTCAGTGGGACAGCTAAACTGGCTGAGGTGGCGAGGTTTTCACAACTTCAGACTTGTGGCTTCCCAATAGTAACTGATCACTCTTGTTGGGTAACTGGTATTTCTCATATTCTACCGGGATCTGATCCTGGTACACAATGTATGAATCGTGCAGTGCCTCAGTAGATGGCCTTCCCGCCTCTGAGTCAGAAGGTTGTGGATTCAAGTCCCTCTCCAGGGACTTGAGCAATAAAATCTAGGCTGACAAATCGAGGTCCCGTCTGCCCTCTCAGGTGGATGTAAAAGATCCCACAGCCACTATTTTGAAGAAGAGCAGGAGAGTTCTGACCAACATTTATCCCTCAACCAACCCCTTAAAAACAGATTATCCGGTCATTATCACATTGCTGTTTGTGGGACCTTGCTGTGCGCAAATTGGCTGCCACATTTCCCTACATTATAACAGTCTCAGCAATTCAAAAAAGTACTTCATTGGCTGTAAAGTGCTTTGGGACGTCCTGAGGTCATGAAAGCCATGATATAAATGCAAGTCTTTCTTTCTTTCTGGGGACTACAGAGGTGGAACTGGCAGGATTTCTGATGGAGATGTCATCTCGCTAAGTCCAGCTCTTCCCGTGATGTCTGCATGGGTGAGGGATGGCAATGGAAGAAGTGCTCAGCCACACTTCCAGCAGAATTTGGGAGCAGGCAAAAAAAGAGTGGGTGACTGGGCAGAACCAGGGCCCACTCCAAGTTCCAGCGGGCAAGCCAACATTGAGCCACGGTTGTGACCATCATCTCAGGGCCAGGAATTTCGGACCTGTTTTACTGTTGCTCCCGAAAAGTCATTCATTGCAACAGTAAGATAGTATAACTCGCACCAAGTCCCGTTCACCCATCACCACTGTACTCGCTGACTACATTGGCTTCCAGTCCGGCAACACCTCAATTTTAAAATTCTCATCCTTGTGTTCAAATCCCTCCATGGCCTCACCCCTCCTCCAGCCCTACAACCCTCCGAAGTCTCAGCACTCCTCCAATTCTGACTTCTTGCGCATCCCCGATTTCCTAATATCTCCTCATGTGGCTCAGAATCAAATTTTGTTTGATAACGCTCCTGTGAAGCACCTTGGGACATTTTGCTATATTAAAGGTGCTATATAAATCCAAGTTGTTGTTGTTATGATCAACAGTGACATTTTTAGACTGTAACAGAAACATTGCACATCCCGAGTTTTGTGCTTCCGGACAGCATTTCAATGGTTGCTGTTTACTCCAGAGCTGACGAACCTCAGGATTACCACCTTTGTGAATTTTTATTTGCAAGTAAAATATCCGAATAAAACTATCCTGTTCTCCAAACTGTAAAAGAACATTCGGGCCTTAAACGGACAAAAAGGTCACAGCAGGCATTTGTTTAGTTTGGAGAGAGTAATTAATCTGCTGTTCAAACTGTTATCATTTCAGGTCAAACACTGTTCTTTACTAGCGACATTTAATAATGAGCAGCACCATAGGTTTTATAATAGCTCTGTAGTAAGACTGTAGCTATTGAGTCACATGAGTGGAAACGTTGGTAATGGCATTCTGCAAAGTCATGCAACATGGTGAACATCATTGCATTTGAAAGAAAAGAAACAAAAAAGGAAAGAATGATTGACTGACTTGCATTTATAAAGCGCCTTTCATGACCTCAGGACATCCCAAAGCGCTTTACAACCAATCAAGTACTTTTGAAGTGTTGTCATTGTCTTAATGTAAGAAATGTGGCAGCCAATTTGCACACAGTAAGATCCCACAAATAGCAATGAGATAATGACCAGATAATCTGTTTTTCGTGATGTTGATTGAGGGATAAATATTGGCCAGAACATCGGGGAGAACTCCCCCACTCTTCTCCGAACAGTGCCATGGGATCGTTTACATCCACCTGAGAGGCAGCACTCCCTCAGTACTGCACTGGAGTGTCAGCCTGGATTACGTGCTAAAATCTTTGGGAAAATTTTTTTTAAAAGAGGAGCCATCAATCTTACTAAAATTAATCCAGTCTTTCCCTCTCTCCACCCATTCCCCCCCCCCACCACCACCCTGCCTTTTCAGGTACAATAGATTACAGTAAAAGACTGAAAATATTAGTCTTTGTTCAGAGTAATATTTTATTATTGGTCTCAAAGCCATTTTGTCGCACTCTGACCTACCTCAAATGACATACCAGCCAAGACCAGGGACTCAATGTGTGGAGAATCATGGAGCCAATCCAACGTTCTGCCACTCTGTAATTCAGTGCCTTCCTACACTAAGACGCTACCCTAATGGGCTGCATTAATTATCCTGACAATCCCTTTTACTATAAACTACGTTAAATATTGAACTTATTCTCACAACATTGTAATTAAGTCAGGGAAGGATTGCAAATTTGGTGTTAAATTTGCAATTGCCATCGAGGTCTTTATTGGAATTGATTGAGGGGGAGAACAAAGTGCTGTACCCAGAGGAATAAGGTGTTACACTACAGAGGAATAGGAGGAGGCCACTCAGCCCCTCGAGCCTGTACCACCATTCAATTAGGTCATGGTTGATCTGTATCTTAACTTCATCTACCGGCCTTGGTTCCGTAACCCTTAATACCCTTACCTAATAAAAAATCCTTACATACTCAGTTTTTAATTTTTCAATTGACAGCTTTTTGGGAGAGAGTGTTCCAGATTTCCACTACCCTTTGTGTGAAGAAGTGCTTCCTGACATCACCCCTTGAATGGCCTGGCTCTAATTTTAAGGTTCTGGACACCCCCACCAGAGGAAATAATTTCTCTCCATCTACCCTATTAAACCCTTTAATCAAGTGCAAAAGGTTGACAGTGTACAATAAATGTGAAGGAGGTTCCTTCCATCTGCCAAATCCATCTGCCTCACACTCTCCCATCCAGCAGTTCTGTTGCAGCTGCACCACAGCTGATCTCAGCACCCACCAGTTCCCAAGTCCATCCTGAGCAGGTGGACCACTGCTGCATACCGACTTTAAATAGCGGTAGTTAGCTAATACGCTACAAGGGAAGCAGTGAAGCAGAAGTGCACTTAAAGGTTTCCTTTCATCCCCCCCCCAACCCCCAGTAGTGTTTCAGCAGTTGGACGTGTTCCTTTTTTGTTTCCCCACAGAGTTTTGAAAGAACACCTCGGGGAGAAAGAAGTGGAATTATCGCTGTTGTTTGCTTGGGTGAAAGAGGCAGACCTGGGGAATTATACCTGCATTGTAGAAAATCGGATTGGACGCTCACAGGGCAGCATTCTTCTCCAAAGAAAAGGTGAACATCAGCAATGTGCTGTGCTTTAATATAACAAATTGGTCCCTTGTGATTTGTGCTTCTGTGTGTTGACTGCATTTCAAACTTAAACAATATCCAGCAACCCATTAACGCATTCTTAGTCAACAGTCCATAAACAAGCTTTCAGTTAATTCCCCAGCTAGATTTTAAGCCAGAGAATACTTCTGTGCTCGAGCAGGCCATCCACATAGTGTGTGCAGAGTGCCCTCTGCTGCCTTCTTCCGTGCTTAGCCTTTCAAAATGCCTCGGGTAAAAAAAATGTCTATTTCAATTATAGCGCAGTTGAAATAAGTAGCACTTTGCACAATATTCCAGTAAAATGATTTTGATGGATGCTTCAAAAAATCCTAATTTATGCGTTGTATTTTTTTGCAAAATAAGGGATAAACGGAGTGTGCACTCTGACCGTAATGCATAGTGGCAGTTGCCGATGTTTTCTAACACAGACACTATTTGGCTGAACCCTTTCTTTTTAACACAATAATATTCCCTGTGATTGGAGCTCAAATTCACAGTTTTTTTTTTCAGTTTTATTAATCAAATTTTCCAAGTGGGAATTTGAAAATGTTTTACTGATTATGCCAAGTATAACCCTAAAGATAATCCTCCATAAAAGCATTTAAAAAAAAGATTCCTATTCCAGATTAAAAGGCAGTAGTTTTATACAGTATATATTCACCAAAGAAGGCCAAACTACAATATAAAGTGATTGTGATCAAAACATGAGATTTTTTTTTTAATTAAACCTGTCTTTAGATTGAAGCAGGTGTATTCATTGGGAGGAGGGGGGAGGGGGGTTACAGTGTATAATCCTCCAGAGGATCAAAAAGTGGGCCATCATTTATTTTTCCACGGTTTGGTCTCTTTAATCGTGTGTAATGCATAAAGGTAGCCACTGAGAATGCAAACATGACAAATTGACGTGCTTGTAACTCTAATGGGTTGAAGATTGATGAACGGTATGGACCATTAGGAGATGGATTTGTCAGGTGGATCCGTTCGAGCAGTGACTGGAGAGCCTGGCGTATTTTCTTTTCACGCTGCGAGCCAAGATAAAGGGGAAGGTAGAAATTAAATTTCAGGCGGGGTGCGGGGTGGGGGCTCAGGAATATCTCACCACTTTATGAATCATAGCACGACTTAGCAAACCAGGAGGTGTTAAAGTCATGAATGCAATGATAGCCCCGGAGACAAAGTGCACTAGGGTCAGTCTCTGTAGGTTCCCATCTGTCCAAGCTCTTTCTCTCTCTCACACATTCCACCTTTTGTATGCATCCCTCACTTATTTTGAAAGGCTGCACTATCGGATGATAGAGATTCATGTGATCCCGACTGTTAACTCCCACTGTTATATCAGTACTGTTTTGCATAGAATTTAAGTGTTTTACTCTGAAGTGGGTTTGAATTATTTAGAAGCTTTTACAAAAGGTGACTTTTATTTTACTTTATTATCTGCATTTATGGCACGGTTTCAAGCAAATTGCTCAGTAGCATGTTGGCACCATTGCAGAAAGAATGACACAAATAATGTTAATGTACGTAGGCAGGTTCGGAAGCTCTTCAATAAAAACAAAATAAAGTGCGTGATATTTGTTGGCATGCAATCGCCTTAGCTGTGTACAGCTTTCTTTCCAATTTTGTTCACTCAAGACAATAGAGCAATATAATGAAATGTTGGAAGTGTAGTGGGATCAGCGGGGGAGACTCCTGATATTGGAAGCGAAATGTTGACTATGGTCTGATATAGAGTTAAGCAGTCTTGAAACAAAATGAACACCCCTTCAGAGGCATAAAAATAGAAATCGAGAAAGGATGAGAAAGCAGGAATTTGAGATGAATGATAAAGTGAGGGCTAGGTATAAGAGATATAAACACACTGCCAAGAATTGTGAAGGTAAAGTAAGAGTGTGGAATGTAAAAGACACAAACCAAAACACAAGTGGGAAGAAGAATGTTGGATGGGAGATAAGCATAAGATGCTGCAGTAAGCAAGGGTGAGCAAGAAGCAGTGGACTGGGAGAGATAGGTGGGCTGGAGAATAAATCCGCGTGAAGAATAAGTACAAAAGAGAGGGTAAAAAGTGTTGAAGTGAAAAAATTCCTATTGAACCCACTATTTCTACAGACTATATACAATCTATCGTATCACAGACTATATACAATCTACAGACTGTATACAATCTACAGACTATATATACACAATCTACAATTACACACTGTATACAATCTACAAACTACATACAATCTACTATATCACAGACTCTTCCCCACTTATATAATTTTGAGACAAAATTGTAAAATAACAATTCTGATCCTCAGAGGCCATTGAGTGAAAGTTCAGAGTATTTCTCCAATGTGCATGTTCCTTTATTAGTTGAAGTTGTACCTGGATTATCAGGGAATCTCAGTGCTTCCAAATGATACCCCAATTGCTTCAGGTGATTGCAATTACTCTCCCATGGATCTTCCTGATGATCCCCTCTGAGTTTTCTATAAGATTTGAGATGGCTATATCTCTCCAATATTTTCAACACAATCTTTGAAGACTGCTACACATAATCCAGGGCAGAAAGTGAGGTCCATCTTTAAAGCCGTGCCCATTTGGGAAAGAATGTTGGATCGGTAGGAGAAGACATTGGAGAATCCCAGATGAACCATGACCCCTAATCCAGCTTCACAGTAACAGCTGTTACTACTCTGCAAATTCATTTATGTAATTTGTTGGGAGTGAGTTATATAGTATTTTAAACTTTACTAATTCGGGTTTTCTTTTGAAGGCATCAAACTTTCTCCCTGACGCACCGCTCTGGGATAGCTAAAAGGGTGGATTAGAATCAACATCAACTTATATTTATACAGCTCTTCACAATGTAGATTTCCAATAGAAAAGCAGTTGCTGAATATAGGAAGGTCTTTTGTCCTAATTGACGTGGTTGTCTGTCAGAGCCCTAAAACAGGCTATTAGTTTCCCACACATGCTGTGTGGAATATACAGGATCCCCTATTAAAAAGGCTTACAATTCATATGCTATTTCATTGTCAATACAGACTATGCTCCGCCTCCCGCCATCAAAGCCATAGGAGGATCGCATTGCTATATTTAGAAGACAAGGATGACCAGAAAGAGGCAAGCACGCACACTGGGGATGAAATTGAACTTGACTGGAGATGCAAAACAGGCGGATTTGTTTTTCCCGCCCGTTACACCACACACCCGATATTTAGTTCTGTTGAAGTCATTTGAACCGAAATGTGCTGGGGCCTATAACGGGCGATCGATGCAATTCCACCTGTTTTGCCTCCCCGCCCATGTACAATTTCATCCCCCATCATTTTATACTTGAACCCAAAGAGAAATAGGATGAAAGGACAGTGGCTCCAGGTCTAGTATAACAGGTGAATTGATCTGCTCTGAAATTAAAACCCTTGAGGTTCTGGAATATCTATGCCGAGATGATCTTTATGAATGCCTTTCAACATCAATGGAAACTACAGCTACTAAAACTAATGGTTCCACAAAGGTCATCATTATCTTGAAGAATTGGCCACTACTTGTTACCGTTGAAAGGATCCTGCCTGATTATGTCCTCTACAATATTAAATGGACCCATTCTTATTTAGGAGCTAGGACTTTTGTATAGATTTCAAAATCTGTGTTGAAGGTCAAGGTGCGTTGGTAAGTGTTATAAAGCAGAGAATCTTTCCAAGGGTTGGAAGGAACGAGGCTTAGGGCAAGGAAATGAGATTTGAGAAGAGATTTACTTGCAAGAACCTTCTTAAAAACCTGAAGCAACAAGGTGAAATATTAATTGCTTATGAATGCCATCCAGATGATTTGCCATTTTTTTTCCCTTATCTTCAGTGTTGTTGAAGTATGATTGCACTCAAAGCTTTAGTCAACTTTCTACTGGTTGTGGAATCAGAGAACCATTCCTCAAGTGCACTCCTGAAAACTTCTAGTTAATCCCTTGAACCTAAAATTCCCTAGAACGAACACTATAAGCAGTAGCGGAATAAACCATCAGTCTGTGACTTTACAACCAGTTTGAAGTTTACTGCAGCTGACAAAGATTAAAAATAAAGTGACAAAAGACACATTGAACATTAAACCCATAAAGAATCTTGAGTGTACAAGATACTCCCCAATGTCAGAGGTTTAATCTTATGCTGACATACACCCAGCCAAGACTGAGATTAAATATTACAGTGGTAAAAAATGCTTTTAAAAGCAAATATTGATAACACACAATTAAGAAACTGCATTGATATTTTACATATAATATTTATTGACCGTTAGTTACAAATAATTCTAATACATTCTGTTTTGCATGCTCCTGTATATAATAATGTTGTAGCTGGATTTTCTATTCATGTTTCTTGGCTGTGAATGGTGTAATATTAGGATGATGTCTGAGTTCCTTTTGTAACCACACAGTCAAGAATTGAAAGGGCTATCTGACATGTTAAATTATGATGTATATCTGCTGTGGATCGGGTTGATAGTCAAGCATCTTATAGGCTGGTATCGCTGGGAACAGGAAATATCTAGCTTCCCAACTCCTTTTGATAACCGATTGCACAGCATTTATTGTAGTTACGGAGAAGCCTAAGGCCTAGTTGACCTTCCCTCCTAGCTGATGGGTGCCATGTTGAAGCATGATCCTATGTAAGGGAACAAAGTATGTTATTCCTTATCTTTGCCAACATTTATCTATTCATAGTAACTTACAATATATTTATATATTTAATGAAAACAGCCAAATAGGGATTACAGTGGTATTTTTTTCCCTCATTTGATATTTACACTTTCTAAATTATAAACAATATATTTTAGAATCACAAACAGCTTATCCAATTGAGTTCTTGATTGTTTTGGAAGAGCAAAGAGGGCTGAAGTAAGGGCCAATTAAGTTGTTTATCTTAAACATTGGTCGCAAATCCACTTCAGATTTTGAAGACTCATATCTTGCAGAATATATTATCTGTCTTTTAAGTGAGCTTGTGCATACAGTGATAAAATCTGAGGAAAATGTTATTTTATTGATATGTTATATTCACAAAATGTCATCCTGGCAGAGTTCATAGTAACTATTATTTGACATAAACTTGTTATAATCTCAGCATGTTGAGAAGATAAATATTTGATAGCTGTAATATTTGTTGAGAGCTACATTATTTTTGAGGTATGAGCTCATAGAATCATATAGCACAGAAAGAGGCCATTCGGCCCATCGTGCCTGTGCCGGCTCCTTGAAAGTGCTAGCCAATTAGTCCCACTCCCCTGCCTTTTCCCCATAGCCCTGCAAATTTTTCCCCTTCAAGTATTTATCCAATTCCCTTTGGAAAGTTATTATTCAATCTGCTTCCACCGCCCTCTCAGGCAGTGCATTCCAGATCATTACAGCTCGCTGCGTAAAAACATTTCTCCTCACTTCCCTCCTGGTTCTTTTGTCAATACCTTAAATCTGTGTCGTCTTGTTACTGACCATCTGGCCAATGGAAACAGATTTCTCTGCATTAGCAGTCCAGACCTGATATGAGAGACCAATTTAAATGGATCACTGAATTTTTCTTTGGGGTCACCATTGCTGAACAGTGTTTATGCTTTGGTGTGATTGACTACTTTGTGTTTCTATTATCCTCCATTTGTTCCAGACCTGATGTACAGAGTAGAACTTGCAGGCGGCCTGGGAGCAATCCTTCTCCTCATCACCTTCCTTGTAATTATATACAAATGCTACAACATCGAAATGATGCTTTTTTACCGGAGCCATTTTGGAAGTGATGAAACAGAAGATGGTATGTAGACACACATTTTGACGATATAATGCTTCTCCTACATTATGTGGCAATTCTTTTTTCTGGAGTCGATGTATTTTTTTCAGGAGTTTGGGTTTTTACACGTTACGGCTGTGATTTTATTTTTTTTGCAAGCTCAGCTCCTCACAGGCCATTCGTGTAACCATTTTTCATCAGAAAATATAAGTGAGATAAAATGTTCTATTACCCAAAAGCAAAGTCCTCTTGACAGGCTTCTGTATACTATATAATACTTTAATTTAACAAAATGTCTCACCATAGGCTGTTGTCATATTTTTCATAACACCAATCACAGTACAGCAGCTTTTGCGTTGTATGATACTTCCCCACATGACAACTCTACCACCAAGTAATTTATGTAGACAAAATAAGTTGTTAAGTTCCACGGCCCTGTTCTATTTTTTTTTTCCAAGCACTCAATTTTTCTAATGCTGGCCGCTGAAAATGACCATCAATTACTTAAGCCAGTGACACTGCCAAAAAAAAAGAATTTTGTTGTTTAATAAATGACAGAATATAGGGGCTCAATTTTGAAAGCAAAGTCCGGGTGCGTTGGGGGCGGGGGAGGGCAAAGAAAATCGGAGAAATCTGGAGCGGGCAGGGTTCCCGGCTCCAACACGATGAAGAGTGCACACGACCCAGCGTCATCTGGGTGTGCGCGCGGTCCCGAACCCGGAGGTCCTGCCGGCAATTAAAGCCAGCGGGACGATATTTAAACAAGCAAATTTAACTCATTGAGGTGCTTAAAGTAGTTTATTTTTGACATATTGGCCACTTACAAAGATTTTGACCTTGCCTGGGTGGCTTTCCCGCGGCTTCCGATTCACGCATGGTAAAACCAGGCAGGAAGGGTCGGATCAGGTAAAAAGAAACTAAATAAATTAAATAAAATTACATTTCCCATTGTAAAAAAATAAATAAACATACCTTACACATGATGTCACCTGCACCCTTTGCTCCAATATCCGCTGTCTCTCCCCCACCCTCAGCTTCCGATATCCGACGTCTCTCTCCCCCCGATATCCGACGTCTCTCTCCCCCCGATGTCCGATGTCTCTCTCTCTCCCCCGCTCCGATGTCCGATGTCTCTCCCCCCACCCCGACGATGTCCGATGTCTTCCCCCCTCCGATCTCTGTCTTCCCCCCTCCACTCTCTTGCAACGGGTAACGAGTTCTCTCTCTCTCTTTCTCCTCCCCCCCCCCCCCCCCACCCCCACTTCGGATATGCTGCTCCTGTCGGCAGCCAACCTGTCAATCAGGCTGGCTACCATGCGCAAAACCCAGAAGAGGCTTTAATTAGCCTCATTAGGGTTGCGATCGCACCCCGCCTACTTCCCTTCTGGGTTTGGCTCTTGCAAATCACACCCCCACCCCGCTGCTATCCCGCCACCCTTTTAAAATTGAGGCCCAGATGTTTTGTGATTTGTTGCTGTGAGTTAAGGAGTGAGAAATGACAGGAACAATTTGCTCTTGTGTCTGATCATCACAAAATCCAAACTTTAAAAAGTCCTTGTGTATAAGTTACCATCTTATTGTTTTGGCTGCTATTTTGGTGTTAAAACAATAGATATGCTAGTTGGTCCTTATGAACTGAAACGGGTATGACATATAATCATATTGTATGGTGGATGGACTCTTTATTATATTCAAATAATTTATTTACAGGTACCCAGAACATCTCTTGTGCTTCTCTGACTTTTAAGGCAGAGAATGATCTTGTTCCTTTGCTCATTTGTTCCACAGGAGTTAAGTCTGAGTGCCGGTAATATCTTCAGTAACACTTCATTACTTTTAGATTATGCTAGCAGATTTCCCCTGGCATTGCTGATGGTGAGTCAAAGGGCACACTAATGTGTGACATCTGAACGATAACAGGAAATAAGTGTGAGGCTTACAGACAGTATGTGCTGTACACAAGGCATTAAATATGTGAGATAGTATATTTAATATATGACCTTTATTTACTTCTTGATGTCATAAATACTGTACAAGAGTTCTATTTGCCAAGTTCTCAGTGCAAATTCCTTTAAACCACCACAACCCGAATGGGGCTAAACCTGATGTTTTCGGTTTTTAAGTGTTGAAGGAGTGCTTTTTGAGATTGAGTAAAACAAGAGCAGCGTCAAAACACAGAAACAGGTTAGCAAGTCAGTACAGGAAGCCATATGCTATGGCAGAATTAACGAGGCCTGTTTTAACAGGTCTCACTATGCATACAGTAGAGTTAAGAAGAAAGACCATGAATCATGGACATCTGAAATAAAACCAGAAAATGTTGGAAATGTGCAGAAAGACTGGACAGGGCTTCAACGTCAAAAATCAAACAAATACTTGTGTTGTACGTAATAACATCTTCAACTCCCAGCAGACAACCTTCTAGAGCAATACATCATTGCATCTGGTAACAATACACCTGCTTTTACCTGCTACGGAATGTGATAAAGAGACTGAGCCAAGATTATATCCTCCTGTTTATTATCAGGCTGTGCTGCGGATTGTCAGTCAAACTCTGCCAAGGCATCTAGAGAATGGCTTTTTTCCTCCAGAATCCCAAAAATTACCAGGCACTGTAGCTCTAATCGGCTTCTTAGTGGAATGCAGTGTTTAATCTTTGATGGTATAATAGCTTACATGTTCATACCTAGCTCTCGGGCATTCCTGATCAGGTGACTAGAGTAATCAACACTAGATGATTTTCACAGTACTTCTTTGCTACTTTACTTCTTACAAATATAATCATAGTTTTCCATGGGATTTTGCAGTATTATTGATTTTACATTCTATAACATATTCCGTCTATCTAAGTTTCCCATAAACAATGATTTAGACACATAATCGATGCCCTCAGAAAGTCATGAGTTCAAGCCCCACTACAGGATTTGATCACGTAATCTAGACTGACATTTCAATGCTGTACTGAAGGAGTATTGCAATGTTGGAGGTACCATCCTTGGAGACGTTAAACCAATACCTTGTCTGTCTGTTCAGGTGGACATAAAATGTCCCATGGCAGGAGAACTCACACGGTGTCCTGGCCAACATTTATCCCTCAACCAACATTAAATTAATTGATCATTCATCTCATTGCTGTTTGTGGGACCTTGCTGTGCGTAAATTGGCTGCCATGATTCCTGCATTACAACAGTGATTAATGTTCAAAAGTAATTAATTGGCTGTGAAGCATTTTAGGACTCCCAAGGACATGGAAAGTGCTATGTAAGTCCCGTTCATCCATCACCTCTGTGCTCGCTGACCTACATTGCCTCCAGGTCCAGCAACGCCTCGATTTTAAAATTCTCATCCTTGTGTTCAAATCCCACCATGGCCTCGCCTCTCCCCATCTCTGTAATCTCTGCCAGCCCTACAGTCCTCTGAGATTTCATATTATTTACTCATAAATCTATAAACAAACATGAGGATGAAGCTGATTCTCTGAGAAGGGATGCACTGCTTCTGTGAAATTTTCCATCTAGTGACAAAATTCAGAATTGACCAAAGTCATCAGCGAGGCTGGGATTCGATCCCCAAAATAATGTGGGATCTTTTACTTGCACCTGAGATGACAGACGGGGTCTCTGTTTAACGCTTTATCCAAAAGACAGCACCTCCAACAGTGCATCGCTCCCTCACTGCTGCACTGAAGTGTCAGCCTGGATTATGTGCTCAAGTCACAGGCAAGAGTCCTACCAACTGAGTCATGGCTGACAGACTTTTAAGCAATAAATGGTTTTATTTAAATATGATGTACGAATGAACAATACACAGTTTAACTGTGATAATTATATTTCTCTATACACCTCGATATAGAACACAACAAAGATGTAACTCATTTTCTCGTTAAACATGTATCTTCAAACAAAAGACCACTTAATGTAAAGTCCCTTCAGCCTATCTTCCAGGGTTGCCAACTCTGGTTGGACATATTCATGGAGGTTTCATCACATGACCTCCAGCCGCCAACCACCCCGCCCCCACACTCCGGCTATTGGTTACCCGACATGTCCATCCTCATGTGCACCACCTTTCCACGTCAATCAGAAAGTGAATAGACACTTCATTTCCCAATTGAATGATTCTTCACTATCAGTCATGTTTTCCCCATGTACGATATTTGTATAATTAATGAACAATTTAATAAAGCCCCTATGATTTTTCTCCAGGTTTGCTCACAACAGTGACCTGGAGATTAGTCTTTAATTCCTAGTGAATCCAGGGCAATCCTGGAGTGTTGGGAACCCTACCACCTCCCCCTGGGAAGACGAACATTAATTTTAGACACATAGTTTACAGTTGGTGACTGCAAATTTCAAGCACTCTCTCACTGACCCAAGACTAAATGCACATAGTTTTTACAGCTAACTTAATTTCTGCAGCAAGAAAAAATACATTGATCTCAACTTAACAGCAAAAAGTGATACCTGGAATCTATTGCATATTGCACCTGCAAATAATCAGTCTCTGTGACCTTTGATACACCACAGACAAAGGTTGAAGACTGAGGTATTGTTTCCTTCATCAACCTTTTGACCTTAGGAGCAAGATGATGATAATCCTGTTGTTTCTACCGTTAGGATGTTCTTCTCTTTCATGGGTATTACTTAGCTGGTAAAATTAGCAAAATATGATAATAAAAGACAGAGCGAACTTACAACTAGACTCCTGGCTCCACTCTTCACTGTAGCGTACTGGTTACGTGGAACAGCTGTTGGAGCATAACAGTTTTGAAAAAGCAGCAGATACTGTGTTAACACCTGGAAAAAATATTGGTGAAAAGCAAGATTGGAGATTGTAAGGATAAGTGTAGGCAAAAGATAATCGAATCACTTATGGTGTAGAATGGTTCATGAACTGCTCCGGTCATGGGATGCCTTAGAAAAGCAATTGGACAGGATTGAAGAATGAAGGATGGAAGGTTGGATAGATATTCTATATCTTTGGTTGATGACCTCTGGGGTCAGATAGGTTTTAAGAACATAAGAACATAAGAAATAGGAGCAGGAGTAGGCCAAACGGCCCCTCGAGCCTGCTCCGCCATTCAATAAGATCATGGCTGATCTGATCCTAACCTCAAATCTAAAGAACACAAGAAGCAGGAGCAGGACCCGGCCACTCACCCCTGGGCCCGCTCCGCCACCCACAGGGCCTTGACCGATCCGAACTCAGCTTCATGTCCAATTTCCTGCCTGCTCCCCGTAACCCCTAATTCCCTTTACTTCTAGGAAACTGTCTATTTCTGTTTTAAATTTATTTAATGATGTAGCTTCCACAGCTTCCTGGGGCAGCAAATTCCACAGACCTACTACCCTCTGAGTGAAGAAGTTTCTCCTCATCTCAGTTTTGAAAGAGCAGCCCCTTATTCTAAGATTATGCCCCCTAGTTCTAGTTTCACCCATCCTTGGGAACATCCTTACCGCATCCACCTGATCAAGCCCCTTCACAATCTTATATGTTTCAATAAGATCGCCTCTCATTCTTCTGAACTCCAATGAGTAGAGTCCCAATCGACTCAGCCTCTCCTCATATGTCCACCCCCTCATCCCCGGGATTAGCCGAGTGAACCTTCTTTGTACTGCCTCGAGAGCAAATATGTCTTTTCTTAAGTATGGACACCAAAACTGTATGCAGAATTCCAGGTGCGGTCTCACCAATACCTTATATAACTGCAGCAATACCTCCCTGTTTTTATATTCTATCCCCCGAGCAATAAAAGCCAACATTCCATTGGCCTTCTTGATCACCTGCTGCACCTGCATACTAACTTTCTGATTTTCTTGCACTAGGACCCCCAGATCCCATTGTACTGCAGTACTTTCCAGTTTCTCGCCATTAAGATAATAACTTGCTCTCTGATTTTTCCTGCCAAAGTGCATAACCTCACATTTTCCAATATTGTATTGCATCTGCCAAATCTCCGCCCACTCACCCAGCCTGTCTATATCCCCTTGTAGGTTTTTTATGTCCTCCTCACTCTCTACTTTCCCTCCCATCTTTGTATCATCTGCAAACTTTGATATGTTACACTTGGTCCCCTCCTCCAAATCGTTAATATAGATTGTAAAGAGTTGCGGACCCAGCACCGACCCCTGCGGAACACCACTGGCTACTGGTTGCCAGTCCGAGAATGAACCATTTATCCCAACTCTCTGCTTCTTGTTAGATAACCAATCCTCCACCCATGCCAGAATATTACCCCCAATCCAGTGATTCTTTATCTTGAGCAATAATCTTTTATGTGGCACCTTGTCGAATGCCTTCTGGAAGTCTAAATACACTACATCCACTGGTTCCCCATTATCCACCCTGTACGTTATGTCCTCAAAGAACTCAAGCAAATTTGTCAGACATGACTTCCCCTTCATAAAGCCATGCTGACTTTGTCCTATTAAATTATGTTTATCTAAATGTTCCGTTACTGTCTCCTTAATAATAGACTTCAAAATTTTACCCACCACAGATGTTAGGCTAACTGGCCTATAATTTCCAGCCTTCTGCCTACTACCCTTTTTAAATAAGGGTGTTACATTAGCAGTTTTCCAATCTGCCGGGACCTTTGCTGAGTTCAGAGAATTTTGAAAAATTATTACCAAAGCATCCACAATCCCTACTGCCACTTCCCTCAAGACCCTAGGATGTAAGCCATCAGGTCCAGGGGATTTATCCGCCTTGAGTCCCATTATTTTACTGAGTACCAATTCCTTAGTGATTTTAATCGTATTTAGCTCCTCCCCCCCCCCCTCGAGCCCCCTGTTTGTCCAGTGTTGGGATATTCTTAGTGTCCTCTACCGTAAAGACTGAAACAAAATATTTGTTCAGCATTTTTGCCATCTCCATGTTTCCCACCATTAATTTCCCGGTCTCATCCTCGAAGGGACCTACGTTTGCCTTAGCCACCCTTTTTCTTTTTATATAACTGTAGAAACTCTTGCTATCTGTTTTTATATTTTTTGCTAATTTATTTTCATAATCTATCTTCCCTTTCTTAATCAATCCTTTAGTTACTTTTTGCTGTCTTTTGAAGACTTCCCAATCTTCTATCCTCCCACTAAGTTTGGCTACCTTATATGTCCTTGTTTTTAGTCGGATACTATCCTTGATTTCTTTACTTAGCCACAGATGGCTGTCATTTCTTTTACACCCTTTTTTCCGCAGTGGAATATATATTTTTTGAAAGTTGTAAAATAACTCCTTAAATGAACACTACTGCTCATGTACCGTCTTACCCTTTAATCTATTTTCCCAGTCCACTTTAATCAATTCCGCTCTCATACCATCATAGTCTCCTTTATTCAAGCTCAGTACGCTTGTTTGAGAACCAACCTTTTCACCCTCTAATTGGATATGGAATGTAACCATGTTATGGTCACTCATTCCAAGGGGATCCTTAACTAGGACATTATTAATTAATCCTGGCTCATTACACAGGACCAGGTCCAAGGTTGCTTGCCTCCTTGTAGGATCAGTTACACACTGCTCAAGAAATCCATCCCTAATACACTCAATAAACTCTTCCTCAACGCTGCCCTGCCCAATTTGATTTGTTCTGTTAATAAGATAGTTAAAATCCCCCATAATTATAGCTGTTCCCTTATTACATGCCCCGACTATTTCCTGATTAATACTTCTTCCAGCAGAGTTGCAACTATTAGGAGGCCTATATACTACGCCCACTTGTGTTTTTTTCCCCTTATTATTCCTTATCTCTACCCAAACTGTTTCATTATCCTGATCCTTTGTCCCAATATAATTTCTCTATATTACAGTGATTCCTTCCTTTATTAACATAGCCACCCCACCTCCCCTTCCTTCCTGCCTGTCCTTCCTGATTGTTAAATAACCTGGCATATTTAATTCCCAGTCGTTGTCACCCTGCAGCCATATTTCTGTAATGGCCACAAGATCATACCCATACGTAGTTATTTGTGCCGTTAACTCATCCATTTTGTTGCGAATGCTATGTGCATTCAGATAAAGAACTTTCAATTATGTTTTGTGACACTTAGTTCCTGCTTTTTCCTTTTTTAACACTTTACCTTTTACTCCATACCTTCTGTCCCTTCCTGACACGCTTTCCTCTGTCTCCCTGCTCAGGTTCCCAACCCCCTGCCACTTTCGTTTAAACCCTCCCCAACAGCACTAGCAAACACTCAGTGTCATAAAGTTGAATAAATTGGGTAGAGTCCACGGTAGGGTAAAGCGAATATGGTCCATAGAAGGAATGAGCGTGAAAGCCCAAATTACCTTTTTTCATTCCATTTTATTTTCTGGGATATTCTTTCCTCAACTACCATCTAGACTTGCATTCCATGACCAACTGACACTCATTAGTACTGGCACCATTGCCACACTGTTGAATCTTCTTTCTTTCATCCCAATCATAGAGTCATAGAGTCATAGAGTTATACAGGGCGGATAGAGGCCCTTCGGCCCATCGTGTCCGCGCCGGCCATCAGCCCTGTCTACTCTAATCCCATATTCCAGCATTTGGTCCGTAGCCTTGTATGCTATGGCATTTCAAGTGCTCATCCAAATGCTTCTTGAATGTTGTGAGGGTTCCTGCCTCCACAACCCTTTCAGGCAGTGAGTTCCAGACTCCAACCACCCTCTGGGTGAAAAAGTTCTTTCTCAAATCCCCTCTAAACCTCCCGCCTTTTACCTTGAATCTATGTCCCCTTGTTATAGTACCCTCAACGAAAGGAAAAAGCTCCTTAGTATCCATCCTATCTGTGCCCCTCATAATTTTGTACACCTCAATCATGTCCCCCCTCAGCCTCCTCTGCTCCAAGGAAAACAAACCCAATCTTCCCAGTCTCTCTTCATAGCTGAAGCGCTCCAGCCCTGGTAACATCCTGGTGAATCTCCTCTGCACCCTCTCCAAAGCGATCACATCCTTCCTGTAGTGTAGCGACCAGAACTGCACACAGTACTCCAGCTGTGGCCTAACCAGTGTTTTATACAGCTCCATCATAACCTCCTTGCTCTTATATTCTATGCCTCGGCTAATAAAGGCAAGTATCCCATATGCCTTCTTTACCACCTTATCTACCTGTTCCGCCGCCTTCAGGGATCTGTGAACTTGCACACCAAGATCCCTCTGACCCTCTGTCTTGCCTAGGGTCCTCCCATTCATTGTGTATTCCCTTGCCTTGTTAGTCCCTCCAAAGTGCATCACCTCGCACTTTTCCGGGTTAAATTCCATTTGCCACTGTTCCGCCCATCTGACCAACCCATCTATATCGTCCTACAGACTGAGGCTATCCTCCTCGCTATTTACCACCCTACCAATTTTTGTATCCTCAGCGAACTTACTGATCATACCTTTTACATTCATATCCAAGTCATTAATGTAGACCACAAACAGCAAGGGACCCAGCACCGATCCCTGTGGTACCCCACTGGCCACAGGCTTCCAGTCACAAAAACAACCTTCGACCATCACCCTCTGCCTTCTGCCACTAAGCCAGTTTTGTATCCAAAGTGCCAAGGCACCCTGGATTCCATGGGCTCGTACCTTCTTGACCAGTCTCCTGTGGGGGACTTTATCGAAGGCCTTACTGAAATCCATGTATACCACATCCACTGCGTTACCCTCATCCACACGCCTAGTCACCCCCTCAAAAAATTCAATCAAATTAGTCAGACATGATCTTCCCTTGACAAATCCCTTGCTTCTCCAAGTGGAGACTAATTTTGTCCTTCAGAATTTTTTCCAATAATTTTCCTACCACTGATGTTAGGCTCACTGGCCTGTAGTTCCCTGGTTTTTCCCTACTCCCCTTCTTGAATAATGGTATTACATTAGCGGTTCTCCAGTCCTCTGGCACATTCCCTGTGGCCAGAGAGGTTCTGAATATATGTGTCAGAGCCCCCGCAATCTCCTCCTTTGCCTCACACAGTAGCCTGGGATACATTTCGTCCGGGCCTGGGGATTTATCCATTTTTAGGCCTGCTAAAACCGCCAATACCTCCTCCCGCTCGATGTTAATATGTTCGAGTATATCACAGTCCCCCTGCCGTATTTCTATGTCTACATCGTCCTTCTCCATAGTGAAAACAGATGCAAAAAATTCATTTAGAACCCCTCCTACATCTGCCGGCTCCACACACAGATTGCCATTTTTGTCCCTAATGGGTCCTATTTTTTCCCTAGTCATCCTCTTACCCTTAATATACTTATAAAACATCTTAGGATTTTCCTTTATTTTGCTCGCCAGTGTTATTTCATGGCCCCTCCTTGATCTCCTAATTTGTTTTTTAAGTATCCCCCTGCACTTTTTGTACTCCTCTCGGGCTTCCTCCGTCTTTAGCCTTTTGTATCTGCCAAAAGCCCTCCTTTTTTTCCTAATCCATTCTCGTATATCCCCTAACATCCAAGGTTCCCTGGAGTTCTTGGAACCACCCTTGACCTTTACGGGAACATGTTGCCATTGTATGGTCTCAATCTCCCTTCTGAAAGACTCCCATTGCTCCGATGCGGATTTTCCTACAAGCAGCTGATCCCAGTCCATTTTGGCCAGATCCTGCCTTATCCTATTAAAATCGGCCTTCCCCCAATTTAGAACCTTTATTTCCAGCCCCTCCCTGTCCTTTTCCATGACCACGTTAAATCTCACCAAATTATGGTCACTGTCACCAAAGTGCTCACCTACTAGCACTTCTTCCACTTGGCCGGCCACATTCCCTAGAATTAGGTCCAGTACCGCCCCCTCTCTTGTAGGACTTTCTACATGCTGGCTCAAAAAGCTTCCTGGATGCACGTTAAGAATTTTGTACCCTCTAAGCCTTTTACACTTGTACGGGGTTTCTTTTTTACTGTTTCTCGGGCTTATAATAGGTCAGCCAGTTATGTTTTCCTGAGCTGCCCTGCCCGCAGTGCGGTTGCGAATCGCTTACCCCTTCCTGATTCTGAGCTGAGGACTTATCGAGTGGTAACAAAGACAGACAAACAGACCAGTGGATTGGTACAAGGAAAACCAATGTTTATTAATAAGAAAACTAAAACTACAAGGTAAACAGTATAATACAGAAGATAAAGAAATCGCTATGGATGTAATACAGTCTTACACTTATCGGGTTGAAAGAAACAGACACATCGAGGGAAAATTCTAAAATCACAAGTTCAGCAATATCCCTTAACCCCCAACCTTACACTTATGCTAGGTTGTCTTGTGGCAGCCAGAAAATTAATGCTCACCGGTGAAAACAGATGAAAAGGCCTGGCCCCTGTGCCTGCTGCTGCCGTCGACATGTGGTTGCGAGGTTTACTGGATGGCTTCCTTCTTAGTTGCTAGCAGACAGACAGGACAGGGCCAAGAGGCGAAGAGAACAGCCACACCGCCAGAAATATACTGGGCAGCTTCATTTATACCCTCTTGGTAACAGGTTTTTTCATACCTTATCAGCTTGCTTCATTGTTTGATTTAAGCACGAAACGTAAGACAAAGGACCTCATCTCTGGCCCATTTACATTATGGCCGTTTCCTGTATCGATCTGTATGCTAACTGCTTTACCATTGTTCCGAATGTACCTTGATGGTTCACCTTTTGTCCTGCGATCACTTCCTCCTCGAATTTTGATGTGTTGGGCGGCCATGTTGATAGCTTGCCTCAGGGCTAGAATGCAGCTGCATTCATAGAATCATAGAATCATAGAAGTTACAACATGGAAACAGGCCCTTCGGCCCAACATGTCCATGTCGCCCAGTTTATACCACTAAGCTAGTCCCAATTGCCTGCACTTGGCCCATATCCCTCGATACCCATCTTACCCATGTAACTGTCCAAATGCTTTTTAAAAGACAAAATTGTACCCGCCTCTACTACTGCCTCTGGCAGCTCGTTCCAGACACTCACCACCCTTTGAGTGAAAAAATTGCCCCTCTGGACCCTTTTGTATCTCTCCCCTCTCACCTTAAATCTGTGCCCCCTCGTTATAGACTCCCCTACCTTTGGGAAAAGATTTTGACTATCGACCTTATCTATGCCCCTCATTATTTTATAGACTTCTATAAGATCTCCCCTTAACCTCCTACTCTCCAGGGAAAAAAGTCCCAGTCTGTCTAACCTCTCCCTGTAAGTCAAACCATCAAGTCCCGGTAGCATCCTCGTAAATCTTTTCTGCACTCTTTCTAGTTTAATAATATCCTTTCTATAATAGGGTGACCAGAACTGTACACAGTACTCCAAGTGTGGCCTCACCAATGCCCTGTACAACTTCAACAAGACATCCCAACTCCTGCATTCAATGTTCTGACCAATGAAACCAAGCATGCTGAATGCCTTCTTCACCACCCTATCCACCTGTGACTCCACTTTCAAGGAGCTATGAATCTGTACTCCCAGATCTCTTTGTTCTATAACTCTCCCCAACGCCCTACCATTAACGGAGTAGGTCCTGGCCCGATTCGATCTACCAAAATGCATCACCTCACATTTATCTAAATTAAACTCCATCTGCCATTCATCGGCCCACTGGCCCAATTTATCAAGATCCCGTTGCAATCCTAGATAACCTTCTTCACTGTCCACAATGCCACCAATCTTGGTGTCATCTGCAAACTTACTAACCATGCCTCCTAAATTCTCATCCAAATCATTAATATAAATAACAAATAACAGCGGACCCAGCACCGATCCCTGAGGCACACCGCTGGACACAGGCATCCAGTTTGAAAAACAACCCTCTACAACCACCCTCTGTCTTCTGTCGTCAAGCCAATTTTGTATCCAATTGGCTACCTCACCTTGGATCCCATGAGATTTAACCTTATGTAACAACCTACCTTGCGGTACCTTGTCAAATGCTTTGCTGAAGTCCATGTAGACCACGTCTACTGCACAGCCCTCATCTATCTTCTTGGTTACCCCTTCAAAAAACTCAATCAAATTCGTGAGACATGATTTTCCTCTCACAAAACCATGCTGACTGTTCCTAATTAGTCCCTGCCTCTCCAAATGCCTGTAGATCCTGTCCCTCAGAATACCCTCTAACAACTTACCCACTACAGATGTCAGGCTCACTGGTCTGTAGTTCCCAGGCTTTTCCCTGCCGCCCTTCTTAAACAAAGGCACAACATTTGCTACCCTCCAATCTTCAGGCACCTCACCTGTAGCGGTGGATGATTCAAATATCTCTGCTAGGGGACACGCAATTTCCTCCCTAACCTCCCATAACGTCCTGGGATACATTTCATCAGGTCCCGGAGATTTATCTACCTTGATGCGCGTTAAGACTTCCAGCACCTCCCTCTCTGTAATATGTACACTCCTCAAGACATCACTATTTATTTCCCCAAGTTCCCTAACATCCATGCCTTTCTCAACCGTTTAAAGAAACCTGTTTAAAGAAACCTGTCTGAGACACGAAACCTGCCAAGTTGTTGAGAATGCAATTTCAAATCTGCCGGTCCTCGGCCATGTGTCTGACTGCAGCCATTTTGAGAGACCTTGGATTTTTTAAAACAGTCACACCAGGGTTTCTTTAATAACTCCAATAAATCTTCGGGGTGGGGGGAACATGTGAAATTTTGCGAATCCCTTCACACTCTGAGTATCCCAGTTAATATTGGGGAAGTTGAAATCCCCCACTATTATTACCCTATTATTTGCACAATTTTCTGAGATTTGCCGACATATCTGTTCCTCTATCTCCCCCTGACTGTTTGGGGGCCTATAGTACACTCCCATCAAAGTGCTTGCCCCCTTTTTGTTTTTAAGCTCCACCCATATGGCCTCATTAGAGGAACCTGCTAATATATCATCCCTCCTTATGGCAGTAATTGATTCTTTAATTAATATTGCGACCCCCCCTCCTCTTATACCTCCCCCTCTGTCTCGCCTGAAGATTCTGTACCCCGGAATATTGAGCTGCCAGTCTTGCCCCTCCCTCAACCATGTCTCTGTGACAGCAACAATATCATACTCCCATGTGTTTATCAACACCTTCAGTTCATCCACCTTATTCGCAAGACTCCTTGCATTAAAATAGATGCCATCCAGCCTTGCCCTCACATATTTGCCCTGTCTTCCAAGCTGACTTGTTTTTTTCTCTATATTTGGCTGCACATCACCCCCTATTGTAGCTCCACTCTGTATCCCATCCCCCTGCCAAGTTAGTTTAAACCCCCCCCAACAGTGCTAGCAAACCTCCCCGCAAGGATATTTGTCCCGCTCTGGTTCAGATGCAACCCGTCCGACTTGTACAAGTCCCACCTTCCCCAGAAGCAGGCCCAGTGATCCAGGAAACTGAAACTCTCCCTCCTGCACCAACTCTTTAGCCACGCATTCATCTGTTCTATCCTCCTATTTCTATACTCACTAGCCCGTGGCACTGGGAGTAATCCAGAGATTACAACCTTTGAGGTCCTGCTCTTTAATCTGCTACCTAGCTCCCTAAATTCTTGATGCAGGACCTCATCTCCCTTCCTACCTATGTCGTTGGTCCCAATGTGGACCACGACCTCTGCCTGCTCCCCCTCCCCCTTGAGAATGCCCTGAAGCCGCTCAGTGACATCCATGACCCTGGCACCAGGGAGGCAACAAACCATCCTGGAGTCACGTTTATGGCCACAGAAACGCCTGTCTGTTCCCCTTACGATAGAATCCCCTACCACTATAGCTCTTCCACTCTTTTTCCTCCCAGCCTGTGCAGCAGAGCTACCCCTGGTGCCAGGAAGTTGGCTGCTGCTGCCTTCCCCTGATAAGTCATCCCCCTCAACAATATCCAAAGCGGTATATTTGTTTGAGAGGGGGACGGCCACAGGGGACCCCTGCACTGCCTGCCTGCTCTTCTTACTCTGCCTGGTGGTCACCCAATTACTTCCTGCCTGTACAACCTTTACCTGCGGTGTGACCATCTCACTAAACGTGCTATCCACGACGTTCTCAGCATCGCGAATGCTCCTTAATGAATCCATCCGCAGCTCCAGTGCCGCAATGCGGTTTGTCAGTAGCTGCAGCTGGATGCATTTCCCGCACACATGGTCGTCAGGGACACCGGAAGGGTCCCTGATTTCCCACATAGAGCAGGAAGAGCATAACACGGGGCTGGGCTGTCCTGACATGACTTACCCTTTAACTAATTAATTCAAATTAAATGAATCCCACCAATTTCACTTCAATTAAAAGGTATACTCAAGGTCCCTTGCTGAACAGCAGTCCCCCACTACACAACAGAGACCCGAGAATCCACAAACTCTAACCTTCATAATCATTTCCTATTGGTATTACTCTGATGCAGTGCCTTAGAATAAAGAGTGTGTAAACAATATAAATATTCCCAGATAGTTTTTCCTCTGTCTCCAGTGACTTTTGTCTTGTGCCGTGAGAACAGATTCTTTTTGGTTCATCATATTGGGCTGTATGTCAGAACTATTTCAGACAGTAGTTTATTCATTTACCTAAGTTGATTTATTCTCATTGAGAGAACTGTCAAGAAATCTACGTTCTGCATAGAGGAGAAAAGCAACAGTGCCTCGAGTGTTCCTGATGAAGGGCGTTCTGTGTTTTTATAGCAGTAACAAAGGTTTGGGCGATAATGCTGAAGTCATAGGAACATTGGAACAGGAGTTGGCCATTCAGCCCTTCGAGCCTGTTCTGCCATTCAATTAAATCATGGCTGATCTGAATGTAACTCCATCTATCCACCTTTGTTCTGTAACCCTTAAAATACCCTTGCCCAACAAAAATCTATCAATCTCAGTTACGAAATTTTCAACTGATGCCCAGTCTCAACAGCTTTATGGGGGAGTGAGTTCCAGATTTCCACTACCCTTTGTGTGATTTCACCCCTGTACGGCCCATCTCTAATTTTAAGGCTATGCCCCCTTGTTCTGGGCTCCCCCACCAGAGGAAATTGTTTCTCTCGATCGACATTATCAATTCCTTTGATCATCTTAAACACCTCAATTAGATGACTCCTTAATCTTCTATATTCAAGGGAATACAAGCTTAGGCTATGCAATTTGTCTTCATAATTTAATCCTTTTAACCTCGGTAAGGGGTACGGTAGCATAGCGGTTATGTTACTGGACTAATAATCCAGAAGCCTGGACTAATAATCCGGAGTTATGAGTTCAAATCCTGCCATGGTAGCTGGGGAATTTAAATTCAATTAATTAAATAAAACCTGGAATTAAAATACTAGTATCAGTAATGGTGGCCATGAAACTACCGGATTGTCGTAAAAACCCATCTGGTTCACTAATGTCCTTTAGGGAAGGAAACCTGCCGTCCTTACCCGGTCTGGCCTATATGTGACTCCAGACCCACAGCAATGTGGTTGATTCTTAATTGCCCTCTGAAATGGCCTAGCAAGCCACTCAGTTATAAAATCTCGCTAAAAAAAGTCACAATAAGAATAAAACCAGACGGACCACTAGGCACCGGACACGACAAAGGCAAACCAAGCCCAGTTGACCCTGCAAAGTCCTCCTCACTAACATCTGGGGACTTGTGCCAAAATTGGGAGAGCTGTCCCACAGACCAGTCAAGCAACAGCCTGACATAGCCATACTCACAGAATCATACCTTTCAGCCAACGTCCCAGACTCTTCCATCACCATCCCTGGGTATGTCCTGTCCCACCGGCAGGACAGACCCACCAGAGGTGGCGGTACAGTGATATACAGTCAGGAGGGCGTGGCCCTGGGAGTCCTCAACATTGACTCTGGACCCCATGAAATCTCATGGCATCATGGGAAACATGGGCAAGGAAACCTCCTGCTGATTACCACCTACCGTCCTCCCTCAGCTGATGAATCAGTCCGCCTCCATGTTGAACACCACTTGGAAGAAGCACTGAGGGTAGCAAGGGCACAGAATGTACTCTGGGTGGGGGACTTCAATGTCCATCACCAAGAGTGGCTTGGTAGCACCACTACTGGCCGAGCCCGAAAGGACATAACTGCGAGACTAGGCCTGCGGCAGGTGGTGAGGGAAAAACTTACTTGACCTCGTCCTCACCAATCTACCTGTCGCAAATTCATCTGTCCATGACAGTATTGGTAGGAGTGACAACCGCACAATCCTTGTGGAGAAGAAGTCCCATCTTCACACTGAAGACACCATCCAACGTGTTGTGTACCACCGTGCTAAATGGGATGGGATAGATTCAGAACAGATCTAGCAGCTCAAAACTGGGCCTCCATGAGGCGCTGTGGGCCATCAGCAGCAATAGAATTGTATTCCAGCACAATCTGTAACCTCATGGCCCAGCATATTCCTCACTCTACCATTACCAACATGCCAGGGGATCAACCCTGGTTCAATGAGAAGTGCAGAAGAGCATGCCAGGAGCAGCACCAGGCGTACCTAAAAATGAGGTGCCAACCTAGTGAAGCTACAACTCAGGACTACATGCATTCTAAACAGCGGAAGCAACATGCTATAGACAGAGCTAAGCGATTCCACAACCAACGAATCAGATCAAAGCTCTGCAGTCCTGTCACATCCAGTTGTGAATGGTGGTGGACAATTAAACGGGAGGAGGAGGCTCTACAAACATCCCCATCCTCAATGATGGTGGAGTCCAGCACGTGAGTGCAAAAGACAAGGCTGAAGCATTTGCAACCATCTTCAGCCAGAAGTGCCAAGCAGATGATCCATCTCGGCCGCCTCCCGATATCCCCACCATCACAGAAGCCAGTCTTCAGCCAATTCGATTCACTCCACGTGATATCAAGAAACGGCTGAGTGCACTGGATGCAGCAAAGGCTATGGGCCCCGACAACATCCCAGCTTCAGTGCTGAAGACTTGTGCTCCAGAACTAGCTGCGCCTCTAGCCAAGCTGTTCCAGTACAGCTACAACACTGGCATCTACCCGACAATATGGAAAATTGCCCAGGTATGTCCTGTCCACAAAAAGCACGACAAATCCAATCCGGCCAATTACCGCCCCATCAGTGTACTCTCAATCATCAGCAAAGTGATGGAAGGTGTCGTCGACAGTGCTATCAAGCGGCACTTACTCACCAATAACCTGCTCACCGACGCTCAGTTTGGGTTCCGCCAGGACCACTCAGCTCCAGACCTCATTACAGCCTTGGTCCAAACATGGACAAAAGAGTTGAATTCCAGAGGTGAGGTGAGAGTGACTGCCCTTGACATCAAGGCAGCATTTGACCGAGTATGGCACCAAGGAGCCCTAGTAAAATGGGAATCGGGGAAAACTCCCCAGTGGCTGGAGTCATACCTAGCACAAAGGAAGATGGTCGTGGTTGTTGGAGGCCAATCATCTCAGCCACAGGACATTGCTGCAGGAGTTCCTCAGGGCAGTATCCTAGGCCCAACCATCTTCAGTTGCTTCATCAATGACCTTCCCTCCATCATAAGGTCAGAAATGGGGATGTTCGCTGATAATTACACAGTGTTCAGTTCCATTCGCAACCCCTCAGATAATGAAGCAGTCTGAGCCCGCATGCAGCAAGACCTGGACAACATCCAGGCTTGGGCTCATAAGTGGCAAGTAACATTCGCGCCAGACAAGTGCCAGGCAATGACCATCTCCAACAAGGGAGAGTCTAACCACCTCCTCTTGACATTCAACAGCATTACCATCGCTGAATCCTCCACCATCAACATCCTGGGGGTCACCATTGACCAGAAACTTAACTGGACCAGCCATATAAATACTGTGGCTACGAGAGCAGGTCAGAGGCTGGGTATTCTGTGGTGAGTGACTCACCTCCTGACTCCCCAAAGCCTTTCCACCATCTACAAGGCACAAGTCAGGAGTGTGATGGAATACTCTCCACTTGCCTGGATGAGTGCAGCTCCAACAACACTCAAGAAGCTCGACACCATCCAGGACAAAGCAGCCCGCTTGATTGGCACCCCATCCACCACCCTAAACATTCACTCCCTTCATCACCGGCGCACAGTGGCTGCAGTATGTACCATCCACAGGATGCACTGCAGCAACTCGCCAAGGCTTCTTCGACAGCACCTCCCAAACCCTCGACCTCTACCACCTAGAAGGACAAGGGCAGCAGGTACATGGGAACAACACCACCTGCACGTTCCCCTCAAAGTCACACACCATCCCGACTTGGAAATATATCGCTGTTCCTTCATCGTCGCTGGGTCAAAATCCTGGAACTCCCTTCCTACCAGCACTGTGGGAGAACCTTCACCACAAGGACTGCAGCGGTTCAAGAAGGCGGCTCACCACCACCTTCTCAAGGGATGGGCAATAAATGCCGGCCTCGCCAGCGATGCCCACATCCAACGAACGAATATTTTTTAAAAAATCATTCTGGCAAATCTATGCTGCAGGCCAATATGTCCTTCCTTGGATGAGGTGCCCAGGACTGATCCCGATATTCTAAAAGGGGTGTAACCAGAGCTCTGTACGGTTGTTAAATAACTTCCACGCCTTTATCTTCCAGCCCTCCTGAGATAATAGCCAACTTGTTCACGAGCTTTAGTCTGAGCGTATAATAGCTGAAGGTGGGTTTTGTTTATTTATTCAATTGAGTTTTATTTGAAACAGTAAAAAACGTCTATGCAGAAGAGACAGTAGGAGTAGAAATCTCAGGCCTGATAACAAGAATATGCTTTAGACAGGGAGTGCCAACCACAGTATAATCATGACAGGTGGTGGTGCTTTATTTTCATCGCCGACTTCACTTAATGATACGAGTATTTATGGAGGTCCTGTGTTTTGTTTTTTGTTTATGGTTACCAATGTCCAATTTCTCAGCAGAGTGTTCAAAAAGGAAATTCACTAAAATAGTAGTCATTTACCCAATGACTTTTTGTTTTATGACATGGAGGCCTGAATTATTAATGTTTGTTATCTATTTTCATTAATATTCGAACTCAGGCCATGATTCCACACTTGCCTCTCTCTCCATTTTGCCCTCACTCAGCTTTAAACATGGCAAAAGGTGGCAACTCTATTTTGATGGATGAAATTGTAAACTGGATTGAAAAGAAACTCATTGGTATTGGTATAATAGGCACACTCTTTTATTTCAGGGCTATCTGCCTGGAATTTCCAGTCGCATTGGAAGAACTTTGTGTATTTTTTTATTGGATAGAGGCCATGCCTTTACAATGTGGTCTGCTCTGGTCAATCTCTTATTTGGTAGATTCATCGCTTGTCACTTGCTAATTATTGTTTTGTTGGGTAATAACAAAATAAATACAGATGAGGAGGCTCATTTAGTTCACCCATCTGGATTTTACATGCATCACAGCATATAGCTGCTTGTTAAATGTTTCCAGGGTCTTTGTTTCCACCACCTTCTCAAGAGGTCCATTCCATGTGCTGATCACTCTCGTGTGAAGGAGAGGCCCTGGCATCAGTCATGAATGTTCCTTTCATTCATTTGAATACCACCACTATTTTCCCTTTCCCTTCCATACCATTTAAACCTGGAACTTGGTGCTTGGGATAACAGCGGAGGGACATTGAAAGCGTTCACACGACAGTCCTCCATCTGTGTTGACTCATTTGGTTGAAATAAGTTGACATCTCAGATAAAATAGCGGATGTAGGAATGTCACACATTCTGCTAATATCGCCAACAGTAATTCCTAAGTTTTTACTATCTTGTCTATCTCTGCTGTGAGGTACCATCTCAGTCACATCCATTCAAGGCTGAAAAGCCCAGCCTTCCCTCATAACTCAGGTGGGTCTTCTTTACGCTGCCCCAGGGTTTCAATCTCTTCTTTGTATCTCAGTGAATGGAACTGGACACAGTAGTCAAGGAGTGAATTAAGGATGACCTCCTCTGTCTTGTACTCAACTTAAGAGTGTCAAGGTTAAAATACAACCCTTAACACCAATGATTCTTAAGTCAAGCTAACATACTTGTATTATTGTTTTCAATTAAAACCATAGAATATTACAGCACAGAAGCAGACATTTTCTCTCATCTCCCCTTTAATTCTTTGTGATTATCTTAAAATACAAAAGAATGTTTCGGCAAAACAGGTTATGGCTCGTTGCCACGTTGCGTGTCTATGTTTTTGTTCCATTTTACAAAACAAAACGTAGGTGATTTATCTGTGTGTTTTAAAATCTGTCTGGTCTCTCACCTCAACTGCCAAGAAAATGAGCAGCCTGCTGTGCTGCTATTCCTTCTGGCTGGCTGTGTGGAGGCATGAGATACCCTGCAGGTTCTTCCTCCCCTTGCAGAGAGATATTGTAGCCTCTACCTGATGCCTTCCTGCATTGCGAGACTCAAACCAGAAAATGAGAGGAAGAGCAATCAAACCAGCAACCGTCCCACTCCGTGTGCTGTGTATTAATGCCCCAGTGGCCATTACGAACATGTGAAATTGATGGGCAGGAAAAGACCAGCTGGTCCATCAAGCCTTCCCCACACCGTGATGGTCGGAGCATCATGACTAGACACTTCCGGTCTCCTCCCACCCCCCTCATTCTCTACCCCCTCCACCTCCCTTTCCCCCTCCCCCGCGTACCCCCGCAGCCATGCAATCTCCTGGGAGAGGCAATAACACAGAGAAAAAAAACAGGTCTAATAAGGGAAAAGGGACTCTGGAAAATTCCTCTCCAACCCCCTCAGGCGATCATTGCCACTATACAGTTACACAGAATTTACAGCACAGAGCACAGGCCATTCAGCCCAACTGGGCTATATCGGCGTGTATGCTCCGTGCAAGTCTCCTCCCGCCCTGCTTTATCTTTTATCTAACCCTACCAGCAAATCATTCTATTCCTTTCTCTCTCATGTAGTTATCTAGCTTTCCCTTAAAGGCATCTATGCTCCTCGCCTAAACCACTCCATGTTCCACATTCCACAGCAAGTTCCAGATTCTAACCACTCTCTGGGTAAAGAAGTTTCGTCTGAACTCCTTATTGGATTTTTGTATTTCAACTTAAGTCAAAAAAAAGTGGGACACCCAAATATATTCTGCTCGTAAACCCATTTGACAGCACACTTTCATAGAATCACAGAATCCTACAACACAGAAGCAGGCCATTTGGCCCATCATGTCAGTGCCAGCTCTTTGAAAGAGCTATCCAATTAGTCCCACTTTGGTTGTACTTTCTAAAGAAATTCTAACGTATTAAGTTCATAATCTTAGCACACTTACAGATGGAGTAAATTCCGTAAGTGAGTCACTGGGTGCGGCTCTCACACACCAACCTGTAGCACTGTCTGGGCTAAAGGATTGGGACTGCTTATATGACCTCATGAAAGGGGAATCATGCGTTGTATTGTGGCAGGGAAGCAACAAATGGGGTAAAAAAGAGGCCTGAGATTTGTTTGCAGCAGACTGAAGTAACTTGGCTGTACCAGGTAGAAATATAAATAATGGTCCAGGATTCTCAACCAAACTATCAGTGGGTTCTTGGCTTAAATTAAAGCAAATAATGTTGGGTTGAAAGGCTGAGATCTTTTTGCTGTTCGTAATGAGTCGGACTTCAATGCATTTTCTGATGGTGGAGTTATCCTCTTTAACCTTGAGAATTTCTTTCCCCCCCTTGGCACAGAAAACACAATCAACTGTCCATTAGGGCAACACCCTGGCTTCTACTGCTTGTTGTGCCATTATGATAAACACTGCTTCATCTCCATGGTATTAGTCATGGAGAATAATACTTTCTCTTTCTTTCTGCAACTGTCTGTCTTATTCATTTGCTCTTGCTCTCTAATCTTCCTGTTGCTCTCTGTCTTTCTATTCATCTTCAACTCTTTCTCGTTCTCTCTCATGACTTACATTTTCATCACTGTAGTGCCTACCTCTCTATTTGTCGCCAACATTTTTTCTCACTCTGTGTAAGTCCCTGGTGCTCTGCGTCTCCTCCCTCTTCCATGTGGCTTTTCCAAATGTTCCTTTACTCCTGTACTAAATTTCCATCTTTTACTATATTTCAAAACCCCATTGTTTGCAGGAAGATGGTAGCCAGTGTGCACTGGGTTGCAAGTGTACTCGGATTGGGTGAAGAGAGGCTGTCCATTTTTAATTGTGTTCATGTGATTTATATCAATTAGTGTTAATTGTATTCAGTTGGTGGGTATCAGTTGGGGACTCTCTTGTATCTCTTGGAGGGAGCTTATTTCAGGGGTGGGCAGTGTGTAATGGGAGCTCTGAGAATAAAGGCTTGGAAGCAACTGAAGACTAGGCTCTAGTATTCCATCCTTTACCACCTGGCTATCTGACATTTTACATCCATGAGCTGGTGGAATATGTCTGGGTGAGAGAGAAAGTGAGGGTTGTTGTTTCAGCCTGGGAGACTGGCCAAGGATGGGTGAAAGCAGAGGTGTTTTAGAACCTGGAATTGGTGCAGTTGGCTGTAGAGGTCAATAACTGAGAGTGTGGAAGATTCTGGGGCCTGGGATTTGGAGTTTGGGAGTATGGTGAGAAGGGTGGAGCCTGGGATTACTTGGCAAGATAGCGGAGTGCAACTGTGTTTTGCCATCTGTGAATACTCAGAGAGCAGTCTGGGAGACTGGAATTTGGGAGTACCTGGGCTGGGGTCTAGGATCTGTGAACAGTCAAGAGTGTTTGAGTCTGGGAATGATTGGATGGGGTTGTGGATTTGTGACTCGAGTAGACTACATAGCAGGGAAATGGGACTACAGTACATCGAGGAATGAGAATAGACTACATAACAGGGAAATGGGACTCGAGTCCTTAGCAGGAAAATAGGACGATTGTAGATAGCTCCTCTGGAGAGCTGGCACTAGCACAGTCACAATGGACTGAATGGTCCCCTTAAATGTCTTTGATTCTATAATACAGTCAAGCATAGTGTTGTCTCTAATACTGAGCTTCAAATAATTAAATCTCACAATCAGATGGTGGTGTACTTGTCACAATCCAACCCTATGTGACTGAAGGTCAGACCCAGTATGTGATTGATTTTAGCATGGTTTCATTAGCTCGCTGTGTGGAAGCTATTGGTTTTATTAGCTGAAAATGCACAAATCCAAGCAACATAAGAGAATGTCATTCTTAACCAACCCCGAACAGAGCGAAGCATTGTATTGACCTGGCCCAGTCAGCTGACCCAACTTGGATAAGCTTGAAATCTGCCATGAGTTTTTTGTTCATCTGCCATAATGATACCATTTTATTTAACAGCAGTCATGAGTTTCAATCTATCTCAGTTAAATTATTTCTGCAGTGCCTTCCAGATCTAATTTTGAAAGGGTGCATAGATAGTTTATGAGCTTATTTTCGCTTGGCCATCATTTCAACAGGTTTTTTCTTTCTTTTAATATCTGTAGATAACAAAGAATATGACGCATACCTGTCATATACCAAAATCGACCCTGAATCACTCACCCACGAAAACAGGGAAGAAGAGCAGTTTGCTTTGGAGATACTGCCAGACGTACTGGAGAAGCACTATGGGTACAAACTATTTATTCCCGACAGGGATCTAATGCCGAGTGGAAGTAAGTAAACGTTACTTATTGATGTTTTTCCGTTCATGTCACAGCACAGGAAGCACTGCAGGTCGTTTTACACAGCTGGAATATAATGGTACAACCCTTCTACCCCTTCACCCATTGATTAAATGGAATATCCCAGCAAGGTACAGCTGGGAAAACACAAGCTGATAAGTAATGAAAGGATCAAGAAAGAAGAGGACATTGTCACTTGCTTTTCTCGTTAACAGTATTAATTAATTTTGATAAAGGGTAATTTAACTCCTCAAGTGGGACAAGGGCTGTCAGAAGCACATTTGTTGCTTCTCAAGTTAAGGTACAGCATTCCAGGAAAATGGAAGGAAATTTACCTCATGCCAAGTGTTTAGGTCTTTAGGGGCTCTCATGGAATGATTCATTCATGCAAGGCAAAGCATTTATGGCACATAGAACCCTGCAGATTCCTCTGAGCAGCCCCTTTTCATGAAGTTCAATGAACCACTTGGTACGGAGCCGTGATTGTCACAGTTTGACATCTTAACGGGTGGAAAATCAGCCAGCTGATCCCTATTAGAAATGAACTGGTCGCTAATCCATCGGTCACTTATTCGGGACTTCAGAGGTATGACGCAAAGGCGTTCAAAAAAATTGCTTCACCTACATTGAGGTGTTAGGCATTGTGCAAGAGATACTCGTCAGGAGGGCAGCAATATTTGGCTTTGATGTGCACCCCTCCACCCCTAATCCACAGGCCTGTAAATAACCCTGGAAAGATATCGCTAACAAGGACAATGACTTGTCCACCATTTATAGTGTCAGGAAGTGTCTCCATTATATGGAAAGAAAAGCAAAGCAGGACCTAGCTTTCAACCACTGGGGTGCACGATTAAGGGGGAAATACACAAAGTCGACACGTGGGCATGTATATCACACGTGCAAAACAAAGAATACAATGATGTCAATCATTGCTCTGACTTTTGTGCCCCCTGTCAATATAATTCTGATTAGACTTAGGGCAACAGCACGTTTGAGTAATGAGAATGTTTAAAATTATGAAAGGATGGGACAGCGTAGGTAGAAGCAGGCTGTTTCCTGTAGTTGAGTCGAGAACAAGGAGCCATAGATACAAGATTAAGTGTAAGAGGTAAGAGAATGCAAGAGAAATTTCTTTGCACAGAGGATGTGGAATTCACTTCCATGGTTAGTAGTTGAGGCAGAAATTATGTCAATATCCAAGATTAGATTGGATAGGTGGATGAAGGGATATGGAAACAGGGTGGATAAATATAATTAGTCTATTTGCTCAGATGAAGGGTGATCACCAAGATGTACTGGTTGGGCCGAATGGCCTGTTTCCATGTTGTACTTTCTACGAATGGTTGTGGGTGTGACACAAAGAGGAAATGATTGGTCAGTATTTGTGCCTGGCGTTCAATCAGACATATGTATGAAGTTTCTTGCCTGCCCCTGATTGGCCCAACTGAAATGGTCAAATTGTCCCTTACCCAACTCTCGCATGACAGTGCTATCTCATTTTCTGCTAATGCAGTCTGCTAACATATTTTGTCCCCCATAGCCAAAGCATTCACTTCAAACTGAAGCCCCTTCTCGAGGTCAAGATTATGCTGCATGCAACGAAACACAATTATTCTGCTCACTTTGTCTTTTACATATTGTAATGTCCTCCTCTACTTCCTTTCTCTCTCCTTGAGCTACCAAAGTGGTGGGGTCACATCTTGAGGACAATGGTGGTTTCCCGCATAACTGATTTACATGTGTGGCTGTGTAGAGATGTTCTACTTCTATCTGTTGGTTGTGTTATAAGGTAATGAGCCAGATTTTCAGTCCATTAGCCTAACTCTTCCAATAACCAGCCTTGTAGTTGGTAGCCAATTTCTAATAGGATCAGTTCCTTGTCTGCTTATCTGGAACAACTATCTTTAAATTTTGTTGTCCCCCTTAGTCTGTCAGTTCAGCTGCTGGCTTAATGTTCAGGTTGTATTACAAAACTACTCCTACTTGGAGCAGTGTTGCGATATGCTGGGGGTTGCAATGGTATGGAATCTGTCCCCGTAACATTGTGAGGCAGCAACACCAGGAACAACCGCATGTGGGCAATCCTGTGCATGCGCATTCAACAACAACAACTTGCATTCATATAGCACCTTTAACGTAGTAAAACGTCCCAGGGCACTTCACAGGAGCGTTTATCAAACAAAATTTGACACCGAGCCACAGAAGGAGATGTTAGGACGTGTGACCAAAAGTTTGGTCAAAGAGGTAGGTTTTAAGCAGCGCCTTAAAGGAGGAGAGAGGTCGAGAGGTGGAGATGTTTCGGGATGGAATTCCAGAGTTTAGGGCCGAGGCAGCTGAAGGCATGGCCGCCAATGGTGGAGCGATGGAAATTGGGGATGCTCTTATTTCTGTCAGCAGCCGGGGAAGATGTACACAGGTCATCAAGCAGGAAACACCATGTTGGCCCTCCCCTCAGTCAGACATTTATGTTGTTCCATGAGCCTGCTGCCTCTGGTGGCAGAGGGGAATACCATCTCATGAGGTGGGTCTCCATGCTTTCTGGGGATAACCATCTCATGAGGTAGCACAATCTTTGAATATCAAAGCTGGGGCTGCCAACAATGGCATCTGCGGATACCGTCTGGTTGCAACAAGAATTACTTGATGCTGCTATACCACATATTTTACAACTGACTCAAGTTCTTTTCTGTAGTAGAACTATTATGAGGTTGGTTTTTATGCTAGGGATGATTTTAGCAAATCACTGTTTTCTTTAGTTTGCTCAGTCAGTATCACCTTATCTAACATTTTAGTAAATTCCAATATTGAGTCACTAATATGTACACACTCACAGCTAGGCATTTATTCACTGCTACATATTTATAGCTACACTTATTCACAGTACAGTCATTGGCTAAACTTCCTGAGTAGCATGGTAAGGTTTTGTCAGCAGTAGGCAACTCTTTCATCTACTACAATTCCTGGACTTTCCATTCAGTGACTAAACATCTTATATTTGTCACCTCCCTATTACTTTCTGGACATTTGAAGAAATGCTACACATCCCATTGAAAAGTTTAAGTCTGTTATTCCTTTATCTGTAGAACTGAAGTGGCTCAAGTGAAGCATTGGTGGTTTATGGCTCAGCTTATTCCCACATTTGGTGCAGCTCTTTAACGATTGCTTGTTACTGAGACGGATAGAAAGAAGGAAGGAACATTGAATACAGGGGTTGGGATGTCTTGTTGAAGTTGTACAAGACATTAGTAAGGCCACACTTGGAATACTGTGTACAGTTCTGGTCACCCTATTATAGAAAGGATATTATTAAACTGGAAAGAGTGCAGAAAAGATTTACTAGGATGCTACCGGGACTTGATGGTTTGACTTATAGGGAGAGGTAGGATAGACTGAGACTTTTTTCCCTGGAGAGTAGGAGGTTTGGGGTGATCTTATAGAAGTCTATAAAATAATGAGAGGCATAGAATCATAGAAGTTTACAACATGGAAACAGGCCCTTCGGCCCAACATGTCCATGTCGCCCAGTTTATACCACTAAGCTAGTCCCAATTGCCTGCACTTGGCCCATATCCCTCTATACCCATCTTACCCATGTAACTGTCCAAATGCTTTTTAAAAGACAAAATTGTACCCGCCTCTACTACTGCCTCTGGCAGCTCGATAGAATCATAGATAAGGTAGATAGTCAAAATCTTTTCCCAAAGGTAGGGGAGTCTATAACGAGGGGGCATAGATTTAAGGTGAGAGGAGAGAGATACAAAAGGGTCCAGAGGGGCAATTTTTTCACTCAAAGGGTGGTGAGTGTCTGGAACGAGCTGCCAGAGGCAGTAGTAGAGGCGGGTACAATTTTGTCTTTTAAAAAGCATTTGGACAGTTACATGGGTAAGATGGGTATAGAGGGATATGGGCCAAGTGCAGGCAATTGGGACTAGCTTAGTGGTATAAACTGGGCGACATGGACATGTTGGGCCGAAGGGCCTGTTTCCATGTTGTAAACTTCTATGATTCTAAAGAACTTGCAGTTATATAGCTCCTTATCACCTCCAGACATCCCGAAGCATTTAACAAGTAATAAGTGACTTTTGAAGTGCAGTCATTGTTGTTTTTTTACACATAGCAAGCTCCCACAAACAGCAAATGAACGAAGACCATAAAACATGTAACGTACCTCTGGGAGGCTGAGGTTTGTGTATATTACTCAACACTAATTTAGTTAATGCAGTTGGTGACATTATGTGCATGCATGCAAGGAATCAATCAATCCATTTTTGCTTAATTTCCTGGGGATTGCTAAGAGTTTTAATGAATTCTCCTTCGCTCCAATGTTGCCCAAAGCCATGGTAATGTTATAGTTTTCACTTAGTGCACACATTAAAGCAGGTAAATGTTCCATCTGTTCTGGAGGTGCAGTGACATAGCTGAAGGCATTGAATCCCTACTGGGATACATATTCATGGCTCCTGGTCACTGCCCCCACCCCCCCCCCCACACCACTGTACTTTGCTCAAGAAACCATTATTTATCTATGAGCCTTGACAGTGAGTGTTGACAGACTATTTTACCATGAGAGGCTTCTTAGCCAGTCCACATGACATCTTGACATCCACATGGTGCACTTTCAGCAGAGGTTGCTGGATAATGGTCGGGGTAAGATGCCTAGTCAGACTTACTGAGACGCGGTGGGGGAGACCAATTTACTACATATACTGTAGCAAAAAAAAACTGCTTTGTAGGAAGTGCATAGACCATTTTTATCAACACAATTTGCCAACTCTTGAGTATTTAATATAATGTTGCATTAATCGGACTTCAAAGGCTCGTTCAAGGAAAATGGTGAGATTTGTAATCAATTAAAATCAAAAAGAGTTGCTGACAAGAACTGGGCTGGTTGGTCTGAAGATCTTAATGTGTATTATTCTCTCGGTGCCAACTTATTTTCAGTTTGTTAAACGTACATCGTTTCTCCCTCGACTTTTACAAATGCTGCAATATTAATTTAATTAGCTGCCTTGATTCACTCCAAAACTTCTTGCTAATAGTCTGGTGTCGGTAATTGTGTGTAATATAATAGTGCTTCACTTTAGGCAGCTGTTAATAATTGCAAGCTGTTGCTATGGTTGTGTGAAACAATAAGCAATCCTTCACAGCAGTAATGTAACAAGAAACGTTATTTATCACTGCTTTGTCTATAGTTCCAGCCAAATTATTTTCCACGTGTTTTTATTAATGCGTCCGCCGTCCACATTTTTATATATGCACTAAATTTACGAAGTAATTAAAGCAAAGAAAGGGCATCTCTTATCAGCCTCTAAATATATTTAAAACAATCTGTTCAATCCTACTCCCACTTCTGGATGAAGCTGGGCAGGAGACTGAATGACAGGAATCTCAAGTTGGTGAATAGAAATTCACAGAAAATAACGAGAGCAGTTGACGGCTTGAGGAACAGATACCAAATATTAACCTAGACTATCCGTGTGGTCTAAAAAGAAAAGAATTTCTAAGTTATCCCTCCAATGTTATTTTTTGACACGAGCTCTACAATACTGCTATCTAATTCGTGAGGTTGTGCCTGAAAGTTAGCGTAAGTTGGCTTGCCCTTGATGTTTCCTGCCTCCTTCTGGTGGAGGTCTTTCACATGCACCTCTTCCAAGGCAGCTGGATGCGATCAAACCCTTTGCCATATGATGGATTATGAGTGGGAACCCACATCCTATCAGTCCATAAGATAAAGGGCCTGTACTGAGCTGTCCTCTAGTTTTTTTTTTACATCCCAATCTATTTTTTGCAGCAAAGATCCTTCCACAGGTTAACTTCCTTTCCATGGACAGCTGAAGCAGCAAGATAAAGGGAGCAACACTTCACAAAACAAATGGAGGACACCATAAAGTCGTGCATTAATAGTGATTCCAATGTCATTGCTGGTGCAGACGTCTTAAAGCCTTAACTCAATGAGCACTTGTTATCCGTTCACTTTGACGTAGTGAATAAGTTGCTCTTTGCTGAGTTTCAGGGTTTAACAGCAGAACATTCAGAAGAAATAGAAGCTTTTTTTTTTGGACATTTATAAATAAACAATGACTGACATCTTTACATAGGAACACAGCATCCTAGCTGAATGAAGATGACTAAAATGGCCTGAATCCTGCTCCATCAGAATTATTAATAGCAGCAATCTGAACCCTTGACTGTTTGTTTTTTTTTCTTTTAACTTTTTTTGAAATAATTAATGTCTGCCTGATTTACCTTTCAGCCAGGGATTTTTTTTAATGGGCATTGCTACAGGGCTGTCTGATTCATTATTGTGGAAATGATGAAAGTCGTCTTATAGTTAGTTCATGCTTGTGTTTAACTTTTACAGATTAAGGTTGACAGATGGTTCTGCCTCAAGAAGCTAAACTAATGTACGTTCGTTGCTAATGGTTTAGCCACTGCCCATACATCTGTCTGTCTAACTTTCTTCCGTACAATAGAGAGATGAAGTAATAGTCATTCTGTGCATTCCCAATTTTCAAGTTTGTCTAATTATTTTGGTATCTTATAAATGCATAAATATTGCGTGTCAGCCATGTTAGCACTCTCACCTCTGAGTCAGAAGATTATGGGTTCAAGCCCCAATCCAGAGACTTGAGCACAAAATCCAGGCTGACACCTCAGTGCAGTGCTGAGGGAGTGCTGCGCTATCAAAGGTGCCATCTTTCAGATGAGACATTAAACAAAGGCCCCATCTGCCCTCTCAGGTGGAAGTTAAAGATCCCATGGCACTATTCAAAGAAGTGCAGGAGAGTTCACCCCAGCGTCCTGGCCAATATTTATCCTTCAACTAACAGCACTAAAAGCAGATTATCTGGTCATTATCTCATTGCTGTTTATGGGACCTTGCTGTGTGTAAATTGGCTGCCATGTTTCCCTATATCAGGACGGTGACTATACCTCAAAGGTACTTAATTGGCTGTAAAGTGCTTGGGACATCCTGAGGTTGTGAAAGGTGTTATATAAATAAATGCAAGTTCTTCTTCTTATAGATTGCAATCGATTCCTCTCTTGCTTTGTACAGTACTTTGCCTTAAGGCATTAACGTTGCCTAAAGGGTATGGCCTACCAGTGTAGTATAACATGGAACGGTAGTGTACAGGTTTTTGCCTGCGTCTATTCACACAGCGAGCTCCCATCCTCGGGTGGCTTGTCATGAGGAGGCGAAGCATTTCCCTACGGGAAACAAAAATCAGCAGATGAGTCACTCGTGGTCGCTCCTGTAACACCTCTGAGCAGATGGTTTTGAGGGCGTCATAGACAGAGGACTGGGAGTGGAACAACTGCCTTCCCTCCTGACCGAGGAATTGTGTGAGGGCTGGGGGGGGAGGGGATAAAAAACAAATATGTGAGCAGGATGTAAAGACATTGTTTTAAAGAAATAATTAGCAGCATTGTTGCCAGCTGTTGTTACTCTATCTATCCTTGTTGAATCCAGGTACACGATTATTTCTCTTCAGTGTAAAAATAAATTATCCACATTTTTAAAAAAGAGACATGAAAAGGTCACGTGAGGAAAAGTTGTTTTTAAAAAAATTCCTACCTCTTCAGATTTATCTCCTGAGAGCTAAACTTGGAATTTTGCATTCCACAGTGGCACCTCTGACTGTGGAACATCTTAGCACCATGCATAAATCTGAAATGGGCACAACTCTGAAACATACACAATCTGAAAAATTTATTTCTGCACAACTTTGGGAGTGAAATTGGTCTCGGGCAGTATCACGAAGCAGGTGATAGCGAATCACCATCGAATTTTCTTAACCATTCACATCAATTGGCTAATATTATTATGCAAATGTTATGATAACAGTCAATTCCTGTCCGCCATGTCATACTTCCTGTGTCGCACTTTTGCTCAAATTCCACAAAAAAGACAAATCAGAACTCAGTAATCTCTACTCCCATGGGAGATCTCTGGTGTATATAAAAGTTTCGAGATGTATATAATGTACTTCATGTCGTATTTTGCCACTCAGTGAAATTTATGTATCACTTTTTTTTAAAGTATAAAAATGAAAAACAAAGTTATTCATTTCCTGCTGGCCTGAATTGACCTCAGCATTGAGATTTACAAGTAGCTGTCAACCTACAGAGACACTTCCTCAGCAACAAAAAATACACTCTAATTGACCTCTTAAAATATGTCTAAAACAAATTGGCCTGTACTTGACTTCAGGAGGTGCCTATTTACAGCAATTAAAACTGGTACAAAGATATAATTTCAAATGTAACATATATTAATGCCTTGGAGCACACTCTAACTCATATTACTCTTTACAACATCCATAATTGGAGTTCTTAGTGGGGAGTGTTGTTCTGTTTTTTTTCAAACTTCTTTTGCTGGTGGCAGGAGCCATCGTGGACAGTGTAGGTGGGAAGGGCCACACAGTGAGATTACAGGATAGGATTTATTGCAGAAACTGTAGATAATACTGAGTGAGTGTTACGCTGTCGGAGGTGCTATCTTTCAGATGAGACATTAAACCGAGGTCCCGTCTACCCTCTCAGGTGGACGTAAAAGATCCCATGGCCACTATTTCGAAGAAGAGCAGGGGAGTTCTCCCCGGTGTCCTGGCCAACATTTGTCCCTCAACCAACGTCACTGAAACAGATTATCTGGTCATCATCACATTGCCGTTTGTTGGGATCTTACTGTGTGCAAATTGGCTGCCGTGTTTCCTACATTACAACTGTGACGACACTACAAAAAAGTAATGAATTGGCTGAAAAGCACTTTGGAACGTCCTAAGGTTGTGAAAAGCGCAATAAAAATGCAAGACTTTCTTTGCTCTTTATAGTCAGGGTGACGGGACTTAAAAAGAACATTGAAAGATGTAGTTTAATGAAATGATATGAAGATATTTATCTAGATAATAAAGAATACAATAGCTTCTGTATATTGCAAACAGATTTTCTCGAATGTTACGGCTAGCATGGCGTATGTATAGTCACAAAGCCAATGCTTGCAGTTCGTTCCTAATTACACTAATTAGCATGTTGTTCCTCACAGTGTAATAATTACAGTTCCCAAATTCCACAAACGTACATAAATTAAGCTAATTAGAATAGAGACTCCCCCATGTAACTAAAATTATTTATTTAAAATGTAACTGGGTAAAATGTAACAGTGAGGTGAGACCAAAATGCTAGCCTAACACTCTGGAGCAAAGTATGTTTCAGGATTGGCTTGGTCTGGATGGCACCAAACTGCTGGCTTGACCTGTTTGCAGATACATGTCCTTGTTACACAGAGGTTTTCACCAGGGAAAAATATCAGAAGATAAATTAATGCAAAGCTTTGTTTAAATATTTTATTGTGAAAGTGACTTCCCTTACACTTTTGCACGTGCACATTTTGTCCATTGGCACACTTGAATATGTTGTTGTGCACAGCATAATGATTAGAGTTGAGAAGTCTCTTAGGACGGACTTCTTGCAGTACATGGAAAAATAAATCTGTGTGTTTAAATTAATTACTTGGCATAAATAAAATGTGTGGGACTCCTAATATCATTACAAAAATATTTTCTAAATTTCATAACTTAATTTGGAATTATAGGATAAAGGCTATTTTTTAATAAAATGAAATCTACTTGGCATAACTCATTAATTTGTTTATATATTGTAAAACAAAATTGGTATTTCTTTTTAAAATAATTGGGAAGCATTGCCTTTATTGGTGAAAGGGGCACAACGCCCACTATCATGCTTCCCTCAGAGAAAAGTGGAGAAATCCGATGGGGATTCCCCCACAGACATCCCAACATGTTCAGCAGAGACACCTCGAGGTTTGAGCCCTGATATTTGCGAGGGACCGTGCTTGTGGGGGGGAAAATCAGGAAATCCCGGTAACGCAGAATTTAACCTCGATATTATCTTTGGAAAGATCGGGTGTTGGTGGGAGGGTCGGGCTGGCAATCAGGAGGGGGGGGGGGGGAACTAGGAGAGATCGTGGGGCAAAGTGGGGTGGTATGGGCTGGCAATTGAGAGGGAGGGGGGACTGGGAGAGAACGCGGAACAGAAGAAGGGGGGTACGGGCTGCCATTTGGGAGGGAGGGGGGATCAGGAGAGATCGCGGGGCTGAAGGCTCAGTTTTGTGGATTTGGAGGGGGGGGGCGTCGGGGCGATCGGTGCAGAAGATTTGCTTGGGGGGCCGGGGGGAGCACTCCTGCTCCTCCTGGCTATAAAAAGCACTTACCTGTTTGATCCGGCTACTCCCGTCTCCATTTTTCCGCTGGGTTTCCCGAGCGCTGGGAAACCCGGCCCGCAGACGTTAAATTTAATCATCAGGCTCCCAGCTGTACTGTGGGAGCCTGATTTAAATATTAGAATGAGGTGTCCCACCTCTTGAGAGCGGGACACAGTCATGACTCGCAACCCGCTGCCGTAAAAATGGCGGCAGGCGCCCATGAGGTGGGTTGGGGTTGCATTATGCGATTTCTTTTATTTCGAACCTCCCCCCCACCTGACCCTTTTCCGCCCATCGTGGGGATGAGAACTCCTCCCCGCCCCCCAGGGAAGAAGTATCTCCTCGACCAGAGTTCAGAGTGTGGTGGATGGCATGGAGGGATATATCGAAATGTGAGAAAAATATCCTTCAAAATATTTAAGCAACAGTGATTCAGCTCCTAATTTTCCAGTCCACTGTCCATTCAAGACTGTGTGTTTGTGAGATCTGGCAGGCAGGTCAAGCCAGCAGGATAATGCTGTCCAGACCAGTTCAATCCTAGAATGTGCCTTGCTCCAGGGAAGGGCAAACTACGAATTTGGTTGTCCTTAAATTGTTATCTTCCCCACAGTGATATTTGAAAGAAGTGGCAATATAGTTATTTCTGCTTAAACTCGATTAATCTTTTTTTTAAAACTTGTTTCAGGAATCTTTGTAATCCAAAATTGATGAACAGAAATAATTTTATGAAAGTCTTAAAATATAATATTCAGGAGTAATCAACATTCCCCAGCCTCTGCCACAAGCTCGAATTCTACAATCTGCCTAATGCATTCTGCCTTAAACTGCTTGCTGTTGGCACATTGTCAGATACTGATTGTTAAGAGATTGTCTTTAGCTTACATAATCCAACGACATGAAGCATTAACATTTACAGAGGTAAAGGAGGAACTTTTGGCTGCATTTGGCTGAGGCTCACCACTTACCAGGAGCTTAACTTGACCAGCCATATCGACACCATGGCTGGGTACTGCATGACAAATCGCTCACCTCCTAATCTCTCAAAGCTTCTCCGTCATTCTCCGAGGCTCGGTCTAGAGTGTGATGTGACACTGACCATTCGACCTGGATCGGTGCAGCTGCAATAAAAAAATAAGCTAAAGAAGCTCGACACAATCCAAGACAGAGCAGTCTTCTTGGTCACTGCCCTGCACCGCCAACGCACTGTGGCTGCAGTATATACGAACTACAGGACGCATAGCAGCAACTCACCAAGCTTACTCCAACATTCCCACGATCTCCACTACCGAAAAGGTCAAGAGCAGCAATATCGTGGGAACACCACCACCTCCAAGTTCCCCTCCAAATCATACCCCATCCCGACTTGGATATAAAGCTCGGTCAATAGACAGGAACTCCCTACCAAACACCACTGTGAGAGCGCCATTAGTATTAAGGCCTGTAGCGGTCCATGGAGAAGGCCAGTCACCACCTTCGCAGGGCAACTAGGGATGGGCAATAAATGCCGGCCCTGCCAGCGTCGCCCGCATCTCCAGAATAAATTTTTAAGAAATTTGCATTACGACTGCAGTGTGGATGTGAAATAGTTTCACTTCGCACCAACGCTAAGAAAGTGTAATGTATATGTGGGACTGAGCTCGGTCTGACTCCAGGACGATGGGGATTGAGTCTCACTCCTCCAGGTTATCTCATGCCACCTCGCTCTGGTGTCAGATCAGCCCTCACCATGGATTTACAATCAAACTTTAGTACGGGCGCAAAGCAAAACCCCTTCACACCAAAGCTGTAGTGGAAATACAGGTCCTACGACATCAGTACAGCTTGTGACTAGAAATCATAATCCTGTAGGTCGTAATATCAGTGAAGTGTAAAAACCCAGAAAATCTAAATTACCCTAAATGTAACTAGCATTACAAAGGATTTACAGAATATTACTGCTTCTTCATCAGTCTGATTACACTGTGGATAATTTACATTTTCTGTGCTTTCACAGCTTACTCCTATTATTGGCTGTGCTATAATGATTACCATTTTCTTTAGTCCTTGTTCAGCTTCCCATCTAATCCCTCTCTGAGCCTAATTTGTAACACTGTTTAAGCAGAATTAATGTCCACTTGCCCATTTTATTCAGAATTTGCAATTTTTACTACAAAGGAAACCTCCAACGGCAGATAGAGAAAGAAGCATGTGACACAGCAATGGTGTTTCCTTGGCAACAAAGTATTCAGTTTCCTTTACTTTGCATCTGCTGTTAGTGTTGGTTTACCTATCTTGCACTAAAGGGCCAATTTTAACCCCCACCGTGCCCGGCAGGAACAGGGTCTCCATGGGGTGGGGTGGGGTGGGGTCTCCTACCCTCTGGCTGTAATTTTAACTCCCTGGTTTCCGGAAGCATGTGATTTCGGGTCGCCAACTCTCTTCAGACGTATTGCTGGAGGTATCATCACGTGACCTCCTGCCTCCAACTGCCCCGCCCCCATACGCCTGCCATTGGTCACCCAACATGTCCATCCTCACTGTGCACCGCCTTCCCACACCAATCGGAAAGTGAATAGGCTCTTCATTGACTGTCAGTCAAGAATCAGCCAATCAGCCTTTTTTTTGGTATAACTAATATATAAAAGTGTTCAAAGAAAACTTTTTAAGAAACACAATTTTCTATTGCCCCTATGATTTTCCTCCTGGGTTTGCTCGCAGCAGTGTCCTGGAGATTAGTCTTTAATTCCTGGAGACTCCAGGGCAATCCTGGAGAATGGCAACCCTACTGTGATTTAAGGGTTAAATTAAGAGGACAGGTTGCATAGACTAGGCTTGTATTCCCTCGAATATAGAAGATTAAGGGGTGATCTAATTGAGGTGTTTAAGAGAATTAAAGATTTGATAGGGTAGATAGAGAGAAACAATTTCCTCTGATGGGAGGAGGCCAGAATAAGGGGGCACAACCTTAAAATTAGAGCTAGGCCGTTCAGGGGTGATGTCAGGAAGCACTTCTTCACACAAAGGGGAGTGGAAATCTGGAACTCTCTCCTCCAAGAAGCTGTTGAGGCTGGGGGTCAATTGAAAATTTCAAAACTGAGATTGATAAATTTTTGATAGACAAGAGTATTAAGGGTAACGGAACCAAGCTGGTAGATGGAATTAAGATACAAATCAGCCATGATCTAATTGAATGCCGGAACAGGCTCGAGGGGCTGAATGGCCTACTCCTGTTCCTATGTTCCAGCGTGCTAGCCCACTGCCCCATCCAGTCCACTTGAAAAAAACTGAGTGTGCACGTTGTCAGCATTAGCATCGTGTCCGACAGGAGCTGCAACAAAGATTTGTGATGTTTTTGTGCAGTCAGATTTACTTTGAATAATGCAAGACGCAGTTTAAGTGCTGACAGAGTGCTTGAAATATATGTGTAAATTCTCCAATTGGGAACATTACAAATAAACTTCCAACCATAAGTCACGCATTCATAGCGGAAGGTTTAGCTGCCAAAAATGTGACTTCAAACTGATCCTGTTATTCGAATGATATTGCACTGACATTTCTGACGATCCACCTCCAGTGTGTTTGATCACAGGGGAGATACAGATGGGGAAGGTCACTCAGTCCAACTTGGCTCATTTGTGATGTAACAGGAGTGATAATCGGCCCCAGTTTGCCAGCGCTCGAAGTCCGCAGCTTGACTTCTTTCTTAAGAATGGCATAAAAGCATTTGCTTGCGGACTTCAACAAAGACCAAAAATACCATGTCGTTCCGCGCAGTCGCCTTCTGAAAAACTGTTTGCACCAAAGGATTCCTGTTCCCAAGAGATCGAAAATCCAAAAATCTCCAATTCAGTGGGTTCTAAAAAGAAAGCGGTGGGGGAGGGATTGCCTCTAAGCTTCTGGATTTTATGGCTATTCCTTACTGGTGGTGGTCATCACATGATAACTTCAGTACTGAACAACACTACCACTGCATTATCACATCATTTACTTACCAGTGCTGACTTTTTAGCAGGGGTGAATACCGATTTTGAGCACTCGCAGGCATTGCTGACATTATGGCCTCGATATTTCCCCCCACACAACGGGCGGGAGAGAATCGAGGTGGGGGGGGTTAAAAATTTTTAAACGGGGAAAGAGGCCCCAGCCTGCTGAGCACTGGCCCACTGCCATTTTTACGTCGGCGGTTTTGAGCCATGCGAGTTTCCCACCTCGGAGAGGCGGGCACTTTATCATCATATTTAAATCAGGCTCCCACAGTGCAGTTGGGAGCCTGATTCAAACTTAACAGCTGCCGGCCAGGTTTCCCAGAGCTCGGGGAACCCGGAAGCAAAAGGGAGGCGGGAGCAGCTGGCTCCAGAAGATGAGCGTTTTTTTATAGCACTCCTCGTGGGCCAGGAGAAGCAGGAGTGATCGCCCCCCCCCCCAGCCTCTCCAGGAAGCCTTCAGCTGCTCTTCTTCCACTCGCGGCCTCTTTCTCCCCACTGCCGTGATCGGCGACCACACACAACCCCCTCCCCCCTCCCCCCACCAAGCCCCCGATCTCTCCCTCTCTCCCGATTACCGGGGACCGTCCCCCAAGGATCCTCGCCTGCGGCCTCCTGCCGCTGGTTTTCCTGCCTGGCGGCTGGCCAGCCTGTGAATTTGACCGGCTACCAGGCTTGAAACAGAAGAAAAAAATTATGATGAGGTCCTTCCATTAAACTCGGCAGGACCTCTGCGTCCCCTTCTTTGCCGGGTTTCCCCCACGCTGCCAGGTATCCTCCCCGCCTCCCTGTAAATATCGGGCCCTGTGTGTATGCACAGAAATAAAATCAATAACTGCAACTATAATTTTGCGTTAGCTTGGCTCAGTTGGTAGCAGTCCTGCCTCTAAGTCAGATGCTTGTGAGTTTAAACTTCACTCCAGGACTTAACCATATAAGCGAAGCTGACACTCCAGTGCAGCACTGCACTGTTCTTTGGCTGAAATATTGATACCAAAGCCCCATCTGCCTGTTTCAGTGGTACAGGTAGACATTAAAGATCTTGTGCTACGATTCAAAGATGAGTTCTCTCACTGTCCTGTCCGACGTTCCTTCTTCAACCTACAATACCAAAAATGGATTGATTGGCAATTGGCAATTTAAGGTAATTGGCAAAAGAACGAAAAGGGGAGATGATGAGAATTTTCTTTCCACAGCGAGTTGTAATGATCTGGAATGCACTGCCTGAAAGGGTGGTGGAAGCTGATTCAATAGTGACATACAAAAGGGAATTGGATAAATAATTGAAGGGGAAAAATTTACAGGGCAATGGGGCAAGAGTGGGGGTGTGGGATTAATTGGATAGCTCTTTTAAAGAGCCGGCACAGGCACCATGGGCCGAACAGCCTCCTTCTGTGCTGTATGATTCTATCTTATTCCTGTTTGCAGGATCTTGTTATGCGCCAACTGGCTGGCGTATTTTGCCTACATAACAACAGTCACTGCAGATAATTCATTGTCTATGAAGCACGTTGGGATGTTCCTCAGAGCCGATAAGGCATTATATAAATCAAGCCTCTCGTTTTGTAATTTGTGCCACTGTTGTGTAACTGTATACAAACTGCTGTACTACTCCTGTTTGCAGAAACCTGCTTGAGATCTCAAGATCCAGTCAAAATGATTTGCAGGCTCTTTTTTTTTTATTCGCATCAAATGACCTGTTCGTTCTCTTTCTGAATCCGCAGCTTACATTGAAGATTTGGCACGGTGCGTCGATCAAAGTCGGAGATTGATTATTGTGCTAACGCCAGACTATGTCATAAGGCGGGGGTGGAGCATTTTTCAGCTGGAAAACAGGCTGCATAACATGCTTGTGACCGGAGAAATAAAAGTTATTTTGATCGAATGCCCCGAAGTGCAAGGGATAATGAACTACCATGAAATTGAAGCCTTAAAAGACACTATAAAACTTTTATCTGTGATCAAATGGTGTGGGCCTAGCTGTAACAAACTGAATTCCAAGTTTTGGAAGAAGGTCCAATTTGAGATGCCCATCAAGAAAAAAGAGCTGGTTTCTCGTGGCCAGGTCCTGGATTCTGGTGAACAGGGTATTTTTGGAGAACTGCAGACTGTCTCAACTGTTTCTGTGGCAGCAAACTCTGCCACACTTGCATCTTCCCAGGCGGAGCTACCGTCCACCTTTCACAAAGCAGATCATATGCAACTGAGACATTACTGTCGAACGTACGAGTATGAAATCCCGCCTGCTTCAGTGCCCATTACCTCTATAAGCAATCAACACACCTACTGCAATATTCCAATGACGCTCATCAATGGACAGGCACCGCAGATCATCATCACCAGAGACCCAACCCTCCGGGACGCCCCCATGAACAATGAACGTCTGCCGATGTCTTCACGAGAGATCGGCATCACCAGCGATATCTGGTAGGGGTTGGATGGAAGAGACCCATTTTCCCATCTCTTGCGTTTCCACTGCGAAGCTGCGTAAAGGCTCACAAGAAAAAACAAGGAAGTCCTAAAACTAAACTTGCAAGCCACGGACACGTTGCAATATCCTAGAACAACGGCATCTTTCAGAACGTTGATGTGTGAGCTTGTATATTTTAGTTCAAACTTTAAAGAGTTGGTCAGCCCGTGTTCATCGAATGGCTTTAACCCTTTCCTGCCCAAAGTTGCTAAATCTGAATCAATTGATGATGACGTTTGTTGTTTTGAATGGGTTACTGTGTCATTAAGGTTAGAAGGAAGCTGGCATTGAGCTTGGTGGAAATCTGGAACTCTTTCCCCCCACCCACCTCACCCCCCACAAAAAAAAGCTTTTGAGGCTGGGGGCAATTAAACATTTCAGAATTGAGATTGATAGATTTTTGTTAGGCAAGAGTATTAAGGGTAACAGAACCAAGGTGGGTAGGTGGAGTTAGGATACAGATCAGCCATGATCTTATTGAATAGCGGAATAGGCTTGAGGGGCTGAATGGCCTGCTCGTGTTCCTATGTTCCGAGCCTTTAAGGCAGTGTCTACTTGACATACGTTGTTAGAAGTGAGGGCACTGGGAATTCATATTTTCACTTCTGTTTTGTACTCTGCCAAGTGTAAGCTTCACAGATGTGGTAAAATGCCACAAAACGATACACTCGTGAAGCATGTGAGAGCCTTGATCAGCCATGAACTCTGACTACATTAAAAAAAACCACAGACGAATCACACGCTGAAATCTCATGTGAAGAATGACTGTTGAGAAGAGCAGTGGTTAAATATAGTGCACAGGATACAGCTGTGTTCGGTACTGTCAGCCTCTTGTTGTGGGGCTAAAATTGTCGCACAACTGCCAGATGATTTCCATCACTGTTTTTTTTTTGTTTCATTTTCCCCTGGGGTTACCTTCCTCTACCACGTTGAGCTTTTGACAGCCCAGCAGTCTCAGCACTCAGCGGTTAATACAATTTGCTTTGTGACACAAGGATCGCTGCAGTTGTTTTTTTTGCTTTGTTATTGCCAGTTAACAGTAGCATGATGTTAGTAATTTTTATTTGATACAATTTGCCATAAAAAAATACTGACGTCCCGGGAAGTAAAAATTAGGGAAATCAGATGCGAGAAGTATGTGTCTGCAGAGAAAATTTAACACTGATAATTCACGCTCGTGGAATAAAATATTACTGTTATGGGCACACCAACAGGGAATACCATGTGCCTGTTTACAAATCCACTCACATTTACAAGAAGTCCATATATATGTACTGGATCAATCAGAAAAAAAAGCACATTGAATGAACAGAATAACTCCCCTTTGATTGACAAATGCAGGGTTTATTTCAAGTCTGTGACAGATCTACATAATTCACTTAGGCCAATGAGTTCTGGGCCAGTAACCCTTGTGTGTTATGAATCTCTCACATCCAGGAAATAACTAGCAGACCAACTAATGTCGGGTGAGTTAGCTTCAATTTAATGCCAGATGACTGCATTTTAATCAATCTGGCCCTTCTATTTGAGAAGAAAGCATTTTTAAATGATATATGTTTCAACCGTCTAACAGAATCTTACAGCTAGGGTTGCACAACTGGCTGATGAATTGGTTGGTCCACCAGTAACTTATTAGTCAGAAATTCTCCTGTAGTGGGCTCCTTAGTCATTTTAGATGCACTGCTTCAGAAACACTCCGGTTGTCAAGAAAAAGATACAACTGCTGTCTCCTTTATGAAGTAAAATCTAGCTCCGTTTAAAGCTCATGTGTGCAAATTATCTACTTTTTTAGTTGCTGTAGCTTTTGAACATTTGAGCAAACAAACCAGCCAATTACCATCCTTTTAGAGGACATTTACTCGTGGGATTAGATATAAGGTAAGTGTATCTTGAACATAAATTCGAAGAAAAAGACTACATTCAGTTCCTATTTTTGTTTAAATTGATATCAATTAAACAATACCTGCCCTTGATATTAACAGCGTTAGAAAAGAATCTAGAAAGAAAGAACTTGTATTTATTTAGCACCTTTCACGACCTCAGGACGTCCCAAAGCGCTTTACAGCCAATGAAGTGCTTTTGAAATGTATTCACTGTTGTAATGAAGGAAATACGGCAGATAATTTGCACCCAGAAAGGTCCCACAAACAGCAATGAGATAATGAATAGATAATCTGATTTAGTGATGTTAGTTGAGAGATAAATATTGTCCAGGACACCAGGGAAAACTCCCCTGCTCGTCTTCAAAATAGTGCCATGACATCTTTTACGTCCCCCCTGAAAGGCCAGTCAGGGCCTCGGTTTAACATCTCATCCGAAAGACTGCACCTCCCACAGTGCAGCACTCCCTCAGTACTGCGCTGGAGGATGTGAGCTAACAACAAATTACATTTGTACACTGTACCACAGAGACCCAAATAAAAATTCAACTTCAAGTGACATTTGTAATTGGACTTACCCTAAATGCACATTGCCAAATTAATCTGGAACGATTGGCACAGTAACTGCATGGGGCCAGTGTGCATAGGACACGTGAGGGAGAGAAAGGCAATCAGGGACTCTTTGGTGAATTGCAGTTTGGCACCCCCTATTGGCTGTCCAGAATGCTGCAAGAAGCCAGGAAGACACCTTCAGATGCCAAGTGTAAGTTCAACTTGGCAGCAATGTGTGAGAATCAGGATTGTGGAATTGACAAACCTGTAACTTGAAACTTTTTAAAAAAAATTTCTGGATAAATGGCTGTGCCATTGTCTATAAAGGTCATCTTATTTATCTTACTGGGTTTTAACAATTAACAAATGAATCCTATTTCCACCTCCGCAGAACTTTACCTTAATGAAGGTTTCCTTTGGTTGTATCTCAATCATGTTATCTTTTTCCTTTGCACGATTGTCCAAAAACCCTAAATTTGCCACATCATTGTGTTTACTCTGGTGATCTGACCTTTAATGATATATTTTTTTTGATTGAAAATCGGTAACTGTAAACTCCTTGACTTCTGCTGTGTGATTGTTTCATATTTCTTCAATCTATAATTGTAGAAAAAGTCAATCTGTGATTAATATTTGGTAAGACAGGGTTAAGCAAACAAAACTGCTTTCATTATAAGCTTCACAAAAAGTTGATTCCCATTGCTTTAGATTTTGGGGGGTCATTTTTTGAGTGCACATCAACAACAGGAAAGATTCCAGGCTGGCATTCCCTGCTTGAATGACCGGCCCTTTAATTCCATGTATGAAACTGTCTGGGACTATTCATTAAACTTAGATGGCATTTCCCTGTTCGCCATGAATACATTCCCCTCCGATACCCAGCACCAGTTCCTCACACTGGAGTGTCTTTTAGATGCTGCTGTGAATCAGGAGATATTTGCCGTAAAATTACCAGTAAATTTGCCCGTTGAACTCACCAGTGGATGTAGCCCCGAAGTAATGGGCCAGAAATCGCTCCCGGTATAACGGAGGAGCTCAACAGCGCTCTCCGTTTTTACTGTCGAATTGAAGGAGCAAGTTCCCGTGTTTGCACAGGCGCAGTAAAACGCGGAAATAGTGAACTTGCTCCTAGTGGTTCGCCGGCGATATGACAGCTTCGAATTAAAGGGCCATCGCACGCTGCAATCAGAGAAATCATTGGGAAAGCTCCAATTTGTTCATCTGCCCAGCTGGAAAGTAACTAATTACGTCACCAAACAGGCACGCTTAAAAATACCAGGCCTAAACCAAGTTTTAAAAGCGAGGTTAGTCTTAATAACTGTCAAACAACTAAAAATTAAATTTTAAAAATGTGGAGTCTCATATTACTCCTTATTTTAATAGTTTTTGGTCATTAAAAGAAAAATTTTAAAATTAAAAAATATATTTTTTTTATTTTTCCCTTCTGTCTCTTTAGTTTAATTCAATTATTTCTTTGGCTTTTTATATTAAAAAAAATGTAAAATTTGTATTTACAATGACATCCAGAATACTCACTTTAAATGAATGAAGTCTGCTTGCCTGCTTGAGCAATGCAGCCTGAATCTGTGGGCGGGACTTCTTTTCCTGACAGACTTTGTGGGCGTGTCTTCTCCTCACGGACGTTCCCAGCGGCGGCAACTCACGCTGCTCAGAGGCTGGGTTGATAGCGCACACTTTGTTTAAAGTTTGAATTCAAGCAATTCGATGCCACAGAGCCCACGGTAAGTATTTTCATTAACTAAATTCCCAGCAGCTGCGGTGAGCGTTGCCTTGCTGCTGTACACGATTTCTGGCCCAATACGTTGATTTCTGTTTCTTGTAGAATTTGGTGCAGAGGTGCAACCATATACAAAGAGTGGGAAGGTATATTGGGCACCAATCTGGAATTTGGAGCAAGGGTAGGGGACGGTATTATTTGTGCCAAATATTGTTCTGTAGATTATGCCCCCATTATTCTCCCCAGTAGTTCTGCCTATGGTTTGCTGTAATGTGTACTCCAATTCTTTTTATTCCATCAACAGATGATCAATATCAAGAGGGAAGATTTCCTCTTGTGTGCTATGTGCGTCAAAATCATAAAACCGTTCAGAAACAATGTTAAGCTACACAAAATGCATAGAGGAAATCTTTCCCCTGTTGTCTGTATTCACAATGTGGACACTTCAGGCTATCCATCAATTGTGATAACTAAATTCTCTTTGGCATTAGAGGTAATGTCTGCCATAAGGACTTGATGGAGCAATCAAATAAATAAATAGCTCCTCCCCATCCCTTCTGAAGGTACTGACTCTTGCTGAGAAACTCCAGTGTTTCGAGGTCCTGACATAAAAGATCCCCTAGTGCTATTTTGAAGAAGAGCAGTAGAGTTCTCCCCGGTGTCCTGGCCAATATTTATCTCTCAACCAACATCACTAAAACAGATTATCTGGTCATTATCACATTGCTGTTTGTGGGACCTTGCTGTGCAAAAATTGGCCACCGCGTTTCCCACATTACAACTTCAAAAGTATTCATTGGCTGTAAAGTGCTTTGGGACGTCCTGAGGTCATGAAAGGCGCTATATAAATGCAAGTTTTTCTTTTCATTTGTGCCCAAATGGCCATTCTTCATAAGTGAGCTTGGACTGTTTGACAGTGAAAGGCATTGCAACCAATGTTCACACACATACACTCACAACAGGAATCGCCAGATAGCAGTCAAGAGTGGGAATCCTTCACGATTTTCCTCCCTTCCCCAGTGCAGGGGTGCGGAGGCCAGCTGTAGACCCCAACACCTGCCCTGGTTGAGATCGATTAACTCAGCACAGACCAGGAATTGAAACCACGAGCTTCTGTTCTGCATAGTTTGGGCTGTTGTGTCGTTACCCATTAGACAATTGGGGGAGTTCAAATAAGCAGGTTTCAATTAAATAAAATTCACTCACTTCCTCCAGCAAATCATGTAAGGCGGTGAAATTCACCTCACAATAAATACAGTTGTCCTGAAAACATTACGACATCTCAGTTACCCCAAGGGCAGAAAAGAGGATTCTGGCACAGGATATCATGTGTAAATTTTTGTCTGCAACATGTGAGCAGTAAACTGGTGGAGCGGATTAGCGGGGGGCGGGTTCTACAATGGGGGGGGCGGGGAGCGATCCATTCCGCCAGGTTACTGCCCCAAGTGGTGAACACAAACATCACCCCCTTTGTTCCGATCAGTTCCACCAGTCAACATCCTCAGACTGTGAGCACCTTTCCCGTTTGTGCCACACATGAAAAGGCAGCCCTGGGGATCCCAAGAGATTTGGGGGAGGGTAGGGGTAGGTTCTATTTGTGCAAAAAATAGCAGGCAGTGTGAGTGTAGTAGAATGTCTCCCTCTCCACGCCCAAGGTTAATGATTATACTACCCAAGGTGGACAGTGCAACTTTGTATTTAAGTAGGATTTTTAAACTAAGATGTTGATGTCTATATATTATAAAATAATTTTAAGGTTACCAATACTTAACTTGCTCGTATGTCTTAAAGCTTACAGCATCAGTTTAATTGATAAAAGTAGGATGTCCATGACATATTAAAAATGGTATGCAATGGTGAATTAACATTATCGTAGAACAACACAGAGTAAGCTTTTCAAATACAGTTTTGTATTGCACTAAACTACATCTGGCCAAGTTAATGGTGACCAACAAATAAAGCTGTTGTGACCTTGGAGAGGGGATGAGGGTCTTCAGTTAGGTGGAGAGATGGGGAAACTGGGATTGTTCTCCTTAGAGCAGGATAGTTTAAGGGAAGATTTAATAGAGGTGTTCAAAATTATGAAAGTTTTTGATAGAGTAGATAGGGAGAAACCATTACTGGCAGAAGGGTCGGTAACTAGACGACAGGGATTTAAGGTAATTAGCAAAAGAAGCAGTGGGAAGATGAGGAGAAATATTTTTAAGCAGCGAGTTGCTATGATCTGGATTAAACTGCCTGAAAGAGTGGTGGAAGCAGATTCAATAGGAACTTTCAAAAGGGAATTGGATATATACTTCAAACGTAAAAATTTTCATAACTATGGGGAAAAAGCAGGGGGAGTGGGACTAATTGGATCGCTCTTTCAAAGAGCCAGCAGAGGCACAATGGGCTGAATGGCCTCCTTCTGTGCTGTATGATTCTGTAATTGTGTTGGAGAACACATTAAATACCCAATTTATTGAAAAGCTACTCCACTATTTCTGAGTAAGTGTGTCCACTTGAAGGAACAGCATCTTTAGTAAGATTGGACTGTCTCGGCTAGTCTGGTTACACGACCACCAATTAATAGCGAAGCATGAATCACATGTTACTGTTGGGCCCCAAAACCAGAACTAACATGCCCGCTCATTAGTCAGGCACTGCTTATTTGACACAACCAACTGATAAAAGATAAGCTGGCGCAATGGGGCAGATAAGACTTATTGATCCACGTTACCAGGTGGAGCTGTTCAACTGGCCGTTATCTCTCCAACATCTAATGTAAATAAACATAAAGCCTTTAAGTAATGTTATATTCCTGCGGTCTATCTTTTCACAACACATTTCAAATACTGAAGCTCTGAGCTACAAAGATGTAGAGTTACTAGATTATCTCAGCAATTGCACTTTCCAGACACATCAACCATGTACTGTGGTCACCTTGATGGGTGAACGAGCTTTAAGATGCTTCCCTGACTAACAGTACCCTACAAGGTCAAAAGAAGTCCATTAGCATATTGATAGCAGCTACAAAGAAAATGTTTTCACGGATGTATTTGTTAGATTTTATGAGCACAGAACATCCAGTATCCCATGTTTATCACAGCACAATGCTCTTGCTAAAAGAAAAAAAAACAAATTTTTTGGATTTCTTGTAAATTACCAGTTAGCCGTTGGAAAATTTTACTACTTGTACATAAATATTTTTGTATTTAAAGGGGGTGATTTCGCCACCTTTGGTATACAAGTAATTTCAGGAAGAGAATTGCCGAATAATTTGCCAATTTTGTAAAGTGTTTCACTATACTGTCTTCTCACTTACAACATTGTGTTAATATATTCTTAATGCAAATTGTTATGTAACACAAAACAATAAAAAATCTGCATGAAAATGAAACGGGAGTTTTTTTATGTTGAGAAAGAAATTCGCAAAGCATTAAGTGATGGCCTGGCAAACGTGTAATAAGATGCTTCACAATCCTCTGATTGCAACTTCAAGTGCTATGGTTCCTGAGTCTCAAGTCTGCCAGACATGCTTGAGATATGCATCTTCAGTCCCAGGCCAGGTCACTGTGTGAACAATCTGCAGTAGTGAATGTTCCTTTTAGCTCTTCTCTTTAATAAAACCTCTATTTTACTTTTAACTTATGCCATCTTTGCTACCAAGAACCTTGTACTGTATTTATAATGAGAAAACTCAAGTATCTGTTGATGCTGAGCAATTATTTATCAAACACAATAAAATACAAGACTGAGAACCGATGTATGGTGTTTATTGCAGGATGCTTTCCTTTATCTGTATGAGTGCCAGCTCCCAAAATGGTTTCGGGCATTTCACATATACTGAGTTCCTAAAAGTATTGCCTTATCATTTGGCTTTCTAATTTCCCTTGAACTAGGGTGGTGAGAGGGTTGGGGATGTTGTCTTTTCATGGCAATTGGCACTTCAACTCTCTCACTTGAACAGTGGCATGGTAGGTGCAGTGGGATAAATCTCCCTGCTAATTCTTCCACTGTCTATGCTAAGGCACTCTACCCCCATGTGTCTGCAACTACTTGGCTTGATCAAGAAACAGTGGAATGTATCTAAAGGGAGGGTTGTTGAGTTCAAATGAGTTTAAACTGGTAATTCAAATCTGGCCATCCCAAGTTGGAATCCATCATTTAGTTGCTGCAGTTACGTGGAATTTACAGCACAGAAACAGGAAGCAGTAGCTTGTAAAAGAAAAGAAAGAATTTGCATTTATATAACACCTTTCATAATCTTAGGACATCCCAGAGGGCTGTAGATGCTGAGTAGTTGAGTATATTCAAAGCTGAGATAGATAGATTTTTGGACTTTAAAGGATGGGCCGAAGGGCCTCTATCTGTGCTGTATAACTCTATGAATCGAGGGATATGGGGATCAGGCGGGAAAGTGGAGTTGAGGTAGAAGATCAGCCATGATCTTGTTGAATGGCGGAGCAGGCTCGAGGGGCCATACAGCCTACTCCTGCTCCTATTTCTTATCCAAAAGTGCTTCACAGCCACAGAAGTACCTTTGTAGTCACTGTTGTAATGTAGAGATTCAATGTAATGTAAAAGGCCACGTGCACAACAAATTGTATTTCTCTTCATTGTGCCGGTAATAAATAGGTATCGATTTTCATCTGACTTTTTAAATTTTATTTTTTTGTTCTCCTTTTCCTTTTTCTTGCATCCTAATTTCAATCACAAAAGGGACTCTTGTCACACAAATCCATCAGGCACGGTCAAAATTTATTATATGGTTTTGTGGTTCTTGGCCAGAGTACCACATGTGACATGTGAAAAGCAGATCTGACTTTCCTAGCTTACCTATTTTGCATTTAAAGATAATTGACACTTAAATCTACATTCCACTCTTGTTATGGTGACGATACGCTTACCTTGGGGATCTTCTTAAAATGAAATAGAAACCAGAACATTAATAATATACCAGAATGCAATGTTTCACAACATCCAGTTCTGCTGGTCCAGAGTTTGTGATATATTCTTTCCAGTTCCAGAAAGCTGCATTGTGCTTTCCACATTATTTTATTCACATATGAGACTGGCATTGAATTCGAAGGGCAGAAATTCAACATCGATGCATCCGTTTTTTATTTGGGAGTAAAATCAACATTGGGGGGACCAATTTTGGGCCCTGATATCCCACGCACGATCTGTCCAGGGTGTCTACCCACTGGCAAATTGGAAGCCTTCATCTTCCAGGTGCGCAGGGCACCCACCTGAAACAGGCATTAGGGGCTGATATTAGGAGGGCGATGGGTTTGCAGCGGGAGGTCGACTGGGCGCGTGGGTAACGCGCCCAGTGAAATCTGAGTGCTCCTCACTCAATCGCAGGCTAATTGCAGCCACTTACCTTTGCTTCCGGGTTTCACGCTGGAAAGCTGCGCAGCGGGCGGACTGCGCATGCGCAGCACAGGCTGTCAGCTGGAGGAGCCCTATTTAAGGGGGCAGTCCTCCACTGACTGATGCTGCAGAAAATAGACAAAATTACAGCATGGAGCAGCCCAGGGGGAAGGCTGCTCCCAGGTTTAATGATGCCTCACTCCAGGTCTTACTAGATGGGGTGAGGAGGAGGGGGAGGACAGAGATCTTCTCCCCGGCGGGCGGGAGGAAGCAGCCTGCCTCTGCCACCACGAAGGCCTGGCTCGAGGTGGCAGAGGAGGTCACCAGCACCACCTGCATACAGTGCAAGAGGCGCTTCAATGACCTAAGTAGGTCAGCCAAAGTGAGTACACTTACTCATTCCCCTACACTCTGTCTGCCACATCACCACCCCCACCCCACATCTCCTTCTGCACTGCCAACACTACTCTGTCACATCACCCCTCACACCCACTCAAACCTCATCCTCATCTTATCTGCACTTATTCACCTCACCAGCACTCATCCCACCACTGCCACTCAACTCAATCCTCATGCAATCTCATGGCTCTATCTCATACTCACCTTCTCATGCATCTTTTTCACGGTCAGCCTCACTCAACCTGCCACCACCTGTGCTGCAGCCACAGGGCATGCATCACATATGTGCAGTAGGAAGCGTAAGGCAAACGTGTCGTGAGCATGAAGGGGATGCACAAGTGTGTTTGAGGGTTTGTCATGGTTTTTACTTATATTTAATTTCTGAGCAACTCACATTACATATTATATTGTCACCACTACTGCCACATCTTTGCGAATCTTGTCTGGTTTGTGCAATAATGCCCTTTCCTGAGGATCACAATGAAGACCCACAACTGATGCCATCCATTGTGTCACTGCAGAGTGGGTGTAGGTGTATTTGCAGGGCTCTTTTGTGCAGATGGCTGAGAGACATCAGCGATGTCCCCAGTGGCACCCTGGAAGGATGCGAAGGAGAAGTTGTTGAGGGCAGTGGCGACTTTGACAGCGACAGGTAAGAAGATGGTGCTCGGGCCAGCCGGGAGCAGCTCGGCATGAAGGAGGCTGCAGATGTCCACGACTACATGTCGAGTGACTCTGAGCCTCCGTGTGCACTGCTGCTCAGAGAGGTCCAGGAAGCTGAGCCTCGGTCTGTAGACCCTGTGGCGAGGGTAGTGCCCTCTGCGACGCATCTCTCTCTGCGGTTGTCCTCCCTCCTGCTGTGCAGGTGGATGTGGCACAGTACTGTGTTGTGGAGCTCCACGTGTCAGAGGTGGACGGCTTGGACGGCGAGGCTGGTGATGCTGTTCGCCCTCCGAGGAGGTCATGACTGCAGCTACGCCGGCCCCCATCCGGACAATGTACGTTTGAGGGGGTCCGCAAGGTAGGTACATGTGTCTGGACACCGGGGTAAGTGTGCAAGTTTGTGAATTTTATTGTTAGGAGGAGGATGGTGGAGGCCAAACTTTGTCCAAAGTGACAGAGTGGCCTCCTGCAATGAGTGAGGGTCTCCCCCCACCACCTGTCAAATGGACCTTTGCAGCTGCCACAGGCTGATGGCTGCAACACGTCCATTTGAACTGGGAGTGTTTCCCCCAGTACGGGAAACAGTCCCAGTTGACTTGAAAATCCCACCCCTCCTAAAATATCATGTTGATCAGGTCTGTAAACGACCTGAAATACCTAAATAAATACCTTAAGTGGCACCCCGCCGGCTTTAATTGCCGGCGGGAGTCCCACATGCGGGGGCTGTGCGCGCATGTAAGCGCGTCACTGGGGAACCTGGAAGTGGGCGGGTTGGAGCCGGGCTCCGGACCCGTCCTGGGAATCCCCGATTTTCACAGCCCCCCCCGCCACGAACGCACCCGCTCGGGGGGGTGAAAATCGAGCCCTAGGTCTCCTGCATATGTAAATCAGGGTTCTAACACCAGGTGTGTCATACTTATAATGACATCACATAAAAGTGAAGTATTTCAAGTAGGTTTACAACTTTTAATGAGATTTATGTTGCTGCATTTCATGTTTGCAAAGAAAGAAATATTTGCCAAACTCCTCTTCATGAAGATGAAGCCTGTTTAGGACATGCTGGGAGCCTTGGGCCCAATGGGGTTCACAAGGTCATCAGAATTGTTGACTTAATAGCACATTATTTCTGCCACTACAGACAGGTAAAAATAATTTTTTTACAGTGATTACACCGTTTTGTCTTTAGTGGCTACTTTTGGAAGTTGGGGGTAGCAGGTCCCCAGCACTTCAAAGTTTGAAAATTACAACATTGAGGGACTCCATATTTATCAGCTGCATGTTAGCAGTGCTGTTAACCCAGAAGACTAAAGTACTTCTCACTTGGAGATCTTATTTCATCTTGCAGTCTTGACTGACATTCACACTTCAAATTCCTATGGCCTTAACGAGATTGTCTGTGACAGAGGAAACTGAGTAAGGGTGACTCCTTTCCCATACCACTCAAGGCAGACCTTGATGTGTCATCCGGATATCAGCGCTGACAGATTCACCGGCTTATGGCTCTCGACTGTATCATCCCACATCCTCAAGCCAAGTGGATAGTGTAGATGTAAGGAGAAGGTCCATTTGGATGAAAAGACAATAGAAAAAAAGTATTCTCTGTAAAGGAAACAAAATGACACCCTTTATTTTAACCTTAAATATCATGTCGGAACTCTGACAGTTCTACATGTTTAGAAAGGGCCATGTCAAAGAGATAGTTTATGTGTTGGGGGTGTCTTGAATATGAGTCACTGGATTGTCAGCTACACTTTACCTTTAAATCAGTGATGACCATTTGATCACTAGCTTGTACCTCCTCCCATTTCTACTTCAGATTTCTGCATCCCCCCCTGCGTTTGATTCAGTATTAAAAACATGGTTCATAGGGGATTCAGAGTTGTTAGTATCGGATGATTTGAGTTAGATGCTGTTAAGCAAAATGAACAAATGGTTTAATTTATGAATGAGTTCATGAGAATTGAAACAATGACTAAATCAATAATTGGCCCTGGTAGAACCAATTGCCTCAAATAGGTTATTTATTGGGAGTAAGTTATTTGAGGGACCACAATATATTAATTGCTGGCAGATAACAATAAACTCTAAAACTGAACAAATTGGATCACTTACCTAATTTTTATCAAGTTGGTTGATCACCTGTGCTACATCCCACAGACAAAAATATAAAATGTTGTTTCTTTAGCTGCTTCTTTGATTCAATCCCTTTCTTCTTATTGCTGTCTTGAATGTCTGCTTGTCTAAAACTTTTTTGCTCACTATTTCTCCCTTTGTGCAAGTCTCTCATTCTGTCCAACCTCCATTCAGTGTGTGCCTTACTCTTGCTTTATGCCTATTGCACACTGTCTGTCTCTCGTTCTATATGTATGGCAGTCTGAATTCCTGTCACACTTTCTCTCTGAATGGTTGGCTCCTATTTTTTTGCCTGTATGTCTTGCATTTAAGTCTTCCTCTCACCAGTGATGGAATCATACTTGAAGACTCCAAATCTCTGGTAGTCACAAAAAATTATCTTGCCTCTTTCTAGGCTACTGTACTGTACTATCATATCCAACTTTGAATGAAAAAAAATCAATGAAAATTTAAAATGCTGACAAAATAATTAGCAGATTTCAGAGGGGGGAAAAAGTGGCCAGTTAAATAAAATAAAACACTGATTCGACAGGCAAAGGAACTGTGTCTGTACAGAAGTTGTTCCCAGCTCAGGCCTAATGCTGCACAGGCTCAATCAAAACCAGATTTCAATGGAGAAAACCAGTCAGACTGAAAATAAATGAAGAAATTCTTGGCATTGGAACCAAACCAGCAACAACACAGACCATTGTAAAATATTGCCAGTATGGGAAGAATGGAGTACGTGTACGTAATTAGGCAGGTTTTGAGGATTTATTAAAAAAAACGGCAGAAAAGCCCAACTAAAGGAGTGCCTGAAAATTCCAGCCCTAGCCCCGAAGAAAGGGATGGGCTGCTGCAGGACAATATTGCTGTGGAACACCACAAAGGCAACTGTATCAGTAAGCATAATTAATTTTATCTGAATTATTTATTTTGTTATTTTATAAATGTTATTTACACAGGTATATCATCAGATGGAAAATCAAGACGGTGGCTTAATCCATTAACTTTATTCTAAATGTTATTTTTAGATGTATGTAGTGAGCTGGATGTGGAATTGCCATGGTAACTGTATGCTATCGAATTTATTTTGTTGGTATATTGTGATTGGTTCTTTTTGTGACTGAACCACTCGGATGTGACACAAGAGAGGTGATTCTGGGGTCGAATTGATCCCTGATTTAATGATCCTGGGATCTGATTGGTACCTGCTTCCATGGCTCCAGAATCTAGATGATTGCTGGTTGATTGATTGAAGGATCTGGGATCGATTAGCTTAAGGAACTCCAGGATATTCCATTCAGACATCCACAAAACCTTTCGCAAAAACGATAAGTAGAGTTTACCTCGTTGATGGGAAACGTGTGCTTAAAACTTCAAATATGAATCCTGCTTAGGAAACCCTTAAACCAAGTATTTTTAAACATAAAATAAACATTTACCAGATGAAAGGTACACCACCCTTGAGTCACCAGTTTTGTTGCTGAGTTCAGTGGTCCAGAGAAATAAATTCCAGCATCAATACCACGTTAAAACATTTATCGAAAATTGGCAGATGGAAATTCCGAATCTGTACAGGTCAAATCTAAAAAATCTATGTGAATAGTTTCTGTGTGAAGCAATGGACTATTTCAGTCAGTTCTTCTGGCAATGCAGTCAATCAAAATCAATGAAATTCAATCAAAATAATCCCTTGCTGACAGTTATAACATTCCACAATTTATTTTGAGCAATGCTGGTATGAATCCTGCATAAAAATAAGCTAAAAAGAGGGAGGGCGAGGAAAAGAAGGTTAATAATCGAGTTTTAAATCTACAAACAAAATGGCGGGTCTGCAACTTTACGATGCAGCCCGAGGTTCAGTATGAATTTGTTTAGCGTTAATGGAAACAATTTAACCAATTGTGACATACTCGTAATAATTCACATTTAAGGGCACGTCTCCACTGCGACTGTTGGTCTGAAATCGGTAACGACAAGTTGGGTTCCAGCCAGGCAGATCACTCTTCACGTTGCTTGACTTTGAGCCTCGCTGGAATTCTAATCTTCCTGTCTGGGAGAGAGCGAGCACTGCATGGTATTGGATGCTCACAACCCCAACACTTAACATTTTTAAAATTTAGAGAACTGGGAGGAGAGGATGCGTGTCCTATGAATACTGGCTCCAAAAATCTGCGATGGGGCGATTTTCGAAGGAAGTGCTGCCAGGAACCTCAGCCACTGACCCCGATGGACCTCCTAGGATTCCTCGATTTGGTTGGTCTGTGCGGAGAAGCAGCTATATATTCCGCCCAATACTCCCTCACCCTTTCTCCCCGCCCCCCCCCACCCACCCCCGTCAACCATTGGCCCATCCCTGCTGGATTTTTTGGCATCTTTACTATGGTGGTCACTCTAGATGTGTTCCTAGTGGCACATCAGGGAACCTATATAAGGGGGTTACTGTACCATCTTTAAGTAAAAAAGGCTTTTTATCTTTAGGGGTCCTGGCCAGGTGGGCTGTACTTCTGTCCCTCGGTGGGTAGTTACACTTGATCTCCTCAACAGTTTAAAATTATATATGTTTACGAAGCTGGGAACGGAGAGTCCCCATTCTATAAACATCCTGAAAATCCATGGTGGAGCGCATCGCACTAAGATGCACCTTTTGCTACATCTCGCTGAGGCCATTGCAACTCCCAACACAGGAAGTCCCCATAACCCTCCATTGCTTGATGGCTTCGCAAGGAGTGGGTGGAGGCCCCACCCCCTACAAGGCCAGCCAGAAAGTTCAGCGGAAGGCCAGGACCTGCCGTATCCAGATCCCAGCCTCGGTTCCAGCTGTTCCGATGTACCTCTGCCACGGTGTTACGGTGGGAGTACATCGCAAGGCCCACAGATTTTCGGGGCCATTTAAATTAAGGTCAGGTATGTTTTAAAAAGTACACGGGAGATCCCTGTCAATGAGGTTTGGCACCACGCTCGATTTACATTCCCTGACTAGTCAAATCCAAGGTTTGTGCGACTCCCTCCCCCAAGGAGTCTCGCTCTGGAGTACGTTAGACCCTCATTCCAGATTTCCATTGAAAACTTAATGGTAGTGTGAAGTAGAAATCACTTCACATCAATGCTAAACTTACAGCATAAAGCAGCAAAATAGCCTGTTGGCTGGTATAAATGACTAATATTTGTTAACCTAAGTGTCCTCTGGGCAAATACTGTGCGTAATGGTTTGACGGAACTTGTGAAAATCTTGACGCGTCCAGAATCAAGTACTCCCTAACAAAACGTATTCCCCTAGACTGCCCTATCACCTAGTGTTGGGGGAAAGACTCTTTATGGATCAGATATATGCTGTAAATTTTCAAGCATGGGATATATCCAACTGATTTTTTTTTAAAAGATTGCCAAATAGAAGAAAAATTGGTTTAATCTTTCTCCAAGGTCAAAAGTATTCACAAGTCTTGAAATGTTGATCAAGAGGATCAAAAACAAATGTAAACTTTTTTTTTTCAGGAGACTTTTCTTTTGGAAGAGTAAAAAAAAATGAGCTTTTTGTACAAATTATCAATTTTTTTTATGTCAATCAATGCAGCTGAGGTTAAATAGATGTTAGTCATTCAGTTAAACCCAATGTAAAATTGCCCTTCTGAAAATCAGCAATATAATCTTACATGATTTCCCTGAACACATTTTGAGAAGGGAGCAATGGCCCAGAGCAGCAGTAAAAACATAAAAAAACTCATCACTTTCCACCAGCCTTGCTCCCTTGTTTACACAGGTCTAGCTTTTCATCAGAACTAACACACACAAGATATAGCCCATTGTGACTATGGATTCAAGTGTCCCAGTAACAAACACGCATTATCAAGCAGAAATCTGAACCTGGACCTATGCTTCCAGGCAAAAATCTCCTGAGTGATAAATCATTTAAGTAATTCAAGAGGCAACCACTGTAACACAGACCTTTTAAATGCCAAACTATCAAAAATCCAGTCCTGTAACACAATCAATTTACCTGTTAGTCTTTGTGCAAATAATCTTTTATACAAATCTGAAAGTAAACCAAGTGTCAATAATTGGCACCCATCATGAGGTTTCTTATTTCATTCGAAGATATTGGAAAACAGATTGCTGAATTCTTCAAAAATTTACTGGATGTTTGGCAGCCTCTCCAATTCCCAAACATTCCTTTCATAGGTTCTTGTGGTGCTGTCATTTTCCAGTGGATCTTACCATTTGATTTTTACTGTAAAGAGCTCCTAAGGTAGAGACAGAATGTATCAAAATATTTTATGTGATACGCTTTCTGTTAATGTCGTTCAAACCATACTTAGGCCCCAATTTCAACTAATTTATTTTAAGATAATTGGCAAAAGAACCAGAGTTGGGGGGGTGAGGGGGAATAAGGAGAATTTTTTTTACACAACGAGTTGTTATGATCTGGAATGCACTATCTGAAAGGGTGGTGGAAGCAGATTCAATAGTAAATTTCAAAAGGTAATTGGATAAATACTTGAAAAGGAAAAATTCGCAGGAGTATGGGGAAAGAGCAGTGGAGTGGGACTAATCGGGATAGCTCTTTTAAAGAGCCAGCACAGGCACGATGAGCCGAATGGTCTCTTTCTGTGCAGTGTAATTCTAATTTCATTTATAATTATTTATCTGAATCAAGATTCCTGTAAAGTGGGATCCAGTGGAGGTTCATGCTCTGTTGATCCACTACTTTTTATGCTTTATACAAAAATGATTTTCCTCAGATCTGCAGCTAACTGACGTTGTTTGTGTGTGTGCAGGTCAGGTCTGGAGTCTAAAGGTGTTTTCACACGACAAGTTCAGGGTTGGTGTGACGAGGCTTCGGCTTTGCATTGACCCTAAGCTTGTGCAGTGTAAATTGGGCGTTAAGGCCTGAACTCACTATGAAGTAAAGTGAAGTGGAGTGGGATTACCTTCTCCTGGAAATCATCACTCCAGTCTCAGATTGAAACCTGACTATGGATCCAGGCTGCATTATTTAGGCCATAACAATAGTGTCAAACCAATGCTAAGATTGGAATGTATCTGTACCTTAAATCAGTTTGTGAGATTTCAGATGCGATATCACGATTGTGAATAATTGGATTTGTACTAAGTTAATTCAAATTTAGCTCCCACTCAAATCTAAATAAATCAAGCGGAATTACTGGCTTAACTGTTCCGTGAAAGCATTTTTCAGTATAAATACAATATATAATTCAAATGTTACTTGCTTGAGTCCCTGGATTAATTCTGCTTTGAAACTAGTTTCTTCTTTGTATTCTGCTTTTCAAAACAACGATTGTGAAGTGAAAGCTTTTCTTCAAGTCCAGATATCTGATATATGTCATCTGGACGATAGCCATCATGCACAATGCACATCTGGGTCAGATTGATTCTGCTTTGTCCAGACAGCAGGACATAGATATAGGAAGAACGACAGAACTACAACTGCTCTATTCAGATTAAGGCAATGTTACTGATCTTTTGTAAACAGGAATGATCCCCCTACAATGCAAATAAAAAATATGGACTGCTATGAAGAGAAACTTGGCAAATGGGTGTGTTCTTTATGCGTGTGCATCTCTTAAATTCAACTGAAAGATGCCAGACGGATTTCTATAATATTTCGGAGGTAGTAATACCCTGTTATGTGGATTGTGAATGAAATAATAAAGGGCATGATATCTGACAAGAGTTCTCAGATGAGGCCACTGAATAAAACAGTACAGACTCCACAAAATGACATAGTGGGGGTAATTTTAACTCCCTCCCCCCAGGGCAAGTGGGGGGGTTAAAAATATTTTTAAAAATGGGCAATTCGACTCCAACCCGCCCATTTCCGGTTTTAATGGAGGAGAGTCGAGGGATGGGTGACCAATCCGTTCTCAGGAGGCAGGTCGGAAAGCAGCCGACCAATCCGCTCTCAGGAGGCGGGTCAGTCTCCGGTATATTTTAAGGCGCTGCGTGCCTCCAATTTAACTTCACATTTAGTTTCAAGGCCTGCAGGCCAGGTTTCCCGGGCCTCAGGAAACCTGACAGCTAAAGGGAGGCATGAAGGGCTGGATCCAGCAAGTAAGTGCCTTTACAGCACTGCCTGTGGGCCAGCAAGAGCACGAGTGCTCCCCCCACTTCCCTCCCCGTGGCGTCCGACTCCCCCCACCCCACCCCTCCACCTCCACCGTGTCCGACTCATCCCTGCTCCACTCCCCGGTTGCCTTCCCACTTGACTGCTGCGGCCAGGAAACCTGTTGAAAAAATTTAAAACAGGTCCTGGCATTAAATTCGGCAGGACCTGCGGGAAACCCTAACTTCCGGGCTTCCAGGACGTAAATCATCCCCAGCCCCAGCCCCCGACCCCGGCACGCCCCCTCCCCCTCCCCCTCCCCCCCCCCGCCCCCAGCTCTCTTCCCGCCCCGGAGTTAATATCGAGCCCTGTGACTCCATTCCCTTAATCAACCAAACTTTGAAGAATATAGAACATCACAGCAGCAGGTCAGTCGAGCAACTTCTATACCTGTACCTTTCTTTGGATATTAAACTTACAAAATCAAGCGTATACAGAGTCAGGTTTTAACACGTTTGATAATATTTATTTTTATTAGAAATAAAACTAGAGAGTAATTTTAAAAGGAGATTCGTGTTAACGAAATCGTAATACTTGTCAGCATTTTAGGATTGTACGTCTCTTTCAGGCATCCTCCTTTGATGGTTCAGGGCTTTCATAGGAAGGAACATAGGAGCAGGAGGAGGCCGTTCAGCACCTCGAGCCTGTTCCGCTATTCAAATTAGACCATGGTTGATCTGTATCTTCACTTCATTTACCCGTCTTGGTTCCGTAACCCTTAATACCCTTGCCTAACAAAAATCTATCAATCTCAGTTTTGATATGTTCAATTGACCCCCAGCCTCAACAGTTTTTTGGGGGAGAGAGTTCCAGATTTCCACCACCCTTTGTGTGAACAACTGCTTCCTGACATCACCCCTGAATGGCCTAGCTCTAATTTTAAGGTTATGCCCCTTTGTTCTGGACTCTCCCGTTTTGGGTAAATAATTTCTCTCTATCTACCCTATCAACTCCTTTAATCATCTTAAACACCTCAATTAGATCAACTCTTAATCTTCCATACTCGAGGGCATACAAGCCTAGTCTATACTACCTGTTCTCATAATTTAACCCTTTTAGTCCCGGTATCATATTGTAACTGTGCTTTGTGGTGGTAGACGAAACCTGAGGACAGTACTGGGGTCGATTGTAACTGTTCCCTCCAGGATGGAAATGGATGGCAGCAGGTCAGCCTCCATTTTATATACAGCTCATTGACGTCAATGAAAAGGAAAATGTTGCAGGAAAATGACAGACCCGCTTTCGGCCGGCAGTTAAAATCGACCCCAACGTTCCTCCATTAGTGTACACAGAGAATACATGTCATAATTAGAAAGACAGGCACAGGCTTGGATTCGCTAGTAATTTGCTGGGGAGGGCCCAGGATGAGAGTAGATCCAGGTCAGCACATTCTGTAATATCTGATCATTTCTTTTACATACTTTTTTCTCAGCTAGATGACGCAGCAGGTTGATGTCCTAACAAAATGGTCCTCAAACCGTTTGCAGCACCCCATTGAAGCGCTGCGAGACCAGGCCCATGTTGAGTGCAGACGGGACGAGAAATTAATTGCCAAAACTGCCGATGCTATTTCACCCTGAAGTGGTGGGATTGGTGCTTCTGTAACTTAATATAGATTTGTCTCAATTTTGGCACATTTCACCAACCTTTCTTTCCCGTCACCTTGTTATTTAAAAAAATTTTTGTTCTCGGAAAGTGGCCGTGATTATTGCCCACCCTCAGTAGCCCAGAGAAAGTGGTGGTGGGCCTTCTCCTTGAATCACTGGTCCTTCTGGTGATGGTGCTCCCACAATGGTGTTAGGCAGGGAATTCCAGGATATTGATTGACCCAGCGATATTGAAACCAGGATGGTATATGGATTCGGAAGGGAATTTGGATGTGATGATGTTCTCATGATATTGTTGTCTTGTCCTTCTCAGTGGTAGAGGTCGCAGGGTAGTGAGCTATTCGTGAAGTAACCTTGGAAGGTTTTCTGCAGTGCATCCTGCGGATAGTACATAACTGCAGTCACAGTGGGCTGGTGATCGAGGGGTGGATACTAAGTCCAGTGGCAGGGGCGCCAATCAAGCAAGCTGCTTTGTCCTGGATGGTGTCAAGCTTCCTGAGTGTTGTTGCTGTTGTACTCATCCAAGGGAGTGGTGAATATTCCATCACATTTTTGTCTTGAGCGTTATAGAGGGTGGAGAATCTCTGCCCTGTTCTTGTAGCCACGGTTTATATACAGCTGGTCCAGTTAAGCTTCTTGTCAACAAGATGGTGACATTGCACAACTTGGTAATGATGATGTCATTGAGAGTGAGGGGGAGATGGTTGTTCAAGATGGTCATTACCTGGCACTTATGTGGCACGAATGTTACCTGCCACTCATCAGCCCAAGCCTGGATGATGTTCAAGTCCTGTAGTAGACTGCCATGGGCTGTCTTTTATTGGAAGATTTGTGAATGGAGCTAAACACTGAGGAATCATCAGTGAAAAGCCCCACTCCTGACCTCATGATAGAGGAATGGCCATTGAGGAAGCAGCTGAAGAGGATTGAACTGAAAATACTTCCCGAAAGAACGCCTACAGTGATGTCTCGGGGCTGCGATGATTGGCCTCTGACAATCAAAACTGTCCTTCCTTTGTGCCAGGTCTGACTCCAGCCACTGGATGGTTTATCCCTTGACCCCACTGACCTCCATTTTGCTAGCGCTCCTTGGTGCCACATTTGTTGTCAAACGCTATCTTGATGTTCAAGGCATCTACCCTCACTTCTCGTCTGGCATTCAACTTTTGTATCCATGTCTGGACTAAGGATGCATTGAGGTCTAGAGCTGAGTAGTTTTGACAGAACAAGAACTGAGTGGCGGGGAGCAGGTTACTGGTGAGTAGGTGTCGCTTGCTGACTCCTTCCATCATTTTACTAATGATTGGGAGGAGGCTGATAGGGTGATGATTAGTCGGGATCAATTTATCATGTTTTTGTGAATAGGACATACCCAATAGATTACTGCAGACAAGTCTAGCTTTCCTGGACATCACATTACACCCAAGAAAGATTGATAAAACTCAAGGGAGAAATGTGTAGAATATAGAACTGATGGGTGACACTGTCAAGAAGAATAAGATGCAAGATGTAGCTATGCCTCAGTACCACAGTATGGTCTTCCTATCACAGCAGAAAAAGGCTTCGTCGATTGGTTGAGGTTTGTAATTAACAAAATTATTTATCTCTTTACTGTCTCGAGCTGGATCTTCACCAGTTGAGGAGGGAAAGCTTAGATGAGGTGGGCATCATTGATGTTACCACAGTGTCAAACCAAACGATAAAACAATATTTTCTGACTGAATAATGTTTTGTTTATGAACAGCAGGACACACCTTGCCTAAAAACTTCAGAAGGAGGATGGCACCCCTTTAATACGCAAGCACAAAATGAAAGCAAAGCTGCTGAAATGGGGAAGATTCCTGCAGCAACTCGCTGGGATCTGGCTCGAGAGCGACTTGGAATGAAAGCGAACAGCTGCAGTTGTTTGCCAGCGAGCTTCCGCTGCTGGCTTTGATGCCTTTCTCTGGAGGAGCTTGGACAGTCAGCCAATGTCCTAGCTTGTGAAGCAAGTCAGGACTTGTGCCAGATATCAGTCTCCCCAAGCTTCCCCCTCCTCTTCGTCTCCCCCCCCCCGGACCCCCAGCCCCCCACCATTGTAACTGTATGCACATTTCCCCTGGCTAAGATATAAGGAGGTCCTTGTCTGAACCAACACCAGGGCAATAAATTTTTCTTTTAAAAAGCAATCTAGCAAATCATGATATTGGAAACATTTTTCTCAGATGGTTTGATAAATGTATAATTTCCAATGCTGGATACACACCCAGGCTATTCATTTCCAACCTATTCTATCATTTTAGTGGATTCAGTTCAGAAACTAGCTTGTGGCTGACACATCCCCTTTCATTTATTTACAACCTTGTATTTCTTAGCAGAAATTCCATAACTGCTGAAGAATTAATTGGTGCTCTAAACTTGGAATGCCTATAAGGAATAGCAGTGAAGCCTTTGAACTGTTTAGTAGGTCTCACGGCCAGGCCAGTACTTGGCAAGTATCAGTGGGACATCTAATGCTATTCATAATTTATGTCTGCACAGCAGCAAATTCTGACTAAGACAGCTTCTGTGATAATTACATTGTTCTGAAAAAAAAACTGTCTGGGCTCACAATTATTGCAGCTGGGAAACTGTTCAAAAATATGGCCAAATGTGTATGGGTCTGTCTGAACAAGATGAATGACATGGAAAACGTTCATGTTGTATATAGTCATTATCGACAATAGTCTTCCTTAAAATTCATTCTCTGGAAGTGGGGGTCGCTGGCAAAGCTGGCATTTATTGCCCATCCCTAGTTTCGCTGAGATTGTGGTGCTGGACTTTCTTGAACCAATGGTAATGGTTTTGATGCAACTGAGTGGCTTGCTGGGCCACTTCAAAAGGCAGCTGAGAGTCAACCACATTGGTGTGGGACTGGAGTCACATATAGGCCCATAGGACCAGACCGGGTAAGGACGGCAGGTTTCCTTCCTTAGAGGGACATGAGTGAACCAGTTGGGTTTTTATGACAATCTGACCTCTTCATGGTCACTTTTACTGATACAAGCTTTTTATTTCCAGATTATTTTAAACAGAATTCCAATTCTCAAACTATCATAACAGGATTTGAACTCACGTTCTTTTGGATTATTAGTCTAGTAACATAACCACTACGCAACCGTCAGCCCGTCGACGATTACAGATGGTGAAGTTCTGTGTCCATATATACGTGAGAAAAACACCATTTTAAGGTAGCACTGCGGCTTGGTGTATCAGGCTATGGACCTGTGCTTATAGTTCTTTTCTAGTGAGGTACATATGAAAAAGGTTCCCTTCATTGAAGAACATTAATGAACTGGTTTATTTTATTTACAACAATCTGGTAGCTTCCATGATCATTTAACATCATCCATCTCCTCCCCTGCCTCAGCCCATCTGCTGCTGAAACCCAAATCCTTGCCTTTGTCACCTACAAACTCATCTATTCCAATTCTTGGCCGGCTTCCCAAAATCCAGCATCTGTAAACTTCAGTTCAAATTTAAAATTCTCATCCTCGTGTCTCAATCCCTTCAGGCCCTTGCCCCTCCCTCTCTCTGAAACCTCGTGCTGCCCTATAAGGCTCCAAGAACTGTAACCTCTCGTGCATTCTCAACTCCTTTTGCCCCACCATTGGCGGCCGTGCCTTCAGCTGTTTAGGCCCTAAGCTCTGGAATTCCCTCCTTAAACCTTTCCATCTCTATCTCTCCTCCTTTTAGACCCCCCCCTTAAAATCTACCTCTTTGAACAAGATTACGCTTCTGTTAAACAACTTGGGACATTTTTCGACATTAAAGGCGCTATATAAATGCAAGTTGTTGTTGTTGTTTGGTGCCAGCCCACAAATGATCAATTTTATTGAATTCAATTTCACAACTTGCCACGGTGGGATTTGAACTCATGGGCCTCGATATTAACCCTCACCACGACGGGCAGGAGAGCATCAGGGAGTGGTTAAAGAATTAAATAAGGGGAACGCATCCCCAACGCCCATGCGCCCGCCGCCTTTTTTATGGCGGTGGATATCGTGGTGTCCGAGTGTCCCGCTATGGAGAGAGGGGACACTTCATTAACACATTTAAATCGGGTTCCCACAGTGCAATTGGGAGCCCAATTTAAAATTGACCGAGTTTCCCAGGGGTCGGAAAACCTGGCAGTGAAAGGGAGGCAGGAGCTGACGGCTCCAGAAGGTAAGTGCCTTTCTTAGAACGCTTTTTGGGCCAGGAGGAGCAGGAGTGCGTCCCCCAGCCCCGACTGCAAGCCCTCCCCCTGCCAACCCTACCCCCATCCCCCAGCCCTCCCGATTGCCAACCACCCACTTTCCGATCACCGACCTTTTCCCCCCCCCGCCAATACCCACACTCTCTCCCAATCGCCAGGGACTGTCCCGAAGGGTCCCGCAGACTGCGGCCTCCTGCCACTGTTTTTCCCTCCCGGCCTCCGACCAGGTTGTCCATTTGGCCGGCTGCCAGGTGGGAAAGGGAGCTTAAAAATGTTAATGAGGTCCTACCTTAAGTTTGGCAGGACCTCTGCGTCCTGGCCTTGCCAAGTTCTTCGGCCGTTCCCACGCCCTCCCCGTAAATATCAGGGCTGTGATCTCTAGATTGTGCCCTACTATTAAGTGCTCCACTGGTTAGCAATATTGGTGCATGCTGAAGGATAGCACAGTGTGTAAATTACTGTAAGTAAACGTTTATACTGGGTACTGTTCATTTACCTGTTGTAAATTTCACAAATTGAAGTCAAGGGAAAAGAAAATTAGGCTCTGAATCGCTATGTGCCTTTTTCGTGCTACTGGTGAAGACTGATTTCATCCCCAGTGTTTCTCTTAGGCCAGCAGTAGGTAGCCAAGTGGTTAGATTAAGCCCTGAATTAGAGAGAAGCTTGAACTACATGCCAATGAACAACAGAGCCATGACTGACCACAGCTTGGTGAATCTCTCAGGCCAGCATTCTAAAACATAGAGCCTGAAGAGACCTGACACTGAAGAAACTTGAAGGAAGGAGCATCCCATCTTCAAAAGGAACCACAGATAATGGTAGGTGTGTGTGTGTGTGTTGGAGGGGGGGCCGTATTGAATTCAGGGAACTGGTAGGGCCTATTGTAAATAAAATCTACTCACAGAAATGTAAAATATATAGAATTACTCTGGAACTAAACTATTTTTTTCTAAAACTGGACAATGTCGACAGCAATGAAAAGCAAGTGCATTTGCAGAGTAGACGCATAGTACAGTTTGAAGCACCATAATATATGGTTGAAAGCTTCAAAGTTGAGCAACTTTGTCACCTAAAAATGAAAAGTGTTGCAACCCATGAGTAAGTGTTACTAAATTTCTTTCTTCACTACGAAATTCCTATTCTTGTGATTGCTTCAGCACTTAGCAAGTCAAAAGTGGAACAGTTTCCACTGCTGAGGTAAACCTCAGTTTGCTACTATTCTGCTGAGACAATAATACAAATCATGCAGCATTGCAATCCCAGATCATGCTACACTGTTGGTCGTGTAATGATTTGCACATATATTACAATTGTTTTCACGGTAATGAATGGTTATATTGGTAGCGGCAACATTAATAAAGAACATCTATTTACATAAAAGTTTTGAGAGTCTCTGTCACACTCCAGGCAGCACACTTTGTATAAAGCACCAATAAATAAAAGGAACATAAGAATTGCGATACGAAAAAAGATGAAGGTCCATCTAGTTCGCCTTCTACCATCCTGGTGGTCGCATGATACAACAATAATGGAGTTGTTGACCAATTATAGCAATCAATCTCTATCAATGAGTCCACAACAGATCCAGAAATGACACAAGGAAAACCCCAGAGGTGGAGAGCTTTGGGAATCATAGGTCCAAAGTCACCTTTTTCATCCCAAGCATGTTACACTTACCACATTACTTATAATCCACAACTGTCCAATCTTAAAGTGTACCAGAAAAGAAAGAAACCCAGTTATTTCCTACAGTTTTTTCTGACCCAGAGGTAAGCTGAGATAGAGGAGAGGAAACAAGCAGCTATCAATCTGGAGAAGCTTCCAACTACAACAATACCTCGCAGGTGGATGGGAACCTGAGCGGGGAGTCAGAAGGGAGTAAAGTTGAGAGCAGCAAGAGAGGGGAAGACCCAGGGGAAATTTACAATACAAATAGTACAAACAGTTGTTCAAGAACAAGTGAAAGGGAAAAGCGTAGAGCAGTGGAAAGAAAGTGTACTTTAGGCACTACAGATAAAGTGAAAACTAGAAGGCATAAGGCGATTAACCCAGCATCAAAGCTGAAGGTCAGGCTAGGGTGTGTGGCCCAACTAAGAGTTCTATATACAAATGCACAGAGTATAAGGAATAAATTAAATGAACTACAGGTTCAAATTCAAATTGGAGGGTATGACATGATAGCTATTACGGAGACATGGCTGCAGGATGGTCAGGATTGGGAACTAAATATACCGGGTTATAAGGTCTACAGGAGAGATAGGGAAAATGGAAGAGGGGGAGGAGTAGCCTTAATGCTTAGAGATGAAATCACTTCAATGATAAAGGGGGATATAATGAGAGGTAAGCAGCCAACAGAGACTTTATGGGTTGAATTGAGAAATAGGAAAGGATCTAAGACTATAGTGGGAGTTGTGTATAGGAGCCCTAGCAGCAGCTCTGAAGTGCTAGATTGTATAAATGCAGCGATTAGACAAGCATGTAAGAAAGGCATAGTGGTCTTAATGGGGGACTTTAACCTTCACATAGATTGGGAAAAGCAGACTACCAACTGTCAGAAAGGTAGCAAATTTTTTGAGTGTGTCCGGGATAGTTTTCTACAGCAGTATATCCTAGAGGCAACAAGGGGGCAAGCCATACTAGATTTAGTAATGAGTAATGAACCAGATTTAGTTAACAGCTTAACTGTGCGTGAACATCAATCCAATAGTGATCATAACATGATCGAGTTCAATGTAGTGTTTGAAAGGGAAAAAAGTGAATCAGCTGCTAAGATTCTAGACTTGGGCAAGGCCGACTTCAATGGGATGAGACAGAGACTGTCCACAGTAAACTGGGCAAATCTGTTAATGGGTGAAACGACTGATGATCAGTGGGAAATGTTTAAAGTAACATTTAACGTGATACAGAATCGGTTTATACCCGAGGGGCAAGAACTCTACTTGCCAAAAAAAACAGCCATGGACAACTAAAGAGGTAAGGGACAGTATAAGACATAAGGAAAGGGCATACAAAAAGGCAAAAAATGGCACAGATCCTGGCGAATGGGAAAGGTACGAAGATCAACAAAGGGTCACAAAACAGATAGTAAAAGCTACAAAAAGAGAATGTGAAAAGAAACTCGCAAGGGATATCAAAACCAATACAAAGAACTTTTATAGTTATATTAGGAAAAAGAGGGTGGTCAGGAGTAATGTTGGCCCCTTAAAAACTGAAAGTGGGGATATTGTCATTGACAATGGGGAAATGGTGGACATGTTGAATAATTGCTTTGCGTCAGTATTTACAGTCGAAAGAGAGGATAGCATGCCGGAAATCCCAAGAAAACGAATATTGAATCGGGGAAAGGGACTCGATAAAATTAACATAAGTAAAGCAACAGTGATGAAGAAAATAATAGCACTAAAGAGTGACAAATCCCCAGGACCAGATGGTTTCCATCCCAGGGTTTTAAAGGAAATAAGTGAGCACATTGCGGATGCCCTAACTATCATTTTTCGAAGTTCTCTAGATTCAGGAACTGTCCCTCTAGATTGGAAAATTGCATATGTCACTCCGCTTTTTAAGAAAAGAGAGAGAGGGAAACCGGGGAATTATAGACCAGTTAGCCTAACATCTGTTGTGGGGAAAATGCTGGAGTCTATAATTAAGGATAGGGTGACTGAACGCCTCGAGAACTTTCAGTTAATCAGAGAGAGCCAGCATGGATTTGTGAAAGGTAGGTCGTGCCTGACAAACCTGATTGAATTTTTTGAAGAGGTGACTAAAGTAGTGGACAGGGAAATGTCAATGGATGTTATTTATATGGACTTCCAGAAGGCATTTGATAAGGTCCCACATAAGAGACTGTTAGCTAAGATAGAAGCCCATGGAATCGAGGGAAAAGTACGGACTTGGTTAGGAAGTTGGCTGAGCGAAAGGCGACAGAGAGTAGGGATAATGGGTAGGTACTCACATTGGCAGGATGTGACTAGTGGAGTCCCGCAGGGATCAGTCTTGGGGCCTCAATTATTCACAATATTTATTAACGACTTAGATGAAGGCATAGAAAGTCTCATATCTAAGTTTGCCGATGACACAAAGATTGGTGATGTGGAGATGCCGGTGATGGACTGGGGTTGACAAATGTAAGGAATCTTACAACACCAGGTTATAGTCCCACTGTTTTATTTGAAAATCACAAGCTTTCGGAGGCTTTCTCCTTCGTCAGGTGAGCGAGTGTGGGATTCCATGGAAGGTTACCGCATTTATATTCAGAGAACAATACCTGGTGATTACAGATAATCTTTACAACTGCCCGTTGTCAAGGCAATCAAAGTGTTCAGACAGAGTGATGTTACCAACAGGACCACCGAATACACAAACGGCCAGAACACAAAACAGAGAGAGAGAGGGAGAGAAACATCCGAAAGGAAGAGAAAGACAGAGAATGACCCGTTGTGTTAAAAACAGATAACAGTCCTTCGGACATTCAGCCACCGATCTTCGGGTAAGCGTTCTCCAAGGCAGCCTTTGAGACACACGACAACGTGAAATCGTCGAACAGAAATTGATAGCCAAGTTCCGCACCCATGAGGACGGCCTGAACTGGGATCTTGGGTTCATGTCACGCTACACGTAACCCCACCAGCGAAAAAAAGTTATCTGTTTTTAACACAACGGGTCATTCTCTGTCTTTCTCTTCCTTTCGGATGTTTCTCTCCCTCTCTCTCTCTGTTTTGTGTTCTGGTCGTTTGTGTATTCGGTGGTCCTGTAGGTAACATCACTCTGTCTGAACACTTTGATTGCCTTGACAACGGGCAGTTGTAAAGATTATCTGTAATCACCAGGTATTGTTCTCTGAATATAAATGCGGTAACCTTCCATGGAATCCCACACTCGCTCACCTGACGAAGGAGAAAGCCTCCGAAAGCTTGTGATTTTCAAATAAAACAGTTGGACTATAACCTGGTGTTGTAAGATTCCTTACAAAGATTGGTGGCATTGTAAGCAGTGTAGATGAAAACATAAAATTACAAAGCTATATTGATAGATTAGGTGAATGGGCAAAACTGTGGCAAATGGAATTCAATGTAAACAAATGTGAGGTCATCCACTTTGGATCAAAAAAGGATAGAACAGGGTACTTTCTAAATGGTAAAAAGTTAAAAACAGTGGATGTCCAAAGGGACTTAGGGGTTCAGGTACATATATCATTGAAGTGTCATGAACAGGTGCAGAAAATAATCAAGACGCCTAATGGAATGTTGGCCTTTATATCTAGAGGACTAGAGTACAAGGGGGCAGAAGTTATGCTGCAGCTATACAAAACCCTGGTTAGACCACACCTGGAGTACTGTGAGCAGTTCTGGGCACCGCACCTTCGGAAGGACATATTGGCCTTGGAGGGAGTGCAGCGTAGGTTTACTAGAATGATACCCGACTTCAAGGGTTAAGTTACGAGGAGAGATTACACAAATTGGGGTTGTATTCTCTGGAGTTTAGAAGGTTAAGGGGTGATCTGATCGAAGTTTTTAAGATATTATGGGGAACAGATAGGGTGGATAGAGAGAAACTATTTCCGCTGGTTGGGGATTTTAGCAGTAGGCGGCACAGTCTAAAAATTAGAGCCAGACCTTTCAGGAGCGAGATTAGAAAACATTTCTACACACAAAGGGTGGTAGAAGTTTGGAACTCTCTTCCGCAAACGGCAATTGATACTAGCTCAATTGCTAAGTTTAAATCTGAGATAGATAGCTTTTTGGCAACCAAAGGTATTAAGGGATATGGGCCAAAGGCAGGTATATGGAGTTAGATTACGGATCAGCCATGATCTTATCAAATGGCGGAGCAGGCACGAGGGGCCGAATGGCCTACTCCTGTTCCTATGTCTCTAATTGAATTCAGGGCCTATGTAGATTACCTGCCGTAGGAGTACCTGAACAGAGGTCTCCAGGAATAGGCCATCGCCGAACATTTGTGTCACTCTCCATTTTATATCTCTCTGTTCTTTACCAGGTTGCATTTTGGTTTTACAAATGTAAGGTTACAGTATGGGAGGAATGCTGCTTTGTCGGAGTTGCCCTTTGGCTGAAACGTTAATCTGAGGCCCTGTCTACCTTGCTCAAGTGGACTTTAAACACCTGGGCCTGGAGGTTCCTCTGTATTTGTGCCCAGGCACACCTGTAATCTGGGCACAAACCGATTATGTGGCTTAAAAGATCACAGAATTTTGGGTGTAAGTGAGGTACATATGTAACTACAATACGCCCAAGTCTCCTCGATCTTTTACATTGAGTTACATAGAGTCTACAGCACAGAAACAGGCCATTTGGCCCAAATGGTTTATGCTCCACACAAGCCTCCTCCCTCCCTGCTTCATCTACCCCTATCAGCATATTCTTCTATTCCTTTCTCCTTCGTGTGCTTATCTAGCTTCCCCTTAAATGCATCTATGCGATTTGCCTCAGCTACTCCATGTGGTAGCGAGTTCCACATTCTTCCCACTCTTTGGGTAAAGACATTTCTCCTGAATTCCCTATTGGATTTATTAGTGACTATCTTATATTGATGACCTCTAGTTTTGGACTCCTTCACAAGTGGAAACATTTTCTCTACATCTACCCTATAAAGATGGGAGGGAAAGTAGAGAGTGAGGAGGACATAAAAAACCTACAAGGGGATATAGACAGGCTGGGTGAGTGGGCGGAGATTTGGCAGATGCAATATAATATTGGAAAATGTGAGGTTATGCACTTTGGCAGGAAAAATCAGAGAGCAAGTTATTTTCTTAATGGCGAGAGACTGGAAAGTACTGCAGTACAAAGGGATCTGGGGGTCCTAGTGCAAGAAAATCAAAAAGTTGGTATGCAGGTGCAGCAGGTGATCAAGAAAGCCAACGGAATGTTGGCTTTTATTGCTAGGGGGATAGAATATAAAAACAAGGAGGTATTGCTGCAGTTATATAAGGTATTGGTGAGACCGCACCTGGAATACTGCATACAGTTTTGGTCTCCATACTTAAGAAAAGACATACTTGCTCTCGAGGCAGTACAAAGAAGGTTCACTCGGTTAATCCCGGGGATGAGGGGGCGGACATATGAGGAGAGGTTGAGTAGATTGGGACTCTACTCATTGGAGTTCAGAAGAATGAGAGGCGATCTTATTGAAACATATAAGATTGTGAAGGGTCTTGATCGGGTGGATGCGGTAAGGATGTTCCCAAAGATGGGTGAAACTAGAACTAGGGGGCATAATCTTAGAATAAGGGGCTGCTCTTTCAAAACTGAGATGAGGAGAAACTTCTTCACTCAGAGGGTGGTAGGTCTGTGGAATTTGCTGCCCCAGGAAGCTGTGGAAGCTACATCATTAGATAAATTTAAAACAGAAATAGACAGTTTCCTAGAAGTAAAGGGAATTAGGGGTTATGGGGAGCGGGCAGGAAATTGGACATGAAGCTGAGTTCGGATCGGTCAATGCCCTGTGGGTGGCGGAGAGGGCCCAGGGGCTATGTGGCCGGGTCCTGCTCCGACTTCTTGTGTTCTTTAGATTTGTGGTTGGGATCAGATCAGCCATGATCTTATTGAATGGCGGAGCAGGCTCGAGGGGCCGATTGGCCTACTCCTGCTCCAATTTCTTATGTTCTTATGTTCTTATGTAAACCCTTTCATTATGTTAAAGACCTCTATCAGATCACCCCTCAGCCTTTTCTTTTCTTCAGAAAAGAGTCCCAGCCTGTTTAAACTTTGCTGATAAGTATATCCCCTCAGTTCTGGTGTCATCCTTGTGAATCTTTTTTGCACTTTCTCCAATGCATCTATATACTTTTTATAATATGGAGACCAGAATTGTTCACAGTATTCCAAGTATGGTCTAACCAAGGTTCTATACAAGTTTAATATAACTTCTCTGCTTTTCAATTCTATCCCTCTCAAAATGAACCCCAGTGTTTGGTTTGCTTTTTTTTATGACCTTGTTAACCTGCACACTACTTTTCGTGATTTGTGTTTCTGTACCCCAAGATCGCTTTGCTCCTCCACCCCATTTAGACTCTTATTATCCAAGCAATATGTGGCCTCCTTATTCTTCCTACCAAAATGCAGCACCTTGCACTTATCCGTATGGGAATTCATTTGCCAATTACACACCCATTCTGCAAGTTTATTAATGTCTTCTTGCATTTTATCACATTCTTCTTTTGTATTAACTACACACCCTAATTCGTGTCGTCTGCAAATTTTGAAATTGTACATCCGATTGCCAAGTCCAAATTGTTGATGTAAACTGTGAACAACAGTGGTCCCAGCATTGATCCCTGTGGAACACCACTTCCCACTTTTTGCCAGTCTGCGTAACTACCCTTAACCCCTACTCTCTCTTTTCCATTTTGTAGCCAGCTTGCTATAATGGTCCAGAAATTGCTCACCCAAGTCTTTCATCAATGGAGTCCTCTCTCGAACCGTTGGCAAAGACAGGGAGCAAGTTCACGAATGCGCACTAAAACCAGGAAATCGTGAACTTGCTCCCATTGGTTCATTGGCGGTTTGACAGTTCCGAATTAAAGGGCCACCTACACTACAATCAATAAAATCATTAAACATTCGTAAACTTACCCATTTGCCCAGCTGGAACGAAGATACTTACGCCATCAAAAGGTACTCTGGATAATACCAGACCTACTCTACTTTTCAAAAGTCCAATGACTGTTAATGGCTGTGAAACAACAAAAAAATAAATTTTAAAAATATGGAATGTCATATTACCCTTATTTTAATATTTTTTGATCAATAAAAAAAATTATTAAAAAAATGTTTTTTTTACTTTTAACTTCTGTAAGCTTCATTACATTAAATCATTTTCTTGGCTTTTTATAACAAGATATGTTAAATTTTTATTTAAACTAACATACAGAAGTTTACTTTAAATGAATGATTTCTACTTGCCTGCTTGTGAGTGTGATATAAGAACAAATGAAATAGGAGCAGTGGGAGGCTGTACGGCCCCTCGAGCCTGCTCTGCCATTCAAATTTCATGGCTGATCTTCGACCTCAACTCCACTTTCCCGCCCGATCCCCATATCCCTTGATTCCCCTAGAGTCTAAAAATCTCTCAGCCTTGAATATATTCAATGACTTAGCAACCACAGCCGTCTGGGGTAGAGAATTCCAAAGATTCACAACCCTCTGCGTGAAGAAATTCTTCCTCATCTCAGTCTTAAATGGCCACCCCCTTATCCTGCAACTATGCCCCCTAGTTCTAGATTCTCTAGCCAGGGGGAAACAATCTCTCAGATACGACTCTGTCAAGCTCCCTCATAAACTTATATGTTTCAATGAGATCACCTCTCGTTCTTCTAAACTCCCAAGAGTATAGGCCCATTCTACTCAACTACTCTTCATAGGACAACTCTCATATCCCAGGAATTAATCTAGTGAACCTTTATTGCACTGCCTCTAAGGCAAATATATCCTTCCTTAGATGAAGGAGACCAAAACTGTATGCACTACTCCATATGAGGTCTCACCAAAGCCCTGCACAACTGTAGTAAGACTTCCTTACTCTTGTACTCCAAACCCCTTGCAATAAAGGCCAACATGCCATTTGCTTTCCTAATTGCCTGCTGTACCTGCATACTAACTTTTTGTGTTTCTTCTATGAGGACACCCAAGTCTCTCTGAACACCAACATTTAATAGTTTCTCACCATTTAAAAAATATTCTGTTTTTCTAATCTTCCTACCAAAGTGAATAACCTCACATTTCCCCACATTATACTCCATCTGCCACCTTCTTGTCCACTCACTTAACCTGTCTATATCCCTTTGCAGACTCTGTGTCCTCCTCAGAGCTTACTTCCCCACATAGCTTTGTATCGTCAACAAACTTTGATACATTACACTCGGTCCCTTCATCTAAGTCATTAATATAGATTGTAAATAGCTGAGGCCCAAGCATTGATCCTTGCGGCATCCCACAAGTTACAGCCTGCCAATCTGAGAATGACCCGTTTATCTCTACTCTCTGTTTTCTGTCCTTTAACCAATCCTCTATCCATGCTAATATATTACCCCCAACCCCATGAGCCCTTACCTCGTGTAACAACCTTTTATGTGGCACCTAATCGAATGCCTTTTGAAAATCCAAATATACTACATCCACTGGTTCTCCTTTATCGACCCTGCTAGTTATATCCTCAAAAAACTCTAATAAATTTGTCAAACACTATTTCCCTTTCATAAAACCATGTTGACGCTACCTAATCATATTATGATTTTCTAAGTGCCCTGTTACCACTTCCTTAATAATGGAGTCTGGCATTTTCCCGACTACCGATGTCAGGTTAACTAGCCTGTAGTTCCCTATTTTTTCTCTCCCTCCCTTCTTGAGTAGCGGGGTAACATTTGCTACCTTCCAATCCACTGGGGCCGTTCCACAATCGAGAGAATTTTGGAAGATCATAACCAACGCATCCACTATCTCTGCAGCCACCTCTTTTAGAACCCTTGGATGTCGGCCATCAGGTCCAGGGATTTGTTGGCTTTTAGGCCTTTAGTGACTTCTCTTCTTGACAGATTCCGTGGGCATGTCGTCCAATCCCACAGTCTGTATCGATTCCGAATGAACCTGCACTGAAATCTCAGCACTGAACTTAAAAAAAAATTGAAAAGGGAGAAAGTGGATGTTGGAGATAACGAGGTAAGTATTTTCGTAGTATTTGTCTGCAGGATGCCACGCCAATCGGAGCAAGTTCCAGCCCTTTATTATGTTTTTGTTTTCTACATTTTTCTATTATGTTCGTCCATCAAACCTTCCATCCGAACGAATCTCCGCCCACAAAACTGGCCGTGCCCCTGACTCTCAAATACGAGTATCCTCCAATTTTGCTTGTTCGAGGGTCTCTCAACATTGCAAACAGATTTTCAGGCACAGCAGGAAACACAGTCATTTTTCTGGACATTTAATTTTTACGGCATCAATATAAATCACGTTAAAAATTACAAAGCTTCCCCAATTGCAGGTTCTTAAACTTGCTGCGCCTGATGTGCATGAATGATGGTAAAATGAGTTGAATTATAAATTTTAAGACTCAAAGAAGAAATATACTAGTGTGGGTTCTGCACTTCCTTGGGCCCTGATTGTTTACATTGATTTAGGCCCATTTTAAATTTGGGCACATTCCAATGAAATTGGGAGGACTCTTGGGCATAACTTGACGTCAGCAAAATTGGGCGCATTTTCGGGTCTAACTTCTGGGTTGCGCCCAAGAAGGAAACTCCAGTCCATTGCGGCATTATACAGAGAAGAGAAGGGAGTGTTCCTCGTGAAATTCATCTCTCCAACAGTGCCACCAGAAGCAGATTAACTGGACATTCACCTTAATGCTGTTGCTAATACTTAACATGAGTGCTGTGTTTGCTTACATAACATTACTTTGCACTTCAACTCATTCAGTGTATGAGCGGTGATAAAAGCAGGCCTTTCGATTTGAATATAATTTCCTACTGTTTCCCCACCCCCACAACTGCCTTAGCTCTGGGGGCCACTGATATAACATCCCTGCTTCTTTTTTCCTCCAGAGACTCAACAGTACTTTTCTTCTCTGAGCTGACATGCGTCTTATAATTAAGTTCACTTCAGTCCTCTCACAGCCTTGTGCTCCACTTATTTCTCAGCTGTCCCTGATTTTTTAAATTTTTATTTATCTTGGCGATACGTCCTCGGCATGTGGTGTTCTGATTTATTTTCCCCCTTTTCCTGTCAAATGCGCGAGAGTTTACCGTGTCCTCTTGTGTACAAAACATGACCGGACAGATGGTCTGAGAAAGCAGGGCAAAGACCAAGGGAAGTCTAGATTAAACTGCATTTATTTCAATGCAAGAAGTCTGATGGGCAAGGCAGATGAACTCAGGGCATGGATGGGTACATGGGACTGGGATGTTATAGCTATTACTGAAACATGGCTAAGGGAGGGGCAGGACTGGCAGCTCAATGTTCCAGGGTACAGATGCTATAGGAAAGATGGAGCAGGAGGTAAGAGAGGAGGGGGAGTTGCGTTCTTGATTAGGGAGAACATCACGGCAGTAGTGAGAGGGGATATATCAGAGGGTTCGCCCACTGAGTCTATATGGGTAGAACTGAAAAATAAGAAAGGAGAGATCACTTTGATAGGATTGTACTACAGACCCCCAAATAGTCAACGGGAAATTGAGGAGCAAATATGTAAGGAGATTACAGACAGCTGCAAGAAAAATAGGGTGGTAATAGTAGGGGACTTTAACTTTCCCAACATTGACTGGGACAGCCATAGCATTAGGGGCTTGGATGGAGAGAAATTTGTTGAGTGTATTCAGGAGGAATTTCTCATTCAGTATGTGGATGGCCCAACTAGAGAGGGGGCAAAACTTGACCTCCTCTTGGGAAATAAGGAAGGGCAGGTGACAGAAGTGTTAGTGAGGGATCACTTTAGGACCAGTGATCATAATTCCATTAGTTTTAAGATAGCTATGGAGAATGACAGGTCTGGCCCAAAAGTTAAAATTCTAAATTGGGGAAAGGCCAATTTTGATGGTATGAGACAGGAACTTTCAGAAGTTGATTGGGAGAGTCTGTTGGCAGGCAAAGGGACGTCTGGTAAGTGGGAGGCTTTCAAAAGTGTGTTAACCAGGGTTCAGGGCAAGCACATTCCTTATAAAGTGAAGGGCAAGGCTGGTAGAAGTAGGGAACCTTGGATGACTCGGGAGATTGAGGCTCTCGTCAAAAAGAAGGAGGCATATGACATGCATAGGCAGCTGGGATCAAGTGGATCCCTTGAAGAGTATAGAGATTGCCGGAGTAGAGTTAAGAGAGAAATCAGGAGGGCAAAAAGGGGACATGAGATTGCTTTGGCAGATAAGGCAAAGGAGAATCCAAAGAGCTTCTACAAATACATAAAGGGAAAAAGAGTAACTAGGGAGAGAGTAGGGCCTCTTAAGGATCAACAAGTTCATCTATGTGCGGAACCACAAGAGGTGGGTGAGATCCTAAATGAATATTTCACATCGGTATTTACGGTTGAGAAAGGCATGGATGTTAGGGAACTTGGGGAAATAAATAGTGATGTCTTGAGGAGTGTACATATTACAGAGAGGGAGGTGCTGGAAGTCTTAACGCGCATCAAGGTAGATAAATCTCCGGGACCTGATGAAATGTATCCCAGGACGTTATGGGAGGTTAGGGAGGAAATTGCGGGTCCCCTAGCAGAGATATTTGAATCATCGACAGCTACAGGTGAGGTGCCTGAAGATTGGAGGGTAGCAAATGTTGTGCCTTTGTTTAAGAAGGGCGGCAGGGAAAAGCCTGGGAACTACAGACCGGTGAGCCTGACATCTGTAGTGGGTAAGTTGTTAGAGGGCATTCTGAGAGACAGGATCTACAGGCATTTGGAGAGGCAGGGACTGATTAGGAACAGTCAGCATGGTTTTGTGAGAGGAAAATCATGTCTCACGAATTTGATTCAGTTTTTTGAAGGGGTAACCAAGAAGATAGATGAGGGCTGTGCAGTAGACGTGGTCTACATGGACTTTAGCAAAGCCTTTGACAAGGTACCGCATGGTAGGTTGTTACATAAGGTTAAATCTCACGGGATCCAAGGTGAGGTAGCCAATTGGATACAAAATTGGATTGACAACAGAAGACAGAGGGTGGTTGTAGAGGGTTGTTTTTCAAACTGGAGGCCTGTGACCAGCGGTGTGCCTCAGGGATCGGTGCTGGGTCCGCTGTTATTTGTTATTTATATTAATGATTTGGATGAGAATTTAGGAGGCATGGTTAGTAAGTTTGCAGATGACACCAAGATTGGTGGCATTGTGGACAGTGAAGAAGGTTATCTAGGATTGCAACGAGATCTTGGTAAATTGGGCCAGTGGGCCGATGAATGGCAGATGAAGTTTAATTTAGATAAACGTGAGGTGATGCATTTTGGTAGATCGAATCGAGCCAGAACCTACTCCGTTAATGGTAGGGCGTGGGGAGAGTTATAGAACAAAGAGATCTAGGAGTACAGGTTCATAGCTCCTTGAAAGTGGAGTCACAGGTGGATAGGGTGGTGAAGAAGGCATTCAGCATGCTTGGTTTCATTGGTCAGAACATTGAATACAGGAGTTGGGATGTCTTTTTGAAGTTGTACAAGACATTAGTAAGGCCACACTTGGAATACTGTGTACAGTTCTGGTCACCCTATTATCGAAAGGATATTATTAAACTAGAAAGAGTGCAGAAAAGATTTACTAGGATGCTACCGGGACTTGATGGTTTGACTTATAGGGAGAGGTTGGATAGACTGAGACTTTTTTCCCTGGAGAGTAGGAGGTTTAGGGGTGATCTTATAGAAGTCTATAAAATAATGAGGGGCATAGATAAGGTAGATAGTCAAAATCTTTTCCCAAAGGTAGGGGAGTCTATAACGAGGGGGCCTAGATTTAAGGTGAGAGGGGAGAGATATAAAAGGGTCCAGAGGGGCAATTTTTTCACTCAAAGGGTGGTGAGTGTCTGGAACGAGCTGCCAGAGGCAGTAGTAGAGGCGGGTACAATTTTGTCTTTTAAAAAGCATTTGGACAGTTACATGGGTAAGATGGGTATAGAGGGATATGGGCCAAGTGCAGGAAATTGGGGCTAGCTTAGTGGTATAAACTGGGCGACATGGACATGTTGGGCCGAAGGGCCTGTTTCCATGTTGTAAACTTCTATGATTCTATGATTCTATAACATGTATTTCCTCCCTTTTTTGAAAGGCATCCTCTTTTGCAGGCTGAAGGGCTTTCTCCTCTTAATATTTCCCTACATTATAAAAGTGACTACACTTCAAAAGTACTCCGTAGGCTGTAAAGTGCTTTGAGATGTCCTGAAGTAGTGAAAGGCGCTGTGTAAATGCAAATCTTTCTTTTCTTTCTTTAATCCAATCTCATTCTGCACTTTTTTTTCGGTTTTGTTTTCCTGTCTCAAGGTTTTCATTTCTCCCCTTTTTTTCCTTTATCTTAAATTTTGCTCTGCAAGGTTCTATTGCACTCTGATATCCAAGTCTCATTTCTGGTTCATCTTCCTAACTCTCTGCCTTCCAGCCAAGCCTTCTCTTTTAACTTTCCCTCTGTTCAAGCACCAAGGTGTCAGCTTTGGCTCGGTGGTAGCCTGGGTCAGAAGGGTGTGCGTTCAAGCCCCACTCCCAGAGACTTGAACATGTAATTTAATCTGACACTCCCAGTGCAGTGCTGAGGGAGTGCTGCACTGTCAGAGGTACCGTCTTTCGGATGAGACGTTAAATGGACGTAAAAAATCCCATGGCACTATTCAAATAAGAGATGGAGAGTTCTCCCCGGTGTCCTGCCCAACATTTATTGCCCACCTGTGACAATAAATCACAAGTACTTCATTGGTTGTAAAGCGCTTTGGGACGTCCTGTGGTCATGAAAGCCGAAATATAAATACAAGCTCTTTCTTTCATTTCTTTTCATCTTTTCCTTGTCCTATAACTAACTCCCCTTTTTGTCATTTTCGCTCTTCATCATTGTTCTTCTTTCTCTCTCTTTGCCTTTATCTGTGTGCTTTTTTGCATTGTCCGTCTTTGGTTTGCATTACCCTACCCTCCGCGCTGATTCTTTTTGTGCTCCACACCTTTTGCAATGCAGCTGCTTTGCCCGTTGCCTGCCCACGTTCCAGCACTTTGCCTCATGATCGCAACCTCATGCATTTTGTCTTTGTTTGTTTGTTTTTCCCTTGGGAGCAAGAAAAAAGAAGAAAACATTGAAATTATCCCAGCATGCAGCAAGTTAAACAAGCAGGAAGGCACAAATTACACACCTTGGCAGTCTGTGAGGAAGAGAAGTAATTGTGAGAAAGGATCAGAGATAAGAAAGTGAGCAAGAGGAAGAGAAAATTGTGGGGCAGAAATCGCTCCCGAAATAACGGAGAGCTCAACCGCGGTCTCCGTTGTTAGTGGCGAAACGGAGGAGCAAGTTCTGGTGTTCACACATGCGCAGTGAAAAGCAGAAATCCGGAACTCGCTCCTATTGGTTCGCCGGTCATATGACAGCTTCGAATTAAAGGTATATCGTACACTGCAATCAGAGAAATCATTGAAAAAGTGCAAACTTGCTTATCTGCCCAGCTGGAAAGTAACTAATTATGACACAAAAGAAGTACAGTTAAAAATACAGGTCTAAACTAAGTTTTAACAGCATGGTAAGCCTTAATGATTGCCAAACAATTAAAAATTAACTTAAAAATGTGGAGTCTATTACCCCTTATTTAATAGATTTTGGTAATTTTTTTAAAAATAAATTAAATTTTTTTTTAACTTTTCCATTCTATCTTTTATTTAATTCGATTATTTCTTACCCTCTCTCTTTCTTGTTGCCTATAAATGTTTTTACATTGATTTTAAAGTTGTATCTTTCACTTCCTGGTTCAACGCTCCAAGCCTGCAGAGACAGTGAACGCAGCTGTCAAAAATGCCACGATCTGATTGGTTGATGGGAGAGATCGCTCCTTTTGCTTCTCCCAGGGTCCGAACGTTGCCTGAGCTGATGCTGGGCTCTTCTCCGCTTCCTATTCGAGGAAGTGCGGGAAGAAAAGACCGCGGTAAGTTAATGGGTTAGTATAAATCTATGGAGCGGCAAGCAGTGTTGGTTCGCCGCTCCGAGCAATTTCTGCCCCCAATATTTAATACTTTTACAATGCACTTAAAGATGCAGTGTCAATGCTACTTCCATTGTGGTGCGAGTGAGACTCACATTTTGACTCCTGGCTTGCAGTGTTCTAATGCTGTTAACATATAGCTCTGTGCGCACATACTCAAATTGTACATCTTGTTCACTTTCCTCCCTGCTGCAATCTGCTTCTTCCTGTACTTACCAGAAGCTGACTCAGTTACACTACTGATAACAGAGAAAAAATCAGTGACTTGACATGACCACATAAATGCTAACAGGACATTGATCTTGGGGCCCAGCATAGACAGGATGGTCCCCTGCAGTTGACGTGATGGACGTGGTTTGGCACATTTAACCAGTTGGCGTTTTTCGGTGAAAGGCAGTCCATCAGATTTGCAACTGGCTCGCAACTGAAAATCCCAATACTTGGCATTCGTCCAATGCTGACAGCTCTGGTTTCAGCAATCTGTTGTACCTCCCAAGTGCCACCAATAAGGTTCCTACTTCATTGCTTCATCCAGGCAGCCAAGGGATTTAAGGGAGCATTTGCAGGGCACCTACAGTCGGACGATGGTAACTAGTTTGGTCACACACGACCCTGTTGATATTGCTTGACTGCTGCCTCGCTGGAACATTAACTATTCTGGTTAAGAGAGAACTCTGCACATACTGTACCTGGATATTCACAGGAAACTCCCAAAAATTAAGAAATGTAAATGTTTAAAGAGTGCACAGGAGAATTTCTCCTCTCTAAACATTTAGTCTGAGGTGAGATGGGTTAACAAAGATCCTGCTTGAGCATTTTATAAACCAGGTTTGACACTGTACTGGATTTATACTCTGTGGTGTCAAACCAATGCAATGTGAATCTACCACCTCCAGGGAGTCTCACTCTGCTTCAGATTCAGTTCGGGCCCTGGCTCTCATAGGAACAGGAGTGGGCCATTTAGCCCCTACGGCCTGCTCCTCCATTCAATTAGATCATGGCTGATCTGCACCTAGAATCATAGAATGGTTACAGCACAGAAGGAGGCAATTCAGCCCATCGAGCCCATGCTGGCTCCTTGTAAGAGCAATCCAGTTAGTCCCATTCCCCAGTCTTTCCCTGTAGCCCTGCAAATCTTTTCCCTTCGAGTATTTATCCAATTCCTTTTTGCAAGCCACGATTGTATCTGCCTCCACCACCCCCTCGGGTAGCGCATTCCAGATCCTAACCACTCGCTGCGTAAAAAAAGATTTTCCTCACGTCACCTTTGGATCTTTTGCCAATCACCTTAAATCTATGTCCTCTGGTTCTTGACCATTCCGCCAATGGGAACAACTTCTCTCTATCTACTCTATCTAGACCCTTCATGATTTTGAAGTACTGAGGGACTTTCGGTCTATAAGATGGCCTAATGCTCGGCGCCTATCCAAAAGCACTGCATGTGCCTTGTCATTTTTTTGTACTTAGGGGCACAATGATTTAAAAACGACCACATTTAACTACAGTCAGTAGTTCTATTGATGTACAGACACTGAAAGAGAGAGTAAAAGAGATGCGAGACAATGAATTGAGGCGAACCTGACGTATTTCATCAATATGACTTGTTGAGTTTGGTAACTTTGCTGGGCAGGACTAACGAGTTCACTTACCAGGGGAGCTGTGCTGTAAAGATACCCTACGTCAGTTCCTTGCCTTTTCTCGGGAAATGGCACGAAGTTGGGTTTTTTTTTTGTTCCTGTTAAAGATTTCTTCTGCCCCGTTCATTTCCTCTAGCTGTGTTTTCCGGGTTCTGCTCGGCTGTGGACGTCGGTGCTTCCTGTGTTTGTGAGCGTGTGCAGCTGGGAGGCGAGCCAGCGGCGAGACACTATGAACTGACAGCACCGATATGATCCTTTAACATTTAACGGAGGTGAAGAGGGGGGGGGGCGGGGGGGAGGAGGAAAAAAAGTTTCCAGTCGTTTTGAAGGAACATTTTATTTTTGAAAAAGTGACCCAAAGATGGCTAAAGACTTCCCAGTTAAGAGCCTTGATAACATTGATCTTTCCTGTTTGCGGGTGAGTTGCTTTTAACTAGGCAGTTTATACAGTGCTAGTTATTTTTAGATTATCTGAAACTTGATGCTAACTGTTGTGGCCCCGAATTCATTAAAAAAAAAAGTTACTGGTAAATATCAGTGGGGTTTGCTTATCTGAAGCAGTAGCAGTGAAATCTTAGTTGTTAATCACTGATGAATGGGACTGATTTGAGTAACGAGCGTCAGAGCTTGCTGCATAACAGTGCAATGTGTCTGGGCAGTGTTTTAAAAGTCTCACTCACGTTATACAGTGGAGTGCTGCCTCCGTCAAGAGGCACGGTTACTCCGCACAGTTATCTTTCGGGATTGTTGCTTTTAGTTGTTACTTGGGGTGACACGTTACCTTAGCACGTTGAACTTTATAAAGTAGTTTAGGTGCCGAGGTTCGTTGGCACAAGAATCGTGACTGACAGTAAGTGCAGCTGGAGTCAACCTACAGGGAACTGATGTCAACATTGGGTTGGGAAGGGAGCTCTTTCACTTTAATCTGAGAAGGGAGGAGCTTTTGTATAATTGGAATTATACACCTGTTAACATAGGTGACTGAATGGAATGTTTTATTTTATTATTTCTTAAGTGCAATTTCCTTTCCTTAGGATCCTGCAGGAATATTTGAGTTAGTCGAAGTAGTTGGCAATGGGACGTATGGTCAAGTCTATAAGGTTAGATTCTGTTTCCTTTTCATAAAGAATGTGCTGAAAACAGTTACTGTTGAGTTTAATCAATTTAATGTGGGTAATTAATTTCAGATTCTTATAAAATGTGAATATTCATAAATTATTATCTGTGTTATTCATTTCTATATTTTAATTTGTTTATACTTGTATGTAAGTGGAGATTTGGCACAATGAGACGGCACACAGTCCTTCCATCCAGTTGTTGCCAACTCTGGTTGGACGTATTCCTGGAGGTTTCATCACATGATCTCACGGCTCCGGCCACCTTGCCCGGTCAAAAAGTCTTTTTTCCCATCTCCAATGTTTTTATAACTAATAAATAAAAAGTGTTTAAAGAAAATGGAAAGAAACACACTTAATTTTTTAATGCCCCTATGATTTTTTTCCTGGTTTGCTTGCAGCAGTATCCAGGAGATCAGTCTTTAATTCCTGGAGACTCCATGGCAATCCTGGAGGGTTGGCAACCCTAATTCAGTAAGACTGATATGACAAAGGTTTCCTGTCTTGTGGGGGACCTATGTACAATGGGTTTTGCTGAATATAGCAAGCATTGGCCTGCTCATTAGCATTAAATTGGTTATCTCCTTCAGAGAGGTTTACAGGTGAGCTGTTGTGGGGAATCTAAGTGTCATACTGGGGGTGCTCTCCGGGAGGGTGGAGCTTCTGTCGCCCTAGAGATGCCCTGCTGACCTTGGCCACATTTCTGACCCCGGGGTCATTTACACACAGGAGGTTGGCTCCGACATCTCCACAGGGGAGTCATGCCAGTATACAAGCATTCAGTAGGGTGGCCAACAAACTGCCTGATTTTAATTTTCTTTTTATCTCCCAAGAATTTTGCCTTTCACTGCTTGGCCGCACTCTAATAGTGCTTGCCCAGGCCCCTCCTCAGTTTTTGCCCTTTGGAGCCGCTCTGCCTATCTCTGAGCATAACAGGCAGCCCCTGCGTCCAACGTTCTAAGAGTGAAAAGGGCAGGAAACAGAGCGGGGTCTGTGTTTACCGCATTTACACATGTTTTGCCATGTGGCAGTTCCTCAACGGACCAACCAGCGTAAAGCAGCAGGGAGAGGGTGACACTGCAGAGTGTGACCCTGAGATAGTTTATGCTTCTGTCCACCCCATATGTGCCAAATAACTGGTGGGTGTGGGAGGGTGAGGGTGAGGAGATGGAAAGCTAAGGGCAGTATGTTCCTTTACACTGTAAAATTGAAACATTTTTAAGTTGTGCAGAGACTTAGTTTTCAAGCTGTCTTCTGGATATTCTGCTTAATGGATATTTTACCCCATTAGTGTTTTCTGTGTAGTGTCAGATTGTAGGATCAGACTGTAGTTTGTAGGTTAAACTGTTCAATGCTCTGGTGACAGACGTATTGGGTCCTGATTTGTTCTTTGCAAAGAGAGGCACACCATGGGTGTAAGTTTATTGTACTGAACACATAGATTTATCAAACTGATATACATTTATAAATGATATTGTCACATCATTTTTGATTTCATGTTGGAAGAAGACTCTATGAATATTTTAATACTTTGCTACCCAGGGGTAATATGCTATGCTAGTCTGTAATATTGGGAGTAATAATAGTCCATATTTTATTCTTTTTAAAAGATATTCTCCATTCTTTGTTACCTTCCCTCACCTGTGCCAAGCACCATTCCCCAGCTACCCATTCCCCATGCTAGCAGCTTGTCCTTATAGTTTCCATTAATTTTATCCTAGGCGGGATCCAGGTGGTTCCCAGCCGCTCAACAGCTCCCTTTAGTTGCCAGGTTCAGGTAGGACATTTACTGCTCGGGGATTCAAGGGGTTTATATCCATGTCCCACAAATGTGTGGCACAGCTTATTCATGTACAAGTGTGCAATGTGGCCAAGCCACCTCTGATATAGTGTGAAATTTTTAATGCCATAGTAGATCCGTGAGTTCTATGCTGTGAGCTATGGGCAGATGATGGATGTGATTTTTCTGATCAGTCCAGGGAAATCCAAAATTTATCAACAACAACAACATTTATATAGCACCTTTTAATGTAGTAAAATGTCCCAAGGTGCTTCACAGGAGAGTAATCAGAAGGGAAAAAAATTAACACGAGCCAAAAAAGACCAAGTGATCAAAAGCTTGGTCAAAGAAGTAGCTATTAAGGAGCGACTCAAAGGAGGAGAGAGAGGTAAAGAGGATAGGGAGGGAATTCCAGAGCTAGTGATTTATCAGTTTAAATCAACCGGGATCCATCTCTCCATTCTGTGCATGTGCAGTGCCATTTTTTGAATGCACTGTTTGCCTTTAAATCCATCTACATCATCAGTGTGCCAGCTTTTTACTAATTTGAAGTTCCTGCATTGCAAATCGTACTTTTAAAAATAAAAACAAAATCCACTTTATATCGTGCTACATTGTTCGGCTTTTGATTTCAAATCCGTCTGAATTTCAGGTATTCATAACTAAATTTAAACTTGTAAATACCCCATATTGCTCATTTCTGCTAACAGATATATAAAGTAACTAACAGTTGGTTCTCGAGCCTCACAATAAACATGCAACAACCTTGTTTTTCCTTCAGTCCTAATTTTAAACCAAATGTTGTGGCCGTAATAGAATTCAATTACTTTCTGTTCAATTGTTTGCTCAGATTGCAGTTTCCTTTTCCACACGACTGATTGTTGTATCCCTAGGTCGCAGTTCTCAATCTCCAGCTTGCTTTGAGCAAAGTTTAGTGTTATTGTTATTTGTGTTTCTAATTTCTGCTTGCATCAAAGCAAACTCGAGTTTCGTTACTGGCTAACAATCAGACCTGCTATTCAGACATGTGAAGTATTTTGTCATTTATTGGCAAGCCCATCCTATAAGGTGCTCTCGAATTAGAACAGGTCATTTCAGGAGAGACATTTCTGACATCTGCTGCACGTGAAGAGGAAATGTTTTTCCCAACATTGGGAGGAAGTGGAGACTCTTTGCCACTATGTTGGGGGAAGAATTTCCTGTACAGTTGCAGAGAATGAAAGTGATTTGGGGGAGTCCAATTCCTTCTGCATTGCAAAACCTAGAAGTTAATTGCAGCAAGATTATTGGAGAAAATGGAACCACCCCAATGTGGACCTCTTCACCCTTCACCAACAAAAATGTCTTTATTGCGTCACCTTCGGCACTCTTAAGAAAAAACAAGTTTACACAAACGTCACGAAAAACCGTGAATTTCGCTAAAAGATATTGTGACTTAGCATATCTGTTTTTCCTGACAAAGTTAGGGAAAGCTTTAGCTTAAGGTTTCATGTGAAATTGTTCGTCAAGAGTTTTGTACTGTCAGCATTACCTGGATTTCTTTCAAAAATTCCTTTCCATTTTTGTTTCTGTGCAAGGAACGTGGGAAACTGTATTTTTAGGTGTGCATGCCTTGGATGTGAGTGGCTTGTAGGGTTTCAGGCAGTACCTGAGTGGAAGGAATCACAGCCCCCAAGTGACAGATCCCCCCCCCCTCTAGGTTCCGTGAATGAGCTTGACTGTAAAGTCAATCATGAACGTTTCACTGAGCTGACTGGCTGGGCTATCAGATTACCAGCTCTGCACATAGACGTTTGACTAAATTGCAATGTTACATTGATAGACATGCCATCTTGGAGGCAACTAATTCCAAAGGGGCCCATTTTATCTCCCTACCCCCTTTTCCCATTAGACAACTGACATAGAATCATAGAATGATTACAGCACAGAAGGAGGCCATTTAGCCCATCAAGCCTGTGCTGGCTCTTTGTAAGAGCAATCCAGTTAGTCCCATTCCCCCGCTCTTTCCCTGTAGCCCTGCAAATTTTTTCCCTTCAAGTATTTATCCAATTCCTTTTTGATAGCCATGATTGAATCTGCTTCCACCACCTTTTCAGGCAGCGGATTCCAGATCATAACTACTTGCTGCCTAAAAAAGTTTTTCCTCATGTCGCCTTTGGTTCTTTTGCCAATCACCTTAAATCTGTGTCCTCTGGTTCTCGACCCTTCCGCCAATGGGAACGGATTCTCTTCATTTACTTTATCGAAACCCTTCATGATTGTGAACACGTCTATCAAATCTCCTCTTAACGTTCTCTGCTCTAAGGAGAACAACCCCAGCTTCTCCAGTCTATCCACGTAACAAAATCCTTAATTCCTGGAATCATTCTAGTAAATCTCTTCTGCATCCTCTCTAAGGCCTTCACATCTTTCCTAAAGTGCGGTGCCCAGAATTGGACACAATACTCCAGTTGTGGCCAAACCAATGTTTTATAAAGGTTCAACATAACTTCCTTACTTTTGTACTCTCTGCCTCTATTCATAAAGCCCAGGATCCCGTATGCTTTATTAACCACTTTCTCAACCTGCCTTGCCACCTTCAATGATTTGTACACATATACTCCCAGATCTCTCTGTTCCTGCACCCCCTTTAGAATTGTTCCGTTTAGTTTATATTGTCTCTCCTCATTGTCCCGGCCAAAATGTATCACTTCGCACTTCTCTGCGTTAAAATTCATCTGCCATGTGCAGGTTTGACTTCTCCAGATACCAGGAACTCCTTACAAGTGGCAATAGTGAGTTGCACAACTCACGATAAAACGAGTGCATTACCACTATTTTGCTCACCACAGCCTGGGCTTACACCATCCCCATTAAACAGTTGTTTCATGAGTTAGTGCTGCAGAGCACCAGCAATAACTGCTGAAACCAATTTGCAACCTGATCATGGTTGTGGTTGGATCTTGGATATAGAAGTATGTGTTCTCATTCCCAGCCTCCAGGTAATGCCTTGCAGTCTAATGCCTTAGAGTTTCCTCATTAGCTGTATGGTTGACATCTGCTTCAGTATAGTGCAATGACCAATGCAAGATTGCTTGGAATGTGCCAGCCACCTTGATGTTCTGGGAGTCTGAATCCAGTGTTGCAATCCAGGCTTACTCATTACTAATTACTTAATCCAGGTCTTGATAGGCTTTGTCAAAGACATATGCCCACTTTGAGACTGACTTCCCCTGAGGGACAGGTTCATGTAGACCAAGACCCATACTCAAATGGGTACATTGTCAGATAGGCTCCATCTTCCATCATGTTATAAAATATTTCTACATTATATCTTTTCGTATGAGTTTTTAATTAGGCCAAAGTACTGGGATTTTTAAAATGGAAGCTATTGCTGCTGATTCTGATGAGATTTTCTTTGTCCTATAACAAAAAGGCATAGCCTCAAACTTCAAAGTGGGAAAGTGCAAACTCAACATTGATCTATATGCGGTGGAGAGTGTACAGAATGGACTGCCGAAGGAGGCAGTGGAGGCTGATTGTATCAGCAAATTCAAGAGAGAGTTAGATAAATACCTGGCAAAAAATTTGTCAGGGGGGTAAGAGAGGTATCATGGAATATGACGAGCTCGATGGACTGCAGTGGTCTTTTCCAGTGTTGTGTACTCCTAAATTCTTTTTGTCTTGAGAACCTGTAGCTAGAGTGAATTATCAATTCTGCCTGTTAAAGGACCCCTTTAGTCACTGATGAGCAGGTATGGGGCCGGCACACCCCAATCAGGATTCCTCAGCGGCCCCCATGGCTGCCAACCAAAGATAAGTACATAAAATGTTATATTTTAAGGAACACCTCCCTGTGGAGCCCAGAGGTGCAGGAGTGTTACCCCACCTCCACAGGAGTCGTGATCGACCCCCTCCCGGGACGAACTGGACATTGATGTTGCCCTTTGGGTGAGCTGCCTGTGGAGGCACAGTCAGTGCCGGCAGCTCTCCCCAATTATTCAATTCTCAGTCCTCGGGCCTCTTGCTTCGGGCGGGGTCCAAGTCTGGGCCCAGAGCAATTTCCACCCCATGGTGTTTCACAAGTTACAAGCCTGTTGATCCTGATTTAGTAACCAACTCATTCAGACAGCTTTCCACTTCAGGAAGATAGAAGCAATTAATAATGATTGTTGGGTTGTTGAGAAAGAGTTTTTGGCTCGTCTCCATAGATAGATTTGTGACTGTTGTGACAGATTTGTTTTTGATTTTAAGGCTTCAGGTGAAGCCTGGTCCAGATATTTTACTGAAGCTTTTTGATATATCTTAAGTTCACCTGTTTCAACTATTTGGTTCCATTTTACAATTTTCCAAGATACAATTAAAGAACTTCAAGAATCGAAAACACTGTTATTTTCTCTTAGAAATGAATTTAAATAGTGGTAAAAATGCTGCAATTGGTCTAATTCTGTTGATTTTGTTTTGCTTCTGCATTCATTTACATCTTACAATAAGTACAATGTGTAGTTATGCCTTCATTATATTTTGAGAAACTCCCTTGTGTCCGTACCCTTGACTTTCTATTCTCCTGCCATTTCTTCTGTTGGGTGAGAACAGTTTCACACTGGGCTGTGATGCTTCCTCTTTGGTCAATTAGCTGCCTGGGTAAATGTTGGCAGGTATTTGACTGAAGAGAGCCATTGCTTATGAATGACTGAATGGGTGAGATACTAGATGGCTGCCAAGGAGTGAGGAGCACATCCCAGCATGAAACAGCATCTGCAAGATAGGGGAGGGATGTGTTCTGAAAATATCTACATGATATTCCAATCCTCAAGTTTAGTCACCTTCTCTGAGAACATCAGTAAATTTATTCCTGAACCTCTGCTGACTACCTTCATGACCTGCGTGTTGGTTGATAGCATTCTGTAAAAAGTTGTCTAGCATTTTCTCCATGACACAAACTGGTCTATAATTATCTGCTGTGTGCTTCAGTCCTTTATTTTAATAAATATCAGGGTCACAGGGATCAGTTTCCAGAACTTTGGGACAGCGTCTGTATTTATGGAGTTGATAAAAATGTTAGTCAGAATCTCACCTATTTCCTCTCTCGTTTTTCTTACAAGTTATAGGGTGTAACCCAGCTGGTCGAAACGTCTTGCAGCCATTCAATTCTACGGAATTGGCATCAGGTGATGGCATTAATTTGTGTTGGCAAGCACCACGCACCCTGATACAATCATTTGGTTGAGAGTAGTGCTGATGACATTAAATTGAACCATTATTCCTCTTTCAACACTTCTGGCACGAATTCTTTGAAGTCACGTGAACAGGAAACGAGAGGTTAGCTATTGGTTTCTGTGGTCACTGCAGAAACAAAAGGGGGTGAAGTTGATTTGGCCAGTTGGTTGGGAAACAGGTCACGAGGCAACCAGATAATTTTTTAAATGCCATCATGGATATTACAGAACATAGTTTGAGAAATATAGTTGACATACATTGAACTGGACCCAAGGGCATGATTTTATTATCGGGGAGCCCAGAAGGGGGCAGGGGGTGGAATCCTTACGCTTTTGACGTAAGGACGTCTCTTTTTTCTCAGTCGGACAGGAGAAGAGGAAGGAAGAGGTAAGTGTTAGATTGGGGGCGGGGGGGGGGGGTCAGTCATCTGGGGAGCCTTAGTCATTGTGGGGGAGGTAGGGAACAGTCAGTGGGGGGGGGGGCGGTCATCAGGGGGGGAGTTGGGAGTCACCTCTGGGTGGGTCAGTCACTGGTGGGGCCGGAGATCGTGAAGGGTGAGGGGAGGCCAGAGATCGTGAGGAGGGGAGGTCGGAGATCATGGGGATGGGTTGCTGCTGGTAGGCTTGTTGTGGTCCTGCTCCTCCGGGCCCACAAGCAGCGCTATAAATGCTATATTAGGAAGGCGAATGGTATGTTGGCCTTCATTGCAAGAGGATTTGAGTAAAGGAGCAGGGATGTCTTACTGCAGTTATACAGGGCCTTGGTGAGACCGCATCTGGAGTATTGTGTGCAGTTTTGGTCTCCTTATCAGAGGAAGGATGTCCTTGCCATGGAGGGAGTGCAACAAAGGTTTACAAGACTGATTCCTGGGATGGCAGGACTGACGTATGAGGAGAAATTGAGTCGACTAGGCCTATATTCACTAGAGTTTAGAAGAATGAGAGGTGATCTCATCGAAACGTATAAATTTCTAACAGGACTTGACAGACTTAGATGCAGGGAGGATGTTCCCGATGGCTGGGGAGTCCAGAACCAGGGGTCACAGTCTCAGGATACGGGGTATGCCATTTAGAATTGAGATGAGGAGAAATTTCTTCACTCAGAGGGTGGTGAACCTGTGGAATTCTCTACCACAGAAGGCAGTGGAGGCCAAGTCATTAGAAGTATTCAAGAAGGAGATAGATATATTTCTTAATGCTAAAGGGATCAAGGGATATGGGGAAAAAGCAGGAACAGGGTACTGAGTTAGACGATCAGCCATGATCATTTTGAATGGCGGAGCAGGCCCGAAGGGCCGAATGGCCTACTCTTGCTCCTATTTCCTATGTTTCTATGTTACCTGCAGTTTCAGGCCTTCTTGCCTCCTCTCACGTGGCGTGAAGTAGAAGGCCCAGGAATCCCTGCCCCCAGGGGCAGAAAACAAAATAAAGCTGTTAAAATGGAGGCCTGCAGCCTCCCTGAAAGCTTTTAGTGACCGACCCACCTCCTGAGAGCGGGTTGGTCTCCCGGCCCTCGCCCCGCCTCCGTTAAAACTGGAAATGGGCGGGTTGGAGGCGGGCTGGGGGCAGCTTTAAGATTTAAAAAATTTTTACTGCCCCCAACGCAACCGTTTTTCCGAGTTAAAATCATATCCCAAGAGTTTATTATATAGATGAGAAAGTCCATGCCTGTTACTGGCTCATGTTTACCCTTTACCGCTCAATTGCTGCTATATCCTAGGTTTTAAAAGTAAAGAGGTCAACTTAAACCTATACAAATGATTGGCATGATGGGCTACTCAGTCTCCTTCTGTTATGCAAAAATCTGTGATTCAATATATTTTTAATAAAATGCAATTTTTTTTTATTCGTTCATGGGATGTGGGCATTACTGGCAAGGCCGGCATTTATTGCCCATCCCTAATTGCCCTTGAGAAGGTGGTGGTGAGCCGCCTTCTTGAACCGCTGCAGTCCGTGTGGTGAAGGTTCTCCCACAGTGCTGTTAGGAAGGGAGTTCCAGGATTTTGACCCAGCGACGATAAAGGAATTGGTTTGTAATCAGAACTATTTTCACCAAACAGTATGACCCCGTAAATCCACAGACCTCTCGGTGCACTCCCACCATAAAAGTGCAGCTGAAGACCCACAAATTAAACTGGAACCCAGCTATACCCAGTCCCAAGCTACGCTGCTACTTTCTGTGGGGTCTTGTTTGGAGTGGAACCTCCATCTGCCTCACATGTGGTGCCCTGCATCAGAAAGGGCATGGCCTGGATACCTGGAGAATTCTGTCAGCATCTGCAAGAAATTGGCCTCCTTAAAAATGAAGGAGCCTTTTCCTGACCCTGGATACTTAAGCAGGATCAGGAGAGAGAGTTCCCGGTGGGCAGATCCTGGCCATGGTTATTCGAGCTTCATACGTCAGGAATGTGCATAAGAAAAGTGTCTAAGAGGACAAGTAGATAAGATTCAGCCCGTCTGCATAACAGGGAAGTTCAGGGACCATGTAGCATTTCAGACCCACATTTGAGCTTTTTAGGACATCTACGTTTGGGAGGCACCATACAGTTAATATAAGTCCATGATAACAAGATAATGGACTTCTCGTCGATGATTGTCATATAACGCCCTTTTGTCTTCATCATTCCACCTGAGTGAAGATATTTGATTTAGATATTGAATGTCCCCAGGCCTCAATAATATGTTGATTTCTGCTGAATAGTTTTGTTTCTTGCAGGAGGATGCAAGGGCCAAGTGCCAATCATGACCAGCTAAGTAGTTTGAAATAGATTGGAGAAATGAGAGGGAGATAAGAATGGAATAGAAATATATATTGGTGTCCTGTCATCCAGCGTGTTGGGCTGCAGAGGAACACACAAGGATTGAGAAATGTTCTTTATTTATTAGTTCCTTCTATTCTGAGGTCCTTTTTGTATGGAATTCTCCTTATGTTTTCACATTGTTCTGACAAATATTGATACACAATTATTAACTATTTATAGGATGAGAATAAGGAACACATAAATATAAAATAGACACAGAAACAAAGATTTTGCCTCCAGCATACTTCAAATGTCACACATGCACAATATGTATCGTGTTGCACCCATATTGGCTCAAATTTCAGATTCATAAAACCACATCAAATCACAGCTGAACAGCTCGGAACCCACCAATGATCAAATAGCATCTTAAAAAAGGAGAAGGAAAGAAAGAAATAGATGGATAAGTATGTTATTGCAATTGTTGATAGTGATCAGTGCAGTTCAGTTGTAGTAATCACTTTAGTGGTATTTCCCCTATTGAAAGATTTAAACTCATTTTATATTGGGTTTAGTGGAGTCCCGGTGCGGCCAGATCCTGATGTATGGGTCTCGCACAGACCTCAGCGACACCAGTGGATGCTTGGTTTGAAAAAAAAGAAAATGTCTGCCCAGCAGCCGGCCTTAGCTAATCCAGCAAATTGGATAAATACTTGAAGGGAAAAAATTTACAGGTTTATGGCAAACGAGCTGGGGAATGGGACTAATTGGGTAGCTCGTTCAAAGAGCCGGCACGTTGGGCCGAATGGCCTCCTCTTGTGCTGTACCTACTATGATATTATGAAGTTTGGGGTTGCTGCCGGCTGCATGACATGTTGGGAGCCAATGGCACCAACACCCTACTAAACCCAATGTAAAAGAGGCTTTAGTTGTAGCATTGTTACTATGTACTTTGCAAAATATAAATGTTACTGGACTAGTAACCGAGAGGCCTGGACTAATAATCCATACATGAGTTCAAATCCCACCATGGCAATTTAAGAATTTGAATTCAGTTGTAAAAAAAACAAACTCTGGAAATAAAAAAAAATGGTATCAGTAAAAGTGACCATGAAGCTGTCGGATTGTCATAAAAATCCAACTGGTTCACTCATGTCCTTTCGGTAAGGAAACTTGGTCAGGCCTATGTGACCCCAGTCCCACAACAACATGGTCGACTCTTAATTGCCCTCTGAAGTGGCCGAGTAAGCTATTCCGTCGGAGGAACTATGGTTGGGCAATAAATGTCAGACTTGCCAGCGACACCCACATCCCAAGAATGAATATGTTTTTAAAAAATAGGTAATAGCATTACTAATGGACTGCCAATTGTGCTTAGCTAGGGAACTGTTCAGGATACCGAGGGTTACTTCACAATTGCACCATTCAGCACACACCAACATTCCCAAAGTGCAGAATTTGCATCAAACGCACTAACGTACTGAACAACTCACCAACAACAATAACAACTTGCATTTATATAGCGCCTTTAATGTAGTAAAACGACCCAAGGCACTTCACAGGAGCGTTTTCAAACAAAATTTGACACAGAGCCATGTAAGGAGATATTAGGACTGGTGAACAAAAGCTTAGTCAAAGGGGTAGGTTTTAAGGAGCGTCATAAAGGAGGAGAGAGAGGTAGAGAGGCGGAGGTGTTTAGGGAGGGAATTCCAGAGCTTAGGGCCTAGGCAGCTGAAGGCACGGCCGCCAATGGTGGAGTGATTAAAATTGCGGATACGCAAGAGGCTAGAATTGGAGGAACGCAGCGATCTCTGAGAGTTGAAGGGCTGGAGGAGGTTACAGAGATAGGGAGGGACGAGGCCATGGGGGGATTTGAAAACCGGGATGAGAATTTTAAAATCGGCGTTCCTGGACTGGGAGCCAATGTAGGTCAGCGAGCACAGGGGTGATGGGAGAACAGGTCTTGGTGCGAGTTAAGATACGGGCAGCAGAGTTTTGGATGAGCTCAAGTTTATGGAGGGTGGGAGATGGGAAACCAGTCAGGAGAGCATTGGAATAGTCGAGTCTAGAGGTAACAAAGGCATGAATGAGGGTTTCAGCAGGTGACCTGAGGCAGGGATGGAGACGGGCAATGTTACGGAGATGGAAGTAGGTGGTCTTGATGATGGAGCGGATATGGGGTCGGAAGCTCATCTCAGGATCAAATAACACATTGGTTCGGAGAAGCTGAGCATTTATTTAACCTGCTATTTAAAGTGTGGTGAGTGCTCAGCAGCATTGCTCAGGAATACTGCATTCATCATGGAGCACGGGATCAGCAGTACATTGGGAATTGTTACTTTCTGATACACTAATCTGTTGGTTACAGTGATCATTTGAGCAACTAGCCAAATTGATCACTGTCCCAGGATTCTACTGTAACATGAACAAATAATTAGAATGTGATTGCCATTTAAATCAGCAGTACACTTGAACTTTTGTAAACTATAAGTAGAAAGTTTCAGATCTATGCATCAAATTTGTCAACAGAGGTAAAGTTCTGTGTTACACTTTTTAAAGTATTAAGAGGGCAAGAATTCCAATCATTTCCTGCTGGTTTCTTCTGACTTTGGGATCTGCCAAAGAGTAATTAGCCTCTACTTGACTTCAAAAAGCCAAAGCTATTAGTCTTTGTAGCCTTAAAGAGACAAGAGAAGGTATGCACAGCTGCACCTTAGCAGCAGAATAATACATTGTGCTTTGCATGATACAATGGTCCTGCTATGAAATAGCAAATCATCTGGTTTATCAGGAGAGATCTGGGTTTTTTTTTGTTTACTTGGTCACTGAGACTAAGGAAGGTAAGAAGTTGGGAATTCGTTCTAAAATAGTGCAGCATTTGCTCAGATCCAGCTGGTTTCACCAGCATCCGTCTTGGCTCTGGGTCAATTTTAGCTGTGCTGAATTGCAATTCTATTTATGTCCTTGTAGGTGCGTCGAGTGGAAAGCAGGATGAGGTTGCAATAAAATGCAACGAATTACACGACGAGACGAGAGAAGTTGGGGTTGTTCCCTTTAGCGCGGAGAAGGCTAAGGGGAGATTTGATAGAGGTGTTCAAAATCATGAAGGCTTCTGAAATAAGGAGTAAATAAGGAGAAATTGTTTCCATTGGCAGAAGGGTCGGTAACCAGAGGACACATTCAAGGTAATTGGCAAAAGAGCCAGGGGGAAGATGAGAATTGTTATGATCTGGAGTTCACTGCCTGAAAGGGTGGTGGAAGTAGATTCAATAATATAATGTTCAAAAGGAAATTGAATAAATATTTGAAGGGAAGAAAATTGCAGGGTTTTGGGGAAAAAAAGCAGGGGAGTGGGACTAATTAGATGGCTCATTCAAAGAGCCAGCACAGGCACGACGGGCCGAATTGCCTCCTTCTATACTGTACGATTCTATGATTCTACGTTGCTTGAGTCCAGAATGGTGGAAGAGGTGGAGCACTCCTCTACTTTGCAAGCATTTCTTTTTTATAAGTGGTATATTATTGACAGATTTTTGCAGCACTGTTACATGATTAGTGATATTAGAATTAACAAATTGTGCCTCTGGTACATGATATCGGGACATGAATGTGAACATTGCACAACCAGGGATTTGAGTACATAATCTAGGCTGGCACTTCGGTGCCAGTACTGAGGGAGTGCTGCACTGTTGGAGGTGCCGTACTTCAGGTGAGACGTTAAACTGAGGCCTCGTCTGCTCTCTCAGGTGGTCCTAAAAGATCCCATGGCACTATTTTGACCCTGATGTGCGCAAATTGGCTGCCTCATTTCCCTACATTACAACAGTGACTACACTTCAAAAGTACTTCATTGGCTGTAAAGCATTTTGGGAGGTCCTGGGGTCGTGAAAGATGCTATAACCAAAGGCAAGCGTTTTAATTATTTTCTTAAGAAAGATCTTCCTGTGAGGAGTGCTCTCCCCCCGCCCCCCCACCCCGACTCCACGGCAATCACAATCACTTCCCCCCCCCCACCCCCACTCCAACGTGGTAGCCCCCTCCATGCCCTCCCACGGGCTTACCTAAGAGCCATCGCTGGTGAGGCAGGCTGCCTGAAAATGATGTGTAATCGGGCCAGTTGCAGGTTGAGGGGCGATCAGTGCTGGAAGCTCACCCCAATTATTCAGATGGGGCCTGAGGCTCTGGTTTCTTTCAGCCACGCACTGCCTCCATAGCGCTACGTCTAGGCCCAAAAACGGGCCTAGACTAATTTGTACCCCAACATTTCCAAAGATCGGTAGCTAGAGAAAGACTATTAATGTCTTCTCATTGTGTAGTGGTCAATGATTTCTTAAAGTATTAACTTCTGTCCCATCAACAACAATAAGCTACATTGAGATAATGGGGGTGATTTTAAACCCCAAGAATGGGTGAGCAGGGGACGGGTGGGAGTTGGAAATAGTTGTTTTTTTCCGGGTTTAACATTAGTGCGGAAAAGTACAGTCTTCCCACTACGAATGCAAAGTCCAAAAATTTTGCGGTTGCGACCCCAAAAAAAAACTATTTTCAATTCCCACCCGCCCCCAACCTGCCTATTCTTGGGGTTTAAAATCACCCCCAATGTCTTTAACAAAGAAAAAAGTCCCTGTTCAGGTGGACATAGAAGATCCCATGGCACAATTCGAAGAAGTGTGGGGAAGTTCTCCCTGGTGTCCTGACCAGTATTTATCCCTCAACCAACATAACCAAAACAGATTAACTGGTCATGGTTTTTTGGAAGCTTGCTGTGGAAAAAATGGCCATGATGTTTGTCTGCAAAACAATCGTGACTACACATCAAATGCTGTTAGTTAGCTGTGGAGCACTTTGGTACAACATGAGGATGGAAAGATGTGAATGCAATTTCTTTCTTTAATTTCATCCCTGTTCCCCGTGTTGAAGGGAGTGAGCACTAACATTGTTTATCGATGTAATCCCGTGTCACAGGCTGGTTGCTGGATTGCTATATTTTGACAAGGAGGCACAAAGCCTGTTAAGATAAATGAAGGAATGATGCTAACATTTTACAAAGTTGACTTTTAAAGCTTTATAATTATAGTCAGACTTTCTTTACAAACAAAGGTGACCTCCCAACTTGTCCCGTTTGCTTTGAAGGCCGAGGTCGGTTTCAGCAATGTCTGCTTTGTGTGCTCATACCACTAACCTCCACTCTTTGCTCTTGGATTCCTGCTAATCACAGAGCCTGAACTCCAGGGAGAACAGTAGAGTTTAGCAACATAAATAGACAAACCGCATGCTACTGATCTTGACCATCATTGCAGAACTGTAACTTTCTAATGCATATTGTGAGGGATGTATTTTTTTTGCCAGTGTTGGAGTATTTTTAGTGCCCATTTGTATGTGTGGAAATGTTATTTCTGAGCTAAATGCAGGTTACTGTAATTTTGGGATGTGTTTTGGTTATTGCTGTTTTGAATGTTTGCAACTTTAGCAGCCAAAGCACGCTGTGATTGAAATACAGTTAGTCTGACAGGCAGCCAAATATTTCATTACGGAACAGCCTGTAGGGAATGCCAGCTCACAGTCTTGTATTGATTTAATGTTTATGGTTTATGTTGAAAGCCGTAATATGTATTTTGTGGTAAGCAGACATGGTATAATGTATACACGTACACACACTGGCCAAAAGCTAAAGCTAGAGTAATGGTTTTCATATTTGAGATCATGCATGCTTTTCTCAGAATGTTCATCACACAATGAAATGAAAGACTTACCTAATGAAGTCTTTTAGAAATGTCTGAAAGCCTTTTGCAAACAATGAATGATTTTGAAGTGCAGTGGTTGCTGTTATGTCGACAGTTCTGCACCTGATAAGATCCCACAGACGATGATAAGATGAATGATCATTTAATCTGTTTGTGTTGGTGTTGGTTGAGGGAGCAATGCTGGCTATGACATAAGTCAAACTCTACTCTTCAAATAGTGCCATGCGATCTTTAACGTCTATCTGAACTGGCAGACAGGCTTCAGTTTAGTATTTTATCCAAACAATGGCACCTCTGGCAATGCAGATCTCCCTCAGTACTGCTCTAATGCACCAGCCTCAATTTATGTGCTCAAGCCGTGAACCCACAACTTCTGACGAGAATGCTACCAACTGAGCCAAGTTGACATAAACTATAAAGTAGACTTTACAGCATTCACATTTCTGTCTTCAAAAGCCTTCCGATATATAGGATAATATATTTCACATACCTTGTGAAAAATGTGTATATACTTATGGCAGGATATTTCTGGTTTTGTATGCCTGGTTTAAGTTTTGAATGTCATGCCACAAAAACACTTAGACATCTAAGGAGGGCCTCTGATTGGGCTTGGGTACATTTTTGTTCATAACTTAGTGAGCCACCCGATGAGTATCAGAAGCTCTCTCCTGCTCAATGTGGCAGGTTCCAGGAGCTTGTTTTGAAAATAGGAGCAGACAGTGCAGTCAAGCTATTTTAATATTGTGTTGGTTAACTATACTTTGACAGACTTGGGAGCTAGCAGATAGCTCTGAGGCTGGCTCTGAGTTTTGCCACGGTATAATGGATGTGTGCATTTTTGTGGGTTTGATGTGAGGGATTAGACAGATATCATTAATCATTCCCTCATGTTGAACACCTAGGGGATATATTTTTCTCTGTGTTAAGTTCAAGGAAAGTTATTTGACTAACCTGTCACACTGAATCGTACCCTAGTGTTAAGATGTTCACTAGTGAGGAGTGACCCCATAAGCCAGTACTCACAAGGGGTGCACCTTGGGAAATTGTGATTTCCCATGATGCACTTCCTGCAAGACCAGCTCCCTATTCGAAGCCCTGCATTGTGAAATCAGCCCAGTTAACGGCCGCTAAAGGAACATTGCACGTGAAAAGGAGATTCTGATGGCCAATTCTGAAATATCGAGGTGTTGTGATGCCCTTACCAATGTGAACACGTCAGGAAGCAAATGCGAACCACTTCAAAACGTTTGTGTGAATTAGTTTATAGTCCGATTGCTTTTACACATACACTACAAGAATAATTAGAGGTGTTTTTTTTAAATGGAAAATAGAAAACTTGTGGTGTTTAGGAATATTCTGCTTGTATTTAGTCTCTTGATCTGTCTGGGAGGTTAGTGGTTGGCTCGGTGTTGCAGACAAACCTTACATCTTGTGCCTCTCCATCATCCTATCTACAGCAGCACAGTTGGGAGGTTTTCCTGATACATAAAGGGTCAATGCCAACACTGATGATTCACAATCCTCACCAATGACTTTCAAAATTCCTGCTGGATGTCTGCAGAAAACGGAAGTTTTTTTAAACCCGATCTATCCCCGATTATCGGACTGACCTATGCTAAAACAGTCATGTGGTTTGAAGGATGAAAAAAGATACAAAATGCCTTTAGTTCTCCTAACCTTCTAACTACATTATGGCGCTGTACAATCAACATTTTCAAAACTAAGAGTAACCCCTCAAATGATGAAGCAGTCCGAGCCCGCATGCAGCAAGACCTGGACAACATCCAGGCTTGGGCTGATAAGTGGCAAGTAACATTCACGCCAGACAAGTGCCAGGCAATGACCATCTCCAACAAGAGAGAACCTAACCACCTCCTCTTGACATTCAACAGCATTACCATCGCCGAATTCCCCCACCATCAACATCCTGGGGGTCACCATTGACCAGAAACTTAACTGGACCAGCCATATAAATACTGTGGCTACAAGAGCAGGTCAGAGGCTGGGTATTCTGTGGCAAGTGACTCACCTCCTGACTCCCCAAAGCCTTTCCACCATCTGCAAGGCACAAGTCAGGAGTGTGATGGAATACTCTCCACTTGCTTGGATGAGTGCAGCACCAACAACACTCAAGAAGCTCGACACCATCCAGGACAAAGCAGCCCGCTTGATTGGCACCCCATCCACCACCCTAAACATTCACTCCCTTCACCACCGGCGCACTGTGGCTGCAGTGTGTACCATCCACAGGATGCACTGCAGCAACTCGCCAAGGCTTCTTCAACAGCACCTCCCAAACCCTGACCTCTACCACCTGGAAGGACAAGAGCAGCATGTACATGGGAACAACACCACCTGCACGTTCCCCTCCAAGTCACACACCATCCCGACTTGGAAATATATCGCCGTTCCTGCATCGTCGCTGGGTCAAAATCCTGGAACTCCCTTCCTAACAGCACTGTGGGAGAACCTTCACCACACGGACTGCAGCGGTTCAAGAAGGTGGCTCACCACCACCTTCTCAAGGGCAATTAGGGATGGGCAATAAATGCTGGCCTTGCCAGCGACGCCCACATCCCATGAACGAATTAAAAAAAAGGTTTATTTAAATACAACTTACAGCTCAGGACCTGAATTTTGGTGTCTCATTTATTACAATACCAGTTATCCTTGAATGCCATGTTAACTTAAAAATAGTTTTTTTTTAAACCTTTAATTGGTTCCTACGGCCATATTGATCAAAATTGCAAGGAGCCTGAAGATTAAAGGAACTCTATTCCTTCATAGAAATGTTTCTGGCTGAGGGAATATGTTAAATTTTTAAAGGTTAGGATATATATTTTTAAATAAAGATGATTTTAAAGTACCTTTGGAGAATTTTCAGTGGCAGAATCTCTGGTATCGCCAGCACGAATGCCAATTAAATGAAGTAAAATTAGAAGTTACTTTTAAAGAAATGTTCAATATACAGTGCCTCATTTTGTGCAAGGATGTCACAGTATTTATTACAGATTGTATTTTACTTTGTATCACTGCTATTATGAGTACACTATTTTAAAGTTTGTTGACGTTTCAGGGTTCTTCACCCTTCAGATTATTGAATGAGGCGTTCACAATTTGAATTTCACATTTGTGGTGATGATAATTAGGGTGAAATTCGGGGTCAAATTTTTACTGATGCAAACATGGCTGCTCGCCCATCATAAACATGGCTGCTCGCCCATCATAAACATGGCTGCTCGCCCATCATAAACATGGCTGCTCGCCCATCATAAGTATGGCTGCTCGCCTAAAACAAACATGGCTTCCCAGAGTTACAATTACACTGCAACATTAAAGGTGCATTTTATCAAGTTGGTTTTGTAACATATAATGAGCTTTTCCCTCTTTTTGCACACTTCAGTCCACCCTACTACCCAGGACAGAAAAAAATTACCAAAGAGGTTGCATGAGTTAACTCAGTGATGACTATGGCACTGGATATGATATATAACTCAATACTGCCATAACTCCATGATTATAACCTATTGTGGTCATTTAAAAAGCACATTTTCCTGCTATCATTTGTTTCTCTTTCACTCTTTTACAATTTCTATATTTTTTGTACCTTTTTCTACCTTTGGGTCTTCTTTACTGCTCTTTTTAGTCACTTGCTGCCCCCCTTTTTCCTCTTTTCTCTTCTTTTCTCTTATTCCCTGCACAACTAGTTGGTTATACTACTCTCTCTCTGTTACTCACAAACCTGCATAAGGCAATTCATCGACTATTCTGGCCTTTCTACGATCCTCACAAACTGACCAGTTTCTAATGCTTCCCCCTTGTATCCTTCACAGTCCTGCAGCAGTTGATTCATTCCTTTTGAAAGTTGAAACGTTTCCTCTCAATGCTTTATTGATTCAACAAGTCATGGTCCCCATAGAGTGGCATTTTTATTTCGACATATATTGTACAGTACTAAGAAAATAAATAGTGTGCATGAATCTCTCATCCGGTGACCAGTAGTCATAAGTAATAAGAACTATAATTGCTGACAATATTTTTGAGGCCTGTAACTTTCTTAATGCTCTAACTTTCCAATACTATTCATTTCTTTGCCCAAATTTAAAAAGTCAATACGTTAGCTATTGCACAGATTAGTGAGATTCTCGTACTATTGCCACTAGACTCCAATTGAAAATGTCCTTTCAAATCCAAACAATAGACAAGAAACAACTGGAATCCCATTTGCAGAAGCGGCATATGAAAGTTTAATAAACCAAAGTCACACTGTTCAGTAAAATAATAATAAACATATTTTATTGCGTTTTGAATTTAAAATTCACTTCCATTTAAAAAAAAATCAAAAAGTAAATTAGTTTTGTAATGGAAAACTTACTTTTACAGATTTTTATTAATGTGTGCTGTGATTAATGTTCCTTTAATAAAAAGAAATAGTTTAAAGTCGGGTTGAGAAAGTAGAATTCATACAATTTACAAGAGGGGAGCCTTATGTTGGGTTCCTCTGGGCGCTCTGAAAATATAACAGTATTTTATTTTAATGAAACAGAAAAATGATTACACCAAAGAATTTATACAGTCTAACTCCATGCACCATTTCAGTGTTTAACTATAAGTTCCCTTCCCTTCAAAAAGTATTACATTTTTCATAGAAGCATTTCCAGGCATTGTATTTCTACGAGCTATCAGTGTGTAGTCCACTGTTTAGCATGCATAATGATGTACACTACTGGCAAGTATGGATCTGACACATTCAGGTGACATGACCTGGGCGGTGCTGTTACTGGATTTGTTTCTGTTCCTCACTTCCAAATACTTTTGCCCCAGTCACTCTTGACACCATTAGGTCCATTACTGCCAAACACAGCGTGTTGCAGATGATTATAAAATGGCAAAGGATGCATGTTGGGTGTGGATCAGCAGTTGTTGACTGTGGCATTGTAATGAATGATAATGAGGTCTGCTTGTTCTTCTGATGTGATGGAATAAATAACATGGGAGAAAATCCGTTCTATTTAATTTTGCTCTACTGCACATGGATGGGGGAGTGGAGAGTTATAATCTGGAAGAACTAATTCAAGATAAGTAGCCAACCTAGCACTAGGTTACAATGAGGTCTTCTAATCCTTGCTGAGCATCATTTGTTGTTCCTATTTGACTACAACTTTCATTCTATGTTATGACACAGCAATGACTTTAATAGTCATCCGATATTGCTAGCAAATTATGAACTAAAAACTCAAACTCTTGATTTTATTTTGACTCTGGCATTCAAAATAAAAACTATTGACTGGATGTGGCGAAAACATTCATGTTTGATGTTAACTAACCCTGACATCAATATGATTTTCAATTCAACTTTTTGTTTCCTTGAGTCTTTTGGTTAGGTGTTAGGGGGAAGTATAAAAGTCATCTCCCTCACTTTCAAAACTGTTGTAATCACCCCTCTCCTCAAAAAAGCTTACCATTGAGCCCTCTGTCTTCTCCAGCTATCGTTCCATCTTGAACCTTCCTTTCCACTAGCTCTGGAACATGTTGTCATGACCCAATTCCTTGCCCACCATTCCCAGTTTGAATCTGTTCGATGTGTGCCCCCAAATTTCAGTGATGCACTGCAGGCAGGTGAAGCTTCCAACTGGCAGCACGGACTCAGAAAATTAGCCCTTAAAGTGCAGTTTTATACTAAAGTCCCACTTCTTCCAGTTTTCTGCCAAGGTTTTAATGTGCGGACTTTGGATCTGCTTCAAAGGACCTAAATCTGAACCTAAAGTTTTCATCAATTCAAATTAACTCTCATCTCCAATGTTGAAACTGTCCTTCAGCATTGCAACAGATGCAGTGGCATAAGGATCAGAGAGTACAGATTAACAGTAAGCACGTGTAGACTTTCAAAATAAGGTAGCTGGAAATGTGTGGTACAAAGAGATTTAGTTAAAATGCTATGTCATAGTTTGAACTAAAATTATATAATTTACAGCTGACTGAAGTGACAGAGTTTGTACCTCTGTGCTTTTGTGTAATGAGATGTCTGTGATTGGTTTCGATGAACTGATGGGGACCATAATACTATCAGTGTGAAACAAGTATGGGTCATTCATTTAGTTCATGAAGCCCCTTGTTTAATGATGAATTTAGCCTGCTGTGGGAGCCCTTTGTTAACATATAAAGATTAGAATGTGTTTAACCTCATAGAACAGGAGTGCACTCCAATTAAAAATATGGATGCAGTGATATAACAGCAAAGACACTTCATTCAGAATTGTGGAACCAGAGGTTTGAATCCCATTTGAATCTGCCAGTTGCCAGTTTAATGAGTTGTGCCACTTTTAGGCTCAGCTACTGGATGAGATCACAAGATAGGTGAAGATAAGCGAAGCCATCTTAACTCATCTATCCAGCGGACAGGCACGATGGACCGAATGGCCTCCTTCTGTGCTGTATCATCCTATGATATCGCGCCCCCTCACTGTGCCTAACTGTTCCATAAATGATTACAGGGTTTTTGTCCCCACTACTTTACCCAGAAGTCTATTCCACTGTGTTGTTCACTTTGCAAGAAGAAGAATTTCATGACAAAGTTTCTGACATTAGTTCTAAGTTTTCTTTCGTTAGTTCAAGGTTGTATTCCAGATTTACCTTTTCTATGCCATTTATTATCTCGTGTATCTCTATAATGTTACTTTACCATTTTCAAGACTAAGTCTCCAGTTTCTCCTGTATTTCCTTATAACTCAGTCTTCTAATTGTCGGGAGTTAGATTCATGGCCCGTCTTTCGGATGAAACGTTAAACCGGGGCCTCATCTGCCCTCTCGGATGTAAAAGATCCCATGGCACTATTTCGAAGAAGAGCAGGAGAATTGTCTCCGGTGACCTGGCCAATATTTGTCCCTCATCTAATACCTAAAAACAGATTATTTGGTCATTAAGACATGTTTGTGGGACCTTGCTCTGCGAAAATTGGCTGATGCGTTTCCTACATTACAATAGCGACTCGACTTCAAAAGTATTTCATTGGCTGTAATGCGCCTTGGGACATCCTGAGTTCATGAAAGGCGCTATATAAATGCAAGTGAATTTTGTGCAGAAATTGCAGTAGGACCGATAGGAACGATTCCGCAGTCCAGTATTCCCAGGGATTGCGTCTCGGGAAAACTTGAGTGTACAGCCACTGATTTTCGGTCCATCAGTTTTCGTGGCTGAGGAAATCATGGCCTGCACCCCAGTGATTTCACATAGCCCACATCCTGTGAGTGCAACTCCCCTGCAGGGAGTGCTAGATTATGGAATCACTCCTATAGGCCCTAACTTGAGTCATGGAGACAAAGCAGTCTCATGTTTTTCAAACACTAAAACAGGCGTCGTGAGGTAACTGTCAAAACACATACAATTACATAGAAATTAGAGCACAGAAACAGGCCATTCGGCCCAACTGGTCTGTGCCGGTGTTTATGCTCCACACGAGTCTCCTCCCACCCTACTTCATCTCGGCCTATCAGCATACCCTTCTATTTCTTTCTCCCTCATGTTCTTAGCTAGCTTCACTGCACCAGAGAAATACCAACTATAAACAGTAGTGTGATTTGCTGACCCAGGAAGGTGTGTCTGCCCATTTTCCGCAACCGCTGTATTTTATGACTGGTGTGAAATGTACATCAATAGTAGTTGTGAAACAAACCACAACAAAGAGGCTACAAGGTCTCAACAATGAAGTAACTGCAGCTCAAAACAAGATTCTAGTGGAAGAATTTCGCTGGTTGCTCTGTGTAGTGATGATGTTAGAATGTATTTTGCCGTTGCATTTATGAAATTGCTACACGGGCTAGATTTTCAACTCTCCATTGAAATCGATGGAGTTGACAATCGGGTAATTTCTATAATTGGCAGCTGACCCACAATGCTAGTTTAAGGCATGGGCAGCAAGTGAAAACCTACCCTATCATGGCAAGATCAATTGTCCACCCTTTCCTCACTCCTCCCCCCAGATTCCCCCGTCCTCCCTATTGGTAAGAGAAACAGATATGAGAATAAATGGGGGAAAATGCTTACATTTGGTTATAAATGGTGCCTGCTTTTATGTGCAGTTGCGTTTACAGTGTGATTGGAGGAGAAGGGATTTGAGAAGTTCTATTTTTATTACCCTTATCTCCTGTGGGTAAGAAAAATGGGACTTTCCTCCTGGTATTTTTTTAATTTTATTTCTCAAATGGGTTTGTTTAAAAGAAAAATGGAATTTAGCTGATCTGTCTTCTGAAGAACAAGAAAGAAAGAAAGACCTGCAATTATATAGCGCCTTTCATGACCTCAGGACGTCCCAAAGCATTTTACGGCCAATGACGTGCAATGAAGCCAATTGATGTAGTGATGTAAATGTCTGCATGTGGATAATGGTTCTCTGAGTTTGTGAGCAAACAGAGTCCTTGGAGTGGGCACTGGGTGTAATCTGGCTGGCACAAGTTATCATTATTGCTTTTTTTAAAATTAAACTAGCCTTGATTGCAATGTTTGACAGCAGAGTTTGCAGAACTAGAACGAAGCTGCAAAATCGCTGTAAAATTGGCTCTCGTAGCAAGAAATTAAAGTTCCGAAAGCTGATTGATCTTGAGTACAGAACACATGATAAACCTTCCTAAGCCTTGAGCTGTTATTCCAGATGAACAGAGCAGCTAGTGTTGCATATTAAAACTGTCTTACAGTTCCCTCTTTTTCCAGACAGTACTTTAGTGCATGACGGTGCTTTCTCAAAGCACTTTGTAAAAAGGCTTTTTTTGTTATGTCCCCAGTATGATCACCAGCAAAATTCCACCATTAAATCATGAGTTAATAATGAAAGGCTGCTTCTTGGTCCCTGGAGTTTGTGTCTTAAGTTTCAAATCAATGCTGAATAGAATTGGTCTTTTGTTTATTACTACAAACAAGAAGGTGTTTCTGGAGGAAGCTGCTTTAACACTGTGCTACTTATCGTTCTCCAATTCACCATTGATGGCCTCGCCTTCAGCCACTATGCCACTGCTTTGCCGCCTCCTTCCCTGCCTTCAAAGGCCTCCATGGGACCTTTCTTAGGAACATAGGAATTGCTCGACAAAAAAAGACCAAAGTCCATCTAGTTCACCTTCTACCATCCTGGTAGTCACATGATACAATAATACTGGAGTTGTCGACTAATCATAGCAATCAATCTCTATCAGCTGGTCTACAACAGACCCAGATAATGATGCAAGGAAAATCCCAGTGGTGGAGAGCTTCTTTTGATGATACTTTGGCATACTCCTGACTCACTTTCCTTTCTCCCTTCTGCCTCTTACTATCTACAACCCTATAAAGCACTCTGAGCTGTCTTTCTGTACATAATTACCACTACAGAACTGTAAGTTGGTCATTTTCATGTATTAACTATATACATCTCATCCCTTTTATTGTTTTGCGAAAGAAGCAACAGAGATTGGACGCAACACACTAGGCAAATGTATTAATCAATGAAAGGATGAGTGAGCAAACCTCAAGTTGGCTTTCAAGACTCAATTTTCAAAGGCTGGACCTCATTTCCTTCATGTTACATTTACGACATTGATTTTCTGTAAACTTCTAAAGGTGGAAATTTCGAAATGTAAAATACCAGAGAGGGTTTATTACTTCACAGTAACCCAGATGAAACTGCTAAAGAAGAATCATGTTATATGTTTGATTTTGATGCAGAAGTGCTACTGCAGCCCTCAATTTGGATTGACATGAGCTGACCTAAGCGCTGAGTTAGATGCAGGCGGTTAAATCTCTTCAGAGAAATTAATGGCGAAGCTTGTTTTTAAAAGAAAAAAGGCACAGCTCAAGCCAGCTGCAAGATACAAGAGACCAAGACACTAATTCCACCGAGCTCAGTTTTTACTCTGCGAATGCCAAGATAATCTATGGCCTAAGCTTGAGCTTTTAAAATGAGTTTCAAATTATTTTGAGTCTAAAGCTGCATCTCCCATTTTTCAAAGACGTGCTTGTCAACTTCACTTTGCTTTTCACACATTTAAAGTCATAACGCCCCAGAATTTTCTGGAGTGGGGCATCTTGCGGCGAGCGCACATGAATTTGATTTTTTTTTTCTCTCACCCTTCAGAACGTTTTATTTTTTGCGCCGTAAATTGCTGGGTGTGCGAGCTGATAAATGTGCAGCAAGGACAAAGGAGCATCTGGGAACTTAGTGAACGGTGGGATCATCAGTTTATCTCCTTAACTGTTGAGATTTAAGGGTAGAGAAAGAAACAGAGGAACGACGAAAAAGAAAATAGAGTGAATTAGAGTGAAATTAGATACCAAACGAGAAGGAAAGAAAGTTTGGATTGAGGGAAAAGGGAGACAAAGGAAAAGTAAGAAAAACACTTAAAAGTTTAAAATTTAAAAGTCTTTAGGAACAATTTACTACCTGCAGGAGTGAGACTCCACAGATTCAATTGTTCCCTTTCTGGGCGGGAGAGGTTGAGTGGCATTAGAGGAACATAAATCTTGCCATTAAAAGGATCCTTATGACATAAAATACCAGCCCTAAATGTCTGTGGCGAGATTCATTTGTATTTACGGTGCAAATCCAGCAATTTCTTGATACTCACGGGGAGGTTGACGGCCAGCTCCTGTTTTTGCGAGGCTGGCGGCGGAGCGGCACAGATCGTCGAGCAATTTGTGGCGATTCACAACTCACGGCGTATCTCTCCCTCGCCACAAATTGTTGGGTTTTTTACACACTAATAACGGCGTGTGCGTTAAACTTGCCGCATTTATTTTCCCAGCAATTCCTGGGCCACCGTTAAAGAGTACTCCAGGTTAAGACCTGACGGGATTTTAAAGAGCGGTATCATTCCCCTTTTTGGGGGAGTTTTGAGACAGACTCACTTCTTGGGCAGTGCAGAAACATCCCACTTTGAAAATTCTGCTGCAGAGAAGGCTTCTGTTGTAGGATGCGCTGGAGTGCAGGTATCTGCAGTACAGTCCTTGCAGCAACCTGACAATATTTGCTTTTGTATGCTGTAAAACAATTTTCATATATATTTGTTAATGTCAAATTACATTGAAGCTCACCGGTGGGGTCGGGGGAGTGGTGGCGGAGATGAGGAGAAATTATTTTTACACAGCGAGTTGTTATGATCTGGAATGTACTGCCTGAAAGGGTGGTGGAAGCAGATTCAATAGTAACTTTCAAAAGGAATTGGATAAATACTTGAAAAGGAAAAATTTGCAGGGCTATGAAAGAAAGAACAAACTTGCATTTATGCAGCACCTTTCACGACCTCAGGACTTCCCAAAGCTCTTTACAGCCAATGAAGTACTTTTGAAGTGTAGTCACTGTTGCATAGTAGAAAACGTGGCAGTCAATTTGTGCAAAGCAAGGTCCCACAAACAGCAATGTGATAATGACCAGGTAATCTGTTTTTTAGGTGTTGGTTGAGGGATAAATGTCGACCAGGACACCAGGGAGATCTCCCCTGCTCTTCTTCCAAATTGTGCTTTGTGATAGAGCAGGGGAGTGGTACTAATTGGATAGCTCTTTTCAAAGAGCCGGCAGAGGCACGATGGGTTGAATGGCCTCCCTCTGTGCTGTATGATTCTAACAACATTATTTTTTTCCCCTTTTAAAAAAAACATGAATTTAAAGCAGGAAGCCCTCCTTCTGTTTCTTCGAGGATAGCATTGTGAATCGAGGTAGACTGAGCATTCCCACACATTCATAGCCTCCACCTCTTTCCCAGCTGACACACAATAAGCCCATTTCCAGTTGACCTGGAGGCAGGCAGGAGTAGCTGGGTTGGGAATGCACCAGATTTATTTCCATTTGCTTCACCCAAGGGATGAGTATTCATTAATCTCTTTTTATAGAAAAAGAAAACAAATTGAAAACCAAAACTGCTCCTCCTGGGGAAAAAGGATATGATATGAGGTGAATCACTGATAGGCTGACAATCCATCCCATCCAGGTCAGCAAAAGTAAACTGACGATATCCTGCGGAGTGTAGTCAGATCTGAATGTCATCTGGACTGTGAGCTGTTTAAATGTCTCGCACTAACTTGTTAATCAGACCTTACCATGCTCAGTGGAAGATCCGGCTTAAGCAATGACCCTTCATAATTTTATTTTAGAAAAGATTAAAGCCCCAACTTGCCTTATTTTCTTGAGCAATAAAAAATGATGATATCCAGTGCTGCGTGCAGGTGTTGATGCCATGTAGCAATATATTTACTTCTTGTAACAATATCAGTCAGTTCACATCAAGCCAAGATTTTTGGAATGACTGTAACTTAGAATATTTCTACTGCAAATTCATGACAACAGTCCCTATTGGTATGAAGCTGTCTCTACAATGGGTCTCTGTGCTGTAGGGTTAAGGTTAGAGTTAGGGATGGTAGCTGGACTCAGCTGTTTTAGTACACAGGGTATCAGCTGTGGTCAATTGGTAGCACTGAGTCAGGAGATTGGGGTTCAAGTCCCGCTCCAGAAACTTGAGCACAAAATCTGGGCTGAGACTTCTGTGCAGTACTGAGGGAGTGCTGCACTGTCTTTTGGATGAGATGGTGAACCCAGACCCCACCTGCCCTCTCAGGTGGACGTAAAAGATCCCATGACCCTATTCGAAGAAGAGCAGGGGAGTTACATCCGGTATCCTGGCAAATATTTATCCCTCAACCAACCTCAATAAAACAGGTTATCTGGTCGTTATCTCATGCTGTTTTGTGGGACTTTGCTCTGCACAAAATTGGCTGCTGCGTTCCTTACATCACAACAGTGACTACTACTTAAAAAGTCCTTTGTTGGCTGAAAAGCGCTTTGGGACGTCCTGAGGGCATGAAAGGCACTATGTAGATGCAAGTTCTTTTTTCTTCAACACAAGGGTTTTGAGTGATAAATGACCATGGTACACTGAGGGCCTTGGTGTGTCCGAACTTGGTGGCTGGAGACACAGTACAACATCACGTTGCATAGGAAGCTTGACAAATTCCTGAAGGTAAACAAGGCTCCAGCTCTGAGCTCTCTATTGTGATGAGCAAGAAGTCAGTCAGCTCTACTGAGGCTGTCCAGACATGACAAACTCTGTGATTGTTTTCCCTCGAGTCATGTTTACAGTATAGTTTCTAGCACTTACTTTGTTCAGGAATTAGATTAACATGAATGCCTCTTGCCGCCTTCCACCATTCAGTGCTCAGTGTTTTTGACACAATGAAGATGACTTCAAAACTGATCTGACATGTTTGAATCTATATTAATCCCTGATGGGTGAATGTATTGCTTGATGTTGTACTAAGTATTGTAGATCAGGAATGTTCCAGTTTTGACCCTCACCCATTCGTGGTACTGGGACCGGGCAAACGGCCTGGCCAGCCCTAGCCTAAGAACTGGAAAAACAAATCAGCCAGGATTCCTACCACTTGCTTGGTTTCATTGGTCAGAACATTGAACACAGGAGTTGGGATGTCTTGTTGAAGTTGTACAAGACATTAGTAAGGCCACACTTGGAATACTGTGTACAGTTCTGGTCACCCTATTATAGAAAGGATATTATTAAACTAGAAAGAGTGCAGAAAAGATTTACTAGGATGCTACCGGGACTTGATGGTTTGACTTATAGGGAGAGGTTGGATAGACTGAGACTTTTTTCCCTGGAGAGTAGGAGGTTTAGGGGTGACCTTATAGAAGTCTATAAAATAATGAGGGGCATTGACAAGGTAGATAGTCAAAATCTTTTCCCAAAGGTAGGGGAGTCTATAATGAGGGGGCATAGATTTAAGGTGAGAGGGGAGAGATACAAAAGGGTCCAGAGGGGCAATTTTTTCACTCAAAGGGTGGTGAGTGTCTGGAACGAGCTGCCAGAGGCAGTAGTAGAGGCGGGTACAATTTTGTCTTTTAAAAAGCATTTGGACAGTTACATGGGTAAGATGGGTATAGAAGGATATGGGCCAAGTGCAGGCAATTGGGACTAGCTTAGTGGTATAAACTGGGCGACATGGACATGTTGGGCCGAAGGGCCTTTTTCCATGTTGTAAACTTCTATGATTCTATGATTCTATGACGTCTAGTCCTGCTGGAGCTCAACGTGTGTGTGGCCATTGGGTACGAACAAGTTTGGGCTCAGCTATCATGGCCCTTTGTCATCCAGCAACCTGCCTCGATTTAATAGACATACTGCGTCCAAGGATGGCTCGGCCTTTGTCAGCACACAACGTGTAAGCGTAGAAAATTGGCGGAAGAAACCATGGAATCTTACAGCACAGAAGGAGGCCATTCGGTCCATCGTGCCTGTGTCAGCTCTTTGAAAGAGCTATCCAATTAGTCCCACTCCCCTGCTCTTGCCCCATAGCCCTTGCAGTTTTTTTTCCTTTTCAAGTATTTATCCAATTTCCTTTTGAAAGTTACTATTGAATCTGCTTCCACCGCCCTTTCAGACAGCACATTCCAGATCATAACAACCCGCTGTGTATTATTATATATTAGGTGGCCTTTTAGGAAAAATAATTTATTCTGACCTTTATTCTGTTAGCTAACATATATCCCACACTTTTTTAACAAGGTGTTGAAGCCTGTTTAATAAAAGATAACTTTTTAAAAAAATATTTTGATTTGGTTTTCGGATTTGGTATTCACGAGAGATTGAAACATTAAGAGTATGAGGGCTACAACAAAATCTTGAAAAGAAGCCCGGAATCCGAGAAGCTTTGTTTTTTTTTGCAGCCCCTTCTACTACATTGTGCCCCGATCTGGTTTCCCCGGCCTTAAACTCGTCCCACTGGTACCTGATTTAATCCCTACTCTTTTGATACAAAACGACAATGTTTTGCTGTTCCGATTGGATGAAGCTTCTGAGCCAATGAGATGCCAGTTTTGTTACATCAATAATAGGTTCCTCTTTAATATCGTCTGTCAAATTAATGAAGCAGATAAAACGAAAATGGCCTATCAACAGTCTGACGTGGGACAGGAATACGGTGACCATAATAAAAGGACTGAATTTAGGCTATTACACACTTCAGAACATGACAATCTATTAAATGCGTGACTATCCTTCCTCTGAATTCGAACATGAAGCATTTACCACAGTATCTGACTATTCACTAGTGAAACAGTAACATATAAATTCAGGGTTATTCCCATCATTCTCTCCAACTAATGGCTTTAGCGACTGGTGTCCAGGAGGCACATTGACTAAGATAACACTGATGTGACATGATAATAAATATGCAGTTATGGCATTTTGGATACAACTGTAATTCCTAGTTGAGTTTGATTTCTTCAAATAAATTAAGTTAGGTTTTCAGTCTTATTTAGATGTGTCAGCCATGGCTCAGTGGGTAACACTCTCGCTTCTGAGCCAGAAGGTTGTACGTTCAAAATCCCACTTGAGAGACTTGAGCACATAATCTAGGCTGACACTCCAATGCAGTACTGAGGGAGTGCTGTGCTGTCGGAGGTGTCGTCTTTCAGTTGAGACGTTGACGTAAAAGATCCCACAGCACTATTCGAAGAAGAGCAGCGGAGTTCTCCGCAGCGTCCTGGCCAACATCTATCCCTCGACCAGCACCTAAAACAGATTATCTGGTGATTATCACATTTCTGTTTGTGGGATCTTGCTGCTGCCGTGTTCCCCTACATTACAACAGTGACTACACTTCAAAAGTACTTCATTGGTTGGAAGGTGTTTTGCAACGCCCTGAGGTCGTGAAAAACGCTATATAAATGCAAGTCTTTTGTTTTCCTTTTTTCTTTCATTGTATGTGTTTCCCAAGCCCAGGATCAACAAGCTTCTCAAGAAAGGAAATCACAGGTTTCCTGGTTTGGTATTAAATTGTATTCAAATGAATGAGATGTTTCCTTGCTGTTAGTCTGTTTCAGCGTCTTTTCAACAAAAAAAGACTGTCTTTTCAGATTTAATCCTTTAGATTTTTTTTCTAGTTTAAAGAATGTGATACAAGAAGCATTATAGGAGGAGAATGGTGAAAGAAAATGATACCTTTGACTCTGTAATCGGGTAAATGTTGCCAGGGATATTTTAATCACATTTGGATTTCCTTCTTTCCCTTAAGCTATTTTAGGACCCTGTATCTTTTTTTTTCTCCCAAGCAGGAAAGTGACAAAAATGAGCAGCAAAGAATTGGAATTATACCATTTTTTTTCCCCAGCGACAGTCACGACATGCATGGCCTGAAGTCTCCTGTCCATCTACTTATTGTTGTATCTGAAACAGATTAGTATATTTATCAAATTGAGTTCAAATACCATGCAGGTAATGCAGGTTCCGATTCTGCAATTGGTTTCGGTGGTTCACAGTTAACTAACAAACATGTGTGAAATACATGTTTGGGGCATTGTAGTTTACTGGTCACCAGACTGGACTGACAACCTAGAGATCGTGAATTCAAATCCCACCACGGCACGTTGTAAAATTGAATTCAATAAACTTGGTAATTTATGGTTCAAAAACCCAACTTGTTCACTAATGTCCACCTACCCAACCCATCCTGGCCTCCAGTCTCACCTTGTATGGTTAATTCTTAATATCCCCGAGTGTGGGCAATAATTGCAGTATTTTCCGTATCCCAAGAACCTAAACTAATGTGGTATTGGTGGGAGGGTCATCAGCTGTAGTTTGGATTTTGCAGTAACGGAAGTTGTATGAATTTTTATTGATGAGATAAAGGAAGGGCAATAGAGTCCAGGGGCACAGCTGGAAGGTAATGAAGAATGCAAATGGAGGGAACAAAGGTTACCTGGTTTTTATCAGGCAGATTGTGAGGTAGATGTGTCAATTAGCCAGAGCAGATCTGAATGACTGAAAGGTGGTGAAAGAATTGCCCGGAGAATAAAGTTGAACAAGAGTGCATTGGGGAGAAAGATGCTCGCAGAGGGACGATGACAGGGAAATAAAGAGCAAGGTAATTAGAAAATGGAGAAAGAAACATGGGGACAGGAGTAGGCCGTTCAGCTCCTCAAGCCTGTTCCACCATTCAATTAGATCATGGCTGATCTATACATCAACTCCATTTACCTGTCTTTGTTCCATATCCCTTGATACGCTCTCCTAATTAAAAATCTATCAATGTTAGTTTTGAAAATTTCAATTGACCCAGCAGCCACAGCTTTTTGGAGGAGCAAGTTTTAAATTTCCACTATCCTTTATGTGAAAAAGTTCTTGCTGATTTTGTTCCTAAATGGCCTAACTCTAATTTTAAGACTATGTCCCCTTGTTCTGGATTCCATTACCAGAGGAAATAGTTTGTCTGTTTCTCCCCTGCCAAATCCCTTAATCATTTTAAATGCCTCAGTTAGATCACCCCTCAACCTTCTAAACTCAAGGGAACGTAAGTTTATACAACCTGCCCTCATAAATTAACCTATAGAAAAACCGGAATAAGAAACCGCAGAACAAAGACAAGGTTTTTTTAAAAGCGAGAAAAAAGTTTCCATAAGAAAATGAAGAGGAGTAAATAAATATTCTTTGTCTTTCATCCCACAAAAATAGAGGAAGCAGAATCCACATATACAGGCCTTACAATGGCCTATGAAAGATAATTAGGAGCTCAACCTTAACATCAAGCTGTTGCAGGGTGTTTAAAAATGGGTTTTGCTGGAGTTCCTCGGTCATGTAAACAAGCCGTGTTAACTTTTTTTAAAACAGCTATCCGACCTCGTTATAAACACAGTCTTTAGAAACTGAGCATCTTTTTGTGTTATAATGAGGTACGGGTTATAGTGAATTCCTATATAAAGAGTCAGGAGGTAAAACCCAGCGTGCTGATAAAGAAGTATGTGCTGTAACAAAGCCTTTTAATGAGGACAGGAATACTTTTAAAAGACAAAAAAAAAAATGCCATGCTGAAATCTGTTTCCTGAGCTAGCCTCCAATTTAGGCCCTGCTTCTGAATTAACCCATTAAATTGGCACTTTCCACTTAAGGGGGGGAGGGGGAAACATTTTTTAAAATTTAAGTGCTAAGATAGAAATCACTGTTCATAATATTAACAGACAAACATAGATATTACAGTGCAGGAGGCCGTTCAGCCCATTGTGTCTGTGCCAGCAATGAATAATAGATAATTTCTTGATAATTAAGATGGAAATTAGGGGACAAACGCTTAATGTGTTTTATATGACATTCCTTTGTCATCAATTGAAGAGCATAAGAAATAGGAGCAGGAGTAGGCCATACGACCCCTCGAGCCTGCTCCGCCATTCAATCAGATCATGGCTGATCTTTGATCTCAACTCCATTTTCCCACCCGATCCCCATATCCCTTGATTCCCCTAAATTTTTATGGAAATGTTAACATATTGAAGGGTTAATGTACAAAAGGGTTAAGACTTTCATTTAACCAACAAGCATAGGAGTATCATACGACTCATTCAGCATTCGACCTCTAATTTCTAGCCTATTTTAACTTAAACGGTCTATTATTCCATATGTTACGCTAATTACCCAAGTCCACCTGTAGGAGCTTGAGTGGAAGTTTGATGTGTCCAGCCAGAGGAGAGCTGACGATTGTGCACACTGCCCTTAGTAAGGAGTCCGGATGGAGGACAGGAGTCCTTACCTTGCTTGCTTATATTCTTACCCCTTTTAACTGCCTCATTTCATGGAAGCAAATTTTGTAGATCTAAACATGAAAATCAGATGAAGTAATGGAACTGCTTTCAACACAGAGCTTTGAATTAAACATTTTTCTGGAACAATAAACCAAAGTAACAACATCCCGCTATGTTCAGAGGGTGCAGGGATGTGCTGCAGGTGTAACATCTGTTGGCTTCATGCAACAAAACTCTGCTGTGCCTAATGTGGACAGAGTGAATTCAAATTAGATTCAACTTTCGAAGCTAAATGGCTCAGAAGTAGAAGTGAACCCTTTTTTGTTTCATAGTACCAAGATCACACATCTCTAGACACGGCAGCACCTGTGACCTGCAGAGCCACAGTACAGTTCTATTGTCTCCCTTAACTATATAATAATTCACATGCAACTTTGAACATACCCATTCCTCTGTGTACCTGAGGGGGAGGGGGGAAGCCGAGGAGAGAGGGTTTAGACATGATGTTCTGACCATCATGGTGTGGGGCAGGCTTGATGGACCAGCTGGTCTTTTCCTGCCTGTCAATTTCGTATGTTCGTACCTCCATATCCTGACTCCCAGCTTTGACATCGTATGATGACTAAATGAAATAGGTCGATAAGTGACCAAGAAATGGTCAAAATACAGAGCAGGCCTACTTTGTTGGTTTCCAGTTAGATTGTTTCCTACTAGAGTGATATCTGTACTTCTCAATTCGGGCCCCCTCAGGGTTCCAGCTCTGGTCCCGGAGACTGCTGGTTCAGTGGTGTCTCAATGCTACCTGAGGTTAGGTCCATAAAGAAGGGGGTTCTCAGCTACGTTGATCTTTTGAATCACATATCAAGCTCCCAACTGGTACAGCAACATTGAGCCAGGGTGCTCTTGGGGAATTCAGAAGACCACCTCCATGACCTCTCGCAGATCAGTTCCAGTTTTGGGAAGCCTGGCATTGAGGTGCAGATCCCTGATACTTGGGGCAGGCCTCTCCTTGAAACTGTTTTAGGGCCAGGATAGTTTCTAAATTTCTCAGAACGACCTGAGACCATTCTTGGTTATATTTTTGTGCTTAATTTTGCTGGTGGAAGGCCAGAAGGATGAGCACAGGCTGTTGTGGGAGGTTATGAATCAGCCTGTGTATGTGGAGACTGAACCCATCAGGCCCAGACTGGTCTTGTAGCATCAACCATGCTGGGAAAGGAATTTCCTTTGCTCTGGGTGCCCTCCAAAGCTGTGGACAGTACGACAGGATTATCTGGTTGGTTCATGTCAGGGTATGACCTAAGGTTATGACCTAAGGTTGGGTTGAAGCATGGAGTCTCAACCCCTGGTCGGGCTGGTGGGGGAAGCAGACTTGGACTGGGACTGGGAATTCTGGTGGAACTCAATCACTGTGGATCACGGAGACTTGATAATTCCCTACATTGCAATAGTGATTACATTACACAAGTGCTTCATTGGCTGTGAAGCACTTTGGGATGTCCTGAAGTCATGAAAGCCGCTGTATAAATGCAAGTTCGTTCTTTCTTTCCAGTCAGACATGTGAATGGCCCTAGGGGCTGAATGGCCCACTCCAGTTCTTATGTTCCTATGTATCTTGTAATTAGATTTTGACATCTCTTCAGCGTACTTTCTTAAAGCAGAATGGTCCATGGTGTTTTTGTATAATCATTTAGGAGTACTTATTAAAATAAAAGCTTGTTCAATGAATTTTGGATGCATGAATTTAAATACAAGTTTGTATTTTGTAAGAATTTAAAATAACAACATCCAGAATCCAACTTTACATTAATCCATGAGTTGAAAAATTCATCTTTTATCATTTCAATATTTAATCTGCTTAATGTACCTTTTAGGTTTTGTTTTATGCTGATTTTTTTAATAGATTTTTTTTTCTCACTTCCTGCCCTTTCTTGAGATTCTCTGCACCACACCCAGCTAAGAGGGTGGAATATGGCTGGACTGATCACAAATCTTATCAATAAGATAAGGAACTCCATTGCAAGCTTGAACCTGCAAGCTACCTCTCCATGCTGTTGAAATTGTCTTGCTTTGGGGATTGTTGTCTTAACAACAACAACAACAACAACAACTTGCATTTATATAGCACCTTTTAATGTAATAAAACATCCCAAGGTGCTTCACAGGAGCGTTATCAAACAAAATTTGACATCAAACCACATGGAGATATTTGGACAGGTGACCAAAAGATTGGTCAAAGAGCTAGGTTTTAATGAACGTCTTAAAGGAGGAGAAAGAGATAGAGAGGTTCAGGAAGGGAACTCCAGAGCTTAGGGCCGAGGCAGCTGTAGGCACGGCCGCCAATGGTCGAGTGGTTAAAATCAGAGATGCACAAGAGGCCAGAATTGGAGGAGCGCAGAGATCTCAGAGAGTTGTAGGGCTGGAGGAGGCTGCAGAGATAGGGAGGGGCGAGGCCATAAAGGGGTTTTAAAACAAGGATGAGAATTTTAAAATCGATTCATTGCCAGACCGGGAACCAACATAGGTCAGCGAGCACAGGGATGATGGGTGATCAGGATTTGATGCGAGTTAGAATATGGACAGCAGAGTTTTGGGTGAGCTCAAGTTAATGGAGGGTGGAAGATGGGAGGCCGGCCAGGAGAGCATTGGAATAGTCAAGTCTAGAGGTAACATAGGCATGGATGAGGGTTTCAGCATCAGGTGAGCTGAGGTAGGGGCGGAGACGGGCGATGTTACGCAGGTGGGCATTGGCGGTCTTAGCGATGGAGTGGATATGGGGTCGGAAACTTATCTCAGGGTCAAATAGGACGCCAAGGTTGCGAACCTTCTGGTTCAGCCTCAGACAGTGGCCAGGAGGAGGGATGGAGTCGATGGCTAGGGAACGGAGTTTCTCCCGGGGATCGAAGACAATTAATTATTTATTTTGATGAATCTTTATGAAAGAAAATCTAAAATTTCATAATGTCTTAATGATAACCAGATCCCTCAGGAATTGCAAGTAAAGATTATTTCTTGATGTTACACTGAATTAAAGATTGAAATGAATGCTTCAGTATGGATTGTTCCAACGATCTGTCACAAATAACGAGCCTTAAAGGATCTTAAGCCAAATTGATTATCCTACTAAATGACTCAAAGCTGTTGGAGAAATAGAGTAGATTCACTCTTTATTGATGCAAAACTAAAAGTTTGCTGTATTTATCAGTACTTCTTTACTCCTGTATTCATAGCCCTACTTATATAACCCAAAATGCTGCTGGCCTTTTAGTTATGACTTTATCTACCCGCCCACGCACATTCAGAGAATTATTGGAAAGAAATTCACCATGAAAGGCAGTGCAAAACGGGGGGGTATCCCATCGGCCTCCTGTTACACTCCCCGCCCGATATCCAGTTCCATTGACTTCGGTAGAACTGAATATCGGGTGGACCAGATTACGGGAGGGTTGAAGCGATACCATCGAATTTCTGCCCCTATGCATTTCAGCCCCTGGGTCTCTTTGTGGTCTGGGCGTATCACCGTCACCCTCGGTTTTGGCCAAAGCCCTGTTCCTCCAATATCCTCTGGATCCCTCTCAGAGCCTGAAACCGGCAGGTTCAGTGTAGATATAGCCTCATTCCCCATACCTACTGGCAGATTCACTTGGACAACGCATCTAATAGCATCTTAGACGACCCTTATGAAAGATGTATCACTCACCCTGCATCGGGCATGCCAGGACATGTATTTCACTATAACACTAATGACCATGTGGCTAATATCCAGTTTGAGTGGGTTTAATTATTGTTTGAAACAACAATAATTGTGGGTGGATCAGTGCTGAGGCCCAGTTGACTGTAAGGTCACAGCTGCATAAAGGCCCAAAGAAACATCAGGATCCAAGGCGTAAGTGAAGGATTTAAGCGTCAGAAATGAGCAGAAGGCAAAAACAAGGCCTCTGAGAAAGTGATAGTCCATATAGGTGAAAGTTATTGGTGGTACGGGACATTGGGATTAGTAAGTTTAAGTGTTTCTGTGTACTTTTACATTTGTTGAATTAATTTCCTGTATTGTGTTATTTTACCAATGCTATTTTCTGGGGGTTATAGTTGGTTGGGGGGAACCAATCCCAAGGTTTCTTTCAGGGATTTGGTTGGCTGCTTTTTCAGTGACTGCTGATTATTCATTGGTTGCTTTTTACTGTGAGTTTTTTTTAATAAAAGCTCAAAGAAACAAAACATCAAGGGGCCGATTTTCGGATGGCCGAGCGGGTGCGTTGGTGGCGGGGGGGCTCCGAAAATGGCGGAATCCCAGTGCGGGTTCGGAGCCCGGCTCCAACCCGCTGACTTCCGGGTTCCCCAGTGATGCGTTCAGGAGCGCGCGCAGCTCCCGAATGCGGGACTCCCACCGGCAATTAAAGCCGCTGGGATGCTGCTTTAGATAGTTATTTAGGTAGTTGAGGTACTTGACAGACCTCATTGACTGGAGATTTTGGCAGGGGTGCAATTTTGAAGGATCCTCAGTGTGTTTCCCGTGCTGTGGGAAACACTCCCTGTTGGAGCAGACGTGTTTCAGCCAGCAGCCAGTGGGAGATGCAAAGGATTATTTGACAGGTGGGGGGAACTCATTTATTGCAGCAGGGCACTCTGTCACTTCAGACAAAGTTTTGGCTGCAACACCTTTGTCTTTCCACTCAAAATTATTAATTTATACCCTCAACTCTGCTGTGCAAACACATTTACCTACTTTGCGGACCCCCTCAAACTCACACCGTCAGGATGGGGGGGGGGGGGCGCCATGGCTGCATTCATCACTTCATCCGAGGACGAGCAACGTCACCAGCCTTGCCAGGCACGCCATCCACCTCCGCCACGTGGAGCTCCACAACACAGAGCTGCGCCACAGGCAACTGCACAAAATAGTCGTGCAACTACACATACACCCACTGTAGGGTGACCCAATGGGTGGCATCAAGTGTGGGTGTTCATGGTGAACCTCATGAAAGGGACTTATTACACAAGCCAGTCAAGAATGGCCAAGACGTGGCAGTAGTGGTGACAATAATAATATTCAATGTGCCATTAACAAAAATCAAATATAAATAAAAAACATGACAAACCGTCAAACACCCTTGTGCATCCCCTTTGTGCTCACAAAACCTTTGCCTTACGCTTCCTACTACTCCTACGTGGTGCTTCCCCTGTGGCTGCAGCAGAGGTAGTGGCAGGTTGCTCTTGTTCATGCCCTGACCGATTAGATGCTTTGGGCCTACGCCCTCTGGGTTTCGGTGCCTGTGAGGGCCCCTCCAAAGACTGCTCCACCTGCACCTGTGCAGGGCCAGACTCGACCGCCTGCAGAGGAGTCAGCATTGTGAGTACTGGTTGAGAGGAGGGCAACGGATGAGACGTGGGAGCACGTTGAGTGGCGTCCCCACTTCCATGTCCCCTTTCACCATCATCCCTCTCCTGGGCCAGGTCCACATCACTCCTCCCACCCTGCTGGGCGACAGTTTGGAGGACATGTGTGAAGCCTTGTAAAGCCAGTCCTAGTGTATCTGTTTAAGGCGGCAGAAAGTTGCTCACCCCTAAGTTCAAAGGGCCGTTGTTAGGCCTAAATGGAATCATTGTTGAGCCGTGGTTGAAGCTCGATGGAGGCTAGCCTTCCCTCCATCGCAGACATTCCCGCTCTTACCCGCGTCACTATCTCAGAGATGCCCTCAAATCGTTGTGACAGTATCTCAGAGATTCCCTCCTGTACCTGTGCCACCATTCCACTCATGCAGGAGTTGGACTCCTCCAAACTTTGCACGATTGTGGAGAGTGCGCGTGGCACCTGTTCCAGTGCCTCTCAAATGTGCTGCTGCCCCTCGATCATTCTCTTTTTAAAAGATGGCCCCCAGGGTTCAGCATCTGTGTCCAGCTGAGCAGAGCCTGGAGAAGAGTGCTCCCACCGACGCGGACTCTCCCCAACTGCCCCTGCCACCAGTGTCTGCTGGTGCTCACGTGTGTGGTGACTTGCCATTTGCGACCCCAACTAACTGAGGACGGGGACCCACCGAGATGTGTGTATCTGGCTGGTGGATGGCTCGCTCAGATGTGGCGGTGCCCCCTCAGAGGTCGGCAGGTCCTCTGAGGAATCGCCCTCCGCCGTCACGGCGGTCGCTGAAGGCCCTGTAAGAGAACAGAAGGCAATATTAAGCATGATGACAGATGTTGAGATGCTGAAGATGGCAAGGCATGTTAACATCATTTGCTATTGTGAGTGCTGAATGTTAAAGTTCTGTCAGCCGTTTGTCGGATGCCAGTCTCGGCATCCCCGACGGACAGGCGCTCAAGGATGCGGCTCAATTCAAGAGCCTCCTGCTCCACGTCCGTGAGGACGACCTGATGTTGTGGCCGTCCCTCCGGTCTTCGCCCTCTCCCGTGTATTCTGGGCTCTCTTCTCCTATAAGGGGAGAAAGTAGAGAGACGTGAGTGAGGTATGGTGACGTGGCCAACCACTGAATGCATTGGTTTGGGTGAGGTTGACCGTGAAAGAGATGCATCAGAGGGTGAGTATAAGACAGAGCCATGACATGGTATGAGGATTGGGTTGAGTGGTAGTGGTGGGATGAGTACTGGGGAGGTGAGGAAGTGCAGGTAAGTTGATGATGAGGTTTGAGTGGGTGTGAGGGGTGATGTGATAGAGTAGTGTTGGCATTGCAGAAGGAGTTGTGGGGTGGGGGCGGTGATGTGGAAGACGGAGTGTAGGAGACCGAGTTAGGTCATTGAAGCACTTCCTGCACTCAATCCATGTGCGGGAGACGTTGCTGCTGCTGGTGACCTCCTCTGCCACCTCGAGCCAGGCCTTCTTGGTGGCAGAGACAGGCCACATTCTCCCGTCCGCTGGGTGGAAAATATCCCTCCTCCTCCTCACCCCATCCAGTAGGACCTGGAGTGAGGCATTGGTAAATCTGGGAGCAGCCTTTCCCCTGGTCCACTCCATTGTATAATTTTGGTTGTTTGCTGCAGGAGCAGCATTGGAGGACTGCCCCTTTAAATGGGGCTCCTCCAGCTAACGGCCTGTGATGCAGGTGCGCAGTTCGCCCGCTGCGCAGGTTGACGACGGGAAGCCCGGAAGCCACGGTAAGTGCCTTCAATTTACCCACGATCGCATGGGGAATGGACGGATTTTACTGGGCGGGTTATCCACGTGCCCAGTCGTCCCCCCCACTGCCATCCCGCCTCCCTGGTAATATCGGGGCCCAAAAGTCAAAACCGAGTGTTGTAGCTTAGTGCTAGGCAAGTAACCAGTCTCGATGCAAAAATTAATTTAGGTGAGTTAACAACTGAACTGGGAGCTAAATCAAGGCCCTTAAACTATCTAAGTAAAGAATTTCATCGTTCTGCTTTTTATTCATCATCCTTTTCTCATTTTGCTTTTTTCCCTCCTCAATTCCTGTTCGTTCCCCCATATCTTTGGTAAGAGTGAAACAGTCTAAAGTATGAAGTTCCCCGAGTACTGCTTCTGACCTGTCTGCAAGGGTATGCGATTGAACATTTCTGGACAGGGACTGTTCTGACCAATTTGTTCTCTTTTGTAATCAGTCCACATAGTTTGAGATTGAATAAGGAAATATGCAGGGTGTTATGAGGAAGACTGGAGAAACCTGGACTTTTCAGTTTCAAAGTAGGTAACTAAGAGGTGATCTTCGAGAGGTATATTAGATAGTAAATAGTATATAAAAATGTAAATCTAGAACACTAAATTAAACTGAGAATAGGACAAGGAAATGCAGGGTCAAACTAATAAAAGGTAAATTTAGACTGATAGCAGAAGTTCCTCACAGTGATTAACACATGCAAAGAACTTCTGGGTAGAGTATGGAGACAAGAACGTAAGCATCATCTAAAACAGTTGGATGCCATGATGTGGTGCTGTGGAGTATTTCTGGATGGATGAGCTAAAATGGTTTACATGGTCCTTGTGTGTACCTATCTTGTGATTTGTGCCCTCCAAAGAGGGTAAACTGAATTTCTTTGCAGAGACTGGAAGGTTCTCAAGCAAATCCTCCAGGATGTGAATTCACCATTGTAATCTAAATGATTAAACCCCGATTGATTGTTTTCACAGGCAATTGGACTAGGATGACGGTATTTAATTATATTATACTTATCCCTGTAATATTCAACCTCATTCTCAACTACATAGTTATTGAAGCATTTTAAATACTTTATAATTCTTGCCACTTTTATCGAAAGAGAAAGCTTGCAAATTTATATCTCAATTCATTGCTCAAAATATTCCAAGACGCTTCACGTAATAAATTTGAAATGCAAATTGTTACATGCGGCAGCCATTTTCTACAGCAAAGAGCAGTGAGATGTTGGTCAGGATACTTCAAGAAGATGTTTCTTCAAATAGTGCCATGAGACCTTTACTGTACAACCAAACAGGCAGACAGGACTTTGGTTTAGTGTCTCACACAAAGGCTGGCACTCCCAACACTGGAGCACTCTTGCTGCTACTCTGAAAAGTCAGCCTCATGGGACTTAAATTCACAACTTTCTGACAGTGCTCCAAACTAACGCATTTTTTGCTTGGGATATAGGCAGCATTTATTGCCCATCCCTAATTGCCCGAGGGTATTCAGAGTCAACCACATAGTGTCGGACTGGAATTGTGTAGACCAGCCTGGGTACTTTTGTTTACAGCAACCCAACAACTTTCTTGGTCATTTTATCCCCCCTGCTGCTCGTCTATAAATTACCAGATTTTGACCAGTTAATCATGTTGAGATTTGAACTCTCAACCTCTCAGCTTGCTAGTTCAGTGCTAAAACCATTAGGCTACCTTACCAGCTTTGCACATATTATCCTGTTCTGGCTTGGTGTTTTGTAATGGTGCTTAGCCTAACGATGTCCAAGTGCATATTGAGGTAGTTGTTACTCATTTTCGGCATCTGCTAAACTGATGAATAATGGCAACAGATCCCTTTGAAGTAAGACAAGGGGCTCATTGTCCATGTCTAACATGGTACTTATCCTTGCTGGTTAATGTAGACTAAACTGATGTATGTTTTAGAGGATGAACTTTACTTCTGCTAAGAAGGAAGTGTAAACGCCACTATCATTAAGATATTAACATAATAAATAGATGCAAAATAGACAAATATGTTTAAGGATAGAAAGAGTCATATGGATAGGAAGTGTAAATGAACACGTGGGTGTGAGTAAGAATTTTATATCAAGAAACAAAGAGTGACTGTTTTCACTCACTTTCAGTTAACATCTGTGCCATGTTTAAAGTTATTCAGGATCGGAGATTATTTTAATAACGCATATGCGCTAACCTGAAATAACTAGAAACGATGAGGAATTGCCAAAGTCCTTACAGTGTGTAACAACTAAACATCTTTTTCATGTTTAGAACATGTAGGTAGTATTTCATGAAAAATAAACCTCAAGAGACACTGCACAGTTAATTTCATTCAATGAGATTCACTGGTTGAGACTGGGGAAATCAGTAGTCTGTAGTCGGACCTGAAGACACCAATATACAAGATTCAGTCTTTATATTGTTTTTTTGTTCCTGCTATTTCTGTTTCAAGTTAGCACGACTCTGCAAATTACACAGCCCTTCAGTTTTAAGTCTTATTTCCAGCTCGTAGGATGTACTTTTGTCCCATTTTAAACCCCTACTGGTACCAGTTTACATCTTGTCCTTTTTTCTCCCAAGTGGCAATGCTGTTTATGTTGTTCTTATGTACTCCTACCCCTGACTGCATCGAGGAGATGGCCTCCTGTAATGCATTCCTTGAGGTGCTGGATTGGAGGCACAACGTCCACAGTCGACCAAAGCACTTGGATCTTGTCACACGGACACCACAACACACACATAGAGGCCACTCAGGGAAACATGGTTGGCCAACTCTGCTTTTGGTCTTCCTCAATAATGTGCTGGATGTCATCAAAAGGCACATTGTTCTCATTGCTAGAGACAATACTCTCGACAGAAGGACAACCAAGTCACTGCAAGTAGAATTACATATTGAACATTCAGTGGTGCAGTTTTCAGTGCTGAGAAAACCAAGTTTTTGTTGCCCAGCTATCTCTACTAAGTTGCAAACCCTCTTGCATTATAAAAACGAACTTCCTTGGCTTAGTTCCAGTGACACTCCAGTGCAGTACTGAGGGAGTGCTGCACTATCAGAGGTGCCGTCTTTCGGATGAGACATTTAAACGAGGCCCAGTCTGCCCTCTCAGGTGGATGTAAAAGATCCCATAGTACTATTTTGAAGAAGAGCAGGGGAGTTCTCTTGGTGTTCTGGCCAATCTGTGCCAGGAAAAAACAAGTAGCAAAACTAACTGGAATGAAAGTCCTCAAGAGAGCTCAGGTCTGCTAATCACCACCGACAACCTTGGTGTTGGATCGGTTCAGTGATGGGAATTTGTAGTACTCTTTAGCAGGCAGCTTCTAGATCGAATAGAGCCAAGTGTCATGGAGATGGTTCACTGGGTGAGGCTGGCCTAGTTTGTGATGTAGTTCATCTTATATAAAAATGAAGATGTGAGAAGCACCATAAACATTGCAAGCACTTAAGCTGGACCTCCATATTTATATAAGAATCACACAGGGCTGATGTAGCTCTTATATCAAACCAAGATATCAATGCACTTGGTGCTATCAATCCCTTGAATTGCACATCTAATATCATTGGCAAACCTTCACACACTGCTGCTCCTACCTGGATAAGAAGGACTTATTTCCCTTAGCAGAGAGGTCAATAACTAGGGGGCATAGATTTAAAGTGATTGGTGGAAAGATTAGAGGGGAGTTGAGGAGAATTTTTTTCACCCAGAGGGTGGTGGGGGTCTGGAACTCACTGCCTGAAAGGATGGTAGAGGCATAACAAAATCATTAGTTGGAGCTCCGTTCCTTGTATGCAGATGTTACTAAACCAGGAGCATTGCAGATGCATGTTCTTTAGCATGCAGGTTATGGAAAATCTGTGAGTTGTCCATTGGTATTAAAACTACTACAACTACAACAACAACAATTTATGTTGTGCCTTTAATGTAGACAACACTACTTAAGGCACTTCACAGAGTTGTAAGGAAAATGAGCGCCAAATTGCTGTCGTATTTCTTTATATTACAACAGTGACTACAGTTTAAAAAGCCCTTCATTGGTTGTGAATCACTTTGGGATGTCCTGAGGTCATGTAAATACATGTTCTTTCTTTACCTCAAGCATATGTCGGAAAAATACTTTGTGAAACATTGTGGGGTGAATTTTCACCTCTAGGTCTCCCAACGAAGAGCGTCATGCATCAGGAGCATATATCGGGAGTTCTCTGTGTGGACCCAATTCTTGGCCCACAATTTTCTCACCAAAAATTCCCAAATTGCACTCCCGGATTGCAGCTCTTCAGAAGCAGCACTACAGACAAAAATTCAACCCCCTTTCTATATATGCATCAAACAGATGAAAGCTTCCCAGTTGCTGTCGACAATGTTGTGGGAGTTCAAAGGCGGACTATTGAAAAATGCTTTGTTGTTCAGTCTTGGATCATAGCACCTCTTGCTACTCCTTTTCAGATGAGTAATGAGGAGTGTTGGGAGCTAAGGGTGAATTCCAAAATATTATGTTTCCATAATTTATCTCAAAAATGCCATAAAGAGGGTTGGCCCAATAAACAAATTCAGCCACCAGATGGTTAGTCTTTTTCTTAAAAAAAAAAAATCACCTTTTACCTACAATTTCTTCTGTAACGTTAGATATAGAGGATATTTCTAATGAGTAATTAGGTTTAAGGTGCATGTGCAATCTTATGCTAGAGTATTCGTTTTAACATGAAGGAGAAAATGAGAAAGAAACAGTGGCATTTGTTCCTAAAATAGCTATATTTGGGCTTTGTTCGAGAGAAGACTTGAGTACAAATACTTTTTGAGAAAATTTGTCCTTAGCTCTCAACTGGGGAGTCCAGCCATTGTAGCTGCAGTCTGCCACGGGAATGCAATATTAAGAGCCTATTGCTTTGCACACACCAATCTCAGGGTAGGGTTGCCAATTCTGGTTGGACATATTCCGGGAGGTATCAACACATCGTAGAATCATAAAAATTTATGTGTGAAATCACAGAAGGAGGCCATTCAGCCCATTGTGTCCGTACCGGCAGAAAAAGAGCTATTCAGCCTAATCCCACTTTCCAGCTCTTGGTCCGTAGTCGTGTAGGTTATGGCACTTCAAGTGCATATCCAAGTACCTTTTAAAGGTGATGAGGATTTCTGCCTCTACCATCCTTTCAGGCAGTGAGTTCCAGACCCCCACCACCCTCTGGGTGAAAAAAATTCTCCTCAACTCCCCTCTAATCTTTCCACCAATCACTTTAAATCTATGCCCCCTGGTTATTGACCTCTCTGCTAAGGGAAATAAGTCCTTCTTATCCACTCTATCTAGGCCCCTCATAATTTTATACACCCCAATTAAATCTCCCCTCAGCCTCCACTGTTCCAAAGAAAACAACCCAAGCCTATCCAATCTTTTCTCATAGCTAAAATTCTCCAATCCTGGCAACATCCTCATAAATCTCCTCATTACCCTCTCTAGTGCAATCACATCCTTCCTATAATTTGGTGACCAGAACTGTATGCAGTACTCTAGTTGTGGCCTAACTAGTGTTTTATACAGTTCGAGCATAACCTCCCTGCTCTTATATTCTATGCCTCGGCTAAAAAAGGAAAGTATCCCATATACCTTCTTAACCACCTGTCCTGCTACCTTCAGGGATCTGTGGACATGCACTCCAAGGTCCCCCTGTTCCTCTACACTTCTCAGTATCCTACCATTTATTGCGTATTCCCTTGCCTTGTTTGCCCTCCCCAAATGCATTACCTCACACTTCTATGGATTGAATTCCATTTATCACTTTTCTGCCCACCTGACCAGTTCATTGATATCTTCCTGCAGTCTACAGCTTTCTTCCTCACTATCAACCACATGGCCAATTTTTGTATCATCTGCAAACTTCTTAATCATGCCCCCTACATTTAAGTCTAAATCATTGATATGTACCACAAAAAGTAAGAGACCCAGTACTAAGCCCTCTGGAACCCCACTGGAAACAGCCTTCCAGTCACAAAAACACCGGTCGACCATTACCCTTGGCTTCCTGCCACTGAGCCAATTTTGGATCCAACTTGCCACTTTCCCTTGGATCCCATGGGCTTTTACTTTTCTGCCATATGGGACCTTGTAAAAGCCTTGCTAAAATCCATGTCGACTACATCCAACATGGTACCCTCATCGACCCTCCTTGTTACCTCCTCACAAAATTCAATCAAGTTAGTCAGTCACAACCTTCACTTAACAAATCCACGCTTACTTTCTGTGATTAATCCGTGCCGCTCTAAATGACTATTAATACTGTCCCTCAGAACTTTTTCCAATAATTTGCCCACCACCGAGGTTTGCTTGACTGGCCTGTAATTAAACAATCTATCCATCTTTCTCTTTTTAAACAACGGTACAACGTTAGCAGTCCTCCAATCTTCCAGCACCATGCCTGTAGCCAGAGAGGATTGGAAAATGATGGTCAGAGCCTCCGCTATTTTCTCCCTTGCTTCTCTTGGGATACATTTCATCTGGGCCTGGCGTCTTATCTACTTTCAATGATGCTAAACTCCTTAATATTTCCTCTCTCACTATGTTTATCCCATCCAATATTTCACACTCCTCCTCCTTAACTACAATACATGTACCGTCCCTCTCTTTTGTGAAGACAAACGCATTGTATTCATTCACAATCATTCCCATGTCTTCTGCCTCCACACACAGGTTACCTTTTTGGCCTCTAATAGGCCCTACTCTTTCCTTAGTTATCCTCTTGCTCTTTGTGTATTTTTAAAACATCTTTGGGTTTTCCTTGATCTTACTTGCCAATATTTTTTCATGCCCTCTCTTTGCTATCCTAATTTCCTTTTTAATTTCACCCCTGCACTTTCTATACTCCTCTAGGCCTCCTGCCTGGCCTCTTGCCTCCAACCACCGTACACTCCCGCCATTGTTCACCCAACATGTCCACCCTCGCGGTGCACCACCTTCCCACGACCAATTGGAAAGCGCACAGATTCTTTGTTACCCGATCAGTCAATTATCCTTTTTTCCCCATCTCCAAAATTTTTATAACTAATAAACAAAAGTGTTCAATGAAAATAAATTTTAAAATACAATTTTTTATTGCCTCCATGATTTTTCTCCTGGGTTTGCTCGCAGCAGTGTCCAGGAGATTAGTCTTTAATTCCTGGAGACTCCAGGGCAATCCTGAGGGTTGGCAACCCTGGTTCAGGCAGTGCAGAGCCACCAAACCCAAGTTATACTGCTGCTTGTGCACCACGGACTGCCAAGAAAAAGAAGGCACTTTGTGCATACATCCTAGGATCTAAATTACTCTGCACAATTTGCATTCGTGCAAAGCCAAAGCTTTTTCACAATGACTCAACTGGACTATTAGAGAACTTAACTGTAAATTTAAGGACACATAAAGTGTATTGGAACAGAGGAGGCTGAGGGGAGATTTAATTGAGTAGTATAAAATTATGAGGGGCTGAGATAGAGTGAATAGGAAGAACCTATTTCCCTTAGCAGAGAGGTCAAAAACCAGGGGGCATAGATTTAAAGTAATTGGTAGAGGGATTAGAGGGTAGTTGAGGAGTCATGTTTTCACTCAGAGGGTGGTGGGGGTCTGGAACTCACTGCCTGAAAGGATGATAGAGGCAGAAACCCTCATCACATTAAAAAGTACTTGGATATGCACCTGAAGTGCCACAACTACAATGCTACAGACCAAGAGCTAGAAAGTGGGATTGGGCTGGATGGTTCTTTTTCAGCTGGCACAGACACGATGGGTCGAATGGCCTCCTTCTGTGCCGTAAATTTCTATGATTCTATGATAAAGATAAACTGTCACACCAGGATACTGGAATGTAAATATTTTGTTTTATAAATAAAACACTGTGATTCGGAGGCACAGTCGCAAACCTATCCGTTTAACATAATCTTGTTCTTGAAATGATATCTCCGAGAAAGGCATGATATTATTCTTATTAAAGCACAGACTTTTACCTATGGGATGGTCCCCGATAGCAAGCAATTTGCAAATTCCGTCGGTTGATAGCATGTTAATTCAGCAGCTGTCACAAACAACGCATTTCAAAACTATTTTCTTGTCCTCTATCCTAGCGCAACCGACTTGCCCAGAAGTATAATTTTTCAGCCGAATTTAACTCATGTAATCAAATAACTGTTATCATGTCTGGTGTACCATTGCTACAGGGACGTACAACCTGTGGCCCCAGGGTCAGGTGCAGTCCCTGAGCCCTGGCAATTCGGCCCTTGAACCTCAAGCATTTTGATCTCATTGGAGCATTCATTTCGTATTTGCTAGTTTGTCCTGTGTGAACTTTGTGGGCTTGGAAGTTTGGAAAGGGCTGAGTTTAGTATTCTTGTCTTTTTTTCAGCAACAACAACAACAATTTGCATTTATATAGCGCCTTTAACGTAGTAAAACATCCCAAGGCGCTTTATAGGAGCGCTATCGAACAAAATTTGACACCGAGCCACATAAGAAGGTATTAGGCTTTAAGGAGTTTCTTAAAGGAGGAGAGAGAGGTAGAAAGGCGGTGAGATTTAGGGAGGGAATTCCAGAGCTTAGAGCTTAGACGGTTGAAGACACGGCCACCAATGGTGGGGTGAAGGAAGTTGGAGATGTGCAAGAGGTAACAGTTGGAGGAACACAGAACTCTCTGAGCATTGTAAGGCTGGAGGAGGTAACAGAGCTAGGGAGGGGCGAGGCCATGGAGCAATTTAAAACAAGGATGAGAATTTTAAAATCGAGGCATTGCCAGACTGACAGCCAGTGTAGGTCCGCGAGCACAGGGGTGATGGATGAACGGGACTTGATGCGAGTTAAGATATGGGTAACAGAGTTTTGGATGAGCCCAAGTTTATGGAGTAAATCCTAAATCAAAACACTAAACACTGCCTGTATTGGCAGTTGAAAGAAACATTGGTGGCAGGTTTTATCAGCCAGCGGGTTACTGGCAGTCAACCGCTGGATTCCTCTAGTGCCACCCGTCCGCGGCTCCACCTAGCCCATAAAAGCAAAATAAAAAAATCTTACCTGGAGGATCCTCTTCAGCTTCCTGACCCTCTTTACCCTGGCCTCCGGTTGGAGGGGCTCTCCAGCCGAGTTTAAAATCACTGTCGGGGCCCAACGATGTCTTTGGACCTCAATTAACATATGTGAATTAGCACCCCACTGCCTTTGGACTTAGTCACCTGTCCAGAAACCTCTGTTAAAATCAGAAATGGCAGGATATGGGCAGGTTAACGGTAGGTAAGTAACCCAAGTTTCCATTGGGCAGGTAGGGTTAAAACCCCTCCCAAACTTAATACATGGCCCCCGATGCTCCAAGGTGACACATCTATCCAATCCACAAAGACATCCTTGACAGATTGCATACAATATTTTCTGGCGTCAAATAATGACACATTTGGCTATATCACTTCAGTATGAGTTATCTATATATCTCAATGCATTTGTGTTAACTGAGACTCATTTGACTTTTGTTTTGGGGGATGATGCGAACGTTTGACAAAAACCATCTTTGAATATTTGGAAGCCAAACAGTCATGTCTTAACAGATTTATCTCATTTTCTAATAGTACGAAGCACAAATACATGTTTTGACTCATAAATACATTTAAGCTTCCAAACAGCAAAGGTGGTTTTCTTCAGTAATGAGAAGCAGGGAAATCACACAAGTGTTGAATGCATTGGGTTTTCTTGGATTGGCTAAGTTCCAAACTGTCAGATGGAGCTCTACAAAATAAGGAGATGTCCTTTATTTTAAGGGGTGGTGGAAATTACATTAAACTGCACCTCTTGCCAGACAATCCCTGAACTGCATTGATGGCAATGGTAGAGACGTCTGGAGGCCCACACAACATGCATCCTATTTTCAAATCTCAACACAGCAGAGAAAACCACCTTCTTGCTGGCACAATACACAGTCTCGAATTCGAGGTGTGTTCGTGCTTATCTGCGGAGCGTGCTCTGTGAAGATTAATGTGAATTTTCAACAAAAGATTTGTTTTCCATATTTACATTTGTCACTGTCGTTGACTTCAAGTCGAGACAGAATTTTGTCAGTCAGACTGAGACGCAGGGAAATGGAGATAAGCCTGGATATTCAGGAATGATTACAATCTCTTGAGACTCTCCTTGGCTGACAAATGGAGAAAAATGGGAGAAATAAAGAGAAAACAGCTGCAAAGGGAACAGAAAAAGGTTGGAGTCGATTGAGGCCGCCTGCAAGGGCAAAAACCTAAGTGGGAGGAAAAATACAGGAAGGATTTAACTGATAAGAGGGTCCTCCAAGTCAAACGCAATGCATTGCACTGATAATTTGATTTGGTTCCCTTCTGTTCCTGGATTTTCAATTTCCTACCAATAGAGTCTATTAAGATGTACCGTGTGTACACCCAAAGAGTGGTAAGAATGTGGAATGCGCTGCCACAAGGAGTAGTTGAGGCAAATAGCATAGATGCGTTTAAAGGGAAGCTAGAAAGGCACATGAGGGAGAAAGGAATAGAAGCGTATGCTGATAGGGTTAGATAAAGTCGGGAGGGACGAGGCTTGTGTGGAGCATAAATGCCAGCATAGACCAGTTGGGCTGAATGGCCAGTTTCTGTGCTGTATACTCAATGTACATTCTCCTTCCCCTCCCTCCCTCACCCCACCAAGCTAAATATTGCAAGACCCATTATTGCTCCAAATATAGCCATTTTTTCAAGCCTTTGCAAGAGGGGATTCCCAGCTCCTGATGTATCCTGCACATGTTTGTAGCTTGGGGAACAATAAATTACTTGTACACTTCTATGAATACATTATCGATGAGTTTACTGAAGAGTTTCACTGGATCTCAAATGCGTCTTGATCAGCTGCCTTCAATGCTGTTTGACCCTGTATGTTCACTTTGTCACATTGGATTGCAGTCACTTGATCATTTTCCATAAAGGCCAACTTGTTTACTCTACAAGGTAAGTTTTCAGTCTGCGCGCTTCCAATACGATACAGATTTCATCCGCTGGGGCACGTATGTTGGGAAATTGCATCCATCTGCAGCTCATAATTTTACATCCATTCATGGATAGAAAATCATGGGCTATGTGCGCACAATTTCCCAAAAATACTTTGGGCAAAAGCAGCTCTGCAACAGGAGTATGTAAGCGGAAAACATACTCTTATATTTATTCCTATTCCTGAGCGATTGACTTAAGTGAGGGTGGAGGTTGAGAGGCCAGCAAGAACAGCATTGGAGAAATCAATAAGAGCTTCAGCAGCAATGAGGAGGTGGAATGGGCCGAGATGGAGGTAAGTGGTTTTGGGGTAGGTAGGAAACGGGGCTTGAAATTGTGTACAGCCTGGTTCAACCTGAGTGAGCAGCCAGGAATGGACAGGGACAAGGAGTCCTGGGCAGGGGTCAGAAATTATTTCTTTTGGATGCCTGATGTTTAATTGGAGGAAATTCAGCTTCTGTGAAATTGGAAGCACTTCTGGCTCATCCCTAACTTATGTCAGACAAGTATTCTGACAACACGGAGGCAGAGAGGTAGAGCTGGGGGTCATCAGCATATATATAATGGAAGATGACCTCTAGCCTATGGGTGACGAGGGGTCGGAGCAACCTAATCACTTCAAGTACATTCCTATTGTAAAAAAAAACATTTAAAATTATTCCAACCCAAAGTTTTCAGTACTGCAGACATATGCAATTGAATATTGTCTTTTTAATGAAACTATAGTACTTGTACTGAGAAATCTAATCATATTAAATGTAATGGAGAGCTGTATTTTATAAAATAACTGATTTATTTGCCTACATAACCGCACTTCAAAAGTAATTTTTAAAAATGACCCACTATATAATTAGAACTGTCATTAATATACCGTGATGTGGAGATGCCGGTGATGGACTGGGGTTGACAAATGTAAAGAATCTTAGTCGGGGAACACTTCAGCAGTCAAGGACATTCAGCCACTGATCTTCGGGTAAGCGTTCTCCAAGGCGGCCTTCGAGACACACGACAACGCAAAATCGTCGAGCAGAAATTGATAGCCAAGTTCCGCACCCATGAGGACGGCCTCAACCGGGATCTTGGGTTCATGTCACGCTACACGTAACCCCACCAGCGAACAAATGTTATCTGTTTTTAATACAACGGATCATTCTCTGTCTTTCTCTTCCTTTTGGATGTTTCTCCCTCTCTCTCTCTGTCTTTTGTTCTGGCTGTTTGTATATTCGGTGGTCCTGTAGGTAACACCTCTCTGTCTGAACACTTTGATTGCCTTGACAACGGGCAGTTGGAAAGATTATCTGTAATCACCAGGTATTGTTCTCTGACTATAAATGCAAAACGTTCAAGGAATCCCACACTCACCTGACAAAGGAGATAATCTCCGAAAGCTTGTGATTTTCAAATAAAATTGTTGGACTATAACCTGGTGTTGTAAGATTCTTTACATTAATATACCGGTAAAATACACAAGATTTCTTCCTGTGAGCTCACAGTTTGCTACTTTTATTACAGGGACGACATGTCAAGACTGGGCAGCTGGCAGCCATCAAGGTCATGGATGTCACAGAGGTGGGTTTTTTATTTTTATGTGTGGCTATTTCTTAATGAATTTTCATATGTTTGCATTATATTAAAAAAAATGGATTAGTGATCTAGTATGTTCTTGTACAGTATGTAAATTAGGGAAGTAACAATAAGATCACCTTTTGATCTGCACTGGATATTTCTGTCGTTTGCGTACGTATTTTTTCAATCCCTCCAAAAGCGGACCAAGTTAACATTAGGTGAGGTGGGGTTTGACACAAATCTTCATCTGTTTTATTTCACAGTAGCGTGGTAGGGTGAACATACAGAGAAGCAGTAATGATCAGATACACTTAATTCAATTTATATCGCCTAACGATACAAAGCAAAAATATGTCACGTTGCCCCACATCAGGGTCATCTTACTTGACTTAAACAAAAGTTTTTCTAACTATCCTCCAGTATTTCTAACTACTTTGCCTACGCAAAGGCCCGCTCAGCTTCCCCATTAACGAAACCTGTCCACTAACATGTGGGTCTTATTTCACCTCCTCCATTTGCCCACAGAAAGTTGTGGTTTAGTTTCTGACCCTTCCCCGGCGAGGGGTTGACCAGAAGAGCTCCTCATCAAATCAGCGACTGTTCTCCCTCCTTTTGAATCTAGGTTCATACATAGCTCAACAAGAAGGAACATTCAATCCCCCTACAGGGTTATGATGTGGAGATGCCGGTGATGGACTGGGGTTGACAATTGTAAACAATTTTACAACACCAAGTTATAGTCCAGCAATTTTATTTTAAATTCACAAGTTAATGTTTGTTGAGAACTCAGGGGATGAGATAATGACTCCCCTATTGTTTCCAATTGTCCTGGCTAATGGTATCAATGTCTGGCCTAATACACATCTTACAAATGCCTTCAGCCTGAGGCCTTCCTTTTTAATTGTAAATAATTTTACAACACCAAGTTATAGTCCAGCAATTTTATTTTAAATTCACAAGCTTTCGGAGGCTTCCTCCTTCCTCAGGTAAATGTGTGCAAATCCACTTTGAAGTAAAACCCAGCACTTAAACGTAACTCTTTTTTCAAATCATCTCTGTGGAAAAATGGTCAAAAAAAAATCACAAAACATGACAATATGTCTGTTTGAAAAATTTTGGAACTGGTGCATTCCGTTTTGTCATGTTTCATTAACTTACTAATAACATGGATTGCTCATTGGCTCCTTTGGCACTGTGCTACCATTAAATATGATGGCTTTGAAAGTTTTGGATTCATTAAAGAAAGATTTATTGTTATTGCATTACAATAGTTTCAAAGGGACATTGGCATTAGGAATTCATGGATTACAGGCTGGAAATTTCCCTAAATGAAACATGCATTGTTTAACCTTTGAAGTATAGCTTCTTTGAAACGATCACCATTTTCTTGGACTGTCATGTCACTGCTGCAACCACTTAAACTGCTCTAACTATAGTCACATTTTCACTCACCTCAGCAGCCCAGCAATAAAAGAATCTTAGACCTGCTTATTAAGAATATTGATTTTTTTTTACTGCTGTTCAGGAAGAGAAAAATGAGAGAGAAAGAAATTTCATTTCTTTGGAACGTTTAACAACCTCAGGAGGTCTCCTAAGCATTTTACAGCCAATGAAGTACTTTTGAAGTTTAGTCACTATTGTAATGTAGGAAACACAGTAGCCAATATGCTCACAGCAAAGTCCTACAAACGGCAATGAGATAAATGACTGGATAATCTGGGTTTTTTTAAGTCATGTTGGTTGAGGGATAAATGTTAGCCAGAACACTGGGAGAACTCCCCTGCTTTTCTCCATAAGTGCCTTTTTTTAATCCACCTGGGAAGGTAGACTGAGCCTTATTAGAGCATCTCATCCAAAAGACAGCACCTCCAACAGAGCAGCACTCCCTCAGTACTGAACTGTCAGCCTGAATTTTATGTTCAAGTCTTTGGAGTGGGACTTGAACCCACAACTTTCTGACTTGTAGGCAAGAGTGCTACCTCTGAGCTAAAGCTTGAAAGACAATCGCTAAGTGTTCCAATGGCCCATTATCATGATAGATTTACCTGTTTCATGGAGCACCAAACATGATCCAATAATTGTTGAGAGATCTAATGCCAGTTTTCTAAATTATGAAAGGTTTTGACATGGTAAAATTGTTTCCCTTGGTTGGTAGATTAGTATTAAGGGATTGGGGAGATAGGCTGAAGATTATGAATGGAAGAATGAAAAGAGGAAGAATTTTTTCACACAGAGGGTTATTAGAACATGGAATGCATTACCGCAAGTAGCTACTGAAGCATAGGCCATAACATCATTTAAAAGTGAATATTTGAAAATGTACAACATGAAAGGAAAGGTCAGGTAAATGGGATTGGCATACATTGCCAGCTGCTGTGATAGATGCTAACTCTTTACATGCCTTCAAGAGGGAGCAGAACTGGCTCTTGACTGGGGCAAAGTTTGCATCATATAGAAGCTAAGTGACTTCATAGATAATACTTGGTCCATGTGATCTCCTGGACTGGTTTCGATCGCCTGAGGGGGCTGGAGAGGAATTTTTCGACATTTTTTTTCCCTTATTGGCCCTGGTTTTTTTTCTCTTTTTTTTGCCTCTCCCAGGAGATTATATGGCTGTGGGGGAAGGTGGGAGGGAGTGTTCAGAAATCATGGTGTGGGGCAGGTTTGATGGACCAGCTGTTCTATCCCTGCCCGTCAATTTCATACGTTTGTTTGCTCGTAGATGTCTCATTTTTGAAGAGCTAGCACCAGCACTGGCGCAGTGGGCCAAACGGCCACCGTCTGCTGTAATTTTGAGAATTCTGCACAAACGTCTGTGCGCTGCTGATTTGGTTGAAGGATTTCGCAGGCATCAATGGTGTTGGTACACAATGCATAGAAAGCAACAAGCCAAGAATGATTACACAGCTCCCAACAATTCTTAATCATTCTTTGATTTTGCAGACTGAATTATTTTAGAATTATTCTGATGAAATGTGGATCATGGAACTTTACTCCAGGATAAAGATGTGTTATTATAAATCAACTAAACAGGCATGGAAATTGTGATGTTGATTGACAAAAGTGAATGCTATTAATTACAGGTTTATTTCAGTATATATTGCAGCATGAGAATGTAAAAAAATGACACAATTTTACTCCCACTAAAAAATGTGTTTAAGCTATCCTGCATGTCACTTAGTTGATTACATTTATGTACAACACAGACCAGATTAAAATTGACAACAAGCTCACCTCTACGATTGTAGAACTTGCATGTTGATTGTGTGGGACCTCTGTACATATCTGTAGTAGTCTGGATGAGCTGTTTGCTCACCAAAGCTAAGGAAATGCTTTTTTAGGGCAGGAGAAGCTGATGGGAGGGGTAGTGTTTGTCTGTCAAGAATTAAGGTACAGCAATTGCAGAGTTGGTATGTATATCTCATATATAAACTGCGTACAGCTTCTATGTAATATATGTCAGTTTGTTTGCATGTTTACATTATTTTTATAGCTATAGAATAGACCACACACCCAAAATAGACCACATATGTCTACTCAAAGCATTTGAGTTTTTATCGAGGCAGATTCACTAAGCTGTGGCTTATCTAACATTAATAATCTTTCTGCACACATGACTTCTAGCATTTGATTTTCAAAAAGTGGGCTTTGGGAGTGTAAGGCGAACTGGTAAGATTACCGCCTTCTGTAATTGGTCAGTGGAGCCATCAATCACCGTTGACTACACCAATGATCGGTAGGCCAGCGTTTCGGTCATTTAAAAGTTTTCCATGCTTACTGATCGATCAACATAACTGTCAATTGAAGAAAAGCTAGTTACCCAGTGGGCAATAAAAGCATCAATCACTGCTGTGATACCTGGTGATTGATAGAGAGAGTTCTCCGTTAGAGCTGTGGATGCCATAACCCCTCATCCTTGCAATCAGTTCCCATCCCCATTCAGCTACCTATCCCTGAATACTTCACTGCTCATGTTTGGTGAAGAAGGATCCAGACTTTATTATCATATTCCTGGGTGAAAATAGCTAGATCTCAAGATTAGTTCTGGGACGAAGAGGACCTTGGCTCAAGCTATCAAGGAACAGCAGAGAGTATATTTAAAATAAAAATGTCCACAGAGGAAATTGTAGCCATTAAGGCTACAGTAACTGCTTTGAACTGCAAAGAATTCATAGTTGTCATGGCCTATCGTTATGAAAATAAGAATATAATGCAGGTAAGTTGATAGTTAGAAATTATGCTGCAGAAAATCACTCTTTTATGCTTAGCACTACTTCGGAATCTGCTTACAGATAAAAGTGAATCATGAGACTTCCTGCAGCACCAGGCTGCTCCTGCTGTGTCACATCATTTCCTCTTCATTGAATGCACATTGCAATGTCTTGCTCCTCTTTCTCACACAGCATCCTTCCTCTCCTTCACAGGAAGCAAGGATCTGGGTCATTTTCCTCTCACTGTTAAGTTAATGGGAAAGTGGTTAGAATTGTGTTTTAAGATGATGAATTGCTCCCGATATTTTTTAATTGCTTTCGCTACAGCAAGCGTCATTATCAACAAAAAAAAACCCCTACCGTGAATGAAACGTCCCTGTGATTGAAAGCAGTGTGCACACATGCAATTCGAGCTTCTTTCACCGAATGTTTGAATCCCCGCTTGACTGTGCACATTAGTACATTGTGCATTCAGTTTGACACGAATGGGAACATGGCATTTACTTAATGCGCGGTTGATTTTCGTCTCACAACTGCGGGCAGATAAGATCAACATTCACCCAGGTCAAACTGAAATATGGTGAGAGATGACTTACTGATGACTCCAGCCACGTCGTACATCTGAATGTACAATGTTTATATTTTTAATAAATATGCATACATTGGCTTCAATTGTCTGAGATTCAGTTCTTTTCACAAACAACTGCGCTTCACCACAGCTTTTCACCCTCGAACCCACCAACGTATAGATATGGCCCTCATCCCATTTGGTTAACCTTACAGCCTCCACCCTTTTCAGGCCTATTGTTAGACTGTATGGTTGCAGTCTGTTGCCATGATGAGTGTCATGATGTGGAGATGCCGGTGATCGACTGGGGTGGACAAATGTAAGGAATCTTACAACACCAGGTTATAGTCCAACAGTTTTATTTGAAAATCACAAGCTTTCGGAGCTTACCTCCTTCGTCACTCACCTGACGAAGGAGGTAAGCTCCGAAAGCTTGATTTTCAAATAAAACTGTTGGAATATAACCTGGTGTTCTATGATTATTGTCAACATCTAAAGCTGCACTTATGCTACCCCATCAGAAGCGCTACTTTCAGTTTGACTACACTTAAGATGGGGTTGTACCTTCACATTCTTGCCCACTTGCCCCACTTTCCCAGGCAGGGCATGGCATAGGAACTAAAGGGTTAACTCTGACATATACCATTCTGTCTGTCCCAGACACAGGCTGAGGGAGAATTAGTGCATGGGGGCACATTTGTGAAATGACTGAAACACCTTTTTTGAATGGAATACAAATAATACAGGACTCTCAGGATTGATTCAAATTACATTTAGAAAACAGGAAAGACTGTGCCTTTGTACAGAATAGTTTTGTTTGCAGGCCAAGAGGAGCCTTTAGTGTTAGAAATCTGGAGAAATTCCATTTTGGACACTGGGTGATTTCCCAATCTCATGAGGGGATTTTATTTTTATGTAATCCATCAGTCACCAGTTTCTTTTCCCCTTTGTGTGGTTGTGCAGCTGGTGAAGGAGATAAGACCGGCTGGTGGGTGGTCTTGCCCCTGACACTATTTGTTATTTGTCATGCATTAGGCCTTTTGCTTCACTCTTTTGTTCCTGTTGCCGCCAATGGGCTATCCCCAAAAGGCTCATTTTGAAAGAGGTCGCTTTTGCCATTAGAGTATAGTATCACAGTAGGTACAGCAAGGGAGGAGGCCATTTGGCCCATCGTGCCTGAGCCGGCTCTTTGATGGAGCTATTAAATTGGTCCCATTCCCCTGCTCTTTCCCCCATAGCCCTGTAATTTATTTTCCCTTCAAGTAATTATCCAATTCCCTTTTGAAAATTACTATTGAATCTGCTTCTACCACCCTTTCAGGCAGTGCATTCCAGATCATTACAAATCACTGCGTAATAATAATCCATAATAAGTTAATGGAGACCAAGAAAAATGGCCACCCAACATAATGTCTTCTGGAGAAACACATTTACACATTTTACGATACCCTGGGGAGGAGGGGCCAATGAAAGAATCAGGGTGAGGCAGAGCTTCCTATTGGTGCTGCTGACAGAAAACCTATAGTAAAAGCTTGATCCCCAGGGGAGATAACTTGAATCAGAATCAGTAACTTGACTTACGTCACCATGGTGTATTCATACTATTTTGGTGCAAAGCAGTTTAAGTAAATATATCAGTGCTGCAATCCTTCCTTAATCTGGCCTGGACTCTTCTAGTTCTGTTAATACCAAACAGATGTTGATACACTCATGGACTGCTTGTGACGTTGTTTGGGGTATGTCAGATGATTTGCTATTTTATCATTGCAGCAGCATCATATTGTGCAACATGCCATGTATTATTCTGCTTCTAAGGTGAGGTTGTCATTAACCTGCTGTGTTATTTAAGGCCACAGAATTTAATTGCTGTATATATTCAGAAAGTGAGATCATTTAGGGTTTGGTGACAGATGTTTGCAGATTGGAAGGTGCTTATAAATTTCGGGCAAAAAAATATGAAATGATTGGCTCTCTCAGTGGTTCAAGCCCCACTCCAGAAACTTGAGCACAAAGCCTAGGCTGACACTCCAGTGCAGGGAATACTGCACTGTCGGAGGTGCCGTCCTTCGGATGAGATGTTAAACCGAGGCCCCGTCTGCCCTCCCAGGTGGAGGTAAAAGATCCCATGGCATTATTTCAAAGAAAAGCAGGGGAGTTCTCCCCAGTGTCCTGGTCAATATTTATCCCTCAACCAACGTCACTAAAACAGGTGATCCTTTCATTATCTCATTGCTGTTTGTGGGACCTTGCTGTGCACAAATTGGATGCTGCATTTCCTACATTACAACAGTGACTGCACTTCAAAAGTACTTCATTGGCTGTAAAGCACTTTAGGATGTCCTGAGGTTGTGAAAACCAATGTATAAACGCAAGTCTTTCTTTTCTTTTTTTATATACTTTTGGCAGTTTGAGGTGTGACGTCTAATGTGTGATATCTGATGCGTGACTTTTGAGGTGTGACAGGTGCCCTCCAAGCCTTTATGTGGCAAGATTGTCATCCCTCTACCCGCCTGGTGTGGCTTAAGTAGTGGATTTTGTGGGGATGCAAGTGCAACACGTTTATCAAGTTTTGATCTGTCTGAACATCCGAAAATATATTTGAAAAACATTGTGAATCTTAAATAAACCGTTCTACGTGGTGGTATCGTGAGGAATCTATGGTCTCAATGTTTCTTCTGTAAAAGTAGCACTCGGAGAGGAAGCTAAGGAGGACTCTGACAAGCTGACTGAAAACAGACAGATGAGCCTGTCAGGACTGCACTGCTCACATGCTCCTACCCAGGACCACTCTCCTGCATTGACAGATTGAGCTTACGTGTGTGTGCGTACATGTGCGATATCTGTTAAAAATCTTGTGCCTGTGTGTACTTCGTATCCGTTGTTGCCATTATAAATTCTCATGACCACATTTAAAATGGAAACTGCCTCTGTAAACTTTCCATGCTGCAATTACACCCTCTCACCAATAGCAGCATTGGAGCACCTCAGATTTGCTTCTCCCAACTTTCAAGCCTGTACTGCAGAGAAACTCCAAGGCTCCCAATTCTACTTCTCTGCTTCCTAAATTGCCAGGTGTTTTGTACTCAACCCTCAAATAATGAAGCAGTCCGAGCCCGCATGCAGCAAGACCTGGACAACATCCAGGCTTGGGTTGATAAGTGGCAAGTAACATTCGCGCCAGACAAGTGCCAGGCAATGACCATCTCCAACAAGAGAGAGTCTGACCACCTCCCCTTGACATTCAACGGCATTACCATCGCCGAATCCGTCACCATTGACCAGAAACTTAACTGGACCAGCCATATAAATACTGTGGCTACAAGAGCAGGTCAGAGGCTGGGTATTCTGCGGCGAGTGACTCAGCTCCTGACTCAGCTCCTGACTCCCCAAAGCCTTTCCACCATCTACAAGGCACAAGTCAGGAGTGTGATGGAATACTCTCCACTTGCCTGGATGAGTGCAACTCCAACAACACTCAAGAAGCTCAACACCATCCAGGACAAAGCAGTCCGCTTGATTGGCACCCCTTCCACCACCCTAAACATTCACTTCCTTCACCACCGGCGCACTGTGGCTACAGTGTGTACCATCCACAGGATGCACTGCAGCAACTCGCCAAGGCTTCTTCGACAGCACCTCCCAAACCCGCGACATCCACCACCTAGAAGGACAAGAGCAGCAGGCACATGGGAACAACACCACCTGCACGTTCCCCTCCAAGTCACACACCATCCCGACTTGGAAATATATCGCCGTTCCTTCATCGTCACTGGGTCAAAATCCTGGGACTCCCTTCCTAACAGCACTGTGGGAGAACCTTCACCACTTGGACTGCAGCGGCTCAAGAAAGCGGCTCATCACAACCTTCTCAAGGGCAATTAGGGATGGGCAATAAATGCCGGCCTCGCCAGCAACGCCCACATCCTATGAACGAATAAAAAAAAAACTATTAAAAAAAATCAAATCAAAGTATTGTACAAAATAAGGAAAGAAATACATAGAATTATATAGAATTTACAGCACAGTAACAGGCCATTCAGCTCAACTGATTTATGCCGGTGTTTATGCTCCACACGAGCCTCCTCCTATCTCTCTTCATCTAACCCTATCAGCATATCCTTCTATTCCTTTCTCCCACATATACTTATCTAGCTTCCCCTTAAATGCATCTATGCTCATCGCCTCATCCACTCCATGTGGTAGAGAGTTCCACATTCTAACCACTCTCTGAGTAAAGAAGTTTCTCCTGAATTCCTTATTGGATTTATTAGTGACTATCTTATATTTATGAGCCCTAGTTTTGGTCTCCCCCACAAGTGTAAAAACATTGAACGTATGCCATTAAATGGGATCTCTCTATCTCTCTCCCTCTCTCTCTCTCTCTCTCTTTTATAAACATATATAGGACTTCTCATAGACTGTAATGAGTTGATAGCTTGCACCAGATGTTTCGTTTAAAGATAAACACAGATTGATAAATAATTGAGTGCTGAAGGCTCTTCTGACTTTTGGATGACCCACCAGTGTCATTGTTGACTCCCTTCTGATTATATTGTACTGTAATCTGATTCGGGCTCCACAGAGCTTTAACCAGTGTGCACTTTGTACAATTCATAATAGATGACTGGGACTTCTTGCAGTCGGTTAATGCACTTCAATCCCATATTTTCTAATGTAAACAGCTGCTGCTCTCCAATTTCAGGTGTTGGGATAACTTAAACAATACTGCAAAAAAGAAATAGAAAGAAGGAAAGAACTTGCATTTATATAGCACCTTTCACAACTTCAGGACATCCCAAAGAGTTTTACAACCAATGAAATACTTTTGATGTGTAGTCACTGTTGTAATATAGGAAATGCGGCAGCCAGTATGCGCACAGCAAGGTCCCATAAACAGCAATGAGATAATGACTAGATAATCAGTTTTAGTTGATGGTTGAGAAATAAATGTTGGCCAGGACACCAGGGAGAACTCCCCAGCTCTTCTTTGAATAATGCTGTGGGATCTTTTACATCCACCTGAGAGTAATCAGTAAACCTCAAAACAACTGATTTTAAGAACAAATAAATGCGAAGTGAGTTGGTTTTAGAACCACTGTGCCACAATTTTAATTTAGTTCATACAATTGGGTCATGGCTCAGGATATGGGCAACACCGGCGAGACTGGCATTTATGGCCCATCCTTGTTTCCCTGAGAAGGTGGTGGTGGTCCTTCTCCTGCTACTAGCAGTTTGATACAACCAAGTGGCTTGCTAGATTGGTGTGGGACTTAAGTCACATATAACCAGACCGGGTAAGGACAGCAGGTATCCTACCTTAAAGCAACGATTAAGCAAAGGCCATCAGTGAACGACCTTTCTCTGGTACCAATTATTTATTTTCAGGCTTGGCCCCGCTCGGTAAAACCTGTCGGGGAGGAAGCATAGGCCCCAAAAGGTAAGTTTTAAACTTGCCTTTTGTGAGGACAGGAGGAGCAGAAGTGCTCCTCCAGGCTCTACAAGTGAAGTCTGAGCATCGTGCTCCCCTCCCCACCCCACCCTCACCCGCCAGACTCTTCCAAACCCCCTCCCCCTGCGACTTACCTGAATGCCAGCAGAATAGGCGCCTGATCTTGGCCTGCCGGCTAGCTGCTTCATTACGTTTTGGGCGGGCAGCTGTCCGGCAGGACGTAAGTTAGGCCTGGGCCTCCCATAGAGACACCCGGGTGGGCAACCCACGCATTCCGCCAGCTCCCCACCCAGGAGTTAAAATTTCCCCCTTATGTTTCACATTGTGCAAGTTAATAGGAAGTGCAGCAGAAAGGCTATCAAATCTTTGTATGTACTAAGCCCTGCCAAAATCCTTTGGACATCCAAAAGAAAAGTAGTGGGGGTGAAGACTTATCATGGGTACGTTAGCCTAGTTTATGTTACTAGCAAACCAGCGCTCATGAGTTCAAATCCCACCATGGCAAATTGTGAAACTGAATTCAATCAGTCTGGTAATCTGTGAGTTGGCACCAGAAAATGATCATGAAAATGTCATTAAAACCCAACTGGTTCTTTTGTATTCTTCAGGGAAGGAATCTGCCACCCCTACCTGCCTGGCCTACATGTGAAACCAGTCTCACCCTATGTGGTTGACTCTTAATGCCTTTAGGGCAATTAATGCTGTCTTGCCAGCATTGCCCACATCGCTAGAACAGATTAAAAAAAGACCCTGGAGGTAAAGATTTAGACCCAACTACTATTTTAGTCGAGTGTGTTCTTTTGTAGCTCTGCATTATTCATTCAAGGTAGGGCATATTTGTCTATGGTTGTAGTTGTGGGCAGCATATAGCAAGTCTTAGCTAGACTCTGATCCTTACATGTTCCTGGGAGTTCCTTAGGATTTTATTTCCCAGGACTGACATAACTGACCCAAATGAGCACAAAATTCACAAAAGTAAGTTGCCTGTGTAGAGTGAAATCTCACATAAACACATCAAGGTATTTGTTGCTAATACGATTTCAACCCAGTAATTTTCGGTAATTACAGCCACACTCAAACAGAATCTGGCAACTCTACTGATGCAGTTTAAAAATAAATATATCCCTGGTTTCCTTCATTCCGGTATTGGATTTTTTTATTCTTCAATGTCCGTCAATGAGCACTGGTTTTGACAAGGTGGCCACAGCCTATCTTTCACAGCCTGAATGAGACTGTCATGATTGCAATTTATTGCATAAATTTCCTTTTACTGCAAGCTACACTACTTTTGCAATCTGTTCAAAAGGAAAAGTGCCCTTAAACCTAAGACCTATGCACTTTCAGTCTCACCTCTTCAAATTTTACGGATCAAGCTGCTACTTTTCTGAAAGCCCTTTCACTTGTATTCTGTTGCCTTGATTAGCCAACGACCATTGTAGCCATAGCTTCTTGCTTGAGCTATAAATTTGACCCAAAAGGAGAAGCCCAAGGTTCACAACAATGTTTAACTCCTTCCAGACTGCATTTGCTTTATCGTGCCGAACTTCTCCTTGTGTGGTTTAAAAAGAATCATTTCAATACTTGACTTTACAAAACAAAGATCACAAATGCAGCAGAGTCAGTTTCATAAGGACATTAAGAGCCAACCACTTAGTGTGGGACTTGAATCACATGTAGAGAAAATGCTAGAATCCATTATTAAGGACGTAGTAACAGGGCACTTAGAAAATCATAATATGATTAGGCAGAGTCAATATGGTTTTATGAAAGGGAAATCATGTTTGACAAATCTATTAGAGTTTTTTGAGGGTGTAATTAGCAGAGTAGATAAGGGGGAACTAGTGGATGTACTTTATTTGGATTTTCAAAGGCATTCAATAAGGTGCCAAACAAAAGGTTGTTACACAAAATTAGGGCTCATGGGATTGGGGGTAATATATTAATGTGGATTGAGCATTGGTTAATGGACAGAAAACAGAGAGTCAGAATAAACGGGTCATTTTCGGGTTGGCAGGTTGTAACTAGTGGGGTGCCACAAGGATCAGCGCTTGGGTTCAGCTGTTTACAATATATATATATCAATGACTTGGATGAGGGGATCGAACATAATGTATCCAAGTTTGTTGACGATACAAAGCTAGTTGTGAAAGTAAGCTGTGAGGAGGACGCAAAGAGACTGCAAAAGGATATAGACAGGTTAAGTGAGTGGGTGAGAAGGTGACAAATGGAATATAATGTGGGGAAATGTGAAATTATCCACTTTGGTAGGAAGAATAGAAAAGCAGAATATTTTTTAAAAGGTGAGAGACTAAGAAATGTTGGTAGTCAGAGGAATTTGGATGTCGTTGTACATGAATCACAGAAAGTTAACATGCAGGTTCGGCATGCAATTAGGGAGGCAAATGGCATGTTAGCCTTCATTGCAAGGGGGTTGGAGTACAAGAGTAAGGAGGTCTTGCTGCAATTATATAGGGCTCTGGTGAGACCACACTGGAGTACTGTGTACAGTTTTGGTCTCCTTACCTAAGGAAGGATATATTTGCCTCAGAGGGGGTGCAATGAAGGTTCATTAGATTGATTCCTGGGATGAGAGGGTTATCCTATGAGGAGAGATTGAGTAGAATGGGCCTGTATTATATGGAGTTTAGAAAAATGAGAGGTGATCTCATTCAAACGTATAAAATTCTTAGAGGGCTTGACAGGGTAGATGCTGAGAGAATGTTCCCGCTGGCTGGAGAGTCTAGAACTAGAGGTCATAGTCTCAAGATAAGGAGTTGGCCATTTAGGACCGAGATGAGGAGGAATTTCTTCACTCAGTGTTGTGAATCTTAGGAATTCTCTACCCCAGAAGGCTGTGGATGCTCAGTTGTTGAGTATATTCAAGACTGAGATCGATAGATTTTTGGACACTAAGGGAATCAAGCGATATGGGGAAAGAGCGGGTGAGTGGAGTTGAGGTTGAAGATCAGCCATGATGTTATTGAACGGCGGAGCAGGCTTGAGGGGCCATATGGCCTACTCCTGCTCCTATTTCTTATGTTCTTATGTAGCCCAGACCAGATAAGGACAGCAGGTTTCCTTCCCTGAAAGACATTAGTGAATCAGTTATGTTTTTACAACAATCCAGTTGCTTTCATGGTCGTTAATTTATGAGCTAGCTCTAGGGAATAATCAGAATTCAGTTTCCCTCACCCAAGGCCAGAAACCCCCTCCCAAATTCTGGGGATAGGGTCATTTGCATAATCATTGAAGGCTTGCAGTGCCTGCAAGGCTACATCAATAACAGGAATTTTGGGGCCAAAAAGTTATTTTGCTTGGAGGCAGGGGAGAAAACAGAATACAAAATTATCCTGGAATATTTACATTTCCAGGGAGCTTTCTGACCTAGCCAATTCCCTGAAGTGATGAAGCTTCCTGTATTTACAAGTTACTTAAATCAAAAGTTACCTCATGTTTTTGAAATGTTAATGTATACCAGTTTGCACACTGGGAGAGGAGACGTGACTAATTATTTCTAATGGATGAACCAGTAAGGGCATTTCATGCTTGTCTAAATTTTGCAATGTACTGTTGAACACTGAGGCAGGTGTGAGACCCCAACATTTTGTGTCAGATTGCTCATTAGAATGATCTGCCAGTACTTTCTATCTTTCACTATGGATGTTACAACAGAAATTTGGAAATCCCAGAAAGTTGTAAAAGTAAAAGAGCTTTAGGGTTTCCATGAGGACTTTAGCGCTCTGTATTGGCCACCTATTCTCACAGTGATGTAGATGACTCATCACTCACTTAATATTTCATCGGAGACTCCGTTAAAAGATTCTGGGGGAAAATTCGAAGATTTTGCACTCTTTTTATTGTTTGGTACAGTTTAACTATGGTGAAAGTCGAGTATCGTACTATTACTTACTTGCTATGTGATGTCTGCTTCTATGTAATTAGCTCATTTCCAAATAAATGAGACTGTTAGTTTTAACCTGCACAATAAAGTCTGACTGAATTTTAGAATGGACAGAGGAATGTGGTGAGCAACCCATGTGGTCTCTGGTGCATTATACCAAGATGAAAGATGAATTAGTAGTCCTGTAAAATGCTGTCTTATTGACATTGCACATAAGATTGCATGTTTTAATTCATAGGAGACATGGGTTTGTTTATGGAAACTGTTTTGCTGTGAACACAAGTTAAGAGTGTTGGGAGGAAGCCTGGATCGTAACAATCTGTAAACACAATGTTTTTGTGTCAGATTGCAATCAAAATCAATATATCACAGCTATAGCTAACATTAAAAATACATTTTGTTGGTTCTACAAGGAGATGGCTTAAGTCAGAAACTGTGGTCACTGAGCTGTTGGATAATATTAGTTCTTCATTTTAAAACACTGGATTTATGGGACTTTCCAGTTTCAATACAAAAAACAAAAGAGATGATTATTATACCCTGTCTCATGTTACAGTGAATAATGCTTTAGAGATCATTAGTATAGAGAAGATCCCCTATGACCATTTAACGGTGACATATAATTTGTTTTGAAGGTTTGTGGTCATTGAGATGTGTGTCAGTGCTATGGAATGAAAGTTTTTTTCCCTGCTTTTTGAAGCAAGTGTCAAGAATCTGTGGTTGGTAATCCATCTGTTAAGTGCATGGTCTATCTTTCTCCATTCTGCTCAAACAAAGCTCTCTTTTATCTCTCTCTCAGAAGATTCTCTTTACTACAACAGTTGATGCTTCCATTCCCCACAGCAACCATCACTGAGACACAAGGGAAACATTCAAGCCCCAGAGCTGGTGCTGAGGGGAGCCACTACACTAATCCTTAGCATCAGAGGACTGAGTTATGAGGAAAGACTGGAGCAACTTTAGCTTTTTGGCTTTGAAAGGAGATGACTCAGAGGTGTCCTTATAGAGGTGTATGATAGTAAATAGTATAGTAAAGGTAAATCCATAACACTACTTCAAACTAAACCATGACAGTAGGACAAGGGTTTAAACCAGTCAACAGCAAATTCATGGCTGATGTCAACAAGTTCTTCACTCAACATGTGATCAACACATAGAAAGACTTCTGGGTGGGATAATAGAGATAAAAACTCTGGAATCATTACAAGAAAATGAATGCTGTGATGGTGAGAGTATAGATTCTTTCTACATTACAACAGTGACTATACTTCAAAAGCACTTCATTGGCTGTAAAGCACTTTGGGACATCCTGAGATCGTGAAAGGCACTATGTAAATGCAAGTTCTTTCTGTTTTTTGGATGGATAAGATAGGTTTTCCTCATTTGTAACTAACTAGTGGCCTCTTTGAGCAAGTCTACCACTTTTTCTGGTTATTGGTGATTTGTGCAGTGGGCTCATATTCACTAGGATTTATCATGAGAGGCTGTAGACCAGGGCTTTACACTCAACAGAGTGAGGGGGTTTTCTTTCATCCCATTGACTGAACAATTGCAATGGTTCATCCATGTGCTCTTTAACATGGTGAAACTGATGCATAAAGTTTTTAAGCAATTTCACTTCTTCCCAGTAGAATTCGATCTGCTTCCTCTGCACACCAAGTTATTTGGGCTTCCTGCCTAGCACCCCCCACAGAGCCAACCAGAACCACCTAAGGCAGATAAGATAGCAACTATAAAGAATCTGGCAACCCTACCTCATGTAACATCACTTCTACAGGATAAAAATGGCCCTCCTTGCATTACAACCTCCACAAGTACAGCCCACTGCCTGTGGAATGCTTCGGTGCCTCCAACAATCTGACTGGCGTGTGACCCTCCCTGGTATTAGCAGTCTCGCTCCAAGAGGCACTAAAGATGGCTGAATTGTGGTAGATGGTAGAAATTTCACATTGGTGAAGAAAGGGAAGCTTTTTGTCTTTCTTGAGAGAGAACAGAATCTCAGTGGGTCGGGGGCGGGAAGAGTATCCTTCGGAATGTGCAGATTTAATTAATATTTATTTGAGAGAAAATGGCAGTGCTCCACCACAACATGACTCTGTGACACTGCCAAAGGGACATTCTTGTTGGGTGGGAATAGTGAGGGGAACCCCCCAACCCACCCGCCCCCCCCTCCCAGCCTGATGTCAAGACAACCCACGACCCAATCCAGACTCTGTGAAGTAGAAGGGCTGAGTGGGTTTTTCCTTTTGTGACTCATGCATAGCAAAACAAAACAGATTTGGAACAGAGGAATATAGGGAGATATGAACAGGAGTAGGCCATTTAGCCGCTCGAGCCTACTCCGGCATTCAGTGAGATCATGGCTGATCTGTGACCTAACTCCATATACCTGCCTTAGCCCCATATCCCTTAATACTTTGGTTAACAAAAATCTATCAATCTCAGATTTAAAATTACCAACTGAGTTAGCATCAACTGCCATTTGCAGAAGAGAATTCCAAACTTCTATCACCTTTTGCATGTAGACGTGTTTCCTAAGTTCACTCCTGAAAGTCCTGGCTCTAATTTTTAGGCTATGTCCCCTAGTCCTTGACACCCCAAACAGTTTCTCCCGATCCACTCTATTAGTTCCCCTTAATATCCTCAAGACTTCGATCAAATCACTGCTAAATCTTCTAAATTCCAGTTTGTGTAATCTCACCTCGTAATTTAACCCTTGGAGTCCAGGTATCATTCCAGTAAATCTATGCTGCACTCTCTCCAAGGCTTCCTAAGGTACGGTGCCCAGAACTGAACACAGTACTCCAGGTGTGGTCTAACCAGGGCATTGTATAGCTGTAGGATTACTTCTACCCCCTTGTATTCTAGTCCCCAAGATATAAAGGCCAGCATTCCATTAGACTTTTTGATTATTTTCTGTACCTGTCCATGACATTTTAATGATCTACGTACATGGACCCCTAAGTCTCTTTTGGACCCTCCACTGTTTTGAAATTTTCACCATTTAGAAAGTACTCTGATCTATCCTTTTTATGTCCAAAGTGGGTGACTTCGTGCTTGCCTACATTGAAATCCATTTGCCACAGTTTTGCCCATTCACTTAATCTATTAATATCTCTCTGTAATTTTATGCTTCCATCTACACTGCTGACAATGCTGCCTATCTTTGTGTCATCGGCAAACTTGGATATATGGCTCTCTATTCCGTCATCTAAGTCCCCTATGGGACACCACTGGTCACATCCTGCCAATTTGAGTACCTGCCCTTTATCCCTACTCTCGGTCTCCTGCTGCTCAGCCAACTTCCTTAGCAGGTCAATAATTTGACCTCAATTCCATGAGCTTCAACTTTAGCTAACAGTCTCTTCTGATGGACTTTATCAGAAGTCCATATAAATAATATCCATTGCCCTTTGGCAGCTCAGGTTCTCTCAAGGCTAAGTTGGAAATAAAAGTTAGAAATAAAAGGATTAATGATTATAATTTTGAGGCAATAATGCTAAAGGTATCTCACACAATGAGGCAGATAATTAAAACTGGTCCTGAATCCTCTGTCATGTAAGGTTTCAAAACCCACTCACAAACTTATGTTCTAATTCTTTGGCAGTTCTACATGGACATACCAAAATGACGGGCATGAAAAGACTAGCTGGTCCATCAAGCCTATCCCACACTCATGATGGCTGGACCATCGTGACTAAACACTTCTCACACCCTCCTCTCCCCACCCCCATCCCGCAACCGTGTAATCTCCTGGGAGGGGCAAAAATCCAGAAAAAAACCCAGGGCCAATAAGGGAAAAAATACCCTGGAAAATTCCTCTCCAACCCCCTCAAGTTTTTTTTTATTCGTTCATGGGATGTGGGCGTCGCTGGCGAGGCCAGTATTTATTGCCCATCCCTAATTGTCCTTGAGAAGGTGGTGGTGAGCCACCTTCTTAAACCGCTGCAGTCCGTGTGGTGAAGGTTCTCCCACAGTGCTTAGGTAGGGAGTTCCAGATTTTGACCCAGCGACGATGAAGGAACGGCGATATATTTCCAAGTCGGGATGGTGTGTGACTTGGAGGGGAACGTGCGGGTGGTGTTGTTCCCATGTGCCCGCTGCCGTTGTCCTTCTAGGTGGTAGAGGTCGCAGGTTTGGGATGTGCTGTCGAAGAAGCCTTGGCGAGTTGCTGCAGTGCATCCTGTGGATGGTACACACTGCAGCCACGGTGCATTGGTGGTGAAGGGAATGAATGTTTAGGATGGTGGATGGGGTGCCAATCAAGCAGGCTGCTTTGTCCTGGATGGTATCAAGCTTCTTGAGTGTTGTTGGAGCTGCACTCATCCAGGCAAGTGGAGAGTATTCCATCACACTCCTGACTTGTGCCTTGTAGATGGTGGAAAGGCTTTGGGGAGTCAGGAGCTGAGTCACTCGCCGCAGAATACACAGCCTCTGACCTGCTCTTGTAGCCACAGTATTTATGTGGCTGGTCCAGTTAAGTTTCTGGTCAATTGTGACCCCCAGGATGTTGATGGTGGGAGATTTGGTGATGGTAATGCCATTGAATGTCAAGGGGAGGTGGTTAGACTCTCTCTTGTTGGAGATGGTCATTGCCTGGCAGTTGTCTGACGCGAATGTCACTTGCCACTTATCAGCCCAAGCCTGGATGTTGTCCAGGTCTCGCTGCATGCAGGCATGGACTGCTTCATTATCTGAGGGGTTGCGAATGGAACTGAACACTGTGCAATCATCAGCGAACATCCCCATTTCTGACCTTATGATAGAGGGAAGTTCATTGAGGAAGCAGCTGAAGATGGTTGGACCTAGGATACTGCCCTGAGCAACTCCTGCAGTAATGTCCTGGGGCTGAGATAACTGAGTGATCGAAACCAGTCCAGGAGATCACATGGACGATGTGCATGTCAACTGTTAATCCACTTACCTTCTACATGAAGTGATATCTCTGTCAATCTTTGCCCTCTTGCGGAAGCAAGAATGACTTTTTTTTTTAAAAAGTAATTAAGAATTTGTTTCATCAAAACATTCTAATCAATGCAGTATCTGTGTATACGTTTTTTGCTCTCTGATGTATTAATCCGTGTTATAAAAATGTTCCCAAAGAGCCCTAATGTCTTGTTCCACTGCATTAAAGTCACTTGTGTGCAATAGGTGTTCTTAAATTCAATTTGTACGCATGGTGAGCTGTGTGTTTTTATTAGACTATACTTGTGTATAGAAACACCAGAATAAAAATCAGTTGTCACAGATGCATCATGGTATTTGCAGGGTGGCGTCACAAAGCAGCTTCCATTGTGCATTTTTGTAGCTGAAAAGTCATTCATTTAATGTGCACAAATCCCAGTTTTCTGCTTTTTGGACTGCCGGGGGTGTGGAGATGGGAAGCAGACAGTCCTGTGTCTCTCAATCCAGGGGGAAGCCTCTGGACATGCTGCTGAAGAACAGATTCAGGGCCTTTTTTTAAAAGAGTTAATTTTTCTGTTCTCCTGCCTTTCGGGTGAGACGTTAAACCAAGGCCCCGTCTGCCCTCTCAGGTGGACTTAAAAGATCGTACGGCACTATTTTAAAAAATAGTAAGGGAATTCTCCCCGGTGACCTGGCCAAATTTTATCCCTCAACCAACATCACTAAAAACACATTATCTGGTCATTATCACATTACTGTCTGTGGGACCTTGGTGTGTGCAAATTGGCTGCTGCGTTTCATACATTACAACACTGACTACACTTCAAAAAGTACTTCATTGGCTGTAAAGCGTTTTGGGAGATTCTGAGATTGTGAAAGATGCGATAGAAATGCAAATTCTTTCTTTCCTTCTTCCACTGTAGACAGTAATGTCAGTTTCCTTGAGACTGTGATAATGCAAGATGTTGCTGTTTTCCTGCCCTCTACAGGGGTGTGTTAAAAATGAAGGAGCCAGGACACACATTATCTCCATAAGTAAGCCTGACTACGATTCACTGGGGAATTCATCACATGTGATTTATCCAATTAGCTTCGCTGATGCAGATATTTATGATGGCTGGCAAGGACGCATTCTATTCTTAACAATTGCATGTGGAGTTAGAATTCACATTTTCATGGCTGTGACATCTCAAAGCACTTTCCATACTCTTACGATTCATTTTTCTCCCTTCTGTGGAAGCATTTTAAGTCTTATGATTTGAATATTTCGTGGCCAGGCATGTGATGTGGTAAATATCTCCAACTCGTGAAGCTGTTTTATGACACCCGTGACTTGGTCACTCTTGAACTCCTAACACGTGTGAAAATAGTTTATTTTTTTTTTAACCAGACATAACAGATGGCCTGGTACTAAGACACAATTACTAAGGGCAGGAAATCAGAGCAAAACATTTTCACTTAACACTCAAGCTCCCATTGTTTTAAATCGGAGAAGGAAAATACCCACACTGCTCTCTGCCGTTGCAGTTTGCAGATATAATCGTTCTTGCTTTTGTGGTATGTTGATTTTATACCAAAGACGTACAAGATTTCTTCTGAAAACACTGCCACATTGTGCACAGAGCTTCCTAGCTTAAGACCTATTTAGGCGGACCCACCACATACCGTAGTGTGCAGCAATCTATTAATACAACCCTCTTCAGAGCTTTCCCTGTGAACTGGTGAAAATGGAAGTGAGAGTGTGCTGCTCCCTCCTGATCAGAGCTGATGTGGCATCACCACTCACTGTACAAAAAAAAGGAAGTTCAACTCTGAGTTCTGTGGATTTCATTTCTGGATATTAACTGTAAAATGACCAAAAGCTGTTTCCAATTGAGTAATTTTTTGGTCTGTGGAATACCACTGAAACCAAATTTTCCAACATTAAGGCGCTTTACCTGTTGATAGAACTGAGTAGAACTGATTCATAGAGGTGTGGATACCTGCTCCGGGGATGTCAGCAATGAGCTGACTCTAGCTGTCAGTAGGAAATTGCAGATGCTTTGGTCATAATTTTCCAAAGCTCTCTTGATTCAGGAATGTCCCTTTGGGTTGGAAAATTGCAAATTTCACTCCATTATTTATGCAGGGAGGGATGGAGAAACCAGGTAACCACAGACCAGTCAGTTTAACATCAGTTAAGGGGAAGCTACTGGAATCTATCATCAGAGACAGTGACTGAGGACTTGGACAAGTGTGAGTTGATCAAAGAGAGCTAGCACAGATGAGTGAAGGGTGGGTCATGTCTGAATAATCTAATTGAATTTTTTGAGGAGGTCTCTTGCCTTACCTTTTCATCATATATATATTAATGAGTTGGATAAAGGAATAGGGAGTTGTAAATCCAAGTTTGCAGATGACACTAAGTTAGGACACAAAGTAAGTTGTGTGAATGGGAGTAGGAAGTTAAAAAAGGGTGTGAGTTACAAAGTTGCAAACAGACTAAGTGAGTGAGCAAAATTGTGGCAGATGGAGTTCAATGTGGGGAAGTGTGAGGTCATCCACTTTTCCTAAGGGTGAGAGACTAGGTGCTGTGGAAGAGCAAAGGGCAGCAACTCACATGCAGTCACAATTAACTGAATACCCACCAGGAGTACTTGAGCATTGACTTTAAATGGACAGGCCAGGTTATGAGCTAAACATCATAACTGTGCTCCAGACCCTGGCTTGCTTGTGAGCAATGCCACAGGAGATAAGCTAGAATTTATAAAAGTGGTCTGGGTTTCTTTGCCCTTAAACTGGACTACCATTTATAACACACAGCTTTCTATGACAACCAATCTAAAAACACAAATCAAACCCATTATTTTCCATTCCATTGAATGTTCTCTTCTTTTTCCTTTCCTTTTAATACTAAAATGGTATATGTGTTTGTATTTAATACTTGTATAAAGTAAAACTAACTCCGAACGTCACTGGCTTTGATTTTAGTAATTGCTCTTCTGTAATTAAGAGGTCCTGACCCCTGCCTTGTGTGTCCTTGGTAATCACAAATTGTTTTGTATACTACAGTTTATTATTCCTGTTGTGCCTTATTTAAGAAATATGTTTTCTGATATAATAATATGCGGCATTACATTATCAACAGAATAGATATAAATTCTAGCTTATCTCCTGTGGCATTGCTCACAAGCATGAGTTTCAAAACCACTTCTGAACCCAATTAGTCCAAGTTGGATTTTTAAAAATAAATTTACATTGATTACATAGAATGTACAGCACAGAAACAGGCCATTCAACCCAACAGGTCCATGCTGGTGTTTTTTGCTTTGCATGAGCCTCCTCCCTCCCTACTTCAGCTAACCCTGTGATTGCTGTGATTTTGTGTCAACCTTGTCTCATTAGGCATGTCATTTGTGTACATAGCAGCGGCATAAAAGATTTGTTCACATTCATTTCTTGCAGCTCCGTTAGGACTTTTGTATATTGTATTCCCATTCCTCTAATCTCTGCATTGGCCATGTATCTACGGCAATGATTTGCGCTGTAGTCTAAGGCCTGACGATATGTAGCACCTGAAGTTCCTTGGTCACTTAGAAGCGCTGCCTTTTCTATCATATCCTAACCCAAATCTGTTTGTGGGGCCTGGTTTTATAGTGATCTGGGGATCAATCTGTCTTGCTGATGGTTTGAGGAATATCTGTCTGTGGTATCCAGGTCCCTTGGGTTATCTGGCCAGAGCAGTTATCTTTCCACTGCTGACAGTTTTTTTTTTCTTTTCTAGATTTCAGATTTGAACCATCTTTGACTCTGAGTGATCTGAAATCTCAACCCATCTATCTGCTGTCCTCCTTAGTTGCTTAAGCAATATAGTTTGGAATTGCCATGTTTCTAAGGCAGCATTGCATAAATGATGAACCCATGGGACAAACCATTTATAATTGTGTCAGAGTTAATTTTGGAGTGTCAACTCTAAACATTACGTTTTTCAAAAACAAAGTGGAGCAAATGCTTGTTTTAAAAATTCTTTTTTTTATTTTGCCACACGATGTAAATGAAATCCACTAGGCCTGATGCCACTCACTGCTTTTTTTTCACAGTAAACCACATTTCCCCATCATATATCCTATACTTCCTCAGTAATGTTTTATTATTTGTACAATGCTTATTTATATAATCAAAATATCTATTTATCACGTGAACCTACATTGAGTCATAATCACACACATTGTTCATCATGATCGTTTTGTACGGCTTCGCTAAATATGATGTGCTAAATATTACAACTGGTTTTTAAACAATGAAATTCCTCCTTCAATGAAAAATGGGAAGACTGCCTGTTTTCTCCATGGTTAGCCACCCATCTCACAGCGTTTTAAAATTCGTCAACGGATCATTAATTATGGAGACAGACAGGAAGCGAGAAATGTGCTGAATTTGAAAGGGGGGGGGGAGAAGCAGGAAACAAGGACAGGTCACCAAACAGAAGGTAGAATGATTTAAATTGGAAGAATGATGGACAGCAGGATTGGCAAGAGACTGGACTGTGAAATATAAGAATAATGCGTTTGCGGGGGGGGGGGGGCGGCAAACGAGAGATCATGAGACCAAGAATGGACAAGGGGTATCGAGAAAGAAGATGAGAATAAAGCACAGGGCAAGAGAGGGATTGGAGGTGGAGTGGGGGGAGAAACTCACTAATTTACAAGAGGTATTGCTGATGGAGTAGATTAGTTCTAGATTTTGTAAAAGTTTGGCACATCCTGACCAAATGTTGAAGATTGTAATTAAGAACTCGAAAGGTTCAGAAGCTCCCTGTGTTGTGTTTGTGTTTGTATGGAGAACAGAGAAACTTACCAGAAGTGAGGCCTGTTCAGGGAGATGGATGTCAAAGAATGTCTGTGGATGATCCTCTGCTAAATTATTTAGTTAAATCTTTGTCCAGACTTTGTGCTGTAAAGTACGCCTTAAGAAGAGAATTCTTAAAGAAGAACTGACAGGCCTGTGGAAGTAAGATTACCTAGAATTACATAAGATTTACAGCACAGAAACAGGCTATTCAGCCCAACCAGCCTATGCCAGTATTTGTGCTCCACACGAGCCTCCTCCCAACCTTCTTCCTCTCACCATGTCAGCACATCTTTCTTTTCTTTTCACCCTCATGTACTTATCTAGCTTCCCCTTAAATGCATCTATCCTATTCGCCTAAACAATTCCATATGGTAGCGAGTTCCACATTCATAAATAAATAAATGAACAGTCCGTCCACAATAATGAATTTACTTCTCGTCAGAATAGACTATAGTATCTTCTGATGGGTTTGCTGTAAAATGCGCAGATCTGAAAGGGTGATCGACTGGTATTGTCAGGTAATGCCACTCCTGGTCCACTGTAAGGACTGTCTGTGCATCTCACCTTAGAGTCATGCGGAGGGAACAGTAGATCTAAATTAAAAAGCACTGTAGAAATGGGATCTATGTGGATTCGACATCAATTTAACTAAAAAGCTAAGGGGTTCAAAACCCCCTGTGAGAAGTGATGCCGTACTGATGATCATGGGTTGAAGCATTATATCTATGGCATATCTTGCCTGCTCACCTCCTTCATTAATATGAACACTTCAATAGTTTTGATAAAGCCTGATGATTGTAAAATATAAAAGTGAACATATAGTATGCTACGAAGTATCATAGTATGTTACAGCACAGAAGGAGGTCATTCGGCCCATGGTGCCTCTGAAAGAGCGATCCAATTAGTACCATTAGTCCCGTGCGTGTGTTCTGCAGGATAGGTCATATCTTACTGGACTTTTACTGGTTACCGAAACAAGTCAAGTAGGACCTTGCAGGTCGGTGGTAATGGTTGATTTACCATTGCAGTGCATTGGGTAATAAGATGTTCCAGCAGCTGGATCGCAGATAGCTTAAACAATTGACTGTAATCCACTTTTGGAGTTGCTATATGTGATGCATAATCTGTTACAATCAGGGCAACAATCTACCTTAGTGGTTTGTCAGTTTGTACAAGTTCCCTACCAAGTGCTTGCTTGCACGTTCGATGGTTTGTAGCTCAGTAAGCAATGAGTAACTGCTAAGCTATCCCTTCTGTCCTCTTCTGGAAAATTTTGTGTTGCTTGATATATTTGTTTAACGGGCTGTTTATTCACTTTATGAATTGAATTCTTTTCCCCACTAAATGCCTGCGTGCGATACACCATTCTTTGATGGAGAGCTCTCCAGTGATGGCATTCTTCGGCCAGTGCTGCAAATTGCGTGAGAAGCTCTCCGAGAAACTCTTATCATAGAATCATACAGCACAGAAGGCGGCCATTCAGCCCATCATGCCTGTGCAAGCTCTTTGAAAGAGCTATCCAATTAGTCCCACTCCCCTGTTCTTTCCCCATAGCCCTGCAAATTTTTCCTTGATTTTTTTTTTTTTCCCCTTCCTTTCATATCTGTTGTCAAGCATCGATCCTTGGCTTGATCTTTCCTCCTAACGGGATTACAGGATGAGAAAGTTTGCTTTATGAGAACTCACAAGCTTACAGCTGCACCTCATCGCCACATTGCAGCATCAACACAAAGTGCCACCACACTGCCGTTGCACCACTTTAACGACAGCTGACTAAGGATCTAGTTTCTACCCTTTAAATAGTAACAACATTTCATGACAGCTGCCCCAGCTTCCACCTCAGACAGCAGCTGAAAGAGACAAAATTGTTTATTTCGTGTCACTAGAAGACTCTGCCCATCAGCTTGACCAGAATTGTGCATCCTCTCTGGCAGTACATATATTTGCAGTGTTGAAGGTGTGGAGTCAACACCCCAGCAACTCTGCCACAAACTGACTAACAACGAGCGTTTCATTGATGTGGTAAAGGCATCTCTCATTTATACATATTTATCTTTCTTATTTTAGTTTTTTGATATTATCACATCTCTCTGTATACCAGTCATCCTTCCGATAAAAAACACATCTGATACTCATGAGAACTGATCCAAAAAGACCAGAATTAGTAATTTTGTGTGATAACCTGAAATTTTTACCTGTCGGGCTAATTTCTGGTTTAGGGTTGACTGTTTTTTAAGACATGATCTGCATTGCAAAGAGATACAAAATGTGTTCCTGTCTCTCCTTTTTGTGTACATTGGTGTTAAAAATATAGGAAGGACAGAGCACTGTTAGAACAGCTTTGTCCAACTGTCCCCCCACCCACCCACCATCACCAAGGTCACAATGAACAAAATTCCCTGACCCTCAACCAACAATGCCAACAAACTCACTGCATAAATGCATACGCCAGCAAGTACTTCATTGGCTGTAAAGGACTTTGGGAGGTCCTGATGTTGTGATATAAATGTAAGTTTTTCTTTCATTCTTTCATTCTTTCTTTTGTTCTTTCTCTCTCTCGCGCTCTCTCTCTCTCGCTCTCTCTCTCTCGCTCTCTCTCTCTCGCTCTCTCTCTCTCGCTCTCTCTCGCGCTCTCGCTCTCTCGCTCTCGCTCTCTCGCTCTCTCTCTCTCTTTCTTTCCCTCTTGCTTTCTTTCTTTCCCTCTTTCTCTTCCTCTTACTTACTTTCTCTCTGTCAGCAATATCATGATTGGAGCATCGTGTAAACTGGAGTAAAATTATTGAAAATAAAAATATTAAAAAATATACGTAACAGTATGTGTGGGAGAGGGCAGTGGTCCAATTTGTTCCAAGGATGCACCCAGTCCTTCATAAAGAAATGTTGTGTATAAAACCTTCTGATAGTGAATTCATGCAATCTCTCCCTGGTAGCACATAAGGTAAGAAAGAACTTGGATTTATACAGAGCCTTATCATATGTTGAGGATGCCTCAAAGCACATCGCATCTGATGAATTACTTTTGAAATGCAGTTGGTGTTATTATGTAGGCACACCAATAGTGCCTGTATCTCTGACAGTGCAGCACTCCCTTAGTACTGCACTGAGGTGTCAGCCTAGATTTTGCACTCAAGTCCTGGAGTAGAACCCATAACCTAATGAATCGGAGTTGCCAACTGAGTCAGGCTGACAGCTTTTACAGGTGGGTGCTTTGTGATAGTGGTACTGCCATAAAAGCTCTAACAGTTGATTCTGGTAGGTGGTAGGTGTCTTGTCGTAGTGTTGCATGCGGTGCCGTTAGGTTTCTGATGATAAATAACAAGTAAATGTGTTATAATTAAAAAGAACCTTACATTCAGGCAACATTCAGCAGCCCAACCTTTGCTTACAATCTCCACCTTGCAGACAGACCTACTTTCCTAGTCTAGTTCCAACCCATTGGGGGTAATTTCAAACTAACTTGCCAGGCGGGAAACCCATGGGATCGGACGGGCCAGATTTACACCCCACCCAATGTTGCTCTCCACTGGCTTCAATGGAGAGTAAAGTCGGGTGGGTTGCAAAACCAATGTTGCACCCGATCCAGTCAGTTTCCCGACAGGTGGGTTAGGTTAAAATTAGCACTGTGGGAGAACCTTCACCACACGGACTGCAGCAGTTCAAGAAGGCGGCTCATCACCACCTTCTCAAGGGCAATTAGGGATGGGCAATAAATGCTGGCCTTGCCAGCGACGCCCACATCCCATGAACGAATATTTTTTAAAAATTGCCTCTATTGTATCTAATTGAAACATTGAGAGAATATTTATAATTCTCTTACTCAAATTGAAATATTAACATTTACTGATGTTAGATGAACAGCCACAGATTCTCATACTCAAACTGAAATATCATTACAGTGCATTCCTAGAAGACCTGGCCGTCTATTGGAGACAGGTTGTAGGTTCCGAGTGATAGGGATTCATTCAAATACTGTCTGATGTCCCAACAAGAAGTGTGGTAGTCCATACTGTTGAAGAAAGGCATCCATGCGATCTCTGGTAGTTTTTTTGGGAGGTGACCTAGAATCATAGAATGGTTACAGCACGGAAGGAGGCCATTCAGCCCGTCGAGTCCGTACCGGCTCTCTGCAAGAGCAATCCAGCTAGTCCCACTCCCCCGCCCTTTCCCCATAGCCTTGCAAATTTTTTCCCTTCAATTTCTAATCAAGTTCCCTTTTGAAAGCCATGATTGACTCTGCCTCCACCACCCCCTCGGGCAGTGCATTCCATATCTTAACCACTCGCTGAGTAAAAAAAGTTTTTCCTCTGTCGCCTTTGGTTCTTTTGCCAATCACCTTAAATCTATGTCCTCTAGTTCGTGACCCTTCTGCCAATGGGAACAATTTATCTCTATCTACTCTGTCTAGACCCTTCATGATTTTGAATACTTCTATCAAATCTCCTCTCAACCGTCTCTGCCCTAAGGAGAACAACCCCAGCTTCTCCAGTCTATCCACATAACTGAAGTCCCTCATCCCTGGAACCATTCTAGTAAATCTCTTCTGCACCCTCTCTAAGACCTTCACATCCTTCCTAAAGTGTGGTGCCCAGAACTGGACACAATACTCCAGTTGTGGCCGAACCTTCAAAAAGATTCATTATAACTTCCTTGCTTTTGCACTCCATGCCTCTATTTATAAAGCCTAGAATCCTGTTTGCTTTCTTAACCGCTTTCTCAACGTTATCTGCCACCTTCAAAGATTTGTGCACATATACTCCCAGATCTCTCTGTTCCTGCACCTCTTTTAGAATTGTACCCTTTAGTTTATATTGCCTTCCCTCGTTCTTCCTACCAAAATGTATCACTTCACACTTCTCTGCATTAAATTTCATCTGCCACGTGTCCGCCCATTCCACCAGCCTGTCTATGTCCTCTTGAAGTCTATCACTATCCTCCTCACTACACTTCCAAGTTTTGTGTCATCTGCAAATATTGAAATTGTGCCTTGTACACCCAAGTCCAAGTCATTAATATACATCAAAAAAAGTAGTGGTCCTAGTACTGACCCATGGGGAACACCACTGTACACCTCCCTCCAGTCTGAAAAACAACCGTTCATCACTACTCTCTGTTTCCTGTCACTTAGCCAATTTTGTATCCATGCTGCCACTGCTCCTTTTATTCCATGGGCTTCAACTTTGATGACAAGCCTGTTATGCGGCACTTTATCAAACGCCATTTGGAAGTCCACATACACCATATCAACCCCATTGCCCTCATCGATCCTCTCTGTTAACTCATCAAAAAACTCAATCAAGTTACATAAACATGATTTGCCTTTAATAAATCCATGCCTGGCTTTTCTTAACTAATCCACATTTGTCTAAGTGACTATTATCTTTGGCCCGTATTATCGTTTCTAAAAGTTTCCCCACCACCGAGATGAAACTGACGGGCCTGTAGTTGCTGCATTTATCCTTGCACCCTTTCTTGAACAAGGGTGTAACATTAGCAGTTCTCCTGTCCTCTGGCACCACCCCCGTATCTAAGGATAATTGGAAGATTATGGCCAGTACCTCCATAATTTCCACCCTTACTTCCCTCAGCAACCTAGGATGCATCCTATCCGGACCAGGTGACTTATCTACTTTAAGTACAGCTAGCCTTTCTTACACCTCCTCTTTATCAATTTTTAGTCCATCCAGTGTCTCAACTACCTCCTCTTTTACTGTGACTTTGGCAGCATCTTCTTCCTTGGTAAAGACAGATGTAAAGTACTCATTTAGTACCTCAGCCATGTCCTCTGCCTCCATGCGTAGATCTCCTTTTTGGTCCCTAATCGGCCCTACCCCACCTCTTACTACTAGTTTACTGTTCATATACCTATAGAAGACTTTTGGATTTCCTTTTATATTAGCCGCCAGTCTATTCTCATACTCTCTTTTTGCCCCTCTTATTTCCTTTATCACTTCCCCTCTGAACTTTCTATATTCAGCCTGGTTCTCACTTGTATTTTCAACCTGACATCTGTCATATGCCCCTTTTTTCTACTTCATCTTAATCTCTATCTCTTTGGTCATCCAGGGAGCTCTGGCTTTGGTTGTCCTACCTTTCTCCCTCATGGGAATGTACCTAGTCTGTACCTGAACCATCACTTAATTAAAGGCCACTGTTCCATTAAAGTTTTGCCCGGGCCAGATCGGTTCTCATGCCACTGAAATTGGCCCTCCTCCAATTGAGTATATTTATTCTAAATTGCTCCTTGTCCTTTTCCATAACTAATCTAAACCTTATGATACTATAATCGCTGTTCCCTAGATGTTCCCCCACGGACACTTGCTCCACTGGGGCCACCTCATACTCCAGAACCAGATCCAGCAATACCTCCTTCCTCGTTGGGTCAGAAACGTACTGGTCAAGAAAGTTCTCTTGAACACACTTCAAAAATTCCTCTCCCTCTTTGCCCTTTACACTATTATATCCCAGTCTTTATTAGGATAGTTGAAGTCCCCTATTATCACTACTCTATGGGCTCTTGCACCTCTCTGTAATTTCCTTACAAATTTGCTCCTTTACATCCTTCCCACTAATTGGTGGCCTGTAAGGCTTCATCCATCTGATCCATAGTATCTATCTCAAAATGGCACCACGTCTTAATCAAACTCCTAAGCTGCAGTGAAACTGCCTTTTTGGGTAGGAATTAATTTCACCTATACAGAAGAGCATAGGTAAGAAATTTAAAATTTTGACTTTCCATAGCTTTAACAATTGAACATAAGTTCTAACTAAGCTTCATCAACATTCATAATTCTGCCTGAATTCTGAATTCTTTGACCATAACCAACCATACGGTGACAAACCAGTATTACTTCTTTTAATCATCACACTTAAATACAAAATCCTGCTGAATTTAACATAAGGGCAACAAATGGGACATTTTAGATATCTGATCACATTTAGGGTAAAGTGTATGCTTTTGTTTGGATTAAATAGCTCTGGTGTGAAATGCAAAGGCCAATCCCACGCTTCTGGGAAGAAGGTAGGGAGCGTTGCCATGGGAAATCACGCGCGTGAACCTTGGGATTTTCCATCTGTAAAAATTACTGGATGAAAAACCACAAGCTGTGCACCTGTATTTTCCATCATATCTGCTCATGAATAATGAGGAATCCTGAGATTTGTCAATGTGACCTCCTGGACTGCTGTCAATCGCCTGACGTGGGTGGGGGGGGTGGGGAGTGGTGTGGGTAGAAAGTGACTAGTCATGATGCTCCAGGCACCATGAGTGTGAGGCGGGCTTGGAGGATCAGCTGGTCTTTTCCTGCCTGTGATTTTTGTATTTGTCATGTGATAAGTTGCGTTCCTTGATGTGTGATGAAATGAAGGCAGTAAATTGTATTTGCTAACGAGTGGGAAGGTTGTCAAGTTTTAGGTCTCCACATTCGGTCAGATGTTCTGATGTTGTAGGTTACAAAGAGGTTCTATTCACTTACACCACAGTTGGTGCTTCAATTGGAAGGACATGGAAGTAGGTTCTCCAGATAAGTTGGGCTGCCAATCTGGAGGCGTCTTGGCAGGGAAGAGTTATGATGGTTTGAGATAATAACTTTGTGTAAATGAATGAGTCACTTTGTAAAATATGTTGTCTGAGCAGATGATCTGGATGAAATTGGGGACCCAAAACAACTATCACCATGAGTTCAAAAGCAAAACACTGCGGATGCTGGAAATCTGAAATAAAAGCAGAGAATGCTGGAAACTCTCAGCAGGTCAGGCAGCATCTATGGAGAGAGAAATAGGGTTAACGTTTCAGATCGATGACCTTTCATCAGAACTGATGAGTTATCACCATGAGTTATCTCCTATATTTGTAAGAGATACAGGTGGACAGTACTTTCCATCCATAATATCCCCCATCCCCTCCTGGTTTTACTTTTTCTTTAAGGAGAGAGAATAGAGAAAAATGAAAATTCCTGTAAAGGAATGAATCATTAGTGAGGTAACTTCCATAATTCCCACACAATTATTCCAGTAAAAATGTAAGTAATTAATCTTTATGCTGTTGACTTTCCAAATAGCTGCTTCTATTTTATTGTCAAACAACCTGTGCATACTTGTCTCGCACCATAAAAAGATTATAAAAAGAAATAAAAATCACAAAATCCACACACACTCTTAAGGGGTAAGAGAAAGAATACCCCCAACACCCACGTAGAGTATGAATTGATCTCTGTTATATTTTAACATGCTTTGTTCAATCCTTTCTGGCCAATATTCATCCCGCAACTATCATCACTCAAACTGATTATCTGGTCATTATCACATTGCTCTTTGTGGGATCTTGCCATGCTTCAAAAGCACTTCAGTGGTTGTGAAGCACTTTGGAACGTCCTGAAGTCATGTAAGGTGCTATAGAATTGCAAATCTTTCTTTCTTTGCACTTGGCTTGGTGATTGGGTTTGTGAGATACTTTCAACGACTGCAGCAAGAAATTGCTGTTGTATTCAATGAATCAATTCAATTAACATTGAAACACTTTCCCCATAAAACAGGATGAAGAGGAGGAAATCAAGCTGGAAATTAATATGCTAAAGAAATATTCTCATCACAGGAATATTGCAACGTATTACGGTGCTTTCATTAGAACAAATCCTTCGAGCCATGAAGATCAGCTCTGGGTAAGTGCTTATGTGTGTGTTATACTATTTGACAGTAGCAAGACAATTACATATTCTACAAATTGCAGGAATACAACTTAGGGGCAAACCTTATGTAACCTGATCAATCATCATAACATATTATCAGAGGTTAATTAAAATCACACCATAAAATAAAAGTTAATAGACTTAGCCCAGCCTTTGCTTAACCTGTCTGAGAAAAACTGGTAGACCCAACTGGTAAATATAGTATATTTTCTACCCATTATGCTGAAATAATGCATAGATTTTGATAGATTTGATGGCAAGACTAAAGTCACCTTTCTGATTGCCAGAACAGTTAGGTTATCACTGTGGCTGTTTAGCAGGAAAGCTATATGAAAACAGATGGCTGATTTACGAAATTCAGTTCATGAAACGTCCCTAGAAACCTTTTGTTGAAATGTAAGTAACATGAGCTTAAGATCAGAAGTCTTGTGAGTATGAACTCTAAGCTGATAGAAACCAAGTAAGGTTACGTGATGTCCCAATCCCTAGGGTGGCATTCCATAACATAGCGCATTGCATAAAAACATTATTAAGCTTGTTAACATTGTTCTCTTGCTAATCTGAACTTCATCTTGTATACTTAGAACATATTAAAACAGATCCAAGTTTCCGCAGCAACCAGCCATTTATGGGATATTGTACCCTTCTATGCACAAATGCAGTGTTATGGATTTAATCAATCCAACAAGGGGATATCTTCATGAAAAATGCATTAACAAAACTTTGTGGGACTTGTAATTTGAGGCATCTCTACAGCTGTTCAGTTCCTAGAGGAAATGAGGACATAAGGAGCTGTAGAATCCTGGAAATGTTCGAGGAGAATGTCACTACTGATATAATAAACAGTTTAAATGCCGGAATGCATTTTTTGCACAAGGAACTCAATAAAAATTTTACTTGCACTACATTTTGTTACTTTATTACCACTATCATTTATGTTAATTTCTTTGTGCAAATGTGTTATTCACTATCGTATCATAATATAAAAACTTTGAATAAAGGTTGAGCAATACCAGAACCTGATTAGTAATAGCAATTTTCCTGGTAATATTACTACGTTTTGACTTTTCGCAAAGAAATGCATAGCTTACTTTTTTCAGTCTTCACATTCTCCTGCAGTCTACGGGCCATTAAACCCCCAAGCTTCACATCACTTAATCACTACTTTAAATCATTTTTTTGACTCTTTTCACCCTTTTTGCCTTCCTGAACTGTGGGTATTTGGCCTCTGCATCTAGGTTTCTAAAGAAAAATAAACCGCTTTCAGAATTTAGTTCTAGTTCACTGCCTTAAATCTTGACGTGTGAGTATCACTAAATCAATGAAAGGAAAATTCTGTAAGGTAACTTAAAATTATACTGTATTTTTGTTCAATCAACCAGCACTAATATAAATATTTAGTCTAGGCAGCTTGATTGTACATTTCTTCCTCAGAATTATATCCAGTGAGTTGCTGGACGTCCTGCATTACACAAGTGGCTCATTTGTACCCATTTCTTTCATTTATCAGTGGACTCATGCCTGAGCACAGATGTGACAGAGTTGATAGATTTTCAACATGTTGGTTGTCCCTAAAGAGAGGTGATACAAAGGAATTTCCTGGACACATCTCTTAAAGCTGCATTATTGCCCTTAAAATCCAGTGTACCCTTTCCTGTTTGTTTAGAAACACCCAATACAAATGGTTTCATCCAAAGCAGAATGACATCATTTGCACTGGCAATCATAACTGCGCAGGGAGCTTTTGTTTTAACGTGTCAAAAGATCAGGATTGCTCAACAATAACCACTTTGCAAAAAGTGCACACTGCTGCAAGTATCTTGCCTGCTTCCGCACAAATTTTCTTGGCAAACTCCTTGGCAGCTCCAAAAACTAAAGTTTTCAGATCAGGCTGTTCCTGCTTTTTCAAGAACTGAGCTTGTCCAAAAATTATAAGACAACAAAGCCTCTTTACAGATACAGATACAATTCTTCACTTGACTTCCAGGTAGACATTACATTGCTGTGGCAGGACATACCACATCAATGAGTTATGAAACCTTGAATAGTTGGCTTGTCTTTTTTGCAAATGCCTCATCTATTAGTTAAACACACTGGTTATGCTTAGGGAGTAATCCATAGCCCAGATGGTTCTGGTTCCTTGGACATGAAAACTATGAGGTGATTCTTCAAAGTCCTTGAACTGAAGTCTTTGAACCTACCAAATCAGTGCCCATCTTTCCTTGTTTGAATCTCTTAAGTGTCTGCCCCCACCACAGCAATGAAACAGCCCGAATCAAAGTCACAAATTACATCCTCTTTGACTGACCAAAGTTCATTATTCCTCCTTAGCCTCCTTGACCTTTCTGAAGCATTTTCACACGGTCATCTGGATTATGGAGACCAGGATTTCAGTAGAATAATTACTCAATATGAATGAGAAACTAAAGAATATTTAAAGCAGTGACCTAGTACTAAATCATGAAGGCACCTATATCTTCCTTTATGGAAATTCAACTGTCAAAAAACAGGACAAATCTGGCCAATTACTGCCCTATCAGCCTACTCTCAATCATCAGCAGTGCTATCAAGTGGTACTTACTCACCAATAGCCTGTTCACCAATGCTCAGTTTGGGTTCTGCAGGACCACTCAGCTCTAGACCTCATTGCAGCCCTGGTCCAAACATGGACATGAGCTGAATTCCAGAGGTGAGGTGAGAATGACTACCCTTGACAACAAGGCAGCATTCTACCGAGTTTTGGAACCTTTAATTAAAGATGAAATTACTAAATATTTAGATAGACGGAAAATAATTTGAGGCATCCAACATGGATTTTGGAAAGGAAGATCATGCTTGACAAACCTGAGAGAGTTCTTTGAGGAAGTGACAGATATGGTGGGCAGGGAATTGCAGTAGATGTGATGTACATGACTTTCAGAAAGCCTTTGACAGGAGACTAATGGAGAAGATTAAGGGATATGGCATTGGGGGAAGGTAACAAATTGGATTGAAAATTGGTTAGAAGGGAGGACATGGGATTAGGACTACTGCTTATGTGGAGGATAAACACCAATGTGGACTGGTTGGGCCAAACAGCCTGTTTTCATGTAATTTCTATATAGTGTTATATCTCTCTAAAATTCTGAAGGGGGTTGAATAGGGTAGACGTAGAGAAGATGTTTCCACTTGCGGTGGAGTCCAAAACTAGGAGTCATAAATATAAGATAATCACTAATAAATCCAATAGGAATTCAAGAGAAATGTCATTACCCAGAGAATGGTTAGAATGTGGAACTCGCTTCCATATGGAGTAGTTGAGGTGAATATCATAGATGCGTTTAAGGAGATGCTAGACAAGTACGTGAGAGAGAAAGCAACAGGAGGATGTGCTGATAGGGTGAGATGAAGTCGGGTGGGTGGAAGCTCGTGTGGTGCATAATTTTTTTTTTATTCGTTCATGGGATGTGGGCGTCGCTGGCAAGGCCAGCATTTACTGCCCATCCCTAATTGCCAATGAGAAGGTGGTGGTGAGCCGCCTTCTTGAACCGCTGCAGTCCGTGTAGTGAAGGTTCTCCCACAGTGCTGTTAGGTATGGAGTTCCAGGATTTTGACCCAGCAACGATGAAGGAATGGCGATATATTTCCAAGTCGGGATGGTGTGTGACTTGGAGGGGAGCATGCAGGAATAAGCACCGGCATAGACCAGATGGGCCAAATGACCTGTTTCTATGCTGTAAATTCCATATAATTCTATGTTATATGTGCAATTCTCTCTGGCTGACATCTGGCTGTAACATTGAAGTTCACCATTTCTTCTCACTTTGCTTCTAACTTTTGATTGTAGCTGGTAATGGAATTCTGTGGAGCAGGCTCTGTTACTGATTTGGTCAAGAAAACCAAAGGGAACTGTTTGAAAGAAGACTGGATCGCGTACATCTGTCGAGAAGTTCTTCGGGTAAGTTTGAATTGCAATCACAAAAAAACATTTTATCGAGCTGCCTCTTCGGTGACGCATCATAAAGACTTTTCATGAGCAAACCTCTGGTTTTTGATCTGTGCTTTAGAAGATAACGTTTTGTGCCTGTTGCGAAGGTCTGAAGCTTTAGCAGTGTCAGCGGGTCATTATCTTCTAACAAGGTCTGAAGTACTGTTTAATCATTTTTTTTTCTGACAGGAGTGGTATTTCATGCTTTCACCCCCATCAGAAATGCACCCCTACTTTCCCAGAGGGACTTGTGACCTCTGATTTTTGAGGGGACTGGGTTTTTCAGGGGATTAGGTTTTTTGTAAAATTATCTGAGTTAAAAAAGATCTGAGACCTAATTTGTTTAGGATGCAGATGCTTTGGGGGTGAAATTGGATATGGGCGGGGACATGACAGACGAAATCGCGTTTGCGGCCCATTATACAACACACCTCATATTCAGTTCTACTGAAGTCCATGGAGCTAAATATCGGGGTGTATAATGGGCGAATGATGTGATACCATCTGTTTTGCCCCCGCCCATGTCCAATTTCCCCCCTTTTATGTTTAAAGGGACCCTTTCAAATGGTGCAGAAGGGTATATCTGGTTTAGTACTTATCCCATTACAATTGTTCTTATTAATAAAATATAGTTTGCATAACCAGCTGCATTAAGTTACATCCAATCCTAAGGAGCTTAATTAGATCAGCTTCCGCTCTTTATCAGCTAATGAAAACCTGCTGTTAGAGAAGTTAATTATTTTTGAAACTATTCCAGAACACAGTGTTGCCACTTCAAATCAGCTTTTAACAATATTCACTTGATATGAGTGATGAGATAAGGGGAATGTTTTGTCAAACACAAAGACTTTTCTCATTAAATGACTCCTTCTTTCACAGAACTCCTTTTACTTGTGATATGCCTCGCTTGTCCATGATATTAAGTGGCTCATTTGCATAGTTTCTAATGGAATGAATTTTCTAGCTCACACAGTCACTGGCTATTTTGATGTATCTTGATATACAACTGTCAGTTTGGTTTAATTGGCAGCACTCTTGCTTCTGAGTCAAAAGGTGGTGGTTTCAAGTCCAGGATTTGAGGTGGTACTGAGGAAGTGCTGCATTGTTGGAGGTACCATCCTTTGAATGAGGCATCAAATTGAGGCCCCGTTTGCTCATTCAGGAGGGCATAAAAGATCTCAGAAGAGCAGAAAATGCTCTCAGTGTCTAGGCCAACATTCTTCCCCGAACCATCACCATAAAAAGCAAATTAATTGGTTGTTTATTTCATCACCTGTTTGTGGGACCTTGCTGTGCACAATTTGGCTGCTGCGTTTACCCACAATTCAAAAGTAATACATTGGTTGAGAAGCACTTTAGGACATCCTGAGGACAGGCAAGTTCTTTCTCTATTCACTGTTTAAACAGCCATCAGGATTGGCGTATAAGTACGCAAATATTGTCCAGGCAAATATCCATGTTCTACATTGTAACTTACAGTGTGCCATTTTGTTGAATTGTGCTTACAGGGACTGGCCCATCTTCACTCCCACCATGTTATACACCGTGATATCAAAGGACAGAATGTGTTATTGACTGAGAATGCAGAAGTAAAGCTTGGTAAGCATTTCTCAGAAATATTAACTTTATTGGCTTTTGAGTAACAACAGCAACCACAACTTGCATTTACATAGCATCCTTAATGTAGTAAAACATCCCAAGGCGCTTCACAGGAGCGATTATCAAACAAAATTTGACACCGAGCCACATAAGGAGATAGTAGAGCAGGTGAAAGAGGTAGATTAAGGAACATCTTAAAGGAGGAGAGAGAGGCGGAGAGGTTTAGGGAGGGAATTCCAAAGATTAGGGCCTAGGCAGCTGAAGGAATGACCATCAATGGTGGAGTGAAGAAAATCAGGAATACGCAAGAGGCCAGAATTGGAAGAGCGCAGAGATCTCAGAGGGTTGTAGAGATAGGGAGGGGTGAGGGCATGGAGGGATTTGAAAACAAGGATGAGAATTTTAAAATCGAGGTGTTGCCGAACCGGGAACAATAATCACAAAATCTGGATCCCAATAGGCCTTTCAGTAATGCATTTGATAAACCTCCAGTTCAGTTGGTCCCTTATAAATTCTTTTACAATGTTACTGTGTGACTGACTGCCCAGAAATAATTCATATCTTTACAGACCAACGATCCTTCCACTCAACCTACATTTGCAAAAATAAGTTGTGTATTATTCTAAGTAAACATGCACAAAACACCAATCTGAATGGCTTCTGAGGTAATGAGGTAGCTCAATGGGTAAGCGTATCTACTGGTGTGGCACTGAGCCACCGAGGCAAAGGAGATCACAGCTTCTATTCCTGGTTTGCACTAAGCTACCTAGTCTCGGCAGCAGTGGAGAAATTGCAGTTGGTCTCGGCATTCTGTGTTCGGAAGGGAAGAATGGAGGCAGGGTTCTCATTCCTGATTGCGTTGGAAAGTGCGCTTCAAATTGGCAGTGATGCCCCCATGAATTTAAGGGGAAGCTAGTTAAACACATGAGGGAGAAAGGAATAGAAGGATATGCTGATAGAGGCAGATGAAGTAGGGAGGGAGGAGGCTCGTGTGGAGCATAAACACCAGCAAGGACCGGTTGGGATGAATGGCCTGTTTATGTGCTGTACATTCTATGTAATTCTATGAATGAATAGCCTGCTGACACTGCCTGAACTCAAACAGGAATAATGGTCATTTGAGTGAGATACCAGAACCTGTTGGCACTCAGGGAACAATATGCCTGCAGGAAAAGAGAGGAAAAAATGTTGGTTGGGAGCTACAGTTGATAATGCATGTCTTGCAGGGGAATGCAACAGATTATCTACAGAACTCTGTTCCTTGTATAAAAGTTAACCATCATTTGCTGCACTGTCGCTTCAGTACAATTTTAGTAGGGAGCTTTTTTAAGCTCCCAGTAAGCACCAGGCTCAAATCCGTGACACATCTGCCCTCGCTGAGATATCTGCTGTACAAAAAAAGTGACCATCAGTCTGCTTACACATTGCTCATCCTTTGTTTTAAAATAGCAGTACAAAGGTGCAGTGCTTTTAAATTCTCTTGAGTGAATATATTTCTAAAAAGCAGTAATTAAAGAGGCAGCGGAAATGCTGCGAGTCGGTGGCTTCAGGTCTGCCCGGCCTCCCGTTGCTCATGTTTGTGTTGTGATGTGAGGTTTTTGAATGATGATATTATTGAGTCATTGTTTAACGGTCCCTTTGCAGTTGACTTTGGAGTCAGTGCTCAACTGGACAGAACCATGGAGAAGCGGAATACTTTCATTGGGACACCTTACTGGATGGCACCTGAGGTCATAGCATGTGACGAAAATGCAGATTCCACATACGATTACAGAGTAAGCAATGCACAATATAATGACACCTTGATCCGTGCTCCTCGGAAAAATATTTCAGAATAAAATGCAATCGTGCAGTGAAAGGGGATGAATTGATCATTATTTGGCTGTTAGCATCAGCGAGTTGTTGTGATCTGGAATGCGCTGCCTGAAAGGGTGGTGGAAGCAGATTCAACAGTAACTTTCAAAAGGGAATTGGATATACGCTGGAAAAGGAAAGATTTGCAGGGCTGTGGGGAAAGGGCAGGGGAGTGGGACTAATTGGGTAGCTCTTTCAAAGAGCCGGCACGGGCACGATAGGCTGAATGGCCTCCTTCTGTGGAGAATGATTCTATTATTCTATGATCTGTGTTATCATTTTCCTTTATTCGAGAGTAGCACCATTCTGTAGAGCATCTGTCCAGAATCAGATGAAACTATGAAAGGAACTGCCATTGCTGGCAAGGGAGTAACTCTTCCTGTTCACACCACATCCTCTGCTTTTTTTTTTCTAGTTTGCATTCATCTAAACAGGTTATCAGCTTAAAATAAACAGAGCTATGTGATTAAACCAGTCTTGGCCAAGACTCATTATTAGCAGGAAGTAGCAGAGAAAAAGAATTGAAAACTTAAAAATATTTTAGACTCGAATGTAAAAGGCCCGCTTTAAATTAAAACCATCAAGAAAAAAGATCAAATCGTGTTAAAGTGCCACTGGGTAGAAAAGGAAGAGTATGAACAAGTACAAGTTGTTCCAGAGAAATCTAACCAGAATCCATCTGAGGAGATTTGCCTCAATGCCAGGTTAATGCATATGGAAGTATTACTCCATTCCTTTGTGGTTGCATTGAATACTCCATTTCAGGTCTTTAAGGCTGCCATTATGCTGCACCTACCAGGCCAGTTGCAGATCACAGTTACGCTGGGACTGCCCATCTCCTGGTCTCCCACTGAGCCCAGCCAGGGGAGGACTCACTACCTGGATCAATAATTTTTTGAGAGCATGAGGGAAGAGAAGGGGTTGTTAAGCATACACAATCTCATAATGTTAAAGAGGTTCTGATTGCCTTGATAAAGTGTGCCAAGTGATTTTTTTTTTAAAGGCAGCGTCCCCACTGGACCCAAGTTACTCTGTATCTGGCATGAAGCCAATGGTGTGTGAGATCAGCTGTTGGAGGTGGCCTCACTTGGGTCAAAATGCACCAGGTAGTCAGATCGTTGATCTGAGACCCAAGTTATGCTGTCAGAAATGCAAAAGTAGCAATAAAACGGCAATGTTAAAAGATGGTAATGTAGGCTTTTGGGTGATCCATAAAGCAATTTTTTGAAAATATATTTTCTTCTTTGTTAAAGGCAAATCGTGTTTAACTAACTTGATGATTGAGCTTTTTGATGAGGTAACAGAGAGGGTCGATGAGAGCAATGCGGTTAATATGCATATGGACTTTCAAAAGGTGTTTGATAAAGTGCCACATAATAGGCTTGTCAGCAAAATTGAAGCCCATGAAATAAAAGGGGCAGTGGCAGCATGGATACAAAATTGGCTAAGTGACAGGAAACATAGAGTAGTGGTGAACAGTTGTTTTTTGGACTGGAGGAAGGTGTACAGTGGTGTTCCCCAGGGGTCAATACTAGGACCACTGCTTTTTTAGATATATATGAATGACTTGGACTTGGGTGTACGTGGCACAATGTCAAAATTTGCAGATGACACAAAACTTGGGAGTATAATAAACAGTGAGGAGGATAGTAATAGACTTTAAGGGGACATAGACAGGCTGGTGGAATGAGTGGACACGTGGCAGATGACATTTAATGTAGAGAAGTGCGAAATAATATATTTTGGCAGGAAGAACAAGGAGAGGCAATATAAACAAAATGGTACAATTCTAAAGGGGGTGCAGAGAGACCTGGGGGTATATGTGCAAAAATCTTTGAAGATGGCAGGGCAGGTTGAGAAAGCGGTTAATAAAGCATCCGGGATCCTGGGCTTTATAAATAGAGGCATAGAGTACAAAAGCGGAGAAGGTACGTTGAACCTTTATAAAACACTGGTTCGGCCACAACTGGAGTATTGTGTCCAATTCTGGGCACCGCACTTTAGGAAGGATGTGAAGGCCTTAGAGAGGGTGCACAAAAGATTTACTAGAATGGTTCCAGGGATGAGGGACTTCAGTTACGTGATTAGACTGGAGAATCTGGGGTTGTTCTCCTTGGAGCAGAGACGGTTGAAAGGAGATTTGATAGGAGTGTTTAAAATCATGACAGGTTTAGATAAAGTAAATAAAGCGAAACTGTTCCCATTGGCGGAAGGGTCGAGAACCAGAGGACATAGATTTAAGGTGATTGGCGAAAGAACCAAAGGCGACATGAGGAAAAACTTTTTTACACAACGAGTGGTTATGATCTGGAATGCGCTGCCCGAAAGGGTGGTGGATGCAGATTCAATCGCGGCTTTCAAAAAGGAATCGGATAAATATTTGAAGAGAAAAAATTTTCAGGGCTACGGAAAAAGAGCAGGGGAATGGGATTAACTGGATTGCTCTTACAAAGAGCCGACACAGGCTCGATGGGCCGAATGGCTCCTTCTGTGCTGTAACGATTTTATGATTCTATGATTCTTCCCTCAACTTCAGATTTATTTAGGTTTTCCCCAATTTTCTCCATTCCTTATCTGACTCATGCTGAGGTATGGTTGCGCAGAACCATTACTTCGACATGGTAATTGTGGTAAAGTAGACGCTTAAATGACACTCCTGTTACTTCCTCAAACTTCACATACGTTTCAGAGGTTAGGAAAGTTCTGATCAGTCTGAAATTGGTCAATTTTAGCAGCTACTTATTATCTAGATTTTTCTTCTAGGAGCATAAACTAGCCGACCAGCCCGCAGCAGACGTCGGAATAGCAGAAAGTTGATAACTCAAGCAGGATCCAAATGATCTTGCTGCCTCTTCCCACGTGAAATAATAATGAAGGCTCAGAAAAGTTTCAGTTTGCCTGAGATTTACTCGTGTTGAACAGACACTTAATTTTTTACGCACTTTGATTACTTCAAAAGCATATTCAGTTAATTGCTTTCCGTCCTCCTCCCCTGCCCCTCAGTGCCACCCTCTGTCCCACTCGTTTTGAGTAAACGTGTTATAATGCACAATATGATTACTGACAACTACTAATGGAGATATGGTTTGTCAAATTAAAACAATAACTTGTACAAATAAATCAATAACAAATTCATATAAGAATACCTAATGCTTTCTGAAATTCATTTATTTATCTCATTGTATAAGGGGTAATTGCTCAAAGAAAATATTAAATTTCTGGATGGTCTTAATAACAATTAAATTCATTTTGCACATTTTGCTTTTTTAATGTTCATATTTATTTACACCAGCAAATTGCCCATGGCATTGCCATGGTCAGTTAATGAATTATGTTTTTTATGTATATACAAGATGGCAACAGAGTTGGGAGTTCAGATGGTCAGTCCACAGCACCACCTAGTGACCATGGCCTTCAACAACATCATGACTGTTGACATAACGAAATTGAATGAGAAGCGTTGACACAAAAGTGTCATCAAAAATCATGATGTGGAGATGCCGGTGATGGACTGGGGTTGACAATTGTAAACAATTTTCCAACACCAAGTTATAGTCCAACAATTTTATTTGAAATTCACAAGCTTTCGGAGGCTTCCTCCTTCCTCAGGTGAATGTTGTGGAAATGAAATCCTCGAACCCTTCACATTTATAAATCACAGAACAATGCCTGGTGATTAAAAATCATGGCCAAGTAAGGATTGGGAACTGGAACTTCAGGCCTTATGCAAGATTTTTAATAATGTATGTAGATATTTACTCCAGAAAGCAAGATTGCTCAAAAATCTGTGAACCCTACCAGGCAGCAGGAACTTGGTGAGTAAGAAATGTGATTGGGAAAGGGCAATGAAGAAAGTGAGTAGTTCTTTTCTCACGATTAGAGAAGGAAATCAAAAGCAAAGAGTTGGTGAATGGAATGAAAAATATCAATGGAACGAAAATCGAATACGTTCTATGAAGGGTGTGCGATCTGTCCCACCAGATTACAGCCCAGAATGTGCAGACAAGAAGCTACCCCTATATGTCATGTCTGCCTGCTGATGTCCATGATCTCCTGTGCTATTAAATTCCAGACTTTGTTCTGTACAAGACATTCCCAGCCTCTCTGCCTCAAAGCCCTATCTCCAGCACATGTTCTGCCAAACGCAACAACTCTGCACAACTACCATCTCCAGATTCCCCCACCACAAGATGCAACCAGCATTGTTCCCGAGTAGCACAGTCACACATTTAACCTCTGAAAATTCTATTATAAAAGAATCATAGAATCATGGAATCATACAGTACAGAAGGAAGTCATTCGGCCCATCGTGCTAGTGCTGACTCTTTGAATGAGCTGGCCAATTAGTCCCACTCCCCTGCTCTTTCCCTATAGCCCAGCAAGTTTTTACTTTTCAAGTATTTATCCCTTTTGAAAGTTACCAATGAATCTGCTACCACCACCACCTTTTCAGGCAGTGCATTCCAGATCATAACAACTCGCTGTGTAAAAAGACTACAGTTTACAAACAGCTGCAGCTTCTGTGAATTAGTATTTCCGGTTCCGAGTTCAAGAAGAATCGACCCACATTTAACAAAGTATCCCCTCATAGCAACAGTCCTGAAAGAGCAGCAACACCCTTTGTATTCTCCTGGCCGGCCTCCCATTCCACCCTCCACAAACTTGAGCTCATCCTAAATGCTGCTGCCCGTATCCGAACTCACACCAAGTCCCGTTCTCCCATCACCCCTGTGCTCGCTGACCTACATTGGCTCCCGGTCCAGCAACGCCTCGATTTTAAAATTCTCATCCTTGTTTTCAAATCCCTCCATGGCCTCGCCCCTCCTTATCGCTGTAACCAGCCCTACAACATTCCGAGATCTCTGCACTCCTCCAGTTCTGGCCTCTTGCGTATCCCTGATTTTCATCGCTCCACCATTGGTGGCCGTGCCTTCAGCTGCCTATGCCCTAAGCTCTGGAATTCCCTCCCTAAACCTCTCTGCCCCTCTACCTCGCTCTCCTCCTTAATGACGCTCCTTAAAATCTATCTCTTTGATCAAGCTTTTGGTCACCTGTTGTAACATCTCCTTAGCTGGCTCGATGTCAAATTTTGTTTGATAACGCTCCTGTGAAGCGCCTTGGGATGTTTTACTACGTTAATGATGCTATATAGATACAAGTTGTTGTTGTTATTGTGGAATGTACGCACAGAGTGCGATTTGCCAGCTAAATGTCCTGGTTGTGTATGTTGCGATTCAAAGCAGCTGATGGAATCAGCTGAGAACCGAATCGTGAAGAGTAGCGAAAGGTGGACATTATAACAGCTGCAATTTTGCAGAAGAGCACAAGCAAAACCTGACGCCTGCAATTGAAGATTAGGTCGATATCAGTCATGCGTTACCGCACTTTTAAAAAAAATTTAACTTTCGGATTGGAAGTAGGTTGGGTCAGGCTTTGCTGACTCTTCTCACTGGAGTCAGTTTGAATTAGTTCCAGGTCGTTTAGTTGCTAAAATTCACGAATGAATCTGCTTTTGCTTCGTGTGCGATCTGTACTCGTGCCACCAGCTAATGACACAGCCAGCGGAAAACTGGGAAAAATGGTTTTTAAAAAAATGCGCCAACCTTGGAGAATCCAGCGCATTTGCTTTGAGCTTGCAGCCAGCTGCAGAAGACCCACGCTAACAATCCAGAGGCCTGGACTAATAATCCAGAGAACAAGTTCAAATCCCTCCATGGCAATTTGAGAATTTGAATTCAGTTTTAAAAAAAAAAGAAATCTGGAAATAAAAAGCTGGTATCAGTAAAAGTGACCATGAAGCTGTCAGATTGTTGTAAAAACCCAACTGGTTCACTAATGTTCTTTAAGGAAGGATGCCTGTCGTCCTTATCCGGTCTGGCCTTTATGTGACTGCAGTCCCACACCAATGTGGTTGACTCTTAACTGCCCTCTGCAGTAGCCCAGGAAGCCAGTCAGTTTTATCTAACTGCTGCTAGCGGTTCAAGAAGAAGGCCCACCACCACCTTCTCAGGGCGACTAAGCCTGGGCAATAAATGCCGGCCTTGTCAGCGACGCCCACATCCGAAGAATAATTTTTTTTTTAAAACACTTCGGGAGCTGACAGCGATAGTACAGCAATTAACCCAAGATTCTGTTATTCTGTTAATTAAACAGGTTATGTTATTTCCTGTCTAAAGACTCCTAAGCTGACCACTGATTCTGGGAACAATAGAAAATGGCTGGCGGAGATTTCCGAGATCGTGCTGCCGGCTGGAATCCTCACATATTGGCCATGAATATTGGGAATGCTGCTTTTGATTTCACAATATGCTTGGCCTGTGGGCGAACTCCTCCCACCCCCCCTGGCAACACAAACTCAAAATATTAGTTGCTTTGTGCCCAGCACGCTTTCCAAAAGGAAGACACACATGGGGACATTGCGTGAAAGTACCTAAAGCATTACAGCTGGGATTACTTCAGAGGTAACGTGAAGACCAATGCAGAAGCATCTCATTATAAAACCTCAATGCAGCTCAATAATGCAAACAAATAAGACATATTTTCAAGCGAAGAGGCAAAACAATCATGGTTTTAGAATTCTTTAAGCAAATAAGTGATAATTCAGTTCTATGCATTGAGGTAAAGAAAGAAAGACTTGCATTTATATCATGCCTTTCAGGACCTCAGGATGTCCCAAAGCGCTTTGCAGCCAATGAAGTACTTTTTGAAGTGTAGCCACTGTTGTAATGTGGGAAAAGTGGCAGCCAATTTGCGCACAGCAAGCTCCCACAAACAGCAATGTGATAATGACCAGATAATGTGTTTTATCGATGTTGGTTGAGGGATAAATATTGGCCTAGGACACCGGGGAGAACTCCACTGCTCTTCTTCGAAATTGTGCCATGGGATCTTTTATGTCCACCTGAGAGGGCAAATGGGGCCTCAGTTTAACGTCTCATCCGAAGGTAGGCAGTCTTGTCGTAACTTTACAGTTTTAAATATGGAATTCTGAGCAATTCTGTGCATGCTTATATTGATAAAGCCTCAGATGCTTTAAATTTCACATAATTCCCCTTAAAATAAATGGCGAATAACAAAATGTAATTCATGGATAACCCGGGCAAACGTTCTGAAGGTTACAGGAATAGTTCTGATGAGATAAACACAAGGTAAAATATGGATGATTCATGGGATACCAGGGTTAGAGCGGAATCTGATTTTTACAGACTCTGACAGAAAGAGAATGGATTGAATCATTGTCCCAGGAGATTAAATCTGAGAGAAAAATGATTTCAGGCAAAGCACAGTTATGACTGGAGATAGGCTGGCACCAAAATTTATTATTGTGATCTGTTCCAGTACATTCATCATTCAGAATTTACTATTATAGGTCTAGTAGCATACCACTAAAATGCATTATAAACCTGTGAAATGGTTATGGATTTGAAGTCTTAAGATCAGGGTAGTGGAGGTCTTATAGTGGATATATGGTTGTTCTTGTGCAGTGTGTGCACCAGGACCAGTTCAAGTTACGATCGATGGTAATGTGTAATGTGCACTAAGACATGAAAAATGGAAGAAAAAAACCCACACACTACCCCAGAGCCTCTAAACACTTGTAACTGACTGGACAACACATAAATATGTGGAGATGGACCAGAGCAGTTGGATTTTTCACCATTTTAAGATGAACACTTGCTTCTGCACCTTTCTTTGAATCATACCATGCCCGAGGGTGAAATTGAAGGAGGTCCAAGGGTATTTGTAGATGCTGCACTTAACATATCAACCACCTGAAAGCAGCAATCAACCAAGCTCTAGAGAATCCTGAACTGTATAGTGCAAGTTGGAGGAAGCCATGCTTGAACTGGACAGTGCTCTGGGCAGGCCACCCTTTGAATATTGTGCTGAGCTCTGGCCACCAAGATGCAAGGGAGAAGATATTCCAGCCCTAGAGGTGGTTCATGAAGGGACAATGAAACTGATCCCTAGCATCAAGGGACTGAGCTATTTAGAAAGAACTGAAAAAACTTGAGATTTTCAACCTTTATAAGAGTCAATTCTTAGCACCTTCCTCTTCCTTAGCTACCTACTGCCTCTTGGCAAAATCATCTGCAAACATGGGGTCAGCATCAACATGTATGCAGATGACACTCAACGCTACCTCTCCATCACCTCTCTTGATCTCACTTTTGCCTCTGCTGCTTGTCCGACATCCAGTCTTGGATGAGCCGCACTTGCCTCCAGTCAAACATGAGAAGACTGAAGCCAATCTCTGCTCTCTCACGACTGACTCCATCCCCCGCCCAGACAGATGTCTCAGACTGAACCAGATGTTCGCAGCCTTGGTGTCCAGTTCAACCCCGAGCTGAATTTCTGACCCCAGATCCTTTCATTCATAAAGGCCGTCTACTTCCACCTCTGTAACATTCCATACCTCTATCCCTATCTCAGCCCATCTGCTGCTGAAACCTCCATACGTGCAATGGTCATCCCCAGACCTGATGACTCCAATTCTTCCCTGCTGGCCTCCCACCCCCCTCCACTCTACAGCATGTTAAGAACTCTGCTGCCCATATTCTATTCCACATCAAGTCCTGCTCACCTATCAACTCAGTCCTCGGTAAACACTCCCTCAAAGTTTTTGTTCTTATCTTGAAATTTCTCCATGGCCTCACCTGCCACCCATACAGTGCCCTGACCCTACAAACCTCCCCCCCCCCCCACCCCCCCCAAAAAAAACTTTCTATTCCTCTGACTTAGGCCTGCTGCACCTTCATCCCATCATTGGCAGCCATGCCATCTGTGTCCCACTCTCTGGAATTCCCCCCATAAAATTCTCTGCCCCCCCCCCCACCTCTCTCCTCCTTTAAAACTCTCCATAAAGCCCTTCTCTTTGGCCAAGCTTTTGCTCACCCCTCCTAATCCCTCTTTCTTAGGCACGGTATCCATTTTCAACCTGCCTTCTGTGAAGCACCTTGTGACATTTTTCAATGTTAAAGGTGCTTTAATAAATGAAATTTGTTGTTTGTTATTAAAAAGAGGCAACTGTAAGGGGAGCTCATGGAACTATACAAGATATTCAACAGTATAGAGAAGGTAAATCCATAACACTATTTCAAGCAGAACCATGACATTAGGACAAGTGAATACAGGTCACCAAGGTCTAGACGTGAATAGTGAATGAAGTTCGGAGGGTGATCTACAACAATGGAGCAATACTCCAGCAAAGAGTCACTGCCTTAAGGAAAGGAAGGGAAGGGAGAAAGTCGGAAAGAAGATTTTAAAAACTCACGAGTATTGTCGGCCAACATATTCACTTTGTTGCTTTTCCCCATCCGTTCTTATTAAAGAAAAAAGATGAGCAAAGGAATAAAAAATAGTCTACTTGTATATCATTGCTTAAATAATGAATCAGGAGAAAAAAATGTAAAATATAAGTCTTATGTTTGTGGTGCATAGGGTTGTGGAAAAAAAGAGTAATAGATTGAAAATATTTTGCCACATGTGGCCTTAGTTTTACTCCAGTTGCAACAGTATTTTGTGGGCAGAATGATTTAACTCATCAGATGTACAACATATGAAGAGGCTCTTTGAACTTTGCACTGAAGGATATGAGCAGGAGCTTCCAACTGTAGACGTGAGGGTGACGATCCAAGCTCGCACTGCTGGCGGAGAGCTTTGCCCGTTGGCTTGTGTCTATCAGAAAGCCTTGGGCATGGTGCTGCACGAGATTCTCTGCACATGGAACTGATCGGAGGGAACATCGTGGTCAGCATCGTGCCTTCGATTGTCCATTACCTACGGCCAGCTGGAAGGGCAGACTCGGAAAATTGGCTCTTCAGTGCTTGTAAAACCAGCCGCACAGAATAAACTGGGAATTTATTATTAGAAACAGCCAAAAATATGGGATTATCTCACCTTGTTTCTGAATGGATCAAAGCTGTTCCCAGCTATTTCCTCCCACATACTCTACTCATACATGTTTTATTGAAGTTTGTGTGTGTGTGTGTGTGTGTGTGTGTCTCTCAGGAATTACATTTTGTTGAAAGCAGAGTCATGTTTTGTGATGCTTCAATAAGAAGATATATCATTACACTCTCACTGCTGGCCTCCCATCTTCCATCATCAATAAAGGAGGTGGGGGAGGGGATTTTAATTGAGAGTGGGTTTCGGTCGCGCAGGGTTAGTGCGAGTGTCAAACCCTCCCCACCTCCCACCGACGGCATCAATTTGAGGCTATTTTAACTCCAGTACCTCATTTACACCCTGCTGGCTGGTTGCCCACCTGAAACAGGTGAAAAAATGTAGCTGACTAGCTGCTGGAAGGTGAAGCTCAGGTGGCCTGCAGGTTGCCCACCAGCACTCAAGTAAGTCGCAGGTGGAGGTGGGTGGGGTGGGGTGGAGGGGGCAGCCTGGGGCAGGAGAGGCCCAGATTCTCCTTGTGGGGCCCGGAGGAGCACTCCTGCTCAGCCTGCATTTGAAATGCTTTGGTGGTCCTAATGACAATCATTTGGGCCTAATGACATGATACGACCCTGATCTGCATGTATTAATGAAGCTGCTGTCTTAGCCACCTAAAGAAGAGCCCAGTTAAAGTGGTGGTGGGCAGGAATGGAGCGAGGCGGTAAGTTTTCAGAGGCCATTTAAACTGTGCAGATGCCCCTTCCCACTGGGTGGGGTCGATTAAAATTTCCGCCGCTGATGGTGCACGTGGAGCGTACATATTTTTATTTTGAAATACTACAATGCGTGTGTTGGCACATCTTGTATTTATGTTTTTGAACTGCTCTTGCTAACTGAAGAGCCGTTGCACCATAGCCTGTTAAATTTCTCAGAGCAGTACCACAGCTGGAATAGCCTAAAGGCATACGGAAGATTTCGTTGATCCTTCTGGTCTTCATAATTGCTCACTTAGCTCTCATGCAGACTTCATTATAAACCCAACCAATTCTGATACAGATAATTTAGTGCATGGAATCTGAACGACAGCCATGTTTGACTGAATACCTCACAAAGCTGATACACCCGTCTTTCGGATGAGGTGTTAATCCGAGGCTCCATCTGCCCTCTCAGGTGGAGGTAAAAGAATCATGTAACACTATTTCGAAGAAGAGCAGTAGAGTTCTCCCCTGTGTCTTGCCCAATATTTATCCCTTAACTAACATCACTAAAGAATCAGATTATCTGGCCATTATCACATTCCTGTTTGAGGGAGCTTGCTGTGCGCAAATTGGCTGCCGCGTTTCATACATTACAACAATGTAAGTACACTTCAAAAGTGCTTAATTCACTGTAAAGCACTTTGGGACGTCCTGAGGTTGTGAAAAGCACAGTGTAAATGCAAGATATTTTTTTTTATATAGCATCTCACCATTTTATTCCAGCTCTACCTATATTTTCTCAATTTTGACTGAGAGTTTAGTTGATGAAATTTTCACTATTCAAAATCTACCACAATTGAATGACAGTTTGAATGCGAGGAAGTCAGGTGTAAGAATGAAACATGGACATCAACTGTTGTCTGTAAGTCAGTGCTCCTTGTGGTTTCATTTTGGGACCAGTTTCAGTCATGTACACAAGTACTTTTTCTTGATATTAGGTGGCAGCATTTTTGGATTTTTTTTTTGGTTGTTAATGGAAATGTTTTTCTGATAAGTTACAAACATGACTGATTTTGGAAAACGTTTTGTGAGGAAGTTAGAAAATAAAGCAAAAGTTGTAGATAGTAAATAAAGAGAATCATGGAGTCATAGAATCATAAAATCTTACAGCACTAAAGGAGGCCATTCGGCCCATCATGCCAGTGCCGGCTCTTTGAAAGAGCTGTCCAATTAGTCCAGCTCCCTTGCTCTCTCCCTGTTGCCCTGCAAATGTTTCCTTTTCAAGTATTTATCCAATTTCTTTTTGAAAGTTATTATTGAATCTGCTTCCACCACCCTTTCAGGCAGTGCATTCCAGATCATAACAACTCGCTGAGTAAAAAAAAATTCTCCTCATCTCCCCCTCTGGTTCTTTTGCCAATTATCTTAAATCTGTGTCCTCGGTTACCGACCCTCCTGCCAGTGGAAACAGTTACTTCTTATTTACTCTATCAAAACCTGTCATAATTTTGAACTCTTCCTAATCAGAGCATAAGAAAACAGAAAAAAATTAAGGAATGTTTGATTTATGAAACTGTTTTAACTGTTAAAAGTACATCTTGAAGTTATTAAAATAATGCCTTGGTGGCATTGTATTTAGACTCTCATTCAGTTGCCATTTCTCAAACCCCAGTCAATCTTCATCGTCTGGCGACTGAATTGGGGTGCCTGGATGATGGGATGTTCCCATCTTGTTCAAGTGCACCTCCTAGATTAACAGTCGAGTTTTATTGATCTGACCGTGTCCACGGTTTAGCCTGCTCAGTCTCCATGACCGAGTAATGATGACATCCACTTGTCTTTTAGTTCTGACATTTTGCTCCTAGTTAAAATGTTTGACTTATCATTCATTGTGTTATTTCCTTACCCACAGAGTGACCTGTGGTCATTGGGAATTACAGCTATTGAAATGGCAGAAGGAGCTCCTCGTAAGTAGCTTTTATCGGGTTGCATTTAACGGCTGGTGGGCAATTAAGGGTTTGTGCGTAATAAAACTTATTCTTGGCTGTTTTCACTGATTTTAATAATTTGTATCCATATGTATGCCAGTGGTACTTATAGATTTTTGAATTACTTGTAAGACTGGAAAAGTCATTGACCATGTTTGTTGTTCCTTGACTAATAAAATCCATCTCTTTATCTTTTCTCTTCCAGCGCTCTGTGATATGCATCCGATGAGAGCACTTTTCCTCATTCCACGAAATTCTCCCCCCAAATTGAAATCAAAAAAATGGTAAGAAAGTGTGATAGAGAACGAATATTACTTTGGAGTAGAAATGAATCATATGTTGTTAATGGGGCATAATCTTAAAATTAGAGCTAGGCCATTCAGGGGTGATGTCAGGAAGCACTTCTTCACACAAAGGGGAGTGGAAATCTCTAACCCTGTCCCCAAAAAGCTGTTGAGGCTCGGGGTCAATTGAAAATGTCAAAACTGAGATTAATAGATTTTTGCTCGGCAAGGGTATTAAGGGCTACGGAACCAAGGCAGGTAAGCGGAGTTAAGATATAAATCAGCCATGATCTAATTGAATGGCGGAATAGGTTCGAGGGGCTGACTGGCCTACTCCTGTTCCTACATTCCGATAGTGAATTGTGGACTAGCTGAAAAGCACCCAAACTGCTATTCTGGCCCAAGAAAAGAAGTAAGCCAAATCCCTGACAATACATTGTGGGTTATAAGTGTGGGGAGGATTAACATATCCCTCTGAAATTCTTTCCTCTGCTACTTTAGTGACGGTATTCACCCATTTATTATAAAATGGGTTAAAACCTCCGCTGGAATAATGGAAAGCAAGTTTAGCCAAATACATTAAGCATTCTTGCACTCATATCCAATAGCACCATTTCGTGGCCAAATGATTTTCTAATACAAAATATTTTTTTCTATCCCCATTGTTTTTTTAAAAATATTTTGTGCTCTTCAGGGTAATGGATTATAGTTCTGAGGAATGGGACACTTTCCATTTTTGGATACCTAGCATTGGCATCAAGCACGCACAGGCCCGACATAACATGGTTAGATGCTCTGACCCAACTATGTATCTCAGTCCCAGGCTCAGAAGAGCACCTCTTATTGCATCTTTCTTTTTCCTATTCCTGCCATCCTATGGCCTGAGATAGCCAATTTAGTGCCAAATTTGAGTTAATTCTGTGTGTTGAGCCTGGACGAACTTCGAACTGAAATGATTTCAAATAGGAGCCTTTCAATCAGTGGAGAAGACTTTCACCCCATCAGTTTGGGCCAAATTTGAACTTAGATCCCAAGGGTGAAAGTTCAGTGCCTAACCCATTGCCCCTCTCAGTCTTCATCCAATTAAACCTTTAGTTCTAACGTTGGAAAAGAGTTATTAGTGACTGGCTACAAACCATACAAAAGAAGTTTGACTGATTCCAGGGGTTATTTTTCATGTAACTTGGAAAAATATACCTTTTAAGTGTCAGCTTGGATCAGTTAGCAACATGGTTACTTTTGTGTTCAATGGTTGGGGTTTCAAGCCCAACTCCAGGACTTGAACGCATGACCTAGGCTGACATGTAATTGGAGCACTGAGCAAATGCTGCACTGTTGGAGGTGCCGTCTTTCAGAGGAGATCTTAAACCAAGGTGCCGTCTGCCTGTTCAGACAGACAGAAAAGATCCCATTAGAAGAAGAGCAGGGACATCTCCTGGTGTCCTAACCAACTTTCCTCCCTCAGTCAACACCACCAAAAAAAACCCACATTAACTGTCCATTCATCTTATTTGCTGGGTCCTTGTGTGTAATTGGATGCTGCGATTGCTTGGATAGCAATAATGACTACATTTTAAAACTTATTCGGTGGGTGTAAAGCATTTTGAAACATCCTGAACACATACTAAGGCATTTATATAAATGTAGGTTCTTTGCTTTTTTTTGTATAATTTTACCAATTACCCAAGCCTGACTTTTCTGATGATGCACTTTTTTTTTACTGAAACAACTGTAGAATAGTTTTCTTGAAATAAATAGTTCTTTTGAGCTATTACTTATCTTCAAGAAAGGTCATTGCTGCTGAATTTGAAGCAGGAAGTTGTTCATCGATGTGTTATTTGTTCTTACAATTACGGGCAGCTGAAACCAGTTACTATCTCAGGTTCCTCAATTGCAACCAATACGTCAGTGACATATTGAAAATGCAACTAATTAGTCACTGCTCAGCTTTAATACCTGCACTGCATTTTACATTTTACAGTCTGGTGTCACATCTGTTGAAAAGTCTAAATTCATTGTAAGTAAGAAGACAATAATGGGTGAGGTTCAAAGTGCAAAGCTGCTTCATGACTAGGGGTGCACTTGAAGTGAGGCATGATGGATAAAATTTTGTTTGCCTCTGATGTGCAATGTCATAGCCTGACTGAAAACCTACAAAGCTTCTCACACGTGGTGAAACCATTTATTTGGAATGGTGTGCTTCAGCTGATACACCCCTTTTCAGGAATAATTCCTTCATCCTATCCAATTTGTTTATTTACAATTATCTGCTTACAGTCCCGATTTAGTCAGAAGAGCACAACAGTCTGCAGTGCAGGTATTTCTATGATCCCTGTTAAATCGGCTTTCTGTCAGCCTTAGGTGTCAGCCGTGGCTTAATGGGTAGCACTCTCGCCTCTGAGTCAGAAGGTCGTGAGTTCTAGTCCCACTCCAGCGACTTGAGTACAAAATCTGGGCTGACACTCCAGTCCCACAGTGAGGGAGCACTGTCAGAGGTGTTATGTTTCAAAAGGCCCCTTCTGTCCTCTTAGGTGGACCTAAAAGATCCCGTAGCACTATTTCAAAGAAGATCATGGGAGTTCTGCCTGGTGTCCTGGCCAATATTTATGCCTCAAGCAAGATCACTAAATAGATTATCTGGCCATTATCAAATTGCTGTTTGTGGGACCTTGCTGTGCACAAATTGGCTGCTGTGTTTCCTGCATTACAACAGGGACCACACTTCAAGAAAGTACTTAATTAACTGTAAAGTACTTTGGGAGGTCCTGAGGTCATGAAAACTGCTATATAAACGCAAGTCTTTCTTTCTTGTCTTAGCCGATGAGCAATGCACTTTTTGAGGCTGCTTAAATCACACTTCCCTTTTTACTATCATCTTCAGCTTCTGTAAAGATGCTGAGGTACAAAATAGGCCATGCTTCCTCTTTTGAAAATGTAATTAGAGTATTGTAATTTCAAGGAGATAGTTTGCCTTGGGGAAATTTTTATGCCTGAGTCTTTCTCTTAATGATTTTTTTTAATTACTGTAGCATTTTTTATAGTTATGAATAATAAACTTTGGAACTAGACTAATCTAAATTTAGAAGTTTAAGATGATGTGCAGATTTATAGTATTAATTATGCAGTGCTGCACTTTTCAGGATAGTCATTTTTTCGTGACTTTAATAAGAAACCTGAATTAAGTCATGGGTTTCAACTCTCAAATGTGATTTAGACTGAGATTTATACTTTTATATATTTATACAAGAATTTTCTCTGACAAAAATAAACCTTGTCAGATAACATGACAAAATATTAAAGTCTGCAAGATAGTGTCAGCAATTTTATCATTCAAATGCTTGAAGAGTTCGTAACAAATGCTTTTTCCCACCGTTTTAACAGAGATATCGAGCTGCTTATTTTAAATAAGTCAATATCTGCATTAAACTAACAAAGAGAGGAGTTTGAAACAAATGTGTTCAGTGTTCACACCATAACATCACTCACGGTCATTTCTATACAAGGATGGGAACATTGGAACAGGAGTAGTCCATTCAGCCCCTCGAGCCTGCTCCGCCATACAGTTAGATCATAGCTGATCTGTAGCTCAACTCCATTTACCCGCCTTAGCTCCATATCCCTTGATACCCTTACCCAACAAAAATCTATCAATCTCCATCTTGAAAGTTCCCAATTGTCCCCCAGCATCCGCGCCCTTCTGGTGGAGAGAGTTCCAGATTTCTACTACCCTTTGTGTGAAAAAGTGCTTCCTGGTTTCCCTCCTAAAAGGCCTGGCTCTACTTTTAAGGTTCTGTCTCCCTCATTCTTGATTTCCCCACCAGAGGAAATAGTTTTTCTGTATCTACCCTATCGAATCATTTTTACATTTTAATCACCTCGATCAGGTCACCCCTCGATCTTCTATACTCAAGGAATACGAGCCAAGTTTATGCAACCTGTCCTCATAAGCCTCAGTATCATTCTTATGTCACAATGTAATTACAGTACCATGAGAGTGGGCCTGATCTTTTGGACAGTGTCCAAATTGAGATTGCACCATGTGTGATAGCAAAGATGCTAAAAGAACCAAAAAGGCTTCTTTCTCAGACAATCTCTGAACATTGATTGCACTTTCAGGACCAAAACAGGATTTTCTGGTCAGATGGAAATCCAGTTATTGTACAGTTATTCAAAGAGTTTTCATTTGATGGCATTGCTCCTGAAAGGGCCATCATAAAAAAGGAATTCCAACAATCAGTGACAAGAATGCATTGCATCCAGAAAACAATCCTGCATTCCTGAAAACTGAAGATAACAATAAGTTAACAATAACAATAAGTACTTGCTGACCTACCTTGGTCTCGATTTTACAATTCTCATCCTTATGTTCAAATCCCTCCATGGCCTTGCCCCTCCCTATCTCAGTAACCTCCTCCAGCCCTACAACCCTCCGAGATCTCTGCGCTCCTCCAATTCTGGCCTCTTACACGTCCCCAATTTTCATCGCTCCACCCTTGGCAGTCATGCCTTCAGCTGCCTAGGCCCTAAGCTCTGGAATTGCCTCCCTAAACCTCTCCACCTCTCTACCCCTCTTTCTTCCTTTAAGTTGCTCCTCAAAACCTACCTCTTTGACCAAGTGTCCTAATATCTCTTTATGTGGCTCATCATCAAATTTTGTCTGAAAACGCTCCTGTTACATTGAAGGCACTATATAAATGTGAGTTGTTGTTGTTGTTGTTGTTATATTGGAGATGTTCACTGATTGATGCTGAAACCATATTTCAAATTGTATCCCAGTTGGGACACAAGATGCTTGCATTTTAAAATATGGTCTTGCATCTTGTATCCCAACGGAAGCTCGAGGAACAGCATCTCATCTTACAACCTTCCAGACTCAACATCGATTTCAACAACTTCAGATCATAACCACTGCTCCCATTTTTTTGGTTAGCAGGTGCTGGTAACGGTTCTGTTGTTGCCATTTACCGCTCTCTCGGCTCACCTTTTGTTTCCTTACTTGCCCCATTACCACCCATTTTTGCCTTGCACCATCATCCCTTTTGTCATTTAATCACTCCTGCCCTCCACCCTACCACAGACCTTCCCTTTTGTTCTTTCCTCCCCTCCTCCCTGCCCGCCCCCCACTTCTTTCCCTACCTCTGTACTTGCTTATCAACTGTTAAACCTCTAACTTCTTCCAGTTCTGATGAAAGGCCATCGATTTGAAACGTTAACTCTGTTTCTCTCTCCACGGATGCTGCCTGACCTGCCGAGTATTTCCAGCATTTTCCGTTTTTAATTTTAGATTTCCAGCATCCGCAGTATTTTGCTTTTGTCCCAACAAATGTTGCTGGACTGACAACTCTCCTACCTCACTCATGCTATTGCTGTCTTTCTTTATCTCCTGACATTGACAGGATTGATGTTGGGTGTCCATTAATTGAAAGCTGATTCTCACTTGGCATTTGAATCTGCTTGTAATTTGAACATCTAGGTTCATGTGTTCTTTAGTTTCTTCCATTAAAATACCTTACTTTGCTCGCCCTTATTTTGTCACAAAGAACTTGTGAGCTGCACACTTTGGTGCCTTGTGTGGCAGCAAGGCAATGCAGTTGTTAGATTCCATCCATGGTTTTCTCTGAAAATTGTATCTGGGTTTCCTTTATCTAAAGAACTTGAAGGTTTATCTTGTATCATATGTTTGTTCCATTGAAAGGAAGTACCACATTCTTGCTGTAAAGAAAGCGTTAGCTTTCTGCGTAAATAAAACCAAAATTTCATACCAAACTGACCAATCATTTCTTTTTTATGGGAACAAAACTTTGGATAAACTCACTAGAGAACTTTGGGACACTCCTATTTATTTACAGAGGTTGAACAAATGAGGAAGAATGATAGATTGCTACTGTGACTGGGTCTTTATTGTTCTTCATTGTGCATTCTCCATACATCCTCTTCAGAGTCACGTGCTCAACATGTAAAACCTGGTACTATAATCATCAGGGTGACCTGCTCCTTGTAATCTCAAGAGCATATCTGAGCTTTGGAGCATTTTGCCTTACAGCTGCAGGAACTAACTGGAAGATGCACCTCAAAGCATAGATGGAAACCTCTTGTCAGTGCTTGAGGAGATGGATGGGTGGATGGGAGAAGTGTGTACGAATGAAGAAAACCCAACCAGTCTATCTTCATCATTCTGGACTTTTCCACACTTTACAGAGGCATACCAAATTAGTACGCATTAGGAGACCAGAGGCCTTTTCTTAGCATGGTGTGAGAGGATAGATTTGTTAAAAGACAAGCGTTAATGAGTAACCGGATCCAATGGATTGTATTTTGTGAACATGTGAGGGTTGATCCACATGAGGTCCTTATAAATGATATCAGTCAGGGCCTGGTTGAGAAATGCCTATGATGAGAGACTGAGTGGAGTGGCCTTTGACCTGGCCGTTGGATTTCCTACCCACAAGAAGGTGACAGTGGAAGATGTTCTCAACTAAACATTGAGAAATTTTTGTTTGGTCAATGGTTCCCCTTAGGTATTTGAGAAGGCAAGTAACTATTGGGACTTGCAGAAGTCCTTCATATATTTGACATAATAATGCCATTATCACTCAACCTTACTTATTTTGTTTTAGGTCGAAGAAATTTATTAATTTTGTAGAAAGTTGCCTGGTGAAGAACTACTTGCATCGACCCTCCACTGAGATCCTGTTAAAACATTCGTTCATCCGCGATCAGCAGAACGACCGGCAAGTTCGCATTATGCTCAGAGATCATATAGACAGAACCAGGAAAAAGAAGGGTGAGAAAGGTACCCAACTCCTCATGTTCTTGTACCCATTGTTACTGATTGACCATTATAGTTGTCATTTTCTGGCTTTGTCCAGCACATTTTGTAAATTCGGGCACGGCAATTTGTCAGAAAGCTGTACACAGCCTGAGTTATCAGCAAGAAAGGCTCCAAATTGACAGCAAAGTTGAAACATTACACCTTCATAGATCTGATCTTTGACCCTCGTGGAATTTGCGCAGTAGCGTGGCATTGATTGAAAGAGATGTCCGCTCATCGGTTTCAAAATTATTGGGCCGAATTTTGCCATAAAAATAACGGTGAGGTTAACAGCGGTCACCGTTACTCATGGGCAAATTGGATAGTAACTTCCAGTGACCGCACAATGCACAATTAAACGCGGAAATCCGGAAGTTGCTGGCCGAGATGTGATGCTCCTCCAAAAGCTGCGCAAAAATGGCATCTCGCCAGCTGACTCGCCATTCAAATGTATTGAACAAAATTGGCTTGACGACAGAAGACAGAGGGTGGTTGTAGAGGGTTGTTTTTCAAACTGGATGCCTGTGTCCAGCGGTGTGCCTCAGGGATCGGTGCTGGGTCCGCTGTTATTTGTTATTTATATTAATGATTTGGATGAGAATTTAGGAGGCATGGTTAGTAAGTTTGCAGATGACACCAAGATTGGTGGCATTGTGGACAGTGAAGAAGGTTATCTCGGATTGCAACGGGATCTTGATAAATTGGGCCAGTGGGCCGATGAATGGCAGATGGAGGTTAATTTAGATAAATGTGAGGTGATGCATTTTGGTAGATCGAATCGGGCCAGGACCTACTCCGTTAATGGTAGGGCGTTGGGGAGAGTTATAGAACAAAGAGATCTAGGAGTACAGGTTCATAGCTCCTTGAAAGTGGAGTCACAGGTGGATAGGGTGGTGAAGAAGGCATTTGGCATGCTTGGTTTCATTGGTCAGAACATTGAATACAGGAGTTGGGATGTCTTGTTGAAGTTGTACAGGGCATTGGTGAGGCCACACTTGGAATACTGTGTACAGTTCTGGTCACCCTATTATAGAAAGGATATTATTAAACTAGAAAGAGTGCAGAAAAGATTTACTAGGATGCTACCGGGACTTGATGGTTTGACTTATAGGGAGAGGTTAGACAGACTGGGACTTTTTTCCCTGGAGAGTAGGAGGTTTAGGGGTGATCTTATAGAAGTCTATAAAATAATGAGGGGCATAGATAAGGTAGATAGTCAAAATCTTTTCCCAAAGGTAGGAGAGTCTATAACGAGGGGGCATAGATTTAAGGTGAGAGGGGAGAGATACAAAAGGGTCCAGAGGGGCAATTTTTTCACTCAAAGGGTGGTGAGTGTCTGGAACGAGCTGCCAGAGGCAGTAGTAGAGGCGGGTACAATTTTGTCTTTTAAAAAGCATTTGGACAGTTACATGGGTAAGATGGGTATAGAGGGATATGGGCCAAGTGCAGGCAATTGGGACTAGCTTGGTGGTATAAACTGGGCGACATGGACATGTTGGGCCGAAGGGCCTGTTTCCATGTTGTAACTTCTATGATTCTATGATTCTATGAACGGGGTGAAGTTCCTGTACTGACCTCGTCGATATGGACTAAACTCGCCACAAAAGACTAAGTCAAGTCACTTCAAGTACCCTTTTAACGCGTGGTAAATCTTAATTACTGTCAAACAACCTCTCTAACACTGAAAATTAACTATTACAAGCGTGGAGTCTTATTTCTTCAGGTTTTAATGCTTGTTGGTCATTAAAAGAAAGTAATATTTTTTTACTTTTTCTTTTTGTCTCTTTTATCTCCGTCTCTTTCATTCATCTTTCTTACCCTTGGTTTATTTCGCTTTCTGTACCTGATTTGACATTGAATTCATTATTCTAACTTATACTTCCTGGTTCTGACTCTGCGCTGCTATTAACGATACTTCAATCTGATTGGTCTAGGAGATACTGAGGGTTAAATTGGTTAACCCCCGAAACCGGGCACGGGTATCGCGATCCGCGATTAACCCACGCCCAGTGCTTCCGTCGCAGGCAGGATGAGGCATTCGTCCGGCTTGAACACTCACCTCAGCCAAGTGTTAAAAAGCTGTGTCCAAATGACGATTCAAGGACATTCGAACTTTCCACCAGCAGGGGGAGCCCGAATCTCTTAAAGGCAGACTGTCTTTCTGACAGCCAGACAAAATCTCTTAAAGGTGGCCAGTACCCGTAATTCGCCAAAGTAACAATCTGCTGTCTGAACGGAAATCAGACATCGTACACGTAAAACACAGATGCAGGTCCCGTCCCTATGTTTACAAACTGTTGAGTTATTTTAAAACATTGAATAAAGGTTGTGCACCACTAAATCCCCCATCCTCCAATCTGCATACCAGACCTCACCTCAGATGTAGGCCATCATGTCCAGGGGATTTGTCGGCTTTTAGTCCCATTAATTTCTCCAGTACTTTTTCTTTACTAATATTAATTACTTTAAGTTCCTTAGTGTCATTAGACCCTTGATTCCTCACTGTTTCTGGTATGTTTTTTGTGTCTTCTACTACGAAGTCAGATACAAAATATTTCTTAACGTCTCTGCCATTTCCTTATTCCCCATTATACTTTCTCCTGTCTCAGCGTCTAAGGGACCCACGTTTCCTTTCGCTACTCTCTTCCTTTTTACATACTTGTAGAAGCTCTTACAATCTGTTTTTTATATTTCTTGCTGGTTTACTCTCATATTCTATTTTCTCTCTATCAACTTTTTGGTCATCCTCTGCTGGTTTCCAAAACTCTCCCAATCCTCAGGCTTACTACTCTTCGTGGCAACATTATAAGCCTCTTCTTTTAAACTAATACTCTCCTTAACTTTTTTAGTTAGCCATGGATCGATCACTTTTCCTGTGGAGTTTTTATTCCTCAATGGAATGTATGTTCGTTGAGAATTATGAAATATTTCTTTAAATGTTCGCCATTGCTTATCTACCATCACATCTTTTAATCTAATTTCCCAATCAACCTTAGCCAACTTGCCCCTTATACCTATGTAATTGGCTTTGTTTAAGTTTAAGACACTAGTTTCGAACTTAATTACGTCACTCTCAAACTCAATATGAAATTCTTTAATATTATGATCACTCTTCTCCAGAGGATCCCTTACTATAAGATTACCAATTAAGCCTTTCTCATTACACAAGACAAGTTCTAAAATAGCCTGTGCCCTGGTTGGTTGCACAATGTATTGTTGTAGGAAACTGTCTCGAATGCATTCCGTGAACTCGCCCTCCAAACTATTTTTGCCAATTTGATTTGTCCAGTCTATATGAAGATTAAAGTCCCCCACGATTACTGCATTACCTTTGTTACAAGCTCCTATTATTTCTTGATTAATACTCTGTCCAACAGTATAACTACTGTTTGGGGGCCTATGAACTACTCCCACCAGTGTTTTCTGCCCCTTGTTATTTCTTATCTCCACCCACACTGATTCTACTTCCTGATCTTCTGAGCCAAGATCCTTTCTCACCATTGTCCTTATGTCATCCTTTATTATCAGGGTTACACCCCCACCTCCTTTTCCATTTTGTCTGTCTTTTCGAAAAGTCAAGTGCCCTGGAATATTTAGTCCCCAACCTTGGTCACCTTGCAACCACGTCTCAGTAATGGCTATTAGATTAAACCCATTTATCTCTATTTGTGTCATTAATTTGTTTATCTTATTAAGAATGCTTTGTGCATTCAGGTAAAGCAATTTTAACTTTTTACTATTTTTCCCTGATGCACTATTACCGTGAAACTCTGAGGGGGTTAAATTCGATTAGGCCGGAAACCAGGTGCGGGTACCGCGATCCGTGATGAACCCGCGCCTGGTGTTTCCTGCGCAGGCAGGATGAGACATTCGTCCGGCCTGAACACTTACCTGCAAGCAGCATTAAAAACCTGGCCTGGACACGAGGATTCAAGGACATTTGCGCTTTCCACCTGCAGGGGAGCCCAAATCTCTTAAAGGGAGGCTGTTTCTCTGACAGGCAGCCAAAATCTCTTAAAGGTAGCCGGTATCAGTTATTTGTTGAAAGTAACAGTCTACTGTCTGCACGGAGTCTTAACGGAGATCAGACATCACACAGGTAAAACACAGATGCAGGTCCCGCCCCCATGTATACAAACGAATGAGTTATGTTAAAACATTGAATAAAGGTTGCGCACTACTAAATCCCACATCCTCCAATCTGCATGCCAGACCGCACCAATCTGCCCGCCCGTGTTGGTACCAGGCCTGCGAGAGTGTGTACACCAAGGTTCTCTGCTGATGCACTAGAGACTTGGTGCAAGAGGGGAGCAAGAGGCCCTCCAGACATATGCCCTAAAGGCAGTGGGAGGCAGCAGGGGACGCAGTCAATGCCAGGCGCAGTACTTGTTAATGGGACTTTTGAAAATGATCCTTTGTCGCAAAATGTGCACAATCATTGAACAAAATTAATATAGTTCTCACTGTACGCAAAATCAGATTCGGCTTCCAATTGTTTATTATTCTGGGGATTATCTTGTACTATTGGAGGATGATGGCCCTGAAATTATACTGTAAGGTACAAACGTTTTACTCCATCATCCAAAATTCCTCGCCTCTAATTTAGGAGAGAGATTAACCTGTGTAAGATAAGTGGGTTAACGGCTTTGCTGAAAGAGCGGTCAAAGAAATTTCAGACAAATGGGTTAAGCCTTCCTACATGACTACCCTGCAGTGTTATTTCCAGGCTGATGAACTTTCCCTCTTCAAACATTTCTCAAACCTTCTTTTGTTTTTTTTTAAACTTTAACTCGTTTTTCTTTTTAGTTGGGTGACCCAGTAAGAGGTATGGAATCAGACAATGGCAGATGGTGATCCAAGATGTTGAGCTCAGTCTAAAATAAGAACTTCAGAAATAAGGAAGTAAATTACTAGCTTTGAAAGCGTTCAGCCAAATTTGTAACACATTTATTCTCTGACTAGATATTCATGTTCAAATTCTTTTTGTCGAAATTAAGTTCAGGTCTATCACTACACCACTGTTTCCTCAGATGTAGCAGAAACCTACTTATTTCTGGAGATATCACAACAACAATAACTTGCATTGATATATCACCTTTGACATAGAAGAATGTCGCAAGGTGCTTCACAGGAGTGTAATCAGACAAAAATCGACACCGAGCCTAACAAAGCTTGGTCAAAGGGATGGATTTAAAGGCGGGTTTTAAAAGAGACGAGGGAGGTGCAAAGGTGGAGAGGGTTAGGGAGGGAATTTCAGAGCTAAGAGGGTAGATGGCTGAAGGCACGGCCACCTGTGGTGGGGTGAAGGGAGTGGGGTATGCATAAGAGGCCAGAATTTTAGTTCACGAGAGAGATAAGGATGAGGAAAGCTATCTGGAACATCCTGAAACTCATTCACGCTAAAAGAACCTGCAATTCCCCCATCACTGCATCTATTGTCCTATCTAGAAGTCCATTGCAGGTGTTGATGAATAATTTCATGACATCAGTCCTAAATTTGTCTTTTGTTAGTAAGAACTTATGGTTCTTGTCCTGCTGTCAAGGTTTATCTTGAAGTAGTGCTCTGGATTGACCTTTCCCATACTGCTGACTACCTTATGCACTATACAAGGCATCCTATCAAGGAATGAATATTACAAGTTTTTGCAATCTTTCCTGATAACTCAATCCTCTGATACTGAATTCAGCTGCATGACTCTCCCTTGTCTTGGTTAAAACCAGACAGATTACTCAAGGTGCGGACTGACCCGAGCTCTGTACAAATCTAGTCCCCCAACTTTTATTCTATTGATTTTGCTACATAGTCCAGCATTCTATTTGTTTAGTTGATTGCTGCTCGGCAGTGACTGGACATGTTGAGTTATCGAGTCTACTAATTCTCCCATATCGATTTCAACTTCACCCTCAGCTATTTTAACACCATTTATGAAATGCATTTGCAGCCCATTTTTTTTTGTTCCTGTGTGCAGATTGAATTTCATCTGCCAGTAGCTATTCATTTACCTACTTTATGAAATGACTTTTCACATCTTTGGCTGCCTCTTCATATTCACCTGTCCTCCCTAACTTGGCATCACCTGCTCCAAAACACAAGTAGTTTACAACAGATTGGAGAACAGCTAGCACAGCTTATTAAAGCCTAGACTTAATTTAAAAGAAGAATTAGTTGCAGTTTCTGGAGGAACAATCATGCAGTGGTCCCTCTACTGAACATGAGCTTCATCATTATCCCTTCTCATTAATAGAGGAAACAGAGTATGAATACAGTGGAAGTGAAGAAGATGAAGATGGATTGAATGAAGATGAAGGAGAGCCAAGGTAAATTGTTTTTTTTTTCTTTTCAAATATATATCCAATTCTCCTTTGAAAGTTACTATTGAATCTGCTTCCACCACCCTTTCAGCCAGTGCCTTCCAGTAGATCTTAATTTGGTCTGATATTGGTGCATGAGTGCAGGAAGACCCCAATAATTCAGTTGAATTGTGTATCCTGGCCTTCCATGTGCAATTATTCTTTGTTTTTGGTGGTGTTGTTTGAGGGAGAAATGTTGCCCAGGATGTGATGTAATGAGAAAGCTGTGCCATAATTGTCTTTTTTTTAAACCAATTTGGTTTTGAGACTGTTGGTTTGTAAATGTTGAGTGGAGATAATTTCATGTTTAATTCACTTTAAACAGTCTTCCCATTAACTTAGACAAGTAGGCCATGATACTGAAACGATACTTCAGCAATACGGAATCTGTCCCGGGAAAAAAGCAAATTTAGATTTCAGTTGGTCCGATGTTGGTGCAGGAGTGCAGGAATCCCCCAAGAATTGAGTTCAATTGTGTTCTCTGTCCTTCTGTTTGCTGTTATTCTTTGTGGTACAATTAGCAGGAATATGGCTCACAAACAAGAACAGGCAGGATCGAAGGAAAGAACTTGCATTTATTTGGGAACTTATACAGTACATGAAAGGAGAAATATAAATGCAATTTTGTCTGTCTATCTTTATGTGTTTCCTTAATTCTTATCACATCCTCAGGTTGTCCCATAATGTTTCACAGACAATTAATTACTTTTTGAAATGCAGTCACAGAATTTTTATGTAGGCAAATGCGGCAGCCAATCTGTTTAAATGAGTTGAATGCTCAGTTAATTTCATCGAATCATACAATTATACAACACGGAAGGAAGCCACTCGGCCCATCGTGTCTGTGCCGGCTCTTTGAAAGAGCTATAAAATTAGTCCCACTCCCCTGTTCTTTCCTCATAGCTCTGCAATTTTTTCCTTTTCAAGTATCTGACCAATTCCCTTTTGAATGTTACTATTGAATCTGCTTCCACCGCTCTTTCAGCCAGTGCCTTCCAGTAGATTTCAATTTGGTCTGATATTGGTGCATGAGTGCAGGAAGACCTCAATAATTTAGTTGAATTGTGTTTCCTGTCCTTCCGTGTGGTGCTGTTCTTTGTTTTTGGTGGTATTGGTTGAGGGAGAAATGTTGACCAGGAAGCTGTGCCACAATAAAAAAAAGCCAAAGGCTAAATTTATTCCCTTTGGGAGAGATCTTCTCTCTTTGACGCTATAGGAGTTTGAAAAAAATCATGACCATTTCATTTTTGCAAAAATCAAACAATTGTTTTTCAAAAAAAAAATGATTAAAGGAAATCTGGGGTGAGATGGCTCCTGACCCGGCCAGTGGCCATTCTTAGCCAGCACATCTTCCAACATGGCAGCTAGTTGATACAGAGAGGCTCATCCCATTTTTACAAATAGAATTTATATTGGTATTTATTAATTACAGTTAGGAGTTTTTGGCTATATGCATTCTACGTGACCTTGTTAAAAATCATGGTGTTGTTAATAAGATCCTGGTGATGGTGCTCAGAAATGTTACCAAAGGGAAGCCTCCAATGGCAAAACAGGTGAGCTCAGTTTGGCCAGACAAAGGATGGGGAAATTGCCCTTAGTTCCAGGTCCTGATTGCTATCCAGAAACATAGAGTCATACAGTACAGATGGAGGCCATTCGGCTCATCGTGCCTGTGCCGGCTCTTTGAAAGAGCATCGAATTAGTCCCACTTCCCTGCCCTTTCCCCATAGCAATGCAACTTTTTCCCCTTCAAGTATTTATCGAATTCCCTTTTGAAAGCCACTATTGAATCTGCTTCCCTTTCCTTTCAGACAGTGCATTCCAGATCATCACAACTCTCTGCCTAAAAAAAATTCTCCTCATCTCCCCTTTGGTTCTTTTGCCAATTACCTTAAATCTGTGTCCTCTGGTTACCTGCCAGTGGAAACTGTTTCTCCCTATTTAGTCTATCAAAACCCTCATAATTTTGAACACCTCTATTAAATCACCCCTTGTCCTTCTCTGTTCTAAGGAGAACAGTCCCAACTTCTCTAGTCTCTCCACGTAACTAAAGTCCTTCATCCCTGGTACCATTCTAATAAATCTCCTCTGCACCCTCTCCAAGGCCTACTGGAAACACATGTGTGGCCACCAGCCAAAGATAGAATTGGCCTGACCTAATGGTCCCTGCCTCAAATTTGCTGCCAACAATCCCTTTCCAGACTTAGCTAAACAATAATCATGTGGGGAACTATGGGAGGAATCCTACCATGTGTGGAACTATAACCTACTATGAGTTTCCTTAATCAGTAGGAAAGGAGAGGAGGGAAGAATTTACCAAAGCAAAGAGAAATTATAAATAATTTCAAATAACACAGTTACGAATGTGATGTGGTTTGAAACAAATAACTACTTTAATTTAACTTGTTTTGTTTCTGCTGCAACATAAGGCTGCTGTCAGTCTGTAATTGTAACTATAGAATCATAAAATGGTTACAGCACGGAAGGAGGCCATTCGGCCTGTCGAGCCCTTGCTGGCTCTCTGCAAGAGCAATCCAGTTAGTCCCACTCCTCTGCCCTTTCCCTGTAGCCCTGCAAATTTATTCCCTTCAAGTACTCATCCAGTTCCCTTTTGAAAGCCACGATTGAATCTGCCTCCACCACCCCCTCTGGCAGTTCATTCGAGATCATAACCACTCGCTAAAAAAGTTTTTCCTCATGTCGCCTTTGGTTCTTTTGCCAATCACCTTAAATCTGTGACCTCTAGTTCTTGACCTTTCCGCCAATGGGAACAGTTCCTCTCTATCTACTCCGTCTAGACCCCTCATGATTTTGTACACATCTATCAAATCTCCTCGCAACCGTCTCTGTTCCAATGAGAACAACCCCGGCTTCTCCAGTCTATCCACGTAACTGAAGTCCCTCATCCCTGGAGCCATTCGAGTAAATCTATTCTGCACCCTCTTTAAGGCCTTCAAATCCTTCCTAAAGTGCGGTGCCCAGAACTGGACACAATGGGCTTCATTTTAGCACCCGCTATCGGGTGTGTTCCTGGGGGGGGGCTCCGAAAAACGGGGAATCCCGGAGCGGGTTCGGAGCCCGGCTCCAATGCGCCCACTTCCGGGTTCCCCACAGACGCGCCGATGTGCGCGCGCAGCCCCCGCATGTGGGAATCCCGCAGGCAATTAAAGCCAGCGGGATGCCACTTGACAATATTTATCTAGCTATTTCAGGTCATTAACAGACCTCATTAAGGGATTATGTGAGGAAGGTGGGATTTTAGAGACAACTGGGACTGTTTCCCATACTGGGGGAAACACTCCAAGTTGAAATGGACGTGTTGCAGCTGTCAGCCTGTGGCAGCTGCAAAGGTCCATTTGACAGGTGGGGGGGGGGAGACCCTCACTCATTGCAGGAGGCCACTCTGTCACTTGGAACAAAGTTTGGCCTCCACCACCCTCCTCCTGACAAGAAAATTCACCAACTTGCACACTTACCCCGGGGTCCAGACACATGTACCTACCTTGCGGACCCCCTCAGATGTACATCTTCCGGATGGGGGCCGCCGTAGCTGCAGTCATGACCTCCTCGGAGGACGAACAGCATCACCAGCCTCGCCGGCCACGCCATCCACCTCTGACACGTGGAGCTCCACAACACAGTGCTGTGACACATCCACCTGTACAGCAGGAGGGAGGGCAACCGCAGAGAGAGATGCGTCGCAGAGGGCACCAGCCTCGCCAGCCTCGCCGGCCTCGCCGTCCACCTCTGACACGTGGAGCTCCACAACACAGTGCTGTGACACATCCACCTGTACAGCAGGAGGGAGGGCAACCGCAGAGAGAGATGCGTCGCAGAGGGCACTACCCTCGCCACAGGGTCTACAGACCGAGGCTCAGCTTCCTGGACCTCTCTGAGCAGCAGTGCACACGGAGGCTCAGAGTCACTCGACATGTAGTCGTGGACATCTGCAGCCTCCTTCATGCCGAGCTGCTCCCGGCTGGCCCGAGCACCATCTTCTCACCTGTCGCTGTCAAAGTCACCACTGCCCTCAACAACTTCTCCTCCGCATCCTTCCAGGGTGCCACCGGGGACATCGCCGATGTCTCTCAGTCGTCTGCACAAAAGAGCCCTGCAAATACACCTACACCCACTCTGCAGTGACACAATGGGTGTCATCAGTTGTGGGTCTTCATTGTGATCCTCAGGAAAGGGCATTATTGCACAAAACAGACAAGATTCGCAAAGACATGACAGTAGTGGTGACAATATAATATGTAATGTGAGTTGGTCAGAAATTCAATATAAGTAGAAACCATGACAAACCCTCAAACACCCTTGTGCATCCCCTTCATGCTCACGACACATTTGCCTTACGCTGCCTACTGCACATACGTGATGCATGCCCTGTGGCTGCAGCACAGGTAGTGGCAGGTTGAGTGAGGCTGGCCGTGAGAGAGATGCCCAAGAGGGTGAGTATGAGATAGAGCCATGAGATTGTATGAGGATTGGGTTGAGTGGTAGTGGTGGGATGAGTACTGGCGAGGTGAGTAAGTGCAGGTAAGATGAGGATGAGCTTTGAGTGGGTATGAGGGGTGATGTGACAGAGTAGTGTTGGCAGTGCAGAAGGAGATGTGGGGTGGGGGCAGTGATGTGGCAGATGGAGTGTAGGGGAATGAGTAAGTGTACTCACTTTGGATGACCTACTTAGGTCATTGGAGCGACTCCTGCACTGTATGCAGGTGGGTGATATGTTGGTGGTGCAGGTGACCTCCTCTGCCACCTCGAGCCAGGCCTTCCTGGTGGCAGAGGCGGGCCGCTTCCTCCCGTCCTCCAGGGGGAAGATCTCTGTCCTCCTCACCCCATCCATTAAACTGGGAGCAGCCTTCCCCCTGGGCTGCACCATGCTGTAATTTTTGCTATTTGTTGCAGCATCTGTCAGTGGAGGACTGCCCCTTTAAATAGAGCTCCTCCAGCTGACAGACCTTACTGTGCATGCGCAGTCCGCCCGATCAACAGTGGGGAACCCGGAAGACCAGGTAAGTGGATCCAATTAGGCTGCGATCGCGCGGGGGGCAGACTGATTTCGCCGGGCGCGTTACCCACGCACCCAATAGCCCCCCCACCCCCCGCGAACCCGCAACCCTGGTAACATCGAGCCCAATACTCCAGATGTGGCCGAGCCACTGTTTTATAAAGGTTCTACATAACTTCCTTGCTTTTGTTCTGTTTATAAAGCCCAGGATCCCATATGTTTTTTTAACCACTTTCTCAACCTGCCCTGTCACCTTCCGTGATCTGTGCACATATACCCCAGGTCTCTCTGCTCCTGCACCCCCTTTAGAATTGTACCTTTCGTTTATATTGCCTCTCCTCGTTCTTTCTACCAAAATGTATCACTTCACACTTCTCTGTGTTAAATTTCATCTGTCACGTGTCCGCCCTTTCCACCAGCCTGTCTACACCCTCTTGACGTCTATCACTATCCTCCTCAATGTCCACTACATTTCCAAGTTTTGAGCCCTGTACACCCAAGTCCAAGTCATTAATATATATCAAGAAAAGCAATGGTCCCAGCATTGACCCCTGGGGAACACCACTGTATACCTTCCTCCAGTCCGAAAAACCGTTCACCACTATTCTCTGTTTCCTGTCACTTAGCCAATTTCGTATCCATGCTGCCACTGCCCCTTTTATTTCATGGGCTTCAATTTTGCTGACAAGCCTATTATGTGGCACTTTATCAAACGCCTTTTGGAAGTCCATATACACAACATCAACCGCACTGCCCTCATCAACCCTCTCTGTTACCTCATCAAAAAACTCAATCAAGTTGGTTAAACACGATTTGCCTTTAACAAATCCATGCTGGCTTTCCTTAATTAATCCACACTTGTTTAAGTGACTGTTAATTTCATCCCGGATTATCGTTTCTAAAAGCTTCCCCACCACCGAGGTTAAATTGACTGGCCTGTATTTGCCGGGTTTATCCTTACACCCTTTTTTGATATAATATTATTGTTTGAATGCTTAACACCTTCACATCAAATTTCTCTTTTCATTATTTTAACAGAAGCATGAAACCATTTAAAATAGACAGATTAATGTTTGTATTAAAATAACAGACAGGGGAATTTCTTATGAACACATTAAGCATTCATACAATAATACTGCAGTGTTATTTCCAGTTATGGTCAGTTGCAATTGAGATATTATACTGCAAAACAAAACTTTCCCCAGACAATTAAAGGAGATGAAGTGGGTTAGTACAACACGCTTTCACCTCTGGGACATGGCTTTAAGTCCAGCCCATGCTAACGGGATGAAAGATTGTTTTCTCCACTGCCTGGTAGTTCTGTGCGAAATGAGTTTGGGCAATCTTAAATCAATTCCTATTGGATGCTGATCCACAGCGCAAGACATACTTGGTATAAAATAGCACTCAATTGGCAGTGTCACTAAAAAAAACTCACCATGGTGCAGTGGGCGGGGTCTTCTGAATCTGAGCTGAGTAGGATGTGTAGTTTTACTCTGCATCTGCTCTGTGCCTCCCCTGGCTAGGCTTGCTGCCGACACGGGGCACCAAAGTTGAACAAATATTCCATCTGTCATTGCTGGTCTTGATGAGCACAAGGATGCAGATTTATCCAAAAGTGATTTTAAGTTAAAGCAAATCCTTTTTGAGTGCCCTTTATTTGTGATTATTGATTTTTAAAAAAACATCTGCCTGTGAGCTTTCCTGTAGATGGATAAAGATTTGATTGAGTCACATCAAAGGAATGACTTTTTTCTGTCTGATGTTTTACATTAAGTACGGAACAGTGTCTGTACTCTGGGTAACAGACTCAAAACTTCCTTCAGTAAGCGTCTGTACTGTCTGTGATGAGAAATGGATGGTATCAAATTAAAATGGATTTAAAAATAAAAATATATCAAAGATCACAAAAGACTCTCTGCTGGTAACTGTGTTCATTACAGTCAGTGCTTCAGTTACTCCAGTGGTAGAGTCCTTGAAAGCATTGAAGATTTTGGTCTTTGGCTTGGATCGTTGAAGCTGAATTGTCCAGGCTGTCATAACCTTGATTCATCTCTCCAAAGCCAGTCAAGAAAGTAAGTTTGCTTCAGGTCATCCAAATTGAATGGAAGACAAAGCAAAATTCCAAAGATTGCTTCGAAGGTGAATTTTGAATACTCAAATCTAGTGTCAAAATGGTCAACCTATAGGCCCATGAGTTTGAATCTTATGTTCAAATAACATATGAACTTGCATTTCATGTGGCTACTCTTGCTAGGTTTGGTTGGGCCACCAGTTAGTGTTGAACACAGTTAAATAAATCCCTAATCCAATTTAGATTTCGTTTTTTTTTCTGATCAGCGAAGCTGAACTTTCCTTTAATCTTCAAGGTGCTTCAACAATAATATCAGTATTCTGAAGTTTGAAAGTGCCCTTTAGAAAAACAGGCAATGAGTGCAAAACAAATTGGACCAATTTTGATGAATCTGAAGCAGCCTGAGGCCTTATCTACAGTACAAGTTAGATTACTATTACTACAACTTGCATTTATATACCGCCTTTAACACAGTAAAACATCTCAAGGCGTTTCACAGGAGCAATTATCAAACAAAAATTGACACAGAGCCAAAGAAGGAGATATTAGAATAGGTGACCAAAAGCTTGGTCAAAGAGGTAGGTTTTAAGTAGTGATTTAAAGGAGGAGAGAGAGGTGGAGGGGCGGAAAGGTTTAGGGAGGGAATTCCAGAACTTAGAGCCGAGATAGCTGAAGGCGCGGCTGCCAATGGTGGAGCAGTGAAAATCGGGGATTCACAAGAAGCCAGAATTGGAAGAGCGCAGAGATTTCGGAGGGTTGTAGGGCTAGAGGAGAATACAGAGACAGGGAGCGGCAAGGCTATGGAGGGATTTGAAAACAAGAATGAGAATTTTAAAATGGATGAGCTCAAGTTTACTGTTAGATAAGTGCAGACATCCGGTATAAGAAGAAATGTAACAGCATGGCTAGAAAGTTGGGGGACGAACAGGAAACAAAGGGATAGATTTTCAACTTGCTGCTTTGGCTAAAACTGCTACCGTGGATCGGCCGCCCGTTATGGAAATGGGGCAGTTTCTACAACCGGCAATTGATGCACAAATGCCAGTTTTACTCCTGGGCAGTAAGTTGAAAATCTATCCCAAAAAGGTAAATGGGCGTTACACGGATTGAAGAGAAATTGAAAGTGGTCATTGCTGGGTCCACCTTTGATCTTGGTACGTATAGATGATTTGGACCCAGGGTATAGGGAACACAATCTCAAACTTTGCTGACAACACACAGGTAGGAGGTCTGGCAAACAGCGAGGAGGACTGTAGAAGACTTCAGGATGACATAGCGGAATGGGCAGACAGATGGCAGATGCAGTTTAATGTGGATAAGTATGAGGTGATATATTTTGGAAGGAAAAATAAAGAATGGGAGTAGACCTTCAATGGAAAGGCAGTCAATGATGTTCATGAACATCGGGCCCTAAGGGTTTAAATTCATAATTCCCTGAAAGTGCGAGTGTAAGTAGATAAAGCCATCAATAAATAGACTAACAGCATTTTGGGTTTTAAAGATAGGAACATGAAGTAGTAATCATAAAATTATACATACCAATGGTTAAGCTACTGAGTACTGTCTGCTGGTTTAGGCGACCCATTATAGAAAGGAAATTAAAGCCACAGAGAGCGTACAGCGTAGATTCACCAAGATGATGCCAGGGTTTGGAAACATTAGCTATGATGAGAGACTTGAAATAGTCGGGCTATTTCCATTGGAGCATAGAAGGCTAAGAGGACATTGAATGGAGGTTTTTAAAATTATGAAGCGTTTTGATAGTGTGAGGGTTCAAATGCCTTATATAGAGAGCTTTACTCAGCATCTGAGCTGGATTGACCTGACTTGGGAGTACTTGATCCTAAAACTGAGTGCCGAAAGTAGAAAAAATGTTGCATTCCCCGTCTCTGACATTGATCACCTTGATGAGCTGAGAAATTTAAGGTACACTTTTTCTTCCTGCCAGTTTTTTCTTCTTTCCTGAAGGTGACTGCTTTGAGGAAAACAGTTCCACAGGCACAAGGTGCCTTCCAGTACTTCACCCAAGTGTTGTGTGGCTATTCAACTGCATGGGGCATTACAGCGGAGCCCAATTCTGCCCTCGGCCAACATCTACATGTGCACTTCTAGCAGGGGTAGCTGGAGAAGTGAGATTTTCCTCTCCCTAATCCAGAGTCACTCAAGCCAATTGTAGTGCCCCTAAGGCTGTGTCAACTAACTTACCACAGACCAGGTACCAAAGCTGAGACCTTTCTGTTCTATTTGGCTCAGGCACTCACTCGATAAATTCACCAGGCATTCAGCGAGAGCCCAAACAAAGGTAAATTTAAGAAGATGTATATCTGCACTCAGCCAGTCGCAGACTGAATCATGGAATCTTACAGCACAGAAGGAGGCCATTTGGCCCATTGTGCCTGTGCCAGCCCTTTGAAAGAGCTATCCAATTAGTCCCACTCTCCAGCTATTTCCCCATCGCCTAGCATGCTTATGCTTTTCCTTTGCAAGTAAATATCCAATCTGGCACAGCAGTGGTGAGGGGCAGAGTGAGAAAGAAAGAAAGACAGACTTGCATTTATATAGTGCCTTTCATGACCACAGGGTGTCCCAAAGCGCTTTACGGCCAATTAAGTACATTTGAAGTGTAGTCATGTTTGTAATGTAGGAAACTCGGCAGCCAATTTTCGCACAGCAAGGCCCCATGAACAGCAATGTGATAATGACCAGAAAATCTGTTTTTAGTGATGTTGGTTGAGGGATAAATATTGGCCAGGACACCGGGGAGAACTCCCCTGCTCTTCTTCAAAATAGTGCCGTGGGATCTTTTACATCCACCTGAGAGGGCAGAGCGGACCTGCGATTCACGTCTCATCTGGAAGAGTAAGAAAGGATATTCGATCAAAAAAATAAAATGTCCCACGTACATTTACAGCTAATATTTTCACTAATATGATAAATTATTGCACTGACTTTTTTTTAATGCAAATATTATTCTCAGCGAAATATTTCAACTCTTTTCTGCCTGAAGTGGTCATGTCCTGGTTTATCACTGTATATGTTAAAACGCCCATCTGCCACAAAATTGCCTTTGTAGCTAAAATGCCGCACATCAACACAAGATTCCTGCAAAATATAATTATCGGTAAGATTACCCATCTCTCTCAAAAAATTAAATATCAAATATATTTAAATTTAACAGCATTTCTCCAATTATTAGACCTATTTTTGCAGAAGGTTGGGCTAGCATTGGCAATGTTCACTTTCCCCTGAGGTCTTCATTACGTCCTTAACGTTTCCCACTCTGTTGGATCGGCATCTGGATAATGCGCGCTCTGCTCTCTGCTCAGCTCCATTGTTAATCAGCCCGGAGAGTCAACGCTTCGCCGAGAGTTTCTGCGGCTGCAGCAGGAGAACAAGGACCGCTCGGCATCCCAACAGCAACAGCAGATGTTCCAGCAGCAACTCCGGGAGCAGGAGAAGTACAAGAAGCAACTCCTGGCCGAACGACAGAAGCGGATCGATCAGCAGAAGGAGCAGAGGAGGTGGCTGGAAAACGTAAGGATTTTTTTTTAAAGATTTGCCGTTAGCGTTTGTTTCTCCGTGTCACCCTGTAGAGAGGTTGTTCTTGATTTTTTATTGTTTCATCACAGCCAATCGAGGGCCCTGCAGTACATTGCCACCTCTAGCTTTGTAACTTTACCTTCCCAAGGCTGGCTCGTTTGTAGCTCAGACAGATAAACGAGAGGCTGAAAAGATCTGTGCCGTCCATTGCATGCAGTGACCATTAACTGTTTCTACATGTGTGTAATGTCCATTGGATGTTAAGACAGCAACTTCTTTGAAAGGGAAATAAGACCCAAAAATCATTGTAACTATTTTTTGTCTAACAACCAGTTTTTTTCCCCAAAATTAGCTGCTTAATAAAATTGCTTTTTTAAAAAGCTTATACCAGAAGTTTACAAGCGCTCAGGACGTGAGGGTTATATATAATTATGCAGTCTTTACGTTAGAGTGAGGGGGTCCCCAGTGATAGGGGCAGGTTCATCACTGGCGAGGGGAGACAGGGGCTTGTGTGGTGGGAGGGCTGGTGGTGCGACATACTACAGCAGCAACAGGGCGAAGTGGACTATCTCCTCAGCAAGTAGTCCGATGGCTGGTCTTTTAATCATTTGAAATTCAAGGTATATAAACGCCTGAAGATCACCAAAAATGAGCAGGGGTGACGACAAATGCACATTGTAGTGAAGGAGCTCAGAAACTGCAGTGAATCTGCCAGCAGTGATATTGCCTGAACCTCCTCATCTGAATCTATGTTTATTCTCTTGGTCCTTAGCTGCTGAAGGAAATATTTTGATACAGTGCTCTACCATCAATCCGCAGGGAACTTCATAGAGACCCCTCCTTGTCTCTACCTCGGTCATCCAATGAAACTTAGAAAAACCCGTAAGAGGAGAGCAGTGGCCATGTATCAATACTGCATTAAGATTAATCTGACTGTAAATTGACAGTTTGATTTCGCTGGGTTATTTTCCTGCTGTGTAACTAACAGTACAAATACGGTGTCAGTTAATGATGTCAGAACAATTTGATCGCTGAGAGCAGAATCTCCCGCTGTGGTGGGTTTTATGCAGCTGAAAGCAAATCCAGGCAAACTGTTCACGATGGCGGAGAGCCAACGTGAGGGAACGCAAATTGAACATGAGCAATTTAGAATAAGAAGGGAAGTCGGGCTGAACGTTTTCACCCAAAAGGTAATAGAGTTGTGGTATCTGTTCCCTGGGAGCACAGAATATGTTTGGTATTGGGAGGGTTTCCTATGAAACAAAATCAGGTTTGTTTGAACCTAGTGGTGTTCATCTAGTCCTAAAAATTCTGATGTTGTGAAGAGGCAATAACCCTCCTGGGTAAAGCTGCTCCAAGGTAAGGAGGACCAAGTGTAAGGTTGATATGGTAAGGACCTGGAGTTGTGATAACAGGGATAGTTTGCTTACATCTGAAGAGATAGGAATGAAATGGTTATCTACAAAATTGACCAGCCAACCCCAAGCCTTCTCAATTAAAGTGCAATGGGTTCAAAGGATTAAGCGATCTTTCTTTATCCCTTATTTTCATATATTCTTTTGATATTCAAAAGTTGTACAATATCTGATTCTGTAAAATCATACCTTAACACAAGTTCCATATCATCTAATAATGTTCATACACCTGGAGTAATTGGGGGTACTTTTGACTTTGGGTGATAGTGTAAAAAGGGCCATATCAATTTAGGCGCCTGTTATACATCTCTCCCGATTTGCATTTCTTTTGACTTCTATTGATATGTTGATGGCGTTAGGTGAAGAAGGGTGGGAGGAGGCTTATGTGGAGATTAGCACCAGCATGGACCTGTTGGGCCGAATGGCCTGTTTCTGTGCTGTACATTCTATGTAATTCTATGTACAACGTGCATCTGATCCGATATCGGCCGTTTTACACTATCACCCAAAGTCAAAATTACCCCCATTGTGTTGGTTAACAGACGCGTGATTCATGCAATACTTTATTTTCTGCTGAAGCCTAATATCTGACTGGTAAAGTAAATCGACTGGTCTCGGTTTTTCTGATAACTGCCATTTCTGCGCTAACTCGCACAGCACCACAAGAGGGAACAGGAGCTGCGGAAACAGCAGGAATGTGGGCAGAAGAAGCCAGAGATGAAGGAGAAACACAGAAAAGAACAGAGGAGTAGAGGAGGAGGAGGAGAAGAAGAAAGGAGGTGGGCAGAGGAGGAAAGGTGGAAGATAGTGGAAGGGAAAAGGAAAGCTGAGAAAAAACAGGTATGCATTTTCCCACGGTGTCTGAGCTCCCTCAATTTAGTCACTTAAAGGTCAAATGTTACCACTGAGGTCTGTGTTGGTTTGCAACTAATAATAAAAACAGGTTTTGCCTGCAATTCTTTATAATACACTGTTGTAATGTTCTGGCATGTTTTTCCTCAATGGTTCCCATAAAATAATAAAGGTTGTTCCATACATGCCATGTTCTTTCTAGCTCGTTTTTCCCTTCCTTTTCCTTTCGAGGCCCCTTCAAGTCATGTGCCAGGTGCCATCGGATGGAGAGCAGGAAACCTGCTCCCAGACATCTCTCGCCGCTGAGATTTTTTTTTTTATTCGTTCATGGGATGTGGGCGTCGCTGGCAAGGCCGGCATTTATTGCCCATCCCTAATTGCCCTCGAGAAGGTGGTGGTGAGCCGCCTTCTTGAACCGCTGCAGTCCGTGTGGTGACGGTTCTCCCACAGTGCTGTTAGGAAGGGAGTTCCAGGATTTTGACCCAGCGACAATGAAGGAACGGCGATATATTTCCAAGTCGGGACGGTGTGTGACTTGGAGGGGAACGTGCAGGTGGTGTTGTTCCCATGCGCCTGCTGCCCTTGTCCTTCTAGGTGGTAGAGGTCGCGGGTTTGGGAGGTGCTGTCGAAGAAGCCTTGGCGAGTTGCTGCAGTGCATCCTGTGGATGGTGCACACTGCAGCCACAGTGCGCCGGTGGTGAAGGGAGTGAATGTTTAGGGTGGTGGATGGGGTGCCAATCAAGCGGGCTGCTTTATCTTGGATGGTGTCGAGCTTCTTGAGTGTTGTTGGAGCTGCACTCATCCAGGCAAGTGGAGAGTATTCCATCACACTCCTGACTTGTGCCTTGTAGATGGTGGAAAGGCTTTGGGGAGTCAGGAGGTGAGTCACTCGCCGCAGAATACCCAGCCTCTGACCTGCTCTCGTAGCCACAGTATTTATATGGCTGGTCCAGTTAAGTTTCTGGTCAATGGTGACCCCCAGGATGTTGATGGTGGGGGATTCGGCGATGGTAATGCCGTTGAATGTCAAGGGGAGGTGGTTAGACTCTCTCTTGTTGGAGATGGTCATTGCCTGGCACTTATCTGGCGCGAATGTTATCTGTCATGTAGGCTGCACAAGGTCCTGCATTGATTTACCCTCCAGCTTTCTTTCTCTGGAAAGCATCCAGCCTTCACTTGGCATCTTTCTCTGAGAACGTGGCTGAGATCAGGAATTCGCCAGATGGGCAGTCCTGAGTTCACCTACTCCCCCATGGACTGCCACATTGCTGCACTGTGCACTCAGAAAGAAAGAAAGACTTGCATTTCTATGGCGCCTTTCATGACCTCAGGACGTCCCAAAGTGCTATTGTAATGTAGGAAACGTAGCAGCCAATTTGCACACAGCAAGCTCCCACAAACAGCAATGCAATAAATGACCAGACCATCTATTTTAGTAATACTGGCTGAGGAAAAAATATTGGCCAGGACACTGGGGAGAACTCCCCTGCTGTTCTTAGAATAGCATCATGATATCTTTTACATCCACCTGAGAGGGCAGATGAAGCCCTTGGTTTAATGTTTCATCAGAAAGACGACACCTCTGACAGTGCAGCACTCCCTCAGTACAACGCTGGGGCGGTCAGCCTAGATTTTGTGCTCAATTTTCTGGAGTGGGACTTGAATCCACAACCTTCTGACTCAGAGGCAAAGAATGCTACCCACTGAGCCACGGCTCATACTATAGTAGCTATCACCATAGTGAAGTTTGAGTATCCTCAAAATGTGCTTTTTAGATGGGATGAAGTCCAATGTAAACTTTCTAAAACAAATGTTTGATGCCTACTTTTAATTAGATCCAGTTTCTGCCATTGAAATGAGCGGAAATTACAAGAGAAGATTAAATCTTCTGGAGTCTGCAATGCTTTAATCGAGGGTCCAAGAAGGATTCCATCCCATGCCTTTTTGGGAATCATGTGTAAATTTTTTTTAAGAGAACTTGTCAAATATTTCCTTTGATGTGATTTACGATCTTTCTCGAACAACGCACTTGTTAATCCGTCCATTCATTCTGAACTGATATTATCTAAATGTTATCTATCTGCAGACGGATGGTCTTTCAGAGTCTCGGATGAGTGAAAACTTCAAAGCGATGGATGTACCTCAGCAGCAGGTACACAAGCATGGTTTGCTAACTTCCCGTTATATTTTCACATGGCTTATTCTCTGGGCATGGCCGGGTATCTGATTCATGGGAGAAAAGCCCAGTCTGTCCCAGGTACAAGGAACTCCCATACACGTTTCCTGTCGCAACGATTGTGGCGTCTTAAAGTGGACCACACAATTTGTGCAAGCCATTTTAAATAGTATTCGAATTCCAAACTGGAATGGTTACAATATTTTGGTGGTGTTTCTTGAACAACTAGCAGGATTTTAACTCAATGAAAAAAAAGCTAGCTATTCGTGGAAAATGTAATATTGTGCATTAGTGATGAGTACAACATCACCAAGTAGCTGACACCATGCACCGCACTTCGGAATAATTCTAAACCCTGGTCTAACAAAGGCATAGAATGGATAAATATTGTACCACTTGATGGTGTCTTTCAGTTATTTTATATATAATAGACCTTTAGAACTGTGTCAAACCTGTAAACAGTTGTGAACTGAATTACATAGAATTTTACAGCACAGAAACAGGCCATTCAGCCCAACTGCTCTATGCTGGTGTTTATGCTCCACACGAGCCTCCTCCCACCTTGCTTCATCTCACCCTGTCAATATATCTTTCTACTCCTTTCTCTCCCATGTATTTATCTATCTTCCCCTTGACTGTGAACAGTTCTGGTCTCCATATTATAGAAAGGATAAAGAGGCATTGGAGAGGGTGCAAAAAAGATTCACAAAGTTGATCCCAAAACTGAGAGGATATCCTTGTCAGGCTGAACAGGCTCTTCTCTCTAGCAAAGAGAAGGCTGAGGGGTGGCCTAATAGAGATCTTTAAGATAATGATAGGGTAGACGTAGAGAAAATGTTTCCACTTGTGGGGGAGTCCAAAACTAGAGGTCATAAATATAAAATAGTCGCTAATGAATCCAATAGGGAATTCAGGAGAAACTTCTTTACCCAAAGAGTGGTGAGAATGTGGAACTTGCTACCACAAGGAATAGTTGAGGCAAATACCATAGATGCATTTAAAGGGAAGCTAGATAAGCACATGAGAGAGAAAGGAATAAAAGGGTATTCTGATAGGGTTAGATGTAGTAGGGAGGGTGGAGGTTCGTGTGGAGCATAAACGCCGGCATAGACCAGTTGGGCGAATGGCCTGTTTCTGTGCGGTAGTTTCCATGTAACTCGCTGGATATGCATCTATGCTAATCGCCTCAACCATTCTATGTGGTAGCGAGTTCAACATTCTTATCACTTTCTGAGTATAGAAGTTTCGCCTGAATTCCTTATTGGATTTATTAGTAGCTGTCTTTTATTTATGGTCCCTAATTCTGGCCTCCCCCACAAGTGGAAACATCTTCTCTACATCTACCCTATTGAACCCTTTCATAATTTTAAAGACCTCTACCAGATCAAGATATTCTGCATCTTTGACTGGCACTGAATTATCAGCCATAATACGTATGATACATACAGGGTACATTGTGGAGATTAGTGGCTTATGAGATGTGAGAAATAAAATATATGCATAGAGAGATTGGCGTAAAATGAAAAAGCAGGCTCAAGAATAGTATGTTGGGCTGGGGCAAGACTAGGACGTGGGCAACAAATAGTGAGCACACAGGTACATGGAAGTAGTGAGATAAAAGGAAAAAAAGGGGGAAAATAAGACCATAGGAAGAGCAATGAACAATGATCACACAAGAATATGAAGAAAAGAGACCAGGCATCAAAGAGGGAAAATAAGATGAGAAAAAGAGGGATTGGACTGGAAAATAGGATCAGGAGGACAGCAAGCAGCAAGTTGTACCTGACTCTTTGCTAACTCAGTTTCTCTCCTGTAAGCAAGAAATTAAGACAGAAAGTGTGGTGTAAAGAGAATCACAAAAGATAACGAGACAAGAAAGGAAGTAGCACAAATGAAAGACAGAATGATTAAAGGCTATGCTTTGTCAAGGTCCACAAGAACAAATTAGAACCTGCCTGCTATTGATGCCTGAACACATAAAGAGAATGTAATCCTTAACAAAGGGTTTTGAACTCAATGTTGTCACATCTCCGCACTTGCAGTTCAGGTTGTCATTGCTTCATATGCTTTATGGAATGCTGCTTGAGGTTTTGTGTCCTCCAAAAAACCTGAAACTGAGCTTAACTATAGTGTTGAGTAATCAATGTTCCATAGCACTTAGCTTTAGAATTCAGATTCAGTCTTCAAGCTCAAGGTCCAAGGTCAGTTCTGGTCCCTTCAGTCTTGCAGAACTAAGGAGCAGGTGCAAGCCCATCTCCGCACTCACAACCACTACCCCCAGACAAATTACATCAAATTCAAACTTGGAAACCTCTGATCAATGTCCAATTTGACCCATGTAACAGCTAACTCCTTCCGATTTAGGGTGCTATCTCATCTATAGCTAGGCAACTTTAAACGACTAAAACTATAAATGGAGAACACCATTGTAGAGTGGAATTTTTAATGTTGTAATAACAAAGTTTGCCGTCTTCATATTTTCGCCTAACCCTTTGGCTTACCTTCTATTTAGGGTGCAGATAAACAGAAGAGAACGGGTGATGGCTTAGCTTTATCACATTCCAAACTGAACAAGATAGGCCCTGGACCTCCTATACCTCCACACTGTGACCCCACAAACGGAGGCAGAACAAGCCCCTGTACCCCTGCTTTAAAAAGGCCCACAGGCTTACAGGTAATTACACTGTCACGATGCAAGTGTTTGAAGTGGAGAATGCTTTTTTTTTAACTCTTTCTTTTAGGTCTCTCCAAAATGCCTGCGTCGTTCCCCAGCTCAGATGATCAGGTAAGACCGCTCCCCTTGCCCTGCCGCTGTCAGGGACATTTGGAGGCAGCTAAGGGCATCGGGGACTGACGCACCTGTCAATTGTTCTTACCAAAGTGGAGAGGCACCTTGGCTTCTACTCAACACTGACCCCCGATGGCAGAGCTAACAGCAGCAGATGATGGTACACGGCTACGGAGAGAGATCAGGGCAGTGATTGTGGTCTGCTGTATCAAAGACAGACAGGATTGGCTGAATGGCCTCCTACTGTGCTGTTAAATCCTACGCTTATTACGTAGAATTGCATACAATTTACAGCACAGAAACGGGCCATTCGGCCCAACTTGTCTGCGCCATTGTTTATGCTCCACACGAGCCTCTTCCTACCTTACTTCATCTAACCCTATCTGCATATCCTTTTACTCCTTTCTCCCTCATGTACTTATCTAGCTTCCCCATAAATGCATCTATGCTGTACGCCTCAACTGCTCCTTGTGGTAGCAAGTTCCTCATTCTACCCACTCTCTGGGTAAAGAAGTTTCTCCTGAATTATTTACTGGACTTATTAGTGACTATCTTATATTTATAGCCCCTAGTTTTTACTTCTCCATAAGTGGAATCATCTGTAGCAACTTACTCAATGGGGAATCAGGGCCAAGTACAAAATTCCTGGTTGAACTACAAATTGTACCCTGTTAATACAGAAAAATAGTTATATCCGTATAACTATATGGTGAGCGCAACTTTGAAAAGAGAATTGGATAGTGTCCTAATATTCCAATTTTAGTCTTATTTTGCATGGATTGCTAATAGGGTGCCAGTATTCTTTTAACTTCCCTCATTAGGAACTTGGCTCCCATTGAAATTCTGGGCTTTTTCCAGCAGACAAAATCTCCTGGAGAGGGCTGAGGAAGGCACTTTTTTCATTGAAGGAGTGCTATCAATGGCTGGTGCATGGTAATCCCACCATTGACTGCACTTTTCAATATAAAAGACCCCCAGAGACCTGATAGTTTTGGATACCAGATTTTAATGGATCTCACAAGCTGCCATTGGGTCTCCACTTGCAGCTAAATGCAGGGAGCCAGATCCCTTCCCTTTCAGCTCTGGGAAACGCAGATATTCAGCCTCCATTGGACTTTGATTGGAACGCCAGTGGAAAGTGAGATAAATGGGGATCTCCATTGTGCATCAGTCTCCTGGGCTCCTTGTGGCAATGTAGAAGTGTTGGAAGTAATAGAGATAAATGAGGAGCCTTGGTTCAATGGAGCCCAAATTGAGCCAAGATCACTGAAGTAAATCCAAACCAAATAAAATCACTCTTCTCACCACCAGCTCATCAGCAATATATAAAATCACTCACTTGTGCATTCCTATTTGCCATTAGAAAACAAAGCTCAGCTCATCAAAGCCTCTAATGAGCTATGTCCAGTTGTCATATGAAATCAACATAACAGATCTTTGCAAAGATGTGGGACGTGATTTGCATTTGTCTCAATTTTAAGGTATTAAGGTCAAAGTCTGATGAAGCCCCATTATGAGACAGGATAAAATTGGGATTCTAAAGGGGTTTGTAATCACATTAATTTTGTTTCCCTGTTGTGTGAGCGGAAGGTTGTGACCTTAGCCAATAGAATGTTGTCAGGCTATTTTTGTGCTTGCAAGGCACTCTTGTGACATTACAATACATTCAGGTAAGTTAATAGTCCTTTGAGAACTGAATTGTCTTTGCAGCTTACACAGTAATTGAACAAACGAGAGGATGACAAAAGGGAATATGAAAAGGTTAGGAAATAAGTTAGAAAAACAATTAGGAAGAGAAACTACGGAATTAAATTATCAAGGAATATAAAAAGAAATAGTAAAGTATTCTGCAGACACATAAATAATAAAAGAAAAATCAGGATTGGGATAGGGCCACGAAGGAATACGCATTATAAACTCACAGGTAATGGCAGCGAAATGGCGGAAATATTAAATAATTACTTTGCCTCATTATTTACCAGGGAGACTAACAAGGTGAGCATGAAGAAGAGATCAGAAAAGATACAAAGATATTTAAGATAGAAAGGGGGGGAGATAATTGATAAACTAATCAAACTTAGAGAGGATAAAATCCCTGGTCTGGATGGATTGCATCCATGCATCTTAAAAGAAGTTAGGGAGAAGATAGCAGAGGCACTATTACATATATATCAAAATTCATTAAAAAAGGGAATAGTGCCAGAGGACTGGTGGATAGCTAATGTGATTCCTACGTTTAAAAAAGCAGATAGTACCAGTCCAGGGAACTATTGACCAATTGGCTTAACGTCGGTGGTAGGAAAGATAATGAAATCCTTACTCAAAGATGTGATAGAAAAACATCTAGAAACCGAAAATATAATAAAGAATAGTCAGCACAGATTTCAAAAGGGAAGGTTGTGCTTGACCAACTTTATTAATTTATTTGAAGAAGAAACAAAAAGGGTAGACCAGAGTAATGTAGTAGATGTAAAGGGCTCGATTTTACCACCCGCTATCGGGTGCGTTCTCGGCGGGGGGGCCCCGAAAATCGGGAAATCCAGGAGCAGGACCGGATCCCACCTCGATCCCGCCCACTTCCGGGTTCCCCGCTGATGCTCCGGCGTGCACGCGCAGCCCCCGCTGGTGGGAATCCCGCAGGCAATTAAAGCCAGCGGGATGCCACTTGACAATATTTAGTTTGGTATTTCAGGTCATTAACTGACCTGATTAAGGGACTATGTGGGGTTTTTGAACAACATGGGACTGTTTCCCACACTCCCAGCTCGAATGGACGTGTTGCAGCTGTCAGCCTGTGGCAGCTGCAAAGGTCCATTTGACAGGTGGGGGCGGGAGACCCTCACCCATTGCAGGAGGCCACTCTGTCACTTGGGACAAAGTTTGGCCTCCACCACCCTCCTCCTGACGGTCAACGTCACCAACCTGCACACTTACCCCGGGGTCCGGAGACATGTACCTACCTTGCGGACCCCCTCAGATGTACATCTTGCAGATGGGGGCCGCCGTAGCTGCAGTCATGACCTCCTCGGAGGGCGAACAGCATCACCAGCCTCACCAGCCTCGTCAGCCACGTCGTCCACCTCTGACACGTGGAGCTCCACAACAGAGTGCTGTGACACATCCACCTGTACAGCAGGAGGGAGGGCTACTGCAGAGAGAGGGCACTACCCTCGCCACAGGTTCCACAGACCGAGGCTAAGCCTCCTGGACCTCTCTGAGGAGCAGTGCACACGGAGGCTCAGAGTCACTCAACATGTCGCCGTGGACATCTGCAGCCTCTTTCATGCTGATCTGCTCCTGGCTGGCCCGAGCACCATCTTCCTACCTGTCGCTGTCAAAGTCACCACTGCCCTCCCGAACTTCTCCTCCGCAGCCTTCCAGGGTGCAACCGGGGACATCACCGATGTCTCTCAGTCGTCTGCGCAGAAGAGCCCTGCAAATACACCTACACCCACTCTGCAGTGACACAATGGGTGGCATCAGTGGTGGGTCCTCATAGTGATACCCAGGAGCGGGCATTATTGCACAAACCGGACAGGATTCGCGAAGACATGGCAGTAGTGGTGCCAATATGATGTGTGATGTGAGTTGTTCTGAAATTCAATATAAGTAACAACCATGACAAACCCTCAAACACCCTTGTGCATCCCCTTCATGCTCACGACACGTTTGCCTTACGCTGCCTACTGCACATATGTGATGCATGCCCTGTGGCTGCAGCACAGGTGGTGGCAGGTTGAGTGAGAGAGATGCACGAGAGGGTGAGTATGGGATAGAGCCATGAGATTGTATGAGGATTGGGTTGAGTGGTAGTGGCGGGGTGAGTACTGGCGAGGTGAGTAGGTGCAGGTAAGATGAGGATGGGGTTTGAGTGGGTATGAGGGGTGATGTGACAGAGTAGTGTTGGCAGTGCCGAAGGAGATGTGGGGTGGGGGCAGTGATGTGGCAGACGGATTGTAGGGGAAGGACTACGTGTACTCACTGTGGCTGACCTACTGAGGTCATTGGACCTCCTCCTGCACTGTGTGCAGATGGGCGATATGTTGGTGGCGCAGGTGACCCCCTCTGCCACCTCGAGCCAGGCCTTCCTGGTGGCGGAGGCGGGCCGCTTCCTCCCGCCCGCCGGGTGGAAGATCTCTGTCCTCCCCCTCCTCCTCACCCCATGTATTGATACCTGGGGTGAGGCATCATTAAACTGGGAGCAGCCTTCCCCCTGGGCTGCTCCATGCAGTCATCTTTGCTATTTGTTGCAGCATCTGTCAGTGGAGGACTGCCCCTTTAAATAGAGCGCCTCCAGCTGACAGATCTTACTGCGCATGTGCAGCCCGCCCGACGCGCAGATCAGCAGCGGGGAACCCGGAGGAGCAGGTAAGTGCATCCAATTAGTGGGTTGCCTGCTACGATCGCGTGGGAAATCCACTAATTTCACCAGGCACGTTACCCACGCGCCCGCTAGCCCATCCGCCGAGAACCTGCAGCCCTGCTAAAATCGGGCCCAATATATTTGGATTTTCAAAGGGCCTTCGATAAGGTACCACATTCTAGACTCATGACTAAAGTCAGAGACTGTGGAGTCAGGGCACAAGTAGCAGAATGGATAGCAAGCTGGCTACAAAACAGAAAACAGAGAAGGGGTTAAAGGTAGTTACTCAGACTGGCAAAAGGTGGGAAGTGGGTTTCCACAAGGATTGGTGCTGGGACCACTGTTGTTCACCATTTACAAAAACAATTTGGACTTGGGAATCAGAAGTACAATTTCAAAATTTGCAGACAACATCAAATTGGGGGATATGATTAATACTGAGGAGGACTGCGACAAAATACAGGGAGACATTAATAAACTTGCAGAATGGCCGTGTAATTGGCAAATGAATTTCAATATGGATAAGTGTGAGGTGGTACATTTTGGTAGAAAGAATAAGGAGACCACGTACTCCTTGGAAAATACGAGGCTAAATGGTTTGAAGAGCAGAGGAATCTGGAGATACAGATACACAAATCACTAAAAGTAGTGACACAGGTTAATAAGGCCATGAAAAAAAGCAAACAAGGCACTGGAGTTCATTTCTAGAGGGATAGAATTGAAAAGCAGGGAAGTTATGTTAAACTTGCATAGAACCTTTGTTAGATCACACTTGGAGTGCTGTGAACAGTTCTGGTCTCCATATTATAAAAAGGATAAAGATGTACTAGAGAAGGTGCAAAAAAGATTTACTAGGATAATACCAGAACTGAGGTTATACCTATCAGAAAAGATTGAACAGGCTGGGGCTCTTTTCTCTAGAAAAGAGAAGACTGAGGGGTGACCTGATAGAGGCCTTTAAGATTATGAAAGGGTTTGATAGGGTAGACATAGAGAAAATGTTTCCAGTAGAGGCCATAAATATAACATAGTCACTAATAAATCCAAGAGGGAATTCTTTACCCAGAGAGTGGTTAGAATGCGGAACTCGCTTCCAGAAGGAGTAATTGAGGCGAATAGCATAGATGCATTTAACGGGAAGCTAGATAAATACACAAGGGAGAAAGGAATGGAAGAATATACTGATAAGATTAGATGAAGAAGGGTGGGAGGAGGCTCATGTGGAGCATAAACTCCAGCATGGACCTATTGGACTGAATGGCCTGTTTCTGTGCTGTACATTCTATGTGATTCCATGTAATAGTAATGTATGTAGCAGTAACACTGCCTTTCTGTAAATTTCTGTTCAATAGTTTGGCTGGCTCAATTTAATTTCCTTCTCTTTAGACCTCCCACCCCCACCCTCCTTCTGCTGTTGTAGACAGAGTTGGTTAGTACGTGCCTGTGCTGAGTCATCTGTCTTGATCTGGTAGCTGGAATGTGTTTGGGAATGACTCAGTGTGATTTGCTCTGCAATTTGTAACTTTTTTTTCTCTCCTTGTGGGAAGGAGCAAGCTTAAATTGGGGTAAGAGTCCAAATGGGGTAGAAGCACAAACAGATCTAGGGGTACAGATTCATAAATCATTAAAAGTAGCAATGCAGGTTAACCAAGTGCAAACAAAGCACTGGGGTTCATTTCTACAGGAATAGAATACAAAAGCAGAGAGCTTAACTTATGTAGACCACACTTAGAATAGTGCGCACACTTCTGGTCTCCATTTTACAAGAAGGATGCAGAACCACTGGAGAAAGTGCAAAAAAGATTTACAAATTGTTGTTGTTGAAACCTGCCCGGTGGGAAATCTACAGGATCTGATCGGCTGCCTGTTTTACTTTCCATTGGTGGCCGATCCAATCCCACGACACGGGTTAGTTTAGAATTACTCCCCTGTGTCTAAGAATCCCACAGCACAATGTACTGGAGCACTACAGGGCCCCACCACCTCACAGCCGTGTCATCGTCCATCAGAAAACTACGACCAAACCGAGCACAATTTGGCTGCTACAACTCTGCCCAAGTCCTAGACCAAGACCAAAGGTTTTATTTATTTTCTGGGTGAGGGATGTTAGTGCTGGGGAGAGGAATGCTCTCCATTTCAGGCACCCAGTGTCAACATTAAGCATGATGTGGAGATGCCGGTGATGGACTGGGGTTGACAATTGTAAACAGTTTTACAACACCAAGTTATAGTCCAACAAATTTATTTTAAATTCCACAAGCTTTCGGAGGCTTCCTCCTTCCTCAGGTGAATCGTGTCGAAGTCATTCGACACGATTCACCTGAGGAAGGAGGAAGCCTCCGAAAGCTTGTGGAATTTAAAATAAATTTGTTGGACTATAACTTGGTGTTGTAAAATTGTTTACAAACATTAAGCATGATCAGGTCAGATGTAGCACAGTTAAATGCTAAGTGTAGCTGCTTCTCGTCTGCCCCCGATAAATATGTCTCCGCCCCAACTGCAGAAGAGTAGTCCCTACGCACAAGTGTGATACGTTACCAACACCAAGCAACCTGTGGCCTGAGTGAGACTGCCAAATTAGAAGCAGTGTTGTGCTGTCGGCTAAAGTTCACCTGGAATTGGACTGAGACTTCCCTATCTCATTTCACATAAATTCCTTGCAGCCAGTGGACAGATGAGGACTTTCAGCTAATCGCTCTGGGGCTTGACCTGAACCCAAGTCCCAAAGGTATATCCCAATGTGACCCTATATTTCTATTTTAAAAGTACTGTAGTTAAATACATAGGGGGTTAAATTGGATAACCCTTGAAAACAGGCATGGGGATCGCAGTACGTGATTAAACCATGCCCGTTCATTCGTGTTGTTACATTTGTGCTGCCTGCTGTTTTAAATGATTGCTGCGTGCAGCCAGCACTACCTGCGCTGTTGATTGGCTGCACGCATCAGCAGGGGGACCTGATATCGCGAGCGGCTCGCGCTTCTTAAAGGGGGAGGTGCATTGTGGCTGCAAGAAGTGGTGGGAGTCATTTCAAAACTGAACCTGGGCTGTGATACTTTGAAGAGTGGCTGCGCCTGGGACAGAGCACGCACCAAGTTTCTCTGATAATGCACTGGTGGCCTTGATGCAAGAGGTGGAGGGAAGAAGGGGCATCCTGTATCCGCAGAGATACAGAAGGCCCTCCAGACATACGCTCAAGAGGTAGTGGGAGGAAGTAGCAGAGGAGGCAAGTGCCAGGAGCATGCAGTGCAGGAAGAAGTTCAATGATTTAAAACGAGTTGTCAAGGTGAGTGAGTTCAAGCTTCAGGTGGCATATCATACCAACTGCACCACTAGCCGTATCCACCATCACCCACCAAACAACAATCTCTTTCAATCAGTACTCAACTCTTAAAATCATACGCTTTATCTCACCCTCACACACTTAGCACTGTTACAAGCCTCACACCCACAACTCATAATTCACACACACTGGTAGCTATTCAACCGTGACAGCCACATCACCCAAACATCTTGCAGGACACTCACTGACACACTTCCCTCTTTTTTGCTGGAGAAGGTGGCGCATAACAGGAGGCAGCAAGTGGCAGTGGCTTCATGGAACACGAACCTGCTGTCCTCTCTCAGGATGACAGCATTCCTGCTCCCACCCCAGCCACTCCGCCAGTGCCCTTGCTGTTGCCTGTCAGCCAGCCAGCCCACTCCCTGTAGAGTATTGAAACTTTATCCAAGTATAAGCAACCTCCAAAAGCAAGCACAAATGCACCAGCAGCCAGAAGAAATAATCCAGCAACTAACTTGTAACTCCTGCATGATCCCTTTTAATACCATTGGTTGGGGGGGGTCGGGGGGGTCCTACATGCCCTTTAAGTCATGTTCAGCTATGTGAGGTTAAGACAGTGCGTTGGATGGAGTGTGGAGTTCCAAAACAGCAGCGGTTCAAGAAGGCGGCTCACCACCACCTTCTCAAGGGCAATTTGGGATGGGCGATCAATGCTGGCCTTGCCAGCGAAGCCCACATCCCATGAATGAATTTTTTTTAAAAGTCCCTTTAAATCAGCATTGCACACTTAACCCGTGTCATAATTTACCTGCTCTGCATGGTGCCGGCGTTGGTTAGGTGCGCGCACGCAAACCCCTTTACCAAGATGGCGTCCTGCATAATTCCCGTTGGAAGTGCACACATGCATCTCGGATCCCATTTTCAAAGCTTAGTTGGCCATGTAACGCCTAAAAAAAACGGATGCTAAACAGCCTGGTTTCATCCCATTACTTTATTGAGGAAGGTCTGAAAAATGATTCTTTATTTTTTGTGACTGTTAAAATCTTTTCCCAAAGGTAGGGGAGTCTATAACGAGGGGGCATAGATTTAAGGTGAGAGGGGAGAGATACAAAAGGGTCCAGAGGGGCAATTTTTTCACTCAAAGGGTGGTGAGTGTCTGGAACGAGCTGCCAGAGGCAGTAGTAGAGGCGGGTACAATTTTGTCTTTTAAAAAGCATTTGGACAGTTACATGGGTAAGATGGGTATAGAGGGATATGGGCCAAGTGCAGGCAATTGGGACTAGCTTAGTGGTATAAACTGGGCGACATGGACTTTTTGGGCCGAAGGGCCTGTTTCCATGTTGTAACTTCTATGATTCTATGATTCTATAATTAGAGCACCAGTATTGCGCTGTGTCACAGAGTGATGGGGAATTAGACATGAGCCAGGAACCTATGTGGACAGTTTCCAATCTCGGACATACCAGAAGGTGAAATTGACAAGCAAATGCTTGGAACATCTCTACAAGATGAGGGAGGTAAACTTGGAGTGCAAATTGCTCTAAGTATCCTCTCCGGTAGCTGGTTGTAGATTGGCACTGATCGGCACCTGGCAGTAGGAGATATGCTTTTTCCCTCACTTGAGCAATAGTACATGGCACACCCGTGAACTGAAATAAAAAAAATAACGTGGTTAACTTCCCCTGCCCCGCTGGAAAAATACCTCATAAAGAGTAATATTTGTTTACAATTTGTACATTATTGTTGGACTTTCTCCATCAGCTGGTTTTGATTATTAAAACTCTACTCTCAATTATATGATTGAAGAGGTTTATATTTGTGATTAATTGGGAGAGAATAAAAGTTAGAAATAAATAATTAAGAAAACTGACCTTCATACCAAGCCCTCGACCTCTTGCAATCCAACCCACAAAGCCCAGGCAACTCAGTTCTATTTGTGCTAATATACCTTATTCACTGGTTTGTCCTATTCGAATTTTGTGAGCCTGAAGGTTTGGAAAGGGCTATTCTGAACACTGTTTTCCTAAATCAGAACCCCAAGATCTGTTGGTGTCTGCAGTTTAAGAAATTGATTTGAACCTTATGTGTGACTTTCGATGTTCCATGTTGTGCACCTAAGATAAAAATGCTTGGACACTCCTGCTACACGTTAATAGTAAGTAGCAGAATGACTCATTTGGACAGATTTCCTGAGAGAGAGAAATAAGTGGGAGAATAATCTCACTGGCAAGTTACCAGAGAAAGTTGAATGAGAGAATGCCCATTTTGGCAGCCTTCCAGAGAGAAATTAGTGGAGATTAAATAAATATGAAAGTTGGAAGAGTCAAATGGGAGAACCATCTGTTTTGGGCAGAATCCCAGGGACAGTATTTACACCCAACAGAAACAGGTCTCGTCATCACCTTCTCCACGTATCACACAGTCAGTCAACCCCTCAAGTGCTTCTCAAGAATGGTGACAAACCACAACTTTCTTATCACATTCTGAGTTAACCCTTTGAATTTTGAGTGTTTTTTTGCACGTTTCCAAATAACGCCTACAGATTATTTTCTGTTGATCCTATGACTCAACATCTGAAGATGCCAAAGTGGAACTAGAGAAATATACGGAGACATAGAACGTTCTTTAGTCTGAGTTAAGTACGTCAATTAACTTAAAAGACTGTAATCTTGATATACTGCTGACTCTGGAGAAATGTAAAGCCCGGGCAAAATTTTGATCCAAGTATAGAATTCCAATGTGGCAAACCACTTCCTATTCATTGTCGAGAGTTCTTAATCCAAATGTATCACTTAAATACAAAATCCTGATCTAAGCATAATGCCTTCTAGAATTACCTCATTTTTATGCTGAGCATGCTAAATATGGACAACCTGCTGCCACATTTGACTTGGAAACCGCAGCGAATTTAAGAGGTCTAATCATTTTTGGGCAACTTATGTGTGTGTGCTTCCTCATCATTCCATTTGGACTGAATTGCTCAGTGAATGAATAGCCTGCGATACAAAGATTCGGGAATTGCCTGCTTTATGTGCTGTTTCTTGGAGTCATGACCCAACTATAATCCTGGTCCAAGCTGCTTTGTTCTGACCCTGGTGCAATTTCCTGGAAACTGGATTCAACTATATTTATCATTGTGGTGCAGAACTGCTGGTGCAGCCCTCAAAACAGATGCTAATACCTAACAGTGAGATAATATCAGCAAAAAAAGCACCTTTTTAAAAAAAAATCAAAAACATTTGAAGGAGACATTTTATTTGAAAATGAAGAGAGCAGCTGGAAATGGAAAATCTCATTTGCTAAAGTTTGTACAAGGTCACTGCAGCTTTACAGTGGGGGCAAGATTAGCATTGAGCAGTATCGCTGTTATAAGGGAACCATTTGAACAGTTTCTTCAAGGGTTGCTAGTGTTACATTAAACACCTATAAAACTGAATATCCAAGTGCAATCTTCGTTTTCCCTCAAATGGCAGCAACCCCCTATATTTAACACTCAATGTAGGGTTTATGAAATCTTTCTACCGGGAATTTGGTTCTGATAGTTTTATAATAAAACATATTTGGTCAGCTTCTGAGTATGCTGACGTTTCTCTCTGCCCACGATATGATGCTGTTTGTTTCTGGGAGCCATGGTGTTACATATTGTATAATTCTGAGTAATTATCAGTATTAGAGATTCAGGCAAGTATGAGGCGCTATCTGTCTGATTTTCTATCAGGACTAACGAGCAATCAGATAGATAGTGCCCTATAGCTGGTAGACTCTTAGACAGATAACGTCCCAAATTGGGCACTCAGGTACTTCTCTGTCCCTGGTGTCAGTCAGTGACAGAGCAATATCTCAGTATATAATTTGGGATAATATCTAGACAGATAAAGACTTGGAAACATATCTCCCCTGGAATAATAGAAGTCCAAAAAAATACAAAGCCGTGACTGATGGACTAGAACACAGGGCTGACTTACATATAGAATCATATATCACAGAAGAAAGCCATTTGGCACATCATGCCTGTTGTTACAAATTAGACAGCCAAGTGGTGAAGAATACTAGAGCCTGGTATTTAATTGCTTCCAACCTTTATTCACAGAGATTCCCATTACACTCACACCACACCCTAGCTAAGCTCGCCTATAAAAAGGATACAAGAGAGTCCCCAGTTGATACCCACCACCTGAAATCAATTAACACTAATTGATATAAATCACAAAATTAACAGCTGTGCCGACTCTAATTAGTCGCACCCCCCAGCTCTTTCCCCAGAGCCCTGCAGTTTTTTTTTCCTTTTCAAGTATTCACCCAATTCCCTTTTGAAAGTTACTAATGAATCTGCTTCCATCACCCTTTCAGGCAGTGCATTCCAGATCATAACAACTTGATGCAGAAAAAAAATTCTCCTCATCTCCCCCCTGGTTCTGTTACCAATTCCCTTAAATCTGTGTCCTCTGGTTACCGACCCTCCTGCCAGTGGAAACAGTTTCTCCCTATCTACTCTATCAAACCTGTCATAAGTTTGAACACCTCTATTGAACAGTTTCTTTAAGGGCTGCTTGGTGTTACGTTAAACATCTATTTATAATGTGGAGATGCCGGTGATGGACTGGGGTTGACAATTGTAAACAATTTTACAACACCAAGTTATAGTCCAACAAATTTATTTTAAATTCCACAAGCTTTCGGAGGCTTCCTCCTTCCTCCATACCGTTCACCTGACGAAGGAGGAAGCCTCCGAAAGCTTGTGGAATTAAAAATAAATTTGTTGGACTATAACTTGGTGTTGTAAAATTGTTTACAATCTATTTATAAAACTGCATACCCAAATGGAGTCCTCACCTTTCCTCCCCTTAACCTTCTCTGCCCTAAGGAGAACAATCGCAGCTTCTCTGGCTGGAAATTAAAATCAGGCAGGTTCTATAATGGGCGAGAAATCCGATCCCTCAGTTTATTGCCCAAGCAGTGAAGGTGAAAATTACCCACATGCGCTGCCATCTCAGTGAGAGACGATTGGACCCATGGAGTGACAGATAAGAGTGATTTGTCTTGTCTTAATCTGGATCCAATAGGGTTGAGAGTACAATGGAATCCCAGTTTGGTCATGTCAATTCCAAGGGGGCAGAATTCAAAAGGCTGAGAATGAGAGGAAATCGCTTTCTAAAATCTTCTGATGAGGGTGAACTGAAATCGTACCTGATCCAAGAAATGTAGAAATACTCAAATAGGAATCTAATTCACTTATTTAGCTTGTTAAACACTCACCCAACAGATATCAGAACTATGCTTCTTCCCTCTCTTCCCATTGCAAATTCCCAGCCTCAGGTGAGAATCTGGCCGAACACCAAGAGGAAGTAAGGTTCCAAGGGAGCGAGGGGGAGGATCAGTTATAGTAATGTTTGATTACTTGCATTTTTTAAAGTTTACCTCCAGAGTGCGTGATCGGCATGCTTCTGAATGGGAGAAACTGCTCTACATGTTAAATGGTACTCAAATGTTTCTAACAATCACTGTTATACTTGAGGTTTTAAGACTTACTTTTTTCACTTAATTATGATGAAATTAATCTTATTTATTTTTATTTTTCTGCCTTTTGTTTGTATTTGTGATCCATATTAATACTAGCATTCAATCTCCACAGGATCTGAACCTGAAGGTATACAGAGGCAACCTTTCCAGTTCTGTTTCCTTAACTGATATGGTCCTGATTCCAACATCTCCTGGACAAGATGAAGTATTTTGGGACAATGAAGAGCCACCTCCCAAGGTATGGTTATCGACACATTAACTACTTTGTTGCTCAGAGGTAAACAAGGTTCTCCACACATCTTTGCAGGTTTATTTTCTTTTTCACCTATGCAGTGGAGCTCGTCACCTCATTTTATGCTCACTTGGAATCACCTCCTTTCATCTGTTCGATGGTGCAGAAAACCATTTGATGAATGTGTACATATGCAATGCCCAAAATTCTTTCCTGCAGCTCATTCAGCTACCATGAGAGACCATTGGCGATCTAACGAAGCAGATGGTTCGTACGTTGCACATAACCAGAAACAAGATCCTTTTCCATGTTCCCCCTTATTGATTTTGCTGTAAATTTCCATTACCTTTAAGGGGAATTTGTCACAAACCTGTGCTACTAGTTCTGTGATAACTTTAGACCGTTACAGGCAATTCAATTGGCTGGACGTGAGCCACGTTCCCCTTTCTGTGTCAGCTGTGGCTCAGTTGATAGCATTCTTTGCCTTTGAGTCAGAAGGCTGTGGGTTCAAGTCCCACTCCAGAGACCAGATCACAAAATCTAGGCTGACACTCCAGTGCAGTACCGAGGGAGTGCTGCGCTGTCGGAGATGCTGTCTTTTGAATGAGACGTTAAACGGAGGCCCTCTTAGGAGGACGTAAAAGATCCCATGACACTATTTCGAAGAAGTGCAGGAGAGTTCTCCCTGGTGTCATGGCCAATATTTACCCCTCAACCAACATCACTAAAACAGATTATCTGTTCATTATTTCATTGCTGTTGGTGGGACCTTGCTTTGTGCAAATTGGCTACCGTGTTTCCTACATTACAACTGCTACTACACTTCAAAAAGTACTTCATTAGCTGTAAAGCACTTTGGGACGTCCCGAGGTCGTGAAAGGCACTGTATAAATGCAAGTCTTTCTTTTTTTCTTTTTAAACCCGCTGTTACAATTCATACCTTGGTCTCAACATCAAGAGCCTTCTATATGTGCATAAGATTTCCTTGGGCTATGACGACAGTGTTATCAGTTTTGATGGAGATAAAATTGTCTTGACAGAATTACCACATACCATGGCTGATTGAACCTCTCTCAGTTCAGGATTCAATAGGGGTGACGCATCAATATTTTACTATAGCACTTCAGATCTGTGTCCAAAATTCAAGATTCTTTCTTAAATCTATCCGAATGAGATTATAACTACCATGGAACCTTATTATAATGAAATTTTGTCCCACGATATCTCAAGACGTCTGGAGTTTCAAAATGTCAGTAACCTGCTGATTGAACATTACTGACTGACTTGCTGGAGATACCCGAGCAGCAAATCCAATTCCACTTCCAGTTAACATGGTGCTGAATTCCTGACTCTAAAACAGAGTTTGTCAAGGAATCTCTGATATAAATAACATGCCACATTCTCTGTTCGTTCATTTTCTGAAACTAATTGTATGCTTTGCAAAGAGGATTGTACTCTGGAGATTGACTGTTGCTGTAGTGGAACTGGATTAACATTTAATGTAGAAATATCCAAAGAATTTTTTTTAAAGTTATGAAAATCATAATTTATTTCATAATTCATCTAGTGCATTCATGGTAAGAGTTTACAAAACTTCCACAGTCATTATCAATACCTATGATTAGTAGATTTCTATTAATATCACTGGCATGAGATTCAGTTAACAAAATTATATGCCCTATGACTAAGATATCTTTGGTTTTTGAGGTGCATTCTACTTCTTATAGTGACAGAATGAAAGATTAGTCCTCCAATTTGCACTATCAGCAAGAAGTAATTGGCTTTGTGTGGTAGTGTTCTATCGGGTTATGCAGTAAATAAATTGGGAGTCTGGAAAGTTTTCATTATAATTCCCTATTAGCTATTGTCAGTATTTCCTTAGCTCAAAGATAAGTTGGGTGTCTATTATCCACTGCACATCTGCAGAAAGAAAATAATATGTTCCAGAGATTTTCATGGTGTTACAAGGCAGTTTAAATACTGTGATTAAAAACAGAACATGCTGGAAACACTCAGCAGGTCAGACAGCACCTGTGGAGAGAGAAACAGAGTTAATGTTTCAGGTCGATGACCTTTCATCAGAACACGAAATGTTAATTCTGTTTCTCTCTCTATAGATGCTGCCTGACCTGCTGAGTAACCTCCTCCAGCCCTACAACCCTCTGAGAACTCTGTTCCTCCAATTCCAGCCTCTATTGCATCCCCCTACTTCCTTCACACCACCATTGGCAGCCATATTTTAAACCGTCTAGGCCCTATGCTCTGGTGTTCCCTCCCTAAACCTCTCCGCCTCACTCTCCTCCTTTAAGATGCTCCTTAAAACCTACCTCTTTGAGCAAGCTATTGGTCACCTGTCCTAATGTGTCCTCCTTTGGCTCGGTGTCAATTTTCTTTTGTCTGATTACGCTCCAGTGAAGTGTCTCAGGACGTTTTACTATGTTAAAGGCAATATATAAATACAAGTTGAATGTTTCCAGCATTTTCTGTTTTTACTTCAATTTCCAGCACCTGCAATATTTTGATATTTGTTTTAAATACTGCGATGCTATTTATAACGTTAATGGTTAACTGCAACCATTCTTAGAATCATAGAAAGGTTACAGCATGGAAGGAGGCCATTCGGCCCATCGAGTCTATGCCGGCTCTATGCAAGAGCAATCCAGGTGGTCCCACTCCCCCGCCTTATCCCCATAGCCCTGCAAATTTTTTCCTTTCAAGTACTTATCCAGTTCCCTTTTGAAGGCCATGATTGAATCTGCCTCCACCGCCCCCTCGGGCAGTGCATTCCAGATCCTAATCACTTAGATGGTAGATATTGTTGTAATAACTGAATTAAGTCTTTAGGTTTTATGAAATCATGAGTGCATTTTTGCAGCAACAGGGATTATTTGCTGGGTTCGAAATGAATGGCGCTCCGATGTATGCTAATTTAATCCTGTAGCAAATGGTGCTTTCCTGCATGACAGTGAGTTTAGAATGTGTCCAAATTTAGGGTTAGTCCAGTAGTGGTAACTTCTTCTGAGGAGTGCAATTGTTTAAAAAAAATAATTTGACATTCTTTTTACTCATAAGGTACCTGAAAGGACCGTGTCTAAATCCTACAGCAGAGACCAAATAAACAGTCAAGCTGGTCAGAAAAGTACTTCCAGGTTAGTGAACACAGTCTGTTTTAAATAGAGATAACTAAATCAAGGCTGCTTGATCAGCTCCATTTTTAACAGTGATTAATAAGGATCAGCGCTGCACTGATCTGCAACGCTGAATTGATCCAGCTGTGACAGTTGGTTATCCTAAAAATTGCAGTGTGAAAATATAACAAGATAAAGTGCTCATCTGTAATTTCCCTTGCCCTTCCACTACTACTACAACAACAACTTGCATTTATATCGCATAGTAAAACTTCCCAAGGCACTTCACAGGAGCATCATCAAATAAAACTTGACACCGAGCCACATAAGGAGATATTGGGACAGGTGGCCAAAAGCTTGGTCAAAGATGTAGGTTTTCAGAAGCTTTTCAAAGGCAGAGAGAGAGAGGTGGAAAGGTTTAGGGAGGGAATTCCAGAGCTTCGGGCCTAGGCAGCTGAAAGTACGGCCGCCAATGGTGGGGGGATTAAAATCGGTGTGAGGGGTTTTGTTTCAGGGGCTTATCGTAGGTCAGCCAGTTATGTTTTCCTGAGCTGCCCTGCCCGCTGTGCGGTTTCGAATCGCTTTCCCCTTCCTGATTCTGAGCTCAGGACTTATCGAGTGGTAATAAGGACAGACGAACCAGTGGATTGGTGCAAGGAAAACCAATGTTTATTAATAAGAAAACTAAAATGACTAAGTAAACAGTATTATACACAAGATAAAAGGAATCGCTATGGATGCAATACAGTCTTACACTTAACGGGGTGGAAGAAACGGACACATCGAGGGAAAATTCTAAAATCACAATTTTAGCAATACCCCTTTAACTCCCACCCTTACACCTAGCGAGGTTGTCTTGTGGCGGCCAGAAAAAAAATAATGCTCACCGTGAAACAGATGAAAAGGCCTGGCCCCTGTGTCCTGCTGCTGCCCTCGACATGTGGTTGCGATGTTTACTGGACGGCCTTCCTTCTTGGTTGCTATCAGGCAAGCAGGACACTGGACCAAGGCGAAGAGAAAAGAGAGAGAGGTTCTGGGATGCCCCCAGTTATACCCTCCCAGTAATGGGTTAATTTCGCGCCCCATCAGTTTGCTCCATTATCCGATTTGGGCTGAAAACGTAAGACAAAAGGGGTCCCAATCTTGGCCCATTTACATTAATGGCCGGTACCTGTACTGATCTGTTCCATAACTGCTTTCCATTGTTCCGAATGTTCCTTGATGGGCTATCTTTTGTCCTGGGATTTCTCCTGCTCGAATTTTGATGTGTAGACCGGCAACGTTGATGGCTTGCCTCAGGGCGTGAATGCAACTGCATTGTTCAAAGAAACCTGTCTGAAACACGAAGCCTGCCAAGCTGTTAGAGAATGCTGCAGGCCTTTGGCCATGTGTCTGACCGCAGCCATTTTGAAAGACCCTGGATTTTTTAAAACACAGTCACACCAGGGTTTCTTTAATAACTCCAATAAATCTTCGGGGAGGGGGGGGAACATGTGAAATTTTGCGGATCCCTTCACTGGGGATGCGCAAAGCCAGAATTGGTGGAACACAGAGATCTTGGAGGGTTGTAGGGCTGGAGGAGGTTACAGAGATAGGGAAGCCTGTTTGTGTTAGCCTCCCATCCTCCACCCTGAGTAAACCTCAGCTCATGCAAAACTCTTCTACCTGACAGCCGTAACTTTGATGGAAGAACCTCAGAAACCTTGGAACAATGGCATAAACGGTGTTCACACTGTTTTTCGGGAGTGCCCATGGCTCAGAATTGCCCCCGTGGAAAATCACCCCTTCTATAAATGCAAGTTGTCGTTATTGTTCTTTTTATTGCTTTTATTGATGTTTGAAAAGAAAGTATTGCAACTATTACAGTGCTCGTACAAGCTGAGGCACCATTCTGGAATGGGAGATTTCACGCTGACTAAAATGCACAGCTGTTGCCTCATCTTTGTAGCAATGCTGTCCCCTCCCTCTTGCTCCTCCCCCTGTTTCATTGTTGAGCCTGCAGATTCATATCCTGTTGGCTCAAAAGGCCATTTTCAGATCTCATGCAACTTAGAAGTTGCCTCTGGCACTGTCATTAGTGGCTCTGGATATGGTCTTGTTAACATGTAGATAAGATTGCTTTGCTGAGGGACATGGTAAAAACAGTCACGGTTTTCTTCTGTCATTCGTTTTCAAATAATTGTCCTTAAATTCCAAGGGGTAATTTAACCTAAGGGGTTATACTCTGACTTTGCACTGCATGCAGGCAAGGAACCTTCCCGAAGGATATTCATATCAGGAATATGGATGTGTGACAGGCACCATATTTTGACCGTCAATTTAAATTGTCAGAAAATCCCCAAATCTATGAGATTTAATCCCAGTGGGCAAGATTCCCCACCAGGAACATGAAGTAAGAAAGTTACCCCTCTAGAGTGCTATATGGTTTTGATCTTATTTCTTCAGGCATTTTAATACTATGTATGTATCACTTGTTCCTTTTCTTATCAAACGAACAAGAACTACAGTGCTACACCAGATGAAAGAGGAAGTCTGTTGTGGCTGTACTTTCAATTCATGTGCCAGACTGTGAGGAGAAGATTACATTACATTTCTTAAATTGTTCTCAGTGCGTTGTATTCCATGCTTAGCTCATTAAAAAAAAAGATTGATTTACCATTAGTTTCATTTTTCAAAAAGGTAATTTTAAAATTGCGCAAGAAAGACTTGCACTTGTACAGTGCCCTGTCGCATCTCTCAGAAACACCTCACATGCAAGGTGATTATTATGTAGGCAAACATGGCCGACATTTTATAAACAGCAAGATTGCACAAACAGCAATTGGATGAATGAGTAGTTAATCTGTTTTTGTTGGTGTTGGTTGAGGGGAGAATGTTGACCAGACCCCTGGGACAAATCCCTACTCTTCCAATAGGAACGAGTAGACAGAGCTTTTGTGTAATGTTTGATCCAGTACCTCCATCAGCTAAAATTACATGCTCACGTCCTGGAGTGGGACTTGAACTGCCAAATCTCCATGATTTAGAGGCGAGAGTGCTACCAACTGAGCCAAGCTAACACCTAAATAGCAAACATTATTTTGACAATTGCAGTTAGTAATTTGTGTATTTTTTTGGGGGGGAGAGAGAATCTTGAATTAAGAGAATGTTAATTTATAAAATTAGTGGTGAATCATGGAAGTTAAAAGTGGAACAACTAAAAGACAATTTTTAGCTATAATAATGCAGTCCTGTATTACTCATTTTTTTAAAAGCACTAACTTTTATTTGTGGAAAAAAATTGCCAGCCATCCAGTAGATTGCTGAAAGCAGCAGTAAACTGCAGAGTCGTGAGTTTGCAAACACTCCCAGCTCAAGTCCCACAGTGTGAAAGCTCATGTTGGCACGTTCATTACTGTTACCCTGGCAGGTATTAAACTGTCACCGTCAATAGTACTAAACACCACAGGAGATTTTCTTTCACATTTGGCCTGAATGTAACATACAAAACCAATGCTGCAAGTCAGCGTCAAAGAAAATGACGGATCACAAGTATGAAAGCAGTAACCTATTGGTTATGGTACTGGACTAGTAAGGCCATTACTAAAATCATACTCGAATTATGAGTTCAAATTAATTAAATCTGGTGATTCGCAAGCTGGTAATAGATACAATAACCATGGAAGCTACCAGATTGTTCTAAAAACCCTAATGCTCTTTGGGGACACCCCTACCCAGTCTGGCTTACTTGTGACCCCAAGTCACTAAGTTGACTCTTAATGCCCTCAGGGCAACGAGGGACAGGCAATAAATGTGGTCTTGCCACACATCCTGGGAGCAAAGTTTTTTAAACAAATATTTACTATTTTTGTTCGATATTAGTCTATTATCCAATGCTTTTTGGGAATGTTTCTCTCACTTTTGAGGGATGGGTTGGAATTGCATGCTGCCCATCTCCACCAATGCCTCTCCCCCAATCACTGTCAAGGTCCTAGTCCATATCTCTATCACCCTGAGGCTTGACCTATTCAATTGTTACAAATTTCAGGTTTACCTCGAATGTTCTCTTGGGTACAGCAGTGATGGTCACTCCCTTAAGTGGTCCAATCTTGCATTCAGGAGTAAAGTCATACTGCCCAACATTTAATTACACAATAGCATAACCTGTGATTTGGACTCGCATGCACTTCGAAGACAGACTGAGAAACATTTGATGAGACAAGGCCAGAATGAAATTGTTTGGCTACTTTATTTCACAGGCAGCAAGTGAACATTCAAAGTAAGAGCCCAAGCAAATTCCACTTACTTAAAATCAATCACATCTCTCCTTGAAAACTGGAAAAAGTAATAAACCACATGTCCTCTCCCTTTTGTGGACTGGCTCACTTGTTTTTGGCAATGCCTTCTTTCTAGACAACTTCTAACTGCAAAGCCTGACTTCCTGTATTTTTAACTTCGAGTTCTGAGCCACAGATAGTCCTGCAGTCCTTTGCTCAAAACCTCACTGCCCCATTGTCCTTTCACTCTGAGTGTTCCCAGCCAAAGAGAGGGCTGTGACACTGGAACATAAGAACAGGAGAAGGCCATTCAGCCCCTCAAGCCTATTCTGCAATTCAATTAGATCATGGTTGATCTGTATCTTAACTCCATCCTCCATCTACCTGCCTTGGTTCCGTAGCCCTTAATATCCTTGCCTGTCAAAAATCTACCTATCTCAGTTTTGAAATTTTCATTTGACCCCCTAGCCTCAACAGCTTTTTGGGGGAGAGAGTTCCAGATTTCCACTACCCCTTGTGTTAAGAAGTGCTTTCTGACATCACCCCTGAATGGCCTGGCTCTAATTTTAAGGTTATGGACTCGTCCACCAGAGGAAATCGTTTCTCTCTGTCTACCGTATCAAATCCTTAAATCACCTTAAACAATTCAATTATATCACCCCTTAATCTTCTATGCTTGAGGGAATACAAGCCTAGCCTATGCAATCTGTCCTCATAATTTAACCCTTTTAGCCCTGGTACAATTCTGGTGAATCTGCGCTGCACCTACTCCATGGTCAATATATCCCTCCTGAGGGACGGTGCCCAGAGCTGAATGCAGTATTCCAGATGGAGTCTAACCAGAGCTCTGTAATGTTGTGGTATAACTTCCACCCCTTTGTATTCCAATCCCCCTCGAGTTGAAGGCCAACATTCCATTAGCCTTTTAAATTATTTTTTGTACCTGTCCACTAGTTTTTAGTGATCTCTGTACATGGACTCCCTAACTCTGTCCACTCATACACAGTTCCTATCTTCTCACCATTTAGAAAATACTCTGATCGATCTTTCTTAAGTCCAGAGTGGATGACTTCGCTCTTCCCCACCTTGATCTCCATCAGCCACAGTTTTGCCCCTGTTAGTAGTTCACCAGTAAGCCTGTCAATAAAACTGGCTACCTCTCCCCCCCCCCCTCAGGGTGTGAATTTTAAACAAACTCCTGTTTCTTTCTCCACTTTTTCTGTCCTGCTTCACCTTCTGTAAAGCTTCACATTGGCTGGAAAGCACTTTGGGACGTCCTGAGGTCATGAAGGGCACTGTATAAATACAAGTCTTTCTTTCTTTCTCAAACATTGACCTCCATGTGAATGTGTTCAGTTGATGTCTGATACTGCCATATCTGTATGAAATGTTGAGATCTGTGTTTTGAGTCAAAATGGTCACTTTTATCGAGATTGCTTAGCTCTCCTTGCTGTAAAGAAGTGGTTGCGTATTAGTGTTGAGAATTGCTGTGTCGTGGTTCACTGATTGTAGATTATTTGTGTTTCTGTTCAGTGGCTTTGAATTGCAACCCCTGTGGGAGAGGGTGGAGAGCCCACTAGCCAAGCAAGTCAAAGGCAATTCCTCCGGCAACAATTCACAGAGTAGCATTCGAACTAGTTCTCGGACAGTATCAGGTGAGTCTGTGACCACAGTATAAGTTCGTTCCTATAAACGTCTTTAGGAAGAAACACAGATTTTTAATTTGTCATTGCATCATGTGTTTTGAAACAAAGAGGAATTTGCAGTGTTGTTCCCATCAGTTTTTGAATGTTTTTCTTCAAGTTCTCTTGGTGCCACACCCTATAACTTCCCTAAAAAGTGCAGTATTTTAGGGAAGTTATAGGGTGTGGCACCGAGTTCCCAGGCCTTTGGTAGTGCTACTCCTTGATGAGCTACTGGAATTTATCTCTACATCGAAATACATAGAAGTTACAACACAGATACAGGATATTCAGCCCAATGAGTCTGTGTTGATGTTTACTCTGCCTGTTCCCATATCCCTTCATCCCTTATCCCTTCATCCACCTATCTAATCTAATCTTGAATTGTTGACATAGTTTCTGCTTCAACCACTAACCCTGGAAGTGAACTCCATACAATTACACACAACTCTCTGTGTAAAGAAGCTTTTCCTGCCCTCTGTTCTAAACCTCCTACATGTAATTGTGTATCTATGGCCCCTCATTCTTGACTCCTCAACTACTGGAAACAATCTGCTTCTATCCACCCTGTCCCATCCTTTTGTAATTTTAAACACTTCCATCATAATCTGCATTGTTCCAATGAAAAAGGCCCAATTTTTCAAGCCTTTCTTCATGTTTGTATTTTCTGATACCGGACAGCATCTTAGAGAATCTGCATTATACCCTCTCTAAAGCCTCAATAATCTTCCTATAGTGTGGAGCCCAATACTGTACACAGTACTCTCACTGAGGTCTTACTAAGGTTTTATGTAGGCTCATCATTACCTCTTGGCTTTTATATTCTATACCTTTTTGATATAAAACCTAGAATTCCATTGGACATTTTTATAGCCTGGTCAACCTGAGATGCTGCCTTTAATGTCCTGTGAACCTGTACCTCCAAATCTGCTCTCCCGCAGCACCGAGTCTACTTCCATTCAGAGTATGATCACTGCTGCTATTTTCTTTATCAAAACCTACCAGGCATCCTCCGGTTTTTCTCATCTCCCTGTAGGAAAGTGCTTCACTTATATCTGGTGGGTCCCTCCACCCTGATCACTCAGCTGAGCTTAAAAACAACACCGCAGGGAATTGGGAACATGGGCCTCATTGTGCGACTCCACGGCATTGCTTACTGATAGCCCAGAACCTTACAGTCGTGTATTCGGGGCAGCAAGTAGGTTAGAAATAGGAGGGGAATCCTTGGGGGGACGTCAGAGGTAATGGTGTGGGGGCAGGAAGAGAAGCCATTGCAGGAGAATCTCTGGCTACAACTGGATAGGCGAGGGCAGTCCCACTTAGCTGGACAACGGAGGAGAGGCGTTGGAGGAGGACGGTGTGGTCAGTTGTGTCAAAGGCTGCAGAGAGGTTGCGAATGATGAGGAAAAGATAGTGCACCATGGTCTCAGTCACAGAAGATGTTATTTATTAGACTTTGATTAGAACCATTTCAGTGCTGTGTCAGAGGTGGAATCTTGACTCGAGGTTCAACCGTGGAGTTTTGGGTAAGATGGGCACGGATTTGGGTGGCGACCACACGTTTAAGGACTTTGGAGAGGAAAGGGAGGTCGGAGGTTGCGGTAGTTTGCAGGGACAGAGGGGTCAAGGGTGTTTTTTTTTGATGAAGTGGGGTGATGACAGCAGATTTGAAAAGGAGAGGGACAATACCTGAGGAGAGGGAACCGTTTACAATATCAGCTAGCATGGGAAGGGAAGTTGGGTGGTCAGCAGTTCAGTGGCAATAGAATCGCGAGAGCCTTAGGAGGGTCTCATGGACAAAATGAGCTCAGAGAGAGCACAGGGGGACGTAGAAGAGAAACTAGAGAAAGATGCAAGATCAGGGCTAGGGAAGGGTGAACCTTTGAGGACAGTTAAAGTGATGGGATGAAGTTGACTTACAGATAGGGTGGAGTCAGCTTGGACCACCAACAAACTAATGTCCAGGTTTGGGGAGAGGTATGGAGGGCAAGTGAGTCCAGGAGCTGTTTGATGGGCAGAGGAGGCACTACAAGAGGTTTTCCCATGGAAAATGGAGAACCGAGGAGACATGGAGAGTTGACCGTGAGCCAGCATTAGGTTGTTCTAGGGGTCCAGCGGAGGTTAGTAATAGCCTCAGTGATTAGCAGTACACCCCAACAGATCCAGTATACCACCGGGAGAGGTGAATGGAGACAGCGACGATGGGAAGCAGGCAGAAAGCAGCAGAGCAAAGGTCATTTGGCAGCAGTTGTTCCACTTATTGACCACCTGGTGTGCAACAGATGACCTTTGTAGGTTACAAACTGTTTGACAGTGTTCTCAAAGCACTGAACACAATTACTGCAATTCAGCAAATCAATAAATCCCAATATAACAGCAGGGCCTCCTTACCTCTTCTTCTTTACTGATTACTAAGCTGTTACCGAGGGAACAAATAAATAATAAACATGCCCCTACGGCACTGCAAGATCCCCATCAATGGTCGCTGCACTTGCTGTGTGCCAGAAAACGTCTCTGTTCTATTCACTTCTGTCAAAGCTCCAGTGATACTTGCAAATGTCGCACTTCATTCAGCTGAGCCATGCTAGTTCTGAGCCAGGTTCAGGGACTCACTGCTCACTTGTGACCCTCTCTGCGTAATTCTGCTCGAGTTGTTCATAATTGGTGTCCCAACAAAGCTTTCAATGAGCAAAAAGCTGTGTTTCGTTTACTCTCTGCTCATTTTCCTAACTATTTCGTGGACAGGAGCCAGGGATTGGTCTATTGAGGCCTCCGGATCGTATTGCACCCCAATTTACGCCTGTCCAGAGTTTGCTGAAAAGCATGGGGCTGCGAACAAGATGGCCCCAATATGTCAGTCGTGCGTGCAAGTTATTTTTTAAAAGGCCCTGCCGTACCCAATGTCCCAAACAATTCCTCTTTTAAACTTACATTTAACATCATGGATACAGCGGTTGTGGTCAGCTCCTCTGTGAACCCCTCCAGAATTGTGGTACACACACAGGGACGTGTACTAGAAATCCATTTATAACAAGATGTTTAATATTCAGCAGCACGTTACCCTATCAGAACGCAGGCTGAACTATGTTTAACCCCGGTTGCTAAATAACTGTGTCCCATTTTGGTAACCTGGAATGTGAGCTTGCTAATTGCAGCCTTGGGGACCCTCATCCAGCCTTCCAAGGAATGTGGGACTTGTTCTGTTCCTGCAGAATCATCAACGTATATAGCATTATTAAACATAACAAGCAAAACAGAATTGAGTGAAATGAAAGTGTCATCTCAGATGTTTCCAGCTGATCTTTTCTATAATAAATTGTACATTGTAATCTTCCCATTCATCTGCAATTCTCAAAAAGATTTGTTCACTTTTATTGCTTTTAATCAAAAGAGTTTGGTCACCCCAATTTATAAATATCTACCACACCAAATGGGAGAGTCTGACTATCACTGTTCCTTTAAAATCAGCCAGTTACAATGAATCGGATAATTATATAGAATTACATCGAATTTTACAGCACAGAAACAGGCCATTCAGCCCAACTGGTCTATGCCGGTGTATATGTTCCACATGAGTCTCCTCCCACCTTACTTCATCTCACCCTGTCAGCATATCCTTCTATTCCTTTCTCCCTCATGTACTTATCTAACTTCCTCTTAAATGCATCCATCCGACTATTTTGAACGATTCAATGAGCTTTTCGCACCTTGTTAACGTATTCGTATTTAAATCCCTCCCTGGATCATTCTGTGTCTTTTTTTGGGGTCTCAGTGGGTTTTATTACATCAGGGTGGTTATAGAGTTCACTCATCAGCCGGTAGATGTAGGAGGGGGCGTTTCCCCTGATGTTACGGATGATCAGAGTGATCAGTTCTGGAGGGACGTGGTCAAACACAGGGCAGTGCTCGCTCATGTTGGAGAGAATCTCACCTTCAGTGATACTCCTGTGGCCAAACAAACCTGTGAAATGTCTTCTACTCACTGGGGAACTGTGGGGTGCAGCTTAAATATGGCGGCACAGACTATAACGGGCGTGGAGTGGTGCCTGGCTATAAGTGTGTGAGCCCCGTTCACTGCTCTCAGTTTTCCGTTAGCAAAAATGGTCTTAGTGCCTCTTAAGGATGATTCACCGTCCAACACTCATAGCGGGCTAATCATGCTAACACCAAGCGGTGGGGACTGTGTAATGAGGGAACTTATATGATACCGGCAGAGACGCAGGTCCTGTATCATGTGGGATACTAGCATACAAGTTCTAGCTGAACTCTTTCCACCATCTCCATTCTTCAATGGAGGCCTTAACCTATTTAAAATGAACGGGTTAAGGCCTCCGTAGAATAGCAGAGAGAAGAATCTCAAATAAACATTTATTAAGCATTTGCACTTTGGTGTCTCAAGCTCGAATTTCAGGGCCCCAGTTATTAATCCAATGTGCCTGAGCAAAACAATTAATTCAGTGAACTCGTACTGTCAGGCCCAACATTTTTTAAGACGGTTCTCCCAAAACGCTCACTGATGGAACAAAATGTTCCAAAGACTAAACAAAAATGGAGGGGGAAAAATATCAAAAGTTAATCGTAATTCTTTGTAACTGATTTTAAAGGAATCCTGTTGAATCCCTGGTTAGCCTGGTTTCCATGGTTACATGTTTTATTTGATGTGGTGACTTTGCTGCAAAACCTTTAATTTGTTGCCATTGAGTTCAATTGCTCTGGTCCCCAGCAATCTGCACAGCAGGATGACTGTCATTTTCACAAGATTCTGAGACAATAGTCCTGATAGCTCCATGTCAGAGACTGAAATTAATTAAATTACCATTCCATTTATTTTCATATACAATCCTGGAGTTTTGTGAATCAATGGAGCTGACCCCATTAAAGTTTAGTTTATTGAAGTATTCTTGCATATTTTGTGTTTGTTGACTGTTTGTTTATATTTTGAAACCAGATCAAATACAAATATCAACCAGCCTGACCAAATTGTACAGGTTCAAGTCACTAGACTTTCATTTCTGCTCTTGATTGTATTAGAAGGAGTAGAGTTGGCAACTTCCCCACGTTAGACTTGCTGAAACTCTGCATGGATTTCTGCCGTTGACTCTTTTCTTTTTGATTTCCAGCACCTTTTTCTACTTCGTCCGCCCAAAGTGACAAGCAACTCAACAGGAGATGTGAAGAGAAAAGAAGTTTCCCAATATCGAGGAGTCATGCTGTGAGTCACCTTTGTGGAGGCACTTAACACAGAAACATATGTATTCCTTCTGATCTTGTCAGCTCTTGTGCATTGTTCAGTGTCAAACCACAAAAAACATTTAAATCTGGTATTTTTCAAACAAAAAAAAGTCAATATCTTGTACCTTCTCCTCAAAGTTTATTCTGTGGATTTCTACATATCTCTGCTATCTACCATTGTTAGATTGGCATAGGAACAGGAGTAGGCCATTCAGCCCCTTGAGCCTGTTCCGCCATTCAGTTAGATAATGGCCGATCTGTACCTCAACTCCATTTTCCCGCCTTTGCCCCACACCCCTTGGTACCCTTACCCAACAAAAATCTATCGATGTCTGTCTTGAAAATTTCAATTAACCCAAATGTGTTGTTTTATTATCTCCCCGTGTCTAAAAGCAGATTGCCACTGTTCCCTTGGCAGTAATAGATACTCATTATGCATATACTGGAGAAATGGATGGATAAATCTGCATCCTTACACATTAGGTGGCACAGCCCATTAGTGCCACAGATTGTACCACACAGCTGCCCAAAGTTGGCCCATCTCAGTAAATGGTTGAAAGGAACTTGTGCTGTATTTGTTTTGTTGCCTGACTAGAATGTCAGGAACTATTAACAAGGAATAAAAATAGAAAATGCTGGAAAACACTCAGCAGGTCTGGAGAGAGAAAGAGAGTTAACGTTTCAGGTCAATGGCCTTTCATCAGAACTGGAAGATGTTAGAGATGAACAGCTTTTAAGCAAGTACAGAGTCAGGGAAAAGTGGGAGAGGGGGCAGAAGAACAAAAGGGAAGGTTTGTGATAGGATGGAGGGCAGGAATGATTAAATGACAAAAGTGATGATGGTGTAAGGCAAAAGAAGGTGATAATGAGACAAATAAAGAAACAAAAAATCGAGTTACATTAAAACTACAGGACAGAAACAGGACATTCGGTCCAACTAGTCGATGCCACCGGTTATGCTCCAAACGAGCATCCTCCCTCCCTACTTCATCTAACCCTGTCCGGATACCCTTCTATTCCTTTCTCCCTCAAGTACTTATCGAGCTTCCCCTTAAATGCATCTGTGCTTTTTGCCTCAACTACCCCTTGTAAAGAAGTTTCTCCTGAATTCCCTATTGGATTTATTAACGACTATTTTATATTTATGACCTTTGGTTTTGGACTCCCCCACAAGTGGAAACATTTTCTCTACGTCTACCCTATCAAACCCTTTCATTATCTTAGGGACCTCTATCAGATCACCCCTCAGCCCTCTCTATTCTAGAGAGGAGTGCCCCAGCCTGTTCAGCCTTTCCTGATAAGTATATCCCCTCAGTTCTGGTATCATCCTTGTGAATCTTTTTTGCACCCTCTCCAATGCATCTATATGCTTTCTATAATATGGAGACCAGTGCTGTGCATAGTACCCCAAGTATGGTCCAACCAAGGTTCTATACAAGTTTAACATAACTTCTCTGCTTTTCAATTCTATCCCTCTAGATATGAACCCCAGTGCTTGATTTGCCTTTGTTATGGCCTTATTAACCTGCGTCACTACTTTTAGTGATTTGTGTATCTGTACCCCAAGATCCCTCTGCTCCTCTATCCCATTTAGACTCTTATTATCCAAGCAGTATGTGGCCTCCTTATTCTTCCTACCAAAATGCATCACCTCACACTTATCTATATTGAAATTAATTTGCCAATTACACACCCATTCTGCAAATTTATTAATGCCCTGTTACATTTTGACACATTCTTCATTTGTATTAACCATACCACCAATTTGGTGACATGCGCAATTTTTGAAATTGTACTTCCAAATCCTGAATCCAAATCGTTAATGTAAATTGTGAACAAAATGTGGTCTCAGCATTGATCCCTGTGGAACATCACTTCCCACCTTATGCCAGTCTGAGGAGCTACCCTTAACCCTTACTTTCTGTTTTCTGTTGTGTAGCCAGTTTGCTGTCCATTCTGCTACTTGTCCCCTGACTCCACATGCTCTGACCTTAGTTATGGGTCTACAATGCGGTATCTTATCGAAGGCCCTTTGAAAATCCAAATGCATTACATGTTCTACATTAGCCTTTTCTACTCTTTTTGTTACTTCTTCAAAGAATTCAATAAGGTTGGTCAAGCATGACTTTCCCTTCTGAAATCCATGCTGACTATTCTTTATTATATTTTCAATTTCTAGATATTTTTCTATTACATCTTTGAATAAAGATTTCATTATCTTTCCTACCATCGACGTTATGCTAACTGGTCAATAGTTCCCTGGACTTGTTCTATCTGCCTTTTTAAATATAGGAATCACATTAGCTGTCCGCCAGTCCTCTGGCACTATTCCCATTTCTAATGAATTTTGATATATATGTAATAGTGCCTCTGCTATCTCCTCCCTAACTTCTTTTAACATTTGCGGATGCAATCCATCCGGACCAGGGGTTTTATCCTCCCTAAGTTTTATTAGTTTATTAATTAACTCCCCCCTTTCTATCTTAAATATCTTTGTCTTTTTTGATCTCTTCTTGTAATGTCATACCCACCCTGTTAGTCTCCCTGGTAAATACTGAGGCAAAGTAACGATTCAATATTTCTGCCATTTCACTGTCATTATCTGTGAGTTTATCTTGTGCATCCCTTAGTGGCCCTTTCCTTATCCTGATTTTTCTTCTGTTATTTATGAGCCTGTAGAATACCTTACCATTTCTTTGATGATTTAATTTTGTAATTCCTCTTTGCTTTACTAATTGTTTTCTTGGCTTCTTTTCTAACCTCTTCACATTCCCTTTTGTCATCCTCTCTTTTATTGTCTCTGTACCTAGAGTATGCCTGTTTTGTTCTTGTTTTTTGCAGGAATATATTTCTCCTGAACTCTATTGATCACTCTTTTAAATATTTCCCCCTGCTGTTCTATCTCTTTGTCTGTCAATTTTATTTTTCCAGTTTACCTTCTCTGGTTCCATTCGTATCCCTCAAAGTTATTTTTTTTCCAATCTATTACGTTGGTCTTTGTCTTACTTATGTCTTTCTCAATCATTATTTTAAACCTTATTATGTTATGATCGCTATTTCCTAGATGTTCCCCAATGCTTACTTCTCTCATCTGCTCTGGTTCATTTCCCATTACTAGATCCAGCAGTGATTCCTTTCTTGTTGGGCTTCTCACATATTGGGTAAGAAAAGATGGGTCCAGAGGAGGTGTAAATGGTTACAGCACAATAGCAGAGGAGGGGGGAGGCATGGAAAATCTGGCAAAGAGGAGAAGGTTCCCATGGCCCAGGAATGTGGCAGAAGAAAGGCAGATAGACCCCAGGGGTACGGACCACCCTGCCGGGCTGTGTCCTATTATTAAGGAGACAAAGGCAGTGATTCTCTGTGGGTGGATAAACGGCACAGAGGCTGGTTTTGAGGGCATCTGGGTTTACAAGTGGATGACGTTGAGAGCGAGCTGCTTCTTACCATACAGGACAAGACTGTGGGCCTGCAATGAGTTAATGAACTCCTTTCAGTTGTGAGCTGACGTGATGTATTTCTTAATTAATAGGATGTGATTACATCAGCCAGAGGAAAAGTTGGCAGTGGTCCTTTTGTGAAAGCAACAGATTACTCCTCATCAAGTGATGAAATTGGCAGTACCGATGAAGATGATGATCTAAGCCATAACGGAGCAGAGTCTTTACAAGCCGGGTCAAGGTATGTAACTTTAATTCCACATTTATAGGTGTCAGCTTGGCTCTTGTCTCTGAGTTCAAAGGTTGTGAGCTTATGCCCAACTCCAGAACTTGAACACATAAACTGGGCTGTCGCTGCAGTTCAGTACTGAGGGAGGGCTGCATTATTAGAGGTGACATCCTTCGAGCGAGACGTTAAACTGAGGATTTAACTGCAAGTGAAGTGTGTCTGTTCATCTGCTTGTAACATTTCAATCACAGTACTTAATGTTCAGACTCCAATTTTGAAACGGAAGAACATTTAGGTTTCACACACTGTTAAATTAACTTGTGACCATTTTCAATGTTTTTTGCAATGGGGTCGATGGATGTCCAATCCCAATCTTAACAGGAACCCGTTTTTATTTTTTATTTTCATTCATTTTTCTCCCCCCTTTTCCTTCCATCTTCCCCCGCCCCCCCCATGCCTCACTTGTACTAGAGTATGATTCTATGGGTACTGATTGCTTGAGTAAAGTACTGGAGGACAATCATTCATGTATGAGCCTAGGCGCTGAGTGCTGACAGGCTACTCAACTATGGGGGGGACATCACGACAACACTTAATCCTGTCCTCACCTGACAAGAAAAACTTGCCCTTCTATGGGGAAAGAGCAGGAGGAGTGGGACTAATTGGATAGCTCTTTCAAAGGAGCCGGCACAGGCACAATGGGCCGAAAGGCCTCCTTCTGTGCTTCTATGTTTCTATGATCCACATAGGGATCACTGGTTAGTGACCCCTGGCCCCCTCCTAGACCAGGAGATACTGAGGCAAATTGTAGCCCCATTGCAGCCCCACCTAAGGTTGCCGAACTCAACAGGAATCGGGACCGCGGGCCTTTTTTTTTTATTCGTTCATGGGATTTGGGCGTCGCTGGCGAGGCCAGCATTTATTGCCCCGTCCCTAAGGCCTGCAGGACTTTATCAACCAAGCCCTTCGAAGGAGCCCGTTTGTTAAAGTTTCATCAATAGATTTCAGAAATAAAAACGTACAATTTGGACCTAAGATTTCCCCCCCCTCCAAGTCTGAATTAAACATACGCCATGCAGACAGTCATGTGGGAGGATAGAGGGACATAATGAGCCTAGGCTGCAAACCACACAACTTAATTATGACAATTTCCAGCGCTGATGCCCAGCGGCACATTAGCAGTTCAGAATCGAAGCGCAGGTTGTACCTTTAGGCTTTGGCAGCCCCTGGATAATTAAGCTCTAGTGCTCTGTGTGGGATAAAAAAACGTTATCTCAGTTTTACTGCTGTATTATTAGTTGGATATTGCAGTTTATGACCATTAGTGAGAGTTACAGTGACCTTTAGCAGGAAAAAAAAATTACAGTTCCCATTAGGTTCAATTTTACATCAGATTATTCTTTTCCCCCCACTAAGTAAGTTTAATGAGGTGGATCTAAATTTTACTGTCGTTTTTTTTTACATGTACTTCCACGTAAATGCTTAACAAGTCCCCTCTGCTCGGAGATTTGCTGATTCCCAGCGGAGACTCCAATGTTGGCTTTAAGGGCCGATTTTATTAAAACCAAAAAAAAACCCTTTAAACTTGAGCTTTCTCCACAGCCAAGAACGTAATTGCACTTTCCGAGAAATCGCTGTCCCGATTAACTCTTTGAGAACTGCAGTGCAGACAAAGTAAACAAATGACACTTCTTGTGGGGAATGGTGTGTGAAAGGGGAGGCATTTTGCTTGTTCAGCTCCTCCTTCACTATAGTTCTAATATTTATCTTAAGATGGAAAATAATTTGACAGCAAATGTTATTTGCCTGTGTGTTTTGGAAGCTGCGAGGCACTTTCTGTCTGTAAAAGTGGACATATCTATGATTTGAAATTAGTTTTCAGTAAACAGTTTGGGGAAGAGGGTGAGGGGGGCGCAATAGTGTTGCCAACTCTGCTTCGACGTATTCCTGGAGGTTTCATCACATGATCTCCGTCTTCTAACTGCCCCGCCCATGTCTAATCTTTTTTTAAACTCATAAACAGAAGCGTTCAAAGAAAATGGGAAAAACGCACCATTTTTTTTTAAACGGCCCTATGATTTCTCTCACGGAGTCGCTCACATAATTCTCCGACTCTCCTATCTTCATAGGGAAGGTCTCGCTGGGCTTCAACATGGAGCAACATGTGGCAGTATAAGATGGCACTTGAGGAAGGGGAGATCAGCAGGCCCTTCCCTTTTGCACTTACACCCCCTGCTGTGTCCCCCTTTTCATGCACTCGCGCTAATTCACTTGCAACTGCAAGGGCATGTGGCCGTGAAGTCTAAGGTACTTTCACATCAATGGCTGGCACAGGCACGATGGGCCGAATGCCCTCCTTGGTATGATTCAGTGAATAGCTGGTGGAGGAGATATGACAAATGCCTTAAAAAGGTCTTAAGAATTGAAACACTCTGCCTTCACACCTGGAGCAGAGGTTTGAATCTCTGAACAAACTGGTGTTGAGATTTCTCTCTCTCTCTCGAGGCTGTAGAAGGCGGTAAGTTTACAGCACAAAGCAGCTGATAATCCAGCAGTGATTGGGTACTTATAGAGATTGTAAGGGCAGCTGGTGCAGGAAAGGGAAATGCCACTACTGTTCAGAAACATGAGTAATCTCGAAAATCTCATTTCCACACCGTTCACCTGACGAAGGAGGAAGCCTCCGAAAGCTTGTGGAATTTAAAATAAATTTGTCGGACTATAACTTGGTGTTGTAAAATTGTTTACAATTGTCAACCCCAGTCCATCACCGGCATCTCCACATCACAGAAACATATGGGGGGACGCGGGGTTAATGCTCAAGCACGTTCCTGGGGCGGAGCAGGACAAGCATTACTCTGCCTCTAACTTGCACTATTCCTGAGTTTGCACAGCTCCTTGCTAACAGAGGGCGCCAAAATGGAGAACCTGTCAAATTTCCCACTCGCTGCGTCTCTCACCTTACTGGACTTACAATATGGGAAACAAAAGAGTTTGTAAGCACGTAAAATGATGCGCTGTTATATTAACATAGAATCGGGGGGAGGTGAGGAGAAATTCTTTAACGCAGCGAGTTGTTATGAACTGGAATGCGCTGCCTGAAAGGGTGGTGGAAGCAGATTAGTGATTTTCAAAAGGGAATTGGATGTATGCTCGAAACGGAAAAATTTCCAGGGCTATGGGGAAAGAGCAGGGGAGTGGGACTAATTGGATCGCTCTTTCAAAGAGCCGGCACAGGCACGATGGGCCGAATGGCCTCCTTCTGTGCTATAAGATTCAATGATTCTAAAAAATGTTTTATTCATTCATGGGATGTGGGCACCGCTGGCAAGGCCATCACTTATTGCCCCATCCCTCATTTCCCTTGAGAAGGTGATGGTGAGCCGCCTTCTTGAACCACCGCAGCCAGTGCGGTGAAGGTTCTCCCACAATGCTGTTAGGTAGGGAGTTTGTAGCACAGAAGGAGGCCATTTGGCCCATTGTGTCTGTGCAGGCTCTTTGCCCCATGCTATCCCCTTCGTCCTGTACCTTCCCCTGCTTCAAATATTCATCCAATCTTCCCTTAAAAGACGCAGTGGTCTCTGTGGCAAAGCATTCTGCTCACCAACGACTAACTCCACAGGAAGTTTTGTGTGTTGACAGCAAGGAGCAAGCACCACCTCAGCTGATCCCTCCTGGTAAAGTTCAAGCAGATCTGCCTGTTCCATGACCTGTTCCTTTGCACCTTGACCTTGCACGGTGAACATTAAAACTAGCAAGCATAGATTGACTGCCGTCACGGCTGACTCTCTGCCCGGTCGGTGTCTCACCGAGGGGAGACTGCAACTTCCTGCAGCTTATTTTAAGAGTACTTTATACTTTTTATTTTCGCAGGCAACCAGCCAATCTAAGTAACGGAGACACAGAATGTACCAGCGCAAATATTCCAGGTGGCATCGAACTGCAGCCACACAGCACCTTAAATGAAGAAAAGGTATTGTCTTTATCTCCCTCTCCACATTGGAAGGGAAAATAATAGCTTGCTGAAGTGGCCTCTTCAAAGCGACTTGTCTGATCAGACAAATTGCAACTGCAATACGGCCACTGCCACACGGTGGCAGTGTGATCAACAAAACCCCACAGGCTTCTCACTGACAGGAATTAACGAACACAGTATTTTTGTGTCTGCGTTTTTGTTTTATACTTTTTTTTCTCGCTACTTAACACAGATATTTAATTTTATATTTTTGGTGAATCTACACACATCAGGGTTAAGAATGCCGGTGCTGGTGACTGTAACGCTTCTCCATTTTGTGTCACAGTCAAGAAGCCGAGCAGATAAGCTGACGCGATGCAGAGAACAGCTCCCCCTATTCTGCCTCACTGTAGAGTTACCAACCCCTCCAGGATTGCCCTGGAGTCTCCAGGAATTAAAGGTTAATCTCCCGGACACTGCTACGAGCAAACCCGCGAGAGAAAAATCATTCAAACAAATGGTGTTTTTTTTTTCAGTTTCTTCGATACTTTTGTTCATTACTTAAATCAGTATTGGAGATTGGGGGAAAAAAAGGCTGTTTGGGCGGGGTGGTTGGTGGCGAGAGGTCATGTGATGAAACCTCCAGGAATATGTCCAGCCAGAGTTGGCAACCCTACCTTGTTGGCGTACTTCAATACGAACGTCAGAGGAAACCAATTTAGAACAAGTGTGCACGCTCAGAAGACCGGGGGCTCAATTTTAAAATCAAATTGCGGGGGGGGGGGGAGGGCTGCGAAAATGGCGCAAATCCCGAGCGGGTTAGGAAGCCGGCTCCAACCGGCCGACTTCCGGGGTTACCACAGGTGCGCTAGTGTGTGCGCGGGCGCTTCGTGAATCCACAAGTCCCGCCGGCAATTAAAGCCAGCGGGGCGATAGTTAAAGAATCAAATGTACCTCATTGAGGTACTTCAGACACTTTATTTCTGACGCAGTAGATAGTTGAAACTATTTTAAACTTACCTGGGCGGCTTTCCCATGGCTTCCGATTCACACCTAGTAAAACCATAAGTTAAATAAAAATCCATTGCGCAAAGTTTAAAAAAACAAAATAAACCTACCATCCCACCGTGCTCCGATGTCCGATCTCCCCCTCCCTCCCTCCAATGTCCCTCTCCCACGCCGTTGTCCCTCCCCGGATCTTCCCCTCTCTCTCTCCCCCCGATCTTCCCCTCTCCCCCCCCGATTTTCCCCTCTCCCCCCCCCCCCCGATCTTCCCCTCTCTCTCCCCCCCCGATCTTCCCCTCTCTGTCCCCCCCCCCGATCTTCCCCTCTCTGTCCCCCCCCCCCGATCTTCCCCTCTCTGTCCCCCCCCCCGATCTTCCCCTCTCTGTCCCCCCCCCCGATCTTCCCCTCTCTGTCCCCCCCCCCCGATCTTCCCCTCTCTGTCCCCCCCGATCTTCCCCTCTCTGTCCCCCCCGATCTTCCCCTCTCTGTCCCCCCGATCTTCCCCTCTCTGTCCCCCCCGATCTTCCCCTCTCTGTCCCCCCCGATCTTCCCCTCTCTGTCCCCCCCGATCTTCCCCTCTCTGTCCCCCCCGATCTTCCCCTCTCTGTCCCCCCCGATCTTCCCCTCTCTGTCCCCCCCCGATCTTCCCCTCTCGGTCCCCCCCGATCTTCCCCTCTCTGTCCCCCCCCGATCTTCCCCTCTCTGTCCCCCCCCGATCTTCCCCTCTCTGTCCCCCCCGATCTTCCCCTCTCTGTCCCCCCCCCAATCTTCCCCTCTCTGTCCCCCCCCGATCTTCCCCTCTCTGTCCCCCCCCGATCTTCCCCCCTCTGTCCCCCCCCGATCATCCCCTCTCTGTCCCCCCCCCGATCTTCCCCTCTCTCCCCCCCCCCCCGATCTTCCCCTCTCTCCCCCCCCGATCTTCCCCTCTCTCTCCCCCCCCCGATCTACCCCTCTCTCTCCCCCCCGATCTACCCCTCTCTCTCCCCCCCAGATCTTCCCGTCTCTCCTTCCCCCCCCGATCTTCCACTCTCTCCTCCCCCCCCCCCCCCCCGATCTTCCCTTCTACCCCCCCCCCCATTCTTCAGCTTCCTCCATTCTCTGTTCCAGTGCCGGATGACATCTCTCGCTCTCTCTCTTTCCCCCCCCCCCACCTCGCCGTTGCAGCTCCTGTCGGCAGCCAACCTGTCAATCAGCCTGGCTGCCGGGCGCGAAACCCAAAAAGAACTTTAATCGCCATCAATTACATCACGAACGAATCGGAAAATTTACGTTTTTTTTTATTCGGCGCCTGCCACGTACAACTTCTGCCCCCCACCCCGTTGCCAACCTGCCACCATTTCAAAATTGAGCCCCAGGTCTCCATTTTCCAAACGAGCCTCCAATTGGGTGAATCAAGTGGAGGCTTGAGTTGCCAACTTTGGTTGCATGTATTCCTGGAGGTTTCATTTTATGACCACCCTGCCTTTAACTCTCCCACCCCACACTCCCGCCATTCATAGAGTCATAGAATCAGACAGCACAGAATGAGGCCTTTCAGCCCATCGTGCCTGTGCTGGCTGTTTGAAAGAGCCATCCAATTAGACCCAATCCGCAGCCCTTTCCCCATAGCTCTACAAAATTTTCCCCTTCAAGTATTTATCCAAGTCCTTTTTGAGTTATTATTGAATCTGCTTCCACCGCCCTTTCAGGCAGTGCATTTCAGATCATAACAACTTGCTGCTTGAAAATATTTTTCCTCATGTCACCTCTGGTTTGCCAATTACCTTAAATCTGTGTTCTCTGGTTATCGACCCTTCTGCCATTGAAAAAAGTTTCTCCTCATTTACTCTATCAAAACCTTTCATGATTTTGAACACCTCTATCAAATCTCTCCTTAACCTTCTCTGCTAAAGGAGAACAACCCTAGTTTCTCCAGTCTCTCCACGAAACTGAAGTCTTTCATCCCTGGTACCATTCTAGTAAATTGCCTCTGCACCCTCTCTAAGGCCTTGACATCCTTCCTAAAGTATGGTGCCCAGAATTGGACACAATACTCCAGCTAGGGCCAAACCAATGTTTTACAAAGGTTTAACATAACTTCCTTGCTTTTGCACTCTATGCCTCTATTTATAAAATCAAAGATCCGGTATGTCTTTTTAACAGCCTTCTCGGCCTGTCCTGCCACCTTCAAAGACTTGTGTGCACATACATCTTCAGGTCTCTCTGTTCCTGCACCCCCTTTAAAATTGTACCATTTAGTTTATATTGCCTCTCCTCATTCTTCCTACCAAAATGAATCACTTCACACTTCTCTGCATTAAATTTTATCTGCCGTGTGTCTGCCCATTTCACCAGTCTGTCTATGTTCTCCTGAAGCCCGTTAATATCCTCCTCACAGGTCACCCAACTCGTCAAAAAAACAGTTTTTTTTTAACTCTCTGATTACTTTTCTCTCGGGTTTTGCCCCGCAGCAGTGTCCTAGAGATTAATCTTCAATTCTTGGAGACTCCAGGACAAACCTGAAGGGTTGGCCAGCCTAGTGGAGGCACAACACACTGCTCGAACTGAGGTAGATGAGGTGTCACTCTCCCAAAGCCTGGGACTAAAGTAGAAGTACCTTGAAACACCTAGATGGGCACAGTTGCTTCAATATGGATCTCGCTGCTGTAGAAAGTAATCTGCGATATATATATATATATATGGGGAGGTTTACACAGCAACTGAAGTTACAGCAAGTATTGTAGAACTGTTTCAGGAAGCTATACTGCAACATAAATAAGCCATTAATCCTGTTTTTTTTTACGGGAAGTGTGTAAGTGACAGGCCTTCTGCATTTTGAGGTAAAGACCAGGTGCTGTGAAAGTTGAGATAGAGAAATACAGGCAATGTTTACAGCTCACCTTTTAACATTCGAAATGCAGACATTAGAAGCGAAGGGTCATAAAATCTGAAAGGACGGAGAAAGGACTTACTTTAAATAGATTTAAGTAAAATAATAGAGTTCTGGGATATGGAGCTGAGGTGTGGATTTTGAAAGAAATTTGAGCATCAAATGGAAGTCTGGGGAAGACATTTTTAAAACTTCATTCTGGGTGTGGGCGTCGCTGGCAAGGCAGGCATTTATTGCCCATCCCTAATTGCCCTTTGAGAGGGTGGCGGTGAGCTGCTGCCTTAAACCTCTGCAGTCCGTGTGGTGAAGGTTCTCCCACAGTGCTGTTAGGTAGGGAGTTCCAGGATTTTGACCCAGTGATGATGAAGGAACGGCGATATATTTCCAAGTCAGGATGGTGTGTGACTTGGAGGGGAAACGTGCAGGTGGTGGTGTTCCCATGCACCTGCTGCCCCTTGTCCTTCTAGGTGGTAGAGATCGTGGGTTTGGGAGGTGCTGCCGAAGAAGCCTTGGTGAGTTGCTGCAGTGCATCCTGTAGATTGTACACACTGCTGCCATGGTGGAAGGAGTGGATATTTAAGAAATGGCCCAAAGTCCACTGTATGACATTATAAAATCAAATATCGAACTGGCAATGACACAATATGAGCAGTTACAGAGCTCCCTTACTTCAGTAAGTGTCAGTGTTTCATATCAGTTTGAGTATTTAATTTAGAGACACTCCTTTACCTGACAATGTCACCACAAGACAATTGGTTTGAGGCAGCCTGCTCCATCCTCATCATTGAAGATGGGAGTTCTGTGAGCAGAGGCTGAACTATGGCTCTATATAATGTTACCTTTAAACCTGAAGAAAGTTATTCCTTTCCGTTCAGCCTTGAATTGCAAAGAGCACTGAAAAAAGTTCAAGATAAAATTTGGCACACCGACCGAGTTGCTATGATCTGGAATGCACTGCCTGAAAGGGCGGTGGAAGCAGATTCAATTGAAAACTTTCAAGAGGGAATTGAATATATACTTGAAAAGGAAAAAAATTGCGAGGCTACAGGAAAAGAGCAGGGGAGTGGGACTAACTGGATAGCTCTTTCAAAGAGCCGGCACAGGGACGGTGGGCCGAATGGCCTCCTTCTGTGCTGTAAGATTGTATGAAATCATGAACTGCAGCTGCTGAACCGTACATGAATCCACGGGGAATCAGTGACATGGGAACTACAACCCAGTAAAAGCCGTGATACATCTGTCCGTGTGTACAACCATTTTGTCACACCACCTACAATATCCAAAACAAAATTGTTTGGATTGGATTACCACGTTCAGTTCGCTCAATAACTGAGCCAAAGAGGCGGAATCTGTTTGCTACACCAAATCAACTTAATTTAAATAAGAGCAGTGAAATGTATTCTTTGAGTCCCGTCTCCCATTTACCTTGAAATACTCTTGTTACGAAGCTGTGCAGAAGAATGCTGGTAAGAACTTTGAGTCTGGCCAGCATCTGAATTTGTCAACGTGAATGCATCAGTGTCAGTTAAATATCATAAGAGCTTTTACTCAAGTCCAGCTCACCACCTCCTCACAGGACCATGTTTATTATAATGAGACCTGGCAGTTTCATTATGTATATTTTTTATTAATTCAGTGATATCCACCAAGGTTTTCAGCCATTCAAATTATCTAGAAAAGATCTTGGGCTCAATTTTGCAATGGTGGTGGGTTGGTAGCAGTGGGGTGAAGGTGGCGTGGCAAACCCGCATGAACAAAACGTACCGTTTCCGACGCGATTGCAGAGTGATTGATGATGATTAACGTCCTCTCCGCATTTCGCGCCTGGCAGCCAGCTTGATTGACAGGAGCTGCTAAGCGAGGTGGGGGGGGCGGGAAAGAGAGAGAGCCAGATGTCATCCGGCGCTGGAACGGAAGACCGGGGCGGGGGGGTGGGGGGAGAGGGGAGGGCGGGGGTGGGGAAGACCGGGGGGTGGGGGGAGAGGGGAAGACCGGGGGTGGGGGGAGAGGGGAAGACCGGGGGTGGGGGGAGAGGGGAAGACCGGGGGGTGGGGGGGAGAGGGGAAGACCGGGGGGGTGGGGGGAGAGGGGGAAGACCGGGAGGTGGGGGGAGAGGGGAAGACCGGGAGGTGGGGGGAGAGGGGAAGACCGGGAGGTGGGGGGAGAGGGGAAGACCGGGAGGTGGGGGGAGAGGGGAAGACCGGGAGGTGGGGGGAGAGGGGAAGACCGGGAGGTGGGGGGAGAGGGGAAGACCGGGAGGTGGGGGGAGAGGGGAAGACCGGGGGGTGGGGGGAGAGGGGAAGAACGGGGTGAAGAGGGGAAGATCGGGGGGGAGGGGGGACGATCGCGGGGACATCGGTGGGGTGAAGAGGGGGAGATCAGGGGGACATCAGTGGGGTGAAGAGGGGGAGATTGGGGGGGACACGGGGGGGTGAAGAGGGGGAGATCAGGGGGGACACGGGGGGGTGAAGAGGGGGAGATCGGAGGGACATCGGTGGGGTGAAGAGGGGGAGATCAGGGGGGCATCAGTGGGGTGAAGAGGGGGAGATCGGAGGGGACACGGGGGCTGAAGAGGGGGAGATCGGAGGGACATCGGTGGGGTGAAGAGGGGGAGATCGGAGGACATCGGTGGGGTGAAGAGGGGGACATCGGTGGGGTGAAGAGGGGGAGATCAGGGGGACATCGGTGGGGTGAAGAGGGGGAGATCGGAGGGACATCGGTGGGGGTGAAGAGGGGGAGATCAGGGGGACACGGTGGGGTGAAGAGGGGGAGATCAGGGGGACACGGTGGGGTGAAGAGGGGGAGATCAGGGGGACACGGTGGGGTGAAGAGGGGGAGATCGGGGGGACATCGGTGGGGTGAAGAGGGGGAGATCGGAGAGGGAGATATCGGACATCGGAGCTGGGTGCAAAGGTAGGTTCATTTTATGTTTTTTGCTGTACTTTATTTAGTTTCTTTTTCCCTGATCTGGCCCTTCACACCAGGTTTCACCAGGCCTGAATCAGAAACAGTGGGCAAGCCGCCCAGGTAAGTTAAAAATCGTTGTAACCACGTCATCTGCCACAAGTTTAAGTGCCTCAAATACCTCAATGAGGTACATTTGGCTCTTTAACTGTCGTCCCGCCGGGGACTTCCAGTTTCGGGACTCCCGCGCACACGGATGTGTCCGTGGGGAGCTCTGAAGTTGGCGGGTTGGAGCCGGCTTCCGAGCCCGAAAGGAATTTCCGCGATTTTCGGAGCCCCTCCACCCCGCCCCCAACGCACCCGCAATTTCCCCATAAAATTGAGCCCCTTGGATAATTCCAAAGCCTGTGTGCAGATTCCCCACTTCCCTATTCCTCCCTCCCCCCACACACAGTTACGTTATCCCAACATTTACACTGCTGAAAATTATCACTACTTTCTGAAAGACTTACATAGAAATTACAGCACAGAAACAGGCCATTTGGCCCAACTGGTCTATGCCTGTGTTTATGCTCCACACGAGCCTCCTCCCACCCTACTTCATCTAACCCTATCACCACAACCTTCTATTCCTTTCTCCCTCATGTGTTTATCTAGCTTCTCCTTAAAATGCATCTATGCTATTCGCCTCAGCTACTCCACGTGGTAGCAAGTTCCACATTCTCACTACTCTCTGGGTAAAGAAGTTTCTCCTGCATTCCTTATTAGATTTATTAGTGACTTGTCTTATTTTTATCTCCCCTAGTTTTAGACTTCAACCAATATCAAACTGGTTAAATGTTAGTTGGAATTACTGGGTGGGGAAAGGGCGAAATTAGAAAGTTGAGGGGAACATTTCGTTTGGGCGTTGCTGTAATGGATCCATGGACCTTTTGTAAAGAGGCGCAGAGGAAATTGTCCCTCGCAGTTGGTCAAATCAACTAAATATTTGAATTTTTGGAAAAGTCCATTCTTGATTCAAAGTCAGAATGGTCCAAGCCCTTCTGTCGGTCCAATCACAGCTTTGAGTTGCAGTATTTTCCTCATTTGCTAAGACCCATGCAAAACAAGACTTTGTAAATGTGATCCATTTCCGTATCAAAACATGCATTTGTTGATGTGCACATACCAATGCCTGCTACTGCACACATTGATTTTACCCTCACAATCCATAGACCAATGCGTTCTCCATCAAGCCCATGCCAGGGCTAGTCTTTGACCCTTTAGTCTACCATAACCTTGTTTTCCTGCCCTTTCCTCATACTCTTTTATATTCTTCATTTCAAATACTTATTCGATTTTCTTGGGTTCACATCAATGAGCTGATAGTTTATGCTTTCTCTTAGTTCTAAGAGTCCCACGTGAAATGAGTTTGGCCGGCCTCTGCCCTAGTTTCTATTGAATATATGCATGAAAACTAACCGCAATTCAGCACAAATTGGCAGTCTCGCTGAAGGAGATTATAAGAATTGATTGTGTGAGATAAAGAGAAAATGGCTCTCAGGGAGAAGGGAATGTTGTCTGAGGTAGGGGTTAAAGGATATTGAAGAATGATTTCATCTGTCCACTGTGTGTAACAAAATTGTAACCCCATAATTTTAGACATGACATGGGGTAAGTGTAGCATGCTTAGGAGGAACAGGTGACTTTGGACCTATGGTTCCCAAAGTTGGGGTTTCCTCATGTAGTGTCTGGGTCTGTTGTAGACTAATTGATAGAGATTGATTTCTATGATTAGTCAACAACTCCATTATCGTCGTATCATGTGACTGCCAGATGGTAGAAGGGAAACTGGGTGGACCGTGGTCTTTTTTTGTCTTGCAATTCCTATGTTCTTTACAAATGGGTTCACAATTTCATTGCATGTGGCTCACAGAGCAACTCTTAATCCATTGTTGAGCAGAGTCAAGAGAACTTGATGGCACAGTTGCCACTAGTACATCTAACCTGGACTTCTTTCATGCTGATGCTCGGTGCCAGAAATTTGTAACAGTTCCATACCCCAAAGCTAACATCCCTTACATTCATGCATATGAAAAAAATACATTTACAAGAAAGTATGCTTGAGTTTCATCCCAAGTTTGTGTTTTTATTTTGTTGCTTGTGAGCAGTGTCTTATTCCTCGCAAATTGTTCTATTACCTAAGAATATCCAACTTTGTGTTCACGGGCAGCCCGCCTCTGACTTGTTGGAGTGGCTGCACTTTATTGTACACGTTTCTATAAAGCTTGTCTTTTGTTTTTAAGTGGAGAGTATCCCCACTCTCCATTTCCTAAACATTCCAACGGGGCAAAAGCCAACGATGGTAGAGAGGTAAACAGAAACACAAAAGGAGCTGATGTGCAGATCGACCTGCTTCGATCGGACGCCTTCCGGCCACCCATGGGCTTGATTTTAAAAGTAAAAAACGGGTGGGTTGGGGGCGGTGGGGGGACATTGAAAATTGCCGCCATTTCAGACCCGCCTCCAACCCACTCATTTCCGGTTTTCACGGGGGCAGGCGACCAACCCCGCTCCCAGGAGGCGGGTCGGGCCTTTAAACCTTTCAAGGAGGCGTCAGGCCTCCATTTTTCATTAATTTCTGATTTCAACGCCGGGGGGGGCCGGGATTCCCGGGCCTTCTGTTTTACGCCTCGTGAAAGGAGGCGAGAAGGCCCGAGACTAACAGGTAAGTGCCTAGAAAGGCACAGCTTGTGGGCCTGGAGGAGCAGGCGTGCTTCCCCCCAGGCCCAAGCAGGTAGGCTTGTTGGGTCTGGAGGAAGCACTCCTGCTTCTCCAGGCCCACAAGCTGTGCCTTTCTAGGCACTTACCTGTTAGTCTCGGGCCCAACAAGCCGACCTGCACCGACCCACCAACGGTCGCAGACCCCTGACCTCCGATTGCAGACCCCCGAACCCCAATCGCGGACCCCTGACACTGATCCCCCGACCCCCTGACCTCGATCCTCCGACCCCGATCCTCGCCCTCAACGATCGCGGACCCCCGCGATGACCCCTGATCCCGCCCCTCCCCCGTGACTGACCCCCGATCCCATCCCCCGTGACTTGCGACCCCCGTGCGCACCCGTGGCCCCATGCCCACCCATGCCCCCATTGCCCCATTGCCCCCCCACGCAAACAAAGACTTCCCTGAAGACATCCTCTCCCTGGCTGGTCTCCCGTCCAACTGAGGCCAGCCTGTCAATCAGCCCGTCAGTTGGACGGGAAACTGACAAAAAAAAATCATAAGGACATCCGGGAAACCTGTACTAATGGGTTTCCTGACCTCAAATTGACCCCCGGCTCCGTTTTAAAATTGAGCCCAAGGTGTCAGCCACGGCTCAGTTGGAAGCTCTCAACTCTGAAACAGAAGGTTGTGGGTTCAAATCCCACTGCAGAGATTCGAGCACATAATCTCGGCTGACACTTCAGTGCAGTACTGAGGGAGCGCTGCACCGTTAGAGGTGCCATCTTTCGGATGAGGCATTAAACCGAGGGCCCATCTGCCCTCTCAGGTGGACGTAATAGAGGCACTATTCGAAGAAGAGCAAGGGAGTTCTAACGGTGTCCTGGCCAACATTTATCCCTCAACCAACATCACTAAAACAGATTATCTGGTCATTGCTGTATGTGGGACTTGCTCTGCACAAATTGGCTGCCATGTTTCTTACATTACAACAGTGACTGCACTTCAAAAGTACTTCATTGGCTGTAAAGTGCGTTGAGACCTCCTGAGGTCGTGAAAGACGCTATATAAATGCAAGTCTCTCTTTTCTTTCTAATTTCAACTACCTTGTGCGAATAACATGCGGAAAAATTGAATGCCACTGTGAGCAGAGCAATCTATATGTCCCAAGGACCCAGCCCCTCCCCAGCGCCCAGACAAGGGAGGGGATAAAACTGAAAAATGAGAGCAAACCAGTTTTTCCAGCTGCAAACTGAATTTGCTTGGAAATGGGTTTGATGCCGTTTTTAGAAGGAGGAAAGGGCCCCATTACCGTGAGTGTTCTCAGCTACAACTCTGCTTGCAATGCACCGTTTGACTGTCAAGTTAAAATTGAACATGTCTGACGTCAGTCGTCGCTAAGGTTTATTTCTCTCGTAATGTGTGTGTGTTGTTTCTGAACAGAATGTAGCAGGGCAGAAGTGTAGCAGAGAGCAAGAATGTACAGGTCTCCCCGGTCTGATCCAACACCTCCCAGATCTCCTTCAGCAAAGTCACTCTCCGAACACCTCGGCTAATCAGCAGGGATCGGGGCAGACCTCTCAGCCACTCCACAACAAGACTGCGACTAATCAGGCATGTTTTACAAAGAGAGATACAACTGCCCTGTGTAATATCAGCCACTGGCGATAGATAGAAATTGAAGGGGTTCCTCCCTCACTTGTAATGCAAACAGAAGCTTATATAAAGTGGCATTTAGTTGTAAAAAGGCATGTTTCCAAACAGCGTACAGTTTGTCTAAAGTTAATTTAGTTTATTTAATCTAAAATTAATTACCTATCTGGATTATAAGTAGCTTTGATATATATACATATATATAAGTTGCTCCGCTCTTTATACGATTGCCATTCTGTTAAAACTCCTAAAAAGTTTTATCACTTCCCTATATTTAGACAAAAAGCACAGTCAAAAAGATAGGACCTGTACACCAGAATTTACAGTAATGTATTCAATCCTTATGGCCTTTGGGAATCGAGCATTTTCTGTTGTAACAGAGTGAACTGAACAGTAAATGTTCGGATAGAGTGATTGATTGGGAATTGGGATGAATTTCACAAAGGATCTTTTTTTTTTCAAAAAAGAGTCTTTTTGTGTTTTCGAATGTGGTACAGCTGAACACCTGCTTTCAGAGTTTTCGGAATTCACTTTGAGCCAGAAAACCTGCTCTTTCACAAAGTCATAGTTTCCCTTCTGCTTCCTCTCTAATGTGGGACTGGGCCAATGCAGATGAAGAAAGTTCCAGATTTGATCCACAATCTGCAGCAAATTGGCCGATCTCAATTGAGTCCTGTTGAGGCCTCGGCCTAAACTAGGGTTGCCAATGCTCCAGGATTGTCCTGGAGTCACCAGAAATTGAAGATTAATCTCCAGCAAACTACTACGAGTAACTCTAGAGAAAAATCAGAGGGGCATTAAACAAAATTGTGTTACTTTTCATTTTCTTTGACCATTTTCGTTTGTTAGTTATAAAAACTATGGGAGATTGGGGAAAAGAGGCTGTTTTACTAACAGTTCAGATTAATCCAATTGGAATACAAAGAGTCTGTTCCCTTTCCAGTTGGCTGTGGGAAGGCAGCGCGCTGGAGGATGGACCAATGGCGGGCATGTGAGGGCGGGGCAGTTGGAGGTGGGAGGTCATGTAATGAAACCTCCAGGAATACCACCCAACCAGAATTGGCAACCCTAGCCTGAGCCCATGAATGAGCTCCTTGCTCATGATAGCTAACTGGCCCATCCTGCTGGATGGTGCACATGTGAATGGACCTCCAGTTACAGCAGTGGAAGTGAAAGCCCAGGAATTATTTAAGGAACAATTGGGATGCCACAGTGGGGTAGACTGTTAAGGTCTTTCTGAATGGATGAGCTAAAATGGGTTGATTAGCCTTCCTCACTCTCGTGGTCTTGTGCAGATGTCAGGTGAGGAAAGATAGGGCAAAGCCCCCTCCCCTAGTTGAGTAGCCCATCAGCTCTTTAGGCTCGCTTGAAGCATGACTGCTCAGGAAGGACCCCGGAGGCCTGCTAATCCAGCATGAATCCATATATTCGGGGGAATGAAAACAGGGTTTTTTTTTTATACAAGTCTTTTCTTTCTGTAGCCGTTGGGAGTGCTTAAAACAAACGCTGTTGACCACAAGCAATTGAAGGAGTACTTTTTTTTAAAAAAACGAGGCTTACGATTTTCACCATGCTGACAGTTGCTGAGTTACCACAAGTACTGTGACCATAAGAGATAGGAGCAGGAGTAGGCCATTCGGCCCCTCGAGCCTGCTCCACCATTTAATAAGATCATGGCTGATCTGATTTTTTACCTCAACTCCACTTTCCCGCCCTTTCCCCATATCCTTTGACTCCCTTGCTGATCAAAAATTTGTCTAACTCAGCCTTGAATGTATTCAATGACTCAGCCTCCACAACTTTTTGGGGTAAAGAATTCCAAAGATTCTCGACCCTCTGGGAGAAGAAATTCCTCCTCATTTCTGTCTTAAACGGGCGACCCCTTATTCTGAGACTATGCCCCCTAGTTTTACATTCCCCCATGAGGGGTAACATCCTCTCAGCATCTACCCTATCGAGTCCCCTCAGAATCTTGTATGTTTCAATAAGATCTCCTCTCATTCTTCTAAACTCCAATGAGTATAGACCCACCTGTTCAATCTTTCCTCATAAGACAACCCTTCCATACCCGGAATCAACCTAGTGAATCCTCTCTGAACTGCCTCCAATGTAAGTATGTCCTTCCTTAAATAAGGGCACCTGAACTGTGGTTCACCCTTTTTGTAGAGTCTTTCCTCCTCACGGGGATATATTTTTGTTGTGAGTCATAAAATATCTTTTTAAATGTTTGCCACTGCTGATCCACCATCATACCGTCTAATCTGTTCACCCAGTCCACTTTAGCCAATTCCATCCTCAGTCTTTTATAATTGCCCTTATTTAAGTTTAATACAATAGTTTCAGACCCAAGATCCTCGCTCACAAACTGGATGTGAAATTCTTCATGTTATGATCACTGCTTCCCAAGGGATCCTTTACTTTGAGTTCATTAATTAATCCTGTTTCGTTACCCATTACCAAATCCAAAATGACCTGTTCCCTGGTTGGTTCCCAGACGTATTGGTCTAAGAAACAGTCCTTAATACACTCTTTGAATTCCTCTCAGGGTTATTTTTGCCAATTTGAGTTGTCCAATCTATGTGAAAGTTACAATTGCTCATGATTATTGCATTACCTTTTTTACAAGCCCCCCTTTATTTCCTGATTTATATTTTGCCCTACAGTGTAGCTAGTGTTAGGGGGCCTATGTACTACTCCCACCAGTGATTTCTTTCCCTGGCTATTTCTTACCTCCACCCAAATTGATTCGACATCTTTGATCTTCTGAGCCAAGATCATTTCTCACTATTATACCAATTTCATCCTTTATTAACAGAGCTATCCCACCATCTTTACCTTTCTCCCTATCCTTCCGAAATGTTAAATAACCCTGAATATTTAGCTCCCAACCTTGGTCACCTTGCAACCACGTCTCTGTAATGGCCACGAGATCATACCCATTTGTTTCTATTTGTGCCGTCAATTCATCTATGTTATTATGAATGCTGCGCGCATTCAGATAAAGAACCTTGAATTTTGTCTTTTTACCATTCTTTCCTATCCCGGCCCCATTTGCTAGTGCACTCTTATGTTTGTACACTCTGTCCCTTCCTGACACACTCTGTTTATCATTGCCCCCATCACGTTCCTGTACTACTTCCTTGTCTTTTCTCTTTATCAATCTAAACTTCGCCCCACCTGAGCCCTCCCCCCCCCCACCTCTATTTAGTTTAAAGCCTTCTCTACAGCCCTAGTCATTCGGTTTGCCAGAACACTGGTCCCAGCATGGTTCAGGTGAAGCCCGTCCCAACAGAACAGCTCCCTCTTTCCCCAGTACTGGTGCCAGTGCCCCATGAAACGAAACCCACTTCTCTCACACCAATCTTTGAGCCACGCATTCATCTCTCTGATCTGATTTACCCTGTGCCAATTTGCTCGTGGCTCAGGTAATCAGAGATTATCACCTTTGTGGTTCTGCGTTTTAATTCAGTCCCTAGCTGCTCAAACTCCCTCAGCAGAACCTCTTTCTTAGTCCTACCTGTGTCGTTGGTACCTACCTGGACCACGACAACTGGGTCCTCCCCCTCCCATTCCAAGTTTCTCTCCAGCCTTGAGGAGATGTCCTTAACCCTGGCACAGGGTAAGCAACACAGCCTTCAGGACTCTCGCTCTTGGCTGCAGAGAACAGTGTCTATCCCTCTAACTATACTGTCGCCTACTACAACCACATTCCTTTTTACTCCCCCCACTTGAATGGCCCACTGAAGCACGGTGCCGTGGCCAGTTTGCTCATCCTCCCTGCAGTCCCTGCACTCGTCCACAAGGGCTGCAAGAACCTCGTATCTATTGGACAAGTGCAGAGGCTGAGGCTCCTGCAATGCTGACCACATGCCAATTCGACAGTATTTAGTCTAAGGGGCATGTCTGCCTCCTGGATCAAAGTGTCCAGGTAACTTTCTCCCTCCCTGATGCCTCGCAATGTCTGCAGCTCGGACTCCAGATCCTTAACTCGGAGCCGAAGTTCCTCGAGCTGCAGACATTTACTGCAGGTGTAGTCGCCCTGGACAAAACTGTCCGGTAGCTCCCACATACTGCAGCTGCAACACATCTCCTGCCCTGTCATAACTATTTTATTTATTTAATCAATTACTACAATGCCAATCAGATTATTTTTAGGTTGAACCAAATACTGGCCTTGTTTAATTTATTAAATTAAAAGTTTAGTTTTTTTTTAAATTTAGTTCTATGCTATAAGTTATTAAGCACACAGTCCTAAAAAAGAAGAAAACAGAAGAGATACTCACCACCAACAACGACCTGCCTTACCTGTGATGTCACACTGCAGTTTGGTTTTGTGTTGCTGTGACCCGCTCTCGGTGCGCCCCTCTCCGCTCTCGGTGCGCCCCTCTCCGCTCGCGGTACGCCCCTCTCCGCTCTCGGTCGCCCCTCTCCGCTCGCGGTACGCCCCTCTCCGCTCTCGGTACGCTCCTCTCCGCTCTCGGTCGCCCCTCTCCGCTCTCGGTACGCCCCTCTCCGCTCTCGGTCGCCCCTCTCCGCTCTCGGTCGCCCCTCTCCGCTCTCGGTACGCCCCTCTCCGCTCTCGGTACGCTCCTCTCCGCTCTCGGTCGCCCCTCTCCGCTCTCGGTCGCCCCTCTCCGCTCTCGGTACGCCCCTCTCCGCTCTCGGTACGCTCCTCTCCGCTCTCGGTCGCCCCTCTCCGCTCTCGGTCGCCCCTCTCAGCTCTCGGTACGCCCCTCTCCGCTCTCGGTACGCTCCTCTCCGCTCTCGGTACGCCCCTCTCCGCTCTCGGTGCGCCCCTCTCCGCTCTCGGTACGCCCCTCTCCGCTCTCGGTACGCCCCTCTCCGCTCTCGGTACGCTCCCTCTCCGCTCTCGGTACGCCCCTCTCCGCTCTCGGTACGCTCCCTCTCCGCTCTCGGTACGCCCCTCTCCGCTCTCGGTACGCCCCTCTCCGCTCTCGGTACGCTCCCTCTCCGCTCTCGGTACGCCCCTCTCCGCTCTCGGTACGCTCCCTCTCCGCTCTCGGTACGCCCCTCTCCGCTCTCGGTACGCTCCCCACCCCGCTCTCGGTACGCCCCTCTCCGCTCTCGGTACGCTCCCTCTCCGCTCTCGGTCGCCCCTCTCCGCTCTCTGTACGCCCCTCTCCGCTCTCGGTACGCTCCTCTCCGCTCTCGGTCGCCCCTCTCCGCTCTCGGTACGCCCCTCTCCGCTCTCGGTCGCCCCTCTCCGCTCTCGGTACGCCCCTCTCCGCTCTCGGTCGCCCCTCTCCGCTCTCGGTACGCCCCTCTCCGCTCTCGGTACGCCCCTCTCCGCTCTCGGTACGCCCCTCTCCGCCCTCGGTACGCCCCTCTCCGCTCTCGGTACGCCCCTCTCCGCCCTCGGTACGCCCCTCTCCGCTCTCGGTACGCCCCTCTCCGCCCTCGGTACGCCCCTCTCCGCTCTCGGTACGCCCCTCTCCGCCCTCGGTACGCCCCTCTCCGCTCTCGGTACGCCCCTCTCCGCCCTCGGTACGCCCCTCTCCGCCCTCGGTACGCCCCTCTCCGCCCTCGGTACGCCCCTCTCCGCCCTCGGTACGCTCCTCTCCGCTCTCGGTACGCCCCTCTCCGCCCTCGGTACGTCCCTCTCCGCCCTCGGTACGCCCCTCTCCGCTCTCGGTCGCCCCTCTCCGCTCTCGGTACGCCCCTCTCCGCTCTCGGTACGCTCCCCCCCCCGCTCTCGGTACGCCCCTCTCCGCTCTCGGTCGCCCCTCTCCGCTCTCGGTACGCTCCCTCTCCGCTCTCGGTGCGCCCCTCTCCGCTCTCGGTGCGCCCCTCTCCGCTCTCGGTACGCTCCCCCCCCCGCTCTCGGTACGCTCCCTCTCCGCTCTCGGTACGCCCCTCTCCGCTCTCGGTCGCCCCTCTCCGCTCTCGGTACGCCCCTCTCCGCTCTCGGTACGCTCCTCTCCGCTCTCGGTCGCCCCTCTCCGCTCTCGGTACGCTCCCTCTCCGCTCTCGGTCGCCCCTCTCCACTCTCGGTACGCTCCCCCCCGCTCTCGGTACGCCCCTCTCCGCTCTCGGTACACTCCTCTCCGCTCTCGGTCGCCCCTCTCCGCTCTCGGTACGCTCCCTCTCCGCTCTCGGTCGCCCCTCTCCACTCTCGGTACGCTCCCCCCCGCTCTCGGTACGCCCCTCTCCGCTCTCGGTACGCCCCTCTCCGCTCTCGGTGCGCCCCTCTCCACTCTCGGTACGCCCCTCTCCACTCTCGGTACGCTCCCCCCCGCTCTCGGTGCGCCCCTCTCCGCTCTCGGTACGCTCCCCCCCCCGCTCTCGGTACGCCCCTCTCCGCTCTCGGTACGCTCCCTCTCCGCTCTCGGTACGCTCCCTCTCCGCTCTCGGTCGCCCCTCTCCGCTCTCGGTCGCCCCTCTCCGCTCTCGGTACGCCCCTCTCCGCTCTCGGTACGCTCCCTCTCCGCCCTCGGTACGCTCCCCCCCCCGCTCTCGGTACACCCCTCTCCGCTCTCGGTACGCTCCTCTCCGCTCTCTGTACACCCCTCTCCGCTCTCGGTGCGCCCCTCTCCGCCCTCGGTATGCTCCCCACCCCGCTCTCTGTACGCCCCTCTCCGCTCTCGGTACGCCCCTCTCCGCTCTCGGTACGCTCCTCTCCGCTCTCTGTACGCCCCTCTCCGCTCTCGGTACGCCCCTCTCCGCCCTCGGTACGCCCCTCTCCGCTCTCGGTACGCCCCTCTCCGCTCTCGGTACGCTCCTCTCCGCTCTCGGTACGCCCCTCTCCACTCTCGGTACGCCCCTCTCCACTCTCGGTACGCCCCTCTCCGCTCTCGGTACGCTCCTCTCCGCTCTCGGTACGCCCCTCTCCACTCTCGGTACGCCCCTCTCCGCTCTCTGTACGCCCCTCTCCACTCTCGGTACGCCCCTCTCCGCTCGCGGTACGCTCCCTCTCCGCTCTCGGTGCGCCCCTCTCCGCTCTCGGTCGCCCCTCTCCGCTCTCGGTACGCTCCCCACCCCGCTCTCTGTACGCCCCTCTCCGCTCTCGGTACGCCCCTCTCCGCCCTCGGTACGCTCCTCTCCGCTCTCGGTACGCTCCCCACCCCGCTCTCGGTACGCCCCTCTCCGCTCTCGGTACGCCCCTCTCCGCTCTCGGTACGCCCCTCTCCGCCCTCGGTACGCCCCTCTCCGCCCTCGGTACGCCCCTCTCCGCTCTCGGTACGCTCCTCCTCCGCTCTCGGTACGCTCCCCCCCGCTCTCGGTGCGCCCCTCTCCGCTCTCGGTACGCCCCTCTCCGCTCTCGGTACGCCCCTCTCCGCTCTCGGTACGCTCCTCCTCCGCTCTCGGTACGCCCCTCTCCGCTCTCGGTACGCTCCTCCTCCGCTCTCGGTCGCCCCTCTCCGCTCTCGGTGCGCCCCTCTCCGCTCTCGGTACGCTCCCTCTCCGCTCTCGGTACGCCCCTCTCCGCTCTCGGTACGCTCCTCCTCCGCTCTCGGTCGCCCCTCTCCGCTCTCGGTGCGCCCCTCTCCGCTCTCGGTACGCTCCCTCTCCGCTCTCGGTACGCCCCTCTCCGCTCTCGGTACGCTCCTCCTCCGCTCTCGGTACGCCCCTCTCCGCTCTCGGTGCGCCCCTCTCCGCTCTCGGTACGCCCCTCTCCGCTCTCGGTACGCCCCTCTCCGCTCTCGGTACGCTCCTCCTCCGCTCTCGGTCGCCCCTCTCCGCTCTCGGTACGCTCCCCCCCCCGCTCTCGGTGCGCCCCTCTCCGCTCTCGGTGCGCCCCTCTCCGCTCTCGGTGCGCCCCTCTCCGCTCTCGGTACGCCCCTCTCCGCTCTCGGTACGCTCCTCCTCCGCTCTCGGTCGCCCCTCTCCGCTCTCGGTACGCTCCCCCCCCCGCTCTCGGTGCGCCCCTCTCCGCTCTCGGTACGCCCCTCTCCGCTCTCGGTACGCTCCTCCTCCGCTCTCGGTACGCTCCCCCCCCCGCTCTCGGTACGCCCCTCTCCGCTCTCGGTACGCCCCTCTCCGCTCTCGGTACGCTCCCCCCCCCGCTCTCGGTGCGCCCCTCTCCGCTCTCGGTGCGCCCCTCTCCGCTCTCGGTGCGCCCCTCTCCGCTCTCGGTACGCTCCTCTCCGCTCTCGGTACGCTCCTCTCTGCTCTCGGTACGCTCCTCTCTGCTCTCGGTCGCCCCTCTCCGCTCTCGGTCGCCCCTCTCCGCTCTCGGTACGCTCCTCTCTGCTCTCGGTACGCCCCTCTCCGCTCTCGGTCGCCCCTCTCCGCTCTCGGTCGCCCCTCTCCGCTCTCGGTACGCCCCTCTCCACTCTCGGTGCGCCCCTCTCCACTCTCGGTGCGCCCCTCTCCGCTCTCGGTACGCTGCCCCCCGCTCTCGGTGCGCCCCTCTCCGCTCTCGGTACGCCCCTCTCCGCTCTCGGTGCGCCCCTCTCCGCTCTCGGTACGCTTCTCTCTGCTGTCTAAACAAATGCACCTCACCCCTTACTGCACCGAATCCCCTCACTCACCAAATCTCCCCCAGACCTACAACCCTCCGAGATCTCTGCGCTCCTCCAGTTCTGGCCTCTTGCGCAGCCCCGATTTTCATCGCTCCACCATTGGCGGCTGAGCCTAGGTCCTAAGCTCCCTCCCTAAACCTCCCTGCCTCGCTACCTGTCTCTCCTCCTTTAAGATGTTCCTTAAAACCTACCTCTTTGACCAAGCTTTTGGTCACCTGCCAGATATCTCCTTATGTGGCTCGGTGTCAAATTTTATTTGATAATCGCTTGGGACGTTTTACTATGTTAAAGGCGCTATATAAATGCAAGCTGTTGTATGCTGAAAACACTGATTGGTTGGGGGAGGGGTACCAGGATCAGAACAATTCAGTTCCTTTGAAAGAACGTGTTTCAAGCTTTACTTGCTCTTATTTTCAGAGTGAATCAGCTGAAAGTCCACAACCGAAATGTAGTTCCTCGTCTTCTTCTTCCTTCACGCCATTCATCGACCCCCGGCTCCTACAGATCTCCCCTTCCACTCCTCCAGGAGCACCTGGTATGTGCGAGCAGTTCAGAAATGAGTATCTCAGTGTGTCGGTCGTGACTGGATCTGAATGAATAAACCTTTATTCCCATGTTCTGTCTCATGTTTCCCTGTTCAACAGGCAGTAAATCCGAGCCTCTTCGGCGAGACAATGCAAGGAAGGGATCGGTTGTAAATGTCAATCCGACAAATATACGGCCACAGAGCGATACACCAGAAATCCGCAAGTACAAGAAGAAATTTAATGCCGAGATACTTTGTGCTGCTTTATGGGGTAAGATATTGCTGAGAATTTTCTTAACAAGGGACAAATCATTCTGTACATAATCGATGCCGTAATTTACTGCTGATGAAGGTGATTGGAATAGGTTTATTTCCTTTCCGATAAATAGGTAAAGAGTTAAAAGAAAGGGAGAAAGATAGATAGATAGATAGATCTTGTATTTATAGGACGCCTTTCACGACCTCAGGAAGTTCCAAAGTGCTTTACAGCCAATGAAGCACTGTTGTAATGTAGGAAATGCGGCAGCCAATTTGCACACAGCAAGATCTCACAAACAGCAATGTGATAATGACCAGATAATATGTTTTTAGTGATGCTGGTTGAGGGATAAATATTGGGCAGGACACCGGGGAGAACTCCCCTTGCTCTATCACCTGCTTTGATACCTCTGCCTGGTTTTGGAGAGCTCGCCCTGGCAGTGCAGCTCTCCCACATTTACTAGTAGATGATGCACCTGATCTTCCCGTCGGAGCTGCTTGGGCCAGGAAATTCCTCAGAACCGCTCTGCCGACGTTTACGTCTGGACAAGCTAACACCAGCGGAAGTGGGAGCATCTCCAAGGAACTTCACGCATGTACAGACTGGCCTCGACAGTTTTGCTCATGTGCAAGTGCCGGCGTCATGACGTTAGAGCAACAGATGTACTGGCCCCATTGTACAGGAGCCAGCACCAGAACGACAGTAGTTCTCTTCCTCTCTGGGGTGTCAGAGCTTCAAAGAAACATTGACTTGGCTGTGCTCTGCATAAATTAAACGATGATCTTTTTCTGTACAATTTATAGTATGAAAAAAGAAAGAGAGACTTTGGAGCGAAATGAGGAAGTACTTTTTTTTTTAACACAGAGTAGGAAATAGAGAACTCTCTCGCCCAAAAGGCTGTGGATGTTGGGTCAATTGGAGCTTTCAAGACTGAGATAGATAGACTTTTGTTAGGTAAGAATGAACAAAGAACTTGCATTTATATAGTGCCTTTTATGACACCAGGATGCCCCAAAGCACTATATAGCCAATGAAGTACCTTTGAAGTGTAGTCACTGTTGTAATATAGGAAACATGGCAGACAATTTGCGCCCAGCAGATCCCACAAACAGCAATGTGATAATAAGAACATAAGAAATAGGAGCAGGAGTAGGCCATACGGCCCCTCGAGCCTGCTCGGCTATTCAATAAGATCATGGCTGATCTTCGACCTCAACTCCACTTTTCCACCCTATCCCCATATCCCTTGATTCCCTTAGTGTCCAAAAACCTTTCAATCTCAGTTTTGAATATACTCAACTACTCAGCATCCACAGTCCTCAGGGGACGAGAATTCCAAAGATTCACAACCCTCTGAGTGAAGAAATATTTCCTCATCTCAGTCCTAAATGGCCGACCCCTTATCCTGAGACTATGATCCTTAGTTCTAGACTCTCCCGCCAGCAAAACGGCCCCTCAGCATCTATCCTGTCAAGCCCTCTAAGAATTTTATACATTTCAATGAGATCACCTCTCATTCTTCTAAACTCCAGAGAATATAGGCCCATTCTATTCAATCTCTCCTCATAGGACAACCCTCTCATCCCAGAAATCAATCTAGTGAACCTTCATTGCACCCCCACTAAGACGAGTATATCCTTCCTTAGGTAAGGAGACCAAAACTGTACACAGTACTCCAGGGGTGGTCTCATCAAAGCCCTATTTAATTGCAGCAAGATTTCCTTACTCTTAAACGCCAACCCCCTTGCAATAAAAGCCAACATACAATTTGCTTTCCTAATTGCTTGCTGTACCTGCATGTTAACTTTTTGTGATTCATACACAAGGCACCAAATCCCTCTGAATGCCAACATTTGCTAGTCTCTCACCTTTTAAAAAATATTCTGCTTTTCTATTCTTCCTACCAAAGTGGATAATTTCACATTTCCCCACATTGTATTCCATCTGCCACCTTCTCACCCACTCACTTAACCTGTCTATATCCCTTTGCAGCCTCTTTGTATCCTCCTCACAGCTTATTTTCCCAGCTAGCTTTGTATCGTCAGCAAACTTGGATACCTTACACTTGATCCCTTCATCTAAATCATTAATTTAGATTGTAAATAGCTGAGCCCAAGCACTGATCCTTGCGGCACCCCACTAGTTACAGTCTGCCAACCTGAAAATGACCCGTTTATTCCTACTGTTTTCTGTCCGTCAACCAATCCTCAATCTATGCTAATATATTACCCCCAATCCCATGAGCTCTAATCTTGTGTAACAACCTTTTGTGTGGCACCTTATCGAATGCCTTTTGAAAATCCAAATATACTACATCCACTGGTTCCTCCGATCTAGTCTGCTAGTTACACTCTCAAAAAACTCCAATAAATTTGTCAAACTTGATTTCCCTTTCATAAAACCATGTTGACTCTGCCTAATCATATTATGATTTTCTAAGTGCCCTGTTACCATGTTCCTAATAATAGATTCTAGCATTTGCCCTATTACTGATGTCAGGCTAACTGGCCTATAGTTCCCTGTTTTCTCTCTCGCTCCTTTCTTGAATAGCGGGCTTACATTTGCTACCTTCCAATCCACGGGGACCTTTCTAGAATCTAGGGAATTCTGGAAGATCAAAACCAATGCATCCACTATCTCTGCAGCCACCTCTTTTAAAATCCTCGGACGTAGGCCATCAGGTCCAGGGGATTTGTTGACTTTTAGTCCCATTCATTTCTCAATACTTTTTCTTTACTAATCTTAATTACTTTAAGTTCCTCACTCTCATTAGACCCTTGGATCTCCATTATTTCGGTACCTTTTCGTTTCTTCTACTTAGAAGACAGATAATAAATATTTGTTTAACGTCACTGCCATTTCCTTATTCCCCATTATAATTTCTCCTGCCTCATCCTCTAAGGGACCTACGTTAACTTTCTCTAATCTCTTCCTTTTTAGATATTTGTAGAAGCTCTTACAATCTGTTTTTATATTTCTCGTTAGTTTACTCTCATGTTCTATTTTCTCCCTTTTTATCAATTTCTTGGTCTTCCTTTGCTGATTTCTAAAACTCTCCCAATCTTCAGGCTTACTATTCTTTTTGGCAACATTGTAAACCTCTTCTTTTAATCTAATACTATCCTTAACTTCTCTAGTTAGCCATGGTTGGACCACTTCTCCCCGTGGAGTTTTTATTCCTCAATGGAATGTATATTCGTTGAGAATTACAAATTATTTCTTTAAATGTTTGCCATTGCTTATCTACCATCATATCTTTTAATCTAATTTCCCAATCTACCTTAGCCAACTCACCCCTCGTACCTACGTAATTGTCTTTGTTTAAATTTAGGACTCTAGTTTTGGACTTAACTACATCACTCTCAAACTCAATATGAAATTCTATCATATTATGATCACTCTACCCCAAAGAATTTCTTACTATGAAATTACTAATTAACCCTGTCTCATTACACAGTAGTGGATATAAAATAGTCTGTTCCCTAGTTGGTTCCTCAACATATTGTTTTGGAAATTTTCTCGAATGCATTCCATGAACTCGTCCTCCAAACTATTCTTGCTAATTTGGTTTGCCCAGTCTATATGAAGATTAAAGTCTCCGACGATTATTGCATTACCCTTGTTACATGCTCCTCTAATTTCCTGATTTATACTCTGCCCAATACTATAACTACTGTTAGGGGGCCTATAAACTACTCCCACCAGTGTTTTCTGTCCCCTGTTATTTCTTATCTCCACCCATCCTGATTCTACATCCTGACTTTCTGAGCTAAGATCCTTTCTCACTACAGTCTTTATCTCATCCTTTATTATCAAGGCTACCTCCCCAGCCACCCCCCAACCTCCTTTTCCATTTTGCCTACCTTTTCTAAAAGTCAAGTACCCTGGAATATTTAGTTCCCAACCTTGGTCTCCCTGCAACCACTTCTCAGTAACTAGATCAAACCCATTTATGTCTATTTGTCCCATTAATTCATCTATATTGCGGGTTTATTGCAAGGGGGGTTGGAGTATAAGAGTAAGGAAGTCTTGCTGCAATTATATAGGGTTCTGGTGAGACCACACCTGAAGTACTGTGTACAGTTTTGTCTCCTTACCTAAGGGAGGATATACTTGCCTTCGAGGCAGTGCAACGCAGGTTCATTGGATTGATTCCTGGAATGAGAGGGTTGTCCTATGAGGAGAGATCGAGTAAAATGGGCCTATATTCTCTGGAGTTTAGAAGAATGAGAGATGATTTCATTGAAACGCATAAAATTCTTAGAGGGCTTGACAGGGTAGATGCTGAGAGGCTGTTTCCCCTGGCTGGAGAGTCTAGAACTATGGGTCATAGTCTCAAGATAAAAGGTCGGCCATTTAGGACTGAGTGAGGAGGAATTTCTTCACTCAGAGGGTTGTGAATCTTTGGAATTCTCTACCCCAGAGGGCTGTGGATGCTCAGTCGTTGAGTATATTCAAATGTAAGGAATCTTACAACACCAGGTTATAGTCCAGCAGTTTTATTTGAAAATCACAAGCTTTCGGAGGCTTTCTCCTTCGTCAGGTGAAGTGTCACACTTCACCTGACGAAGGAGAAAGCCTCCGAAAGCTTGTGATTTTCAAATAAAACTGTTGGACTATAACCTGGTGTTGTAAGATTCCTTACATTTGTCAATCCCAGTCCATCACCGGCATCTCCACATCATGAGTATATTTTTAGATTTTTAGACACTAAGGGAATCAAGGGATATGGAGATCGGGCAGGAAATTGGAGTTGAGGTCGAAGATCAGCCATGATCTTATTGAATGGCAAAGCAGGCTCGAGGGGCCGTATGGCCTACTCCTGCTTCTATTTCTTAATTTTTTATGTTCTTATCTTGTTCCGAATGCTTCGTGCATTCAGTTATAGCGCCATTAATTTTAACTTTTTACTATTTTTCCCTGATGTGACCTTAGTCACTAATGACTTAGTCACTTAGGTCACTTTGTTAAATTTTCTGTCCCTTCCTGACAGACACTACTTGTTTTTATCCAAATCGGTACTCTGCTCTACTCTGACTTTTCTCTTTAGACTCATAAATTTAAACTTAACTGAACCCCCCCCCCAACCAACCTTATTAGTTTAAAGCCCTATCTACCACCCTAAGTTATTTGATTCGCCAGAACACTGGTCCCAGCCCAGTTTAAATGGACCCCATCCCAATGGAACAGCTCCCTCTTTCCAGAGTACAGGTGCCAGTGCCCCTGGAATTGAAACCCCTCTTTCAGCCACCCATTGAACCCTCTAATCTGTTTGTCCCTATGCCAATTTGCCCTTGGCTCAGGTGGTAATCCAAAGATTATTACCTTTTGAGGTTCTGCTTTTTCATTTGGACCCTAGCTCCTCAAATTCCCTCAGCCTAGTTCTACCGATGTCGTTGGTTCCTACGCGGACCACAACAACTGGATCCTCCCCTTCCTGCTTCAAGTTCTTCTCCAGCCACGAGGAGATGTCCTTAACCCTTATACTGGTAATGACCAGATAATTCATTTTAGTGCTGTTGGTTGAGGCATAAGTATTGGGCAGGACACCAGGGAGGACTCCCCTGCTCTTCTTCGAAATAGTGCCATGGGATCTTTTACATCCACCTGAGCGGGCAGACGGGGCCTTAGTTTAATGTCTCATTCGAAAGATGACACCTCCGACAGTGCAGCACTCCCTCAGTACTGCACTGGGAGTGTCAACCTAGAGTATGTGCTCAAGTCTCTGGAATGGAACTTAAACCCACAAACTTCTGACTCAGAGGCAAGAGTGCTACCACTGAGCCAAGGCTGACACTTTATGTAATACAATATTTACATTGTACAAGCATTATTATTCAGGTTTGCAAAGTGTTCTCTCTAAATGACAATTAAAAGAAAAGACTACAATTGATATGTAATACCTCTATCTATATTTTCACATCAGCGTTGTGCAGTTACCTACACCCGTCTTTTAAAAGGGCGGCCTTTGTTGAAAATTGCACAATGGTGCTTTTCAATAGCAGGGACTTCAAAAAGCCAAAGAGTGTTATCCAATCCGCCGGACGCAGTATCGTCACAATATTGTAAATATGTTAACGGTAACACGGTGGCTGGGATTTTCCTCCGCATTCGTGCCCAGACACACCCGTAATCTGAGGCGTAAAAGATCGTGGAATTTTGGGCATAAGTGAGTTACAATTGTAACTCTGATGGGATTAGATGAGGGAGGAGACTCGTGTGGAGCATAAACACTGGCATAAACCTGTTGGGCCGAATGGCCTGTTTCTGTGCTGTACATTCTATGTAACTAGAATAAGCCCAAGTCTCCTCGATCTTTTACGTCCGTCCATCAAACCTTCCATCCGAACGAATCTCCACCCACAAATCTGGCCAGGTCCCCAATTCTCAATGTGAGTATCCTCCAATTGTGCTTGTTCGAGGGTCTTTCAACATTAAGACAGGTTTTCAGGCACAGCAGGAAACAACCATTTTTCTGGCCTTTTAATTGCAATTTTTTGAGCGTTTTTATTTTAACTTATTGCCACTGAGACTTTATTTTCTGTATTTTCTGTTTCTTTGAATGGATTTTTATGGCTTAAATATAAGTCACATTAAAAATTGATAAGCTTCCCCGATTGCAGGTTCTTAAACATGCTGTGAATGATGTTGCAATGAGTTAAAACTTTCATACTTAAAGAAGAAATATACTGGTGTGAGTTCCGCATTTTCCTTAGGCCCTGATTGTTTACGCTGATTTACACCTATTTTAAGTTTGGGCATATTCTAGTAAGATCGGCAGGATATTTGGGCGTAACTTGACATTGGCAAAATGAGCGCTGTTGCGGGCACGTATTTGGGTCTAATTTCTGGGTTGCACCCACGGAATAAACTCCAGGCCCTTGTGGTTAATTTTCCAGCAGCGCCAACAATGGGAAACCTCACCTGATGGCACCGCATATTCAGACAATCACCGGAATGTTGCCCGTAATTTTCCATTGTGCGCTGATGGGTTAACTTGTCCTCCAATTTTCCCCCCCTCCCCTCTGAGGTAACACCTAGAATTTGCTTGTCTGACGTGCATCTCGAATGGGGTATTGGCTGGGTGAGCAATTAGCTTTTTCTAACCTGTATTGTTTTGTTTGCTAGCAACTATTAATAAACGTCAGGGTAAATTTAACAAGGCTGCAGAACTGGCCTTTATCGTTGAGTGACCTTCCAGCACTTCACAACAGGAGTGCAGCCTCACTGATCTTATTCTAACAACTGTGGCCTTCTTGGCAGTTTTATTTTATATGGTGCAATTTTATATATTCCCAGCTTTCAAATTCAGCTTTTAGCTGAAGTCCGCTTAGATAGGAGATGCTGGTTCTGAGGTAAATCGGGTGTAGGTTTTATCAGGAGGAAACACTGAAGCTGTGCTCTAGATCTTGTGAAGAATCTGTCCCCGAACACTCCCGCCATAACTTTGGCAAGGGTTCAAAAAACTAGGTAGGGAGCACACGCAGGACAATATCCAAGCTTGGGCTGATAAGTGGCAAGTAACATTCGCTCCAGACAAGTGACAGGCAATGACCATCTCCAACAAGAGAGAGTCTGAGCACCTCCCCTTGACATTCAACGGCATTACCATCGCCAAATCCCCCACCATCAACATCCTGGGGGTCACCATTGACCAGAAACTTAACTGGATCAGCCACATAAATACTGTGGCTACAAGAGCAGGTCAGAGGCTGGGTATTCTGCGGCGAGTGACTCACCTCCTGACTCCCCAAAGCCTTTCCACCATCTACAAGGCACAAGTCAGGAGTGTGATGGAATACTTTCCACTTGCCTGGATGAGTGCAGCTCCAACAACACTCAAGAAGCTCGACACCATCCAGGACAAAGCAGACCGCTTGATTGGCACCCCATCCACCAGCCTAAACATTCACTCCCTTCACCATCGGTGCACCGTGGCTGCAGTGTGTACCATCCACAGGATGCACTGCAGCAACTCGCCAAGGCTTCTTCGACAGCACCTCCCAAACCCATGACCTCTACTACCTAGAAGGACAAGGGCAGCAGGCACATGGGAACAACACCACCTGCACGTTCCCCTCCAAGTCACACACCATCCTGACTTGGAAATATATCGCCGTTCCTGCATCGTCGCTGGGTCAAAATCCTGGAACTCCCTACCTAACAGCACTGTGGGAGAACCTTCACCAGACGGACTGCAGAGATTCAAGAAGGCGGCTCACCACCACCTTCTCAAGGGCAATTAGGGTTGGGCAATAAATGCTGGCCTTGCCAGCGACGCCCACATCCCATGAACAAATTTTTAAAAATGCAGTGGGGTCTTGGCATCGCGCTGAAGTATCCAGGATGGTCTGTTTGGGGGACAGCCTCTGCCCACCCCAAAAATGGCCACTGTTGCAAATGGACGACAGGGGATCGGGCACTCTGAACATCTGAGTTCTCACAACCCGAGCCTTCAGTAGGAATCAGTGTACGGTCGGCAGGGGTACACTTCAGGTAACTGCGGGGCACACCCGGGCTCAAAGCCTTGACCAACGAGAAGGAGCAACATTTTTCATTGCAACCCACTTACGCGGTAAAGTTGCTTCTTGGAAGAAACCTGACTTCTCCCCCTGGCCCAGCCACCTCCACCAGACTCTCTCAGTGGGCCTTTGAGTCAGGAGGTCGTGGGTTCAAGTCTCACTCCAGAGACTTGAGCACATAATTGAGGGAGTACTGAGGGAGTGTTGCACTGTCGGAGATGCCATCTTATGGATGAGACGTTAAACCGAGGCCCCGTCTGCCCTCTCAGGTGGACTTAAAAGATCCCATGGCACTATTTCGAAGAAGAGCAGGGGAGTTCTTCCCGGTGTCCTGGCAAATATTTATCCCTCAACCAACATCACTAAAACAGATTATCTGGTCGTTATCGCGTTGCTGTTTGTGGGATCTTGCTGTGCGCAAATTATCTGCCGCGTTTCCCGCCTTACAACAGCGACTACATTTCAAAAGTACTTAATTGGCTGTAAAGCATTTTGTGACATCCTGAGGTCATGAAAGGCGCTGTATAAATGCAAGTCTTTTTATTTGCCATGGTGGGTGCTCGCCATTGGAAGGAAAATGAGGGAACCTTATCCTCCTGACTCCGGAAAGTCTCCAGGGTCATCGGTGGAGATCCAAGATGTGCCCATTCACGGATCTTGAGTCTGCTGCCCGTATCCTAACTCACATCAAGTCCCGTTCACCCATCACCCCTGTGCTCGCTGGCCGATATTGGCTCCCGGTCCGGCACCGTCATCCTTGTTTTCAAATCCCTCCATGGCCTCGCCCCTCCCTATTTCTGTAACTTCCTCCAACCCTACAAACCTCAGAGATCTCTGCTCTCCTCCATCTCTGGCCTCTTGTGCATCCCCCACTTCCTTCGCCCCTCCATTGGCGGCCGTGCCTTCAGCCGTCTAGGCCCTAAGCTCTGGAATTCCCTCCCCAAACCCCTTCACCGCTTCACCTCTCTCTCCCCCTTTAAGATGCTGCTTAAAACCTACCTCTTTGACCTAATGTCTGCTTCTTTGGCTCGGTGTCAATTTTTGTTTGATTATGCTCCTGTGAAGCACCTTGGGACATTTTACTGCGTTAAAGGCATTATATAAATGCAATTTGTTGTTGTAAAGGCCACTCACCCTCGCAACTTAAGAGTTTAATTTCAGTTGCACAGCAGAATAAATGTAGTTGAATCAACTCCAGAAGAACCATTGCATCATTCGGGTATCGCCTGGAGGTCATGCATTTCGAAAATGCTTTGTGAATACGTAATTATGTAAATGTAATTATCTAGGCCTTATTGTTTTTGCAGCCGATCTGGTGCTTTCTATGTTCTCTGAGATCCCCACTGTGACAGTAAGGACAAACAGAAGTCTTCAAAGCCAGAATTGCTCCGGCAACATATCTAGTCAAGGCTGTCTATAGCTGCAGACTTTCAGAGATGCTCCTTATCCAGCTGCTTGTAAAATCATAGAATTTCACAGCACAGAAGGGAGCCATTCGACTCATCGTGTCTATGCCAAATCTGTGAAAGAGAGATACATTTCATCCCATTTTCCCCATCCTTTCCCCATACCCTTTTAAATTCTTTTCTTCAAATCAATTCTCCATTTTCTTCAAAAGCTACTTTGGCTTCTGCTTCTGCCACGATTTCTGGTCAGACATTCCCTGTCCAGACAACGCTCTACATCAAAAATATCATTTCCCTTTGTTCTTTTGGTGAGGATGTTAGATTTATGCCATCTATCGGGGAAAAATGAACAGGCTGGGGTTCTTTTCTCTGGAAAAAGAAGGCTGAGGGGTGACCAGATAGAAGTCTTCAAAATTATGAAAAAGTTTGATAGTAGAGAAGATGTTTCCACTTGTGGGGGAGACCAAAGCTAGGGGCCATAAATATAACATAGTCACTAATAAATCCAATAGGGAATTTGAGGAGAAACTTCTTTACTCAGAGATTGGTTAGAATGTGGAACTCGCTATCACAAGGAATACTTGAGGCGAATAGCATAGATGCATTTAAAGGGAAGCTAGATAAGTGCACAAGGGAGAAAGGAACCGAAGAATGTACTGATAGGGTGAGATGAAGTAGGGTGGGAGGTGGTTCGTGTGGAGCATTAACACTGGCATGGACTAGTTGGGCTGAGTGGCCTGTTTCTGTTCTGTAAATTCTATGTAATTCTGTGTAGTGACTGATTAGTGGAAATAAATTTTCGCGATTTACTTTATCTCAACCCCCTCATAAATTTGGATTTGGAAATAACATGGTGTTTTTATATATATATTAAATACATCAATGTCATCACAAATAATCTCACACCAGGGCTGTCTAAGTTTTTGTCTTCGTGGGCTGCATGGGTACCTATGTTCCTATCACAGAGTCTCTAAATAAATATGTATATGAAATTTCAATCCATGTTCCTGCTAATTTTATATAACTGATACTGACAGATCCAGATCTTGGTGTTCTGAATTTAGATTTACCCACCAACAGCATTAAAAACAGTCCTTTCCAAATCTCAAGACCCATTAAATTCATACAGTACAAACCAACCAGTAAGAAATATTTTAACAAATAGGACTGCGAATCCTGGGCTCCATGGTTTTGGGGGCTTTATGTGGCCTTAAAGTCACAGGCTAGACATCCTTGCCTTACTCAGTGTTAAAACCATGGGTTTAAGTGACTATGCAATTCAGTAACAATTATTTCACATACGATCAAATGTGGATTGAGGCTGTAACAAGTTCCAAGGGTTCAAACAACATCCCAAAGTGTGAGCGCAAAACTCAGGCAGTTTCTAAACCGATGAGAGACCCATACTCGTACCAAACTCTTGGATTTGCGCACAGACGCACCTCGCCTGAAGCAGCTCTTACCAGCTTGTACCAGCTGTTTCACTAATCATGTGAGAATTGAAAGGAAGGAAAGGAAATAGATGCTGAGTGGATTTTATTTTGTGCTTAAAACAATCCCATTCAAAAACGAGAGCAAACGGAAAAAGAAAGGTGCACAGCCTTGAGGGGGTTGTATGTGTCCATTGGTCAGAGACAGAGGACTGAAAATAAACTTCACTGGGTAAATTTTACAAATTCGTGCTCCATGCTGGAAGCATACGTCAGAAATGGAGGTTAGAGGTCAACAGGATATCCAGGATTATCCCTCCATTAAAATCGATGCGTGCTCTCCAATACTCCCAGAAAGATAGTAAAAACATGACCTCAGTTCCTGATGGCTGGGGAGTCCAGGACCAGGGGTCACAGTCTCAGGATAACGGGGTGTGCCATTTAGAACCGAGATGAGGAGAAATGTCTTCACTCAGAGAGTGGTGAACCTGTGGAATTCTCTACCACAGAAGGCTGTGGAGGCCAAGTCAATAGATGTATTCAAGAAGGAGATAGATATATTTCTTAATGCTCAAGGGATCAAGGATATGGGGAAAAAGCGGGAACAGGGTACTGAGTTAGACGATCAGCCATTACCATTTTGAATGGCGAAGCAGGCCCGAAGGGCCGAATGGCCTACTCTTGCTCCTATTTTCCATGTTTCTATGTTTCTATGCTGTTTGAAGAAGAGTAGGGAGTTCTCATATCTTGGTCAATATTCCCCCCTCAACCAACAACACCAAAACTGGTCATTTATTTCATTTGCTGTTTGTGGGATCTTGATGTGTACAAATTGGCTGCCACACACGCCTTTAGAACATCACTTCAAAGCCATGTGATGAATATGAAGAGCTTTGGGATATCCCAAGGGCATCATATGATGGAATATAAATGCAAGTTCTTTCTGATTTACAGCCAAGCAAGGAAAATGGAAGGTTATTTTGTTCCACTGGGTAATTGAATTGGTAATCACTTTCTGTATAAGCAGTTTAATGGCGCAGATGTGCTACAAGTCTTATTGTATAAATTCATAAAGCAAAATACTGCAGTTATTACTTGTTCCCTTAAGCTTCTTTTGATCTCTTCAGGTGTTAATCTGCTGGTGGGCACAGAGAATGGGCTCTGGCTTTTGGACAGGAGTGGACAAGGCAAGGTTTATTCCTTGATCACTCGAAGGCGCTTCCAACAAATGGATGTATTGGAAGGACTGAATGTACTCATCACCATATCAGGTTGGAAATATTTTCAAGTTCGGTTATTGTTTTACTAATAGTATTCAAACAGATCAGTCAATGCTGTTGATTAAATGTGTGGACTGGTTCTGCTCATCGTGTTTGTGTTTTTCTATATACCACCATATAAAGCATGCTCTGCAGACTGTAATGGCCATAGTTCAGCACAGGTCACCTTGCTCTTGAAGGACTGCAGTAGCGTTAATTCAACAGCAGCTAAACATAATTATTCCAAATCTTGATCAGTCTTTACACGACAAAGTCCTTCCTAACATCTGTCCTAAATTGTCCTTTCACCTGTGGCCTCTTGTTCTGGTGGCTTGGCTCACCTTGAAGCGTTGCTCCAGATCGTCCTCATCTATACCGTTTAGTACCATGCATACTTCTATAACATCACTCCTTCCAAGGCTAAAGAACCCCAATTTCTCCAGTCTTTTCTTCTAACTCAGTCCGACGACTCCAGGGGAATCACCCTTGTTACTCTTCTCTGCACCCCCCTCCATGGTTAGAACATTTCCTTTATGTTGTGGTGACCAAAACTGAAAACAGTATTCAAGGTGAGATTTAACCAGTTTTAGCGTGACATCTCTTGACTTCTACTCAACTGAGCCAGCACCATAATTATGCATTTTATTTGCTTTGTACATTCCTGCTCTACAATGATTTGACATGTTAAGTGTCAAATCTACTATAAGAACATAAGAACATAAGAAATTGGAGCAGGAGTAGGCCAATCGGCCCCTCGAGCCTGCTCCGCCATTCAATAAGATCATGGCTGATCTGATCCCAACCACAAATCTAAAGAACACAAGAAGTCGGAGCAGGACCCGGCCACATAGCCCCTGGGCCCTCTCCGCCACCCACAGGGCATTGACCGATCCGAACTCAGCTTCATGTCCAATTTCCTGCCCGCTCCCCATAACCCCTAATTCCCTTTACTTCTAGGAAACTGTCTATTTCTGTTTTAAATTTATCTAATGATGTAGCTTCCACAGCTTCCTGGGGCAGCAAATTCCACAGACCGACCACCCTCTGAGTGAAGAAGTTTCTCCTCATCTCAGTTTTGAAAGAGCAGCCCCTTATTCTAAGATTATGCCCCCTATCCCCTTCCACTTCACCTTTATCTATTTCCACACCATCCACAGTACACTTGTGACACTCATTTTTCCCCCCATTATGTATTACCTTGCACTAGTCTGTGTTGAATTTCATTTGCCACTGTTCTATCCATTAACATGTCTAACTTAACTTTTATTTTAGGTCCTTAGCTTCTTAATGTGACTCACTAATACCCCCTCACTCCCATAATTTAGTATTATCTGTAAATGTGGCCACTTTCTACTGGGTTTCTGAATCTAAAATGTTAATGTAAATTAGGAACAATAGGGGCACCAGCACAGATATCACTCCACTCAGTACCTCCCCCCGCACAGATATCACTCCACTCAGTACCTCCCCCCGCACAGATATCACTCCACTCAGTACCTCCCCCCGCACAGATATCACTCCACTCAGTACCTCCCCCCGCACAGATATCACTCCACTCAGTACCTCCCCCCACACAGATATCACTCCACTCAGTACCTCCCCCCGCACAGATATCACTCCACTCAGTACCTCCCCCCGCACAGATATCACTCCACTCAGTACCTCCCCCCGCACAGATATCACTCCACTCAGTACCTCCCCCCGCACAGATATCACTCCACTCAGTACCTCCCCCCGCACAGATATCACTCCACTCAGTACCTCCCCCCGCACAGATATCACTCCACTCAGTACCTCCCCCCGCACAGATATCACTCCACTCAGTACCTCCCCCCGCACAGATATCACTCCACTCAGTACCTCCCCCCGCACAGATATCACTCCACTCAGTACCTCCCCCCGCACAGATATCACTCCACTCAGTACCTCCCCCCGCACAGATATCACTCCACTAACAAGTACCAGCTGCTTCCTTTCCTTTAGCCAATTTCTTACCCACATCCAGGTTTCACCCTCTGCTTTCAGTTTCAATAAAAGCTTTTTTTAAGGGACTTTTTCAAAAGATTCAAGGAAACTTAAATAGATCACATCGTATGGTTTTCCACTGTACACTTGGAATGCCACTTCCTCTTAAAAATCAAGGAAGTTGGCCAAACCTCATCTTCCCGTTCTGAAGCCACGTTGGCTGTTATTTATCAGATGATTGTCGCACAGATAGTCCTCGCGTTTTCTGCTGAAAATTAATCCCATTAATTTCCCAGTTATTGATGAAAGACTGATGGGGTTGTAGTTTCCTGTATTATATTTGCTCTGTTCCTGGATATGATGTTGGCTTGTTTCCATTCTGATGGCACCAGCCCAGTCTTCAATGACTATTTCATAATGATCATCAGCACTTCGCTCATTTCTTCCCTAGTCTTCGTGCCCTGGAATACATATCACTCATCCCCGGGAATTTCTTTGTTTTGAGTTCTTTAAGCCCATCTACGACCTTGGTCTTGTTGATATTAGAGTCTGTAAATCCTCATGAGTTATTTGCATTAATACAGAGCATATTGCTATTGTCTTCTCCAACTAATACTTTAAGGAGGTAATCACTAAGTATATTAGTTGACTGCTCATCCACAATTGCATCCCCATTGGCATCCTCTTTGACTGTCTCCTTGCAGTTTTGGTGCTGGGAGAATTTCTTGCTATTGTGGTTAGCATTTGCAGCAATATTCATTTTCAGCTCCCTCTTTGTCACTCGGGTCACCCTTTTTATATCTCTTTGAAGTTTCCTGTATTGTTCCCAATGAACCTCCTCACCTTACTCTCTGCAGGCTTTGTGAAGCTCATTTATCTTTCCTATTTCCCTTTGGATTATCTTGATCCATTTAGGGTCATGTTTTTGAATCTCTTGTTGATTTTAGGTATGCATTGTCAACTGAGGCATAAATAAATTATTTCCCTCCATCTGTTTTAGTTCTTTCCTCATGCCCCTGTAGTTGGCCTGTTCAAAATGTTTGGTCCTCGGCAGCGTTGAATCCGAAATCATCTGGAACGTAATCATGTTGTGATCGCAACTACCCAGGGGTGTCACGAGTTCCATTTTCTGTCTGCTGTCAGGGTCACTTACCATTACTAAGTCGAGCTGAGCGCTGCTCCTCATGGCTTCTGTGACACACTGGATCATGAAGCAATCATGCATTACATTTACCAATTCTAACTCTAAACCACTTGAGCAATCCTATTTTATATTGGTTGGTTGAAATCCCACATTAAAAAAACCTTCCTGTTTTCACATCTCCGCCTTATTTCTTCATAAAGTATTGTGTCCTTCCTTTTATTCTGAGCTGGTGGACTGTGGCAAAGCCCTACTGTTATTTTAGTTTTCTTTGTGTTGGGTACTTCTGCCCTCACGGTCTACTTCTTTTACCTTCCAGCTGTCTCTGATATATACAACAACACCGTCCCCTTGCATTTCTCTTCTATTCTTCCTGAACGTGCACTGCCTTTCTATGTTGTATTTGTCTCCATCTACTGGAGTAATCACGTTTCTGTTACAGTACTCTTGTTACATCATAATTTTCTACTACCTGCACACCTTTCTCCAGTTCAGGAATTTATCTACAAATGGTTCTAGGATTCAGGTTTATGTACTTTAACAAAGATTTATCTTGCACTTATGCCGTCAACATTTAAATGTTGCCAAAAACTGGATCCAGTATTTTTCTGTGTGTTATCAAGTTCCGACTCAACTGTTGGATAAAATCCATCCTTTTATCAATTTGATTGGCTACCAGTTCTCTTCCTGTCCCCTGCCTTCCATTCCGCTCACCTCCACTATCCCGTTGCTAGTTTTTATGATCCACAATACTTGCTTCGATGTTCTGCACTAGTCTCATAGCTCCTGCTCTGATGCAGTCCCTCTTATTCTGGAAATGGTTGTAGTTACCTAAGAAAGTCTCATCATTATAGTTACACCAGTTTGCTGGTCACCTACTTAACTGATTAACTCATCTGTTTACCCATCTTCCCTTCTGCTTCGCATGTAGAACTTGTCTAGCCATTTTTTTCCTTCAATTGTCTTCATTGGCCTGTTTAATTTTTCCTGATTGGTTTATTTTATTTCTTATAGGTACAGGAGTAGGCCCCTCGAGCCAGTTCCACCATTCAGTGAGATCACGGCTGATCTGTGGCCTAATTCCATGTACCCGCCTTAGCTCCATATCCCTTAATACCTTTGGTTAGAAAAATCTATCAATCTCAGATTTAAAATTAACAATTGAGCTAGCATCAATTGCCATTTGCGCAAGAGAGTTCCAAACTTCTACCACCCTTTGCGTGTAAAAGTGTTTCCTAACTTCACTCCTGAAAGTCCTGGCTCTAATTTTTAGGCTATGTCCCCTAGTCCTAGAGTCCCTAACCAGCGGAAATAGTTTCTCTCTATCTACCCTATCAGTTCCCCTTAATATCTTGAAAACTTCAATCAAATCACCCCATAATCTTTTAAATTCCAGGGAATACAACCCTAGTTTGTATAATCTCTCCTTGTAATTTAACTCTTGGAGTCCAGGTATCATTTTAGTAAATCTACTCTACACTGCACTCCCTCCAAGGCCAATATATCCTTCCTAAGGTGTGGTGCCCATAACTGAACACCGTACTCCAGGTGTGTTCTAACCAGGGCTGTGTATAGCTGTAGCATAGCTTCCACCCCTTGTATTCTAGTCCTCTAGATAAAAAGGCCAGCATTCCATGGGGATCGAGCAGGAAAGTGGATTTGAGTTGAAGATCAGCCATGTTCTGATTCAATGGTGGAGCAAGTTCGAGAGGTCACATCGCCTACTCCTGCTCCTATTTCTTATGTTCTTATGGTCTGATTAGCCTTATTGATTATTTTCTGTACCTATCCTTGACATTTTAATGATCTTTGTACCTGGACCGCTAAGTCTCTTTGGACTTCCACTGTTTCGAGCTTTTCACTATTTAGAAATTACTCTGATCTATCTTTTTTAGGTCCAAAGTGGATGACCTCACACTTGTTTACATTGAAATCCATTTGCCACAGTTTTGCCCATTCACTTAATCTATTAATTTCGCTCTGTAATTTTATGCTTCCATCTACACTGCTTACAATATCTTTGTGTCGTCAGCAAACTTGGATATGTGGCTCTCAATCCCATCATCTAAGTCATTAATAAATAAATACCATGAATAGTCGAGGCCCCAACACAGATCCCTGTGGGCACAGATCCCCACTAGTCACATCCTGCCAATTTGAGTACCTGCCCATTATCCCTACCCTCTGTCTCCTGCTGCTCAGCCAATTTCCTAACCAGGTCAATAATTTGCCCTCAATTCCATGAGCTTCAACTTTAGCTAACAGTCTCTTATGAGGGACTTTATCGAATGCCTTCTGGAAGTCCATATGAACAACATCCATAGACGTTCCCCTGTCCACTACTTTAGTCACCTTTTCAAAAAATTCAATCAGGTTCATCAGGTATGACCTACCCTTTACAAATCCATGCTGGCTCTCTCTGATCAGCTGAAAATTTTCAAGGTGTTCAGTCATTCTATCCTTAATTAAAGACTCTCGTAATTTCCCGACAACAGACATTAGGCTAACTGGTCTATAATTCCTTGTTTTCCCTCTCTCACTTTTCTTAAATAGCAGAGTGATATGTGCAATTTTCCAATCTAAAGGAACGGTTCCTAATTCGAGGGAACGTTAGATGATTATAGTTAGGGCATCTGCAATGTTCTCACCTACTTCCTTTAAAATCCTGGGATGGAAACCATTTAGTCCTGGGGATTTGTCACTCTTTAGTGCCATTATTTTCTTCATTACTGTTGATTTGCTTATGTTAATTATGGTGAGTCCCTGTCCCTGATTCAAAATTAGTTTCCTTGGGGTGTCCGGCATGCTATCCTTTTCCTCTACTCATGCAAAGTAATTATTTAACATGTCCGCCATTTCCATATTTTCATTTACAATATCACCATTATCAGTTTTTAAAGGGCCCACATTGCTCTTGACCTCCTTTTTCCTAATATAATTGTAACATTTTTTTTGTGTTGATTTTGATATCCCTTGTAAGTTTCTTTTCATACTTCCTTTTTATAGCTCTTACTGGCTGTTTTGCTACCCTTATATTTCCTTAGCCTTTTCTTCTTTTTCTCACAAGGGATGTTTCCCCCACAAAAGATACTTTTTGCCTTGTATGCTATTTTAATGATTTACTGTCATCCATATTTTAATGACTTCACTTCTTTTTGTTCCCCTTCTTCCCATCTTGTAATGCCCCCCTGCATAGGGCCATATCCTGATCACCTGCTCCCCAGGCCCTTGCTAATGCCACGGTGTAAATGAGCAGTAAGAGCTGTGTGAAATGAGCCTAGTTTGGCTGATCCTGGTCTTTCCTTCCCCCTTTATGAGAACTTACTCCACCTCCACTTACCTGCTCCAACTAATGGCCCTCAAAAGGTTTTAACTCACCACATGGAGAAGCACAGCCACCAACTCGCCTGCTAACACTCAGCACCGCCACCACCCACACCCCCACCCTCCATACTTTAAAAATTGTTTGCAGAGTGTCTGTAAAATTCTGGTGGTGGTTCCTCGCCAAAGAGAAGTGGAACGCTAATCTGAAAGGGTCACGGAGCCTCAGCTGCCCATCTGTCTGGCACCGTTCCTTATACCAGCTTTGGCATGGCAGGTGTTCACCACCTTCATAGATCACAACAAGGAGACGCAGAATAAACGGCACATTTGTAAATCAAGCCCACAATTCCTGGTTTTTAAAGCTAATATTAATAGGGCAGAGAATGTAATGAATGGTCCAGGGAGTGTTGGTGTTTTGTACTTTCTAGTGCAACCTCATTTGCATTCATTGTGTAACAAGAGCTGTGGTTTCCATTGCATCCATGCTATTATGCTCTGACCAGCTGGTGGGGCTACAAACCACAGGGCCAGCAACACAGCACTGCTCAGGCGCTTCAAAAGACCAAGATTTTACGATGAATAATCAAACAGAACACAGACATTATAAATGCCAATTTCCACCCAGCATACGGTGATTACTATTCATCACTTAATAAAGTATTACAGCTGCCAGCCAGTCTGGTATCAGTCTTACTGTGTAGCTATAGATAGTCACCGTGCAGAATGAGTATTGCATTTCTGTTAGGCTTGCATTTTAACCGAAACAAGAACCGGCTTCAGAGGATTTAGTGATCAAAAACTCAATGGAAACTTGGTTAGTTAGCATCTATGGAGAGAATAAACAAGTTAATAGTTCCGTGTGGACCCTTCACATCTGAAACACTAACTTGTGCACAGATACTAACTGACTTGCCGAGTGTTTCCAGAATTTGATGTTTCTGATTTCCAGCATCTGCAGTTTTTGGCATTTTGTAACCTCATTCACATTGCTTAAAAACCTCCTCAAATCTTAGCTCTTTGACATTGCTTTTGGTCCTCTGTTCAACTCTTCACTTCTGTTTCTCTTCATTAGCGGGTACGGTTGTGTAATGGTAATGTTACTGGACTAGTACTCCAGAGGACTGGACTAATAATCCACTGAACGTGAGTTCAAATCCCACCATGGCAGTTTGAGAATTTAAACTCAATGGCAAGAGGAGTAACAAGGAGAAAGGAATTGAAGAGGGCATCCCACAGATTACGGCTGATATGGTTGAAGGCTCTGTGACCCAGGGTGAAATGGGTGGGGGTACAGGTGATGCAGAGGAGGTCAGAGTTGGAGGACCAAAGAGCAGAGGAGGGTGAAATGCTTGGGTATTGGTCGGCACTGAATTACATAGAATTACAGCACACAAACAGGCAATTCAGCCCAACTGGTCCATGCTGGTGTTTATGCTCCACATGAGCCTCCTCCCACCCTACTTCATCTAACCCCATCACATAGTCTTCTATTCCTTTCTCTCTCATGTACTTATCCAGCTTCCCCTTAAATGCAATTTTCCTGGGCTAAAATCTAAGTCACAATTTTTGGGTATGTGATTACAGGGCAGGATTATCTCTTTAACTGTGACAGTGAAGACTACTGAATTTTGGTTGGGTATTTTTGGTTAGTATTTCTGGCACTGTGAAAATGCAGGGTTGAGTGACATTGATATTGAGATTTCAAGATTGATTGCCATTTTGCAACACAAATATGTTGATTAACTGCATGGCATGTGTAAATGCAATAGGACAGTCGGTAATTTATGTTAAGTCAATAGATAGATTCAAGGCCAACAGACAGACTCAAGCAGAAGCCTCACTTTCTGGCACTGAGATATCTGCTCCATTTACGCTGGGGGGTGGTTTCAACAGGGCTATCACTGTTGCGTAAATGCTGTGATTTGTGACTTAATTTTCTGATCACCTTCACTCCTGGCTATGGAAGACCCGGTTTCCTGATTGCTGGAATTCACAAGTGGGAAGCCCACCAGATCTGCCCATGGCGATGCTGTAGAAAACCACCTCTAGAAGACCTTCAGTAGGGTTGCCTTGTCATTGAAGGTAGCCTACCATTGGTGACAGCACTGTAGTACATCTAGTTACATCGAGTCTATAGCACAGAAACAGGCCATTTGGCCCAACTGGTCTGTGCCGGTGTTTATGCTCCACACGAGCCTGCTCCCACCCCTCTTCATCTAACCTTATCAACATACCCTTCTATTTGTTTCTCCCTTGTGTGCTTATCCAGCTTCCCCTTAAATGCATCCATGCTATTCGCCTCAACTATTCCTTGTGGTAGCGCATTCCACATTCTTACCACTCTTTGGGTAAAGAAGTTTCTCCTGAAATCCCTATTGGATTTATTAATGACTATCTTATATTTATGACCTCTAGTTTTGGACTCTCCACAAATGGAAACATTTTCTCTACATCTCCCCGAACAAACCCTTTCATTATCTTAAAGACCTCTATCAGGTCAGCCTTCTCTTTTCTAGAGAAAAGAGCCCCAACTTGTTCGGTCTTTCCTGATAATTATATCCTCTCAGTTATGGTGCCATCCTTTTGAATCTTTTTTGCACCTTCTCCAATGCCTCTATATAAATTTTATAACATGGAGACCAGAACTGTGCACAGTACTCCAAGCGTGGTCTAACCAAGGTTCCATACACGTTTATTATAACTTCTCTGCTTTTCAATTCTATCCCTCTAGGCCAATCACTTCCCTTCACGTACGTTTCCCCAGTGATGCACAGGCAAAAGTGTTTCAGCAGTGAACCCCATTTTGGACTGTCCGGTGTCGTGTTATTCCCTTTGTAAGACGCAGGTGAGGCTCAATGCACGAGTATTCATTGTTATATTGTTCTGTCCCACAGGGAAAAAGAACAAGTTGAGAGTCTACTACTTGTCATGGCTTAGAAACAAGATCTTGCGCAATGATCCTGAAGTGGAAAAAAAGCAAGGATGGGTCTCAGTTGGAGAATTGGAAGGCTGCGTTCACTACAAAGTTGGTATGTGTTGTGTTCTCTGAAGATGGAACATTTACTGGTCTAGACTGTCTTTGTAAAGGGTTATTGTTATTTCTGTTTTAAATATTTATTTTATGTTGACCTGTTCCACATCCAGAAATACCGATTATGCTAAATGGAACTCTATAGTCATTGGAGGCCACCTCCAGTGGAAATAGGTTCAGGGAACAAGGTCTGCTTTTGTAATACTTACTCGACTCAACCATAGATTAACATCACCATGTTTTAATCCTCTCTGGTTTACATTCTGCTCCACCGTATTAACCTCAGTATGCAGTAATAGCTGGCTTTTATGATACTGGGTTCTGGGAAAACAGTTTATCTGGTCATTATCTCGTTGCTGTCAGTGGGACCTTGCTAATGGCAAATTGGCTGCCATGTTTCCTACATTACAACAGTGATTACACTTCAAAAATACTTAATCGCCGGTAAAGCACTTTGGGATGTCCTGAGGTCATGAAAGACGCTACATAAATGCAAGTCTTTCTTTTCTTTCTTATGACCAACTCACAAAATCATGAGAACATTCAGTTTTCAAAAAGTGCGATTCCCGAGAATAGAATTTCATTACCTGTAACAAAAAAGGGAAGTCAGTCACGATGTAGCTTTAATGATGCTCCTTTAAAACTTCTCAAGCAGCTAATGGATGCTGAAGTGTGCAATTTTCGAGGAGAATTGCTCGACATAATTTGAATTAAAAAGCCCATTTTACATTCTAAGCCCTGGTGTGTGCTTGTGAGTGATCTTATAGGGAAACATGAGCAGATTTGTGATGGGAGAGGACAGTCTCCAAGTGTTCAAAGAAAGCAAAATGTAGGGCAGTATGTCACTGAAATAGTCAATATGATGTCAGTGAATCGGAGGGCTTCGTTGGAGGTCCAGAGAAAGTTGCTCAACTTTAAGATGAGCAAAAGGTAAGGCATGAATATTACCGTGAAGTCACAGAATAGGGTGTATATGAACATGAAGGATCGTAATAGTTGTTAAAGACATATGCAAAAAAGAAACACTATACTAACGCAACAATAGAGGTGAGGTATTACAAGTGAAAGTTGGAGGGTTTTAGAACTTATATTATGCATGCCAGGAGCAAGACATTGTATTGCACGAAGGATTTTCCATGGCTCAAATCAGCCTTTCTCAATCCCCATTGTTCTTATATTTAAAGACTAAATTTGCATATTGTGAGAGGTCACAGCTGGGAAGAGGTGATGAATCTTCCGACAACTGCTTATAAACAAGCTATTGTAGATATGTTTGCGGTTAGCTGGGAAACTGAGGTCTTCCAGAAATTGGAGGAGAGTGCAGAACTCATGGTACGTACCATATCATTCAGATCGTTTTCCATTTGCATTGTGTCCATACAGAATAATTGCGCACAAGTACGTAACAGTGCGTGTAATTACAGCACATTGCCCAAATGGTTAAGTGTGCTCATCTACTCATAATGTACCATCGGCTATCTTCACAGAGCAAGGAGAGCCCAGTCACTCTCTGGCCAGACATGAAGAGCACCAATCTTCATCACTCCCACTTGCAGCTGGCACAAACACATCGTGAGAGAAACAGCCAGTGTTGGGGAGGAGGAAGCACGAGGCAATTCACAGAGCACTGGTCAGGTGGGAGTTAGAAAGGGATGCCTGGTACAGGTGGAGGCCCAGATTGCAAAGCACCCTTCTTCAGTCATGTGGGGATACAGACCTTAGTGGCCCTGCTTTCTAATGGAGGCCGGTGCAGCACCAGGGCTATTTTGAGATGTCACTTGCCCCTCTTGTACAGCATATCGGAAAGCTGTTCCAGGTCATACGGGGGAGTCCAGCATCTGAACATCCATCGCTCACGTGAGTAATACCAATAAGCAAAGCTGGTCTGCCCTCCCGTCTGTCTTTGAGCAGATGGCTTCACTAGTGCTAACTGCCGAGGTGTCCTCGGTTATGGAACACAGGATCATCTCTCCTGAATGCTCCTACTGCTGCTATAGAGGTTTTTTGGGTCTTGGGTTCAAATTACAGATTTGGATGGCTTGAACTTGCTTGGAGAACGGTTACAGGCCATCAGGAAGGAAGGATTCTGAGACGCCATAGATGCCCACTGTTTTATGCTCTGGCAAATTGATGGGCCATGTGAGGAGATATCTTCCACTGGTGAATAGCATAGGAGCAGCCAGTTAGGGACTTAGGAATTAGGAACAGGAGTAGGCCATTTAGTCCCTTAAGCCTGCTCCGCCATTCAATTATATCATAGCTGATCTGCACCTCAACTCCATTTACCCGCCTTAGCTCCATATTCCTTGATACCCTTACCTAACAAAAATCTATCTGTTTGGGTCTGGAACATCCCAGCTGTCCAGCATCTACGGCTTTTTGGTGGAGAGAATTCCAGATTTCTACAACCCTTTGTGTGAAAAAGTGCTTCCTGATTTCCTTCCTAAACGGCCTAGCTCTAATTTTAAGATTATGTCCCGTCGTTCTTGATTCCCCCACCAGGAGAAATAGTTTCTCTGTACCCAGCCTATCAAATCCTTTTAACATTTTAAGCACCTTGATCTGATCACCCCTCAAGCTCCTGAACTAAAAGGAATACAAGCCAAGGTTATGCAACTTGTCCAAATAACTTAACCCTCTCAGGCCCGGTATCGTTCTTGAACTTATGTCAGCTATGGTTCTGTGCCATCTCATAGCCGTACATGTCAACTGATGGCAGGCCCTGCCTTTGAAAGCATTAAGCCCAGCAGCATTCCTGTAAGGGAGATTCCTGGCACTAATACAGATGCATCAGGATTAGACACAAATAGAGGTTGTAGGTCTTCTGCTTTCCCTTCAACTCATCAGTTGGCTATGCAGTCACGCACCACTGGTGCCTTTTCAACTAGGGAAGCACATAGTCGTAGGGCACTTGCACAGCCAGCCCCATGATGGAAGAGATCAGCGCACACAAGAGGCAAACACGGCAACAGAACACATTAAGCATGCACACCCAGTCCACTTTATAGTTGAATAAAATTCATTCACTTTTACCACATCTTGTGATCAGCGCTAATTTCAGTGTGCAGAAAAGAAAGCGTTCCAAAAAGTAAACAAAGAAAATGGCCAACTTGTGAGCTCTCCCCTGTGGGTGTCCCTGTACTGTAAAAGTTGAGCAGAATTGTACTGCATTGCAGATGGCTGACTGTCCCGACAAGTCTTCGATGGACCATATGGAGCACCTCAGTCACAGTCTCCCTGATTACCGAGCCTCTTCTTTTCTGCTCCTTCATTTACTATATTACAACAGTGACAACACTTCAAAAGTACTTCATTGGCTGTAAAGCGGTTTGGGACGTCCTGAGGCTGTGAAAGATGCTACAGAAATGCAAGTTCTTCTTCATCATGCCCAGGTGCTCATTCTCTTGTGTTTGACCCACTGCCTGGGGAGGGACCTGCTCTGAGTCATGTGCCTCCTATGCCCTTTTCATTGCAAGCTCACACTCTCCTCCTTCTTCTCTTCCTCCTACTTCCCCTCCTCCCTTGCTTTGTTGCTCCATTACTGTATACCAACCAGTAGCTGTTCCATCCATGTTCTCTGATGAAAGCTCCTGTGTACAATTAACTTCTAGCACCGTTGTGGTGAAACTTCAAAATCATTGATTTTATTAAACCCACTCATCCTGCAAAGTGCTCAGGGTTCATCGTGAATAATCAGCAGGAAAACAGGTCTTCTACACACTGATTGTAATGAAACCATTTCAGGAGAGACGGAGATCCTCAGAGTGATCAGAAACACGGTTGAATAATCTGTCAGCATTTTCTAATGATATAAGGCCCTTTTCACTCTGAGTGCGTTTACACTACAACTCTAGCACTAATCTAAAGCAGTTTCACTTTGCACCAACGCTAAAAGAATTGTTTTGAAAATCTGGAGTCAGTGCCCAGCCTTGGTGAGGGTGCAGAGGAGATTTACCAGAATGATACTAGGGATGAGGGACTTCAGTTACGTGGAGAGACTGGAGAAGCTGGGATTTTTCTCAGTAGAGCAGAGAAGTTTAAGTGGGAGATTTAATGGAGGTGTTCAAAATTATGAGGGGTTTTGATCGAGTACATAGGGAGAATCTGTTTCCATTGGCAGGAGGGTTGGTAACCAGAGGTCACAGATTTAAGATAATTGACAAAAGAACCAGAGGGGAGACGAGGAGAATTTTTTTTTTAACGCAGCAATTTGTTATGATCTGGAATGCATTGCCTGAAAGGGTGGTGGAAGCAGATTCAATAGTAACTTTCAAAAGGGAATTGGATATATACCTGAAAAGGAGAAATTTGCAGGGCTATGGGGAAAAAGCAGGGGAGTGGGACTAATTGGATAGCCCCTTCAAAGAGCCGGCACAGGCACGATGGGCCGAACGGCCTCCTTCTGTGCTGTATGATTCTGTAATTCTAATCCAAAGCGAAGTGGAGTCAGACTCCTTGTATTTCACTCTAAAGTAAGGTTGGGCCTTGACTTCAGATTTACACAGCAACTTTTTAATGTCAGTGTAAAGTGAAACTTCTTTGCGTCAAAGCTATTCTGACAGCCTATGTCTACGTTTTTGCTAAAATGAGTGAAGACAAGCAAATATGGCCACAAATTCTTCAGTGTCGTTGGCAGCTCTCTCACTTTAAGGCCAGAGGTTATGGATTTGCAATTTGCCATGGATTTGAGCTTGTATTTAATACCAATATGCCAATGTTGCAGGACTGATACCAAGCCATGCTTAACCAAGAGCCATCTGCCTCTTTTGACACTTCGACCCATGTTCCCCAGGAAACCATCTTGCCCACCACTCTCTCTGGGCAGTCCTGATTTACACGGGTCCGAAACAATTTGGAATTTTTCCATCCTTGACACAGAACATAATTTATAAACCAGTGAACTCTTATTTTACAGTTGTGCTTCATTGAATCAAAAGTAGCAAATAAATCTCCTATTTTCCGTGGTGCGATTGGAAAGATCTAAACACATAGGGGCATTTGGCTGTGAAGTAGTTCTGTTAATCATTTTCATCCAGTGAAACAAATTTGGCTGCTATAGTTCATTGCAGAAGCCCTGTGTGGTCCTCATTATTTTTTAATTGCTGAAGTGTACTTGTGGAGATTATAGGGGAATTTTGGCAGGCTCCGCTCCCAGAGCACAGCCTCGCTAGACAGAAGCGCGAATTGCAGGATTGGCCGTACAGTATTGCAGCCCTACTTCTGATTCATGTGAGGCTCCACACTCGGAGCAGATCCGCACATGACCCCTTGCGCGTGTCCTTAATTTATGATCTCATTTACATCGAAGGGTTGCTAACTAATGGCGAGGTAAATGTAGTAACATGACTTCCACTGAATTTATGAACTGGTGGCTATTGCAGGAAACTAATGCGATCGTTTAAGTGAAATGAAAAATGTGGGGTTCACCTCACTACAGTGATGTGTCAAGTGATTGGAACAGGCCAACATGTGACATGAAGCAGAGTAAGAATAGGTTCTAAGACACCTGAAAGGATCTCAAAGGCTCCGATATTAGCGGGGAGGCGGGTTGGCAGTGGGGGGGCGATTGGATGCATGGCAAACTCGCGTGAACCAAACTTACCATTTCCAACGCGATTGCACGTTGATTGATAGTGGTTAATGTCCTCTCCGGGTTTCGCGCCTGGCAGCTAGTCTGATTGACAGGTTGGCTGCCAACAGGAGCTGCAATGCGAGGGGGGTGGTGGGAAAAAGAGAGAGCCAGACGTCATCTGGCGCTGGACTGGAAGACCGGGGTCGGGGGGGAGGAGAGGGGGAGAGGGGAAGATTGGGGGAGGAGGAGAGGGGAAGATTGGTGGGGGGGGAGGAGAGGGGAAGACCGGGGAGGAAAGGGGAAGATTGGGGGCTGGGGGAGAGGGGAAGATAGGGGGGGAACATTGGGGGAAGATCGAGGGGAGATTGGGGGAAGATCGGGAGGGTGAGATCGGGGGGAGATCAGGAGGGTGAGATCGGGGGGAGATCGGGAGGGTGAGATCGGGGGGAGATCGGGAGGGTGAGATCGGGGGGAGATCGGGAGGGTGAGATCGGGGGGAGATCGGGAGGGTGAAGAGGGGTATATCGGAGCGGGAGACATCAGAGCAGGTTTCAAAGGTGGGTGCATTTAGTGTTTTCACTTCATTGCATGTTTTTTTATTTAATTTATTTAGTTTCTTTCTCCCTGACCCGGCCCTTCATGCCTGGTTCCACCGGTCATGAATCAAAGGCGGTGAGCAAGCCGTCCAGGTAAGTTTAAAAATCTTTCTAATCACTTACTCTGTCACAGGTAAATTGCCTTAAGTACCTCAATGAGGTACATTTGGCTCTTTAACTGTCATCCCGCCGGCTTTAATTGCCAGCAGGACTTCCGGTTTCGGGTCGCCTGCGTGCATACAGGTGGGTCCCTGGGAAACCCGGAAGCCAGCGGGTTGGAGCCGGCTTCCGAACCCGAACGGGATTTGTGCGATTTTTGGAACCCCCGCCCCCAATGCACCCACATTTGCCCCTTAAAATTACCCCCAAAGTGTCAGATTTCAGAAAGGGGACAGGAGAGTCCAGATTGAGAATCCACTACTGGGAAATAACAGTGACTATTTAGTCTGAGATTACCAAGTATGAAGAAAATAAGCCTCATATTTACCATGAAAAAATGAGACCAAAGGAATAACTATTTTTATGATGGATGAGCAGCAAAGGTATAAAGAAGGGTGATCGGTGAGTGTACAAAGGAGGGTCATCAGTAAATGTGAAGAATAAACGCTGAAGAGAGGTCCAGCTTTAGTTGGTGGTCCTTCTTGGAAATGGTTCCCTTCAAATATCTGATTGTCCATCTCAAAAGACTTCATAAAAATGAACACATTCCGAAGTTTGATTTTCAGGACAGAAAAGAAAATATGAAATTTTTGGAGTACTTGTGTTTCACCCGTGTTATTGCTCACAGTCAGAGAGGGGAAATCAATATCGGGTAAGTTTACGTGGGGATTTCCTACTCGTCCAAAAATGGAAACCCCGGAAAAACAACGTAAGCTCTGCTCTTTCTCCAAAGTTACAGCGTAAATGATGAGAAAAATCCCTAATGAAATCTTAACCCCCTCCACACCCCCTGCCATGTCTTTTATCTATTTTTGTTGTAACAAGCTGAGAGAGGTTACACTGCCACCCCTGAAGAATAGTATCATCGTAGGTTCAGCACACGAGGAGGCCATTCTGCCCAACGTGCCTGTGCCAGCTCTTTGAAAAAGCTATCCAATCAGTCCCATTGCCCTGCTCTTTCCCCATAGCCCTGTAAGTTTTTTCCCTTCAAGTATTTATCTAATTCCCTTTTGAAAATTACTATTGAATCTGCTTCCACCACCCTTTCAGGCAGCGCATTCCAGATCATTACAACTCGCTGCGTAAAAAAATGTTTCCTCATGTCGCCTCTGGCTCTTTTGCCAGTCACCTTAAATCTGTGTCCTCTGGTTACCGACCCTTCTGCCACTGGAAACATTTTCTCCTTAATTACTCTATCAAAACCGTTCATGATTTTGAACACCTCAGTCAATTCTCTCCTTCACCTTCTCTGTTCTAAGGAGAACAACCCCAGCTTCTCCAATCTCTCCACATAACTGAAGTCCCTCATCCCTGGCACCATTCTAATCTCTTCTGCATCCTTTCTAAGGCCTTGACATCCTTCCTAAAGTGTGGTGCCCAGAATTGAACACAATACTCCAGCTGGGGCCTAACCAGTGTTATATAATGGTTTAGCATAACTTCCTCGCTTTTGTACTCTATGCCTCTATTACCATTAGTCTTACCCTTTAATTTCAACCACTAATCAGCAATTGTGCGCTGAAGACCAGCCTCTTCTCTGTTTTCTATCATATGGCCAAGAATTGGCGCTAAGAAGTTATAATTTCTGAACCAGTCCAAAACATAGTCAAAGACAGATCTCCTTGCACAATAATACATGCGCCATTGGGTAAACGTACAGGATTTTACTGAGGTAGGGAAAGTGAAAAGAGGGTTACAGAAGGATCCACCATAACATCCTTACCTAGAAAATCAATTGTTTGGGTTCATCACTCACTTATGACAATCCTCATCCAGACTTGGGATCATCATCCATACTTTAGGCCTAATTTAAGCTCAAATTTCACAATCCTGCGATCCCAATGGGGAACTGCTGTTGCAGGGAGGTTGGGTAGGCGAGTCGGAGCTACATTATTGTAGCCCTAGCTCCATTCTGTGCTCCCTTCAAGCACAACTTCCCATTGGGGTCATGAGGTTTTAGAATTAACCAAACGACCAAAAGGTAAAGTTCAGCAAGTGAAGATACGTATGGTTCCCCTCAAAATTTTAATAGCGGTATTAAGATGGGCCCAATTTCATCTCTAGTCATCATGTGCAAAGCCCCACACAATTCCCAAATTTCCTACAAAGCCAGCTTGGTTTTTCAGAGTTTACTCAAATTTTCAAACCTTGAATTTGAGTCTCTTCCTGGGAGGTAGAGCTCAAGCTAATGAGCAAATGTTCTGCCTTGGTCTTAATGACATCTGTATTGAAGAAGTCACTTATTGTGGTCAAGTTGTCAATGGAAAGTTATTGTGCAGTTCTGAGTAGGGCATAATTCAGTGTCTTAATGCCTAAATGCATTTTTTAAATGAAAAATGTAAGGGAAGGTTCAGGTTGTCCACACATGGAACTCAGCAAGCAATTGGCGTTCTAAACCATTTATTTGGAAGTATGAAAGGCAGGATAAGAGAATCTAGGCAATCATATAGAATTGGTGACTAAAATAGTTTGTGCATCAAAGAGGTGAGTGGCACATTTTTAATTCATTCTCAGGATGTGGACATCGCTGGCAAGGCCAGCATTCATTTCCCACCCCTGGTGATGGGCCACTTTCTGTTTGATACGACTGAGTGACTTGCTAAGCCATTTCAGAGGGCAGATAAGAGTCAACCATATTGGTGTGGGACTGGTATATATATATATATATATATATATGCTAGACCAGGTAAGGACAGTAGGTTTCCTTCCCTAAAGGATATTAGTGAACCAGTTGGGTTTTTAACGACAATGTGACAGCTTCATGATCACTTTTACTGATACCACCTTTATATTTTCAGATTTTTTTTTAACTGAATTCAAATTCTCAAACTGCTATGGTAGGATTTGGATCTCACATTCTCTGAATTATTAGTCCAGTAACGTAACCACTACACTATCGTACCCACGTAGTTGGTGATGAAAGCATATAGTACCTGGGCAACCAGAGAATAACTGTCATGGGTCCTGATCAGGTCATTGAAAAGCCCTCTGCAATAAATAAAGATTGGTTCCTGTGACTGCAGAAGGCGAATCTTTGAGTTCAATACTCGAAGAACAAATGGGCAGTAGCAATGAACGGGGTCACCTGACTAAGTGTTCCCACAGTTCAAGGTGCATTCTGTACTTCCTGATTGGAGAATCCATTGGTTTGTTCTAAGACTGATCACCAATTTTACAGTCCTGGTAACATCCTTGCGAAATAAGCATCTTGGACAGATAGGTATCCTTTTCTGGCCTTCCACCAGCGAAACTCCTGTATTAAACACTGCAATACTGTCAACTAAATATGTAAATAAGCAAAACTGGGGGTTCCACAAGCTCTGCAAAAACGTATCGAGTAACCACCTGCCCAAAACAGAATCCAGCCTTGGGTCTGTATCGGGTCGGATGAGGGTTTGTACAGAAGATAGGCCAAGATCATAGGGAAGGAGAGAACAGGCCTGAGGGAGATTGAGGTTGAAGGACAGCAGAAGCTGCGATTGAACAAGCGCAGAGAACGGTGTTGAGGGAGAGCTGCCGAAAAATAAACATAATCCGTGACGCTTAAAATTCTAAAATCAGTAAAATACGAGACTTTTCCACATTAAATAGTGTTAGTTAGAAGAATCTGTGAATTGACAGAAATAATGCAGCTTCTGCTTGATGCCGTAACTGTTAAAAATGCAAACTGACAAGTGAAAACAGCATAAGATATCAGCTCCACAGCCTGTGGACAAATACAGGCATTAGTCATTTCTGAAAAGATTTGTTTTGAATATTACATTATTGATGTAGCTTAACACAACTCCAAGCAGCCAAAGCAGCAAAATATTCAATTAATTGTTTTTTCCCTGCAGAATGTTTTGAAGTATTGGATTCTATGATGCCAAACAAACAGATATAAGCTATAAAATATTAAGTAACAGAGCTTAATTCCTCAAAATCATATTTTGCTTTTCATCAAAGTGAGGATGTCGGTGCTGAGGAACTGAACACTTTCTTCCTATTTTTAGGGTGCCTTGATTAGCATTTAGCTCTCCCCGATATTGATATTGCGCAGGTTACGTGAAGAGTAAAGCTTCCTTTATACTATCCAACCGCTGCTCCAATCCCAACCTGGTATGTGCACTCCCGCTTCACTGATGTGGTTTTCCCTCCCTTTCCCCTTATAATTTTCTCTTCTGTGAATGGCAATTTTGGGCAGTCTTTCCCACTGCGGACTTGCCCTCAAGAGGTTCTGCGTTAAGACTGGCCAAACTTAGTTTCGATTGAACCTGCACTGCCAGCAGTCTGGATCTGAATGCAGGTAAAGTGTGTGCTGACCCACTTAGGCCCCAAATCTGCACTATTTAATTTGCACTTTGTTAATCATGCATCTGAGAGATAAGAATAAAAAGTCGAGATTCACTTATCTTGAGGTCGGGCGTGGGTCGTACAAAATCAGTTTATCACTGTGGAAAGGAAAAGAAAATCAAAGGTGCTGGAGATACACACAGCCTATTTAGCCAGTCCTGATGAAGGGTCTCCACCCAAAATATTAACCCGTCTATTAACTGTTGCTGGTGGACCTGCTGTGATTTTGCAGCACTTTCTATTTCTCACTCAATTTGCAATTTAAATATACTGCCTATTGAGTAACGAATTGAAATGAAGATGAGCTTGTGTCATAATCAAGTTTGTGTGTGGAGGTTGCTCGGCCTTGGACATTCTAACGTGGTTTACAATTAAGTATAAAGTTTAAAATCACTTTCTAACAGGACGCTGTAATGGCATCGGTGGAAGAGTGTTCCCCAGTGTGTCAGTGTCAGTGAGCTGACGGATAATAGCCTGGAAATCCGGTGTAAAACTGGCGCCTACAGGTCCAACGTGGAAGGCGGCGGCTCATTCGGAAATGTCGGGCTGCTCGGTAGGCGTCCAGGGCATCCGGCAGAAACTGGCATTAGGCCGGTTACACATGCAGATCAGAGGGCTTAACGCCTGTTTCAGGCCTCGTTGAGAAATCGGTTTGCGACTGATCGCACCATGTGCTGTGCCTGCGGTTCAGCTCGATTGCCAACACAGGCTGGATTCCAGCTCAATCTCATTTTTTTGCAAATCTAATACTCAGCTGCTGAAGCTAATGGCCTGCTTACTTGTGAGCAGTGTTATTAAATCTGTTCTGATTATCGATGATTATGGTCTGACCTAATTGCATGTGGCATTTTGCTGTATCAACTAATCTTGATTCTGAAATGACCGAGGACCACATTAACTTGTTTGGTCCTTTTTCAACAGTTAAGTATGAAAGAATAAAATTCTTAGTGACTGCTCTGAAGAATTCTGTTGAGGTCTACGCATGGGCTCCAAAACCATATCACAAATTTATGGCATTTAAGGTAAGATAATTCACGGGGAAACTAGTTTCAGATAAGGCAATTAACTGTGAAGGATTAACCAGTAAGATTTTCAAAGGATTTCCTTGGAGTTAACATGGGTGCATTATGTTGGCATAGTAATAGACTACCCTATGGAAAAGTAGGCTGCAGATTCATGCTCACCATTCTCCGCGCATCAGTCACTGGAGCAAAGTACTTTACAGTAAGTCACTTGCCCAGACTTCCCAGTGACTCACTCAGAGAAGCAATAATACAGGCCTTAGAGCAGTGAGCTGCTTGCCTTCTTTCAAGCAACAGCAGAAGCTGTGTTGTCGGGATCAAATGGCTGATAAAATTTGAGGGCGGGTCACCTACCCGTTCTTATATATGTCAGCACGTGTATGTTGCTGGTATACACTCTCCACACTACGAGTGGGTAATGAGACTGACCGGTACACATGGAAGTGCTGAGGATAGTGGCAAAAACATGCACCTCACTTCAGCCATTAGCAAGTGCCTGAAATTACATAGAATTACATAGAATGTACAGCACAGGACCAGGTCATTTGGCTCAACTGGTCATGTGTTTATGCTCCACATGAGCTTCCTCCCACCCCTCTTCATCTCACCCTATCAGCATTTCCTTCTATTCCTTTCTCCTTCATGTGTTTATCAAGCTTCCCCTTAAATGCATCTATGCTATTTGCCTCAACTACTTTTTATGGTAGCAAGTTCCATATTCTAACCACTCTCTGGGTAACTAAGTTTCTCCTGAATTCCCTATTGGATTTGTTAGTGACTATCTTATACCTAATGGCCTCTAGTTTTGGTCTCTCCCACACGTGGAGACATCTTCTCTACGTCTACCCTATCAAACCCTTTCGTAATCTTAAAGACCTCAATTAGGTCAATTCTGAGCCCTCAGCCTTTAAGAGCCACAGCCTGTTCAATCTTTCCCTGATAGGTACTACCCCTCAGTTCTGGTATCTGGTAATTCTCTGTATCTGTTTCACCCTGTTCTTCCTGTCCGGGTGGGTCCAGGAGCTGTATGTGGTGAGATGTATCTTGCCCTTAGCTGGTGAATGTAGATGCAAGAAATTCAAGGACTGTTTTAATGGAAAATTACAGTAATGACAGAAAATGCTGTAAACATTTTGAGTGCAGCGTGGTTTTGATACATAAAGGATTTTACTTACATTCTCTACAGTCACATGTCATATGTTCACGACCTACTTATTCAGCACTCAGTTCACTTTGGTCCCTTACTGTTACATATTTAGCTCCCAAGGATCCTGGAATATATTGGCTTAGAAATGTACCGCTTTCAGAGTCTATTTAGGTTAATGCTTTATTTAGGTTAACAGTGACATGAGCTGTCAAGAAGTGGAACAAACCATGATTACAAGAGTCACTTTGAAGTCTTTAAAACAATAACTATCTTTGTCCAAATTCGAAGAAAAATAACATTGCAATGAAACTAATGTGTCTTATCTGTAAATCCAAGTCTCTTAATAAGAATACAGATTCCAACATGACCAGAAATGTTCCCTTCAACCACTTCAAAGTGAACACAATTAAAAGTACAAATAAACTGCACATGTTGGAAATCTAAAGTTAAAATCAGAAAACGCAGCAAGCACACAGGAGGTCAGTCAGCATCTGTAGAGAGAAAAGACAGATTAGTGTTTCAGAAGCAGACCCTTCACCAGAACTAAAAACCCTTGTTCCAGATTTCAGGTCAGAGTACAAGCCTGCACCCAGAATGTTGACCTGTCTTTCCTCTTTACAGATGCTGATGGGCCAGCTGTGTATTTGCAGCATTTTCGATTAGTATTTCACAACTTAGGAACATAAGGAACAGTAGTATGCCATTCAGCTCTTCGAGCCCGATCTACCATTGAATTAGATCATGGCAATCAACTCAACTCCTTTTACCCACCTTTGATCCATATCCCTTAATACAAAAATCTATCTATCCCGATCTTTCAAAAATACCCCCTGAAGAAAGCTTCACGGACGACGCATTTACAATGTCACTACAAATAGCAACCACAGGGATTCTTCCCACCTGGTGAGCTACATCCCATTCAACTTGTGCTCAAAGTACAAACATCAATTAAACCAAGAATGAATCACTTACAGCCCTGGCTAAAAATTCATTCCTATAAGGGAGCAAAACCCAGTCCAAACATTTCCTGTTTCTACTTACCTTGCAGGGAAGAGTCCATGATCCAGAAGATGTTATACTGATCAGATATGCTGATAAGGTTAGATGAAGGGGGAATGGGAGGAGGCTCGTGTGGAGCATAAATGCCAGCATAGACCAGCTGGGCTGAATGGCCTGTTTCTCTGCTGTAAATTCAATGTAAGACTCTTGCTGGGAATGTTTATCTATATTGATGCATTTTTAAGTTCTGAGATGTGCTCACAGAAGCCAATGTATTGCAAGCTTCTCAATATTTCCAGTTGTTAAAATTGCAGTAACGTGGAAGTATTATGCTACCAAATATACTTAGGCTATTTCTTCTCTTGCAGTCATTTTCATGTCTCTCACATAAACCGCTGTCAGTGGACCTCACCGTTGAGGAAGGTCAGAGGCTAAAGGCAATTTATGGATCCACCTCGGGTTTTCATGCCATTGATGTTGACTCTGGAACAGTTTACGACATCTACCTGCCAACTCACGTAAGGGTTTCTTCCCATTTAGTGGTCCAGGTCCAGTGAAGGGGCTTGAGTTCGGATTGTCGATGCTGATTGTCAGGGCAATCCTGTCAGAGGCAAGAAACCCGTGCTTGTATGCTGAAGGAGCCAGTTCACAAAGCCAATGAGGGCCTTGTAGAATTCTAAAGGATTTTGGAGCAGGATACACACATTGCTTTATTTAAATGTGTGTACATGTTCATACATCTTTAAAGCCATGATGCCAATTTATTCTTAGGAATGTATAACCTCATAAAAATAATTTTAATGTATTCTAACTAGGAATACCTCAGTATAACTCACTGTCTGGGAGCCATGTGTTTTCCATATTATAGTTGGGTGTGCAGTGCAATCAATAACTTAATTTTTGTCTTAGAATTTTCTTCCTTTTCCTCCAACTATTTGACTGCGGGGCCTTCATAGTGAAGCCTGATCATGTCCTTGCTCGATGCCCATAAGGGCACGCTTTCCAACAGCACTGAGGAAATGGTGATCACGAGTTAGAAGGGTACGGTATTGTAGTGGCTATGTCTAATGATTCAGCAGTCTGGACCAATAATCCAGAGAACATGAGTTCAGATCTCACCATTACAGTTTGAGAATTTGAATTCAGTTTTAAATATCTGGAAATAAAAAGCTGCTGTCAGTAAAAGCTTTTGTTTTGTCATAAAATCTGGTTCATTAGTGTCCTTTAAGGAAGGAAACCTGCCATCCTTACCTGGCCTGATACTATATGTGACCCCAGCCCCACACCAATGTGGTTGACTCTTAACTGCTCTCTGAAGTGACCTAGCAAGCCGTTCAGTTGTATCAAAACTTTCCAGGGTAACTAGGGATGGGCAATAAATGTTGGCCTCGCCAGAGACACCCACATCCCAAGAATGAATGGTGAAAAAAACCGTGATTGTGTTTTTTCCTCTCCATTTGTAGAGGAAAATCTATCACTGCCTAGCCTGACATTGGCTAGCTTAGTGGAAACCATTTGGACTCTGCTGGTCTGTGTAGCTCAGTTCCACACTTTACCAGTGAACCTTCAAGTAAGCAGGTCAATTATTTCTACTAAGTACAAGTGGATTGTGCTGATGAGACCAGAAATGATAATAGTGGACCAACGTTTACACATTCGTGTGACATTTCTCTGCTCACTAATTTAACAGAGGGGTTAACAAACAGAGAAATATCACACAAATGCACTAAGCATTGGACTATATTTTTGCCAATGGTGAATTTTAACTTTTAGTATCTTGAGTGCTCAGTAACAATCAATACTGATTACCGAAGGCCAGTCACTGCTTATACCACATTTCCTCTTTTCAGATTCTAATACTCTGTTAATGTTTTGTAATGTACACAAAAGATGCTGCACACAATTTATTGAGGGTTTGTCCCTTTGTCACTGAGCACTGTTGGAGGTGAGGATTTGACTCGCACTCCCACGCCCGCCCGCCGTGTAATTAAGTTTAAAGTCTTGTCTTTAACACATCAATGCTCAGCTCCCAAAACAACATGTTGTAACCAAGGCTGCGTTTTTTTTGCAATTTCTATGTACAATGTGCATCTCCCCCTCCCAAATTATAACTATTTTCTCTCCCAAACCCCTAGGTCTCCACAATAACATGCACCATTCACAGGAACTTAGGAACAGGAGTAGGCCATTCAGCCCCTCAGGCCTGTTCCACCATTCAATTAGATCATGGCTGATCTGTATCTTAATCCATCTACCTGCCTTGGTTCCATATCCCTTAATATCCGCACCCAACAAAAATCTATCAATCTCAGTTTTGAAATTTTCAATTGATGCCCAGCCTCAACAGCTTTTTGGGGAAGAGAGTTTCAGATTTCCACTCCCCTTTGTGTGAAGAAGTGCTTCCTGACATCACCCCTAAGTTCATTCCTAATCAAGGTGTCCTTCTCCCTGCATTCTTCCAGTGCTGCTCGCCCACTGGACACGGGGAACTGCAGCCCACGGGGAAATACCCACTTTCGCTCAGTAACACATTCTCACAATCCAAGCAGATTGGTGAGGAACGTGTGAGAAGTCATGATTTCACGTCCAATATATTTGTGCCATCACACAAACAGCAAAGTAACAATCTTTACAAGTGTTACATCTACAAATTCATCAGAAGATTCAACATAATTGTTTGCCAATAACTAACGTCTATCCAGTACAAAAGTTAGAAAAAGCATTAATCTGTCTTCAGGCTCTTTTAAGTCTAGGAATAACTAACAACCAATTTCAGTGGATGAAAGTTTGATGTGTTCATATGACATTTCTCTGTCCATTATTTTCGCAGAAGAACTAACTCTTAAAAAAAAAATTAGACAGAGGAATGTCTGCTTTCATCCAGTAATATCGCCAATAGTCACTTCTACCTTCTTATTACACATATAAACAACACTTTTCGAATTAAATTTCTTTCTGTGCAGTATTGTAAATTAAACACATTCACTTGTATCAGATAACTTGAATCAAGCAACTTTGAATTAAGAGGAATAGACAGTGTATAATTTAAATACGTTCCACACAGTTTTGCTGCAGGAAGTTGATTTTTCATACACTAATGTTGAACGGCAGGCTATTCGCTTGGAAATTAATTTATTCTGAGAAAGTCATTCAACATCTCACCAAAGATACTCAGTTATCCATTAATTATACATCTCAAAAATCAGGAGCGTTCGGAACAAGAGTAGGTCAGTCAAACCCTCGGGCCTGCTCCGCCATTCAATTAAATCATGGCTGATCTGAACCTCAACTTCGTTTACCCGCCTTTGCTCCATATCCCTTGATCCCCTTACCTGTGTCAGCCTTTGATCAGTTGGTAGCACACTCAGCTCTGAGTCAGAAGGTCGCAGATTCAAGTTCCACTCCAGAGACTTGAGCATAATCCAGGCTGACACTACAGTGCAGTACTGAGGGAGTGCTGCAGTGTCGGAGGTGCCGTCCTTCGGATGAGACGTTAAGCCAAGGCCCTGTCTTCCCTCTCAGGTAGTCTTAAAAGATCTCACGACACTATTTTGAAGAAGAGCAGGGGAGTTCTCCCTGGTGTCCTGGCTAATATTTATCCCTCAACCAACATCACAAACAGATTGTCTGGTCATTATCTCATCGCTGTTTGTGGGATCTTGCTGTGTGCACATTGGCTGCCGTGTTTCCTACACTTCAAAGGTAATTCATTGGCTGTGAAGTGCTTTGGGAAGTTCTGAGGTTGTGGAAGGTGCTGTATAAATGCAAGTTCTTTCTTATCTAACAAAAAATTACCGATCTCAGTCTTGAAAGCTCCAATTGTTCCCCAGCATCCACAGCCTTTTGGAGGAATGAGTTCCAGATTTCCTACTGCCCTATGTGTAAAAAATCTCTTCCTGATTTCACTTCTGAATGGCCCAGCTGTCATTTTAAGGTTATGTCACACTTACTGCATGCTATAGGAATTCTCCACAAGGGATGATAAATGAGAGTTTGTCCTTGTATCAGGTGAAAATATTGGTTTTGCCACATGGACCAAGAAAGGGAGAAACTTGCACTGATACCCCAGGACATTCCGTGCTGTTTATCCTGAAAATATTAAGCTGAATGAAACGGTTAACATTCCCCTAGTGCATTAGGCACAGATTGTGCAGCACGGAAGGCTGAGGAGGAATGATTAGTTGATCTGCCCTCGTTATTTCCAAGCTCCCAGCTTTACGGACTGGTTGCTTCGTGAGGCTCTAAAAATAAAGCACCCCCTCGATGCTTTGATGTTACACAGCGTGATGCTGGCGTGGCCTGCTCCAGCGATAGGATGTTTTGTTTTGGGAATCACCTGATGGAGAGCAAGCCTTTATGAAGCTGGCTTCCTGTCAAGTGTACAGTCTAGTTTGAGAACTCAGCGATTGAAATTCAGGCACTCTCCCTGCCTTCATCTCGCTTACCTCATGAAAATAACAAGGCAGCGCATGAAAATTGCCCTCCGTCTGTGGATGCCTGTTCTGATGCTGAGGATAGTAGTAGCGGAAAAATGGGCTTCAGTCATCAGCTTGAACACGCCCAGCTCGGCAAGTAGAAAAAAAAAAGAAATCGGGTCTTTCTATGATTCTGTTACATTGCGATTGAGACTTTTTAAAAATCTAAGTAACAAATATAAGCCTCCGTTCTTGTAACACCCTTGCAAATTCTGGTATCTAAATTGTTGTGGTACTGTCCTGTGCAACCAATTATGTTTAGCATTAGTGCATGTGCTGGAGAATAATTTTTTCTGACTGAATGGTAATGTTTTTACGTAAACCTCCATTCAGATCCAGGGCAGCATTCATCCACACGCTATTATCATCCTTCCAAACACTAATGGGATGGAGCTGCTGGTTTGCTACGAGGATGAAGGGGTCTACATCAACACCTACGGCCGGATCACAAAGGAGACGGTTGTGCAGTGGGGGGAGATCCCCAGCTCCATTGGTATGTGTGACAGCAAAAACGATTCAATTCTTGGTTTCAGTGTTGCTCATGCTGCCTTGTTTCTCAACATCTGTTCTGTTTCTGTTACTTGCTGGTCTGTGCAAGGGGGATTTCAACCGAATACAACTTAAACCCGTCCTTGTATCTATTCCAGAAGTTATCTGCCCCCTCTCGCGCCCCCCAACTCCCATACCCAAAGAAATATATGGTTATATATTTAATTCAAGTCTCACATGTCGTTGAATATTTTGATTGTTTCAATTTCTCACTCTGCTGTTTTCTCCTAAAGAAAAATTCTAATGTGATAAATAATTCAAAAATTTAGTCCTGTGTTTAATTTTTTTTTATAGAGCTGTTGTGGCTCCCCACCAAATGTTATGTTTACGATGTTAAATCAACTTGTCCTTTTACAAAAGCAAAATACTGCGCATGCTGGAAATCTGAAATAAAAACAAAAAACGCTGGAAATACTCAACAGCAACAACAACAACTTGCATTTATTTAGCGCCTTTAACGTAGTAAAACGTCCCAAGGCACTTCACAGGAGCGTTAGCAAACAAAATTTGACACCGAGCTACGTAATGAGATAATAGGACAGGGAGCTTGGTCAAAGAGGTAGGTTTTAAGGAGCCTCTTAGAGGAGGAGAGAGAGAGATAGAGAGGGGGAGAGGTTTAGGGAGGGAATTCCAGAGCTTAGGGTCTAGGCAGCTGAAGGCACAGCCGGCAATGGTGGAGCGATTCAAATCGGGGATGCGCAAGAGGCCAGAATTGGAGGGCTGGAGGAGGGTTACAGAGATAGGGAGGGGCGAGGCTTGGGAGGGATTTGAAAACAAGGATGAGAATTTTAAAATCCGATTCGTTGCCGTACTAGAGCCAATGTTGATCAGCGAGCACAGGGGGTGATGAGTGAACGGGACTTGGTGTGAGTTAGGATATGGGTTTTTTGGGTGAGCTCAAGTTTACGGAGGGTGGTAGATAGGAGGTCGGATACTCGGCAGGTCAGGGAGCGTCCGTGGAGAGAGAAACTGATAAACCAATTCATCGAACTGAAACATTAGCCTCAATATTAACGCCTCCCCACCCCCACCCCGCGACAGGTGGGAGAGGGTCAAGGGGGGGTTAAAAATGTAAAATCGCCGAACGCGGCCCCAACCCGTCGTGTACGCACCTGCTGCCGTTTTTACGGTGGCAGTTTCGAGCCACATGTGTGTCCTATCTCGGAGAGGCGGGACTTTTCATTATCATATTTAAATTAGGATCCCTCAGCGCAGTTGGGAGCCTGATTTAAATTTAACAGCTGCCGGCCAGGTTTCCCAGGGTTCGGGAAACCCAACAGCGAAATGGAGGCCGGAACTGCTGGCTCCAGAAGGTAAGAGTTGTTCCTTCTGGACTAGGAGGAGCAGGAATGCCTTTGACCTCCTTTCTGACGATCGAGGCCTCTCTCCCCCCCCCTCCCCCCCACCTCACTCCCCACCACCAAGCCCCCCGATCTTTCCCTCCCGATTGCCGGGGACCGTCCTCAAGGGTCCCCAGCTGCGGCCTCCTGCCGCTGGTTTTCCCACCAGCAGCTGGCCAGCCGATCAATCTGGCCGGCTGCCGGGCTGGTAAATGGAGGTCCTGCCTTTAAATTCGGCAGGGCCTCTGCGTCCCCAGTCTTACTGGGTTTTCCCCCCACGCTACCGCGGTCCCACGCACCTTCCCCGCCTCCCCGTAAATATCGGGCCCGTTAACTCTGTTTCTCTCGCCACAGACGCTGCCTGACCTGCTGAGTGTTTCCAGCATTTTTTGTTTTTATTGCAATTTTACAAGATCGTCTCATTTATTTTATTGTTCTGTGCTGTAATTTAAAGTTACAAAAGAGCACTTTGTGCCTAATCAGACAGATTCTAGAATCTCCCTCCATAATTGCTCGTCTCCCCAGTGACCACTGTCCCACCCCACGATGTGTCAGTAAAGAATCACTCGTGTGCTTGCCCAGGCTAGGAACCTTCATTCACCAGCTGCTTCTCCCCACCTAACCAACTTTGATAACCTTACCCAAAAAGCAGGTGTCTGTTAGAAAGGCCAGATCAGCATTCCTGGATCATGGCCAACAGATTTAAGTAAAGGGAGAGCAAAGAGCAGGAGTCTTTACCTAGAGAGTGGTTAGAATGTGGAACTCGCTATCACAAGGAGTAGTTGAGGCGAATAGCATAGATGCATTTAAGGAGAAGCTGGATAAACACATGAGGGAGAAAGGAATAGAAGGATATGTTGATGGGGTTAGATGAAGAAGGGTGGGAGGAGGCTCGTGTGGAGCATAAACACTGGCATAGACCAGTTGGGCCGAATGCTGTACATTGAATACAGGAGTTGGGATGTCTTGTTGAAGTTGTACAAGGCATTAGTAAGGCCACACTTGGATTCTATGTAATTCTGTGTGAAGATTCCAGACATCAAAGAGTGTATTTAAATTTTTGACTGATCAAAATCACCTCACAAAAATTATAGTTTCCTACCCTTGTCGTTTTGCCTCCTGAAGAGCTCGTTAGTTTCCTTATGTTTCAGTATGGCTCAGTCGGTAGCATGCTCATCTGTGAGTCAGAATGTGAGTTCCAGCTCCACTTGAGCTGAGCACGAGCTGGGCCTACACTTCAGTATGGTACTGAGGGAGTGCTACATTGTTGCAACAGAGGAAGATAGGAACAGGAGTAGGCCACTTAGCCCCTCGAGCCTGTTCCGTCATTCACTGAGATCATGGCTGAGCTGTTACCCAACTCCATATACCCGCCTTAGCCCCATATCCCTTAATACCTTTGGTTAACAAAAATCTATCAATCTCAGACTTAAAACTAGCATCAACTGCCGTTTGCAGAAGAGAGTTCCAAACTTCTACCACATTTTGCGTGAAGAAGTGTTTCCTGACTTCGCTCCTGAAAGCCCTGGCTCTAATTTTTGGGCAATGTCCCCTAGTCCGAGACTACCCAACCAGCGGAAATAGTTTCTCTCTATCTACCCTGTCAGTTCCCCTTAATATCTTGAAAACTTCGATCAAATCACCCCTTAATCTTCTAAATTCTGGGGAAAACAATCCTAGTTTGCGTAATCTCTCCTTATAATTTAACCCTTGGAGTCCAGGAGCTCGATTTTCCCGGGAAATTGCCGGGGCGGAGGGGCTCCGAAAATCAGCGAAATCCCGTTCGGGTTCGGAGCCTAGCACCAACCCGCCAACGTACGACTTCCCCACGGACGCACCTGTGTGCACCCAGGCGTCCCAAATCCAGAAGTCCCACCGGCAATTAAAGAGCCAAATTAAGGCACTTTACTTGTGACATATTACGCAGTAAGAATGATTTTTAACGTACCTGGGTGGCTTTCCCATGGCTTCTGATTCAGGCCTGGTGAAACTAGGCGTGAAGGGCCGGATCAGGCAAAATGAAACTAAATAAATTAAATAAAAAACCATTGCACGAAGTTAAAACACAAAATTAACCTACCTTTCCACCCTGCCCCGATGTCCGATGTCTCCCTCTCCAATCTCCCCCTCTCCACCCCTCCTCTCCCCCCAATCTCCCGCTGTCCCCCCCCGACCTTCCCCTCTCCCCCCCCCAATCTTCCACTCTTCCCCACCCCACCCCCGATCTTCCGCTCCAGCGTTGGATGACATCTCACTCTCTCTCTTTCTCACCCACCCCCCCTCCCCCCCTCGCGTTGCAGCATGTCAATCAGGCTGGCTACCGGGCGTGAAACAAGGAGAGCACGTTAATCACCATCAATTACGATGCGATTGCGTCGGAAACGATAAGGTTTGTCTATTCGAGTTTGCCACGCGCACCTTCACCCCCCGCCCCCCCACCGCTGCCAACCTGCCACCATTTCAAAATTGAGCCCCAGGTATCATTCTAGTAAATCTACGCTGCTCTCCCTCCAATATATCCTTTCTGAGGTGCGGTGCCCAGAATTGAACACAGTATTCCAGGTGTGTTCTAACCAGGGCTTTGTATAGCTGTAGGATAACTTCTACCCCCTGGTATCCTAGTCCTCTAGATATAAAGGCCAGCATTCCATTAGCCTTTCGGATTATTTTCTGTACCTATCCATGACATTTTAATGATCTTTGTACATGGACCCCCTAAGTCTCTTTGGACCTCCACTGTTTCGAGCTTTTCATCATTTAGGAAGTATTCTGAGCTATCCTTTTTAGGTCCAAAAGTGGGTGACCTCACACTTGCCTACATCGAAATCCATTTGCCAGAGTTTTCCCATTCACTTAATTTATCAATATCTCTCTGTAATTTTATGCTTCCATCGACACTGCTTACAATGCTGCCTATCCTTGTGTCATCGGCAAACTTGGATATGTGGCTCTCTATCTCTTTATCTAAGGCGTTAATAAATACAGTGAATAATTGAGGCCCCATCACAGATCCCTGTGGGACATCACTAGTCACATCCTGCCAATTTGAGTACCTGCCCATTATCCCTACTCTGTCTCCTGCTGCTCAGCCAATTTTCTAACCAGGTCAATAATTTTCCCTCAATTCCATGAGCTTCAGCTTTAGCTAACAGTCTCTTATGAGGGACTTTATCGAATGCGTTCTGGAAGTCCATATAAATAACATCCTTAGATATTCCCCCGTTCACTACTTTAGTTACCTCTTCCAAAAATTCAATCAGGTTCATCAGACATGACCCACCCTTTACAAATCCATGCTGACTCTCTCTGATCAACTGAAAATTTTCAAGGTGTTCAGTCATTCTATCCTTAATTATAGACTCTAGTAATTTCCTGACAACAGACAATAGGCTGACTGGTCTATAATTCTCTAGTTTCCCTCTTTCACCTTTCTTAAATAGCGCAGTGACATGTGCACTTTTCCAATCTAGAGGGACAGTTCCTGAATTGAGAGAACTTTAAATGATTATAGTTAGGGCTTCTGCAATGTTCTCACCTACTTCCTTTAAGACCCTGGAATGGAAACCATCTAGTCCTGGAGATTTGTCACTCTTTAGCTCTTTAGTGCCATTGTTTTCTTCATTGCTATTAATTTGCTTACGTTAAGTATGGTGAATCCCTGTCCCTGATTCAAAATTGGAGGTGCCGTCATTCAAATGAGATGTTAAACTGAAGCCCAGTTTGCTTGCTTAGGTAAGCGGGAAAGATCCCCTGGCACGATTCAAAAAAGCAATGAGCTGACTTGATGTCCTGGACAACATTCATCCCTCAACCAAAAACATTAGTTAATGTTATCTCATCTACTCTTTCTGAGACCTTGCTATTTTCAAATTGGCTGCTGTTTGAGCCAACATAACAATGGTTACTGCACTTCCAAAGTAATTCATTGGCTGTGAAGTGCTTTGGGACATACAAAGGGTATAAAAGGCGCTGTATGACTGTAAGAGCATGCTTTCTTTCTTTCCCCTCATCGCAATACCATACACAGTTGGCTGACTCACAGTTATCATTATATTTCTCTTCAGCCTTCTTTTCACGCATTCTAATAATGCTGGATGCATATAACAATCTCTCTGACCCCTGCCCAGTAATATTGTTGTTTGTGTTTAGCTCTACTTAGAATCATACAGCACAGGAGGAGGTTATCTGGCCCATCTTTGAAAGAGCTATCCAATTAGTCCCACCACCTCCCCCTCCCACCACCCCCACTGTTTATTCCCCATAGCCCTGCAAATGTTTCCTTTTCAAGTATATATCCAATTCCTGTTTGAAAGTTACTACTGAATCTGGTTCCACCGCCCTTTCGGGCAGTGATTGTCAGATCATAACAACTCACTACATAATTCATCGTTGATTAGATGAGGCAATAACACCGTTGGCATGGCAACAAGTAATGTACTTTGAGGAAAGGCAGTAGTTGCAGGGTTTCTGATTGAAGTAATAGCTCCCTGAGTCATTGCTCCTTTAGTTTCTTTCTTTTAACACTTCTGTCAGTCTTCCCTTTACTGGTGGGAATTTTCAGTCCTGCCAACTCAAAAGAATTTATCACGGGAATCAAATTTTAGCTCTTTGTTGTTGGCCACTTTAACCTGTTCTGGCAATACCCTGTTCACCCTTTATGTTTTTTTAAAATTCGTTCTTGGGATGTTGCTCGGCCACTTCGGAAGGCAATTAAGAGTCAACCGTTGGGTGTAGGACTGACGTCACAAATAGGCCCGGACCTGGTAGCAACGGCAGGTTTCTTTCCCTAAAGGGTATTAGCGAACCAGTTGGATTTTTAAACTTCATGGTCACTTTTACTGACACCATCTTTTTATTTCCAAATTTCTTTGTTTTCAATATACAGCATTTGAATTTTTTTAAAGTAAGTTATTAATTAACTTCAAGTTTCCCGCAATAACATCCAACTTCAAAGGCACACAATGCTGTTGCTCTTTCCTTGCTATACTATCCCCACCTCAATAGTATTTGATACAACTTTCTCTCCCTGTCGTGAGTGAATGCTGCTGCCATCCCCACTCCATATCTTGAGTGTTTGCCACTCGTGCTGCCATTGCTTCCCCAAAGATAAGTCCCAAGTGCTTGTCCCTGATGCCTCTGCTATGCCTGGTCTGCCTTTGGTTGCTGCCTCCCTGTTTTCGGAGCTTGTTCTGCCTCCCAACCTTTCATACTGGCTCAGCTTCCTATTCTGAGCAAAAGGAGCCAGAGTCTTTCGTCAAAACTAGTAAAATACATTGAAGAAGTTTCCATCCCTTATGATGAATCAGGGATTGAAGAACCTCTCATATAGTGAATATTTCTCTTTGAATCTCCTGTCCCATAGCCACTTCTTATTCTTTTAAATCTCCTTTCCCCCAGTGACAGCCGATAAACTGTCACTGGTGAGTAAAGTTTGAGCAAGTTCAAATTCTTTATTTGCTGGTAAGGGATTTGTTTTAAAATAAAAGTAATTTTTTGTAACTAAGGATTCTGTTTTTTTTGATTTTAAATCTTTTCTGTGCTACATTATCAGCAAGCGAAACATTGGGGGGAAAAACTCCTACATTATGGGATGTTGAAGCCCGAGGCCTGGTCAGAATTTGTTGGCCTAGTGCACTGTAATATGCCCTGAAGTGTGAAGCCCTGGGATTCTGGCACTGACAGCTGTATCTTGATGGCCAATTCCTAAGGCAGGATTTTAAAATTACATTCAATAAATTTTAAATTATGGCCAAGAAACAGAAATATGCTTTCTCCCTGTTAAGAAATTAAACACCAACTCAAACTTCCAGATAGATGCATGCTGACATACAACATTTGCATCTTTTCATTATTCACTAGTTCTCCTCCACCTTCACGATATTTGGAGATTTTTATACGAATCAAAATGTCAGTCATATTTCCAGTGGAAAAAGATGTTTTGCTTTTATTCGTCCCGTCTGACGTCTAAAATAGAGATGACCATCGATGTGAAGGGAAGCTGCTGGACTGGTTTTTGAACAGACGTGGGAGATTGACAGATCTGGGACACAAAGGCTAAAAATACCAATTCATATTAAGTCTTGTGCAGTTAAATCTTCTTGACCCATTCATTAGTCAGTGATGTGAATGGGCAAAATGTGAGCCACAGGGAAATTAAAATATGCAGTGAAACCGTGCGGCATTTACTGTGTTATATTCCACTGTGCTTTGGTCCACTAGAGCATCATTTCTTACCCAATGTAATCAATGTTTAATGTAATGCTGTATAGCAGTTTGCTTTTCAAGTACCTTATGATGAGCTTGCTCCATTTAACATTATAGCGTGATTGACTGCAAAGTACTCAATGTAGACATTGCTGGTAATTTTCTCATATGCTGTACCGTTGCTAAATCTTCCGTGTGAAGAAATGTAAAAGCTTCTGCTGGTGTCCGCTGGGAGCCGTTACCCACTTCTGTCCACCACCTATTGGCATGAACTAAATATTAGTTAAGTCACACACTCTTATATTGGAGTTATACCACATGTGGTGCAAACTCAAACAGTTGTGAGGCACAGGCTCACATTTCAGGGATTTAATGGAGCACTTTTGCATTGATGTGCTCTCAAAACCACTTTGCTCGGACATGAAAGTGGCAGTGTGACTGCTCCCTTAAAGGTGTTTCTCTCCTGATGTAAAACAGTTTGCTTTTAGCCCAGATGAAAAATTAATGACTGAGGGATTGAATCATCCATCTCATTGTTAAACAATATATCTGAAAATAAGAGTTGCTCCCCCAAGTAAAGAGCAAGATTGGGCAGATTCTGTATCTGTACAAAATCCCCAATAGGATGAATTAGTTAAGGTGATAAATGAGACTATGGCTCTGATTTTAACTCAACCCACCTGGCCAAAACTGGGCATGTTGTGGGGGAGCAGTTAAAATAAGGGCAGTGACTTACGCCCTGTGATACCACAGCTTTCCCACCGGGTCCTGATGTTAACCTGTTCTTTTGAGCAGGCAAGCAAGAAACTTGCAGGAAGGCAGTGGGGTCCTGCTTTAAATATGCAGATCGGGTCCCCATAATGTCATTGAAACCCGACTGCAATTTTGGGCCAAGGCCTGAGCGGAGGGAGCAGTGACGACTTCCCCATCAGGCCAGACCTGCCGGGAGAGGGATTGTGGCCCAGAAGAGGCCCAAGAAGGTAAATATTTTACATTTTTTGTTAGGTTGCCTTGAGGCCCAGGTGGAGCAGGTGGAGCTCCTCCGGGCCTCCCAAGGAAGCCTTAGGCCTCCCTCGCCCCAAGCTCCCGTCCACACCTCCCACCCACCCGATCGCAATGAGAGTCCCCCTCCCCCTGATCGCGGCAGTCTTGTGGTGAGGGTTTCTGCCGTGAACTGTTCCCCTGGGTCCCCAACTGCAGCCTCCTGCTGCCGAATTTCCCGCTCCTGCCAGCCAGCCAGGTAATGGATCTGCCCGGGTTCGGGCAGGAGTTGGGAGAAAGATATGTTAATGAGGCCCGGCCATTAAGATCGGCCAGGACTCCCCGGGTTCACCACCCACTTCCGGGACTCTCACACACCCTATCCGTTTCCCCCCCTTTAAGTCAGGGCCAATGGTCAGTAGCTCAGGCGGGTTACAGAGAGATCACGTACAACAAAATTTGTGATTTAGTTTAGTTTTAAAACCAAATTTCAATCAGTCAACTTTTATTCTTGATGAGGGATCAAGTTTCTGTTTAGGTTTACAAGGAAAATAGAAATGATTGCCCCCATGATTTCCCAACATACGTGGGTCAACAGGTAAGGTTCCTAACTACAGACCGTACTCTGAAAATCAACCCTCGCATTCTTTTCAGAATGGTATTGTTGTTTCAAGCACACCCTTTTCAAAATTAAAATGATAAAATGCTTTCATTCCAATGGAAAGTAATCCACTGTTAAATTATTGACTTTACTGCAGTGGAGGAAGTGCTTCATGCTGAGATCTAAACAAACCAGAGTAATAATTATTTATATATAGAAGTCTCATATCCATCATGTGTCCATCATACTTTAGATATCGCGCTTCAAAAACCATCTTAAAAAAAGAGAAATTCACTCATTTCATGATGCATTCTTTTGACTTGGAGCCAGAAATGTACAACTGATTTGAGCTCAACAATTTACAATTACCTGGATTTGCCCATTTAGATCATTTCCCCACACAGTGTACTTGAACATTGGCCTTAAAGAGACAGGCCAGATTCGCAGTTAAACATCACAACGGTGCTCCAGAACCTAGACTACCTTAGAGCAGCACTACAGGAGATCCCTCATTAGTTGACAAAGATCACCAAAGGTCAATGGCCAAAGTACCATTAGCCACAATCATTGAAGGACAAGTTCTAAGCAATTGGCAAGTGCAATGCGTAAATGAGCCGTACAGATCAGAAGGACCTAGATTTGATTCCCACTCTATGCCTAGATGGCTGATCTCAGCTAGATTGCAGTTGGTCTGCTGCACTTGGCTTCAACCCTCCCAGATTAGGAAGAGGAAATGTAGTCTGGGTCTTTGCTTCTGTTTGCTATCCAGTGGCGCTCGATAGAATTTGTGGGTGTGTGCACATCTGATGAGAATAACATCAGGCTGACCCCTTGGTCAAATAATGTGCCAAGACTCACTGTCTAGGCTCACACATGAAAAGTGACCATTTGTGTAAGGTACTGAGGGTGACCAGCTCCCCTGGTACTGTCCACCACCCACCCCCCCACAAATATGAATCAGTGCCTTCAAGAAACAAGTGAAGAAAAATGGAGGAAAATTAATTATTTTAAAACTATGGGGGAAAAAGTATCCTGATGGTCTGGACAGCACCAGGGATTGAATCTTTTGCTTTTTTTTTGTAGCATATATCCAATCAAATCAAATAATGGGTTGGGGAGAGAAGGCAATCGAGCTTCGTTCCGTGGAGTCTGGACATCTTGATGGAGTATTTATGCACAAGAAAGCACAGAAACTGAAATTCCTGTGTGAAAGGAATGACAAGGTGGGCAACGAGAAACAAGAGTTTTAGTTTAATGTGTAAGCGTTTGTCATGCTGGTCGATAAACTCTCAGTGCCAGAGTTGTTTTCAGTTCATTAGTCTGATCATTGGTACTTCATGAACACTTTACTGGAGAATCGCTGAATTCTCAGGAGGGGCTCAACTGTGTTCTTAACTTTTTTTTCCCCATTTTCTAAGCATTGATCAAGTAATTCCTTCTATCTACTATCAATTGTCAGCCTGGTTGAGTGGCCTCTGAATTATCACGTTGTGGGCTCGGGTTCCGTACCAGGGACTTGAGCACATGATCTCGGCCGTGCAGCACTGAGAGGGTGCTGCATTGTCAGAGGGGATGTCATTCAGGTGAGAGGTTAAACTGCAGCCCCTGTTCAGGTGGATATAAAAGATCCCATGGTGCAGTTCGAAGAAGAGCAGAGGAGTTTTCTGGTGTCTTGGCCAACATTCCCTCAACCAACACCTCCACAAACAGGTTAACTGGCCAGTTATTTCGTTGCTGGTGTGAAGCCTGGATGTGTACAAATCGGCTGTTACATTTACCTACATAACAGTGACTTTGGAACGTCCTGCGGACATGAAAGGCTTGATGTAAATGCAAGTTTTTTCTTTCTGTCTTACAGAGATAGGATATAATTTACAACAAACACAATATATATAATGCCTTTAACATAGTAAAGAAACCTGATGTAAATATCCAGATATTATAAGATATTTGCGGCAACAATACTATAACTGGCGGTCTGTGGCATTTGACAATTCAATTAACTAAGCCCAGATGATTAAATTATGACGTAAAATGGAGTAAGGATGAGTAGCAAGTGAAGTTGATACACAACATGGTGATCTTGTACCAGTTTATGTACCAGTGCAGTAATCCTAATTATTCAAGAATGTGATCTCTATTAAGAGTAGCTTAGCTGCTTTACTGGCTCAGATCATTAACACACTCACTTATTTCTTCCCTTTTAGGTATTCTTTGCCTCGGCCCAGTCTGGTGGAAGCAGTCAGATTTATTTTATGACACTTGGTCAGAACACTCTCCTGAACTGGTAGCCTCCGGGAATCTTGAAAACACTCTCTGAAGGTTGGGTCGTCCTGAAGTGACCATCTCCAAGTACTCACACCGCGTTGGCATAAACTGCTCTTGACTAATCGTGGCAATGTTAGGCAAGAGCTGACCTTCCATCTACAACTGATGCCACAGCTGGGCTGCCATCTGTTTCCCCAGTGACTAAAAGTGGTTGCAGTAATTCTACTGATTTATTTATATATATATGTGTGTGTGTATATATATAAATAAATACAAGTTAGGGTTGTTGTAGCATATAGAAAATGTATTACAGTACTGTTAAGCAAAAAAGTAGCTCAGTGTGCCAGCTGTTTGCACACGTACATGTGTACAAGGTCTTTTGCACAATCACGTCTTTACAGTTTAGTTGCTCTACAAGTGAAAACTTTCAGCATTTTACCCTGGTATTTTGTATATGCGGTATTTTGAATGGGTTTTATGTCAGTAGCACTATTATTAAGGCAATGATGTACTGTATTTTGCGTGAAAATAATTCTCGAGCAACATCCCTTTTCAAAGTGGCTTTCTGACCGTTCTGATATTCAGAGCACTGCGGTCGCCTGGCTTTGGATGACTTTTAAGCAGGTCGGTCAATCGCTACCAGGCGGTCACTAGAATTCAGTGAGGTAGATTTTCAACTTGCCGCCTGGGTGCAAAACTGGCATAGGAACATTAGGAACAGAAGAAGGCCATTCAGCCCCTCATCATTCATCTAGATCATGGCTGATCTGCACCTCAGCTCCATTTACCCACCTTTGCTCTATATCCCTCGATACCCTTACCTAATAAAAATCTATCGATCTCAGCCTTGAAAGCTCCAATTGTCCCCCGGCATCCACAGCCTTTTGGGGGAGAGAGTTCCAAATTTCTGCTACACTTTGTGTGGAAAAAATGCTTCCTGATTTCGTTCCTGAAAGGGTGGTGGAAGCAGGGTCAACTGTGGCTTTCAAAAAAGAATTGGATAGGTACCTGAAGGAGAAAAATGTGCAGGGCTATGGGGAAAGAGCAGGGGAGTGGGACTAGCTGGATTGCTCTTGCAGAGAGCCGGCACAGGCTCAATGGGCCGAATGGCCTCCTTCTGAGCCGTAACCATTCTATGATTCTATGAATGGCCTAGCTCTAATTTTCAGATTACGTCCCCTTGTTCTTGGTTCCCCCACCAGAGGATATAGTTTCTCCGTATCTACCCGATCAAATCCTTTTAACATTTTATGGATCAGTCAGTGGAAATTAAAATCAGGTGGTCTCAATAACGAGTTGTCGATCCCAAACCTCAGCTTTGCACCCAGGCGACAGGTGCAAATCTGCATCAGTGTTTTTGAAAAAGTTTCAGTATTTCAGCCACATCCACATTTCTCTCTCATTTTCCCTCAGCATTTAAATTGGAGCTCGATTTCTGTGCAAATTCTCCATTGTAAGAGATTACAGAAAACGTGAATGATAAAAGCTTGGCTGTGGGGCTGGTGAAGTCTTTTGAAGCGTGCAGAAGAATTCACTGCTAACTCCCCTTTGCAATACTACGAGAGACATTCATTCCATCTAAACCCGATCAACACTTCCTCTCTGAGTATAGTCGAGCAAATTATCTACCCGCTGTTCAAGAATCATTATGCACCCTTGATATATTTTCTTATACTTCATCAAGTACATAGACACAGAAGGCAGTGATGCACAATAGTGTCTTAAGTCCTTATTAGGAGAGGAAAAAATCAAATTAAAGAGACAAGTGAGCTTTTTTGAAAAGGGATTCTGCTCTTCAGCTGCTGTGACCCCTTTTGATGGGCTGTACAAGGATAATCAGTGCCCTTGAAGATGTATTTGACAGATACGTCTCTGAACAGATATTAGTCCCCTTTCAATGCTAAGTGTTCTGGTAATGCACCGATAACAACGATCAAAGTCGGGTTTTTATAAGTTTTGTCGCAATTTCTGCGGTGCTCCCAATGCTAGAGGGATGACCATATAGATGGGAAAGTAGGATTCGCACATTCCAATGGACAGGACTAGCAATAGCAAACCCCATACCTTCCAAGGATTCCCTGTACTATTATTCCTGCCTGCTTTATCGAGAGGATCACAAGTTCTAATTTTGTTGCTGAGATTGTCCAAGAATCTCAGAAAAAAAATTGACATCTAATGCTCCTTTTTCTTAAAACAAAACCTCCGAAAATCTTGTTAGCCATTCCATGCTAGCTTTAAAAGCAGAAAATACTGAAAATATATAGCAGATCTCTCAGTATCTAAAAAAGGTTAATGTTTCAGTTTGAGGCCCTTCCTTCAGTGTGTTGGCTTTTTGTCTGTCTGCTGTTTCATTTCTTTCCCTGCTTCTGATCCCCATGAGAAACGCTGTCACTTTTCAACAGCTATCTTGACCTGATTAGCCAGTCACATACAACCTGTGATATCTCCTCCCCATTTCCCCCTGCCCTCAGTTTTTTTCACCACACATCTAAAATTCATGGAGTTGTTTCTAACACTCCCTTGAGAAAAAGAGCACGAAGCAAGAGATGGAAATAAGCAAAAGAGAGAGGGAAATGAGCAAAGGGGCAGAGAAAGAAAAGAGAGAGCGCGAGCAGAGAGAGAGAAAGAAGCAGAGAGAGAGAAAGAACAAGAAAAAACAGAAAGAAGCAAGTTGGGGGAGAAGGACGCGAGCAGAGAGAGAGAAGGACGCGAGCAGAGAGAGAGAAGGACGCGAGCAGAGAGAGAGAAGGACGCGAGCAGAGAGAGAGAAACAAAGACAGAAAGTAGCAGAGAGAAAAACAAAGAGAAAGAAATGAGCAGAAAGGGAAATGAGCAAAGGAAGAGGAAAAAAAGAAAGATCAGGGAGACAAACCAGCAAAGTGAGACAAAGAAATCAGCAAGTGAGGCAGAGAGATAAAGGAAAATGAGTTGAGAGAGCAAACTAGCAGAGAAAGATAAAGAAACCAGAGAGAATAAAATATGAGGAGTAATACAGTCAGACTAATGATCTAATATATATCTTTAGATCACAATGTATTCACAGCTTCATGCTGCTATTGGTGAATTCCCACTTGAGTGTATGCTGGAAAAGGCATCAAGAAATGCAGGAGGGGTGAGAGGAGAAATCTGTTTAGACACAGAAGCACTAATTCACTGTTCACTCTGTGGACGCTGATATCCTGGCTATCTCTTTCAATGTCACAGGAGGAACTAATAATTCTATACCACAACTGTCAAACTTGGCTGTACTCCTATAGAAGATGGCTGTTAGACCCATCGGGCGTGAGTTTAGACTGGAAAAACAGGTGGTTTGGGGTCGGGGGGGGGCAGTAACAATCGCAAAAATCTAAACCCACCATCCAGTTTTCACGGGGACGGGACAAGGGCCGGGTGACCAACCCGCTCTCAGGAGGCAGGTCGGGCATTAAAAGCTTTTAAGGAAGCTGCAGGCCTCCATTTTTAAAGCTTTTTTGATTTTAGCCTTTGGGGGCCGGGATTCCCAGGCCTTCTCCTTCATGCCATGTGAGAGGAGGCGAGAAGGCCCGAAACTGCAGTTAAGTGCCTTTGTAGCACAGCTGGTGGGCCAGGAGGAGCAGGAGTGCTTCCACCAGGCCCAACAAGCCTACCTGCAGCAACTCTGCCCCCCCCCCACTGCGATCTCCAACACCGCCCCACGATCTACGACCCCTGCCCTACGATCTCCAATACCCCCCCACGATCTCCACCCCCATACGATCTCCGACCCCTGCCCTACGATCTCCGACCCCGCAATGACCCCCGACACTCCCCCCCTCCCCGATGAATGAGCCCCCGGATGACTGGCCCCCCGATGACCCCCCTCTCCTGATGACCCATCCCCCAATCTAACACTTACCTGATCACATCCTCTTCCTGGCTCTTCTCCTGTCCGACTGAGAGCCAGCCTGTCAATCAGGCAAATCCTTACACAAAATCATAAGGACGCCTGGTAAACCTGTGCTTCCAGGTTTCCCGTCAGGAATTCCACCCCCGCCCCCGGGCTAAAATCATGCCCATTGTGCTTGTACCAGTGCTGGTTCCACGTTTGAGCTGTCCACAGTAATCCCACTTCTCTACTCTTTTTCAAACTTTAATATTTTTCTTCAAATATTTATCTAATTCCTCATAAATGTTGTGATTGACTAAACTTCAATTGGCACTTGTGGTGATGAATTCCACATTCTAAGGTGAAAAAAATATTCTCATCTCTTTTATGCTTCTAGTACTTATTCTAAATGTATGTCTCCTTATTTCTGATGCACCAATCAGTGGAAATAATCTTTACCTTCTCAAACCCTTTCATTAGATCTCCCCATGGCCTTCTCTTCTCCAATGAATACAGTGTTCGCTTTTCAAGTCTCTCCTAATAACTACATCTATGTGACACCTTCCCCATGACTCCAATATGCTTTCTATACTGGGGTGAACAAAACTGCACACAGTCCTCCAAATATGTCTTAATTGCCTTGCTGTGTCCAATGCCTTGTATATAAAACCTTGAATTCTGTTTGCTCTTATGAATTTTTCCATATCTGCTTTTAAAGATCAGCTTTAGGTGCTAGATCTCTCTCTACCTCTACTCCGTTGAGTAATTTTCCATTTCTACTCACTGTTCTTCTTTCCCTAGATGTACTACTTTACAGTTATCCATGTCACCATGCACCTGCCCACTCTCCTAATTGTCAGTAAATTGCAGGCAGAGTCCAGTCTCTAACTGGTTCTGTAATAAAACAGGAACAAGAGTTGATTTCACCGATTGCTTTAATCAGCTTGGGGCTGAGCGATTGGCTCAAATGAATGGGGCGTTTTCAAAATTGTGTTTTAAGTTCAGGTCAAATCTTTGGGATGCAGGAGAGTCTGTTGGCTAGCCAATCAGAATATTTAAATGATTAATCTATGTAATACTCCGAACTGTACTGGGAGGAGGAGAGACTCCAAATCCTAACTTTGGGATTAAGCTCCAGAACACCGTTTTTTAAATGTAACCAATCCAAGCAGAGAAACCTTTGAAAATGCAGACTAGATCCGAAGTGAGTGGGGGTAATTTTGACTTTGGGCGACAGTGTAAAATGGCCGATATCAATTCAAACGTCCGTTATGCATCTCTCCCAATTTTCATTTCCAAAGACTTCCATTGTCATAAAATCTGTTTAGGACCTAGTGCAAGGACGTTTTGAGAAACACGTGGGCCTGTTTTTCTGTAGAATTATCAAGTTAAATGTCAATTTTATTTATTTTTCAAAAACATTGTAACCACACATAAGATAACAATGGGAAAAGATAATATTTGTTCATTGGGTTGCAGAATCGCTGATTGTTTTGAAACAGTCTACAAATAGGGATACTGCAGCTTTAGGTTATACAGCTGATACTAAAAACCATCAAGGTTATCAGATTCAACATTCCACTAGTTAGTGATAGACTTGAAACTATTAGCGACTGAACACTTTCATGACATTCCTTTGTCTGGTATTTTGGTGGAGGCATAAACCATTTAAAATAAATCAGCTATTGCCTGCATTTAAGTAGCAGATGAAGGAATGTGGACCAGTTCATTAAACACCTGCCTAATCTCAATTTCTGGGCTAATATCTCTTAATTATGCAGCAGGCTAGATTTTCCATCCAGTGAGTATGGCCCCAAAATTCCTGGGGAGCCCACTCCACTGAGCTAAGTGTGGCGGTGGTCATGCCCAGGCCCCAGGTTAGACACCCCATCCCAAATCCCAGGGACAAAGTCGCATAGCTAAGGTTGGCCACCGTCATCTGCAAGGGCACATCTGCGATAACAATAAATTAATCTCCCACTGGAGCCATTCTGCCACAAGAGACGGTAATCAATCCCCTCCAGGATCAATTACCTTATTCTACTGATGGTTTGGGGCCTTCAGAAGGCCTCGAAGGGACTCGCGCCAGGTCTCAACTGGAGTGAGTCATTCAAAGGCAGAAAGGGAGGAAAAACCCACCACAGCCCAGGAACTCCCCCCCCCCCCCCCCCCTCCCCCCTCCCCAAACCACCCCCCTTAATATTGTGGGGGCTGGACGATCCAGCCATGCCCCACTCCCCAGACTGAATACAACGGTCCGGTCTAAATGGGGCAGAATCTGGTTCCACCCCATTCTCCAGGCCCACTCCCCAGGCAGAAATCGACCCTACAGCCCCAGGAATTTCGAGGCCTATGATTCATTGGGAAATAATAAATCAATCTGCATGGACCAAGCATACTATTTTTAAATACCTTTTTTATGAATGTTTTAAATATAATTGAAATTGTTAAATGTATTAAAAAATCCACTGCGTTTAGTGGATTGTTTGTGCACTGCAAACATGATCATTGGTGACTTGAACTTCAAGGCATCTGCTTCTTATGCCAACCAGAATTTTTGGCTTACAAGCCAACAATTCCCAACAACCGTTTGATAGGCACTTTACTGTCAAAGGTGGTTTTTAAAAATGTTTTCTGCCTATTTCTAGTTCTTTAAATACCTGAAACTTATCTTCAAGTGAGAACCTAACAAAAATGTTTTCTTTTGAAAATGAAGGGTTTTAGTGAAACACCACTTCTACAAGAGCTTAAAGAAAAGTTGTGAAAGCACTTTAAAGGAACAGGAAAAATTACAAAGATTTTTCTCATTGTTGACAGCCAACATCGCAAGTTAGCAATTAGGGATTTTTTTAATTCTCTATCTGTGACTGAGCACCTGAATTCTTTGTAACATTTAGAATCACTGGGCCAATAATTAGAAAGAATCACAGTACTTTTACAATAAAACCAGTAGGACACTGAGAATAGCCATCTCATTTCCCGTTTGTTCCAATGCTTAAGAGAGACCTAAACCTCAGGGCTGATGTTATTCTTTCCATTGCTTGTTCTCCTTTTCATTTTACGCCTCTCTGAAGATCTGTGGGATGTTTTCCTACGTTAAAGGCGCTATGTAAATACAAGTCACTGTTGTTGTTCTTTCAGTTACTGTGACTACCTCGTGACTATTTCTTATTCCTCCCATCGTTGCACTCTGTGTTCACTCAATTTGGTTGCCTGGGTTGACGTGATGGACCAGATTACAGCATTGGGGGCATTGAGTGTATAGTAGTGTAATCAAAAGAATGGGAAATGGCTGGAAAGGTGATATTATTAAACAGAGAGAGGGGTGAGGAATGTAATAATAAGAATAACTTCAATACGAGATTTCTTTTACTCTAATCCATAGGGGTTCGAGATTTTTCTTTGTGGACTGCTTAGATGCATATCGTAGAGTCTCATGCACCATATGGAATGTTTAGATTATTGTTCTCATTAATGTGCATCTATCTCAAGCTGCAGACCTTGGTGTTGGGATTTATTCACCTGTAAGGCAAACGTGCTAAGAACAGGCCTTTTCAAGTCACCATGTGGCCACAGATTTTAAGCAGAACAAACCAGTAAGAAACAAAAGTAGAAATAGAGATGAGTTTCCAGGGTTTGTGTGCCATGTATGATACATTGGCCATGATTAGGATGTTCCTGCTTTACTAGTTTAAATGTTGGACTCATACTGTAATGGTGTTATAGAATATTAAGTGACTCAACTTAAGAGGAAGTGTTTCTTTAAGAACCAAGACTTTGATTTAAGTTCTCAAATATTAAATCTTCCCAATATCTATTATATATTAAAAGTATTTTGTATGTACACATTGCTAAAAATGTCATACATACTTTCTGCAACACCTTTCTGTCATACCTATTTCTGTCACACCTACATTATCTGCCTATCCACATTTATCATTTGACTGAGACTACCCAGTTCTCATTTCCAAGGTAGGTGTCACTGTCCTTCTTGCCAGAAGCTTATTCAGTGTCTTAACCCCTCTTGCACATCCTCCACCACCACACCAAGCCTCCACTGGGCTGTTCCCAGAAGTGATGTACTGACCTGACCCCCAGTCCACGGAAATAAGAAGGAGTTCTCCAGCTTCCTTGGAATCCTGCCTCCGCGTATAGAAATGTTGGGTTTCCAGTGATGGCCTGAAATTGGAGTTAAGTTGGTTAAGCATTTTTAAAAGGTGTTCTCCCGCTGCTTCCACACCTCAAGACCATCCTTCCAGCACCCCATTCCCCCACCCAGGATCAACCCCCCCCCCCTAACACCACCTAACCATATGGTCATCCTGACTCCCCAACACAGCTGTATGTTGTATCCACCAATCTATCTACATCTTGAAACATCCACCGTGCCATGTTCCTGTGTATCCTGGGCTTTAAAAGAAGGTAAGCGGTAAAATCAACTACATAATAAATATGTAACAGTAAAACCACCAATGTACACTTTCCACATATCTATGCATAGAGTGATGGAATTTAACTTGTAAATACCACTAATATTCCCACAATGCTGTGTAATAAAAATGCAATTTAACTTATTTAATCGACAGCCCTGGTAATATATTGTATGTTACATGAGATAGAACAACATATCCTTCGACAAACTATGACCATCCGCTCGTTCCTGATTAAAATGATCCAAGATGCGCGAAAAGTACTTTGTATTCTCATTGAACATTCATCTTAAATGAATGTGACTGCTTTTTGTTATTTTCTTGAACTAAATTTACTTGAATAAACATAAATGGGATAAATTTCAAAGAGATGCTTGTGATGGTATCAATGTTGACAGTTTTAAAATTATGTCCATCTAGCCCTATAGAAAGGATACTTTATTTTTCCGCAGCAACCCTCTCCAGAGAATGGAAATCCTGTTCTATCGTAATGTCTATCAAAAGGCAGACCAGGCTGTAATAAGATTTCAGATGTAACATTGCCCTGGTTTTTCTATTCATTTTGTTTCCCCCTCTCTGTGATTCCATGAACTCCTTGCTTCAGAACATCTCCATTGTTGCTCATTAAGTGAAGCATTGTGGGAAGGGATTCTCATACCTCCCAACCAATTTTCCACAATAATCCAATCAAACTCACCTTGTCAGAGAAGTTTGAGCTTGAGGACTAGACTGGGATTCAGGTTTGTGCTTGGTGAGAATCCAACATTCCAGCACAAATTGTAGATCTGTGCAGCCTTAGCTGTCAATTCACGATGCCACGTCAAACCTCGCCAGAGGACATTGCTGGAAGTTCTCCCTCTCAGGGTGAAGCAGCCAGTTTTTATATCTGTCGAAGAACCCCTATTAGCTGAGCTCCCACCCTATCTTCTCAAAAAAATAAAGCAAGGAATAAGCAGGTGATCCGGAAGACACAGCATTGATCATCTGTAAAAGTGCAAGGGCACCAAAAAGAGAATATGGGGGGAATTTTGACTTAGGGCAAAAGAGTAAAATGGGCAATATTGGATCCGCCGCCTGTTGTACATCTCTTCCGGGAGAGATGTATAATAGGCAGCTGATCCCATATTCCCCGTTTTACACTAGTGCCCAAAGTCAAAGTTACCCCTTATATTTCTTATCTCAGTTGAAGTATTTAATGTCCTTTATATCTTTGTTTTATTTTTCTACAGTATATTTTGAATTTAAGGATAGTAGAGGTAGATCACTGGAAAAAGCAGATACTGATAACACATGAAAATTAAGAGATGCCTAGTTTAAATAACACCAGTTATTAATAATGAATGGGTGAAGGGAGATGTCTGGCATTGTACTGTTGACACAGCCCTATGATTATGTATCCATTAGTTTTAACACTGCTATCTGTTATCATTTACCCATAAGCACAAGGTGAACAATTTGGTTCTGCAAAAACCCATTTATATACAACACTGCACAAGAGCAAATCAGTTGAAGCCAGTATATTTTTAGCAGAAAGGCCAACATTTCAACGCTGTAGCTTTGCTAGCCAGGTAGAGCCACGATTGGGTTCAGGTCCCACTCCCAAGTCTTAAGCATGAAATCTAGACTGACACTCCAGTACTGAGGGAGCTGCACTGTCAGAGGTGCAGTCTTTTAGATGTGACATTAAACCAAGGCCCCGTCTGCCCTCTCGGGTGGATGTAAAAGATCCTACTACACTACTTCGAAGAAGAGCAGTTGAGTTCTTCCTGGTGTCCTGGCCAATATTTACCCCTCAACCAACGCCACTAAAACAGAATACCTGCTCATTATCACATTGCTGTTTATGGGGCCTTGCTGTGTGCAAGTTGGCTGCTACATTTCCTACATTACAACAGTGACTACACTTCAAAAGTGCTTCATTGGCTGTAAAGCGCTTTGGGACTTCCTGAGGTTGTGAAAGGCGCTATAGAAATGCAAGTTCTTCTTCTTTGCCCTATAATGTCAAGGCCAATTCTCTATTCAGTCAGCAGTGATTTCTGCAAGGAGTTAGTTTTCCTTGTGGCTCCAGTTAGGAGAGAGGTTGACATCCTGTTCCCTATCACAATGAAGCTTTAGCCAAATTAGCTTTTGAGGTGCAGAACAAAAATGTATTTGCATGAAATAGATCAAAACCAAATGTTGTCACTTCAGATAGTCTGGGTTGGAATTAAATCTTTAAAGTTGCAGGTTCATAAGAGTTGTCACAATATTTTTCAATAATATCAAAATGTAATCTCTAAAGAAGAGCCAAGGAAGCCAGTTCAACAAAATATTTTTCCTAGAATATCCCAAATGAGAATAATTAGGTTTTTGCAGTAGTGAGGTGCAGCTTACGTACTTTTACTATGGTCCAATGCTTTTCAGCCTGGATTCCTATCAGTCCTGGAGTCACAACCCAATGAGAAGGGGCATGATATCAATGGTGTGAGGACACGCATCCTGCACTTCACTGAAACTGAACATTGGTTCAGCACTGACTTCATTCATTTACTGATTAATGGTGCAGTCATTTAGAAAAACACTGTGCGTATACAAATCCTATTGGGGTTTGACAATAATAAGGTGTTGTTGCTGCATAAAGTTTGATGGCTGCAAGCGCCTTGGGATGTTCACTACTTTACAATACTATATAAATGCAAGTTGTTTAAATAACATGTGTTGCACAATATTAGCTAAAATGAGCATAGAGGGGAAAAAATGATTATTTGCTTGCAAAACTCGTGAGACCGGTCAAAAAATATATGCAGCAACAACATCCCTGCAATGACACTCGTCTCATTGCAAGGACAGTTCGTAACACATTGGTCTTGACCAATAAGAAACTTTACAAAATTAATATATGGTGCACAAAAGGATGAGATGGAGTTTGGAATGATTTTTAAGAGCATGAGTGAAGGTTGCAATCAGTAGTTAGGAGCTTTGGTAAAGGATATTTGAAGGCTCATCAGTTTTCATACATCAGATTTTAATACTGGATAGAGGGAATGGTTGCCGTATCTTGGGAGTATGACAGAATATAGTCAGTAGTAGTAAATGGACAGATGTGTGGTTAATTGTGTAATATTTCATGGTTCATTGTGTTCATGTTTAGTTTGGGTTAAATTATGTCATCCTGCTGGGTCAAAATCGGGCCGTATCTGGCGGTATTCCCGAGAAAACTTAGGAATGCCCCCAACCTGCTGCCAGGGCATAAGGGGGAGAGATGGCGGAAGTCCTGTCCCGACCTCAGATTGGGACCTCCTGTGCAGAGCAGATGGGGCGTAAACATGGAAGATCCAGGCTTCGTCCCATCTTGCAACCATCCCCTTCCCTGTCGGAATTGCGCAAAAAAGATTGTGCACTTTTAGGACGAAAGGGTGCATTCAACCGTGTCTGTAACTCATGGAAGATAACTCTACTTATACAGCAGGTGCACATGCATTTTAAAGCTCCTGCACCTACCTAGGATACTAGATCAATATTCTGGGATAGAGCTGGACATGAGTGAATTGTCAGCTTTTAAATCAGTTTTACTGCATTAATTACATTAGTTTTTCCTCCGCAATGAGAAATTATTGTTGTCACCCTCTACAAAAGAAATCTACCTAATGTTGAAAACAAAGCTTTCAGAAATGATGACCCCTGTTGTAGAGGTGTCATCTGATTTATTTATAGCCTGTCTATTCATTTATTCATGCAGTATGTTGTTTGATTTGTTGAGTCATGCTTTGCGTTTAATGAACCTTACTGTTCTAATTCCAGGCAAAACTCCTTGACGACAACCAATCCTCTTCTTGCGGGTGGGTGGACTAAACAGCTGAGACCCACCCCACTTTAATTAGAATGGAGAGATTTAATGTGCTAGAGTGAGAGGAAAATGTATTAAACTGCCCTTGGCACCATTCACGATGTGGAAATATATACTGTCACTTGGGCCTTTCTTGCTTTCTCCCTACAATGTAGGACTGATTGGTCACCAGGTCAGCCACCTTTACACTTCCACTCAGCTAAGGTACTTCAAACGTTAATGGGAACCATTATGCAGAAAGAAATAGAAGACACTGTGGCATTTTAGAGATCTGTGATAATATGCCTCTGTACAAGTTTGATACGATGTGGAGATGCCGGTGATGGACTGGGGTTGACAAATGTAAGGAATCTTACAACACCAGGTTATAGTCCAACTGTTGGACTATAACCTGGTGTTGTAAGATTCCTTACATTCCTCAAGTTTGATACCAATGATGGGGGTCATTCTAACTTTGGATAATAGTGTAAATTGGGCAATATCAAACTGGCCACCCATTATATATCTCGATAGATTGTTCTTTCCATTGACTTCATGTAATGGGTGGCCAATTCGATAACACTTGTTTCACACCATCACCCAAAGTTAGTCTGTGGAAAAGTAAAGTAATTTCTAGCATCTTCTTATATTCCTCGGGGTAGGAAGGAGGTCCAAGCTTCTACTTTTGAAGTATTTTTGCACTTCCTCTTTCCTGAGTTTTCAATGCCGCACGCTGTTACTGGTCAAAAGGGTGGGTAGGCAGGCAGGCAAGCAGCTCCCAGATTCTTGTGAGAAAGCACAGCACCTCCCAGTGCAACCTGGCTGAGATCAGGCACTCGTATGGGGTTGCAAACACGCATTCTGTGGGCCTGCATTATGACATCTGACTGGATAATGTACCAGCCACAAGGGCAAGTGGCCACAATGTCATCAGGAGGTTACTTTTCAGTACAATAGCGTACATCCACAATAGCACAGTTTTCAGTGAAGTCAGCAAATCATTTCAGCAATGGCTTAAAGGAGAAATAAACCACTGCTGGAACCCCCCAGTGCAGTGTAAACTGATGCATTTTGTGACAATGTTCCTATCGAGTTCGTAATTCATACTATCGTTTTATTGTTTTTATAGTGTTTGTGGAAAGTGACTATATTATCCATTATTAAACTTACAGCGACACCTATCCATATGATAAGGAACTGACCGTCATTAGTACTCAGTGTCTCCACAGATCTCCAGACTTTCTTATTATTTATGATTGAAAGATTCACCATTGATGAAGGACTATAAATTGTCAGGTCAATCCCAACCAATACCTAGCACAAAGGAAGATGGTAATGGTTGTTGGAGGCCAATTATCTCAGCCCCAGAACATCGCTGTATGAGTTCCTCAGGTCAGTGTCCTAGGCCTAACCATCTTCAGCTGCTTCATCAATGACCTTCCCTCCATCTTAAGGTCAGAAGTGGGGATGTTCAGTTCCATTCGCAACCCCTCAAATAATGAAGCTGCCCGAGCCCGCATGCAGCAAGACCTGGACAACATCCAGGCTTGGGCTGATAATTGGCAAGTAACATTTGCGCCAGACAAGTGCCAGGCAATGACCATCTCCAACAAGAGAGAGTCTGACCACCTCCCCTTGACATTCAACAACATTACCATTGAGAATCCGCCACCATCAACATCCTGGGGGTAACCATTGACCAGAAACTTAACTGGACCAGCCACATAAATACTGTGGCTACAAGAGCAGGTCAGAGGCTGGGTATTCTGCAGCGAGTGACTCACCTCCTGACTGCCCAAAGCATTTCCACCATCTACAAGGCACAAGTCAGGAGTGTGATGGAATACTCTCCACTTTCCTGGATGAGTGCAGCTCCAACAACACTCAAGAAGTTCGACACCATCCAGGACAAAGCTGCCCGCTTGATTGGCACCCCATCCACCACCCTAAACATTCACTCTCCACCACCACCGCACCATGGCTGAGTGTGTACCATCCACAGGATGCACTGCAGCAACTCACCAAGACTTTTTCGACAGCCCCTCCCAAATCCGCGACCTCTACCACCTAGAAGGACAACGGCAGCAGGCGCGTGGGAACAACACCACCTGCACGTTCCCCTCCAAGTCACACACCATCCTGACTTGGAAATATATCGCCATTCCTTCATCGTTGCTGGGTCAAGATCCTGGATCTCCCTGCCTAATAGTACTGTGGGCGTACCTTCACCACACGGACTGCAGCAGTTCAAGAAGGCAGCTCACCGCCGCCTTCTCAAGGGCAATAAGAGATGGGCAATAAATGCTGGCCTTACCGTGTTTCCACATCACATGAATGAATAAAAAAAAATCAGGAGCACTGTTTTACATTGCGAGGCAGGTCACCATTGAGACACTTTTCAAAATGATAATCTCAGCAAAAGAATCGCACATTATCATTGGCTGCGCATTCAGTTTCCTAGCAACCTGAAAATATTCTGTCAGGTTCAAGACCTATCTTTACCTTTAACCTAAGTTGCCGTTACCATGGCTGTTTGAAATTTTTTTCCCCAAAAACAAATTTGGAGCTAAATTCACGGTCCTAACATTTTGCACTTTGATAGTTTATGAAAGAAAATACATGCAAATAACTGTTACATAATGACAGTTGTACAGAATTACATTGCTGGCAGTCACATCACCTGTGTAACACTGATCTGTGAAGCACTCTTGTTAATGTAGCCCAACTATATAAAATTTGAACTATGCAGGGTAAAGACATACTGAACTCCATTCAAGCTAACACTTTAACCAACACAGAGTGCCTATATTGTTTTCAATGTACACATTTGTAACAAAAGGATATTAAAATGAGTGATGTATCATTAATTTATACCTTTGGGTGTCCTAATTGTTCAGGGTGAGAACATTGTACAATATCATTTTGAGACCACGAGAAGGAAACTTGCTCGTATTTCGGAATGTGTGAAGGAGATCCTGTACCCAAGGGAGATAAAGATCATGTGTGCTTTATAGGATGTAATAAAGATTTAATTATAGCCTTCTGGATCTTCAAAGCTTCATCAACAAGCACCAATTATGGTCTGCTGACTTCCAGAGAGGATTTGTATTTCTGTCACCAATACACTGTGCTACATGGAAAATTTAGTCATTGTTTCACATACAGCACTTAGAGGTAAATAAATAAGGAGAAAATGAAATAGATGAAGTTTAAAAAATAAATTAGTGGCTGTATTTTTTGTTCTTTGCAAATCGTCGTAGAATTAGCCTAGGCTTTGCAGTCGCCATTACTTAAACACCAATGGTAACTCATTTAAACTAATTGGGTAGCCGTCAATTGGAAAATCTAGGCCATTATATCTTAGCTGTGGGGAATGAAGGCACAGAATTTACTGTGAAAATAACCGAAAAGTTGTGTCTTGTCTGAAGTGACGCGATGAGCCTGTCTTGCCGCCATTTAAAGTTGGCGCATATTTAATTAAACCAGCCGGAGGGAGCGTTTTAGCTGTCAGAGACTTGTACAAAACATCTGAGAGCCAGGTGTCAGATTTTTTCACGTTTATGTGACATCAAGAGTTCTGGAAGTGCTTAAAGAGGCCTGAGACAAAAAAAAGGGGAAATAAAATGCATTTTCCACTTGGGATCCCACTGTTTATGTATGTACTGTACAGAACGGAAGGCCGTGCAAGGAACAAAGAGTCAGGAGGAACTATTACCCACCCCAGAAAGTGTACAGAGAGAGGCTGTCTTTTGAGATGATGTCGGAAAAGCTGTGTGTGAGGAGACTACGCTTTAGTAAGGAGGCAATCGGCCGCCTTTGTCAAAGGTTAAAAGAGGACCTACAGCTACATTCTAATTCCCGCAGGGCCTGGTCAGCAGCCATAATGGTAACCAAAACCCTCAAATTCCATGCATGCGGGTCATTTTGTCTGTTGGCTGTAATCAGGGAGCTCGGAGCTGGGATGCTGTTCCAAGTGGACATTGGGAGAAGTAGCGTCTGGTGGAGGCCGAGCTGCTGGCTCTTGGGCCTGGACTGTGTTCGCACCGGGAGGGGGCACGTGGAGTGTCACGGGCATCAGGGGAAGTACAGTCACACTTGCTGTTTGCATCTCAACTCCACGTGAAAGAACCTGGAAAAGGTGACCTACATTCTGCCCAATATTTGCCAGCTGGTCACAAATGTTCCGGCCAATGTCCTTGATCTCCTGTCTCATGGAGGTGAGAGAGTCCAGGTACCTGTCATTCTCAACAACCATCATTCACCTCACTTGTCAACTGATGAAGTCGTCTACCCAGTCGTCATCAACATGGGGCCGACGTGCACCCCGTCTTACAGGGGACTGGGATGCATCTCCCTCAACTCCAAGAGGTCCCTCACCGCCCAACAGGTCGGACTCATCAATCGTGTCCCCTCCCATAGGCCCAGCGGCAACAGCTTGGCAGCTGCCCGTGAGTGGGGCGCGGCCTGTGTCTCGCGCAGTGCCAGAGGGGCCAGGAGTTGGAGAGGGAATGAGGTGAGGCTCATCGCAGACAGGTGCCGCTCCCACATCAGCAACCTGAAGGAGCTGCGTGGGGACAGGAGTGACAACGCTGCTTCGCCTGCCCTGCCCCCAAGGGTGTTCACCCTCCTCTTCCTCTATGTGTCCCCCCACCCCCCCCCCCCCCCCCCCCCCCTCCGGTTCCTCCTCCTTCTCCTCCCACTCATTGCATCACCACCTTCTGCATCCCCCAAGTCACCGCCCTCTGCAGCCCCTGCGTCCTCGGACAGCTGTGCACCTGTGGGATCAAAAAATGTTACAATTGGGTTTTTTTATTCATTCATGGGATGTGGGCGTCGCTGGCGAGGCCAGCATTTATTGCCCTATCCATAATTGCCCTTGAGAACGTGGCGGTGAGCCGACTTCTTGAACCGCTGCAGTCCGTGTGGTGACGGTGCTCTCACAGTGCTGTTAGGAAGGGAGTTCCAGGATTTTGACCCAGGGACGATGAAGGAACGGCGATATATTTCCAAGTCGGGATGGTGTGTGACTTGGAGGGGAACGTGCAGGTGGTGTTGTTCCCATGTACCTGCTGCTCTTGTCCTTCTAGGTGGTAGAGGTCGTGGTTTTGGGAGGTGCTGTCGAAGAAGCCTTGGCGAGTTGCTGCAGTGCATCCTGTGGATGGTGCACACTGCAGCCACAGTGCGCTGGTGGTGAAGGGAGTGAATATTTAGGGTGGCGGATAGGGTGCCAATCAAGCGGGCTGCTTTGTCCTGGATGTTGTCGAGCTTCTTGAGTGTTGTTGGAGCTGCACTCATCCAGGCAAGTGGAGAGTATTCCATCACACTCCTGACTTGTGCCTTATAGATGGTGGAAAGGCTTTGGGGAGTCAGGAGGTGAGTCACTCGCCGCAAAATACCCAGCCTCTGGTGAAGCATATTCATCAGCCGCATCACAGAATCTCATATAATGCACGAGCATCATCATACTCTAATCTCCTTGTCCCACCCTGCAGCCAACAAACAGGTTTTAAACCTGCAGCTAGCCAAAGCAAGAATGTGACACTCACCTTTCCTCACTCCAATGTCTGACCGGGCTCCAGGCACTAAACTGGAAGTGTTGCCCTCCAGCTGAGTGGCCCTTTCTTCCTGTTCACTCATTTCCTCCATAAAGACTACATTGCCACCGGCCCTCGACCGCGCACAGGCATTATGAGCCATCTTACTCTGAACAGACATGAAAAATAAAAATGAGTTTGTGCTTGTTGGTGTGAGAGAGACAAATTGGGGGGTTTGGAGACAGGGCCTAATTCACTAATTGTAATTTCACACCTCGAATCTCTGGAATGCAGATAATAGGTCTTTAAAAGCCTTTCATGAGGCCCGTCGCCAATGGCAACTGAGCTTTACAACCATTTGATATTAGATTAAACAGTTGATCACTCATAAACAAGCTCTTTGCTATTCATTGTATCGGCAACAGTAATTTAAAACAAAACTCTTAATTTTAAAATTTTTAAAAGTCTCTACAAACCCGAGCAGATCGCATTAAGTCATTAAATTTCTTGCGGCACTGTTCCGCTGTCCGCAGCACGGTGCGGTTAGCGCTCAGAACCTGTGCCACCTCCTTCCACACCAACATGCTGACGTTCCACGGCGCTTCCCGACGCTTCCCGTTCCCCAGCAGCCGCCGTGCCTCGCCTCCACCTCATTGAGGAGTGTGGAGAGGTCTTCATCACCAAATTTGCAAAACCTCTTCCTCTCATCAATCTTTTGCTCTGCCATCTCTATGCTGTAAGTGCATGCTGTATTACTTTCAACGGCTCTTTAGAAACTGTTCATTCCTTGCATTCCTTTTTAAAAACTGTTCATTTTGCTCTGCCTTTTTGTTAAAAGTTTCTTTACAATTAAACTAACTTTCTATCTTTAAGAGGTCATTTGAAGACTCCACTCACCTCTCTGTAACACTTCTGACTGAACTGGTGGGCGTGTCTTCATTGTTTATTGTCCCATGAGATCAGACTTCACAGTATCATAAGTATCATAGTAGGTACAACATAGGAGGAGGTTATTCGGCCCAACGTGCCTGTGCCGGCTCTTTGACAGAGTAATCCATTTAGTCCCATTACCCTGCTCTTTCCCCATAGCCTTGTAAATTTTTCCCCTTCAAGTATTTATCTAATTCCTTTTTGAAAGTTACTATTGAATCTGCTTCCATCACCCTTTCAGGCAGCGCATTCCAGATCATTACAACTCACTGCGTAAAAAAATCTTTCCTAATGTCGCCTCTGGTTTTTTTGCCAATCACCTTAAATCTGTGTCCTCTGGTTACCGACCCTTCTCCCATTGAGAAAAGTTTCTCCATATTTATTCTATCAAAACTGTTCATGAGTTTGAACACCTCTGTCGAATCTTCCCTCAAACTTCTCTGTTCTAAGGAGAACAATCCCAGCTTCTCCAGTCTCTCCCCATAACTAAAGTCCCTCATCCCTGGCACCATTCTAGTAAATCTCTTCTGCACCCTCTCTAAGGCCTTGACATCCTTCCTAAAGTGTGGTGCCCAGAATTGAACACAATATTCCAGCTGAGGCCTAACCAGTGTTTTATAAAGGTTTAGCATAACTTCCTTGCTTTTGTACTCTATGCCTCTATTAATAAAGCCAAGGATCCCAAATGCTTTTTTAACAGCCTTCTCAATTTGTCCTGCCATCTTCAAAGATTTGTGCACGTTCACCCCCAGGAAAATCAGTTCCTGAACCCCCTTTAAAATTGTACCATTTAGTTTATATTGCTTCTCCCCATTCTTCCTACCAAAATGCACCACTTCACACTTCTCTACATTAAATTTCATCTGCCATGTGTCTGCCCTTTTCACCAGCCTGTCTATGTCCTCCTGAAGTCTGTTACTAGCCTGCACTTTGTTTACTACATTTCTGAGTGTCGTGTCATCTGCAAACTTTGAAATGATACCCTCTATACCCAAGTCCAGGTCTTAATATATGTCAAAAAGAACAGTGGTCGTAATACTGACACCACTGTATACTTCCTTCCAGTCTGAAAAATAACTGTTCACCACTACTCCCTGCTTTCTGTCCCTTACTCAGTTTTGTGACCATGCTGCTACTGTCCCTTTAAACCCACGGGCTTTAATTTTGCTAACAAGTCTATTATGTGCTACTTTATCAAGTGCCTTTTGAAAGTCCATATACACAACATCAACCACACTACCCTTTTCTTGGACGATTCTAAATGCTGCTCAGCTGCCCTGTGGAGGACGCCAAGCTGTTTGGCGCTCCTGCTCATGGTAAAGTGTTCCGAAATATTCTTATTTGTAATGTCAGTGATGATGCATCAGCCAATCTGATTGTTTAAGGCAGACTATTGTGGGTGGCTACTAAGGGGTGCCCACAGAATTGTACAAGTGTGAAAATATAGTGTTACTTCACCCACGTCTATCTCTGTACAAGGGTCTGGAATGTTCACTTAGAAATGAACATCCTACATGGTCCACAAATCAACCATCTCACTGGTAAGGACAAATTCCAAGTGCTCTGTCACTCTTGTGAATGAGCAGAGTGCAGGCTACCAGTGATACAGGTGAATTATGAGGCTCGATTCCCTGAATCAGGCACTCCCAGCATGACATTACATGTATATTAATGGATGGAAAATTAAGTACTGCAAATTTCTGACTAGGGCTCCCTGTGACTGTCACCCCTCACTGGGAGTGCCTGACTGGGGAAGCGGTCCAATGGATTTTTGGCACTTGTGAAAGACTGGTGCAGTTCACCATCGTGAGTGAGATGTCTGGGATTTATTCTGCACTTATCGTAAGTAACCATTGGAAATAACCCCAAGAAAAACAAGCAGAGCTCTGCACAAATTGTAGGTGTGAGATTTCCAGTCACAGTGGATTTGTAAATGTGGCTAAAAGCAGTGACCTGTGCTGATGTGTGCACAGCGGTGATTGTATTAAAATATTCTCCGCTCAAGCTTATCCTTTCTTCCCCCAGTCTTTTTCTGTTTCCCTTTTCCTGTATTTCTCTTGTTTCATACCTTCCGGGCAGTGCAATAAGCAAATGTTTGCTGTTGCTTTCTCTTGTGGTTTTCAAAGAGTGCTTTCTCTGTCACTATCAATGCTGGTTTATTTTATATATGTGTGTGTGTATATATATTTATGAATGCACATAAATAATATGTATCATACACTAAACTGCTCACTTTCATCCTTTCAATCAAAGTATCCTCAATCCTCCTACTGTGTGTACACGTGTCGTGTTGTTACTCAACTATGCTTTCAAAATGTCAAAGAAAAGTGCCCCATTGAAGTAGAAATAGCTAAAATGTTGTCTTTTAAAACCTATACCACTTCACACCAGGCTGGAAATAGGGCAGTGCAAAGGAACAGCCTCTATTGTCGCCTCCCAAATCCGTGTCCATTTTTCCCCTAACTACATGTTTCAGCCCCTCCAATCAAGTTTCCGCCCCACCACAGCACTGAAACGGCCCTTATCAAAGTCACACATCACATCCTCTGTGACTGAGACCATGGTAAACTGTCCCCCCTCATCCTTCTCGATCTGTCTGCAGCATTTGACACAGTTGACCACACCATCCTCCTCCAACGCCTCTCCTCCGTTGTCCAGTTGGGTGGGACTGCCCTCGTCTGGTTCCAGTCTTATCTATTCAGTCGTAGCCAGAGAATCAATTGCTATGGCTTCTCTTCCTGCTCCTGCACTGTTACCTCTGGAGTTCCCCAAGGATCTCTCCTTGGTCCCCTCCTATTTCTCATCTACAAGCTGCCCCTCGGTGACATCATACGAAAACACGTCAGATTCCACACGTATGCTGACGACACCCAGCTCTACCTCACCACCATCTCTCTTGACCCCTCCACTGCCTTTGAATTGTCACACTGCTTGACCGACAAGCAGTATTGGATGAACAGAAATTTCATCCAATTAAATATTGGGAAGACCGAAGACATTGTCTTCGGTCCCCGCCACAACATTTCTCCAGCCACCAACTCCATTCCTCTCCTTGGCCACTGCCTGAGGCTGAACTAGACCGTTCACAACCTTGGTATCCTATTTGACCCTTTGCTGAGTTTCCAACCCCATACCCCCTCCATCATTAAGACCGCCTACTTTCACCTCCGTAACATCGCCCATCTCCGCCCGCCTCAGCTCATCCACTGCTGAAACCCTCATCCATGCCTGTGGTACCTCTAGACTCGACCTCTCTCCACAAACTTGAACACATCTAAAATCTGCTGCCTGTATCCAAACTCGCACCAAGTCCTGTTCCTGTACTCGGTGACCTACATTGGTTCCGGGTCCGGCAAAGCCTCGATTATAAAATTCTCATCCTTGTTTTCAAATCCCTCATGACCTCACCCCTCCCTATCTGTGTAACCTCTTCCAGCCCAACAGCCCTCCGAGATCTCTGCATTCCTCCAATTCTGGCCTCTTGCGCATCCACGAGTTTAATCACTCCACCATTGGCGGCCATGCCTTCAGCTGTCGAGGCCCTAAGCTCTGGAATTCCCTCCCTAAACATCTCCGCCTCTCTACCTTTCCTATTTTAAGACGCTGCTTAAAACCTACTTCTTTGAACAAGCTTTTGGTCACCAGTCCCAATATCTCCTTAGGTGGCTCGGCATCAAATTTAGTTTGATTATGCTTCTGTGAAGTGCCATGAGACATTTTAGTACGTTAAAGGCGCTATAAAATTGTAAGTTGTTGTTGTTGGTCTTGGTCATATCTCAGTCATAGCAAAATGAGAAATCTCGGCAACTACCTACTCCCGCCAACTGTGTTGTTAAGATTGTGTACGGGAGGAATTTTGCCTCTTACATTGTTCACAGATACGAAGGAATTCAACATAAGAGCGTAACATAAGAAATAGGAGCAGGAGTAGGCCATTCGGCCCCTCGAGCCTGCTCCTCCATTCAATAAGATCATGGCTGATCTTTGACCTCAACTCCACTTTCCCACCCGATCCCCATATCCCTTGATTCTCTTAGAGTCCAAAAATCTATTTATCTCAGTCTTGAACATATTCAACAACTCATCATCCACAGCCATCTGGGGTAGAGAATTCCAAAGATTCACAACCCTCTGAGTGAAGAAATTTCTCCTCATCTCAGTCTTAAATGGCCGACCCCTTATCGTCAGACTATGCCCCCTAATTCTAGACTCTCTAGCCAGGGGAAACAACCTCTCAGCATCTACCCTGTCAAGCCCCCTCAGAATCTTATGTGTTTCAATGAGATCACTTCTCATTCTTCTAAACTCCAGAGAGTATAGGCCCATTTTACTCAATGTCTCCTCATAGGACAACCAGGAATTATATCCTTCCTTAGGTAAGGAGGCTAAAACTGTACACAGTACTCCAGGTGAAGTCTCACCAAAGCCCTGTACAATTGTAGTAAGACTTCCTTACTCCTATACTCCAAACCCCTTGCAATAAAGGCCAACATGCCATTTGCCTTCCTAATTGCTTTCTGTACCTGCTTGCTAACTTTTGTGTTTCTTGTACGAGGACACCCAAATCTCTCTGAACACCAACATTTAATAGTTTCTTACCATTTAAAAAATATTCTGTTTTTCTATTCTTCCTTTCAAAGTGAATAACCTCATATTTCCCCACATTATACTTCATCTGCCACCTTCTTGCCCATTCACTTAACCTGTCTATATCCCTTTGCAGACTCTTTGTGTCCTCTTCACAGCTTACTTTCCCACCTACCTTTGTATTGTCAGCAAACTTGGATACATTACACTTGGTCCCTTCATCTAAGTCATTAACATAGATTGTAAATAGCTGAGGCCCAAGCACTGATTCTTGCGGTACCCCAATAGTTACAGCCTACCAACCTGAGATTGACCCGTTTATCCCTACTCTCTGTTTTCTGTCCGTTAACCAATCCTCTATCCATGCTAATATATTACCCCCAACCCCATGAGCCCTTATCTTGCATAACAACCTTTTATGTGGCACCTTATTGAATGCCTTTTGAAAATCCAAATATACTACATCCACTAGTTCCCCTTTATCTATGCTGCTAGTTACATCCTCAAAAACTCTAATAAATTTTTCAAACACGATTTCCCTTTCATAAAACCATTTTACTCTGCCTAATCATATTATGATTTTTTAGTGCCCTGTTACCACTTCCTTAATAATGGATTCCAGCATTTTCCCAACGACCGATGTCAGGCTAACTGGCATGTAGTTCCCAGTTTTCTCTCTCCCTTCTTGAATAGCGGGGTTACATTTGCTACCTTCCAATCCGCTGGGACCGTTCTAGAATCTAGGGAATTTTGGAAGATCACAACCAATGCATCCACTATCTCTGCAACCATCTCTTTTAGAACCCTAGGATGTAGGCCATCAGGCCCAGGGGATTTATTGGCTTTTAGTCCCATTAGTTTCTCTTGTAGGTTTTCTCTACTGATATTAATTGCTTTAAGTTCCTCACTCTCATTAGCCCCTTGGTTCCCCACTATTTTTGGTATGCTTTTTGTGTTTTCTACTGTGAAGACAGATACAAAATATTTGATTAAGGTCTCTGCCATTTCCTTATTCCTCATTATAATTTCTCCTGTCTCAGCCTCTAAGGGACCAACATTTACTTTTGCTACTCTCTTCCTTTTTACATAATTGTAGAAGCTCTTACAATCTGTTTTTATATTTCTTGCTAGTGTACTTTCATATTCTATTTTCTCCCTATTTATCAATTTTTCATCCTTTGCTGATTTCTAAAACTCTCTCAATCCTCAGGCTTACTACTTTTCTTTGCAACTTTATAGGCCTCTTCTTTTAATCTAATACTATCCTTAACTTTTTTAGTTAGCCATGGTTGAATCCCTTTTCCCGTGGAGTTTTTATTTCTCAATGGAATGTATAATCATTGAGAACATTGAAATATTTCTTTAAATGTTTGTCATTGCTTATCTACCTTTTAATCTGACTTGCCAATCTACCTTCGCCAACTTGCCCCTCATACCTATGTAATACGCTTTATTTAAGTTTAAGACTCTAGTTTCGGACTTAAGTACGCCACTCTCAAACTTGATGTGAAATTCTATCATATTATGATCACTCTTCCCCAGAGGCTTCTTTAACTGTGAGATTACTAATTAACCATGTCTCATTGCACAATACAAGATCTAAAATAGCTTGTTCCCTGGTTGCTTCCATGAAGTATTATAAATGCAAGTTGTTATTGTTGTAGTTAAGGGAGGGAGCAGAGGGAAGAGGGCAGTGGGCAGTGAAAGACGGAGAACAGATGGCAATGGAAGTGAGGAAATGGATTACAATGAAATGAGGGAACAATAGACAAAATTGGAATTTAGACACATTTGGCAGTTTCTACATATTTTGCTGAATTAAATATTTGTTGTATTTTCTTAGACTGTTTCTATTACCAGTTGCCAGAAGGGCTTTACCTTTGAGAATTACTTTTATTATTTTAAGTGTTGCATGGCAGTTCCCATTATGTGACTGTACCTAAAAATGTCAGACCTCGTGGTTCATTTTTGTTCTGCACACAAAAAAAATTGCATTAGAATTGTTTGCTAGGCATCTGTCATTGGAACATAGGAACAGGAGTAGCCCATTCAGCCCCTCGAGCCTATTCATGTTTTTAATCTTTTTGTAATGTTTTGTACACAATAATTCAGTGTTTAACTGCTACTGCTATATAAAAAAAATGTCAGCTGTAAGAAGACTCAACAATAGAAATGCAGAACACAAAGTAGGTCTTAGTAGTGTGAGCATTCGAATACATTTCTGAAAGTAGATGAAAGATAAATTTATTTCGAACTTCAGCACCCAGATTGGGTTGTTCTACCAATTGAAGATGAGTCTTAGCTGAGTTGTGACTAATACTGGAACGATGCAGAAGTGTCGCTTCCTGAACCAGTCCTCCTGTGCTGGCTGTGAGCTCCGTTATCCGCAGTGACATGGGGAGATTGTTAAGAATTGTTCAGGCTTTGTTTACCCATTTCACATCCTTTTTGATGGGGGGATAGGATGTCAATGAAAGAGGAGGGAGTGGTCCTTCTCCCTGGCCACTCTCTGAGGCTGAACCAGACTGTTCACTACATTGATGTCCTATTTGACCCTGAGATGAGCTTCCAACCACATATCCATTCCATCACCAAGACCGCCTACTTCTACCTTCATAACCACCTGTCTCCGCCCCTGCCTCAGCTCATCTGTTGCTCAAACCCTCATTCTTGCCTTTGTTACCTCTGGACTTGACTATTCCAATGCACTGCTGGCCGCCTTCCTATCTTCCACCCTCCATAAACTTGAGCTCATCCAAAACTCTGCTGCTCATATTCTAACTCGCACCAAGTCCTGTTCTCCCAGCTGACCTACATTGGCTTCCGGTCTGGCAATGCCTCAGTTTTAAAATTCTCATCCTTGTTTTAAAATCCCTCTGTGGCCTCACCCCTCCCTATCTCTGTAACCTCCTCCAGCCCTACAACCCTTCGCGGTCTCTGCGATTCTTGCCTCTTGCGCATCTGATTTTAATCGCTCCACCATTGGCGGCCATGCCTTCCGCTGCCTAGGCCCTAAGCTCTAGAATTCCCTCCCTAATCCTCTCCGCCTCTCTACCTCTCTCTCCTCCTTTAAGACACCCCTTAAAACCTACCTCTTTGACCAAGCTTTTGGATACTTGTCCTAATATCTGCTTATGTGGCTTGGTGTTAAATTTTGTTTGAAAACGCTCCTGTGAAGTGCCTTGGGATGTTATACTACATTAAAGGTGCTATATAAATGAAAGTTGTAGTTGGGGAGAGGGGAGAGGCAGAAGGCAGTGGGCAGTGAAAGACAGAGAATAGATGGAAGTGAGGAAATGGATTTCAATGAAAGAGAAATGTTTGGCAATGAAGAGAGTGAAGGGAAGACATGGAGGGGTGGAGTGTTTTTTGAAATAAGGCAAAGTGGGTAGAGGGTTGAAGGTGAGAGTGTGACTGTTGTGGTAACTTCTTGGTAAGTGATGGTCTAGTTGGTCGGTTGTAAGTCCAAATATCAGTTTGATTTTCCTTTTTTATTAGACAAATACTATTAATTATTGAGCATAAAAGTGCTTCAAATTTTCAGGGGATCATGCCCCCTGTGGATGTCCCACCGATGTTGTGCCTTCAGTATTTGGATTTCCCACTTTGGGTTTTCACAAGCTTGTGTTTTTGTACCTCTGATCTAAGTGACGGGAAGCTGAGTTATATCTACAGTTTGAGCAGGGTTGGAGCTTTTGTTTCTGGTCCGTTTTCGGCTTGTTTCCCAGATCGCCACGTTTTCGCCTGCGCACGAACCAGCCTGTCTATTCCAGCTCACTGGGTTGCAGCAAAGCAAGTCAATCCTTCAGTTGCATTTAATTCAAGTCAAACGAAACGTTGTATTCAGCTGACACTTTTCGCTGAAAGTCAACTCCCAATTTCGCCAGAGACAGAGCGGATTCCCGGGGCAGACCGTCTGAGTGAGAGTAACACTGTAACCCAGCTCAACACTGAACACGTTGTTGCGGGACATGTAAACCATTCGTTACATTTTAATCTAGAAAAATGCAACGGGGAAGGTAGCAATTTTCTGAGGTCAGATGCGATATAATCCGTTGGTTAACAGTCAGCCAATGTAATAGTTTTCTTTGTTAAAAAATTAAGCCGCCGACACTATTTCATTTCACTCTCCCCGCCATCCCTTTAAGGAATGGCCCCTTTAATGTAACTTCGCTCATTTTGTTACGTTCAACGTCTGAGCGATTTGAAACTTGCGATTTGGTGCGGCTATTGGCTCCCACCGGTTCCTTTTAGTAAAACAGGTTGCTATTGGTTCTTTTTACTTTTCCGGCGTTCAATCAAAATCAAATGCAGTAATTTAGACGTTAAACAAATGAAGGCAGTGACAGGAGTGACTGATAGGGAGGAACTGCTGCACAGACTGTGAGTTGCAATAACATTACAATTCTACTGCACAGAGTGTGAGTTACAATAACATTACAATTCTACACAGAGTGTGAGTTACAATAACATTACAATTCTACACAGAGTGTGAGTTACAGTAACATTACAATTCTACTGCACAGAGTGTGAGTTACAATAACATTACAATTCTACACAGTGTGTGAGTTACAATAACATTACAATTCTACACAGTGTGTGAGTTACAATAACATTACAATTCTACACAGAGTGTGAGTTACAGTAACATTACAATTCTACTGCACAGAGTGTGAGTTACAATAACATTACAATTCTACACAGTGTGTGAGTTACAATAACATTACAATTCTACTGCACAGAGTGTGAGTTACAATAACATTACAATTCTACTGCACAGAGTGTGAGTTACAGTAACATTACAATTCTACTACACAGAGTGTGAGTTACAATAACATCATCCTACTGCACAGTGTGAGTTACAGTAATATTACCATCCTACTGCACAATGAGTTAACATAAGAACATAAGAAATAGGAGCAGGAGTAGGCCATATGACCTGCTTTGCCATTCAATAAGATCATGGCTGATCTTCCACTCCAACTCCACTTTCCTGCCTGATCTCCGTATCCCTTGATTCCCCTAGAGTCCAAAAATCTATTGCTCTCAGTCTTGAACATACTCAATGACTGAGCATCCACAGCCCTCTGAGGTAGAGAATTCCAAAGAGTCACAACCCTCTGAGTGAAGAAATATTTCCACATCTCGGTCCTAAATGGTTGATCCCTTATCTTGAGACCATGACTCCTAGTTCTAAACTCTCCAGTCAGGTGAAACAGCCTCTCAGCATCGAATAGTAACTAACATTTCCATCCTACTGCATAGTGTGTGTTACATTTTGGCAGGAAGAGTGAGGAGAGGCAATATGAACTAAATTGTTCAATTCTAAAGGGGGTGTATGTGCACAAATCTTTGAAGGTAGCAGGGCAGGTTGAGAAAGCGGTTAAAAAAGCATACGGGATCCTGGGCCTTAGAAATAGAGGCAAAGAGTGCAAAAGCAAGGAAGTTATGTTGAACCTTTATAAAACACTGATTCGGCCACAACTGGAGTAATGTGTCCAAATCTGGGTACCGCACGATCGGAAGGATGTGAAGGCCTTAGAGAGGGTGCAGAAAAAAATTACTTGAATGGTTCCAGGGATGAGGGACTTCAGTTACGTGGATAGACTGGAGAATCGGGGGTTGTTCTTCTTAGAGCAGAGAAGATTGAGAGGAGATTTGATAGAAGTGTTCAAAATCATGAAGGGTATAGATAAAGTAAATAAAGAGAAACAGTTCCTATTGGCCGAGGGGGTCAAGAACCAGAGGACACAGATTTAAGGTGATTGGCAAAAGAACCTAAGGCGACATGAGGAAAAATCTTTTTACGCCGTGAGTAGCTATGATCTGGAATCTGCTGCCTGAAAGGGTGGTGGAAGCAGATTCAATCGTGGCTTTGCAAAAGGAATTGGATAAATACTTGAAGGGAAAAAAATTGCAGGGCTAAGGAGAAAGAGCAGGGGAATGGGACTAACTGGATGCTCTTATAAAGAGCCAGCACGGGCTCAATGGGCCGAATGGCTGCCTCCTGTGCTTTAGCCATTCTATGATTCTACTGCACAGTGTGTGAGTTACAGTGACATTACCATCCTACTGCACAGTGTGTGAGTTACAGTGACATTACCATCCTACTGCAGTGTGTGAGTTACAGTGACATTACCATCCTACTGCACAGTGTGTGAGTTACAGTGACATTACCATCCTACTGCAGTGTGTGAGTTACAGTGACATTACCATCCTACTGCACAGTGTGTGAGTTACAGTGACATTACCATCCTACTGCAGTGTGTGAGTTACAGTGACATTACCATCCTACTGCACAGGTGTGAGTTACAGTGACATTACCATCCTACTGCAGTGTGAGTTACAGTGACATTTCCATCCTACTGCAGTGTGAGTTACAGTGACATTACCATCCTACTGCACAGTGTGTGAGTTACAGTGACATTACCATCCTACTGCACAGTGTGTGAGTTACAGTGACATTACCATCCTACTGCACAGTGTGTGTTAGTGTGACATTACCATCCTACTGCAGTGTGTGAGTTACAGTGACATTACCATCCTACTGCATTGTATGTTACAATAACATTTCCATCCTACTGCAATGTGTGAGTTAGTGTGACATTTCCATCCTATTGCAGTGAGAGTTACAGTAACATTACCATCCTATTACACAGTGTGTGAGTTACAATAACATTACCATCTATTGCACAGTGTGTGAGTTACAATAACATTACAATCTATTGCACAGTGTGTAAGTTACAATAACATTACCATCCCACTGCACAGTGTGAGTTGCAGTGACTATTCCCATCCTATTACAATTCTAGTATACAGGATGTGAGTTACACTGGCTATTAAATACTGGATCCTTTCTTGCTGTTTAGGTGATGACAGCTGAATTTTACGACCGTTCTCCCCCCAGTACTAGCCTTGATCCTGTTGCAGAACAAAGGAACGGCTCCATCATTTCAAGCCTCTTCCGCCAGCTCACAACCTCCATCGCCTTGAGGTCAGTCCTTCCCGACGCCACTGACTTTGTGGTGGTTTTGGCCGTCCAGCGATACTTGGGAGATCTTGGAAACAATAGCGGCTCCGGGTCAGCTTCCTCTTACTTTTACGATGTGACTGTGACTGATCGCGTATGCCAGGTGAAGTGTCACCTGGCCCCTGACCTGAACTCCCTGGTACACGGGAACTGCCTGAGAGCTGGATGTGAGATCCGCATCACCCGCTGCAGCCTGGTATATGACGAGAAGAGGTTAAACCACTGCTTTCTGCAGATTGAGGGGCTAGAGTTGGGGGCCAGCGAGCACGCTCCTGGGTTGAACGTCCCCGACCTGGCCACTGTGCCCCTCCTCGGCCTGACCGCGTCCCAGAGAGGAAGGGATCTTCTGAGGACTTTGCAGCCAAACACCCCGTTAAAAGGCGGCAGGGCCCATTATTTACCCTTGTGGAATAATAACGACCCCCATGGCGGAGAATGGAATGCAAAGAGACCACCTGCCCCAAAGGTAGCGTTTGAAGGTGAGTCCGGCTTGGTACGCTTTGACTGGAAGCTTGAGGTATGTAATGTTGTGGAACAACTTATCCTTTATATAATCGATAGAAGAATTGGGATTTCTTACCTTTCTGATGCTGTCGGTGTGCATGTGTGCCCAGGTTTGATAAGAGTGACACTGCTGAAGATTCCCATGAACAGGTGCAGCAGGCAATTGGACAACATTGGGAGTTATTCTGCTGGTTGACCAGGAAATTTTATGGCTTCTGTGAAATATTTTCAGTGAAAAGAAAGAATTTGTATTTTCATGTTGATAGGATGTCCCAAAACAGTTCACAGCCGGTGGTGTACTTTTGAAGTGCAGCCACTGTTGTAATGTTTGGCAAATGCCGCAGCCAATTTTGCCAACAGCATTGAGGGATAAATGTTGGCCTGCACACTGCTCTTCGTATAGTGCCGTCAGATCTCTTGCGTCCACCAGACCAGGCAGACAGGGCCTCAATTTAATGTCTCATCCAAGAGACAGTGCAGCATCCCCTCAGTACTGAAGTGTCAGGAGTGGGGGCTTGAACCCAAGACCTTCTGACTCAGAGGTGAACGTGCTACCAATGAACCAAGGCCGACACTTATTGAGGCACGAGAAAATTTGTGTCAGTTTCTTCATGTAGCATCTAGAACAGTTGTTTTATCCCTCTCAATGTGAGATGGGGAAAAAACTATACTAGCAGCAGGGCACCAGCCTCCTGATTCTCTGCACAGCACTTTCCTCCCTTGCCTTCACATTAATGTATTAGGGTGCGTTTATCCTGAAATTCTAGCATCACTGCAAAACAGGTTCTCCTTCTTAGCAGCATTAGTGTTATAACAGCATTATAACTCTGGCACTGAGGCTTAACCTAACGGCTGAGGGAAGCGATAGGAGGTACTCTAGAGGAGGCAGTCTCCCACCCCTTGGGTTTGACACAACATGGAGTATAATTAGGCCTGTATTAGGGTCCTATTTGAACTTAACTGGAGTTGATTTAAGTGTTGAAAGAAAGACTTGCATTTATATTGGGCCTTTCACACTCTCAGGGTGTCCCAAAGAAGTACTTTTTGAAATGTAGTCATTGTTGTAATGTAGGAAACGTGGCAGCCAATTTGAGCCCCGCAAGCAAGGTTGAGGGATAAATATTGGCCAAGCCATCGGGGAGAACGCCCCTGCTCTCCTGCAAAATAGTGCAATGGGATCTTTTATGTCCACCTGAGTGGGCAGACGGGGCCTCGGCTTAAGGTCTCATCTGAAAGACGGCACCTCTGATAGTCCAGCGCTCCCTTAGTATTGCACTGACATGTCAGACTAGATTATGTGCACAGGTCTCTGGAGCGGGACTTGAACCCACAACCGAGTGACTCAGGCGAGAGAGCTACCCTCTGAGCCACGGTCGACACTTATTGAGGTACAAGTCCAGAGATGGTGGACACTCCTGCCCCCACTCTGAAAACATTCACATTTTAGCTGTTGGGTGCAGTATAAGTACGCATGCCTCGAGCCCTCTCCTGGCCAGCAGAACTGCGATCGGAGCCAGGCAGTATAGTTCGTTACTGTTTGGTTGTAGCCGATACCACAGCTCCTGTCTCAGACTTCTAGCTGTAGTATAAATGCACCATTAAACAATGAAATAAAATGCAGGTGACTGACTGCTCCAAACTCCCCCCCGCACCTCCTATTTTGTCTATCTCTCTCTCTCTCTCTCTACTTGCGCGCGCACACACACACACACACAAAAATGCTCACAAACACACCCCTGCACACAACATAATCCCAGTGAGGTGCAGTGAAAACACAAAAAAGACTTTCAGTAAAAAGACACTTGACAGGAGTGGGGGGCAGTACTGCAGTGATTAAAACTACTGGCATCAGCCTTGGCTCAGTGATAGCACTTTCGCCTCTGAGTGAGAAGGTTGTGGTTTTAAGTCCCACTCCAGAGACTTGAGCACGTAATCCAGGCTGACGTTCCCAGTGCAGCAATGAGGGAGCGCTGCACTGTTGGAAGTGCTGATCCACAATCCATTAGCAGGGCCACTGTAAAATAGGCTAAATTGCAGAATTTGCTCTCCAAATCATTGGTAAATATCTTGGGAGTTCATGTAATAAAACAGAGCTTGGCTTGTTTTACAGTGACTGAAACAATGAAATTCTGCTGTTAATACATGGTTTTTCAGGATTTATAACCAATGTTTTGGGCCTCACATTCTGAAATTTGGTCTGTTTATGTTCAGACCCACTGGTTTACGGTGATGGGATAAGTCAAGTTCTATTTTGATTATGTGGGATCAAGTGAACTTGTAGGATTTCTTGCTTGTGAACATCACGAATCTTTGCCTATAATGCGGGAGTGACTGGTACTCAGGGAGACCGTAGAAAGGTTAATGGTACATTTAAGTGTCGCTGCTGCTGTTTGTCCTTCGATATTGAAGGAGACAATCAAAATATCATCTCACTTTCTGCGCTGAGTTGTTTAATGACTGACGCTGGGAATGAGTGTCCGCTGATTGAACAGTGGGTCCTGGATACACCAGGTTGGGAATCTTGATTTTTTTTTTCGAGTGAGATTTCCTCAGCTGCCCTTTACATTCAGCATCAGCAATGCGATGGGCCTCATAGTAGGAGGTGCCTTCATGGATGGTTTCTCGGGCATTTAATGCTACATTTAGGAGTCGTGTTGTAAGGTCGGGCTTGGGGTTGAGGCAGAGGAGAAAGAACTTTATTCTGCATCTGACCTGGGAGCACTTGACGCTGACACTGGCTGCCAAAAAGTGACAGTCATCTCACATTGATTGATGGTAATGAGCACACGCATACAATATGTGTGCTGTACATGTGTATCATGTTATATTGATTTTCCTCCTACCCGTGAGGTTTTCCCTATCTAAAAATGAGACAGTGGGTAGAAATTGGTATGCATTGCATCCATTTTTCAAGCACAAAACGGGTGCAAAGCATACCAATTTAGCAGCGGGACTGCCTGCACCCAATCTGTGCATGCATTGGGTCCACTGCTAAATTCCTGGTGTCCCAGGCAGCCGCCTAAAATGGGCGTTAGGCCCCTTGAATATGTAAATATGTAATGCCACCCAGACAAAAATGTACCTGAGTGCCTGACTCCCTCAGTTGGTCCACGGGTCTTCACTATTGTACATGCAGGTGTTCATTATTCTTATTCGATTGTAGCCTATGATGCTTTGGGTTTGGTTGCTTGCTTCTAACCACATAGTCCCTGCTGGGTTTGTCAGGAAGGCTTCAGCAGTACACAAAAGAAAGAATGAACTTGAATTTATATAATGTCATTCATTCAACCTCTAGACATCCCAAAGCCCTTGATAGCCATACAAATGGCTGAAAAGGCAGACAAAAATGAACAGTTGGTCCATCGAGCCTGTGGCGTTTGGCCATGTTGTAGCTAAGAACCACAACACCCTATACTCCCTAAATGCCAGCGGCCATAGAATCTCCTGGTAGAGGCAGAAAATCAGATATAAAGAAAAACTCTCGGCCAATTCGGGGGTGGGGGGAAGAATTCTGGGAAATTCCTCTCTAAAGCTGAAGGCGATTAAAAATGAGTTCTAGGAGATGGCACTGTCCACATAGGAACAGGAGTAGGCCATTCAGCCCTTCGAGCCTGTTCTACCATTCAGTCAGACCATGGCTGATCTGTACCTCAACTCCATTTACCCGCATTTGTTCCGTATCCCTTGATATCCTTACCTGACATTCATCTGTCGATCTTAGTCTTGAAAATTTCAATTGATGCCCAGCATCCACACTCTTTTGGGGGAGAGAGTCCAGATTTCTACAATGCTTTATGTGAAAATTGCTTCCTGATTTCACTGCTAAATGGCCTAGCTCTAATTTTAAATCATGTCCTCTTGATCTGGATTCCCCCATCAGAGGAAATAGTTTCTCCATATCCACCCTATCCTTAATCATTTTAAATACCTCGATTAGATCTTCCCTCAACTATCTCAACTCAATGGAATACAAGCCAAGTTTATGCAACCACTCCTTCTAATTTATCACTTAAAGCACTGATATCATTCTTGTGATTCTGTGCTGTACCCCTTCCAAGGGCAATATAACTTTCCTGAGGCTCAGTGCCCTAAACTGAATGCAGTATTCCAGATGGGATCTGACCAAGGCTCTGTACAACTGAAGCATCACTTCATCGCTTTGGAATACTGGCCCCCTTGAGGTAAAGGCCAACATTCCATTAACCTTTTTGATTGTTTTTTGTACTTGAGAACTAGTTTTTAGTGATTTGTCTACATGGACACCTAATTCCTTTTGCTCCTCCACAGCTCCTAGTCTCTCACTATTAAGAAAATATTCCAATTTGTCTTCCTCAGACCTCACACTTCCCCACATTGAACTCCATCTGCCATAGTTTTGCTCACTCACTTAGTCTTTCTATGTTCTTTTGTAATTTTCTGCCCCCTTACTGTACCTCCTAACTTAGTGTCATCTGCAAACTTGGATATACACCTCTCTATTCCTTCATCCAAGTCATTTATATATATGTTGAAAAGCGAAGGCCCCAGTACAGATCCCTGGGGAACACCACTTGTCTCATCACACCAACCAGAGAATGAACCCTTTTCGATAACCCTTTAGACTCTCTGGGGGTGATTTTAGGAGGTGGGGGGTTCTGAAATCGCACCGTTAGGGTTTGGAAGCCAGCTCCAACCCGCTGGCTTCCGAGTTTCCCAGGGATCCACCTGTGTGCACGCGGGTGACCCGAAAACCGGAAATCCCAACGGCAATTAAAGCCGGCGGGCGACAGTTAAAAAGCCAAATGTACCTCATTGAGAAACTTAAGGCACTTTACCTGTGACAGAGTAAGTGATTAGAAAGATTTAAACTTACCTGGGAGCCTTGCCCACCACCTCTGAATCACGCCCGGTGAAACCAGGCATGAAGGGCCGGGTCAGGGAGAAAGAAACTAAATAAATTAAATAAAAAAACATGCAATGAAGTGAAAACACTAAATGCACCCACCTTTGAAACCTGCTCCGATGTCCGATGTCTCCCGCTCCGATGTCCCACTATGCACCCCCCCCACCGATGTCCCCCCGATCTCTCCCCCCCAGTCTCCCCCCTGATCTCTCCCCCCCCGCCCCCCCCCCCCAGGTTTTCTGTTCCAGTGCCGGATGGCGTCTCGCTCTCTCTCTTCGCCCACCCCACCCCACAGTTGCCGCTCCTGATGGCAGCCAGCCTGTCAATCAGACTAGCTGCCGGGTGCAAAACCCGGAGAGGACGTTAACCACTATCAATCAACGTGCGATCGCGTCTGAAACTGTAAGTGTGGTTCATGCAGGTTTGCTACGCGCCCAATCACCACCCCCACCCCCCCGCTGCCAACCCGCCTCCCTGCTAATATCGGGGCCTCTCTCTCCTACCTCCCAGCCAATTACCAACCTACGTCACAAGGTTACCTCCAATTCCGTGCACTCCCATTTTTGCGAATAATTTCTTCTGTGGAATCTTCTCAAATGCCTTCTGGAACTCCATATAGACAACATCCATAGACACTCCCCTATCCACCATGCTGGTAACCTCAAAAAATTCACCTAGATTAGTCAACCCTTCACAAATCCATGCTGACTCTCTTTGATCAACTGATACCTGTGCAAGTAATTTCAGAACTGTTCGCTGTAAATATTGCAAAGCAGGATTCCTGTGATCTTGTTTCTCCTTATTAAAAAATTAATGTTTCATTCTCATTCTTTTCTGACAGCTTTTGGGCTCATTTCTTTACACGGCTTGGCAAGGACCTGGAGATCTAAAGTCGAATTTCCACGTCTTCTGGTACGAGTAATGCACAAGTCCAGGTTACGCTATTATGGAAGGCCTGGAATGAAGATGGACTTTCCTTATCAGGTCAGTGACCTCTGAACTATTCCCTTCCCAGTGTTCTAAAGACTTCGGAATCCTGATCCAGAACTTTCAGGATTTGCACCAAAATTCCAGCAGTGCACAGCCGTCAACGTTACAGTTAGTGAGTGCAATTCATTTAAAGGAGACAATGGCACCGATATTTAGAGGAGGGTGCGGGACAGGTCTAAAACGGCAGATGAACCTGGCAAGACGGGGAGGTCCTGCCGACCTTGACAGCAAGGCTTCATTTGCATCGTGTAGCTCCGCCTCCCACCCGGCAGTCGACCAGATGGACAGCCTGGCCGGTGGGAGGGAGGGAACACCAATGGCAGAAGGCCGCCGACGGGGACCCTTGGGGACGGTCCCTGGCACTCGGGGGTGGGGGAGGAGGGCGGCAATCGGTGCGGGGGGGTGGGGGGCTTGCAATCGGGAGGGATGCTGGAGATCGGAGCTTTGGGGCGAGGCGGGCAATTGGGGCTGGGGTAGGCCGAAGGCTTCCTCGAGGGGTCCGGGGTGGGGGGCAGTTCTCCTGCTCCTCATGGCCCACAAGGAATGCCAAAACAAGCACTTACCTTGGGGAGCCGGCAGCTCCCGCCTCCGTTTCACTGCCGAGTTTTCCGAAACCTGGAAAACCTGTGCAGCATCAGTAAATTTCAAATTGGACTCCCAATTGCACTGTAGGAGCCTGATTTGAATATGTTATTATGCGACCAGCCTCTCCACGGCGGGACACTCGGACTCCCCACTATATGCAGGTGTAAAAATGGCAGCGGGTGCGTGCGTGGCGGGTTGGGGTGGCATTCCCCACATTTCACTTTTTAACCCGTCCCTCATGGGGGGATTAATATCAATGCCATTAAATCTAAGTGCTATAACTCTTCAGGCATTAATCTCAATGATTTGTTTTTAATTTATCTTCAAAACGATTATGTGGGAGAAATTGATCCTCATCCCAAAAGATTAATTTAAATGAGTACTTTGCATCTGCCTTTACCAAGGAAGAAGATGCTGCCAGAGTCTCAGTAAAAGAGGAGGTAGTTGAGATACTGGATGAGCTAAAAATTGATAAAGAGGAGGTACGAGAAAGGCTGGCTGCACTTTAAGTAGATAAGTCACCAGGTCCGGATGGGATGCATCCTCGGATGCTGAGGGAAGTAAGGGTGGAAATTACAGAGGTGCTGGCCATAATTTTCCAATCCTCCTTAGATATGGGGATGGTGCCAGAGGACTGGAGAATTGCAAATATTACACCCTTGTTCAAAAAAGGGTGTAAGGATAAACCTAGCAACTACAGGCCAGTCAGTTTAACCTCGGTGGTGGGGAAGCTTTTAGAAATAATAATCCAGGACAAAATTAGCAGTCACTTGGACAAGTGTGGATTAATAAAGGAAAGCCAGCACGGATTTGTTAAAGGAAAATCATGTTTAACTAACTTGATTGAGTTTTTTGATGAGGTAACAGAGAGGGTTGATGAGGGTAGTGCGGTTGATGTGTATATGGATTTTCAAAAGGCATTTAATAAAGTGCCACATAATAGGCTTGTCAGCAAAATTTGTAGCCCATGGAATAAAAGGGGCAGTGGCAGCATGGATACGAAATTGGCTAAGTGACAGGAAACAGAGAGTAGTGGTGAATGGTTGTTTTTCAGACTGGAGGGAGGTGTACAGTGGTATTCCCCAGGGGTTGGTATTAGGACCACTGCTTTTTTTGATATATATTAATGACTTGGACTTGGGTGTACAGGGTACAATTTCAAAATTTGCAGATAACACAAAATTTGGAACATTGTAGTGAACAGTGAGGAGGATAGTAATAGACTTCAAGAGGATATAGACAGGCTGGTGGAATGGGCGGACACATGGCAGATAAAATTTAACACAGAGAAGTGCGAAGTAATGCATTTTGGCAGGAAGAATGAGGAGAGACAATATAAACTAAATGGTGCAGGAACAGAGAGACCCGGGGGTATATGTACACAAATCTTTGAAGATGGCAAATCAGGTTGAGAAAGCAGTTAAAAGAGCATACAGGATCCCGGGCTTTATAAATAGAGGAATAGAGTACAAAAGCAAGGAAGTTATGTTGAACCATTATAAAACTCTGGTTCGGCCACAGCTGGAGTATTGTGTCCAATTCTGGGCACTGCACTTTAGGAAGGATGTGAAGGCCTGAGAGAGGGTGTAGGAAGGATTTACTAGAATGGTTCCAGGTATGAGTGGACAGACTGGAGAAGCTGGGGTTATTCTCCTTGGAACAGAGAAGGTTGAGAGGAGATTTGATAGAAGTGTTCAAAATCATGAAGAGTTTAGATAAAGTAAATAAAGAGAAACCGTTCCCATTGGTGGAAGGGCCGAGAACCAGAGGACACAGATTTAAGGTGATTGGCGAAAGGACCAAAGGCGACATGAGGAAAAACTTTTTTACGCCATAACTAGTTATGATCTGGAATCCGCTGCCTGAAAGGGTGGTGGAAGCAGATTCAATCGTGGCTTTGAAAAAGGAATTGCATAAATACTTGAAGGGAACAATTTTGCAGGGCTAAGGAGAAAGAGTGGGGGAATGGGACTAACTGGATTGCTCTTCCAAATAGCCGGCACGGGCTCGATAGGCCGAATGGCTTCCTATGCAGTAACCAGTCTATGATTCTACCTTTTGGATTCCTTGTTAGCAACCCAGTGTTTTTTTTCTCTCCCCTGGAGATGAGTGACCTCAGTTTTAAGCTTTAGTCTCAGCGGAGTTGTGACTAAGCTCTGTCTTTGTGTTGTTCAATGGTTAGGGGTGATGAATGCCTGCTATAGAGGTGGTGATGTACTTTCTGGCCTGCGTGCTGCAACCGTGTGTCAGACTTTATTTTGGCCCTTGCTGCAGGCCTATCTTGAAGTCGCAGATCAATCTGGTATGATGCCGCTCGTCCTGTGGAACTCCTTGTGCCCTGACTGGTACCAGTCCCTACACATTGGCACAGTGCTTCTGCTGCAGCACTATTCGATGAAACAGAGTTACCAGAGGAGAACCTGGGCCACTCCATGTGACCCACAGATGAAGAGTTTTAGAACCGCAGGTGAGAGTGCTACATTCAGTATTATTGATAGTACAGTGAGTCGTTGAGTGTTAATGTCTATTGTTATGCTGCATAGATATCCTATAATGTTCACTCTGTGACCCCAGCTACACTGCGCTGGTCACTCAATCAGCTTCAATGCTCACTGGTATCCTAACATGGCCTCGATTATTTCTATCTTTTTTCTTTATCCTGCTATCTGTTTCTCTCTCTCTCTCTCTCTACCCTTCTCTGTATCTATCCAGCCAAATCTGTCTTTCTTTTAAAACTTTTCTCCTTCTATTTCTCTTTTTCTGCTTAATATTTCTCTATCTCTAATCCTTGTGTATCATCCTCATATTCTTTCTGTTTCCTTTATCTTTCTCCTTTTCTCTTTCCCTCTTTCTTTTTCTCTTTCTCATTCATTGTCTCTCTCTTGCTTAATCTCCCTCAGCCTGTCTGCCTGTCTCTCCTCTGTAGGATCTCTGAAACTTCAGCACACAATGAGTCCATTTGGCTCATCATGCCACTTCACTGCTCATTCGCTGTACCATTAAATAGTTTTCTTCTTGATTTATTCATCTGAGTTCCTCTTAAATTTCCACTGAATTTTCCTCTTTTTTTAACCCATTTATTTTCTTATCTGAGTTTACCTATTGCCTTGAATTAGGTTGTATGGATTCTTATAGAATCGAATCATCGAATTTTACACCACAGAAGGAGGCCATTCGGCCCATCGTGCCTATGCCGGCTCTTTGAAAGAGATATCCAGTTAGTCCCACTCCCCCACTCTTTCTCCATAGCTCTGCAATTTTAACATTTGAACACTTGATGTGTTAGTGTAAATTCCTTTGTCTGCTCTTTTATTATCCCGTTTGAAACAAATATTAAAGCAGACGGAGGAGTTTTGTATCAACTTGATAAGAATCTGCACGCTGATATTGGCACAGTGTGATTTCCCGGGATATTTCTGCCTCTCTATAGGGGTAATTCTATGATTGCAAACTCCCTATAGAGAGCTTTGCTCACAGAGAGTGTGGGCTGAAGAATCGGGCTACAGTATTCTCTCCAGTAAGAGCGTGGGATTACGTTGGCGTCAGCCTTAGCTGAATTGGTAGCACTCTCGCCTCTGAGTCAGTTGGTTGTTGGTTCAAGTCCCACTGCCAGAGACTTGAGCACAAAATCTATGCTGACACTTCAGTGCAGTACTGAGGGAGTGCTGCAATGTCTGAGGTGAAACAAATGACCAGAACATCTATTTTAGGTGTTGTATGAGGGATAAATGTAGGTCAGTACTTCGGGGAGAACTCACTTGCTCTTCTTTCAATAGTGCCATAAGGTCTTTTGTGTCCACCTGAGAGGGCCTCGGTTTAACGTCTCATCCAAAAAATGGTACTTCCGACAGTGCAGCACTCCCTCAGTACTGCACTGGAGTGTAAGACTAGATTATGTGCTTAAGTTCTGGAGTGAGGCTTGAACCCATAACCTTCTTGATTCAAAGGCGTGAGTGCTACCCACTGAGCCACGGCTGACACACAATACCCAAATAGGTAGGGTGGTCCTAGCTGGGCAAGTAGCGAGAAACTTACTGGCATTCTGTGCTGATGGACTTCAACCAGCTACAACATGTAGCCTAACAGGATTCCTCCATACACTTGCAGGGTTCCTAAGCCTTGGTCCTCGCCAACCAAAAACCTAAGCTCTCTGCACATGGCCAATGTTTATCCCTCAACCAACATCACCAAAACAGATTATCTGGTCATTATCACATTGCTGCTTGTGGGATCTTGCTGTGTGCAAATTGGCTGCCGCATTTCCTACATTACAACAGTGACTACACTTCAAAAAGTTCTTCATTGGTTGTGAAGTGCTTTGGGACATCCTAAAGTCATGAAAGGCGCCATATAAATGCAAGTTCTTTCTTTAAGTTGGACATGTCTCTCCAGGGAGCGAGTGTGTATACACCACATTGGGCAAACTCCAGCTACACGGGTTTCTCAACAGCTCGGCTTGGTGCAGCACGATGATGGGTTTCCACATGTGTCAGGCACCCAACTGACCACTCCCAAAAAAACATATTTTCAGGAAGTTCGATTTACATTCTGTTGGATGTGATGTGTTTCAGAGATCTGCCTGAATCCCCGGGATCCTCGCGCTGAAATCCAGATTGTGCCAACTGAGCAAATCAAACCAGAGTGGATGTTGCCTGATATTAAGTATAATTTCATCACAAGGTACTGTTCCGGTATTATATTCAATTTAAAACTCAATGACAGCAAACATGTCTAACCTTGGAAGCTAGCATTGTGCTGTGTGTGTGGAACCATGTCCATATTTTTCATGTTTCCATGCTTGTTATAAAACCATAAACTTTTAATGTGCTGGTTATGGCACAGTGTGCAGTGATGTACAATCTCCCTCACAGTCGAAATCTTTATCATCCAGTGCTCATAGGTTATCTAGTTTACCCGGTTTGAAGAGATGTTTAACATTAACACTCTGTTGGCTGTGACATGTCTTCTGCTTATTCAACAAAGTAACACGTATTTGAGATTGTCTCCATCACTGTTCAGAATGTCATCCAAATTACTATTTCTGCTTTTTCCTCCTCTTAGTCCTGCTGTAGCATCACGATCAATTCAGTTGGTGAGGTAGAATTTTAATGGAAGGAGTGAACACTCATTGTGTAAACCGTTTACTACACGTGAAAGGGTGAAGTAATTAAAGGACTTGCATTTAAGTGGCACCTTATCAGGACATCCCAAAGTGCTCCACAACCAGTTCATTACATTTTGAAGTCTAGTCGCTGCTGTTTTGTAGGCAAACAGAGCAGCCAGTTTGTGAACAGCAAGATCCCACAAACAGCAAGTGATATAAATGACCATTTATTCTGTTTTCATGGTGGTTGTGTAATTTGAGGGAGAAATGTTGGCCAGGACACGAGGGGAACTCTCCTGCTCTTCTTCAAATAATGACATGGGATCTTCTATGTCCATCTGAACAGGCAGGTGGGCTTTAGTGCATCATCTGACAGATGGCACATCTGACATTGCAGCACTCCCTTAAGATTGCACTGATGTTTCACCCTAGGTTATTGCTCAGATCCCAGGGTCTATGGGGTATGGTCGTGTGGTGGTCATGCTACTGGACAAGCAACCCAGAAGTCATGAGTTCAAATGCCATTATGTGACATAATCTGTGGCCAGCTTTCCTCCTCAATTTGCTCCCTCTTCGACTCTTTTTTTTGTTTTAATAGTGTTTTCCTGCCAGTATTAGAGTTGACATCCACACGGATCTTATCTCTTACACAGAGGAGATGATCTTTTGTTACAAAGAATCATAGAATCAAAGAAAATTATGGCACAGAAGGAGGCCATTCAGCCCATCAAGTCCGTGCCGGCTGAAAAAGAGCTATCCAGCTTAATCCCACTTTCCAGCTCTCGGTCATGATGTGGAGATGCCGGTGATGGACTGGGGTGGACACGAAGATCGGTGGCTGAATGTCCTTGACTGCTGAAGTGTTCCCCGACTGGGAGGGAACCCTCCTGTCTGGCGATTGTTGCGCGGTGTCCGTTCATCCGTTGTCGCAGTGTCTGCATGGTCTCGCCAATGAACCATGCGGGGCATCCTTTCCTGCAACGTATGAGGTAGACAACATTGGCCGAGTCACAGGAGTATGAACCATGTACCTGGTGGGTGGTGTCCTCTCGTGTGATGGTGGTATCTGTGTCGATGATCTGGCATGTCTTGCAGAGGTTGCCGTGGCAGGGTTGTGTGGTGTCGTGGACGCTGTTCTCCTGAAAGCTGGGTCATTTGCTGCGAACGATGGTCTGTTTGAGGTTGGGTGGCTGTTTGAAGGCGAGTAGTGGAGGCGTGGGGATGGCCTTAGCGAGGTGTTCGTCGTCATTGATGACATGTTGAAGGCTGCGGAGAACATGGCGTAGTTTCTCCGCTCCGGGGAAGTACTGGACGACGAAGGGTACTCTGTTGGTTGCGTCCCGTGTTTGTCTTCTGAGGAGGTCTATGCGATTCTTCACTGTGGCCCGTCGGAACTGTCAATCGACAAGTCGAGCGTCATATCCCGTTCTTACGAGGAACAGTCAGGGAACACTTTAGCAGTCAAGGACATTCAGCCACTGATCTTCGGGTAAGCATTCTCCAAGGCGGCCTTCGAGACACACGACAACGCAAAATCGTCGAGCAGAAATTGATTGCCAAGTTCTGCACCCATGAGGGCGGCCTCAACCGGGATCTTGGGTTCATGTCACGCTACACGTAACCCCACCAGCGGAAAAAAAAAAGTTATCTGTTTTTAATACAACTGGGCATTCTCTCTCTCTCTCTCTCTCTCTCACTGCCTCTCGGGTCTCTTTCTCTCCTTGTCTGTGTAATTTGACTCTTGTGTATTCAGTATACTGGGACATACTGTTTTCCGTGGCTAACCTGTCTGAACACCAACAACACCTTTGATTCCCAGCCTAATATAAGATATGCGATTTGAGAACCTCTCATTCACTCACTCCCCTGACGAAGGTGATAATCTCCGAAAGCTTGTGATTTTCAAATAAAACTGTTGGACTATAACCTGGTGTTGTAAGATTCCTTACATTTGTGTAAATAAAGTACAGTTTCTGCTGGTAACTGGACTCATGTTCAGAAAAGAAACGCTACAGGCACAGCCAGCAGCAGTTCTTTTTCTGGTAAGTCAGCCAACAGTACATTTATATTGGCTCAGTCAGTTCTAGGGAATGTTCTGCATGGATGTTTCACCTTAATTTGTCTCTTTAGGCTGGAATTGGATAAACTGCCAGATGCTTACACATGTGACGTTATTGGACTCGTCACCTTTGTGGGAAGATGTCAAAGAATAAGAAGGGAAGGTAATCTTTCAAAGTATTTTGGTGGCGGATGGAATTACCAGTTCAGTTTTGGTGGCTGTTGCTCTGCCACAATCATTAAAAGACTGTGTTTAACTCTATTTCCCCCTTTGTCCTGGAACAGGTGGCAGTGAGGATTTCTACCTGTACCGCTGGGTTCATGCTTTAGATGGCAGCACTGAACAACCTTTTGTCCTTGAGCTGTTTGCAACTTCACAACCAGAAACTTTTCAACAGATCCATCCAAGTAAGTAAAGTTTTGCCTTTCAGAAATTAAACTATTTAACTAACCGGAATACCAACAAGAGCAACTTGCAATTATAGAGCACCTTTAAAAATAACTTGCATTTTTATAGGGTCTTTAACAATAACTTGCATTTATATAGCGCCTTTAACAATAACTTGCATTTATATAACGCCTTTAACAATAACTTGCATTTATATAGGACCTTTAACAATAACTTGCATTTATATAACGCCTTTAACAATAACTTGCATTTATATAACGCCTTTAACAATAACTTGCATTTATACAGGGCCTTTAACAATAACTTGCATTTATATAACGCCTTTAACAATAACTTGCATTGATATAACGCCTTTAATAATAACATGCATTTATATAACGCCTATAACAATAACTTGCATTTATATAGAGCCTTTAACAATAACTTGCATTTATATAACGCCTTTAACAATAACTTGCATTTATATAATGCCTTTAACAATAACTTGCATTGATATAACGCCTTTAATAATAACTTGCATTTATATGGGGCCTTTAACAATAACTTGCATTTATATAGGGCCTTTAACAATAACTTGCATTTATATAACGCCTTTAACAATAACTTGCATTTATATAATGCCTTTAACAATAACTTGCATTTATATAACACCTTTAACAATAACTTGCATTTATATAGGACCTTTAACAATAACTTGCATCTATATAACGCCTTTAACAATAACTTGCATTTATATAGGACCTTTAACAATAACTTGCATTTATATAACGCCTTTAACAATAACTTGCATTTATATAACGCCTTTAACAATAACTTGCATTTATATAGGACCTTTAACAATAACTTGCATTTATATAACACCTTTAACAATAACTTGCATTTATATAGCGCCTTTAACAATAACTTGCATTTATATAGGACCTTTAACAATAACTTGCATTTATATAACGCCTTTAACAATAACTTGCATTTATATAGGACCTTTAACAATAACTTGCATTTATATAACGCCTTAAACAATAACTTGCATTTATATAACGCCCTTAACAATAACTTGCATTTATATAGGGCCTTTAACAATAACTTGAATTTATATGGGGCCTTTAACAATAACTTGCATTTATATAGGGCCTTTAACAATAACTTGCATTTATATAACGCCGTTAACAATAACTTGCATTTATATGGGGCCTTTAACAATAACTTGCATTTATATAGGGCCTTTAACAATAACTTGCATTTATATAACGCCGTTAACAATAACTTGCATTTATATAACGCCTTTAACAATAACTTGCATTTATATAGCGCCTTTAACAATAACTTGCATTTATATAGCGCCTTTAACAATAACTTGCATTTATATAACGCCTTTAACAATAACTTGCATTTATATAACGCCTTTAACAATAACTTGCATTTATATAGCGCCTTTAACAATAACTTGCATTTATATAATGCCTTTAACAATAACTTGCATTTATATAGGACCTTTAACAATAACTTGCATTTATATTGCGCCTTTAACATTAACTTGCATTTATATAACGCCTTTAACAATAACTTGCATTTATATAACGCCTTTAACAATAACTTGCATTTATATAGCGCCCTTAACAATAATTTGCATTTATATAATGCCTTTAACAATAACTTGCATTTATATAACGCCTTTAACAATAACTTGCATTTATATAGCGCCTTGGATAGTTTGCAAGAACAGAGGGGTCAAGGGTAGGTTTTTTTGAGGAGGGAGGTGATGACGGCAGATTTGAAGGGGAGGTGGACAGTACCTGAGGAGAGGGAACCGTTAACAATATCAGCTAACATGGGGGCCAGGAAGGGAAGTTGGGTGGTCGGGAATTTGGAGAGAGTAGGGTCGAAGGAGCAGGAGGTGGGTCTCATGATAAAGATGAGCTTGGAGAGGGCTTGAGGGCAGATAGGTGAGAAAGTATAGAAAGTTTCCCTCCCTGAACCTTTCCGTCTCTCTACCTCTCTCTCCTTTAAGTCACTCCTTAAAACCTACCTCTTTGACCAAGCTTTTGGTCACCTGTCCTAATATCTCCTTATGTGGCTCGGTGTCAAATTATGTTTGATAACGCTCCTGCGAAGTGCCTTGGGAAATTTTACTGCATTAAAGGCGCTATATAAATGCAAGTTGATACAACAAATGCTATGGGCCCCGAAAACATCCCGGCTGTAGTGCTGAAGACTTGTGTTCCAGAACTAGCTGCGCCTCTAGCCAAGCTGTTCCAGTACAGCTACAACACTGGCATCTACCCGACAATGTGGAAAATTGCCCAGGTATGTCCTGTCCACAAAAAGCAGGACAAATCCAATCCGGCCAATTACCGCCCCATCAGTCTACTCTCAATCATCAGCAAAGTGATGGATGGTGTCGTCGACAGTGCTATCAAGCGGCACTTACTCACCAATAACCTGCTCACCGATGCTCAGTTTGGGTTCCGCCGGGACCACTCGGCTCCAGACCTCATTACAGCATTGGTCCAAACATGGACAAAAGAGCTGAATTCCAGAGGTGAGGTGAGAGTGACTGCCCTTGACATCAAGGCAGCATTTGACCGACTGTGGCACCAGGAACCCAAGTAAAATTGAAGTCAATGGGAATCGGGGAAAACTCTCCAGTGGCTGGAGTTATACCTAGCACAAAGAAAGATGATAGTGGTTGTTGGAGGCCAATCATCTCAGCCCCAGGACATTGCTGCAGGAGTTCCTCAGGGCAGTGTCCTAGGCCCAACCATCTTCAGCTGCTTCATCAATGACCTTCCCTCCATCATAAGGTCAGAAATGGGGATGTTCGCTGATGATTGCACAGTGTTCCGTTCGCAAACCATCAAATAATGAAGCAGTCCGAGCCCGCATGCAGCAAGACCTGGACAACATCCAGGCTTGGGCTGATAAGTGGCAAGTAACATTCACGCCAGACAAGTGCCAGGCAATGACCATCTCCAACAAGAGAGAGTCTAACCACCTCCCCTTGACATTCAACGGCATTACCATCGCCGAATCCCCCACCATCAACATCCTGGGGGTCACCATTGACCAGAAACATAACTGGACCAGCCACATAAATACTGTGGCTACAATAGCAGGTCAGAGGCTGGGTATTCTGCGGAGAGTGACTCACCTCCTGACTCCCCAAAGCCTTTCCACCATCTACAAGGCACAAGTCGGAGTGTGATGGAATACTCTCCACTTGCCTGGATGAGTGCAGCTCCAACAACACTCAAGAAGCTCGACAACATCCAGGACAAAGCAGCCTGCTTGATTAGCACCCCATCCACCACCCTAAACATTCACTCCCTTCACCACTGGCGCACCGTGGCTGCAGTGTGTACCATCCACAGGATGCACTGCAGCAACTCGCCAAGGCTTCTTCGACAGCACCTCCCAAACCCACAACCTCTACCACCTAGAAGGACAAGAGCAGCAGGTACATGGGAACAACACCACCTACACGTTCCCCTCCAAGTCACACACCATCCCGATTTGGAAATATATCGCCGTTCCTTCATCGTCGCTGGGTCAAAATCCTGGAACTCCCTACCTAACAGCACTGTGGGAGAACCGTCACCACATGGACTGCAGCGGTTCAAGAAGGCGGCTCACCACCACCTTCTCGAGGGCAATTAGAGATAGGCAATAAATGCCGGCCTCGCCAGCGACGCCCACATCCCATGACCGAATAATAAAAAAAATAACGCCTTCAATAATAACTTGCATGTGTATATGGCCTTCAGCAATAACTTGCATTTATATAGCGCCTTTAACAATAACTTGCATTTACACAGGGCCTTTAACAATAACTTGTATTTACATAGGGCCCTTTAACAATAACTTGCATTTATATAGGGCCTTTAAAAATAACTTGCATTTACACAGGGCCTATAACAATAACTTGCATTTACATAGGGCCCTTTAACAATAACTTGCATTTATATCAGGCCTTCAACAATAACTTGCATTTATATCGAGCCTTTAACTATAACTTGCATTTATTTAGGGCCTTCAACAATAACTTGCATTTATATAGGGCCTTTAACAATAACCTGCATCACCTTTAACAACAACAACTTGTATTTATAGATCACATTTAACCAGAACAACAACTTCTTTTCATGTACCACCTTTAGCAAGAACAACTTCACATGAATATGTGTGTGTGTGCATATGTGGATCTCGCATGGTTTCACACAGGGGAGTTAAAGCCTGTAGTCTTGAAAAGCTTCATCTCAATGTACCCAAAGAATGTGATGACAGCGCACCCTAAAAAAATGGGCAGCAGAAGCTGTTAGTGTAATAGCAGAGATTAAAAATTAACTCAGTGAAGTGGGGAACTTAAATTAGAACAAAATGCGTTTTTTTTTTCGTTTTAAAACTGTACAATCTAAGGAAAACTCATCCCACAAACAAACATGAACCACATCCACAACCATTCCCCCACAACAATGATCAACAATGCAGCCAAGATTGTGCAGTCAGCCCTAGTCACAAAGTAAACGATGTTTCCACATCGTTCACCTGAGGAAGGAGATAGCCTCCGAAAGCTTGTGAATTTAAAATAAAATTGCTGGACTATAACTTGGTGTTGTAAAATTGTTTACAATTGTCAACCCCAGTCCATCACCGGCATCTCCACATCATGACAAAGTAATAGTGCAGGGCACGGAGTAGGAATCAGGAGAGCAAATTTTAGAAGCAATAGAGCAATGGGCACCAGTGAACTCATAAATGAATAGAACAGCAGACATCGCTGTGTGATGAAAATAACTGAGCACCAGCAAATTAATAAGTACATGGAGAAACTGGACATCAGCAGGCACTCGTGAATTCATGAATTGATAAAATTGGAATATATGCCCCCTTGCGGCCAATTTGTTAACCAGTGAAACAATATTTCACTATTTATCCTTTCATAAACCATTCATGATTTTGTAAACCTCTATTAGGTCGTCCTTTAACCTTCTCTAATTCCATTGGAAATAAACCCCGATTTTTTGAGCCTATCTTCTTAACTATCAGTTCTTATTCCTGACATCATTCTAGTGAATCTTCCCTGAGCCTATACTCTCTGGAGTTTAGAAGATTGAGAGGTGATCTCATCGAAACATACAAGATTCTGAAGGGGCTTGACAGGTTAGATGCCAAGAGGTTGTTTCCCCCGGCTGGAGAGTCTAGAACTAGGGGGCATAGTCTCAGAATAAGGGGTCGGCCATTTAAGTCTGAGATGAGAAGGAATTTCTTCACTCAGAGTTGTGAATCTTTGGAATTCTCTACCCCAGAGGGCTGTGGATGCTGAGCCATTGAATATATTCAAGGCTGAAATAGATAGATTTTTGGACTCTAGGGGATTCGAGGGATACAGGGATCAGGTGGGAAAGTGGAGTTGGGGTAGAAGATCAGCCATGATCTTATTGAATGGCGGAGCAGGCTTGAGAGGATGTATGGCCTATTCCTGCTCCTGTTTCTTATGTTATTATCCTTTGGGGCGCCCACAAAAGCAGGCAGTATTTCATCTGGACTAACTGGGATCTTGTGAAAATTCGCCATCACTTTTTTGTTTTAATATTCAGTGCCCCAAACTGCAAAACCCAGAGTCCCATTCGCCTTTTTGTCATCTTTTCTTCCTGCACTGCTACCTTTTAAAATTGTTTAGTATCTGCACTCCTGGATCTCTCGAGAATCTTGCCATATAATAAGGCAAGCCTTTTTTTTTAACTTCGTCAATATGTACTACTAAGCATCACTCTGCATTGAACTACACCCAACAGCTATCTGCCCAGCTCGTCCTACTCTGTCACCATCTGCAACCCTCTTTGAGTTTACCAGTAATGTAAATCACTCCTACCTTGTATTTTAAAGTCTGTGTAGCCAACCTCTCTGCTTCGCCACCTCTCTCTCCTCCTTTAAGACCCTTCTTAAAACCTACCTGTTTGACCAAGTGTTTGGTCACCTGTCCTAGTGTGTCCTTCTTTGGCTTGGTATCAAATTACGCTCCTGGGAAGCGCCTTGGGAAGTTTTACTATGTTAAAGGCACAATATAAATGTAAATTGATGTTGTCATTACTTAGATCCAGAAAAATGAAGTTTGACCTTTGGTGCTCGTTCTGTAGATGGTGAATGGGTGTTTGTATGAACATTGAGTAAAAGGAGTATTTTATTTTTTCTGAACTGTTTAGTCCTTATTCTGCAGCCTGAATGCAGAGAGGTCGACAGCTGAATCTATTTCCCTAATGGTACCGTTTTTAAAACCGTAGTGATGCTGGAAGATTAGAGAAAAGCAATCTGCTGTAGATTACCGGCAAATAGCACTGATCGATCCTTTCTCTCTTCCTATTATCTTGTAAATGGCCTGACTCTGTCACACTTCAGGCATCACACTTCAACTCAACAACATTTTTTTTTTAAAAAGTAAAATAAGAGAAACATAGGAACAGGAGTAGGCCAGTCAGCCCCTCGAGCCTGTTCTGCCATTCAGTTAGATCATGACTGGTCTATAACTCAACTCCATTTAACCACATTTTTTCCATATCCCTTAATACCCTTACCTAACAAAAATCTATCAATCTCAGTTTGGACATTTTCAATTAACACCCAGCCTCAACAGATTTTGGGGGGAGGGAGTTCCATATTTCCACTACCTATTGTGTGAAGAAATGCTTCCTGACATCACCCCTGAATGGCCTAGCTCTAATTTTAAGGTTACGCCAAAGCCAGTCACTTCCTGCTGGTGTTTGTTTTTTTAAATCTTGGTAACCTGACATCTCCTCCCCCGCCGCCACCCCCCACCAAGTGCAGGAACCAGGGATTTATAAGCAGCCGCCAACCTACAGAAACCTCGCTCAACAATTAGCCCCTGTTTGACCTCAGAATGTGCCTATTTAGACCATTTGCCCACAGGCAGGAACGGAGCAGGGGCCTTAATGGGACAGGCCAGGTGAAACACAGCTAAACATTGTAACTGGGCCCCGGACCCAACACTACCTGTGAAAGTTGTCACGGGACACCTAAGCATTATACATTAAAAATCTTACATTAGCACGCACACCCTCTCCATTATGAATTCCTGTGTCCGTATTTATAATAGACACTATGTAAACTTGTTACGCTGTAATTACGCCCTCAAGCCATTGATGGCACTGTAGCACCTCTGTTTTGCAACTTCCAGCTCCTCAGCCTGGAGTAGCTCCTGAGCTAAGTCCAGCTCTCCTTCTCTGGCCTCCTTCTGCCCTGTAGTTCTGTGAGGACACTCGAAGAGATGACCTGCCAATTGCTGTACATGTTGTATTCAAATGGAAAATATAAGATCAAAGTATAGTTATAATAATGTAAAATCACAGCACGATATAAAAAGGAGGAGGTAGAAATTGGACCTCGTTGTGCCTGTTTGGTCCAATTTTGGGGACTAATGTCCCGTGCCTGAAGACGTCTAACCCGATATTGGGTTGGGCCATTTTTCAGGCATCACTGGCAGCCGCCTCAAGCAACCATCCGTCTCCTTATATATGTAAATAAAGGGCCCAGTACCTCTTCTGCCTCTTCCCCGATATTCGATGTCACAGAGCTGGATCCAGGTCTGCTGCGCTCGGGTTTCTTAAGCGGCTGCTGGGCAAACACCACCAAAACGTGTTGTTGAAAGGTTTGTTGTTGTGGAGTAGGAGGAGCGGGAGTGCTTCCCCGACTCCACAGGACATCGATTGACCCGCCCCCCCCCCCCCCCCCAAACATTGACGCACCATCCACCCCACCCCGCCCTCGGGACTTATTTTCGGGCCACTGCCGGCGAGGCAAGCGGCCTGAAATTAATTTCTTCAAATGGATGAGCTGCCTGCGGACGCGCGACAAGTTTTGGCTGCTCACCCAATTAATATTAATGAGGCCTGAGGCCCAGTGTCGGGCCGGCCTCAGGCCTCCTGATTCGGGCAGTCGAAACCGGGCGCCAATGAATTTATACCCCTCGGGCTTCAGAATGGGGATTGAATCACGCCTGCGCACCCCGGTCCAATCATCTCCCACCCCCCCCCCCCCATCACCCAAAGACCACACTCGGTGTTGACTCCCTGTCCAATGCCATGGGAAATGGACTGGTATACATTAATACTGTGGAACATTAACGCTTACCTCAACATATACAAATGCTTTTTTCTTGCAGTGACTTACTTGGTGTGCACACAGATGAGGGTCGTCCGAGAATTCCGTCCTGCTGGGGCTATCACCAATGTTCCCTATCTCACAACCTCCAACGAAAGTCAGATATATATCTCAGGTGGGTTATAATAGAACTTATATAATCGAGGTTGTTATGGGAACATTATGTAATCTTTTGTCTCTGAGCATATCTAATAAACTTCCACCATTTCACGTGTTGTACCACTGGGTCACATCTGTAAACCTTTGACAGTAGAGGCTTTGTTTCTGATTCTGGTGTGGTAATTGGAGAAAATTCTAGTATCGTCTTACGAAACTCAAGGATTCTCGCAACATCCTGCGATTCAGAACCCTGTCCAAACCCTCACAGGTGCCTTATTTTTACAAGTTGGATTTATCGCGTTGAGCTGCTTTGTAATGAAGCTGAATGTCCCTTGCCTTGTGTGATCTACTGTTGCTTTTGTACATTATAGATCCAAGTTCAAACAACATGAATTCTTTTTATTTTACTAAAGCATTTAACACCGTACTTCAGTAAACCAGACAAAAATACAAAACAGATGTCTTTTATCGTCACTTAGTTGCTGCCACAAGTTATTTTGATGCTTTAAAGTTCTTTGTTCAAAAATGCTGTTTGTGAATTTTGATGTTAGATTTCAATTAAACAAGGTCCATTGCCACAGTGCTCAGGACAAAGAAATTCCAACATATTCTATACCAGGCTGTGTTTCTTTTTCTTAAATTCTGCTTTACTATTGTAAAAAATAATTTCCTTATCAAACTTTCCAGTGAATCCCAAACCCTACCAATAACTGGTAGGTGTCAGCATGGCTCAGTAATAACACTCTCACCTCTGAGTCGGAAGGTTGTTGGTTCAAGTCCCACTCCAGAGACTTGAGCGCGTAATCTAGGCTGACACTCCAGTGCAGTACTGAGGGAGTGAGACATTAAACCGAGGCTCCCTCAGTTCGACATAAAGGGCCCGATATTAGCACCCGCTATCGGGTGCGTTCCTGGCGGGGGGGGCTCCGAAAATCGGGGAATCCCGGAGCGGGTCGGGAGCCCGGCTCCAACCCGCCCACTTCCGGGTTCCCCATGATGTGCGCAGCCCCCGCATGTGGGACTCCCGCAGGCAGTTAAAGCCGGCGGGGTGCCACTTAACAGTATTTATCTTGCTATTTCAGGTCGTTTACAGACCTGATTAACGTGATATTTTAGCAGCGATGGGATTTTGCAATGAACTGAGACTGTTTCTCATACTGGGGGAAACACTCCCAGTTCAAACGGACATGTTGCAGCCATCAGCCTGTGGCAGCTGCAAAGGTCCATTCAACAGGTGGGGGGATGGGGGGAGACCCTCACTCATTGCAGGAGGCCACTCTGTCACATGGGACAGAGTTTGGCCTCCACCACCTTCCTCCTGACAATCAAATTCACCAACTTGCACACTTACCCCGGGGTCCAGAGACATGTACCTACCTTGCGGACCCCCTCAGATGTACATCTTCCGGATGGGGGCTGCCTTAGCTGCAGTCATGACCTCCTCGGAGGGCGAACAGCATCACCAGCCTCGCTGGCCAAGCCGTCCACCTCTGACACGTGGAGCTCCACAACACAGTGCTGTGACACATCCACCTGCACAGCAGGAGGGAGGGCAACCGCAGAGAGAGATGCGTCACAGGGGGCACTACCCTCGCCACAGGGTCCACAGACCGAGACTCAGCTTCCTGGACCTCTCTGAGCAGCAGTGCACATGGAGGCTCAGAATCACTCGACATGTAGTCGTGGACATCTGCAGCCTCCTTCATGCCGAGCTGCTCCTGGCTGGCCCGAGCACCATCTTCTTACCTGTCGCTGTCAAAGTCACCACTGCCCTCAACAACTTCTCCTCCGCATCCTTCCAGGGTGCCACCGGGGACATCGCCGACGTCTCTCAGCCATCTGCACAAAAGAGCCCTGCAAATACACCTACACCGACTCTGCAGTGACACAATGGGTGGCATCAGTTGTGGGTCTTCATTGTGATCCTCAGGAAAGGGCATTATTGCACAAACCAGACAAGATTCGCGAAGACGTGGCAGTAGTGGTGCCAATATAATGTGTGATGTGAGGTGATCAGAAATTAAATACAAGTAAAAACCATGACAAACCCTCAAACACCCCTGTGCATCCCCTTCATGCTCATGACATGTTTGCCTTACGCTGCCTACTGCACATATGTGATGCATGCCCTGTGGCAGCAGCACAGGTAGTGGCAGGTTGAGTGAGGCTGACCGTGAAAGAGATGCATGAGAGGGTGAGTATGAGATAGAGCCATGAGATTGTATGAGGATTGGGTTGAGTGGTAGTGGCGGGATGAGTACTGGCGAGGTGAGTAAGTGCAGGTAAGATGAGGATGAGGTTTGAGTGGGTGTGAGGAGTGACGTGATAGAGTAGTGTTGGCAGTGCTGAAGGAGATGTGGGGTGGGGGCGGTGATGTGGCAGACGGAGTGTAGGGGAATGAGTAAGTGTACTCACATTGGCTGACCTACTGAGGTCATTGCAGCGCCTCCTGCACTGTATGCAGGTGGGCCATATGTTGGTGGTGCGGGTGACCTCCTCTGCCACCTCGAGCCAGGCCTTCTTGGTGGCAGAGGCAGGCCGCTTCCTCCCGCCCGTCGGGGGGAAGATCTCTGTCCTCCCCCTCCTCCTCACCCCATCCAATGGTACCTGGAGTGAGGCATCATTAAACTGGGAGCAGCCTTCTCCCTGGGCTGCTCCATGCTGTAATTTTTCCTATTTGTTGCAGCATCTGTCAGAGGAGGACTGCCCCTTTAAATAGAGCTCCTCCAGCTGACAGACCTCACTGCGCATGCGCAGTCCGCCTGACGCGCAGCTCAGCAGCGGGGAACCCGGAAGACAAGGTAAGTGGATCCAATTAGCCTGCGATCGCGCGCGGGGCGGACTGATTTCACCGGGCGCGTTACCCACGCGCCCAGTCGCCCCCCCGCCGCGAACCCGCAGCCCTCCTAATATCGAGCCCAAAAGATCCCACGCCACTATTTCGAAGAAGAGCAGGGGAGTTCTCCCTGGTGTCCTGGCTATTATTTATCCCTCACCTAACATCACAAAAGATTATCTGGTGATTAGCACATTGCTGTTTGTGGGATCTTGCTGTGCGTAAATTGGCTGCCGGGTTTCCTCCATTACAACAGTGACTCCACTTCAAAAGTACTTAATTGGCTGTAAAATGCTTTGGGATGCCCTGAGATTGTGTAAAGCGCTATATAAATGCAAGTTCTTTAAGTCTGCTCTCTTTAAACTGTGACTCAGCTATCTATTATTCTGCAGCGATGACTTATTTCAATCAGCCTCATTTTAGTATTGCTTTGAACTGTTCTTAGAATTGCTGTTTATTTTTGAGTCTGTGGCAAATATATATTATGAAGAAATGGTAGAGGATGAATAGAAGGCTGTAATTTAATCATAAGATTCAAATGGCACACAATTCATTCGAGCTTCCCTCTTGTGGCTGTGTTGTCATTTGAAACCTGGAGGACTAAATTATAGACTAATTACTCCTATTCATCCATAATCCTTTATATTTCCACAAGGTTGTTCTCTTGTTCCACAGTGAAGTTTTAAACGGTGAAATATACCAGTAACTGTGCTGTCTTGAAGCTAGATATCTTTATGAATTAATAATTTTTGCTCAAAGTATTGCCTACATTGACAAACCCAAGTAACCAATTATACAAGCTGCAGGTTGGTAGCTCGATCATAGAATCTTACAACATAGAAGGAGGCCATTCGGCCCATTGTTACTGTGCCAGCTCTTTGAAAGAGCTATCCAATTAGTCCCACACCCCTGCTCTTTCCCCAAAGCTCTGCAAATTTTTCCTTTTCAAGCCTACATCCATTTCTCTTCTGAAAGTTACAATTGAATCTGCTTCCACCACCCTTTCAGGCAGTGCATTCCAGATCATAACAACTCGCTGCGTAAAAAAAAATGTCTCCTCATCTCCCCCTCTGGTTCTTTTGCCAATTATCTTAAATCTGTGTCCTTTGGTTACCGACCCTCCTGCCAGTGGAAACAGTTTCTTCCTATCTACTCTATCAAAACCTGTCATAATTTTGAACACCTCTATTTAAATCTCCCCTTAACCCTCTCCACTCTAAGGAGAACAATCCCAGCTTCTTTGGTCTCCCCACATAACTGAAGTCCCTCATCCCCGGTATCATTCTAGTAAATCTCCTCTGCGTCCTCATTGAGGCAATGAGACGAGGAACCTGTCTGTTATATGTGCCCTTGTGTAGATGATGGGGTTGTTAACACTGCATGTTAATAATTGTTCTGCAACGGCCAATGTCGTCATTATACTGATCTCCTCTGGTCCATTCTGGTGATAGATCTCTGATATTGATATTAATCTTCAGGGTATCACAAAGGCCAACCATACACACGGAATCCAAAAGTGCAACGTTTCATTCAGTGGATAAAGGGACAGCGCGAGAAGGATGTGCTGAAGAAGTCTGTAGTTGGCGGCTACTATTCATTCCCTCCGGCCCCGGCTCTATTTCAGGATTACTGTAAAAATCTTGACGGTAAGGATCATATTAGACTCGTTGAACATTGAAATCCTCTGCACTGTCCGTGAATTGCTGTCGTATTGAATTAACATAATAAAGGAAAACAGGATACGGCAAAGCTTAAGTAATTGGGACATCCATCCCAGCTGCTCTGTGTACCAGCAATGCTTCCTTGCTCGGTGTCCTTTCGACTCCCCTTTGACTCATCAATGTGCCTTCCTATTAAATACATCTTTCAGATGAGACGTTAAACCGAGGCCCCGTCTGCCCTCTCAGATGGACGTTAAAGATCCCACGACACTATTTAAAAGAAGAGCAGGGGAGTTCTCCCCGGTGTTCTGGCCAATATTTATCCCTCAACCAACACCTAAAAGCTGATTATCTGGTCATTATCACATTACCGTTTGTGCGAACTTGCTGTGTGAAAATTGACTGCCGCATTTCCTACATCACAACAGTGGCTACGCTTCAAAAAGTACTTTGTTGGCTGTTAAGCGCTTTGGGACGTCCTGAGGACGTGAATGGCGCTATATAAATGCAAGTCCTTCTTTCCTTGAGAGTATGACCTTGGCAATCAGATCAGGGTTTGCAAAGGAAAGCAGAATGACCTGCCGACCTCTGCCCCATTTTATTTAAAAATTTCTGAGAATGAAGAACCATAGAGAGGGACTGAGAGCAAACACTACCCATTGGGGTTAATAAATGACCCTCTCCTCACCACTTTGGGCTGGCTGAGGATTTCACCTTCCAGTTCTGCGGTCTGTTGCTGGGTCAGTGCGATTATCCAAGGTACGAGCATCTCCAGTGTAGTGAGAGTGCCCTGTATTTATCATGTTGATCCGCAGACATATTCATATAAAAATTATTACTTGTGTTGTCACATACATTTTATAAATGCATCATTTTAAACAAAGATTTTCTTGATAAGAGTACGGAATTAATCCTGTCACTAGTGCGATTGGGCTCTGAATCAACAGAAGGCCAAGACGTGATCTTGCCGCAGATAATGCATTACTCATTTATTTTATTTAATGCTGGGTTTACTTTTAGGCTTGTTGTGGTTTAATCTCATATCTGCAATAAGTTTTAATTCTCCAGCTGAGCCTATCTTGACCTCGACAAGTGAGTTGAAGAAGGAGATTGAAAGTCTGCATTACAGAGAGCACAGGCAGATTATCCTCCAGGGGACCATTGTTGCTGTTCGCTACGTCTGTCACGCAAGCTCAACTGGGAGGCTGGGAGTGGAGCAAGTGCAGGTATGAGAAGTTAATGTAGATCAGCTAGAGGAGTAGGGTTGTCTCAGGACTTTCTCTTTCTCCAGTTGTACCCAAGCAGCAATGTCTGTAACCGCTGTTGACAACCACGTCCTTCAAATCTGCAAACTGCCTCCTTTTTGTGTGGCCTGAGGTAATTTTCATGGTGTCACCAAGAGTGGTCTTGCCAGCAATTTAGTGCTGAACCGTTCACAAATCATGTTAGCTCTATCTGTAATATATTAAAAGTCTTCCCTATAGGGAGCACTTCCTGTCTATATTGACCCTACTTCCTGTGTCATACATTTGTTCAACATTTATAATGGTAATACCCTATGTCAACATTTTATAATGGTAATACCCGATGTCAACATTTTATAATGGTAATATCCTATGTCAACATTTTATAATGGTTAAATCCTATGTCAACATTTTATAATGGTTAAATCCTATGTCAACATTTTATAATGGTAATACCCTATGTCAACATTTTATAATGGTAATATCCTATGTCAACATTTTATAATGGTAATATCCTATGTCAACATTTTATAATGGTTAAATCCTATGTCAACATTTTATAATGGTTAAATCCTATGTCAACATTTTATAATGGAAATACCCTATGTCAACATTTTATAGTGGTAATACCCTATGTCAACATTTTATAATGGTAATATCCTATGTAAACCTTTGAAACGATAATGCCCTATGTCAACATTTTATAATGGTAATATCCTTTGTCAACATTTTATAATGGTAATACCCTATGTCACCAGTTACATGTCACACTGTAATTATGGGCTTCTCACCAGTAAGTGGCACTGTTGCATGAGTTGGCCATTTTATTTCTCACCCAATTTTCACCTGTTTTTTCCCCCCCAATTTTGAAGTGTTTCAACCCAATTTTCAAGTTATCCACCTGGGATCCCCTCTACCCATCCAACCCACTCGCAGCTGCCTGATTCTTATTTTGGACCTCGGGCCACAGCCTACCTGCTTCCTACACACCCTGTTTCCTTCCCTCGATAGTAGATGTTCTGGCTGGAGTCATGACGTTGGGGCCTACCGACCATTCGAAATCCCCCCTTCCCCCCACCTCGTTTGACATCCTTGTTAGTCGTGGTCAGACCTTGTGCTCTCACCACACTGTGACCCCATGACATCCTGAGGACATGATGAGGCGCTTGATTAATGCAAGTTCTTCTGCTTTTCTAAGCAAGCACATGTCCACCATTTAAAACTGAGATGAGGAGGAACTTCTTCACTCAGAGGGTTGTGAATCTTTGGAATTCTCTACCCCAGAGGGCTGTGGATGCTGAGTCGTTGAATGTATTCAAAGCTGAGATGGATAGATTTTTGGACTCTTAAGGGAATCAAGGGATATGGGGATCGGGCAGGAAAGTGGAGTCGAGGCCGAAGATCAGCCATGATCTGATTGAATGGCGGAGCAGGCTCGAGGGGCCATGTGGCCGACTTCTGTTCCTAATTCTTATGTCTTTCTGTTCTTACTCCATCCAGTGGCCATTGTGTGGAGCAGTTCTCCCAAACAATGACAGAGAAAGACTCATTTTGAGGCGATGAAGCATTGCTGCATACTTAATTTATGTGACATATTTAGCTGTGCTTTTAAAGATAAGACAGCCTGATTTGTTCCTGTGCAAGCGATGCCTATATTGACTTTAGTTCTATCGTGTGATTATCTGATAAAAGGGAAAAAAACAGCAAAAGCAATTTACATTTCTGTGTGCTTGCTTTGCTGAATGACATATGATTGAGAAATCTTTGGTGCCTTATAGTTTCATAAACAATCCTTCCAGACTTGTGACCACTGCGTCACTGCTACAAAGTAAATAACAAAAGGATGGAATGATAAAGTTCGGCCTAAAGGCGTTGGTTTAAACTGGTTTTGAAAAAAAAACTTAATCCTGAGAAGCTGCTCTGTCACGTGCCAGTACCACCCACAGATTTGAAAAGGTGAGCTGCCCGTCCTGGAAGATAAGTTGAGCTCCTGTTCCATCATGTTATGGTTCCTACAGATAAACAGAGGAATCCTAAGTCAGCAGCTGATTTCCCTCAGGCCTCACCGTGCTGTGTTTTCTATCTCTTTAAGTGGATGCCTCTGAGTCAGAAGGGCATGGGGTTCAAGTCTCACTCCAGAGACTTGCTCTCTCAGGTGGACATAAAAGATCCTGTGGCACTATTTTAAAGAAGAGCCGGGGAGTTCTCCCCGGTGTCCTGGCCAATAATTATCCCTCAACCAACATCACGTAAAATAAAAGCAGATTATCTGGTCATTATCACATTACTATTTGTTGGATCTTGCTGTGCGCAAATTGGCTGCCACGTTTCCTACATTACAACAGCGACTCCAGTTCAAAAGTACTTCATTGGCTGTAAAGTGCTTTGGGATGTCCTGAGGTCATGAAAGGCACTGTATAAATGCAAGTCTTTCTGTTGGATTGAGTTTTTCAGTGAATTGTGCATGGCCCATGGAAGGAGTGGGAGTGATTGGGGGAATGACCGTTTCTTGTGTTACCTTTTATTTGTTCCCTCCGCCTGTGTTCACCCAGAAAGGCTACGCACTACAGTTTGGTGAGATTGCTGTGTGGCTAGCGATTGGCTGTGATGGGGAGAGTTTCAAAGGATGGGGGAGCAGAAATTCTTCTTTATTCACAGTACATCTCCCAAAATACAGCGAAACTCAGCAGCTGCTCCCGAGCAATGGACCTTCAGCAGTGCATTAACCCACATTAGGGTTGCCAACTCTGGTTGGACATATTCCTGGAGTTTTCATCACGTGACCTCCAGCTCCACCCAGTCAAACAGCCATTTTTCACATCTCCAATATTTTTATAACCAGTCAACAAAAGTGTGTCAAAAAAATGTAAAAAAAACACACCATTTTTTTTTAACGCCCCTATGAATTTTCTGCTGAGTTGCTCATAGCAGTGTCCAGGAGATTTATCTTTCATTCTTGGGCAATACTGGAGGATTGGCAACCCTAACCCACATGATGCCTTCGAACAGGAATAATTTTATAAATATATTAGTAAAAAGTTATCTGTGGTGTTTTAGTGCCCCTTCTTCACTCTAATCTGTCTCCTTGTGGATCAGAAGATAATCTAACCTCGTGCATGTAATTGTGAATCTATAGCAATGGCGTGTTGCAGTGAACGTGGATTCGATAAGAAGGGTCAGTTCATATCGGACATTGAAAACATAAGAACATAAGAAGTGGGACTAGGAATAAGCCTTATGGCCTCTCGAGACCGCTCCACCGTTCAGTAAGATCATGGCTGATCTTCTACCTCAACTCCACTTTCCCTCCCCATCCCCATTTCCCCTGTTTCCCTTAGTGTCCAAAAATCTATCGACCTCAGTCTTGAATATACTCAACGACTGAGCGTCCACAGCCCTCTGGGGTAGAGAATTCCAAAGATTCACAACCCGCCGAGTGAAGAAATTTTTCCTCATTTCGGTCCTAAATGGCCGATCCCTTATCTTGAGACTATGACCCCTAGGTCTAGACTCTTCAGCCAGAGGAAACAGCCTCTCAGCATCTATCCTGTCAAGCCCTCTAAGAATTTTAGACGTTTCAATGAGATCACCTCTCATTCTTCTAATCTTCAGAGAATGTCGGCCCATTTTACTCAATCTCTCCTCATAGGACCTCTCATCCCAGAAATCAATTTAGTGAACCTTTGTTGCATCCCCTATAAGGCAAGTATATCCTTCCTTAGGTAAGGAGTCCAAAACTGTACACAGTACTCCAGGTGTGGTCTCATCAGAGCCTTATATAATTGCAGCAAGACTTACTTACTATTGTACTCCAACCCCCTTGCAATAAAGGCTAACATACAATTTGCCTTCCTAATTGCTTGCTGTACCTGCATGTTAACTTTCTGTGATTCGTGTACAAGGACATCCAAATCCCCCTGAATACCAAACTTTCTTAGTCTCTCACCTTTTAAAAAATATTCTGCTTTTCTATTCTTCCTACCAAAGTGGATAATTTCACATTTTCCCACAAGAGCCAAAGATGAAGGCTTTTAAATGTGCCGTGTGTTTTATTTCCCTTGTTTTGTTCATTCTCTTGAGTTAGAAACACATCGTTCTTAAAAATGTTTGCTCGGATGTGCAGTCAGACGAATAACCTCAAATTCAAATTGATCTTCGTCACGAACAGGGGGCTCGAGACAGACAGGATCTGTCCCTGCAGAAAGACAAAGCTTTTTCAGTCTCATCTTCAGCACCAGTCAGACCTGAGGAACACCTGGAAACAAACACCAGTTCGAGCCACTCAACAGGGGAGCTTCAGGCTGTGCCAGTGAAGAGCCAGCGGAGGCAATCATCTCCAGTGCTGAAACACTATGTGTTAAGGTATTGTACCGGGGCAAAGCGGCCTGTTCAGGGCGAGTGGTGTGTTCAGGATTCAGGATGTGCCAGAGGAAGTAGTGAAGTGAGCTCGAGCACTCCCGTCTTGAGCGTATGAGCTCGAGTTTCCCTCGCATGACAGGACAGACTCTCCTTCCTCTGACAGCTATAAGGATCCAAACTAAACTGAATTGTGGGCAGCCTTAATTAACTATCCCGTGAGGCAAGTACAAGCACAGGTTGATGTCAACCTGCTGTGTAAGGCACATAGTTGGGAAAGTAGAGAGAGCTTTACCCTGCATCTAGCCCATGGTGTAACGCTAACATTGGGTTGACCAGCTGCCCTGCCTTGACATCCCTCATTTGATGAGAACAAAATGAATTGCTCTCTGCGACTCTTTTACACATGTGAAAGAGGAATAAACAAATAGGGACGACCTGCTTTTTTTTTAAAAAAAGGAGCCATTTATGCATCATCACAATGACTTCTTCTGAAGGTAGGACTTCCTCTTTCTTTAAGTTAATTTCTTTTCTTTGCCAGCTGGGACTTGCTGAGGTAGATTTTCGACTTGCCGCTAGGGTTGCCAACTCTCCACGATTGCCCTGGAGCCTCTGGCAATTAACGAATAATCTCCCGGACACGAGCAACCCAGGGAAGAAAGTCATAGGGACATTAAAAAGAATTGCGTTTTTTTAAATTTTCTTTGAGTGCTTTTGTTTATTAGTTATAAAAATATTGGAGGTGGGGGGAAAAGGCTGTTTGACCAGGCGGGGCGGTTGGAGGCTGGAAGTCGTGTGTTGAAACCTCCAGGAATACGCCCAGTCAGGTTGGGCAACCCTAGATGGCGCCCAGGCTTAAAACTTTTTTTTTTATTCGTTCATGGGATGTGGGCGTCGCTGGCGAGACCAGCATTTATTGCCCATCCCTAATTGCCCTTGAGAAGGTGAGCCGCCTTCTTGAACCGCTGCAGTCCGTGTGGTGAAGGTTCTCCCACAGTGCTGTTAGGAAGGGAGTTCCAGGATTTTGACCCAGCGACGATGAAGGAACGGCGATATATTTCCAAGTCAGGATGGTGCGTGACTTGGAGGGGAACGTGCAGGTGGTGTTGTTCCCATGTACCTGCTGCTCTTGTCCTTCTAGGTGGTAGAGGTCGCAGGTTTGGGAGGTGCTGTCGAAGAAGCCTTGGCGAGTTGCTGCAGTGCATCCTGTGGATGGTGCACACTGCAGCCACAATGCGCCGGTGGTGAAGGGAGTGAACATTTAGGGTGGTGGATGGGGTGCCAAACAAGCAGGCTGCTTTGCCCTGGATGGTGTCGAGCTTCTTGAGTGTTGTTGGAGCTGCACTCATCCAGGCAAGTGGAGAGTATTCCATCACACTCCTGGCTTGTGCCATGTAGATGGTGGAAAGGCTTTGTGGAGTCAGGAGGTGAGTCACTCGCCGCAGAATACCCAGCCTCTGACCTGCTCTTGTAGCCACAGTATTTATGTGGCTGGTCCAGTTAAGTTTCTGGTCAATGGTGACCCCCAGGATGTTGATGGTGGAGGATTCAGCGATGGTAATGCCGTTGAATGTCAAGGGGAGGTAGTTAGATTCTCTCTTGTTGGAGATGGTCATTGCCTGGCACTTGTTGCGGATCAGCTGCCCATTATAGAAACGTCCAGAAACCTCCTCAGTTGATTTCAATGGAAGTTAAATTTGGGCGATTTCTACAATAGGCATTTGATCCCCAGCTTTATGCCCTGGTGGCAAGTTGAAAGCCTGCCCCCACGCTATGCATCATTGTTGGATGAGGGGGCTCCCAGGAGCCCTGAAGGCCTCTGCCACACCAGAACATTCCAGGGTGACTCTCCATTTGCATCTTCCACCCCCATGCCTGTCCTCGTCTCAGTGCTTCCTTGTAAAATAAAAAAAAGAGAAAGACTTGCATTTATATAGCACCTTTCATGACCTCAAGATGTCCCAAAGCGCTTTACAGCCAATGGAAGTACTTTTGAAACGTAGTCACTGTTGTAATGTAGGAAATGCGGCAGCTAATTTGCGCACAGCAAGGTCCCATAAACAGCAATGTGATAATGACCAAATAATGTATTTTAGCGATGTGGGTTGAGGGATAAATAATGACCAGGACACCGGGGAAAACTCCCTGCTCGTCTTAGAATAGTGCCATGGGATCTATTAGGTCCACCTGAGAGGGCAGACGGGGCCTCCGACAGTGCAGCACTCCCTCAGTACTGGACTGGGAATATCTGCTTATATTATGTGCCGAAGTCTCTGGAGTGGGTCTTGAACCCACGACCTTCTAACTCAGAGGCAAGAGTGCTACCCACTGAGTCACGGCTGTATTATCATGTTAGTCTTATGGGCCATGTTTTGGTTATGTTTTTCATGTGATTCCAAACTGATTGTAATTGACTGTACCAAATACTTTAAGATGCTGAAGTAAAGAGAAAAATAAACAAAATCTGATTAAGTTGCAGATTGTCAGTAAAAGGTTGTGATTTTTAGTCTAAGAAACAAAGTTCAGAGGATATCTGCTACTTCCTGTACCAGTATTATGAAACTGGCAGCAATAACGACTGTGGAATCAAATGCCTATCACTTCTATGTTTTTCAGACATAGATATCCTTTGAGGGATTTACAAAAGACTTACTATAGCAAATGTGCAGCGCGCAAACCGCTCAGGTATGTTTATACATTATCGCCAATGATGGCTTGAATTCCCTCCAGTTTAATGCACATGACTACTTTTGGGGGCCTTCACACAAATGTCCTTTTTTGTCATCCGTTGAATCAAGGGAGAAGTTACTGGATCCATCGAAGGGATTACTGAAGAATAAGAATAAGAACAGACAGAGGGCCCCGTCACTGAAGAGGTTTGTGGGACTGCTAACATCATAATCAGAAGCCAACTTAATGGTGCCTGCACTTCAAAGGCACTCGTTGCACGTGAAGTGCCGAGAGATTGTAATGATGTTACTTTCTCTCTGCGCAAGCCCTTTCTTTCATAAGAAGATGGGAACAGGAGGAGGCCCTTCAGCCCCTCGAGCCTGTTCCGCCATTCAATTAGACCATGGCTGACCTGTCGTTGGCCAAAGCAGATTCAGTATTTAAGAACATAAGAAATAGGAGCAGGAGTAGGCCAATCGGCCCCTCGAGCCTGCTCCGCCATTCAATAAGATCATGGCTGATCTGATCCCAACCACAAATCTAAAGAACACAAGAAGCAGGAGCAGGACCCGGCCACTCAGCCCCTGGGCCCGCTCCGCCACCCACAGTGCCTTGACCGATCCGAACTCAGCTTCATGTCCAATTTCCTGCCCGCTCCCCGTAACCCCTAATTCCCTTTACTTCTAGGAAACTGTCGATTTCTGTTTTAAATTTATTTAATGATGTAGCTTCCACAGCTTCCTGGGGCAGCAAATTCCACAGACCTACTACCCTCTGAGTGAAGAAGTTTCTCATCATCTCAGTTTTGAAAGAGCAGCCCCTTATTCTAAGATTATGCCCCCTAGTTCTAGTTTCACCCATCCTCGGGAACATCCTTACCGCATCCACCCGATCAAGCCCCTTCACAATCTTATATGTTTCACACTCAGGATGTGGGCAACATTGGCAAGGCCGGCATTTACTGCCTACCCCTAGTTTCCCTGAGAAGGTGGCGGTGAGCTTTCTTTTATGTAGCGATCTTTTGTACAACTGGGTGGCTTGCTGGGCTGTTTTGGAGTCAGCCACATGGAGCACGTGTAAAGTCACTTGTCGGCCAGACAAAGAAAGAGGTGGCAAGTTCCCTTCCCTGAAGGATATTAATGATCTAGCTGGGTTTTTATGACAATCCTAATTTTTCCAGTGCCAGCCCGCACATTATCAGATTTATTGCGTTGAATTTCACACCTTACCATGATGAGATTTGAATTCACAATCCCGAGGTTGCTCGTCCAGTCGTATACAATCCAGCGAGAGGCCACGTAAAAGAATTTGACGTGTCTGTATTCTTGATCTGGCAGCAAATGCCCAATCTTCCCCATCAGGCTGTAAACTGCTGACATCCTGAGTAAAGAAAGAAAGAACTCGCCTTTACATTCTCAACCTCAGGACGTCCCAAAGCACTTCACAACCAATGAAGTACGTTTGAAGTGTAGTCACTGTTGTAATGTAGGGAAACGCAGCAGCCATATTCTGCACAGCAAGGTCCCACAATCAGTAATGAGATAAATGACCAGATAATCTGTTTTAGTGATGTTGGTTGAGAGAGAAATATTGGCCAGGACACCGGGGAGAACGCCCCTGCTGTTCTTCAAATTGTGCCATGGGATCTTTTACATCCACCTGAAAGGACAGACGGGACCTCAGTTTAACGTCTCATCTGGAAGAAAGCACCTCCGACAGTGCAACACTCCCTCAGCACTGCACTGAAACCAGAACTGAGACCTTATACCTATCAGGAAAGATTGAACAGGCTGGGGCTTTTGTCTCTAGAAAAGAGAAGGCTGAGAGGTGACCTGATCGAGGTCTTTACAATAAGGAACGGGTTTGATAGGGTAGATGTAGAGAAGATGTTTCCATTTGTGTGTGGAGTTCCAAACTAGGGGACATAAATATAAGATAGTCACTAATAAATCCAATAAGTAATTCAGGAGAAACCTCTTTACCGAGAGAGTGGTTAGAATGTGAAACTTGTGACCACAAGGAGTAACTGAGGCAAATAGCATATTTGCATTTAAGGGGAAGCTAGATAAGTACATAAGGGAGAAAGGAATAAAAGGATATGCTGATAGGGTGAGATGAAATAGGAAGGGAGAAGGCTCATGTGGAGCGTAAACACTGGCATAATCCCGTTGGGCCGAATGGCCTGTTTCTTTGCTGTAAATTCTATGTAATTCCACACAATTGCTGGCAAGGTGTAACGCAGAACTGCCACCTAAAGTCAGAAAGCTAGCAAGTCAGTTGATGTCCACCTTGCCCTGGTTGGTAAACCAGCACCTCAGTCTTTACTGTGACCAATGCAGTGCCCTGAACAGTCATGCATTTGCTCTCACCATGTGAAAGGAGGTGCAAAATTGACCCTGCTCGTACATTTTCTAAAAATTAATTCTCAAGATGTGGGCGTTGCTGGCAAGGACAGTATTTATTGCCTGATGAATAGTTTGAATCAGAGGGCAGTTAAGAGTCAACCACATTGGTGTGGGACTGGAGTCACATATGGGTAAGGACAGCAGGCTTCCTTCCCTAAAGGGGATTAGCAAACCAGTTGGGCTTTTACGACAATCTGACAGCTTCATCGTCACTTTTACTGATACCAGCTTTTTTATTTCCAGAAGTATTAAACCAAATTCAAATTTTTACATTGCCATGGTGGGATTTGAACTTATGTTCTCTGAATTATTAGTCCAGGCCTACTGGCTTACTAGTCCAGTAACGTAACCACTACACCACCGCACCTATACGGGACCGATTGTTATCCTAATACTGGGTATCCGTTTGCATTGATGAGCGCAAAAGGCACAGGAACTGGATCTAAAAGGCATAAATGTAAAAAGATATAAAGTTGATTAACTTGACCTGTTTGCTGGGCCAGAGAAAGTGAAGGCAAAATTGACAAGACTAAAATTGGAAGAATTCTCTTGCCACAAACTGTCAGGCATCTGGACCAGACTCCCATCAGAGACAATACTCTGCTGATTAATTGAGCATATAATCCAGGCTGACACCCAGCATAGTACTGAGGGAGTACGGTGTTATTGGAGGTGGCTTCGTTCACAGGAGACGTTCAACTGAGGCCCTCAGCTGCCTGTTCCATTAGTTCAGGGGGATGTTAAAAATCCCACAGTACTATTTGAAGAAGAGCCAACATTCTTCTTCAAGCAACATCACCAAAAATAAATTAACTGGTCTCATTGGGATCATGCTATTTGCACAATGGCTGCCGCGTTTGCCTACAGATCAATGACTGAACTCAAAGTAATTGAATGTATAGGAGATGTTTCTAAGAGTTGTGATGCGCTGCTCTACATTCCCCAATGTGGAGGAGATCTAGAAAAAGTAAAAGCTGACGCATTACTTTCAGATAAGCCAGGGCAGCATAACAAAAGGCCAGAGGTTCAGACAAATCTTAGAAAGACTTCAGGTGATAACAGCTGGACAGGGCTGTCGGGAAGTGTGGCTGAGGCAGGACACGGGACTCATAAGGAAACAGTGAGACGCTGTCATCGGAAGACAGTAGCACTGGTTCTCTGGAAGGATGAGATCAAAGGGGCTCAAGGGCCACTTTCATCTGAACCGATCCTGAGAAGACCATTTGTGGAGCACAACCCTTCAGCATTGAACAATGCCGATTCTAATCTTGGTTGGAGTTCCTCTTCAATTGTCTTTTGAAGGCAGGGAGAAATTTAGCAGTGTTTGTTTCATGGTAGTTTTAACTGGCTGTTTTCTCCATCAACATATCAAACAAGTTCGAACAGTTTATGACCCTTTAACTTACGCACGGTCTGATTATCCAACCAGTCTCGACTTGTCTGTACTGTCCTATAGCTGGTCTCCAAGTATAGTTTCTTTCCTTCTCACCATTTTCATGTTACATGTACAGTAAATGGGGTTGTGACTGTGGTTGAATACAAAGTCATAGTTGTGTACTTCTGGATAAAGTTATCTTTAAGGTGCTTTGGCTCAGTGGGTAGCACACTCACCTTTAAGTCAGAAGGCCATGGGTTTAAGCCCCACTCCAAAGACTTAAGCACGTAATGTAGACGAACCTTCGAGTGTAGTGCTGCACCGTTGAGGTGCCATCCTTCGGATGAGTCGTTAAATTGAGGCCCCGTCTGCCCTCTCGGATGGACGTAGAAGAAGAGCAGGGGAGTTCTCCCAGTGTCCTGGCCGACATTCAGCCCTCAACCAACATGACTTTAAAAAAAAAACAGATTATCAGGTCATTTATCTCATTGCTGTTTGTCGGACCTTGCTGTGTGCAAGTTGGCTGCCACATTTGCCTACAGTATGAGAGTGACTACACTTGTAAAGTATATCAGTGGCTGCGAAGTACTTTGGGACGTCCTGAGGATGTGAGAGATGCTGTACAAGTGTTTGTGCCATCGGTTTCCTGTAGCATGAGCATTGACCAGCCACTTTCAAGCCGAATTTAAAGCTGCCGGGACTGTCTCAGCAGAAGATCCACTGAAGGCAGGCCTTCCTGGCAACCGCTCTTACCGAGTCCTCCCAGTTTAACATTAGACTTGACATTGGCTGCATGAGACCCTTGCTTCAGGAACCTGGTGGTACCAGCTCATACCTTCCACAATAGAAAATTAGATGATATTTGCTAACGCTTTGCATTTCTCCATTTCAAGCAGCCAGCACTCAAGTGTCGGTTAGGTCGTCTTGTTAATCATAAATGAGATATTATAAAATCAAAAGCAAGTGGAAAAAAGGTTCTGTTGCAATCCTGTTGATCAGATATAGTAAAAGATTCTCGCATTTTTACGTGCTTGGTTACAACAGGTGAGACACTCAGGATGAGATTCAGTGGAATGAATGGCCCAGTCCGACAACACCTCGATTTTAAAATTCTCATCCTTGCTCTCAAATCCCTCCAAGGCCTCGCCCCTCCCTATCTCTGTAACCCCCTCCGAGATCTCTGCGCTCCTCCAATTCTGGCGTCTTGCGTATCGCCGATTTTCATCACTCCACCATTGGCTGCCGTGCCTTCAGCTGCCAAGGTCCTAAACTCTGCAATTCCCTCCCTAAGTCTCTTTACCTCTTTCTTCTTTAAGATGCTCCTTTAAAACCGACCTCTTTGACCAAGCTTTTGGTCACCTAATGTCTTTTTATGTGGCTCGGTGTCAAATTTTGTTTGCTAATCGCTCCTGTGAAGCACCTTGGGGCGTTTTACTACATTAAAGGAACTATATAAATACAAATTGTTGTTGTTATTGTCCCAGCTTCTTCTAATGTTCTTGAAAGGTAGATTGATGCTGAAGAGAAGCAAATGGCCATAATCCTCATGAAATGATCACTAGTACGAGTACGGTAGTCTCGTGGCTTTGGTACCTGACCAGCAGCCCAGAGATCAAGTCCAAATCCAACTATGTGATTGAAATAAAAACAGAAAATGCTGGAAGCACTCAGCAAGTCAGGCAGCATCTGTGGAGAAAGAAAAACAGAGTTAACGTTTCAAGTTGGGGACCTTTCATCAGGTCATCGACCTGAAACGTTAACTCTGTTTCTCTCTCCACAGATGCTGCCTGACCTGTTGAGTGGTTCCAGCATTTTCTGTTCTTATTTCAGATTTCCAGCTCCCGCAGTATTTTGCTTTTATTTTATGTGATTGACTCCTAATACCCTCAGGACAACCAGACGTGAGCAATAAATACTGCACTTGTCGGTGTCACTTACACCTCGAGAACTATTAAAAAAGAATTGGTAAACAGAACATTAAAGCCTTTGGCTAATAATTCCCTGCCCTTCTTTACCAAGCAACTTGATTTCTTGCCCACAAGACTTGTAATGTGTACTGTATGCATGGATTACGTATTTGCTTTATTTTTATCTGGTGAGCTTTGCAGTGTTTTACTATCAATACTTTCCCAGTGCATTGTAAAAGAGAACCACTCCTTATATATCTGAAACTCCAGCATTGGTGAGTCACGATTTCTGGAGGAACTGACTCTCCTCCAAAGGCACTTGAGTCTCATTTTTGTTGCCAGTGCCTTACGTGGAATTTTTTTTTTCCAGCAGCCATTTATTTCTTGTTCAGGCAGCTGCGGCAACGTTCTGGGCTCTGGGGAGATCAACATGTTCCGATGGCTACAAAAACTGGGATCGTTTCATTGCGTGAAGTCCCACCGCAAATCAGGATGGCCCCTTTGCTCCGGCTGACTTGGATTTCTGAAACAAGTGCGAAGTGGATCAGTTGAGAATAATCGCCGACATATCGGCACAGAATCTTACAGCACAGAAGCTGGCCTTTCGGCCCATTGTGCCTATGCCAGCTCTTTGAAAGAGCAATCCAATTAGTCCCATTCCCTTGCTCTTCCCCATAGCCCTGCAAATTTTTCCCCTTCAAGTATATGTCCAATTTTGAACATTACTATTGAATCTGCTTCCACCACCCTTTCAGGCGGTGCATTCCAGATCGTAACAACTCGCTGCGTATAAAAAATATCTTTCCTCATCCCTCCCCGCTGGCTCTTTAGAACTCCCATAGCAGGGCGTGGACAATTGGGAGTTTGGAGCAAGGATATTGGCACACCCTAAACGATATTCTGTCCATTAACTTCAATTCCACCATTACAGTTAAGCCGGCTGTGCAAATTCCCAATATGTGCTCTCATCACACTACTCTCTGTGCCAGAAACACTCATTAGTAAAACCTACATGCTCTAAATCAGCTACATCATTAAATAAATTTAAAACAGAAATAGACAGTTTCCTAGAAGTAAAGGGAATTAGGGGTTACGGGGAGCGGGCAGGAAATTGGACATGAATTTAAATTTGAGGTTAGGATCAGATCAGCCATGATCTTATTGAATGGCGGAGCAGGCTCGAGGGGCCGATTGGCCTACTCCTGCTCCTATTTCTTATGTACTTATGTTAAATTCACCAATAATGGATACAAATTACTCATCCTGAAACAACACTGAAAACTTTAAACACTGAAGAGAACATCCTGGCTTGTGGATGTCCAAAGGGACTTTGGGGTTCAGGTACATAGATCATTGAAGTGTCATGAACAGGTGCAGAAAATAATCAAGAAGGCAAATGGAATGTTGGCCTTTATATCTAGAGGACTAGAGTACAAGGGGGCAGAAGTTATGCTGCAGCTGTACAAAACCCTGGTTAGACCACACCTGGAGTACTGTGAGCAGTTCTGGGCACCGCACCTTCGGAAGGACATATTGGCCTTGGAGGGGGTGCAGCGTAGGTTTACTAGAATGATACCCGGACTTCAAGGGTTAAGTTACGAGGAGAGATTACACAAATTGGGGTTGTATTCTCTGGAGTTTCGAAGGTTAGGGGGTGATCTGATCGAAGTTTATAAGATATTAAGGGGAACAGATAAGGTGGATAGAGAGAAACTATTTCCGCTGGTTGGGGATTTTAGGAGTAGGGGGCACAGTCTAAAAATTAGAGCCAGACCTTTCAGGAGCGAGATTAGAAAACATTTCTACACACAAAGGGTTGTAGAAGTTTGGAACTGTCTTCCGCAAACGGCAATTGATACTAGCTCAATTGCTAAATTTAAATCTGAGATAGATAGCTTTTTGGCAACCAAAGGTATTAAGGGATATGGGCCAAAGGCAGGTATATGGAGTTAGATCACAGATCAGCCATGATCTTATCAAATGGCGGAGCAGGCATGAGGGGCTGAATGGCCTACTCCTGTTCCTATGTTTATAAATAGAAGCGTGGAGTACAAAAGCAAGGAAGTCATGATGAACCTTTATAAAACACAAGTTCGGCCACAACTGGAGTATTGCGTCCAGTTCTGGGCACCGCACTTTAGGAAAGATGTGAAGGCCTTAGAAAGGTTGCAGAAGAGATTTACTAGAACGATTCCATGATGAAGGACTTTAGTTACATAGATAGACTGGAGAAGCTGGGGTTGTTCTTCCTGGAACAGAGAAGGTTGAGCAGAGATTTGATAGAAGTATTCAAAATCATGAAGGATCTAGACAGAGTAGGTAGAGAGAAACTGTTCCCATTGGCGGAAGGGTCAAGAACCAGAGGACGTAGATTTAAGGTGATTGTCAAAAGAATCAAAGGTGACATGAGGAAAATCTTTTTTACTCAGTGGTTAGGATCTGGCATGCACTGTCAGGGGTGGTGGAGGCAGATTCAATCGTGGCTTTCAAAAGGGAACTGGATAAGTACTTGAAAGGAAAAAAATTGCAGGGTTACGGGGAAAGGGCGGGGAAGTGGGCTTTTCAGATATTTTCTTTCATTGGTCACTGTTTCAAAACCATTACTCAAATACTGTATTTTTTTAAAAATCTCAGCTTTGTTGTATTAGAATCATACAGCACAGAGCGAGGCCATTCGGCTGGCTCTTTGAAAGAACGATCCATATACAGGTACAGTTGCCAGCTCACTATTAGCAAATGGAATAAATGGTCTGGTAAAAGAATGTGCTTTATAATGCTTGATGGAAATCTGATTAAAATGCTCTCATTATGTTTAAATGACAAATTAATGTTTGGTTGTAAAACTTCACCGATGAGGTCACGGGCTGGTGTTTAGTCATCTCTCAATCATCCACCCCAACACAGAATTTGCATTTTCATTCTGCCTCCATATGTTCTGATACAATTTCTTCAATGTAAAACAGTAGGTAACTAGTTTACCACCACCCTGAACTGCTAGAACCTTAGCGTGGGGAACCAAGTGATGTCCTAACCGGAAAGGGACAATACAAGAACTGCAACAAAAATATGGTTATCAAAAAAAAGGACTTCTATTTATATAGCAATCTTATCATGTCCCTCCAAAATTGCCCAAAACGTTTCACATACGACAGATTACTTTTAAGGTGCAGCGACAGTTATGTGGCCAAATGTGGCAGCCATTTTGCACAAAGCAAGATCCGAAAAACAACAATGAAATGAAAAGCCAGTTAATCTGTTAGTTGAAAGAGGAAAGTTGGCCAGGACAACTCCTTGTTCTTTAAATTGTGCTCTGAAATCTTCAGTGTCCACTTGAACAAGTGGACGGGGCCTCCGCCTGATCTCATCCAAAGGACAGCCCCTCCAATGCTCCACTCCCTCGGCATTGCACTGAGAAACCAGCCTAGATTATGTGCTGAAGTGGGAATTGAACCCATGATCTGACTCAGAGGCGAGAGTGCTGCCAATTGAGGCAACCTGCTGCATTCAGGTTGTCTGATGAATACAGATTTTAAATAAAGAATGGACTTACATTTATATAGCATCTTTCACGATTTCAGGACATCTCAAAGTGCTTCACAGACAATAAAGTAATTTTTTAAAAATGCAGTCACAGTTGTAATGTAGGCAAATGTGACTGCCAGTTTGTGCACAGCAAGGTAATAAGTGGTGTTGGTTGAGGGATAAATATGGGCCAGGATACCAGAGCAAACTCCCCTGCTCTTCTTCCAATAGTGCCATGGAATCTGTTACATCCATCTGTAAGGGCAGACAAGGTCTTGGTTTAATATCTCATCTGAAAAATGGCCGCACTGACAGTGCAGCACCCCCTCGGTGTCAGCCTGGATTGCATGTCCAGGTCTCTGAAGTGGAGCTTGAACCCATGGACTTCGGATTCAAAGTCATATGTGCTACCATTGAGTCAAGGCTGACGCCGAAAGGTAGGGTGATAATGATTTGTATCTTTGTGACTCAATTTTCCTGCAGTGCTTTAATTTTGAATGATGTTCTGTTTGACAGACCAGCAACTTCACAGGTGTCTGAGCAGGATGTTGATGTCACAGTGAGCGGCAAAGGATTCCCCCGTGGTGCAGAAAAGCTTGTGCCAGCTGATGAAGGTATAGAATTATCGTCTTGAACCACTCCAAACAAAACGAAAACATTCTTTTCTTTAAAGAAGCCATGCAGCTTCATTGACATTCAGGATACTTGGATTGGATTGGATTTGTAGTTTGTGCCTTTTACTCATGGGGGTAATTTTGGCTTTGGGCGTCAGTGTAAAACAGGCAGCATCTGGTCACCCGTCCGTCATACATCTCCCCCGATTTTCGTTTCCGTTGACTTCAATCAAAAATCGGGAGTGATGTGTAACGGGAGGCTGATCTGATATTGGCCGCTTCACACTGTGATAACTCCGAGATCAGAGTTACCCTCCCTCCCCATTAACTGCAGCTGTCTCGCCAGGCAGAAGGTCTCACTTTGCTAAACAAAATGAAAACTGAAGAATACAGTGGCTGGAGCTGTCTAAGTTGGGCAGTTGGTTTTCTTTTCTGCTGAGGGCAAAGCTCTTGCACTCTATAAATAAAATGGACCTTTGCTGCTATTGCAGCAGAGTCTGTTACTTTTTCAATGGTTTTAGCAGGAAACAGTAGAATGTGTTGATAATGTTGTTTCCCTACAGTCTGGGGGAAGGGAAGATAGCTGCTCTGTGGACTTGAAACACTAACTAAAGAATGTCCAACGTGTGGGAAAAGTTCTGGTAGATGGAGAGAGTGGCCGGGATCTCTGCTTAGGCCGCTGACTCGCGAGTGATGGTGGCTGTCTTCTGGTAGCTCACTTCCTCATTTCTCTTCCCTATTCTGTTGCTATTTATTCCATATCTCTGCTCCAGCCCTTGCTCTGCTGCTTTGATCTCATTTGTGTTACCTCCCCCTGATCAGATATATAAGTTTCTAGTTCAAGGGCGTCTCGCTAAAAATTTTTTTAACCTAAAAATTCCTTTTTCGTTAAGACATTAACTGTGCCCTCTTAGTAACATGCAGTAGGAACTGACCAGACTTAATCCACATGCTCTGGGCCTGCCACAGAAACTGACCTTGAGGTGGTGCAGAGTTCTAAGAATCCAGGCCATAACTAGGGGAAGGCACTTTTATTGCTGATCCTACCCAGGCTCAGACAGATTATGGTCAAGTGGCTATTCATTTGCCAGCCACTGGGGAATGGAGGAGGTGCGAGCTGGGGCTTGGGGTGTGGATCCCCTATCAGTACATGGCTAGGGGGGGGTGTCTGTACCCCTGGGGTCTACCCGCCTTTCTTCCTCCACATTCCCTGGTCACGAGAGCCACCTTCTTCTTTGCCAGATTTTCCACGCTTCCCTCCCCCTCTGCTATTCTGCTGTAACCATTTACACCTCCTCTGGACCCATCTTTCGTTTCTATACTCGTCTCATTATCACACCCTTTTGCCTTGCACCTTTGTCACTTTTCTCATTTAATCACTCCTGCCCTCCACCCTATCACCGACCTTCCCTTTTTTTCTTTCCCTGTCACCCTTTTCCCCGGCTCTGTATTTGCTTAAAAGCCGTTCGTCTCCAACATCTTCCAGTTCTGACAAACGGTCGACGATCTGAAACATTAGCTCTGTTTCTCTCTCTGCAGGTGTTGCCCTGACCTGCTGACGGTTGCCAGCATTTTCTGTTTCAATTTAATTTACCAGCGTTGCCTCCAGTAATTTACTGGTTGCAGCTACTCTTCCGCTGAATTTTCACTGTAAATTAAACTGGGCATTTTGGGGTTAACATGGAAGATTGCAGCGACTTGTGCACAGGGTGACTCTTGTGTTTCCAGCAGTTTTATTGCAGCACTTTGCACATAGTAAAAAGTTGATTCTGTAATTTTACACGGTGTTTGACTTTCCCAAAGACTCTTCGTATCAAACGTTTTTCTAATACTCGATTAACCCATTAAGTACAAACCCTGGGAAAATTAAGTTTGATTTAATGTTTTAATACTTTTGGTTTCTCTGCCATTTCTTTTGCTCTTCTCGCACATTTTCTTCCTTCCTGGGGGCGTGGACACACTTGCTGGGGTTTCGTTCCACCCTCCTGTATCTCGGTAAAAAAGAAAGAACTTGCATTTCTATCGCGCCCTTCACGATCCCAGGACGTCCCAAAGCACTTTACAGCCAATGACGTACCTTATGAAGTGTAGTCAGTGTTGTAATGCAGAAACCTGGCAGCCAATTTGCACACAAGATCCCACAAACAGCAATGTGATAGTGACCAGATAATTTGTTTAAGGTGTTGGTTGAGGGATAAATATTGGCCAGGATACCAGGGAGAACTCCCCTGCTCATAGTGCCATGAGATGCTTTGCGTCCACTAGTATTCTGACCAATATTTATCCCTCAATCTACATCACTAAAAAAAGGATTGTCTGATCATTTACCTCATTGCTGTTTGTGGGACCTTGCTGTGCGCAAATTGGCTGCCATGTTTCCTACATTACAACAGTAACTACACTTCAAAGTACTTAATTGGCTGTAAAGCTCTTTGGGACGTCGTGAAGGCGCAATAAAAATGTACGCCTTTCTTTATATAGGATAAAATCTAACTTGGTACAAAGTTATGAAGCGTGATCTGGGTTGAGCATCTTTCATCACAAGAATAAGGCTGCTCAGCTTAGTGATAACTGGGAAACTCACAGCTTAAATTTCAACCTTCACCTCTCACTCAGTCACTTATTCTTCAGAATTCTTTTGTTATGTTTTGCTTTGTTTTACTCTGTCTTGCGAGCACATGGGCTGCACGGCACAGATGAAAGGTCAATAAGTACAGCCAGAGAGACAAAACTTAATATCTTCACATGACACAGTGTACCTGCAGTATCACTGAATGTTTTTGGTGGCACATTATTGGGACTGTGGTCTGCATTGTGTTGCATCTTGATGTATCCTGGTAGTGAAATTAAAGAGGAAGATTAATCATATTTCCCATATATATGTAGGAACATTTTGAGGTGATTAAGTTGTGGTTCAAAATGAATGTCGCGTAAGTGAAAGGTTTGTTTTTGATTTATTTATTTACCGTTCCAGACGAACATGGAAGGTGTAAAGCAGAGCCAGCTGCTAATGGCACCTCCAGATATACGTGGAAAAGCACTACATGGCCAGAGATCAGAGAACATCTGTCAGAGCACTTACACTTTGGCCAGCTCCTTCCCGAGAGCATTCCACGGAAATTTGACTATAAGCATAGAGACTTCCTGATGCGGCAGTATAACCTGCAAGCCTCAGTGTACAGGCCGTGTACAGCCACCTCCAAGAAGGACCTTCAGAGCTTTGGCTCTGCATGTAACCATGGCTACTACAGTGTGACGATAGTTGGTACGTACAGGTACAAAGTAAAAAGAATGGGTTGTAAAGATCTGCCTGGACTGCATAACATACAGGTCTCAGGCTTGGCTCAGTTGGTAGCACTCTTGCCTTTGAGTCAGAAGATTGTGGGTTCAAGTTCCAGCCCACAATCCAGGCTGACACTCCAGTGCAGTACTGAGGGAGTGCTGCACTGTCGGAGGTGCTGTCTTTGGGTGGACCATTCAACCCGTCTTCCTTCTCAGATGGACGTACAATATCCCATGGCACCATTTCAAAGGAGATCAGGGGAATTCCCCCTAGTGTCCTGGCCAATATTTATCCCTCAACCAACACCTAAAAAACAGATAATGCAAGTCTTTCTTTTACACATTTTTCTTAAAAACCTATTTAATTATTTTTTATTTAAATGTTGCAATAATCTGGTTGCTGATGGTTTTGTTCACAATCTAAGTCTCCTCAATGAAGGGGAGATGACTATGCTGGTTGTTTTGTTGACATTACATTTATGAAATTGAGTGGAAATTGACAAATACATTTTTGGCAAATGCAGCTTTATTATCGCAGGAGGTAAAGTGGGGTTCGGCAACTTAGGTTTGTATCATATTCGTCACGTACAGAAAGGTGTTAAAAAAAAACCATTGAGAAGGAAATTAGTGGACACCCAAATGGGAGGGAAACTGGACAATGTTTGGGAGGGTGATGGACAACCGAAGAGAAGAGTTTTGGAGAGGTTTTTGGAAGCAGGTTGGTAGCACGCCAGAGGGAACTAGACAGGGAGGTCCAGAAAGAAGGGACATAGTGGCTGAAAGATCAGCCAACAGTGATGGCGCAGGGCATCAGGAATAACCCAGTATCCGAGGAGCAGAGGGTGCTTCCAGGGATGTAAGGCTGGAGATTGCTACGGTCAGGTGGGACAAGGCAGAGGTTTGAAAGCAAGGACAAGGATGTTGGTCAATTTAAAGGAGTATTGCACCTCAATTAAAGTAATGAAAACTCAAAGTGATTTAACAGACAGTTACTCAGTAACAAACGTGCAAACATGGTTAATGATACTTGATTCTTGATTCGTTAATAATGTTGGTAGTGCAGGTACCACCATTTCTATGTTTCGCCTCAGTGGGAGGACTCACCTCAAGCAGCCCAAATATTTGGACTGCCAATAGGAGGATCTCAGCTTAGATGCTGAGAGGTTGTTTCCCCTTGCTTGGAGAGTCTAGAACTAAAGGGCATAGTCTCAGGATAAGGGGTCGGCCATTTAAGACTGAAATGAGAAGGAATTTCTTCACTCAGGGTTGTGAATCTTTGGAATTCTCTACCCCAGAGGGCTGTGGATGCTGAGCCATTGAATAGGTTCAAGGCTGAAATAGATAGATTTTTGGACTCTAGGGGAATCAAGGGGTATGGGGATCGGGCAGGAAAGTGGAGTTGAGACCGAAGATCAGGCATGATCTAACTAAATGGTGGAGCAGGCTCAAGGGGCCTATTTCTTATGCTCGTGCTCCTATTTCTTATGCTCAGAGGCTGGGTTTATTTATACCAAGAATTAATTTTGTTTCATGTCATAGAAATTGTGACAAAATGTAGCTGAAGTTAGCAGGAAATTTCAGAGGAGCAAAATCTGGATGAGCATCCATTCTGCCTTCAGCCAGCAAAAATGTCAAGCCCCACATCTGGCAAGAGCTATTTATGCGTCAACCGTAGGATTACTGTCTCGAAAGCCGTGGAGGAAAATCAGGCACACTTTACATGGCACACATTTCTTTTCTCAATTTGTACAAAAAGCACAGAGGAAAAGCTGAGCTCATTGGGGGTCACAATCAAATGATGGCCCAGAAATGACTTTAAATGGGTTAACGCCTCCACTAATATACCAGAGAGAGGAATTTCAAGCGGGTTACACATTAATGCACAAGGATCTGACTGTAATTTCAGGGCCATTTTATTAAATCGCCAATTTTGCAGAAGGTTCTTTTGCTTATTCACTTTGTCTGATTGCGTTCCCAGCAACTTCTTGGATAGATGCAAGGTTTGTGGCAATGGACTGATATGTTGGGATATATCAGAAGGGTCGGTAAACAGAGGACACAGATTTATGGTAATTGGCAAAAGAACCAGAGGAGAGATGAGGAGAAACTTTTTTACGCAGCAAGTTGTAATGATCTGGAATGCACTGCCTGAAAGGATGGAGGATGGTGGAAGCAGATTCAGTAGTAACTTTCAAAAGGGAATTGGATAAATAATTGAAGGGGAAAAAATTTGCCGGGCTATGGGGAAAGAGCAGGTCTAATTGGGTAGCTCTTTCAAAGAGCCGGCACATGCACGATGGGCTGAATGACCTCCTTCTGTGCTGTATCAAAGGTCTTGCAGGCAGATTTTAAAGAGTTAGGAAAGAGATTAACAAGCAGAACCTCAAAAGTAATAATCTCCAGATTACTCCCAGTGTCACAAGCTAGCAAGTATAGAAATAGGAAGATAGAGCAGATGAATGCGTGGCTGGAGAGATGGTGCAGTAGGGAGGGCTTTAGATTCCTGGGGGATTGTGACCAGTTCTGGTGGAGGTGGGACCTGTACAAGCCGGACAGGTTGCACCTCAACAGGTTGCAGGTCCAATATCCTTGTGGGGAGGTTTGCTGGTGCTGTTGGGGAGGGTTTAAACTAGCTTGGCAGGGGTATGGGAACCTGAGTGTAGATGCAGATGGGACAGAATCACGACTGGAGATGGAAGGCAGAAAATTAGTTTGTAGGCAAATTTCTGAGAAGTGCAAAAACAATAGAGCAGTAATAGGGGATTTCACTACCCTAATATTAACTGGGATGCAAACAGTGTGAAGGGCATAGAGGGCACAAAATACTTAAATTGCATTCAGGAGAACTTTTTTTTAGCCAGTACATAGCAAGACCAACAAGAGATAGGGCTGGTCTAGATTTAGTTTTAGGAAATGAAGCTGGGCGGATGGATGGAGTATCAGTGGGAGAGCATGTTGGTGGTAGTGATCATAATTCAGTTAGTTTTAGCGTAGTTATGGAAAAGGACAAAGATAGAACAGGAGTTCTCATTTGGGGAAAGGCCAATTTTACTAAGCTGAAAAGTGATTTAGCAAAAATGGACTGGAAACAGCTACTTGAAGGTAAATCAATGTCAGAGGCGTTCAAGGGGGAGATTCAAGGGGTTCAGAGTAAACATGTTCCCACAAAGAAAAAGGATAGGACTGCCAATTCTAGAGCCCCCTGGATGTCAAGGAGCATACAGGGTAAGATAAGGCAGAAAAGGAAAGCTAATGTCAGACACCGAGAACTCAATACTGCAGAAAGCCTAGAGGAGTATAGAAAGTGCAGGGATGAAATTAAAAAGGAAATTAGGAAAGCAAAGAGAGGGCATGAAAAAATATTGGCAAGTAAAATCAAGGAAAACCCTAAGATGTTTTATAAATACATAAAGAGCAAGAGGAAAACTAAGGAAAAAGTAGGGCCTATTAGAGACCAAAAAGGTAACCTGTGTGTGGAGGCGGAAGATGTGGGTATGGTTCTTAACGAATACCTTGCGTCTGACTTCACAAAAGAGAGGGACGATGCAGACATTGTAGTTAAGGAGGAGGAGTGTGAAATATTGGATGGGATAAACATCGTGAGAGAGGAAGTATTAAGAGGATTAGCACCTTTGAAAGTAGATAAATCGCCAGGCCCAGATGAAATGTATCCCAGGCTGTTAAGAGAAGCAAGGGAGGAAATAGCGGAGGCTCTGACCATCATTTTCCAATCCTCACTGGATACATGCGTGGTGCCAGACGATTGTGGACTGCTAACATCGTACCGCTGTTTAAAAAGAGACCGAGGGATAGGCCGAGTAATTACAGGCCAGTCAGTCTAAAATTGGTAGTGGGCAAATTATTGGAATCAATTCTGAGGGATAGGATAAACCGTAACTTAGAAAGGCACGGAGTAATCAAGGACAGTCAGCGTGAATTTATTAAGGGAAGGTCGTGTCTGACTAACTTGATTGAATTTTTTGAGCAGGTAACAAGGAGGGTAGATGAGGGTAGTACATTTGATGTAGTCTACATGGATTTTAGCAAGGCTTTTGACAAGGTCCCACATGGCAGACTGGTCAAAAAAATACAAGCCCATGGGATCCAAGGGAAAGTGGCAAGTTGGATCCAAAATTAGCTCAGTGGCAGGAAGCAAAGGGTAATGGTCGACAGGTGTTTTTGTGACTGGAAGGATGTTTCCAGTGGGGTCCCTTGCTTTTTGTTGTATATATCAATGATTTGGACTTAAATGTAGGGGACATGATTAAGAAGTTTGCAGATGATACAAAAATTGGCCGTGTGGTTGATAGTGAGGAGGAAAGCTGTAGACTGCAGGAAGATATCAATGGACTGGTCAGGTGGGCAGATAAGTGGCAAATGGAATTCAATCCGGAGAAGTGTGAGGTAATGCATTTGGGGAGGGAAAACAAGGCAAGGGAATGCACAATAAATGGGAGGATACTGAGAGGTGTAGAGGAAGTGAGGGACCTTGGAGTGCATGTCCACAGATCCCTGAAGGTAGCAGGACAGGTAGGTAAGGTGGTTAAGAAGGCATATGGAATACTTTCCTTTATTAGCCGAGGCACAGAATATAAGAGCAGGGAGGTTATGCTGGAACTGTATAAAATACTGGTTAAGCCACAGCTTGAGTACTGCATACAGTTCTGGTCACCACATTACAGGAAAGATGCGATTGCACTAGAGAGGGTACAGAGGAGATTTACGAGGATGTTGCCAGGACTGGAGAATTTTAGCTATGAGGAAAGATTGGAAAGGCTGGGATTGTTTTCCTTGGAACAGAGGAGGCTGAGAGGTGATTTATTTGAGGTGTACAAAATTCTGAGGGTCCGAGATAGAGTGGATAGGAAGGACCTATTTCCCTTAGCAGAGAGGTCAATAACCAGGGGGCATAGATTTAAAGTGATTGGTGGAAGGATTAGAGGGGAGCTGAGGAAAAATTTTTTCACCCAGAGGGTGATGGGGGTCTGGAACTCACGGCCTGAAAGGCAGAAACCCTCAACTCATTTAAAAAGTACCTGAATATGCACCTGAAGTGCCGTAACCTACAAGGCTATGGACCAAGTGCTGGAAAGTGGGATTAGGCTGGGTGGCTCATTTTTGGCCGGCGCGGACACAATGGGCCGAATGGCCTCCTTCTGTGCCTTAAATTTTCCATGATTTCTATGATCATTATACGATTCTGTGATTACAGGTTGTACGAATCACCAGATAATTTTGACATGTCTGTAGTAAGTGTATAATTGCTGTTCTGATACAGGTGTCAATCACCAGGTAGCAGTTGACGTTGTGTTTCTACCGGCCGTGATGAGTCATGAGGATCACCGCATGTTAGGTCTATCAATGGATATTCATGATAACACACTTGCCTCTATTATGGCCAGTGGTTATATTAGGCGTGAACAGCCCACGGATAATAATCAGCAAAAGCCGATGTCTTCATCTCCAGGTAAGAACTGTGTCCACAGCCAGATCGCAACAACAAACTAAACAAAAGGCTTAACGTGACTTAATCCATTAATGTTGGTCTTGCAGAACTGATGAGTGACATCTCAGCCAGATCCCACCAACCTGCACCATTTGCTGCATCGTTAAATCACTTCTTTAGGTGTTAGCTGTGGCTCAGTGCTAGCACTCTCGCCTCTGAGTCAGAAGGTTGTGGGTTTGAGTCCCACTCCAGAGACTTGAGCTCAGTATCTAGGCTGACACTCCAGTGCAGTACTGAGGGAGTGCTGCACTGTCAGAGGTGCCATCTTTCAGATGAGATGTTAAACCAAGGTTCCGCCTGCCCTCTCAGGTGGACATATAAAATCCCATGGAACTATTTCAAAGAAGAGCAGGGGAGTTCTCCCCGGTGTTCTAGCCAATATTTATCCCTCAACCAACATCACTAAAACAGATTATCTGGTCATTATCATATTGCTGCTTGTAGGACCTTGCTCTGCGCAAATTGGCTGCCACGTATCCTACATGACAACAGTGACTACTTCAAAAGCTCTTCATTGACTGCAAAGCCCTTTGTGATGTCCTGAGGTCATAAAAGGTGCTGTATAAATGCAAGTTCTTTCTTTGATAATCGATATCCAGTTTCAATAAATTAAGCCTAAACTTTATATGTGATTTTGTGAAGGAGATATTGTACAAAGCATTTTTTTTATTCTGACTGAATAATTAAAATGAAGTTAATTTTTAAACAGGCAGCAGTTCTATGGGGACTGTTGCAGGCATTCAGACAGATATAAATAGTATTGTACTAGAGGGGGGGGGGATTTCAAACACCTGGTGGCCTCATCCCCATGAGTGAGACGTATCTGACCTGGAGGGGAACATCAGCCAGAGTTCCTGCTCTAAAAAGGATTTTGTAATTGCTAACCAGTGACCCCCCCACTGGGAAAACGCAGCTGTGATCTCCCTCAACAACAATAACTTGTATTTATAATGTGCCCTTAAAGTGGAAAATATCTCTAGATGCTTTATGAAGGGATAAAGGAGCAGAGGCTGAGCCATGGAGGGAAAGGTGACGGAAGGGGTTGAGAAGGTTTTCAAAGGTGGAGAGAGAAGTGGAGAAGTTTAGCGAGGGAATTCCAGAGAGTGGGACTGAGGCAGCTGAAGGCATGGCCACCAATGACAGGGCAAAGGAAGGGGGAATGCACAGAAGACCAGAGACAGTCAGGACCAAAGGATGTTGGAGGAGTCTTTGGAGATAGGGTGGGATAAGACCGTAGAATGAGGACGAGCGTTTTAAATTCAGTCCGTTGGGGGATAGGGAGCCACGCAAGCGAGAACAGGGAAAATGGGTGAGTAGGATTCAATGCAGGACAGGATGCAGGCTTAGTATCAATGTTTCATCTGTGACCTAACTCCAGCGGATCGCCTAGCTACCTGCGAACATGATGTCAAAGAAACCAGTCAATAAAGAACCAAATCTAATTCTGTTGGAAATGACAACAATTTGTACGTGGACTTCGCTGCAAAACTCAGCGGAAATGACGAACAGAAAGGGCAGAGTTTGGAACAAGTTTATGGAAGATGGGAAGCCGTCAAGTAGGACATTGGAGAAATCAAGTCTAGAGGTGACAAAAGCATGGTTAAAGATTTCAGCAGTGGTGGGGGTGAGGCCGGGTTGGATGAGGACCATGTTGCGGAGGTGGAGGTACATGGTCATGACGATTGATAGAATGTCGGAATTGAAGCTCGGCTGCTGGTCAAACCAGATGACGTGGTTTGGCACGGTCTGGTTCAGCCTGAACAAGCGGTTAGGGAGGGGGATAGTGTCAGTAGCAAGAAATCAAAGTTTGTGGCGCGGGCTGAAAGAGACGGTTTCGGTCTTCCCAGTGTTCCGTTGGTTTTTTTGTGTGATTTATTACGGCAGCAGAGGAATTTTTTTTTTTATAAAAGCCTGGTTGAATAGCCTGGTTACACACATGTGTTTTGGCCCACATTTGTATCATGACCAGTTGGGTGTGGTACTGGAGGGCGGTCGCAGGTGTGGAGCCAGAGCCCAGGCCATAGCCAGTTCCTTCAAGATAGGAGGAGAAACATTGGGAGGGGGGGGGGGGAGACATTATTTATTCTCACATCAAAGTATAGAAATCTAAGCATAGAAGGAGGCTGTGCCACTCATTGTATCTGTGCTGCTGCCAGCTCCATATCGGAACTGACCACATTAATCCCATTGACCTGCTCTAGCCCCATTTCCTTGCTCTTTCCCCATATGCTTTAGTATTTTCCTCTTCAAGTCTTTAATTAATTCCCTCTAAAATGTTGAGTGAGAAAATAAGCTGTAAGGAGCACGCAAAGAGGTTGCAAAGAGATATAGACAGGTTAAGTGAGTGGAAGAGAAGGTGGCAGATGCAGTATAGTGTGGGGAAATGTGAAATTATCCACTTTGGTAGGAAGAATCGAAAAGCAGAATATTTTTTAAAAGGGGAGAGACTAAGAAATGTTGGTAGTCAGAGGGATTTGGGTGTCCTTGTACACGAAACACAGAAAATTAACATGCAAGTACAGCAAGCAATTAGGAAGGCAAATGGTATGTTGGCCTTTATTGTAAAGGAGTTGGAGTACAAGAGTAAGGAAGCCTTGATGCAATTCGACAGGGCTTTGGTGAGACCACACCTGAGGTACTATGTACAGTTTTGATCTCCTTACCCAAGGAAGGATATACTTGCCTTAGAGGGGATGCAATGAAGGTTCACTGGGTTGATTCCAGGGATGAGAGGGTTGTCCTATGTGGAGAGATTGAGTAGAATGGGCCTATATTCTCTGGAGTCAAGAAGAATGGGAGGTGATCTCATTGAAACATATAAAATTCTTAGAGAGCTTGACAGGGTAGATGCTGAGAGGCTGTTTCCCCTGGCTGGAAAATCTAGAACTAAGGGTCATAGTCTCAAGATAAGGGGACGGCCATTTAGGACCAAGATGAGGAAAAATTTCTTCACTCAGAAGGTTGTGAACCTTTGGAATTCTCCACCCCAGAGGACTGTGAATGCTCAGTCGTTGAGTATATTCAAAACTGAGATCGATAGATTTTTGGACACTAAGGGAATCAAGGGCTTTGGGGATAGGGCGGGAAAGTGGAATGGAGATAGAAGATCAGTCATGATCTTATTGAATTAATTCCCTCTAAAAAGCTAGGTGGAAAATAAGCTGTGAGGAGGACACAAGAGGCTGCAAAGGGATATGGACAGGTTAAGTGAGTGGGCGAGAAGTTGCCAGATGGAATATGGTTTGGGGAAATATGGTGCAGGCTCGAAGGGCCGTATGGCCTTCTCCTGTTCCTATTTCTTATGTTCTTATGTGATTGATTTGATTTCAATAGCCATTGTGTTGATTTATTCCATTTTCTAATAATTTGTGTGAAGGCAATTCTTCTGACCTCTCTCCTTGTTGCCTCTTGTTGGTATTTGTTTACTTTGTTCGGAGGCTGTGCCTTCAGCCGTCGAGGCCCTTCGCTCTGCAATTCCCTCGCTAAACCTTTCCGTCCCTCCGCCTCTCTCCTCCTTTAAGACGCTCCTTAAAACCTACCTCTTTGATCAAGCTTTTAGTCACCTTTCCTAATGTCTCCTTCTTTAGCTCGGTGTCAGCCTTCGTCTGATAATGCTCCTGTGGAGCGCCTCGGGGTGTTTTACGAAGTTGAAGGTGCTATATAAATGCAAGTTGTTGTCTGAAAATGCTGGCCTTTTGGGCGGTTAAAACCCTCAGTTTAAATGAATGCATTGATAAAATTTTAACTGAAGCGTTTGGGGTTCTGACAATAAGCAAGCATGAAAACGAAGAGGTCAGCACTTCAGAGTGCTGTTGCTAAAGTTGAGACTGCAGTTGGCAGCTCTGCTGTGAGGTAGCGGCTCTGGGACAGAGTTTCCTCTTACGCTGGGGCATAAAGCATCGCCTGGATGGAGGTACATACTGGAAACTTGGGCGTGACTGATGGGCAAAAAAGTGGGTGGGCTGTGTTGCTGGTGGGCATCCTCCCCACCCGATTTATTTTTTTGTTACCGTTGGCCACCCGATTGTTTTACACTTGAGCACTAAAGAAGAGAATATGTCGCTGTACATATAGGAATTGAAGGGTATTCAGATGATGTAACTCCCCAGTCAAAAGCTGTATCTTATCATAGAATCATACAGCGCAGAATGAGGCCATTCGGCCCATCGTGCCTGTGCCGGCTCTTTGAAAGAACGATCCAATTAGTCCCACTCCCCTGCTCTTTCCCCACATCCCTGCAAATCTTTCCTTTTCAAGTGTATATCCAATTCCCTTTTTGAAAGTTACTATTGGATCTGCTTCCTCCACCCTCTCAGGCAGTGCATTCCAGATCATCATAACTCGCTGCGGAAAAAAAATTCCGCTCATCTTCCCCCTGGTCCTTCTGTCAATTATCTTAAACCTGTGTCCTCTGGTTACTGATCCTCCTGCCAGTGGAAACAGTTTCTCTTTATTTACCCTATCAAAACCCATCATCATTTTGAACGCTAAGCCTAGTGCAGATAAACTGCTTTAAAGAAGATTTTGTAATTTGCTGGTTGACGCTTCGGGCTTGTTTTGGTGCTTAGACTGGTGTGTGAGCACCGTTATGAAACGCTAAGAATACTTTGCATTATTCCCTTACAGATCAGATTATAAGGACAGCGGTGGATCTGGACAGTCTGCATGTTGTCTGTGTCCTGGATGTGTGCCACCATGGTGGGGACATGGCTGAAGTGATTTTAAACAAAATATACAAAGTGACAGAATGAAAGAGTCCATGACCATTTTAACGACTGCATTTCAACAATGTCCGTTTTCCATTCATAGATTCCAGATTTCTACTCATGTTTCCCTCTCCAATAACCGCCTTAGAGTGACAATATCAAGATGAGTGCTTTGTGGTAAATATTTGCAGTAACAGTATATTTAATATAATTTTTCAGCGGTGCGTGTGTGTACAGACTTTTATCCCTCAAATAAATCTCTGGATTAAATGCAGTCTCCGAGAGTGAATTAGAACAAAGGTGATTGCGAGCTTTGAGCTACGTCCCCTCACAGCAGTGAACTGTACGCAGACAATCACTGTGTAATATCAAACACCATGGTTTTAGGCCGTTGAAATCAAACTCCCCGCTCTGAAGAGCAAAGTCTCCTGTTAACAACTGCACCTCCTTGTCTCATTGGGCTCGATTTTAAAACGGAGCCAGGAAGGAGGCGGGTTGGGGGGTGGGTCAATTTGAGGTTGGGAAACCCATTAATACGGGTTTCCCGGATGTCCTTACGATTTTGACGTAAGGATATCTTTTATTTTATTTTGCCGGTTTCCCGTCTGATTGACAGGCTGATCTCAGATGGACGGGAGACCAGCCAGGGGAGAGGACATGTTCAGGTAAGTCTGCAGGTAAGTTGTTTTTTTTGTATATGGGGGCATGGGTGGGCATAGGTTGGGATGGGGGCCGTGAATCATGGGGGATGGGATCGGGGGTCAGTCACAGGGTGGGGGGTGGGGGGGTGTTGGGATCGGGGGTCATTGCAGAGGTCCACGATCGTTGAGGGGGAGGATCAGAATGGGGGGAGAATCAGGGGTCGGGGGTGAGAGGATCAGAGTGGGGGTAGGGTCGGGGTGGGGATTGAGGATCGGAGTAGAGGGGAGGATCGGGGTCGGGGGTCTGCGGTCAGGGCTCTGCAATCGGGGGGGGGGTCCGCGATTGTTGCGGGGGTCGGTGCAGGTAGGCTTGTTGGGCCTGTGGAAAGCACTCCTGCTCCTCTGGGCCCACAAACTATGCCTCTCTAGGCACCAACCTATTAGTCTCGGGCCTTCTCACCTCCTTTCACGAGGCGTAAAACAGAAGGCCCAGGAATCCCGGCCGCCCCAAGGTTGAAATCGGGAAGTCCAGACAGGTGGAGGCCCAAAGCTTCCTTGAAAGGTTTTAAGGACCGACCCGCCTCCTGGGAGCGGGTTGGTCGCCCGCCCCTCTTCCCACCCCGGTGAAAACCGGAAATGGACGGGTTGGGGGCGGCTCTGAAATGGTGGCAATTTTCAATGCCCCACCCCCAACCCACCTGTTTTTACACTTTGAAAATTGAGCCCATTGTACCTCGCTGGTGAACTGATTGGGGAAACTAAATTCAGGGCGTTACGGCATGTTTATGCTAACACCTGATTTAAAACCCAGCTCTATATTTTTGGGATTTTCTCTCCGGATTAAGTTCCCCTATTTCCAGGAAGTGCAATATAGAAAGTTCAGAGGGGAAGTGATAAAGGAAATAAGAGGGGCAACGAAAGAGTATGAGAATAGACAGGCAGCCAACATAAAAGGGAATCCAAAAGTCTTCTCTAGGCATGTAAACAGTAAAAGGGTAGTAAGAGGAGGGCTGAGGCCAATTAGGGACCAAAAAGGAGATCTACGTGTGGAGGCAGAGGGCATGGCTGAGGTACTAAATGAGTACTTTGCATCTGTCTTAATCAAGGAAGAAGATGCTGCCAAAGTCACAGTAAAAGAGGAGGTAGTTGAGATACTGGATGGGCTAAAAATTGATAAAGAGGAGGTACGAGAAAGATTGGCTGTACTTAAAGTAAATAAGTCATGCGGTCCGGATGGGAGGCATCCCAGGTTGCTAAGGGAAGTAAGGGTGGAAATTGCACAGTACTGGCCATAATCTTCCAAACATCCTTAAATATGGGGGTGGTGCCAGAGGACGAGAACTGCAAATGTTACACCCTTCAAAAAAGAGTGTTAGGATAAACCCAGCAAATACAGGCCAGTCAGTTTAACCTCAGTGGTGGGGAAGCTTTTAGAAACGATAATCTGGGGCAAAATTAATTGTCACTTAGACAAGTATGGATTAATAACGGAAAGCCAGCACGGATTTGTTAAAGGCAAATTGTGTTTAACTAACTTGAGTTTTTTGATGAGGTAACAGAGAGGGTCGATGAGGGCAACATGGTTGATGTGTATGTGGACTTTCAAAAGGTGTTTGATAAAGTGCCACGTAATAGGCTTATCAGCAAAAAAATGTTTTTATTCGTTTATGGGATGTGGGTGTCGCTGGCGAGGCCGGCATTTATTGCCCATCCCTAATTGCCCTTGAGAAGGTGGTGGTGAGCCGCCTTCTTGAACCGCTGCAGTCCGTGTGGTGAAGGTTCTCCCACAATGCTGTTGGGAAGGGAGTTCCAGGATTTTGACCCAGCGACGATGAAGGAATGGCGATATATTTCCAAGTCAGGATGGTGTGTGACTTGGAGGGGAACGTGCAGGTGGTGCTGTTCCCATGTACCTGCTGCTCTTGTGGTAGAGGTCGCGGGTTTGGGAGGTGCTGTCGAAGAAGCCTTGGCAAGTTGCTGCAGTGCATCCTGTGGATGTTACACACTGCAGCCACAGTGCGCCAGTGGTGAAGGGAGTGAATGTTTAGGGTTGTGGACGGGGTACCAATCAAGCAGGCTGCTTTGTCCTGGATGGTGTCGAGCTTCTTGAGTGTTGTTGGAGCTGCACTCATCCAGGCAAGTGGAGAGTATTCCATCACACTCCTGACTTGTGCCTTGTAGATGGTGGAAATGCTTTGGGCAGTCAGGAGGTGAGTCACTCGCTGCAGAATACCCAGCCTCTGACCTGCTCTTGTAGCCACAGTATTTATGTGGCTGGTCCAGTTAAGTTTCTGGTCAATGGTGATCCGCAGGATGTTGATGGTGCGGGATTCGGCGATGGTAATGCTGTTGAATGTCAAGGGGAGGTGGTTAGACTCTCTCTTGTTGGAGATGGTCATTGCCTGGCACTTGTCTGGCGCAAATGTTACTTGCCACTTATGAGCCCAAGCCTGGATGTTGTCCAGGTCTTGCTGCATGCGGGCACGGACTGCTTCATTATTTGAGGGGTTGCGATTGAAGCCCATGGAATAAAAGGGGCAGGGGCAGCATGGATGCACATAGTCCTGACCCTTGGGAAACACCACTGTATACCATCCACCAGTCCGAGAAACAATTGTTCACCACTTTGGCTAAGTGACAGGAAACAGAGAGTAGTGGTGAACAGTTGTCTGGAACCAGGACTACGGGTCAGTTGCCAGGGGTCAGGACTAGGACCAATGCTTTTTTTGACATATATATTAATGACTTGGACTTGGGTGTACAGGGCACAATTTCAAAATTTGCAAATGACACAAAACTTGGAAGTGTAGCAAACAGTGAGGAGGATAGTGATAGACTTCAAGAGGACATAGACAGGCTGGTGGAATGAGCGGACACATGGCAGGTGAAATTTAATGCAGAGAAGTGCGAAGTGATACATTTTGGCTGAATGAGGAGAGGCATTATAAACTAAACGGTACAATTCTAAAGGGGTTGCTGGAACAGAAAGACCTGGGGGTATATGTGCACAAATCTTTAAAGGTGGCAGGACATGTTGAGAAAGTGGTTTAAAAAAGCATACGGGATCCTGGACTTTATAAATAGAGGCATAGAGTACAAAAGCAAGGAAGTTATGTTAAACCTTTGTTAAACACTGGTTCGGCCGCAGCTGTAGTAGTGTCCAATTCGGGGCGCCGCAATTTAGGAAGGATGTGCAGGCCTTAGAGGGAGTGCCAAAAAGATTTACTAGAATAAAGAGAAACTGTTCCCATTGGCGAAAGGGTTGAGAACCAGAAGACTCTGTTTTAAGGTGATTGACAAAAGAACCAAAGGCGACATGAGGGAAAACTTTTTTAGGCAGCGAGTAGTTATGATCTGGAATGTGCTGCCTGAAAGTGGTGGAAGCAGATTCAATCGTGGCTTTCAAAAAGGAATTGAATAAATACTTGAAGGGAAAAAATTTGCAGAGCGGGGAAATGGGACTAACTGGATTGCTCTTACAAAGAGCCAGTATGGGCCCCTGTGCTGTAACCATTCTGTGATTCTAAGTATTACCAGCAAAGAATGGCAAGGACAAAGGCTGGATACTCTGCTTACCTACTGATCCCTCAAAGCCTCTTCACCATCTAGAAGACTCTAGTCAGGAGTGTGATGCAGTACTCACTACTCGCCTGGATGGGTGCAGCCACAACGCTCGAGAAGTGTGACACCATCCAGGACAAAGCAGTCCACTTGATTGATAACCTGCTACTGGACTCAGTATCCACCAGTGCACTGTGGCTACAATATTTTCTGTCTACAACTCGCCAAGCTCACTTCAACAGCAGTTCCCAGCCACCGGACTTCCATCTCTGAGGACAAGCGCAGAAACGTCACAGGAACACCATCACCTCCAAGTTCCCCTCTGAGTCATATGCCATTCTGACTCGCACGTATATCGCCGTTCCTTCATCATCGCTGGGTCAAAATCTGGAATTCCATACCAAACGCCATCGTGGGAGTTCCTTCACCACAAGGGCTGCAGCAGTTCATGGAGGAAGACCCACCATCACCTTCTCAAGGAAACAATGACAACAGCTTGCATTTATATAGCACCTTTAAAGTAATCCAACGTCCCAAGTCACTTCACAGGACCATCATCGAACAAAATTTGACACCGAGCCACATTAGGGGATATTAGAACAGGCTTGGTCAAAGAGGTAGGTTTTAAAAGATCGCCTTAAAGGAGAGAGAGTGGCAGAGAGGTTTAAAGAGGGAATTCCAGAGCTTAGGGCCTAGGCAGCTGAAGGCACGGCCGCCAATGGTGGAGCGATTTAAAATTGGGGATGCACCAGAGGCAAGAATTGGAGGAGCGCAGAGATCTCGAATGGTTGTAGAGCTGGAGGAGCGAGGCCCATGAGGGATTTGAAAATAAGGATGAGAATTTTAAAATAGAGGCGTTCCTGGACTGGGAGCCAGTGTAGTCAGTAAGCACAGCAGTGATGGGTGAACAGGTCTTGGTGCGAGTTAGGATACAGACAGCAGACTGGGAGGCCAGTCCGGAGAGCATTGGAATAGTTGAGTCTGGAGGTAACAAAGGCATGGATAAGGTTCCGAACGGCCTGGTTCAGACTCAGTACAGTGACCAGGGAGAGGGATGGAGTCGGTAGCAGGGGAACAGAGTTCATGGCGAGGACCAAAGACAATGGCTTCGGTCTTCCCAATATTTAGTTGGAGGAAATTTTTGCTCATCCAGTACCGGATGTCAGACAAGCAGCGTGACAAATGAGAGGCAGTGGGGTGGTCGAGAGAGGTGGTGGTGAGGGACGAGGAATAAATGTGGCCTTGCCACCACTATCCAGATCCCAAGAACAATTTTTTTTTAAAAGCAGCCAGTAAACAACACACTTGGAATTCAGCCCACACTTGCTGCATTGTGGTGGTCTGCAATGTGAAGTCTTGGGAAGGAAGGGTTGAAAAATCAACTTTAAAAGAAAAATGGTTGTTGTATACAGCATGTTTGTTAATATTCATGCTTTTTAAAGAAAAAACCCACTTATTTTCAAATATCTTGCGTTGTTTTGAAAAGCCTAGTTCCAGTAAGTGTGATTGATGACATGAGAGAGCTTCACCTTAACAGGCTGGCAATTGTCATGTTTTTTTGATCACCGCTGTTTACAGCTATGGAAAAGCAAATCTAGAAGATGTATTGCCATCTTTGACTTTCTGTCTTGCACCAAAACAGTTTTTTACAAAAACAAACTTGAGGTATTTATAGTGGCCAATAAAATGATATATTCATTCAGCTCATTGTTTATTTTTATCAGTGAGGTGTAAAATTTATTACTGTAATCCGGTCTCTGTCTTCATAGCTCTGAGCTTGTGTATGTGTGTATGACAAGTCCAACGTGAATCTGCCCACACAAAAACTAAATAGGGATCTGCTCTGTTCAGTGGTTAAGTGCATTGCTAACGTGATTCTGTGTCATACAAACATAGAGTTCGATCCCTGACACAGACTAACAGATGTCCACACTATCCAGTGACCCCTGCTGTAAAACGCCATTAGACATCAGGATCAGCTGGACTTTGACGCTTGTATGAAGGAATAGCTTGTGCACACCTGCTGTCTAGGTTCACAAATGTCCACTAGCCTGGGGTGAAGTGCAGCATCCCTTCAGGATAGAAAAGCAAACTTGGAGTGGAGGGAGGGGGAGGGGAATTGGCGATTGACTTGGGTTGACGATGAGGCAGTTTAAAGGAGTGACACACTGGAGACTGGCCATGAATGCAATGAGTCTGTAAAGTGCGCTGCCTCTGAATTGGTTCCAGGACGAGATCTGGCCCAGGCAAAGTTGCAGTTACTTGAAATCAAGACTGATTTGGTATGCGCGCATTGCAAAGCTTACACTGGCAATCAGCCAGCGGTTGGTTTAATCTGTTTTAGATCAATCCAGCTTCTCAGTTGCAAGTACACATTGGACATTATTGAGTCTGACAGTGGCCTCGACTATTAATCAAGCCATTTAAGGAGAAGGGAGGAATATGGATGTTGAATTTTATTTTAATTATACTAAATCTGACATCTGATTAAATGTAAAACATGGCATTACAGTGTGTGGGTATATAACTCCTCATTAAGTTGAAACTGATTTACTTATAATCAAGTTTGGGTTTATCTGCAGTAGTTTGAAGTGACTTTGCTATGTTTCACCTTCTTAAAGAACAGCCTGTTCTCAATGAGTGAATTTTGGAGCAAAATCAATTACAGCCAAACACAAAAGTTGAGAATGGTCAATGTTTCAAGGGTAAAGATGATGTGGAGATGCCGGTGATGGACTGGGGTTGACAATTGTAAACAATTTTACAACACCAAGTTATAGTCCAACAAATTTATTTTAAATTCCATAAGCTTTCGGAGGCTTCCTCCTTCCACAGGTGAACTGTGTGGAAATAAAATTTTCGAATCCTTCGCATTTGAAAATCACAGAACAATGCCTGGTGATTACTGCCCGTTGCCAAGCCAATCACAGTGAGCAGACAGAAAGGTGTCACCTAAAAGGCCACCGAATATACAAACCCCCCCAAAAAAAGAGAAGGAAGACAGTCAATGACCCGTTATATTAAAAACAGATAACATTTGTTCGCTGGTGGGGTTACGTGTAGTGTGACATGAACCCAAGATCCCGGTTGAGGCCGTCCTCATGGGTGCGGAACTTGGCTATCAATTTCTGCTCGACGATTTTGCGTTGTCGTGTGTCTCGAAGGCGTCCTTGGAGTATGCTGACCCGAAGGTCGGTGGCTGAATGTCCATGACTGCTGAAGTGTTCCCCGACAGGGAGAGAACCCTCCTGTTTGGCGATTGTTGCGCGGTGTCCGTTCATCCGTTGTCGCAGCGTCTGCATGGTCTCGCCAATGTACCATGCTCTGGGGCATCCTTTCCTGCAATGTATGAGGTAGACAACGTTGGCCGAGTCACAGGAGTATGAACCGTGCACCTGGTGGGTGGTGTCCTCTCGTGTGATGGTGGTGTCTGTGTCGATGATCTGGCATGTCTTGCAGAGGTTACCGTGGCAGGGTTGTGTGGTGTCGTGGACGCTGTTCTCCTGAAAGCTGGGTAATTTGCTGCGAACGATGGTTTGTTTGAGGTTGGGTGGCTGTTTAAATGCGAGTAGTGTAGGTGTGGGGATGGCCATAGCGAGGTGTTCGTCATCATTGATAACATGTTGAAGGCTGCGGAGAACATGGCGTAGTTTCTCCGCTCCGGGGAAGTACTGGACGACGAAGGGTACTCTGTACACGGAACAGCCATGGGGACCAAATTCGCACCCCAATACGCCAACATTTTCATACACAAGTTCGAGCAGGACTTCTTCACTGCACAGGACCTCCAACCAACACTATACACCAGATACACCGACGACATTTTCTTTCTATGGACCCACGGTGAGGAATCACTAAGGAGACTACACGATAACATCGACAAGTTCCATCCCACCATCAAGCTCACCATGGACTACTCCTCAGAATCAGTTTCTTTCTTGGACACACGAATCTCCATCAAAGACGGGCACCTCAGCACCTCACTCTACCGCTAGCCCACGGACAACCTCACAATGCTCCACTTTTCCAGCTTCCATCCTAACCACGTCAAAGAGGCCATCCCCTATGGACAGGCCCTGCGAATACACAGGGTCTGCTCAGACGAGGAGGAACGCGATGGACACCTACAGACGCTGAAAGACGCCCTAGTAAGAACGGGATATGATGCTCGACTCATCGATCGACAGTTCCGACGGGCCACAGCGAAAAATCGCGTAGACCTCCTCAGTAGACTAACACGGGACGCAACCAACAGAGTACCCTTCGTCGTCCAGTACTTCCCCGGAGCGGAGAAACTACGCCATGTTCTCCGCAGCCTTCAACATGTCATCAATGATGACGAACACCTCGCTATAGCCATCCCCACACCTCCACTACTCGCATTTAAACAGCCACCCAACCTCAAACAAACCATCGTTCGCAGCAAATTACCCAGCTTTCAGGAGAACAGCATCCACGACACCACACAACCCTGCCACGGTAACCTCTGCAAGACATGCCAGATCATCGACACAGATACCACCATCACACGAGAGGACACCACCCACCAGGTGCACGGTTCATACTCCTGTGACTCGGCCAACGTTGTCTACCTCATACATTGCAGGAAAGGATGCCCCAGAGCATGGTACATTGGCGAGACCATGCAGACGCTGCGACAACGGATGAACGGACACCGCGCAACAATCGCCAAACAGGAGGGTTCTCTCCCTGTCGGGGAACACTTCAGCAGTCATGGACATTCAGCCACCGACCTTCGGGTCAGCATACTCCAAGGACGCCTTCGAGACACACGACAACGCAAAATCGTCGAGCAGAAATTGATAGCCAAGTTCCGCACCCATGAGGACGGCCTCAACCGGGATCTTGGGTTCATGTCACACTACACGTAACCCCACCAGCGAACAAATGTTATCTGTTTTTAATATAACGGGTCATTGACTGTCTTCCTTCTCTTTTTTTGGGGGGGTTTGTATATTCGGTGGCCTTTTAGGTGACACCTTTCTGTCTGCTCACTGTGATTGGCTTGGCAACGGGCAGTAATCACCAGGCATTGTTCTGTGATTTTCAAATGCGAAGGATTCGAAAATTTCATTTCCACACCGATCACCTGAGGAAGGAGGAAGCCTCCGAAAGCTTGTGGAATTTAAAATAAATTTGTTGGACTATAACTTGGTGTTGTAAAATTGTTTACAATTGTCAAGGGTAAAGGTTATCGTCGTCGAGCTTTTACAATATGCCATTCGTTCAGCTCACGTTTCTTTTTATAAATGAGGTATAAAATTTAGTACAGTAATGCAGTCTCTCTCTTCATAGCTCTGAGCTTCCATATGTGTGTACATCAAACACACAACCCAAAAGTCCAATGTGAGTGTCCAAACAAAGACTAAACATGGGATCTCCTCTGTTCAGTGGTTGAAGTTAAATCCGTCAGGTAAAATAATAGGCAGACTCGGTCCTTGTTTCTTATCTTGCCCTTTATTTCAGTGTTACAGTGTGATAAGCAGGATACAATCAAGCCTGGACAGTACCATCACTTTAATCGAATCATCCCTTTTTATACATTCAAATCTCCCGCTTATTTCCCTTAACTCCATGATTGGTTATAAGTTTGTGCTTTGCCTTATATGGTGCATCACCCTCTTTTCTGTTTGTGTTGCCCACAACAGGCCCAGCCACTCCCAGTTTTGGCCTGTGGTAAATGAGTTTTCAAGCTGCTAATTTAATCACACACACGTTATCATATTTCCCAACTGTCCTTTCTACTCATTTTCAACTTAACTCCTTCCTTGCCATGTCTCAACAGTGGTTAAGTGGATTCCTAATGTGATTCTGTGCCATACAAACATAGAGTGGTCCCAAGTTTTATAATTTCCTCAGTGACCAACTCTACTCATGAGTGGTGTATTTTAAAGAAAAGAAACAGCCAGCAGTTTGGTGTGAACATTTATTACACACCATTTTTATTCTTAACAGTAAAAGTGCTGCAATGGTCCAGTAATTACATTAATGTTGGGCCACCAGTGGCGGGCATGCAGAACCCCCACCACTGACAGCACGCTATAATATAAAGCAGGTGAGCTTCAGGCTTCAAATAGCATTTTTCATGGGCCCCAAGAGCAGACATTGGAGATATGGAAAAAGCAGGCCTCTGCTGGCTCTCCCGTGAATATCGATGGCACCGGTCAATGAGACCGGTCGGTGCTCAAACAGCGCAGACATTCACAAGGCCAGTATAACTCTGTCCACAGATATGCTATCAACAAGCTTGAAAGCAACATTGGCAGAAACACATGAGCAGATTTCCTGCCCCGCTACTCGTGGGTACCATGCAAGGCCTAGGAAGTCCTAAGGATTGCAGGAGAAAAAGAATGTATTTTATATTAGGTGAGGTTGAAGAAACATTGTCATGGATGTCTATCCTATTGCATTCCCTTGTGTAAGCAGCATTCTTCATACACTGACAGAGCACAAGGTCTTTGACATTGATTGAGGATGAGCTACTTCCACTCATTATATTCTGTATGCAACTCTACCTCCTTCCTTGCTTTTCCTTCAATAATTCCTGAGTTCCAAATTAACTTGAAGCCATGACATGATTACTTTTAAAACTAAGGATAAAATGAAAGAACCTGGTAAGATTCACCAACTCAGTCGTCTCACTGAGAACAGATGAGTTGTTGCAGAACGCAGTTGTAATACAGTCTTCAGTTTCAGTTCACTAAGTGTAAACTAGCATGTTTAAAAATATAGATTTTGCAACATAGTATATCTGGATATATATGCATACCAGCTGGTCTCCCCAGCTTTGCTCATGGTGAGTTAGAAAATACACTGAAGTGTCACAGCTACAAACGTGGCAGGGAGTAGGTGTGACTTTTAATGCTATGCACAAGACTTTTAATATATTACTAGCAGATCTCCCTGGCACTGCTCAAGGTGAGTCAGAGGCAGAATGACATATGCAATTTTCCAATTCAAAGGCAACAATTACTTGCATTTATATAACGCCTTTAACGTAGTAAAACATCCCAAGGTGCTTCACAGGAGCAATTATCAAACATAATTTTACACCGAGCCACATAAGGAGACATTTGGACAGGTGACCAGAAGCTTGGTCAAAGAGGTAAGTTTTAAGGAGCGTCTTAAAGGAGAAGTGAGGTGGAGAGGTTTAGGGAGGAAATTCCAGAGCTTAGGGCCTAGGAGCGAATAAAATCAGGGATGCGCAAGAGGCCTTAATTGGAGGAGCACAGAGATCTCGGAGGGTTGTAGGCCCTGAGGATGTTACAGAGGTAGGGAGGAACAAGGCCAAGGATGGATTTGAAAACAAGAATGAGAATTTTAAAATCGAAGCATTGCTGGACCAGGAGCCAATGTTCAATTCTTGAATCTGGAGAGCTTTGGAAAATTATGATTTACGCATCTGCAATTTCCTCACCTATTTTAATACCCTCAGGTGGAAACCTGGAGATATGTCTAAAGTCCCATTATTTTTCCATTACAATTGTTTTACTTATGTCATGGAATCTGAGAGCATTGGGGAGAGAGGTCCAAGGGTCTGGGGGTATTGGAGGCTGAATTGGGATCTGGGAGCACTGGGAATGTATCTAGGGATTTTTGAGTACAAACTGAGTCCTAGGACCAAAGAGTTGGGTGATATCTTTGGGTCCAGGAGGACCTGGGTGGCCATTTGGGAGCATTAGGGTGCTCAGAATCTGACAGTATTAAGGGGTTGCTTGGATTTGGGGTGGGGGGGGGGGCAGGGTCTGGCAATCTCGTGGGGGATGTGGCCCAGGCGAATGACTATCAGCTACTTCTGACCACTTTCCCCGTCATCAACCAGTTCCTGTTTTTATATTTCTGCTTTAAACCATTTAGTGAACTATTGGTAAGTTTGCCAACTGATGTCATCTTTAATCAACATAAATTTCTACAAACAAACAAAAATCACTTAGAACAATTTTTTAACTGAATTTTCAACTGAACTAAAAAGAAGTTTGGCTTGCTGTGATCAACGTGCACAGCAGCCAATCAGTGGAAATACAAATAATCCAAACATTTACTCCAGCTCAGCTTAAATCACTTATGAAAGATATGCTCAACTACTGGACTGAGAATAAAAGCTACATTTTTATTTTCTAACTGGTTTTCCAATTATGATGGAGTAGAAATTGCTCGGAGCGGTGAACCTATACTCCTTGCCACTCGATAGATTTATCCTAACTTACCGCGGTCTTTTCGTCAGCCGCTCCCTCGAATAGGAAGCGGAGAAGAGCCCAGCGTCAGTTCAAGCGACGCTCGGACCCTGGGAGAAGCGAGAGGATCGATCTCTCCCCTCGACCAATCAGATCGCAGCATTTTTGACATGCTGCGTTCACTGTCTCTGCAGGCTTGGAGCGTTAAACCAGGAAGTGAAAGTTACAACATTTTAAATCAATGTTAAAACAGTTATAGACAGCGAAGAAAGAAAGCGTAAGAAATAACTGAATTATATAAAAGACAGAAGGGAAAAGTAAAAAAAAAAATTTTTAATTTTAAAAAAATGTATTGACCAAGAACCATTGAAATAAGAAGTAATGAGACTCCACGTTTTTACAGATTAATTTTTAGTTATTAAGACTAACCGCGCTGTTAAAACTTAGTTTAGACCTGTATTTTTAAGTGTAACTTTATGATGGTGTAATTAGTTACTTTCCAGCTGGGCAGATAAGCAAGTTTGCACTTTTTCAATGATTTCTCTGATTGCAGCGTGCGATGGCCCTTTAATTCGAAGCTGTCATATCGCCGTCGAATCAGTCAGAGCAAGTTCCAGATTTTTTGATCCAAGAGCCAAGCGCTGTTGAGCTCTTCATTATTTTATGAGCGATTTCTGCCCCAATATTGTTTTACTCATGAATATTTCTATTTGTACCTTGGTTTGAAAGTCCCATAGGCCTGTATGTGAAGAACTGTACTCGTACCAAGAGGAAGGGAGTGCTCTGAATCTACAGTGTGTGCTGGTGCAATATGTTTTACTGGTGTACACACTATCGATTAATCCCATAATTATTATTCCCTATTTCTTCCTACTGAAAGTAAAATTCAATCATCACTGAGTAATAGAGATGATTATTCCAAAAACCTTTTGCTAAAAGTTCCACATGAAAGGCTATTAATTGAACTCAAAGCTGTGGGGATCCAAGATAAACCCTGGGTATAAATTTAAAAACTGGCTCAAGGGTAGAAAACAAAAGGTTCTCATTACAACAGTTCTGTCAGAGTTGGGGGAAGCACTGAGTGGGGTGCCATGGGGCTCGATGTTGGGACCACTGCGGTTTCTCATCTACCTCAATGACTTGGATTCAGAAACTCAATGCAAAGTGGTCAGATTGGAAGATTGTCCCAAAGTAGGAAGAGCAGTGGAGAGTTGGACAAGATATATGAGTGGGCAAAGCACTGGCATATTTAATACAGCCAAGGAAGGAAAACTGGACCACATGTGTACTCCATGAATGATGTTGAAATAGCTAAGGAGGAAGCTGAAAAAAAACCTAGGGGGCCTTAGTAGATTCAACATTAAACTTGTTTGATCAATTGCAGAGCAACAATCAACAAAGGCTCTAGAATGTTGATCATAGTCAACACATTAGAATATAAGGAGGCAGAAAGAAATAAAGACTTGTATTTATAAAATGCCTTTCACGACCACAGGAAGTCCCAAAGCGCTTTACAGTCAATGAAGTATTTTTGAAGTGTAGTCACTGTTGTTATGATCAACTGTTACTGTGCGCTTGTCAGATTGCACCTTTGAGTACTTCACCCAGTTTTGGTCGCCAAGAAACAAGAAAGACATTCAAGTGCTGGAGGCTGTGAAGTGAAGAGCCTCAGGGCAGTTCCCCGGTGTCAGGGGTCTGAGTTATGAAGATAGAAATTTGGGCCTTTTCATCCTGGAAAGGAGACGCCCCAGAGGTGATGTTATAGCGGTGTGGAGGATTGTTAAAGGTAAAGAAAAGTTTAACTCAGAATATTACTTTAAATTAAACCATGGCAGCAGAACCATGGTGGGGGGTGGAGGGGCACAGGTTCAAACCAGTAAAAGGTCATTTTAGAACTGAAAGCAGGAATTTTAGGACTGATTTTGGGAAATTCTACAAAGGATAAACTCCAAGGTAGAGTAGTGGAGGCATAAATCCTGGAAACATTTGAGGAACAGTTGGATGCTACAATGGGGAAACATTAGGATCTCTCCCAATGAATGAATTTAGATGGGCTGAATGGGCCTTCCTCATCCAAAATTATCTTGTGATCTATCAGGTTCCATTTACATTCTGGGGGTAATTTTGACTTTGGGTGATCGGAACATAGGAACAGGAGTAGGCCATTCAGCCCCTTGTGCCTGCTCTGCCATTTGATAAGATCATGGCTGATCTGTGATCTAACTCCGTATACCTGCCTTTGGCCCATGTCCCTTAATACCTTTGGTTGCCAAAAAGCTATCTATCTCAGATTTAAATTTAGCAATTGAGCTAGTATCAATTGCCGTTTGCGGAAGAGAGTTCCAAACTTCTACCACCCTTTGTGTGTAGAAATCTCACTCCTGAAAGGTCTGGCTCTAATTTTTAGACTGTGCCCCCTACTCCTAGAATCCCCAACCAGTGGAAATAGTTTCTCTCTATCCACCCTATCCATTCCCCTTAATATCTTATAATTTTCTTCTTTCTTTTTTTATTTTTTTTTTATTTTCTAGGGGTGATCTGATCGAAGTTTATAAGATAGAATAAAACGGGCCATATCGATTCATCTGCCTTTTGTACATCACTCCCAATTTTAATTTCCATTGACTTCAATTGACAGAATCCTGAAGTACCTTCTATACATATCAGTTTAGCAGCATTTGAAATCGTCTTATTAAAAAAGATTGGCTTGTATTACATGACTAGTTTATTTTCTTTGGGCAGACTATAAATTTAAATAACCTGTCCATCAGTCAATGTGAATTCTAATCTGGCTGTCTTGATGTGATTGAATAGAGCATATGAAGGCATTCAATTGAAGGAGTTAAATAGTTCATAATATCTGAAAAAGAACTGCCTCAGTTGATGATAACAACTGTTGTGGGGTTTTTTTTGAAACCACTGTGTTTCTCTGCATCGTGTTTCTCGAGTACACTCAGTTGTTTTTTTTACCTTTAATTCCCAGAGTGGATTTGTTGAACCGAACAAAATGCTTTCCACATTTTGATGACGTGTCACTTTACTGCTATTAAGTTTCACCTGCGCAAACATTCAGTGACGATGAAGAAAATTAAAAAGCTACATTACTGTCGAATGATGCCCTTTGGGCTGTGGAGGCCCAGAGACTGAAGCTCCCGATTTTACTTCCCAACCAGAAGTCGTGGGTGTGGGCCGGGGACCAAGGCAGACAGCGAACTGTGAGGTCCTGGTGATTTTAACTCCCAGGCCTCATCCGCATAGGCCCTGCCAGCGGCCTGAAATTCACTTCTTCAGTTGAGCGATCTGCCTGTGGGGTCTGGACAGGTGCCGGCAGCTTGCTGCAATTATTTAGATGGGGCCCGAGGAGCAATTTCTCATGATTCTCGGGCCTCTCTCTTCAGGCGCAGGGATCGTTCCCTGCGTCAATTTGGCGCCTGAGAACCGCCCGAAACGGACTTCTAGGCCTATGGTTCCAGATAGAAGTTATGTAAAAATGACTCGGCCAAACTAAGCACAGCACATGTGTTTACATAGTGAGTTATAGTTTCGAGAGCCATCTCCTCAACTTCATTACTATTGTAAAGCTCCTTGTGCAAAGTAAAACCATGTTAAATGCATCTTTAATCAGATATCCATAAGTAATGCATACTTATATCAAAAAGAGCAGCATGTCAGAAAATGCAGTGGAGAGATTATTTCTTTCCGTCTTTGTCCTCGAGCATTGATTTCTTTTGTCTAGATCTATTTTTCTGTTTATATTTTTATTTTTAACAGAGGTGTATTTGTTTTTGGATTCCATTTGAAGCCTTGCAGCTGCGGTTTGATTCTGCTCGATTTGATGTTGTCCTCTTACCTAGAGATAGGTAAACAAAAGCTGATGTCATTTCAAATATAAGTCTTTAATAATCCATGTGACAAAATAAATGACATGAAACAGAAAAGTAAAGAAAATGTAGACAAGTCTGGATAGAACAGTGTTTTCATCACTGGCTCCTGGGTTCAAGTCAAGGTCAGACTGATGGAATGAAAGTATTTTCTGGCTTGAAGAGTCCTATGTGAAATGGGTCTAATTTCGAAGATTAAATGAGTTTTAACTGATTTTTTTGTGTTCGACACTAATGGCAATCTCCCTTGGATAGGAACACTGAATGACTCGCGCGGAAAATATTTACGAACTATTTTTGCCTTCACACTTCTTACAGCAACTGCACAGTGTAATTCATTCTACGCAAAGCACTTTGGGGGAATTTACAACAACTAGCATTGATGATATAGTGCCTTTGTCGTAGACGAAAGGTCCCAAGGCAGAAATGTGGACAAAAATTGACACCAAGCCAAAAAAGGAGACATTAGGAGGGGTGACTGAAAGCTTGAAGAGATAATTTTTACCGAGGGTCTTAAAGGAGGAGAAGGAGGTGGAAAGGCAGAGAGATTTAGGGAGAAAATTCCAGATCTTATGGGGTGGACAGCTGAAGGCACGGCCGGGGGAGATGTGCAAGAGGTCAAAGTTGGAGGACTATAACTGTAAGTCTGAAACAACAGTGGCTGCAAAAAGATTAAGGCCTCAAAATTAAATTTACCACCACCACAGAGAGGAGACACTGATCCCAGCTATAAAAATATAAATACTAAAACAGAAAGGGAAAGAATACAAATAAATACCTAACACAGTGGGTTAGATTTTGACTTTGCGTGATACTGTAAAATGGGTGATAGCAAGTTGACAGCCCGTTTTATATCTCTCCTGGTTTTTATTTCCCTTGAAGTCAATGGAAAGTCAATAAAAAAAACAAATGAATACGTTACTCCTCCCCTCATTAATGGGTCAATTTGCTTGACTTAAACAAAATAACTTTAGCTAACCTCTTGCATTCTCCTTCCGAGCCTAATAAAAGCTTGCCCTCGCAGTTTTCTGTTTCAAAAACCTGACTGACCTCTGTCTCTGCCTCTGACTTTTTATCCCCCTGTATTCACAACCAAAAGAGGAGGGGCTTACCCCAGACAACCCCTGCTGGACGTTGGGGTCCAGGGACTTCCCAACACAACGGATGTAAGTTGTTTATTGATTTCTGAGGCTCGCTAACAAATTGCTTATCGTTTACGATCTTTCAGGAAACAACATCAAAGCCTAAATCATTAGCTTTTCATCTCAGCGCCTGTATTTTAACTTGTGTTTTTTTATTCATTCATGGGATGTGGGCATTGCTGGCAAAGCCAGCATTTATTGCCCATCCATAATTGCCCTTGAGAAGGTGGTGGTGAGCCACCTTCTTGAACCGCTGCAGTCCGTGTGATGTAGATACTCTCACAGTGCTGTTAGGTAGGGAGTTCCAGGATTTTGACCTTGTCCTTATAGGTGGTAGAGGTCACGGGTTTGGAAGGTGCCGTCGAAGAAGTCTTGGCGAGTCGCTGCAGTGCATCATTGTGTAAATACACTTTGCTTTAAAATGCCAACCCTAAATGTAACCCTATTTTTTCAAATCCTTTCAGTAAAAAAAAAGTCAGAACAAATCCCCAAATGTGACAAGACCCTCTCAATAATCTTGGCTTATACTTCAGTGCAGTACTAAAAGGAGTGCTGCATTTTTGGAGACACCATTCTTTGAGTGAGACTTGAAACCAAGCACCATGTGCCTTTTCTAATAGTTCAGGTGGATGTTAAAGGTTTCATGGGACTGTTCGGAGAAGAGCAGGGAGCCGTCCTGGCCAATGTTCATCCCTTAAGCAACATCTCCAAAAATAGACCAACCAGTCATTTATCCAATTGTGGTTTGTGAGACCTTGCTACACATAAAATGACTGCCACATTCATCTATATAACAACAGTCATGGCACTTAATTTATTGGAAGAGAAGTGCTTTGGGACATTACTGAGAGAGAGTGCTTTTATAAATGGAAGTTCTTTCTTCACTGTTAACTCAAATGGAATAGATTAGCTTTTGAGGCAAGTCTTCAGAGGTCATCGATTTTAAAAACATTAGATAAATTTATGTTTTCAGTTGAAATGGAATACTGATGACCTGTGCACATACAATCTTCGAACTATTTTGGTATGCACTGCACCATCAAATCAGAGGTCCAGTTCACCAGTGCTAGATGTAGCAGCTACTTCTTGACCATTTCCATTTCCACCACCGACACCGATTGATTTATTATCTGCCTCCCGTGCATTTTATAATTCTATTTATAATACTTGTGTTTCAACTGGATGAAGTCCAATGAAATGAAGAATTATTTCTGCAGGTTTTATTTTAGTTGAACCAAAATAAAGGAAGCCGAGAAACAGCCTTGAGATTAGCTTTACCAATGAACTTCAATGCTTGTTTGTTTCCATTGGCTCTCCTCCATAAATAATTATAAATGTGCTTTGAAAATGTATTGGGGTTGAATCGAGACGGCAGAGGTTTGCATTACACTTGGTACTATCTGGTTACAAATTAAATCGTCCATCTAACTAGGAAGTGTTACTCGGCTGCACTGGGTTCCTGGTTGCGAACTTGTTTGTACGTGCAGCAGTGGAAAGAACCTATCGGAGCACTTTTCGTACAGCGCCTCTGTAATCCATCCTCACCATCTCTCCTATGTGTAACTGAAACCTCCTTTTGAAACGCTAAGCTGCAAGAAAGCTTTTGTGAAAAAGGAGGTTCATTATGGATCAATCCAAATGACTGTGGCTGTGTTCATTTCCAAAACCAATAACTAACTAACTACCTTTGGACCAGGATCAAAGTCCAGAGATAAGAAGAAGTGAGCGGACGCCCCTGAGCAACTGCTTCGCAAACAATGCTGAGTGCATGAGTGCAGGGCAGTCTCAATTACAAAAAAAGAGTGACAGACGTAGCATACAAGTTATGCGTTAGCTCTGTGTGTGCTGCCTGATGATTACAACTTTCCTCCATCTGTTTGCCACTCAGTGCTTAACAACTTTTTTTTAATAGAAAAAAATACTGAAGTCTGGCTTGAAAAGTTAATGCTCCTGAACCGGAAAGTGAAGATGAAGGGTTTCGACTGCACCCAAAGCTCATTGTGGCTGTTATTTATTGCTATTATTTTCCAGACAATGGCCAGAGTGGATTTGCGAACAACAGCCATTGTCAATGTGACCAACATTTCTCCAGCTACCAACAGTACTGTTACAAGCTATGTACCGGGTATTTATGGTGACAACTCGCCAGTCAAAGGAGCCCGAGGGGTGATTGGGATCCCAAGTTCTGAAGATGCTTTCGCCTGCGATGAAAACATTGACTTCAGTGCCATGGGCTCACCCTGGATAGCTTTAGTAGAAAGGGGGAATTGTACTTTCGCACTAAAGATTCAGAATGCAATGAAAAGTGGGGCTGATGCTGTTGTGATCTTTAACGAAGCAAGAAAAGGCAACAGAACTGACGCCTTTGTCCATTATGGTAAGAGCAAAGTCACTTGAATAATATTGATACAAATGCTTTAAGAGTATTTAACATTAATGCACAGCTCACAATGCTGAACAATTCCATCTTAATTTTGATGTAAATGACTGTTGGGGTGCAAGGGCAGTAATCTACCTGAGGGGTATGTGAGATGATGTGAACTCAAGTTGTTTATTGTGATCATCTAAATCCCAAGATTAGATTCTTGCACTTTTCTTTGTTTTCCTCCTTTACCTATCAATTTTCTCCCCTCTCTTCCCCCCCTGAAATGGTTGACTCCTCAATGGAGTGTGATTCCACAGGCACTGCTCATCCTTGGGCACCTTGGTACCATTCTTCCTGGAACATAGGGACCGCTCAGCCCCTCGAGCCTGCTCCACCACTCATTTAGACCATGGATGATCTGCACCTCAACTCCATTTAACCGACTTTGCTACATAATCCCTTTATAGGCTTACCGGATATGTTAAACCCCTGTTCAAAAAAGGGGAGAGGGATAAACCCGACAATTTCAAGCCAGTCAGCCTAACGTCGGTGGTGGGGAAACTTCTGGAGATAATAATCTGGGACAAAATTAATTGGCACTTGGAAAAGTATGGACTAATAAATGAAAGTCAGCTCGGATTTGTTAAAGGAAAATCATGTTTGACTAACTTGATTGAATTCTTTGATGAAGTAACGGAGAGGGTTGATGAGGGTAATGTGGTTGATGTGTATATGGACTTTCAAAAGGTATCTGATAAAATGCCACATAATAGACATGTTAGCAAATTTAAAGCCCATGGGATTAAACGGACAGTGGCAGCATGGATACAAAATTGGCTAAGGGACTGAAAGCAGAGAGTAGTGGTGAACGGTTGTTTTTCAGATTGGAGGGAAGTATACAGTGGTGTTCCCCAGGGGTCAGTATATGGATCACTGCTTTTTTTGGTATATATTAATGACCTGGATTTGGGTATCCAGGGTATAATTTCAAAGTTTGCAGATGACACGAAACTCGGAAATGCAGTAAACAACGTGGAGGATAGTAACAGACTTCAGAAGGACATAGACAGATTGGTGAAATGGGCAGACACATGGCAGATGAAATTTAACACAGAGAAGTGTGAAGTAAAACATTTTGGTAGGAAGAATGAGGAGAGGCAATATAAATTAAATTAAATGGTACAATTTTAAAGGGGGTGCAGGAACTGAGAGACCTGGGATATATGCACACAAATTTTTGAAGGTGGCAGGACAAGTTGAGAAGGCTGTTAAAAAAGCATATGGGATTCTTGGCTTTATTGAAAGAGGCATAGATACAAAAGAAGGGAAGTTGTGCTAAACCTTTTAAAACACTGGTTAGCCCTCAGCTGGAGTATTGCGTTCAATTCTGGGCATCACACTTTAAGAAGGATGTCAAGGCCTCAGAAAGGGTGCAGATGCAATTGACTTGAATGGTGCCAGGGATAAGGAACTTCAGTTATGTGGAGAGACTGGAGAAGCTTAGAACAGAGAAGGTTAAGGGGAGATTTGATAGAGGTGTTCAAAATCATGAATGGTTTTGACAGAGTAAACAAGGAAGGAGAAACTGTTTTCGGTGGCAGAAGGGTCGGTAACCAGAGAACACAGATTTAAGGTGATCGGCAAAACAGCCAGAGGCAACATGCGGAAACATTTTTTTATACAGCGAGTTGTAATGATCTGGAATGCTCTGCCTGAAAGGATTTTTTTTATTCATTCATGGGGTGTGGGTGTCGCTGGCGAGGCCAGCATTTATTGCCCATCCCTAATTGCCCTTGAGAAGGTGGTGGTGAGCCGCCTTCTTGAACCGCTGCAGTCCGTGTGGTGAAGGTTCTCCCACAATGCTGTTAGGAAGGGAGTTCCAGGATTTTGACCCAGTGACGATGAAGTAACGGCGATATATTTCCAAGTCGGGATGGTGTGTGACTTGGAGGGGAACGTGCAGGTGGTGTTGTTCCCATGTGCCTGCTGCTCTTGTCCTTCTAGGTGGTAGAGGTCGCGGGTTTGGGAGGTGCTGTCGAAGAAGCCTTGGCGAGTTGCTGCAGTGCATCCTGTGGATGGTGCAAACTGCAGCCACAGTGCACTGGTGGTGAAGGGAGTGAATGTTTAGGGTGATGTATGGGGTGCCAATCAAGCGGTTTGCTTTGTCCTGGATGGCGTCAAGCTACTTGAGTGTTGTTGGAGCTGCACTCATCCAGGCAAGTGGAGAGTATTCCATCACACTCCTGACTTGTGCCTTGTAGATGGTGGAAAGGCTTTGGGGAGTCAGGAGGTGAGTCACTCACCGCAGAATACCCAGCCTCTGACCTGCTCTTGTAGCCACAGTATTTATGTGGCTGGTCCAGTTAAGTTTCTGGTCAATGGTGACCCCCAGGATGTTGATGGTGGGGGATTCGGCAATGGTAATGCCGTTGAATGTCAAGGGGAGATGGTTAGACTCTCTCTTGTTGGAGATGGCCATTGCCTGGCACTTGTCTAGCGCGAATGTTACTTGCCACTTATCAGCCCAATCCTGGATGTTGTCCAGGTCTTGCTGCATGCGGGCTCGGACTGCTTCATTATTTGAGGGGTTGCGAATGGAACACAATGCAATCATCAGTGAATATCCCCATTTCTGACCTTATGATGGAGGGAAGGTCATTGATGAAGCAGCTGAAGATGGTTGGGCCTAGGACACTGCCCTGAGGAACTCCTGCAGCAATGTCCTGGGGCTGAGATGATTGGCCTCCAACAACCACTACCATCTTCCTTTGTGCTAGGTATGAATCCATCCACTGGAGAGCTTTCCCCCTGATTCCCATTGACTTCAATTTTACGAGGGCTCCTTCGTGCCATACTCGGTCAAATGCTGCCTTTGATGTCAAGGTCAGTCACTCTCACCTCACCTCTGGAATTCAGCTCTTTTGTCCATGTTTGGACCAAGGCTGTAATGAGGTCTGGAGCCGAGTGGTCCTGACAGAACCCAAACTGAGCATCAGTGAGCAGGTTATTGGTGAGTAAATGCCGCTTGATAGCACTGTCGACGACACCTTCCATCACTTTGCTGATGATTGAGAGTAGACTGATGGGGCGGTAATTGGCCGGATTGGATTTGTCCTGCTTTTTGTGGACAGGGTATACCTGGGCAATTTTCCACATTGTCGGGTAGATGCCAGTGTTGTAGCTGTACTGGAACAGCTTGGCTAGAGGCGCGGCTAGTTCTGGAGCACGAGTCTTCAGCACTACAGCCGGGATGTTGTCGGGGCCCATAGCCTTTGCTGTATCCAATGCACTCAGCCGTTTCTTGATATCAAGTGGAGTGAATCGAATTGGCTGAAGACTGGCTTCTGTGATGGTGGGGATATCGGGAGGAGGCCGAGATGGATCATCCACTTGGCATTTCTGGCTGGAGATGGTTGCAAACGCTTCAGCCTTGTCTTTTGCACTCACGTGCTGGACTCCATCATCATTGAGGATGGGGATGTTTACAGAGCCTTCTCCTCCCGTTAGTTGTTTAATTGTCCACCACCATTCACGACTGGATGTGGCAGGACTGCAGAGTTTTGATCTGATCCGTTGGTTGGGGAATCGCTTAGCTCTGTCTATAGCATGTTGCTTCCGCTGTTTAGCATGCATGTAGTCCTGAGTTGTAGCTTCACCAGGTTGGCACCTCATTTTTAGGTACGCCTGGTGCTGCTCCTGGCATGCTCTTCTACACTCCTCATTGAACCAGGGTTGATCCCCTGGCTTGTTGGTAATGGTAGAATAAGGAATATGCCTGGCCATGAGGTTACAGATTGTGCTGGAATACAATTCTGCTGCTGCTGATGGCCCACAGCACCTCATGGATGCCCAGTTTTGAGCTGCTAGATCTGTTCTGAACCTATCCCATTTAGCACGGTGGTCGTGCCACACAACACGTTGGATGGTATCCTCAGTGCGAAGACTGGACTTCGTCTCCACGAGAACTGTGCGGTGGTCACTCCTACCAATACTGTCATGGACAGATGCATCTGCAACAGGTAGATTGGTGAGGACGAGGTCAAGTAGGTTTTTCCCTCCTGTTGGTTCGCTCACCACCTGCCGCAGGCCCAGTCTGGCAGCTATGTCCTTCAGGACTCGGCCAGCTCGGTCAGTAGTGGTTCTACCGAGCCACTCTTGGTGATGGACATTGAAGTCCCCCACCCAGAGTACATTCTGTGCCCTTGCTACCCTCAGTGCTTCCTCCAAGTGGTGTTCAACATGCAGGAAGACTGATTCATTAGCTGAGGGAGGACGGTAGGTGGTAATCAGCAGGAGGTTTCCTTGCCCATGTTTGACCTGATGCCATGAGATTTCATGGGGTCCAGAGTCAATGTTGAGGGCGCCCAGGGCCAATCCCTCCTGACTGTATATCACTGTACCGCCACCTCTGGTGGGTCTGTCCTGCCGGTGGGACAGGACATATCCAGGGATGGTGATGGAAGAGTCTGGGACGTTGGCTGAAAGGTATGATTCTGTGAGTATGGCTATGTCAGGCTGTTGCTTAACTAGTCTGTGTGACAGCTCTCCCAATTTTGGCACAAGTCCCCAGATGTTCGTGAGGAGGACTTTGCAGGGTCGACTGGGCTTGGTTTGCCTTTGTCGTGTCCGGTGCCTAGTGGTCCGATGCCGGGTGATCCGTACGGTTTTATTGTCATTATGACTGTTTTTTAGCGAGATTTTACAACTGAGTGGCTTGCTAGGCCATTTCAAAGGGCAATTAAGAATCAACCACATTGCTGTGGGTCTGGAGTCACATAAGGACGGCAGGGATGGTGGAAGCTGATTCAATAGTAACTTTCAAAAGGGAATTAGATAAATACTTGAATGGAAAAAAATTACAGGGCTGTGGAGAAAGAGCAGGGGAGCGGGAATAATTGGATGGCTCTTCGAAAGTGTCGGCACAGGCATGATGGGTTGAATGGCCTCTTCCAGTGCTGTATCTAATATGACACTATGAACAAAAATCTATCGATCTCAGTCTTGAAAGCTCCAATTGTCCCAGCATCCATAGCCTTTTGGGGGAAGGGATTTCTACTACCCTTTGTGTGAAAAAGTGCTTCCTGATTTCGCTTTTGCATGCACAAGGCTAGATAGTGAGTGCTGGAGATTGAGTTATCACAGCTGAGCCCATTCCCACCCTCATCCCTGCATCCACAAGCAACACGGTTCCATTCGGGCTTGGTGGTCCGCAATCAGTAGGAGGAAACCTGGCTGATTCTCCCTTGCCCTTCGCCAGGGTACTGAGGCCAATTGTAGATCTTCCACCTTTGTCCTGGCCGGGATCAACTAACTTGGCGCAGACCCAGAAACAAACCTACACTTTTCCTGATCTGTACAGCGTAGCTAATCGCTACCTGAATCAGTTGAGCCATTGGGGGAGCTCGATTCCAATCTTAAAATTACTCTCTGAGTTTTACATGGGCATTTTATTCAGCTTTGGATCATTTAATTACATTAGCAAAAGCTGTCAAAGTGCTCTATGGTGTCGATGCACAATGCTATTGTTCCTATTCCCTGAAGGCAATTAGTGACTGTCGTGTCAGTTTTATTGAAGGAAAATTGACAGTTTAATTCCCAGGAAAATTTAGGCCTCTAAAATCCACAATCCCAGTCCGCCACCATAATCTCAGTGAGGTGGGACATCCACTCACCGTCCCCAGGTGCTCCTGACCTGTTGGAATTCCCAGACTTGGGATATTTGAATAAAGTGGCCTAGTGCCTGCACCAGTGTCATAGGATGCCCACTGTTTCCTAATAGTGGTATTGACCATCTCGGACAAAGGTAGGGGCTCTACAGTGGGCCTGAGTATCCTGGGTGTGCGCTTAGCCCAGTATCATCACAGCCAGGATGGCCATTGTTTCATAATAGTGGTATTGGCCAACCACATGGGCCCCAGTTCTGGCAGGACTGGCAGAAGCAGTTTTGATTTGCTAATTTAAGAAAACCAGCCTTTCCAAATTTGCTGGATCCCACTTCTGCCACTTGGCAGCACAGTGCGTTTGCTTATAAGCAGGCACGCAGTACGCTGGGGAGGGGGGTACCAGAGACAAAACTGTCAAGAATTCTGCCGCAAGGCATCATCCTGCCAATCCTGTCCCTTTCTCTTACACCAGCAGCAAGGGGGACAGATGTAACAATTGATCGCCAATCCTGAAACACCAACACACCGGGCGGTGCCCAGAGTAGAAAGGTTCCACCATAATTTCTGTCCCCGTTATTCTCCACCCACCCTGATAATACCCCAGTCTGCCAAAATCCCGAGGAATTCTGGGGCCTTAATGTCCAGGTTTGATTGTACAATTACATTACATAGAATTACATAGAATGTACAGTACAGAAACAGGCCATTCGGCCCAACAGGTCCGTGCCCAAGTTTATTCTCCACACGAGCCTCCTCCCACCCTACCTTATCTAACCCTATCAGCACATCCTTCTATTCCTTATGTGTGTTAACATTTGTGGAAACTGGTGAATGACATCATATTACAGGTGGAGTAATGAAGGAATTGCAGATGGAAATGTACTTCCGCAAATTATAAATCTGGTTCATAGATGGTAAACGTTTGTAAGGTATTTCTTGTAATTTCCTTGCACAGCTCCAGATGAGAGATATGAACAGTTAACATCAATGTACGCCAAATAATATTCAGATTTGTGGACTGAATTTACATTTCCAGATGGGAGAAAGTTACATTGTGAGACGGCTAGGAATTTGATTCCATACAAGGGCAGGGCAGGTATGTGTACTTCCCCCATCCCCATTAAGTATATATTGGGTTTGACTTTGGAAACAAATCTCCATCTTTTTGAAAACAAGGAGCAGTTGATACAAGAATGTAAAACATACAAAGGAAAATGCTTCAAATTTGTGCCAGGCCAGTTAGTGAACTGAGGGGCAGGTAGGGAGTGGGAACTTTGTATATGGAAGATAAACTACATTGACAGAATGACGAAGAACATAAGCTAATGTTCTTTCTTATTTGTCCAACTTCCATGTACATAAGAATTACACAAAAATAGTACAGATTGTTTTCACTAGGACTGGATGTTGAGGCCTCTTTGATGCACAGCAGTACCGAAGTGCTCGTCATGTTGAAGCCCCGTCTGCCCTCTCAGATGGACGTAAAAGATCCAATGATATTATTCAAAGAAGAGCAGAGGAGGTCTCCCAGTGTCCTGGCCAACATATATCCCTCAACCAACATAACTAGAACAAATTCTCTCATTGCTGTTTGTGGGACCTTGCTGTGTGCAAATTGGCTGCCGCACTTCCCTATATTACGATCGTGACTACTTTTCAAGGTACTTCATTGTGTCATCCTGGTATATTATTGCAAGTTCTTTCTTTCTATCAGATCCAAAGTAGTGCTTCAGAATAGCACATGCATTATTCTATGTGGTGGTCTTGCAGGTGGTGCTGAAAGAAATTTGTTGCATATTTGTTCTTGATATATCTGTAGCAAAAGTGGAATGGACCTCTGTCTTTCCCTGAAGAGTCTTGTTTAGCAAGGAATAACTGGTCTTATTTTGAAATTGGTAGCCATAACAGCACTTTGGGCAATAACAGGACAGAAACTTCATTCTGTTATTGCTAATAGGCAAATTTGTGATTTGCTGCTACTTATCTTACTGCTGGTGGTATGACAACATGTCCAATGGGAAGTTAATCTTATTATTTACATATATTGGAAATGAGGCAATCTGGAGAATTTTGCAAATAAGCATACTCTTCCAGCCCTACAACCCTCTGAGACCTCTGTGCTCCTCTAATTCTGGCCTCTTGTGTATCCCCAATTTTAATCGCTCCACCATTGCTGGCCATGCCTTCAGCTGCCTAGGCCCTATGCTCTGGAATTCCCTCCCTGAACCTCTCTGCCTCTCTACCTCTCTCTCCTCCTTTAAGATGCTCCTTAAAATGTACCTCTTGACCAAGCTTTTGGTCACCTGTCTTAATATCTCCTTGTGTGGCTTGGTGTCACATTTTGTTTGATAACGGTCCTGTGAAGTGCCTTGGGACATTTTACTATGTTAAAGATGCTTTTTTTAATTTCAAAGTATACTTTATTTCATAAAATTTAAAGATACCACAATTCCAAGGTGATACAATTCAAAACAATACAACGTGGATCGTACACAATACGATTCCAATATTACAATTTAAACTCAGTACATATCTTATAACACGTGCTGTAAATACAAGGTGGGATGGCCTTACACAGTGGCCTTTCCACGTCGAGCCTTTGCGTAGGTCGCACCTCATTTCAGCGTGTCCCGCAACACGTAATCCTGGACCTTGAAGTGTGCCAGTGGGCAACACTCGGTCATGGACAACTCCTTCAGCTGTTAGACCAGCAGGTTTCGGGCGGACCTAAGGGCCTCCTTCACCGAAGTGACGGTCTTCCAGCTGCAGTTGATATCTGTCTTGGTGTACGCCCCGGGGAACAGCCCGTTGAGCACAGCGTCCAGTGTTACCGAACTGTTGGGGATGAATGGGACAGATACCAACACTCTCCACGGACCCTCTGTGTGAAGGGGCAGCCCATCAGGAGGTGGATGGCGGTCTCCTCCCCGCCGCAGCCTCGAGGGCAGCTCACGGTGTCGCTGAGATTCCCTGCGTGTTGGAAGGATCGTGCTGGGAGGGCCTTTCTCACCACCATCTAGGCTACGTCCTGGTGCCTGTTGGTCAGTTCTGGCGACGCGATGTTCTGCCAAATGGCATCGACCATCTGGTTGGGGAACTGCGCAATTGGATCCACCCTCTCCTTTATTGGCAGGGCTCTCAGAACGTTCCGTGTCGACCACTATCTGACGGCCTTGTGGTTGAAGGGGTTCCTCCTCAGGAACTTCACCACCCGGGACAGGTGATGGGTTACGGTCCAGCTGGACGGGATTTCTGCATCTGCTCGGCCAGCATGACCAGACCCAGCCTTCTCAGTGTGTTGGACAGGTAGAAACTCAGCACATAGTGACATTTGGTGTTTGTGTACTGGGGGCTCTACACATATCCTGAGGCAGCCACACACAAAGGTGGCCATCAGGATCAGAGCAGCATTGGGGACACTCTTCTCCTCTTTGTCTGGGGGCTTGTACATGGTGCTGCTGTGGACGCGTTCTACCTTGGACCTCCAGACAAAGTGGAAGGTAGCTCAGGCGACTGTGATGGCGAAGTTGTAGGGTTACGTCAAAGGTGCTATATAAATGCAAGTTGTTGTTGTTGATAGTGTTATATAGCAGTGGAGAATGGAGGTCAACAGCAGGATATAACACAGACCACATTTTAGCGAGGGAGAGTTCTAGTCAAAGTAAAAACATGCATTTTTGAAATAGAAGCAAAGAAGCCGACAACAGAGAACTGCTGAAAACCTTGAGCTGTAATAATCATTAAAGCTGTTTTGACACTACCGTATGATGCAGAGGACCCTGGGAAAAGAATTAATCGTTGAAAATACGGTGGTAAAATGATAGTAATTCGTACAATAAAGAGTTTGTTGATGGCTGAGGATGGTGACACACAAAGAAAGGTCAGCATGAGCAGGAAAGAGTATTCTGTACAATCTTCTGGTCCAGGGAGTCAGTGGCTCCTCTAACTAGTCAGATCCTGGTAAGTAATTATATACGGTGTATTAAAAATCTAGTCATAATTTAAGAAATAATAATCATTTTTGTCATGTTTAATATGCTTGCCAGTGATCGTAAAACCATAAAACTCAGGTGAAGAATGTTCTTTGTGCACAATTTTTTGTTCTGCATGAGTAAATAAATTACTGCTTCTTGAAAAGTTTTACTGGATAAACAACTTCAGTTTGAGGCTTGTTCATAAAATGTCTTCCTTCATATTTCGACAGCTATTTCTTCCAGATCCATATTCTCAGGGTCTACGTTAGAAGACACAACTGCAACTTCAGAGGAGCAGGAGATAACTAAACTAATTAGGTCATGGATGGAGAAGGTTGTGCACCAAGGCTCCGATAGATGAGGGGTCTGAGGTCCATTCAGTTGATCTGTTATTGATTAATTAGTCAGATGAGCTCAAAACCTCTGGCAAGCCCACCATCTCTGAACTGAGTTATAGTAACTGTTGAGTGTATTCAGATGTCCAGAAAGAAAGAACTTGCATTTATATAACACCTTTCATGACCTCAGGATGTCCCAAAGTGCTTTACGGTGAATGAAGTACTCTTATGGTATAGTCACTGTTGCCAGCGACCTACATTCATAGGTTAGTGACAATGTACCTGCCCATTTTCCTCTTGTCTCTTCTTTCTCTTGCCAATTTTACCCTTTCTCTACCTTCTCATCCTGAAGGCACTGAATCTTATTGGAGCATAGTTCCCCAGGCGCTGATGGCCATTCAGTACCTCACCCAAATGCCCATATGAGTGGCAGCAGGCAATTCAGCCTAGGTGGGCATCGCATCAAACCCTGATGCTGTCCTCATCTGACAGATGTAAGGAATCTTACAACACCAGGTTATAGTCCAACAGTTTTATTTGAAAATCACAAGCTTTCGGAGGCTTTCTCCTTCGTCAGGTGAGTGTCGGATTCCTTGAAAATTACCGCATATATAGTCACAGAACAATGCCTGGTGATTACATATAATCTTTCCAACTGCCCGTTATCAAGGCAATCAAAGGAATTGAATAGTGTTCAGACAGAGAAACATTAGATACCGGACTACTGAATATACAAACGGCCAGAACCAAAGACAGGGAGGGAGAGAGAGAGAGAAACATCCGAAAGGAGGAGAAAGAGAGAGAATGACCAGTTGTATTAAAAACAGATAACTTTTATTTCGCTGGTAGGGTTACGTGTAGCGTGACATGCACCCAAGATCCCGGATGAGGCCATCCTCATGGGTGCGGAACTTGGCTATCAATTTCTGCTCGATGATTTTGTGTTGTCGTGTGTCTCGAAGGCCGCCTTGGAGTACGCTTACCCGAAGATCGGTGGCTGAATGTCCATGACTGCTGAAGTGTTCCCCGACTGGGAGGGAACCCTCCTGTCTGGCGATTGTTGCGCGGTGCCCGTTCATCCGTTGTCGCAGTGTCTGCATGGTCTCACCAATGTACCATGCTCCGGGGCATCCTTTCCTGCAACGTATGAGGTAGACAATGTTGGCCGAGTCACAGGAGTATGAACCATGCACCTGGTGGGTGGTGTCCTCTCGTGTGATGGTGGTATCTGTGTCGATGATCTGGCATGTCTTGCTGAGGTTGCCGTTGCATCTGACGGGCGTACATAGACACTTTCCAGCAGGGGTCACTGGAGGTGTAGTATGACTGATTTTTTTCTAACCCGGGGTATTGAAGTCCATTGCATCACCTAAAATGCTGCTCCAGCTGAGGGTAAGTGACACACAGCCCCCTGTTACCCTCAATTGGTTCTTTTAGTTATCCCCTTTAGTATGACTCCCAGTGCTTACAACTACTTGCTTCCCTCTATCATTTAAAAAAAATTGGCTTTGCTTTTATGTTATTTCTAACATTATTTAGCGGACTGTGCCCTTCGTGGAGCTGTGTTTCTGCTTTTTCTCCTAAAAATATTTTCCTTCCCATACCTCTTAAAAGCAATTGTAAACAATTTTACAACACCAAGTTATAGTCCAGCAATTTTATTTTAAATTCACAAGCTTTCGGAGACTTCCTCCTTCCTCAGGTAAATGTTCAGGATCTCCTTGAAGCCTACGCATTTATACATATAGAACAATACATGGTGTTTACAGACTGCCCCTGCAACTGCCCGTTGCCAAGGCAATCACCGTGTTCAGACAGAGAGGTGTCACCTGCAGAACCCCCGAATACACATTCAACAAAAAAACAAACAGGGAAAAAAAACAGAGAAGAAAAACAGAGAGAGGCAGAAACATCCGGAAGGCAGAGAGAGCCAGCAAATGACCCATTATATTAAAAACAGATAACATTTGTTCGCTGGTGGGGTAACGTGTAGCGTGACATGAACCCAAGATCCCGGTTGAGGCCGTCCTCATGGGTGCGGAACTTGGCTATCAATTTCTGCTCGACGATTTTGCGTTGTCGTGTGTCTCGCACGACAACGCAAAATCGTCTTTTTTTGTTGAATGTGTATTCGGGGGTTCTGCAGGTGACACCTCTCTGTCTGAACACGGTGATTGCCTTGGCAACGGGCAGTTGCAGGGGCAGTCTGTAAACACCATGTATTGTTCTATATGTATAAATGCGTAGGCTTCAAGGAGATCCTGAACATTTACCTGAGGAAGGAGGAAGTCTCCGAAAGCTTGTGAATTTAAAATAAAATTGCTGGACTATAACTTGGTGTTGTAAAATTGTTTACAATTGTCAACCCCAGTCCATCACCGGCATCTCCACATCTTAAAAGCAAAGCAATTTTCATATATCGTCTGGTTTTCTGTTTCTGCTTTCCACTCTAGCCTCCCTAGAGGTTTTCTCAAAGTCCCAAAATTTTCTAAGATCTTGCACACCTGCAGCACTGTAATAAAGGCTCAGACCAAAAATGACTTCAAATCTCCCTGTGCCATAACCATTAGAACTAAGTGCTCAGCCACTCCGGGTTACTAATCAATTCTGATGGATGGCTGAATACTAAATCTAGTGTAGCATCTGCCCTAATACCCAGTTTATATGTCACATTAACAAGTAGTCAATGATTACCTTCATATAATGACTTGTACTTTCATCACTTCTTTCGGTTATCAGTGGCGTGTCCACCTGGCTCATTTTCTCCAGTCACAAAGTGATGTGATAATGTTGCATCACATTACACAATGTCTGTGTCGTATTTAAAAATGTATGTTGAGGGGGAAACTATCAGGAAAGACTGGAGCTCTTTTCTCTAGAAAAGAGAAGGCTGAGGGGTGACCTGATAGAGGTCTTTAAAATTATGCTGGGGTTTGATAGGGAAGATGTCTCCACTTGTGGGGGAGTCCAGAACTAGGGGCCATAAATATAGGATAGTCACTAATAAATCCAATAAAGAATTCAGGAGAAACTTCTTTACCCAAAGAGTGGTTAGAATGTGGAACTCACTACCACATGGAGTAGTTGAGGCGAATAGCGTAGATGCATTTAAGGGGAAGCTGGATACACACGAGGGAGAAAGGAATAGAAGGATATGCAGATAGGGTGAGATGAAGAGGAGTGGGAGGAGCCTCGTGTGGAGCATAAACACCAGCATAGACCAGTTGGGCTGTTTCTGTGCTGTAAATTCCATGTAATCTGGCTTGGGGGTGTTTTTCAGAGCAGGTCCGCTTGAGAGTTAATGTGCTCAAAGCACCATTTAGAAAGCCTTTTTCTCACAGCTCCAAACCACAGTGAATTAGAGCTCCTTCAATCCCTTTGAAGTCCTTGGGGATTTTGTTTTATATTCATTCTTGGGATGTGGGTGTCGCTGGAAAGGCCAGCATTTATTGCCCATCCCTAGTCACCCTTGAGAAGGTGGTGGTGAGCTGCCTTCTTGAACCGCTGCACTCTGTGTGGTAAAGGTGCTCCCACAGTGCTGTTAGGTAGGGGGTGCCAGGATTTTGACCCAGTGATGGTGAAGGAACGGCGGTATAATGTTCAAGTAAGGGTGGCGTGTGACTTGGAGGGGAACTCGGAAGTGATGGTATTCCCATGCATCTGCTGCCCTTGTCCTTCTAGGTGGTGGAGGTGGCGGGTTTGGGAAGTGCTGTCGGAGAAGTCTCGGTGAATTGCTGTAGTGCATCCTGTCAGGGCAATGTGTCACTACAGACGGAGTGTGACCGTGTGGTGATTCCTTTGATTGGTGGATCCTCCCAAGACTCAGCAAATAGTTACTTGGAAATTCCGTAACTAGGCAGTCTGTACAATTTTACAAAAAAAATCTTACCGTTAAAATGTATTCAAATCTTTAAAAAATATTCCTTTACTTTGCTACACCTTTAAATAGTAGTATGCATGTACAGAAAGTCTTGTTATTTATTACGAATCCATCATTATCTTATTAAAAATCTTCTCTGGGAATTTCCTGAGGGTATCTCTCGATGGCCGGTTGTAACTTCAGCAGAATATCGGCAGAAATCCCAGATATACCACATGAACAAAGTTTCCACCAATCTTCCGCCAAAGTTATGGCATTCGATGGGGATAACCCTCCCAAGAAAATTCCCACCGGTTACGTCTGCAAAACTTATTTCCTATTGTCAATCTTTTTGTGCCACCCTTGTGTCCATTTTATTCAATTATAAATTCCTACGTCCACATTTATAATGGAACTCGTCTATGTAAACTCACCACCCTGTAATTGCACAGTTTGGCCATTGGGTGACTTTTCCCCACAAATCACTCCAAATACTTTCTGAAAATTTTTCCTTGAAAAATTTTTCATTAACCATTATTTTTTGCTCTGTAATTGAAATTTCGAAATTTGCGCAAAAATAAAGTTTAAACAAGATTTGAAAAATTACATATTTCATAATGACATGATTAAATTTATCAACTGAATTGTCGTTTGCTTTCATTAATATATTCATGCAGGAAGTGCCTCAGCTTGCATCGGTTGGAGCATAAAAATTGTTTTCTCCACAAAAATGTTCTATTCACAAACTTGAACTAAGTATCCCTTGACGATAGTGCAATTACTCTAAAAGGATTGCTCCACAAGGTAAAACAAAATTGAAATTCAACATATTGGCTTTTCAGTGTACGAGGGATTAAAACCTGGTTGGGTTGTGATTTACAGCGCTGCCCAGAATAGTGGAAAGTGGCTAACTGAGTTAATGTGATCTAGTCCCTCATAAATGGCAAAAATGGTGTCCTTAGTGAATCACAGAAGGAGGCCGTTTGGCTGGCTCGTTGCATGAGCTATCCAATTAGTCCCACTCCCCCACCCTTTCCCCATTGCCCTGCAAATTTTTCCTTTTAAAGTATACATCCAGTTCCCTTGTAGTAATGACTTAGTGATGTATTAAATCCTCCTCAATAAATGCAGAATAGCAATAATAATGCTATACAGTACCATTTTGCAATGAGGCCCACATTCTTGTCATTGCCCTTGGCCTCTCCAAGCTCCGCTGGTTTTGGATGTCCCAGAGAACCGACTTTAACATTATTGTTCTCGCCTTGAAATCTCTGCACAGCCTCACCCCTCCCTACTTCTGTGAGCTGATCTGGCCCACATCCCTGCTCGCACCCATCAGTTCTCAAACACTGATCGACTTCTCAATCCCCAGTGCCTTCACTTGCACCATCAGCGGCCTCTCCGTGGGTCACTATAGCCTAGAAATTGGATCGCGCCCGAATCGGGCGAGATCCCGGAGCAGCACACGTGTCTAATGAGGCCGGCGGCAGGACCGCGGCAAATTGGATCACCGGCTTCATTAGGATGGTACTGGCAAGCAGAGGCAGCTGGCTGGACCCAGGACACCAACGAGGACCTCAGGAGAGTCCAGAGGGAGGTGGAGGCAATCGATTGAGGGGCGAGCTGGGGTTGGCAGCAGGAGCCAGGAGGAGCACTCCTGCTCTTCCTGGATCCACAATAAGGTAAAAGACCACCCGTACATTGATAGAACTGGAGCCCTTTCTATTAACGAACGTTGTAGCATTCGGCATGGGCACGCATATGGCAGTCAATCACGTCCCATTTTTGTGGGACTCCTGGTACACGGTGGTGCAGGGCTCTTTCTTACCGCTGGCTGTTTTCCAAAGGAAATGTGATGAAATCTCTGACCCAGGGAAACTTTGCGTCAGCCACCTGCTTGTTACAGTTGTGGATGGAAGGTTTGGAATGTGACAGAGATCTCCTGCGTTTACCTGGAGAGACACTGCTGCATAAAAGTTCAAAGCAACTGCAACCTTGGCAACCGCTGACAGAGCTATCCCTGTGCTGGAACTGGCTCCCAAGTGAGCATTCTTTGTTGACAGCTTCCTTTGGGAATCTAAGTTGGTTCTGGCAGGTATCTTTACACATGTCCAGATAGAGAGACCCGAGGACTGTAACAACTACAGCTGTAGAATTATAGAATGATACAGTACAGAAGGAGGCCCGTGTCGGCTGTTTGAAAGAGCTATCCAATTAGTCCCACTCCCCTGCTCTTTCCCCATACCCCAGCAAGTTTTTCCTTTTCAAGTATTTATCCAATTCTCTTTTGAAAGTTACGATTGAATCTGCTTCCACCGCCCTTTCGGGCAGCACATTCCAGATCATGACAACTCGCTGCGTAAAAAAAATTCTCCTCGTCTCCCTCTGGTTCTTTTGCCAATCATCTTAAATCTGTGACCTCTGGTTACCGACCCTCCTGCCAATGGAAACAGATTCTTCCTTTCTATTCTATCCAAGCCCCTCATAATTTTGAACACCTCTATTAAATCTCCTCTTAATCTTCTCTGCTATAGGGAGAACAACCCCAGCTTCTCTAGTCTTTCCAACTGAAGTCCCTCATCCCTGATACCATTCTGGTAAATAATCTCTGCACCTCCTCCAAGGCCTTGACATCCTTTCTAAGGTGTGGTGTCCAGAATTGGACACAATACTCTAGCTGAGGTCTAACCAGTGATTTATAAAGGTTTAGCATAACTTCCTTGCTTTTGTACTCTATGCCTCTATTTATGAAGCCAAAGATCCCAAATGTTTTTTTTATCTAGACTGGGAAAACTTTAGTATAGCGCTATCAGGGCTAATCTTACTGTCACGCTGGCAGGCTGGACTTTCCTGCACATAACGACATAAGGGCAGTCCTTTTACTAGATCTATCCTTGTAACAGGCACAATTATAGAAACGGGGCTGTAGTGCCAGTGCGGGTTCTTACAATTGGACCAATTTAGTTGCTGAGGTTCTGGGACATCAGTAAAATAATTTAACAATTTGAATGTAAAAGTAAGAGGTTGTCATCTTCTGCATGTTCAAAACAACCTTAGTAACAGATCAGAATCAGTACCTTGTAACAGATTTTGAAATGTGTTCTGCAAACCATTAAATTACTAACCGTACTGCAATTAGATATCACTTTCCTGGGCAATAAAATCACTAACTCTCACTTGATAAAGTAGGTGAGAAAAAAAATTGTGATCGAAATATTGCTTTATAAATGCAAGAAAGGAGAGGGAAAGGACTGAGATAAAGTGGAGCTGGTAATCACATGAAAAAGTGACAAAAATGTCAGAAATTAAAGGAAGAGACCATAAAGAATTGGTGAGAAAGGGAAGAGGGATTGAGGAGGGGGAACCAGAAATTTAAAACAGATATTTTTATTAATTTTCTAAACTTTCTCCTTGCCTTTAATAAAGATAACATAAATCATTTCATATTACTTTCCCCTTCCTGATTCTGTCTTCCTATTCCTTGCCCTGTACCTCAGTTGAGAGGGCAGACAGATGACCTGATCTTAGATCTCAGCCAGTGCAGCTCTGTGAAGGGTGAAAGAGAGCAGTAATACTCCTCCCTTCTCACCTTGGTGGGAAATGCTTGACTTTGTTTGGTGCCTCCCCCTCCCTGGTGACTTAGCTAAGACCTACAACTCAGTCAAGAATGCAAAACCACATCTTACCACTGTATGCTGCTATTTGTTGGACCTCAAGTGTACTGTCCTTAATTACCCTTCTCTTTACATAGGAACATAGGAACAGGAATAGGCCATTCAGCCCCTCGAGCCTGTTCTGCCTTTCAATGAGATCATGACTGATCTGTACTCTTACTTTACCTAATACCATATCCCTAATATCCTTGGCTAACAAAAATCTATCGATCTCAGATTTAAAATGATTAATTGAGCTAGCAGCTACTGTTTTCTGTGGGAGAGAGTTTCACACTTATACTTCTGCGTGAAGAAATGTTTCCCATCTCCTCCTTTATTTTGTTCCTTCAATCTAACTTCTCTGAACTTAAGCCCGTTTTTCTCTCTCTTTGTTGCGATTGTTCTTTAGTACAGTGCACGCTGACACGTTGCTCCCATGGTAGCTGCAGCGTGTGACAGTTAGCATACCTTTTAGAATAGCTTGCCGATGACTCTGGCAGCTAGCTGTGATCAGTAGTAGTTGGATTTGCTGTCCTCGGCTGCCATATCAATGTCTAGTGAAATATTGTCCAGATTGCATGGCTTTGTGAGATTTTACAGTTGGGTAGGTTGATATGGATCCCTCCCGTGTGGTGGTTGGGCTACACAAGAAGCGTTATTGATGTGTGGGTCAGTAGTTGGCAGTGGGCCAGGAACTAGGGTCAGATTCTGGAGAGTTTCTTTTGGTTGCGTTTCAATGAGTACATGATCTTATTTTCTGTGGCATCATGCAAGACTCAGACCCTGCACTGAAGTTGCACTGAAGGAAACCCAAGCTTGCTTACACTTGGCGCTGGAGGAAGCTGCAATGGGAAGGTCAAGCAGGTCAAGATCAGGCCTGCCACTGGCAGTGGCATTGTAATGTAGACTCCACCTTATAGAATTACAGGACATCGCTCTAAAAGCTTGGTGGGAAAACATTTAAATTGACTTCTCAGTGTTGCCAACACTTGCAATTCATTTAGAAAGTGTAGAAAGCTACTTTGAAATTTCCTGAGTCAATTCCAAGCTCCTACAAACTGTGAATTATGAGTTTTGACAATGCTGAATTCTGTGTATTAAATCTATGGCACAAAGCACAGCAGTGTATGTATGGTTGAACACAATGCAAACATTCAGCCAAATAAATAGAACAGGGCAGTGTGTCAATGCCAACACTGACACATATATTAAAAATAAAATTCAGCCTATTTATCTGGGCTAAATTTGATACCTCACTGGGAGATTTCTGATTCTCTGTGATTCTCTCAAATGCTCTGTAACAACAATACCAACCGGTTAACTTAGGGCATGATACCAAAACCAGGGGGAGGGGCTGGAAAGTGAAACAGTGAAAGCAGAAGACGCAGCTCAGGGATTAGAACGTGTTATACAAAATAAGTAAGTTGACAGATGAAATTTAATGAGACAAGTGAACAGGATGCAAAACTAATCAACACAAGTACACCATGAATGGTGTTGAAATAGCTAAGCATGAATTGGAAAGCGGCCCAGGAATCTTAGTAGGCTGAACAATCAAGATGTCCAACCAATGCAGAACAGCACATATGGAACTGAGGCATGACACCAGGGGCATGATTTTTTACTTGGAGCCGGGAACTGAGTGGGCGGGTAGATTTTCGTGTGGGAAACCTGGAAGCGAAGTGAGTGCATCGGAATCCGCGATCGCAACTCAGTTGAAGGCAATTATTTTTGCTTCCAGGTTTCCCGCGGGACAGCCAGCCAGATTGACAGGCCGGCTGCCTGTCGGGAGGGAAAGCAGCCGGGGAGCGGATGGCAGGTATGTCTGAGATTGGGGTGGGGGGGTGTTGGAGACATTGCGGGGGGGCGGGTCTCAGCCACCGGGGGGGGATCTCAGCCATCGTGGGGGCTCTCGGCCATCGGGAGGAGGGTCTCAGGGTGAATGTTGGTTTAAATCCTAACCAACGATTTTTAAGATGACGGTGGTTTGGGGTGATTGAGAGTTTGTTCAGAATTTCTGGCCAGTGATGGGGAGGAGAAGATTTGTTGTCCTGTCCTGGAATTTCTGCTCTGTGTTTGTGGTCCTATGTTGTGGGGATAAATTTGGCCTTATGGTCATTTGTTGGGTGGTTATTCTTGGATATATACATATTGGCTTGGTTCCCAATCTTTGCTCAGTTGGTGGGGTTTGATTTGTTTTTTTTATCATTCTACCAGAGATGTAGAAAGTGATGCAGTGGTGGTGCTGTGGGGAAGAGATTTCTTTTCATTGGTCGCAATTTTTGTTAGTTGATCTCTTGTGACATTGCACATGGGGAGTCAAAACCAGTGAAGCCTTTCAGGTCAAACAAGGGAGATAGTTGAACCAAGACAGGGAGGGGAGGGGGAAGAGAAAGGGAGAGGGTGGGAACAGTGACGGCAGACTGAATGAGAAGGAAAGGCAGCGAGAGGGAGGACAGGGGAGGGGTGAGGTGAGGGAGAGGAAGATGATAAGGGAGAGGAGAGAGGGAAAATGAAAAAGGGAGGAATAGAGAGGGAGCAGGAGGAGGTGAGAGGGAGAGAAGAAGGTGAGGTGGAGTAGGAGAGAAGCAGGTGACGGAGAGAGCTGCGAGTGGGGGAAGGAGCAATGACTCAGGAGCTTGAGATTTATCCGATTTCTGGATAGGATGTCTTAGTGCTTCCCAAGAACTCAGCAACAAGTGGTAGTCCGAGTGATAGTTTCCTCAGCAGGTTGGAAGTTTGAGCTATTTGCAGGACATGTACACCTGCCACCAGCCACAAGTGTAATTCAAGTAGATTTGTTAATAAACTTTTTCAATCATTTTTGGTTGGCTTCTGTGTTTCATGTTATTTGGGATTCATTCTTTGGGGTTGCCTATTGCTTTGAGGATTGTGTGTGTGTTTCCATTATCCTGGATTTCCACGGACATGTACTCATTGCAGGTTACACATCTTGCTGTATTTTTAGGATATTCTACGCTGCCTTATGTTTACAAACAACTTGAGGATTTTTTTTTACTGACCGTATATTGATGGGGAGAAGCCAGCGGACAACATATACCAATATTAAACAAGGAAAGACCTGCAGCCAACGTACTGATGTTGAGCAAGGAGTCAATGGGAGCCACCAGCATCTCACACCCACTACGGTACAGGCATTGAGCCTGGACGTGGAGGAGGGCATGAAGAACTGGCTCCAGATTCAGGCCCGGAGTAAGAAACATATACCAGGGTGAGCAGGAGAGAAGCGATTTGATGATCAGTGCAATATAAGTAACATTCATATTTTGAACTTCCTAACAGCAACAGCACGAGCATTCGCATTAAAAGATGAAAAGCATAATAGATGTCCCTCACAGTTATTTTCTGCTGCATATGGAAAATTTGGTGGATTCAATCAAAGGACCTGTCAACCTCTGCTGAGGGAAGACTCAGCTGAGGAAAAAGGACCTTTAGGAACTCTGGTGTGGAAAGTAGATTTATTAGAGCAGATATGACGGAGAAGAAGAAAATTAAGGAATGGGTTGAAGTATTTACTGGAAGTGGGGTGGGAAGAAACACCACCACCACAACAACAACAACTCACATTTATATAATGCCTTTAATGTAGTAAAATGTCCCAAGGTGCTTCACAGGAGCGATTTTCAATCAAACTTTGACACCGAACCACATAAGGAGATATTAGGACAGGTGACCAAAAACTTGGTCAAAGAGGTAAGTTTTAAGGAGGGTCTTAAAGGAGGAGAGAGAGGCAGAAAGGTTTAAAGAGGGAATTCCAGAGCTTAGGGCCTAGGCAGCTGAAGGCACTGCCGGCAATGGTGGTGGGAGTCCGAGCTTGCAGTAAATATCTATGGAAAGCCTATTGCCAAAGATGGAGAGAGAGAAAGTCAGAAAAAAAGGGAAGAGATGGACCACACAAAGGTAAAAAATGGGATGAGAATTGGAAACATATTTGGAGTGCTATCATTTATATTAGCAATAGAGCCAAGTTCTTATAAAATTTTATGATTCTTTCAAGTAACTTGACTACAGAATATTCCAATGTTTCAGATTTTGTCATCATTCTTAAAAGTATAAGCTTGTGCACATACTCAAGGTGGATTCAGGATGTTAATAATTGAGTATTTTCTGAATATTTAATTTAATTGAGTGATGACTGGAAGAATGAATAGAGACCCAATGCAAAGAACTCTCAGCCAAACGTTTGCCTGAGAGAACTGGGGAGACCAGCTGCAATGCCTGACCTTTTATTGATACACGTCAATCACAGGTTTAAAGGGCCAAATCAACTTCGGCTGCATCTTGCCTCCGTTTCAATGGCGAGATTCAGAAGCCATGGGAAACCCGTGCAGATGAAGTAAAATTCGTTTCAGGTTCAGAATCAACAAAAAATGACCTATCTCAAGGTAAATTGCCCCGTTAACGATCCGCCTGCCGACTTTAATTGGGGACGCCACTTCCGGGTTTCGGCTGCGTCCACGTATTCAAACGTGCCTACGTTAATCCCGGAAGTGGGTGTGTTGGAGCCGGGTTTGCCGTTGCGCTGGAAAAAGCTGTTACTTTAACCTCCCACCCGCCCCCAGCCCACCTGTTCTTTGGGTTTAAAATTCCCCCCCCCCCCCCAAGTATCGAGCTCGCGGCTCTTCTCAGCATTGCCTCTAACAATTCAGTGTCTTGTGTCTCTGCAGCCAGCACAGGATGCGATATTCAAGGCACAGTCTGATCAGCGTATCGTAGAGTTTGATTATAACTTCCTCTGACTTGTGTTCAAATGCTTTCGCTGTGTTACTCAATCTATTATTGGCTTGGTTGATTGCTGCTGTGCAAATGACTGGACATGTTGAGCATTGAGTCTGTTACGATTCCTAGGTCTCTTTCAGTTTTATCATTAGCTATTTCAAAAACATTCATGAGATATGTATGTTCCCCATTTTTCTTTCCTAAGTGTAATAATTTAGGAAAGAAAAATGGGGAACATGCATAATTTACACTTGTCTGCATTCAGTTTCCTCTGGCATCATTTGGCCCACTTACTACAACAACAACAACTTGTATTTTTATGGCGCCATCAACGTAGTAAAAGGCGCTTCGCAGAAGTGTTATCAGGTATAATTTGGCTTCGAGCCACATAAGGAGATTTAAGTACAGGTGACCAAAAGCTTGGTCAAAGAGATATGTTTTAAAGAGTGTCTTAAAGGAGCAGAGAGGGGTAGGGAGGCGGAGAGGTTTAGGGAGGGAATTCCAGAGCTTAGGGCCCAGGCAGCTGAAGGTACAGCCGCCAATGGCGGGGCGAAGGAAATCGGGGATGCACAGTGGGTCAGAATTGGAGGAAAGCAGAGTTTTTGGAGGGTCGTAGGGCTGGAGTAGGTTGCAGAGATAGAGGAGGAGGAGGCCTTGGAGGCATTTGAACATAAGGATGAGAAACTTAAAGTCGAATTATTGCTGGATCAGGAGCCAATGTTAGCAATGTCAGCGAGCATGGGGGATGATGGGTGAATGGGACTTGTTGCGAATTAGGATATGGGCAGCAGAATTTTGGATGAGCTCAAGTTTACCTAGTTTGTGTAGCTCATTGTGTAGTTTCTTGGCTGCCTCCTTCAAGTCCACTGCCCCTCCTAGTTTGGTATCATCTGCAAATTTAACCAATTTGTGTTGAGCTTCACAGTCCAAGTCGTCGATGTAAATTTGAAACAGTAGTGGTCCCAAAACTGAGCCCGGGGACACCTGTCTCAACACTTCTCTCACCCTTACATTACCCCTCTAACCAGTACCTGCTGTTTTCCACCCTTCAGCTAGTTTCTTATCCATATCCAAGTTGTGCCCTAAAACGTCACAGCTCTGAGCTTAATTAGTAACCTCTCATTGTGGAAATTTATCAAGCACCTTTTTGAAGTCTGAGTACACAACGTTGGAGGGCTACCACAGTTGACTTGGGTTATCACTTCCTCAAAGAAATCAAGCAGGTTGGTCAGGCAGGGTCTTCCGTTTAGTCGGTTGTTGTTGTACACATAATCCCCCAGTTTGCTCCGGATGGTCAATTCCATTATTTTGCATGGAACTGAAGTAAGGCCAATGGGTCTGTAGTTGCCTGTGTTTGTTTGTCACCCTTTTTGAACCACATTATCCTGTTTTCAATCTGCTGGTCTGTGACTCACTCATAATGATCGTCAGTGCCTCACATAATCCCCATCCTAGTCTCTTTCAACAGCCTGGGATAAATACCATATAAGCATAAAAATGTAGAATAAAAAGTAGTTTGGTGGAATTATTGGATTTACTTGCAATGGATTAGAAATGGAAAAAAATCTCAGCCAAATGCAAGACCATCATTTCCTCCCTTTTCAAATTGTAATAAGAAACTGAGTCTTAACTCATCATATTGGATATATACTTGAAGGGGAAAAAATTGCAGTGCTATGGGAAAAGAACAGGGGGAGTGGGACTAATTGGATAGCAATTTCAAAGGAGCCAGCACAGACACCAGGGGCCGAATGGCCTCCTTCTGTGCTGTATGATTCTATGATTCATTTTAGTTCTCAGCCTCCGCTGCCCTGGATCATTGGGACTTTAAAAGCATTTCAACCGAATCTCATTTTTGGAAATAGATCAAGGGTCAGAAAATGTGGCAGCAGCTCTGCAGAGTTAACAAGGCAACCTTGGGGGAGGGCAGGCATTAGCGGTGGGGGAGGGGGCGGGGGGAGGGGGGTGTAGAGGGACTGGCAGTGGATGGGAAATGAAACTCGGCTGTAAAAACTGTTCAGGCCTTGGACTGGTTAAATAGAGCAGGCTCACACCCTGGTGGAATCGGTCACCTAAAGCAATTTGGTTGGCTCAGCTTCTGCTTCTCACTCTCGCTATTTGTTGCTGACGGCCAGATTTTGTCTTGAGGTTTTTTTTTAAATTACTGGTAAGTTAGTTCTCATTGCCACTTGCTACATGTTGATTTGTACATTCTGTGCCTGTTCAATTGTGATTTGTCACTGTTTTATAAATAAGAAATTTCAGCCAGTCAAATGCAAGTGTGAAACAGAGGGTGTGACGATCATAACACTGCTAGATTATGTTTGGCGTTGACTGAGTACAATTTAAGGAATCTTACAACACCAGGTTATAGTCCAACAATTTTATTTGAAAATCACAAGCTTTCGGAGGCTTTCTCCTTCGTCAGGTGAATGACAAAGGAGCTCACCTGACGAAGGAGAAAGCCTCCGAAAGCTTGTGATTTTCAAATAAAATTGTTGGACTATAACCTGGTGTTGTAAGATTCCTTACATTTGTCAACCCCAGTCCATCACTGGCACCTCCACATCATGAGTACAATTTTGTTCATATATAATAAAAGATTGATGGCCTATTTTTTCTCCTCTTTTACATGGCAAATCTGTCTGGCACCAAATATTTTGTAACACCATATTAATACTTAAATTAATGCATAACAGAACTATGGGTACATTTTCATGCTATAATCACTAAAATATCAATGAAAAATTGTAGCCTCAATATTGGTATGTCCAGAACCATCATCTCCAGTACTTGATCATGTTTTTTATAAGTTAACCTTGCTCCAAATAAAGAACTTGGTGAGGGCAATGGCCTTTCTGGCCCTTGATCTTCTCCCTTTTCTACAGATGTTTCGGGGGAGGTCTTGCAGGGCTGGAGGAGGACACAGAGATAAAGGAGGGGAAAAGCCATGAAGGGATTTAAGTTGTCTGTTTTCAATACAAAACCCCATTTACATATTTTATTAGAAGAATAGTCAGTGAAGATGCCATATAGGTGCTTTATGGGAGAACCTGGAGTCTATAAAATCATAGTGGCCACAAAATATAGCCGCTTTGTAGAGGAGATTAACTGGACTGCAGCCAGTGTTAGTTCTCATGCAGTGAGTACACAGGTCATTTTTCAGGCCTTAAAAGAAATGTTTACTGCCACCTGCTCCCTGTGTACTTGTAAAGATTGTGGTGGGAGGTGGCCCTGATCATATGTTTATATCCTTGTATGAAAGCCACAAAATTACAGGAGTTCAAATGGAGATGAATCATGTAAACAGGTTGATCAGACGCTTTCATCACCTTCCCACATTACTACACTGCTCAGGAATGTTCTGGAGGCAGCATACCAGTGTATCTTGTCATAACAGAATCTTGCTCGAACACAACAGCTCAAGAATGCATGCGTGTGTGTGTGTGTGGAGTGGGGCAAATAAGAGTCAAAAAGAATCATGTAATCTTCCTGACTTGCACAACATAAGTGTGATGAGGGTGGAAATTCTGCTGTGCCGTTCCTTGCCATATGATGGGAGTGTATATTGCACAATTGCGCACTCCCCAGGGCATCATTTTCCATCCATTCACGGGGGTAGGCACGTGGAAATTTGCGATGCACGCTCCTGGCACGTGCCAAGAATTAGTGCGGCAAAATTTTTGCCCCATAAAGCGTTGTGACATTTTCTTCTACACACTGAGGGGTCGGGAGGTTGGATCAATTAATCCCAACCCAGCTCCTTTGATTCCTCATAATTGATACCTACTGTACATAATCTTGCCTCTCACTCTCCATCTGATTCTCTTATTCAGATTACTAGCACACCTAGCCATAGATAGCAATGTTAAGTTGCCTCTCTCCTCCCAATACGCTCCCCCCCCCAAACCCTGAAAGTGTTGACTCATGCTTGGGTATGGTTCCACAAGTGCTGGTTGCCCTCACTAACTTGGTGAAATGGTCCACACTTCATGCATGAACTGAGACAGTGAATGTTGCAGCCTGCTTGATTGTGACTGTCCAATCTTACCCTCACCTGAAGGCTAGACAGGTGAACTTTCCAGCTGCACGGCAATCAGTATCAGTAAAAGTGACCATGAAGCTGTCGGATTGCCATAAAAACCCAACTTGGTTCATTAGGGAAGGACACCTGCTTTCCTTACCCGGTCTGGCTTCTATATGAATCCAGTACTACACCAATACGGTTGACTTTCAACTGCCATCTGAAGTGGCCAAGCAAGCCACTCAATTGTATCAAACCACTGCAAAGAATATGGACTGCAATGATTCAAGAAGGCAGCCCACCACCACCTTGGCTGATTTTTCCTTTCTCAAGTTGGAGGATACCGAGAGCAATTGTTATACCCTTGGCACGAGCCTGGCTGAGAACTCGATGCAGACCAGAGGTCAAATCTAGGACCTTCCTGGTCTCTTTGGCTTAGTGTCACACCACACTGATTTACCAACAAAGCCATAAATGGAATCCAGGTGGTCATTTAATCTCCAGGTCCAGGCAACACCACAAGAGAGCAGCTTAACAAGTTTATGGATATCCTTCAGATCCTGACCTGGAGGTTAAATTTTTTTTTTATTTGTTCACGGGATGTGGGCGTCGCTGGCAAGGCCGGCATTTATTGCCCATCCCTAATTGCCCTCGAGAAGGTGGTGGTGAGCCGCCTTCTTGAACCGCTGCAGTCTGTGTGGTGACGGTTCTCCCACAGTGCTGTTAGGAAGGGAGTTCCAGGATTTTGACCCAGCGACAATGAAGGAACGGCGATATATTTCCAAGTCGGGATGGTGTGTGACTTGGAGGGGAACGTGCAGGTGGTGTTGTTCCCATGCGCCTGCTGCCCTTGTCCTTCTAGGTGGTAGAGGTCGCGGGTTTGGGAGGTGCTGTCGAAGAAGCCTTGGCGAGTTGCTGCAGTGCATCCTGTGGATGGTGCACACTGCAGCCACAGTGCGCCGGTGGTGAAGGGAGTGAATGTTTAGGGTGGTGGATGGGGTGCCAATCAAGCGGGCTGCTTTATCTTGGATGGTGTCGAGCTTCTTGAGTGTTGTTGGAGCTGCACTCATCCAGGCAAGTGGAGAGTATTCCATCACACTCCTGACTTGTGCCTTGTAGATGGTGGAAAGGCTTTGGGGAGTCAGGAGGCGAGTCACTCGCCGCAGAATACCCAGCCTCTGACCTGCTCTCGTAGCCACAGTATTTATATGGCTGGTCCAGTTAAGTTTCTGGTCAATGGTGACCCCCAGGATGTTGATGGTGGGGGATTCGGCGATGGTAATGCCGTTGAATGTCAAGGGGAGGTGGTTAGACTCTCTCTTGGAGATGGTCATTGCCTGGCACTTATCTGGCGCGAATGTTACTTGCCACTTATGAGCCCAAGCCTGGATGTTGTCCAGGTCTTGCTGCATGCATGCTCGGACTGCTTCATTATCTGAGGGGTTGCGAATGGAAATGAACACTGTGCAGTCATCAGCGAACATCCCCATTTCTGACCTTATGATGGAGGGAAGGTCATTGATGAAGCAGCTGAAGATGGTTGGGCCTAGGACACTGCCCTGAGGAACTCCTGCAGCAATGCCCTGGGGCTGAGATGATTGGCCTCCAACAACCACTACCATCTTCCTTTGTGCTAGGTATGACTCCAGCCACTGGAGAGTTTTCCCCCTGATTCCCATTGACTTCAATTTTACCAGGGCTCCTTGGTGCCACACTCGGTCAAATGCTGCCTTGATGTCAAGGGCAGTCACTCTCACCTCACCTCTGGAATTCAGCTCTTTTGTCCATGTTTGGACCAAGGCTGTAATGAGGTCTGGAGCCGAGTGGTCCTGGCGGAACCCAAACTGAGCATCGGTGAGCAGGTTATTGGTGAGTAAGTGCCGCTTGATAGCACTGTCGACGACACCTTCCATCACTTTGCTGATGATTGAGAGTAGACTGATGGGGCGGTAATTGGCCGGATTGGATTCGTCCTGCTTTTTGTGGACAGGACATACCTGGGCAATTTTCCACATTCTCGGGTGGATGCCAGTGTTGTAGCTGTACTGGAACAGCTTGGCTAGAGGCGCAGCTAGTTCTGGAGCACAAGGCTTCAGCACTACAGCTGGGATGTTGTCGGGGCCCATAGCCTTTGCTGTATCCAGTGCACTCAGCCGTTTCTTGATATCACGTGGAGTGAATCGAATTGGCCGAAGACTGGCTTCCGTGATGGTGGGGATATCGGGAGGAGGCTGAGATGGATTATCCACTCGGCACTTCTGGCTGAAGATGGTTGCAAACGCTTCAGCCTTGTCTTTTGCACTCACATGCTGGACTCCACCATCATTGAGAATGGGGATGTTTGCAGAGCCTCCTCCTCCCGTTAGTTGTTTAATTGTCCACCACCATTCATGACTGGATGTGGCAGGACTGCAGAGCTTTGATCTGATCCGTTGGTTGTGGAATCCTTAGCTCTGTCTATAGCATGTTGCTTCCGCTGTTTAGCATGCATGTAGTCCTGAGTTGTAGCTTCACCAGGTTGGCACCTCATTTTTAGGTACGCCTGGTGCTGCTCCTGGCATGCTCTTCTGCACTCCTCATTGAACCAGGGTTGATCCCCTGGCTTGTTGGTAATGGTAGAGTGAGGAATATGCCGGGCCATGAGGTTACAGATTGTGCTGGAATACAATTCTGCTGCTGCTGATGGCCCACAGCGCCTCATGGATGCCCAGTTTTGAGCTGCTAGATCTGTTCTGAATCTATCCCATTTAGCACGGTGGTAGTGCCACACAACACGTTGGATGGTGTCCTCAGTGCGAAGACGGGATTTCATCTCCACGAGGACTGTGCGGTGGTCACTCCTACCAATACTGTCATGGACAGATGCATTTGCGACAGGTAGATTGGTGAGGACGAGGTCAAGTCAGTTTTTCCCTCGTGTTGGTTCGCTCACCACCTGCCGCAGGCCCAGTCTAGCAGCTATGTCCTTCAGGACTCGGCCAACTCGGTCAGTAGTGGTGCTACCGAGCCACTCTTGGTGATGGACATTGAAGTCCCCCACCCAGAGTACATTTTGTGCCCTTGCTACCCTCAGTGCTTCCTCCAAGTGGTGTTCAACATGGAGGAGGACTGATTCATCAGCTGAGGGAGGACGGTAGGTGGTAATCAGCAGGAGGTTTCCTTGCCCATGTTTGACCTGATGCCATGAGATTTCATGGGGTCCAGAGTCAATGTTGAGGACTCCCAGGGCCACTCCCTCCTGACTGTATATCACTGTACCGCCACCTCTGGTGGGTCTGTCCTGCCGGTGGGACAGGACATACCCAGGGATGGTGATGGAAGAGTCTGGGACGTTGGCTGAAAGATATGATTCTGTGAGTATGGCTATGTCAGGCTGTTGCTTGACTAGTCTGTGGGACAGCTCTCCCAATTTTGGCACAAGTCCCCAGATGTTAGTAAGGAGGACCTTGCAGGGTCGACTGGGCTTGGTGTTTTGCCGTTGTCCTGTCCGGTGCCTAGTGGTCCGATGCCGGGTGGTCCGTCCGGTTTTATTCTTATTATGACTTTTCATAGCGAGATTTTACAACTGAGTGGCTTGCTAGGCCATTTCAGAGGGCAATTAAGAATCAACCACATTGCTGTGGGTCTGGAGTCACATATAGGCCAGACCGGGTAAGGGCGGCAGGCTTCCTTCCCTAAAGGACATTAGTGAACCAGATGGGTTTTTACGACAATCCGGTAGTTTCATGGCCATCATTACTGATACTAGTATTTTAATTCCAGATTTTTATTTAATTAATTGAATTTAATTAATTAATTGAATTTAAATTCGCCAGCTGCCGTGGCGGGATTTGAACTCATGACTCTGGATTTTAGTCCTTTCACTTAGACTCATAGGGCTCGATTTTCGCACCCCTGAACGGGTGCGTTCCTATAATCGGGGATTCCCGGGGCGGGTCCGGAGCCTGGCTCCAACCCGCCCACTTCCGGGTTCCCCAGTGACGCGCTTACATGCGCGCGCAGCCCCCGCATGTGGGACTCCCGCAGGCAATTAAAGCCGGCGGGGTGCCACTTAAAGTAATTAACTAGGTACTTCAGCTCATTTACAGACCCGATTGACCTGATATTTTAGGAGGGGTGGGATTTTCAAGTCAACTTCCCGTACTGGGGGAAAAACTCCCAGTTGAAATGGACTGCCTGTGGCAGCTGCAAAGGTCCGTTTGACAGGTGGGGGGGGCGGGGCGGTGGGGGAGACCCTCACTCATTGCAGGAGGCCACTCTGTCACTTTGGACAAAGTTTGGCCTCCACCACCCTCCTCCTAACAATACAATTCACCAACTTGAACACTTACCCCATGTCCAGACACATGTACCTACCTTGCGGACCCCCTCAGATGTACATCTTCCGGATGGGGGCCGCCGTAGCTGCAGTCATGACCTCCTTGGGGGACTAACAGAATCACCAGCCTCGCCGGCCACCTCTGACACGTGGAGCTCCACAACACAGTACTGTGACACATCCACCTGCACAGCAGGAGGGAGGGCAACGGCAGAGAGAGATGCGTCGCAGAAGGCACTACCCTCGCCATAGGGTCTACAGACTGAGGCTCAGCTTCCTGGACCTCTCTGAGCAGCAGTGCACATGGAGGCTCAGAGTCACTCGACATGTAGTCGTGGACATCTGCAGCCTCCTTCATGCCGAGCTGCTCCCGGCTGGCCCGAGCACCATCTTCTTACCTGTCGCTCTTAAAGTCACCACTGCCCTCAACAACTTCTCCTTCACATCCTTCCAGGGTGCCACCGGGGACATCGCCGATGTCTCTCAGTCGTCGGCACAAAAGCGCCCTGCCAATACACCTACACCCACTCTGCAGTGACACAATGGGTGACATCAGTTGTGGGTCTTCATAGTGATCCTCAGGAAAGGGCATTATTGCACAAACCAGACAAGATTCGCAAAGACATGGCAGTAGTGGTGACAATATAATATGTAATGTGAGTTGATCAGAAATTAAATATAAGCAAAAACCATGACAAACCCTCAAACACCCCTGTGCATCCCCTTCATGCTCACGACACGTTTGCCTTACGCTGCCTACTGCACATATGTGATGCATACCTTGTGGCTGCAGCACAGGTAGTGGCAGGTTGAGTGAGGCTGACCGTGAAAGAGATGCATGAGAGGGTGAGTATGAGATAGAGCCATGAGATTGTATGAGGATTGGGTTGAGTGGTAGTGGTGGGATGAATACTGGCGAGGTGAGTAAGTGCAGGTAAGATGAGGATGAGGTTTGAGTGGGTGTGAGGAGTGATGTGATAGAGTAGTGTTGGCAGTGCAGAAGGAGATGTGGGGTGGGGGCAGTGATGTGGCAGACGGAGTGTAGGGGAATGAGTAAGTGTACTCACTTCGGCTGACCTACTTAGGTCATTGAAGCGCCTTCTGCACTGTATGCAGTTGGGCGATATGTTGGTGGTGCTGGTGACCCTCTCTGCCACCTCGAGCCAGGCCTTCTTGGTGGCAGGGGCAGGCCACTTCCTCCCACCCGCCGGGGAGAAGATCTCTGCTCTCCCGCTCCTCCTCATCCCATCTAATAATACCTGGAGTGAGGCATCATTAAACCTGGGAGCAGCCTTCCCCCTGGGCTGCTCCATGCTGTAATTTTGCCTATTTTCTGCAGCATGAGTCAGTGGAGGACTGCCCCTTTAAATAGGGCTCCTCCAGCTGACAGCCTATGCTGCGCATGTGCAGTCCGCTCGCTGCACTGCTTTTGAGCGCGAAACCTGGAAGCAAAGATAAGTACCTTCAATCAAGCTGCGATTGTGTGCGGACCACCCCGATTTCACTGGGCGCGTTACCCACGCGCCCAGTCGACCCCCCGCTGCCAACCCGCCGCCCTCCTGATATCGGGCCCATCGAATCATATATATATATATATATAACTTGGGTTATATGTATGTAACTTGGGTTACAAACATATAAGGGAGGACATTCAGCCCGTCTAGCTCATGCTTCCATAGACACCCACCAACACAAGGTATTAATCACTCTTTGTCTTGATATCAGTCCTGAGATTGCCTTTTACCGGGTCTCCTTGTTCTGTAGCTGTCATTTAACTAGAAACGGTGCTCTGAATTAACCTTTCTATTCCAATTAGTGCTTGGATAATTCGGTGGGCTCTTGTTGGGATTTTGGTGGATTATCTACCCTGTCGGGATCCCATCAATTGGGGAGGTGGGTGGTGGGCAAGGGAGCCATAAAATGGCTGCAGCACACCTTGAGTCTCAGCCACAGTGTATCATGGCCTGTGAGACTGCCTGAACAAATATATATTTATGGCCCAGTCCCACTTTAGCGTATGCAGTCAATTGACCTGCAATCAATTGCATTGGCTAAAACAGCCCTTTAAATTATAAATCCTCGCAATGCCGTAACAACCCAGGACACCATGGGTGGGAATTTCCTGTATATTTGCACCCAGAGGCACGTTTAATTGGAACGTAAACCAAAACACACAGCGTAAAAGATTGAGAAAACTCATCCGAAAGTGTGTTACGCATGTAACGCAAATTTTCTCACTCTTTTACGCCCGTTTATTGATCCTTACGCCCAAACTCTTGGTTCATTATAATGGCTCCGCCTTCAGGCTAAAGAGCCAGAGATGCTCGCAAATTTCCTGCGATCACGTCAGTTCAAAACGGATGTAAAATTAAGTCCAGAATTTTAGGCTCAGCAGGAAACAAAGTCATTTTTCTGGTGTTCTATGGCAATTTTTGGAGCAATTTTGAAAAATTATTTATCTTCACTGAGACCTGCTCTGTATTTTCTGTTTCTTCGAATGCATTTTTATAGCATCAGTATAAGGCACATTAAAAATTGAAAATCTTCCACAATTGTGTGTTCTTAAACATGCTGTGCCTAATGTGCATGAATGATGGTTGGATGTCTTGAATTTTCATACTTAAAGAAGGCATAAATGGTGTGAGTTTGGCACTTTCCTCAGACCCCAATTGTTTACGCTGATTTCCGGTTGTTTGCTCCCATTTTTACGCTCCGGTGTGTGGTAAATAGATTTGCAGGAAATTTGGGTGTAAATAGACATTGGCAAAATGGGTGCACTAACGGGCGTAATTTCCCAATTATGCCACCAGAGGAAATTTCGCCTCCAGATGTCGTTAGCGCTCAATGTTGATAGAGCCCAGATGACAGTACATACACATTTTAAAAAATTCATTCTCAGGATGTGTTGGCATCACTGGCAAGGCGGGCATTTATCGCCCATCCCTAGTTGCCCTGAAAAAGTGACAGTAGGCCTTCTTCTTCAACTATAGCAGTCTGATACAACTGAGTGGCTTGCTAGGCCATTTCAGAGGGCAGTGAAGAGTCAACCATGTTGGTGTGGGACTGGAGTCACATATAGGCCCAACTGAATGAGGACGACAGGTCTCCTTCCCTAAAGGACATTAGTGAACAAGTTGGGTTTCTATGACATTCCAACAGCTTCATGGTCACTTTTACTGATATCGGTTTATTTATTTCCATATTTTTAAAATTGAATTCAAATTCTCGAACTGCCGTTCTCTAGATTATTATTCCAGGCCTCTGGGTTACTAGTTCAGTAACATGACCACTACACTACCATTCCCCTGATGGAGGATGCATTCCTGTTATTTGCATATCATTAGCATATGGTCAACCACATTATGGCAGAGGCATTCCACGTTCCCTGTCATTTCTGGTGGAAAATCCCAGAAGTGGCTGGAAAGTGATACAAGGAGCCAATGGAGCATCTTCTGGGTTGATTTCCCACCCACGTCCATTGGAGTTGCAAAAGGGAGCTTGTGGACATCCAGTAGAACATCCTGCCCAGGATCTTATATACGTCCTCAAGATCCCCTTCTAAGGCTGAAAAGCTGGAGGTTTACCATTCTTTCCTCATAACTTAGTACTCTGAGCCCAGTTGTTAGCCTAGTCACCCAAGTCTACACCTCTCCCAGGGACTTTGATGTTTCTCTTATGTTTCAATGGCCAGAATTGAATGCAGTACCCAAGATACAGTCTGATCAGAACTGCTTCAGCGTGACCACCTCAACAACATTTATATCATGCCTTTAACGTAGTAAAACATCACAAGGTGCTTCACAGGAGTGTTATCGGACAAAATTTGACACCAAGCCACATAAAGAGCTATTAGGACAGGTGACAAAAGCTTGGTCAAAGAGGTAGGTTTTAGGGAATGTCTTATAGGAAGACAGAGTCGGAGAGGTTTAAGGAGGGAATTCCAGCGCTTAGGGCCTAGGCAGCTGAAGGCATGCTCACCAATGGTGGAGCAATGGAAATCAGGAATGCGCAAGAGGCCAGAATTGGAGGAAGTGTACAGATCTCGGAGGGTTGTAGGGCTGGAGAAGGTTACAGAGATGGGAGGGGCGAGGTCATGGAGGGACTTACACTCTACTGATTTGTCAATATAGCTCAGCTTTCTGTTTGCTTTGTTGTTGTGCAATGACTGGACACAGCTGTGTTCAGACTAGATATAAGTCTGTTACACATTGTCAGATGTTTCATCAGGAATATCATGACGAAATTATTTTTAAAGTTTTGAACAAAATTACAAGGAAATTAAAACATCCTGATATCTTATACATTAACTGGAGACTTGGGGAGATCATACGGAAAATTAAGAGAGTGCAAGGCACGAAGATTGGAAGGGGACGAGGTCAAATATGATCTTTAAGAGTTGAAAGGGGACGAGATAATCCTTGTAAGGAAGCAGACGCTGAACACTCAAAGGGAAACCAGATCAAAAAAAAAGAACCAAACAATCTTTTGATATAAAGGCTTCCTGGCAAAAATGAAAGAGTTTGAAACGAATGTGAGAAAGAGTCTATAAGCAGTCGAAACATGGCCATATGTACGACACGGAGGGGAAGAGAAATGCACAGAAGTTTGGAAATGCACGGTTATTGATGCAATGACAATTCTGCCACTAGAACTGAAATATATACACAAACACACATTCATTTCTCTTAGATTGTTAATCCTGATTAGGAAGGAGGAGTGTAGGGGCACTTCCTGGCTCGAAACACAGACTAAGGAAAGGAGCCAGGAGCGGGAGGTGCATTGCCCTTTTAAATGTGCAGAGAGGGTGGGGATTCTCGCCTGTAGACGTATAGCAGGTTTCAGGGGAGTGAGTTCTCACCTGAACAAGTTCAAGCATCTGAGTAACGCGCTTAACTTCAAGCTGCCAGTGGAAACTCAAACCGAGGAAGTTGCGTTCATTTCAAAAAACCCACTCTGCAGCAGAGACTTTTAAAAAAAAAATTATTTGCAAATTTGCAAAGCAGAGTAAGAGTGATGCCGAACCTTTTGGGAGGCTTTGCTCGCCTCTTCTTCCCTCGGATGCTAACCCTGAGCGCAGTCCAAGTGCTGTGCCTGCACTGCTCGCTCGCCAGCTCCTTCTGGACGGCGTACATCAACGTTAGTTTCACCGACCCTTTCACCAACCGGACCAGCTGGGAGAGGACCGAGAGCGGCGTCTACGGCCAGGACGCCCCGCTGGAGAGCGTCCAAGGGCTGGTCGGCGTCCCCCAGTCGCCCCGACCCTACGGCTGCAACCCCGACATCCCTTACCTCAGACCCGACCTCCACCGGCCCTGGGTGGCCCTGATCGAGAGGGGCAACGGCTGCACCTTCTCCGAGAAGATCCGGAACGCCGCCGACCAAGGGGCGAACGCGGCGGTCGTCTTCAACTACCCAACACCGTCCAACGAGGTCGTCCAGATGTCCCACCCGGGTAAGACTTGGAACTGAAGCTGGTGCCAAGTGCACTTTGCACAACACATCATTCACTCACTGCAGTGACCAGGTCGCAACCCAGCAAAAAAAAACAACTATTTTATATCAATTTTGTTTTTTTTTTAAAAATTAAACTTTTCCAAGATAGCCTCCCCCCACCCCCCCGGACTAGGATTACTGCTCAAATTGATCCCTGCCTCTCAATGATTTGGCTTACCAGACAGCTGCTAGGATTATTTGGACGCCAATGGAATTTTTTTTTTAGTGCTGTAATTTCTTTATAGAACTTGCAGCGTTGGAAATGTTTTGCAAGCAGCCACCAAAGGAAATAATCGTTACCCCTGAACCTATATGGCGTTTTATTCAGGGACTCTTGGGTTAAAACATCAGCGTCCAATATGTTGAAACTTTATGATAGCGAAGGTAGCTTGTGACCAGCAGCTGGGACGGTGGTAAAATAAGAATGCTGGACCAGGATTCGGCTTATTTCAATTTACCTAATGTGATGTGATCTATAATACCCGCTGGTGTTGGAGCTGGCGATTGCCGAATAGTGTCACAAATTGAAATTTCAGACATAAGGCCAATTACCTTGAATTCCCCTGATGTTTCAGTAGATTTGGGCAATGTGAAGCTGAGCCACGCAGACCGAGAAGATGATCCCAGGTGGATTTCCTGGTCTGCACTGAGCTAATTGATGTGGGCCCTGGCAGTTGTAGACCTGCTAAATTAGTTTGTTCTAGGTTCTGGTGGCAGTAGATGCTACAGTGGGCATCAATGCCCCTGGATTAGGAGGAGGAGAAACATTGTCCACTGCTGTCATTCCTGATTGCTTTACAGTGACGTTGTGGCAGTGTATCTGTGTATTTAATGAGGGCAGGATCAGAAGTGGATGTAATGCCCCCAAGGGAGAATAGCCTCCCAGCAATCACTGCTCACATGACTAGTTACCAACATATTGTAGGACACCATGTACCCATGGAATTATAATCTAGTAAAGAGGCAATACCTTTAGGATTTGATGGGGCGGGGGGGAATGAAGGAAGGAACTTTAATTTTAAAAGACTACCTTTTTTATGCTATCATACACAGTGGACATGGTAGTATTGTGTTATGTTTGTGGACTAGTAATGAAGAGACCTGGACTAATAATTCAGGGAACGTGAGTCCAAATCCTACTATGGCAGTTTGAGAATTTGAATTCCATTAAAAAAAAAATCTAGAAATAAAAAGCTGGTATCAGTGAAAAGTGACCAGGAAGCTGTCAGATTGTGGTTTAAAAACCCCACAATTAATGTCCGTAGGGAAGGATATCTGGCCGATATGTGACTCCTGTCCCACACCAATGTGGTTGACTCTTAACTGCCCTCTGAAGTGGCCTAGCAAGCCACTCAGTTGTATAGTCACCGCCTCAAAGCAACGAGTGTTAAGCAATAGATACTGATCTTGCCAAAGAATGAATAAAACAAAACATTTACCAATGGGATACTTCCTGTATCTGGTAGAGTCAGATTTTGAAAAGACAGAATACCTGGATTAGAATGTTCCTGAATGAGTTTCAGCCGCACCTTAGTTCTTGGATTGTCATCCAGTTTCTGTCAGAATTGATTGTATTGCAGCTGAGTTTCCCTGAACCTAGGATGACTTGAAAAGTGACTCCCAAGCTCCAGTAACCCAGCCCTCGAAGCCTAGGCAGCTCATTCCTACTTGCTGTTATATTCACGGGTTTGTCCTGTTTGAGTTTTGTGAGTCTGTAAGTTTGGGAAGGGAATTTTTTTTGTGCTCTTGCTTCAGTAGTAAAAGAACAAAAGACTTGCATTTATATAACACCTTTCACGATATTGGGACTTCCCAAAACGCTTTACAGCCAATTGAGTACTTTTGAAGTGTAGTCACTGTTGTAATGTAGGAAACGCAGCAGCCAATTTGTGCACAGCAAGGTCCCACAAACAGCAAACCAGATAATCTGTTCTAGTGACGTTGGTTGAGTGATAAATATTGGCCAGTACACCAAGGAGAACTCCTTCGAATGGTGCTGTGGGATCTTTTACGTCCACCAGAGAGGGCACACGGTCCTGAATCAGAACGCCAAGATAAATCAATAATTAATTTACATATTACAAGCAATTTGATGTGTATGTAAATTAATGGGACATAGATTTTAAACTTTTTTTGTGGCTCCAAGGCGCCACGTTATACACACCTATGCAGCCTGCAAAGAGAAAGAAAGAACTTGCATTTATATAGGGGCTTTCATGACCTTAGGATGCCCCAAAGCGCTTTATAGCCAATGAGGTACTTTTGAAGTGTAGTCACTGTTGTAATGTAGGAAACACAGGTTGGACATGCCTGTTTTGCTCTGTCTTTTTAATCCCATAGTACATTGCTGTTACTGGTATGTTGGGTTGAGACTGTAGGTGTTCAATTATGCAGAATGTTAACAATGAACATATGAACTTCAGTGCGGTTGTACAGTACATACTGTGCTAAGTGTTCTAGTTCGCAATCTGAATATATATGATTTATAACCATGTTCAAACTTTTCGATTTTTCACGTAGCATTCTTATAAGATGTTTTAATGTTAATTGGCTCCCTATAGTGTTGGCTGGATCATTGTGCTGACAGGGTTCATGTTAGCCTTTTGGGAAAGTTATTCGAGCTATTAAATTCTGCATCATTATTCAGCAGCGAGGACGACAGTTCCTTGTGACTTTATTTGCATTTAATCTTTAAATCTTCTGCCCACCTTCTCGCCATACCCTTCAATCCATTATCTTTGCAGAAAAACATGCAGTCTTCTGTGTGAGGTATGCAGTCCACTTCCCTGTTAACATATTCCACGAGTCATTTGCCCTTGGTGAAGGAGTTCCGCCTGACTCTCTGCTTTTCCTTACTTGTTACTGACTTTAGCTTGTCCTTAATGGTTCTCTTTGCCATACTGAACAATTTACCTGGATCAAATTGGTCTGTTATAAGCCTAATCTTGGTGAGTTCAATTAGGGCAACTCCAAGTCATTTTTTTTCTCAAAGAAAATGAGCCCAACTTCCTTAAATTTTCACCATAACTATAAATTCCCGATAGCCGGAATCATCTCCGTTATATAATGGTTCTGAATTGTTGAGTCTGGTTTCTAATGATGGCTGGAAGTGTTTCTTCGCCTTTTTGCTGATTATCATTTCAGGCGCAAACTGAAGATGACAATTTCTGGCTCACTCAAAACCATAAAATCTAATTTGAGGAAAATCCTTGACATTCACAATATATTTCAGCAGAGACTGCTACTTTCTGTGATTTCTTAAGTATAGCTTGGCCCCTACATTTAAAAGTCTAAAGGGAAATAATCCCAACCTTATCATTGAGTTCTGCAATATATAGTAACATCTGTATTTATGACACTGTTACTGCCACCCACACAGCCTAGAATGAGTTCCCAGACGTTTAGCTGCTGGATAAAGCCCTTCCTTGTATGGAAGTGTTTCAATTAGTGATTAATGAACACATTTTTTAAAATAAAGTATTATCTCTTGTTTCTGTGACTCTATGTCTATGTCAAAAAATGGTGAGAGTTGGGTCTCGGGATACATATATTTTCTAAATTGGTGGGAGATGAGTCTCATAGATTCACATCATTCATAAAATGGTGGGAGATGAGCCTCATTGGATACATGTATTTTTCAAATCTTTTCTAAAATGGTGGGAGATAGCAACGCTATTAGTTCCAGAATTATGGTAGAGACTGATGGATGACTTGGAGGTGTAGACTTGATGGACTAGTGGTCTTCCTCTGCCCAGAATGTTGTTATGTTACTATGACCCTTGATAGCTATCAAATAAATTAATCATGTTATTGGTATCCATTCAGTCTGCATGTCAACTTAGTGGTGCAGCATTAATGACCTCTATGGAGTAATCTATGGCCTAGAAGGCAGTTGAGGAGAACCTTGAGAAGAGGGAGGAAAGGTCATTGGTAGTATACATTTAAAATAGTCATTAAAAGCTTCAGAAAAAAACTTTCCCAGAAACAGCATTTGAATTGTAGTAGACTGTTCTTCAAGGTGCATTTTTGTAACTAAAAATATCTCTCTGCCTTTGAAATAATTTACCTGCTAACACATTGGAAAAGTGAAAGGACATTGTTGTAATCTGCTGCGGCCCTCACTCAAATTCTTGAGACTTTTAAGTCATGTTCCCTCTACCCCATGTTAGCCCCGCACAGTTTCAGCAGTACCAATAATTCAGCACTGCTGCGCTGCCATCTTGGGAGTTTTCAGGGGCACAAGATGCCATGCCAGTGCAAATTCCACGAGCATAAATGACCAAAAACCAACATGGAACAGCTAATTTTCGATAGGCTGTTGCATCCTCCAGTGCAGTCCTATCAACAATGATACATCAGTAGAAAACTGTCCTCATTTTCTCTCAACTTTGCCTGGCTGGATTTTTCAAAACCGGCTGTATGCCTGCCACAGCTTTTTATTTGTTCATGGGATGTGGGCGTCACTGGCAAGGCCAGCGTTTATTGCCCTTGAGAAGTTGGTGGTGAGCCGCCTTCTTGAACCCCTGCAATCCGTGTGGTGAAGGTTCTCCCACAGTGCTGTTAGGAAGGGAGTTCCAGGATTTTGACCCAGCAACAATGAAGGAACAGCGATATATTTCCAAGTTGGGATGGTGTGTGTTCCCATGTGCCCGCTGCCTTTGTCCTTCTAGGTGGCAGAGGTCGTGGGTTTGGGAGGTGCTGTCGAAGAAGCCTTGGCGAGTTGCTTCAGTGCATCCTGTGGATGGTACACACTGCAGCCACGGTGCGCCGGTGGTGACGGGAGTGAATGTTTAGGGTGGTGGATTGATCAGCCAAAAAACAAGTAATTTCCACATCTGTCCATGGAGATGTGACTCTAACCTATTATCAGAATACGATTTTAGGTTTTAGTGGAGAGATTTTTTTGTTCAAAATGTTTGCCTGGCGGAAAGGTTGGAGAACATTAATAGAGTTTAGGGGATTCAGAAACATGATCAATGCTTTTAAAATTAAACACTACTTATTTTAATTGTTCTTTATTATACAGTGAAGGACAATCTGAATGCTTATTTTAAACCCAGGAATCCTATGTTGGCTTCCTCAGTTGGCTTCTACGTGCATGATTGAAACTGTCTGGGTTTGTAGCTGAGCAGCTTTCTACATGTCCAAGCTTTAGTCACTCTTCATTTCCCTCCATTCTTTCTTCCCTTGCTTCCTTTTAATTTAGTCATCTTCTGTATGTGTGTCTGTTCTTTTTTCCCCTTTGATTCCTTGAACATTGTAACTGCGTTTTAACTATATTTTTGAAGTGTTCCCTTACATTTATTTTCCTTGTGGTTCTTTGCAGGGCTCGACTTGTACTTTATACATGGCATTGAGGACTTGTATGGGCAAAAAAGTATTTGAAAAAATTGTGTTTTGAAATTAGCACTGAAAATTTATGGGTTATATAAATTGTGTTGTAATTCCACTGGAATTGTTAGTTCTGATTTCAATCAGAAATGCTTCCTTTTAAGAAAAAGTTCATTTGAATTGGTACCCTTAATGGACTTTAACAAATACTTTATATTATCCACGTTAGAGCTCTTTATTGTAATCTGTGACATGTAGCACAGTGTGTGGGAGTGCTATGCTGAATTTTTCATGAGACCTCCAAGCGTTTGCAACTAGACTCCTTTTGTGTTTGTGTGTATACATAATGGCAGAAATCTTGTCTGCCTGGATTACAGTTTGCAAAGGTGATAAGGGGTATGAGGAAAAATTATATTTAATTGTATCCATTTCCTCAAGACAGTCTGTGTGGAACAGACCATGTTAGCTGGATTGTTGAGTTGGACTGTACATCCAGTCAACCAGGTACACATTCTGTAGGCTTCAAACTTTGCTTCCTATTGGCTAAAACTACTTTCTTTTGGTCCCACTTGTACTGTGGTGTTAATCTAGCTTTTTTTTATAACTCTGAATGCTATAAAACTGAACAACATAACATGGTATCCAAAGGTTAAGAGAGGCTTCAGGGTGCAATGCTCCCAGACCGTGGATGAAACACATTCTGTACACAATCATTTATTTTTGCTACATAGTTCTTTGTATGCTGACATGAGGGAAAATTCAAGATAAGCAACAAAACTGTTCCAAAATGAACGTCTGTATTCTCATTTACTCTTGCTTTCGTTTTCTCTCTTTCCCCTCCTGGCACCCCCCCCCACCCCCCCAGTCTAATTAGTTGAAGCTGGTTTTAAAATAGTTTCTGAGAAAAGACCTTTTCATTGTATCATCTGAGAAAGTCACAAATTGTGAAATGGCAGGAAACGGGTTATTGCAAAACGCAGTAGTATGATCAAATGCCGTTGCGTTGTTTGTCAATGGTGTTGTGTTCCCTTTTTAAAATTGTGTTTCGATCTGGGGCCGTTCAAGATGTTAAATGTTCTTGAGGAGAGAAATTTGTCTTCTGCACCACTCTGTGAAATGATAGTGGATGCACTGCACCAGCCATTAAAAGTCATTAATGACCAAAACAAATTAAGTAAGTAGAACACTGGTTTTCTGGTGGTTCCAGAGAATCACCTGCAATTCTCTTCTCTTCCTGTTCCCACACCGTTATCTCTGGAGTCCTCTAAGGATCTATCCATTGCCCCCTCCTATTTCCCATCTATATGCTGCCCCTCGGCGGCATCATCCGAGAAAACGACCCCAGATTCCACATGTACGCTGACTACACCCAGGTCTATCTCACCACCACCTCCCTCGACCCCTCCACTGTCTCTGATTTGTCACATTGCTTCTCCAACATCCAATACTGGATGAGCAAAAATTTACTCCCAACTGAATATTGGGAAGACTGAAGCCATTGTCTTTGTTCCTGCCGCAAACTACATTCCCTAGCTACCGCCTCCATCCTCTGCTTGGCCACTGTCTGAGGCTGAACCAGACTGTTCGCAACCTCGGCGTCCTATTTGACCCTGAAATGAGCTTTCAACCACATATCTGCTCCATCACCAAGACCGCCTACTTCCACCTCCACCCCTGCCTCAGTTCATCTGCTACTGAAACCCTCATTCATGCTTTTGTTACTTCTGGACTTGACTATTCCAGTGCTGTCCTGGCTGGTCTCCCATCTTCCACCCTCTATAAATTGAACTCATCCAAAACTCAGCTGCCCTTATCCTAACTTGCACCAAGTCCCGTTCTCCCATCACCCCTGTGCTCGCTGACCTCCATTGGCTCCCAGTCCAGGAACACCTCGTTTTTTTTTAAATTCTTGTTTTCAAATCCCTCCGTGGCCTCACCCCTCCCTATCTCTGTAACCTGCTCCAGCCCTACAACTTTCCAAGATCTCTGCGCTCCTCCGGTTCTCGCCTTTTGTGCATCCCCGATTTTAACCGCTCCACCATTGGCGGCTGTGCCTTCAACTGCCTAGGCCCTAAGCTCTGGAATTGTGTCGCTAAACCTTACTCCCTCTCTACCTCACTCTCCTCCTTTTAAGACACTCCTTAAAACCTGCCTCTTTGACCAAGCTTTTGGTCACCTGTCCTAATATCTCCTTATGTGGCTCGGTGTCAAATTTTGTTCCATAATCGCTCCTATGAAGAGCCTTGGGACATTTTATTACATTAAAGGTGTTTTATAAATGCAAGTTGTTGTTGAAGAGAAAATAAGTATGCTGCTGTGAACGCTGAGCCAACCTTTTTGAAGGTTCTGTCAGGTCTTTTAATTTGGATTCTGTAGGGGAGGCGGGGGGTTTGGTACTGGTGTCTGAGTTGTTTCCAGCATTTACACTGTTAAATCCATTTTTCATTGACAAGATTGTAGATCAAGTAAAACCGGGTCTACAAGTCTGCTGCCAATCGACTGAAACCAGATTTATCAGCGTAAACACCAGGAACCTGCTCACAGACACTGTGCACCCGGCACTGGGATTACAAAGAGTCGAATAGCAAAAAGGTTTTGATTGCTTGGGGGGCAGTCAACAAAGCAACTAGAATGTTTAGGTGTAAGTAGCTTAATAGGGGTAGATTTACAATTTAAATATTAATATTCACTATTAATACTGAACAGACTTCACTGTCTCCAATTCCAGTTTCTTCCCTGGTATGAACCCATCTTCTCTCCTTGAAGTTCAAGGGGCACAAATTTGAGTGTACCTAGCCCACAACTGACTTGAGCTATCCACCACTGGATTTGTGTGGATCGCACCAAGTTCTACCAGGCCTCGCTTGCTCTCTGGGATCATTGCCCGCCTTGGCTCCTACCTCAGACCATAAGCTGCTGAAACCCTTACCCATGCCTCTGTCACCTCCAAACTAGATTATTCCAATTACGTACTGGTTGGCTTCCCATCCCCCACCCTGTGTAAACTTCAGTTCATCCAAAATTCTGCTTACCCGCCTGCTAACCCTGCACCAAATCCCTTTCGCTCAAACCCCCCCCCCAACTGTCCTCGCTGACCTACATTTGGCTCCCAGACCCCCAATGCCTGAAATTTAAAATTCTCATCAATTTCCTGAATAGCCTTGCACCTTCCTTTCTCTGTAATCTCCTGCAGCCATACAAACTCCTCCCCCTTCTTGAACACTCTGTTCCTCTGACTCTAACATCTTGTGCAATCTTCCCCTCTCTCAAATCTTTGGTGGCTGTGCCTTCAGCCTCCCTAAATCCTTTTTGCCTCTCCACCTCCCTCTCCTCCTTTAAGACTCTTCTTAAAACTAACATATTTGACCAAACTTTTGGTCTCCCTTCCTAATACTTCCTTCTTTGGTTTTGGTGTCCCATCTTTTCCTTGCATCGTCTATGAAGCACTTTGGGATGTTTTTTCTATGCTGGAGGTGCTATAAAATTCATGTTATTAAAGAAATGTTCCTCTGTACAGTGTAAATCTATTGAAGTTACACACTGCTGAGTGTTGGTGACGCTATATATTAGAGAATTGTGCAGTTTTTGACACTGTACTTAAAAACAAAAGTGTTGGGGAAGAATTCTGCTAGACACTGGGCCCATATATCCAGATTTGCAGATGACACTAAGGAGGCCCAGTAAGTTGTGTGGATGGGATGAGGAAATTACAAAGGGAGATGCAGATGGAATTCAATGTGGGGAAGTATAAGGTCATCAACTTTGGACCTGAGGAAGACAAATTGGAATATTTTCTTAAAAGGTGAGAGACTAGGAGCTGTGGCTGAGCAAAGGGATTTAGGTGACCATGTACACAAATCACTGAAAGCTAATGCACAGGGTACAAAAAGTAATCGAAAAGACTAATGGAATGTTGACCTTTATTTCAAGGTGGTTGGAATACTAACTGGAGAAAGTGATGCTTCAGTTGTACAGAGCCTTGGTCAGACCCCGTTTGGAGTACTGCATTCAGTTATAGGCACCAGGGGCACAATTTTAATATGCCGGCGGGAGAAGTCTGGGGTGGGGGGTGATTTGCGGCACCAAACCCAGAAGGGGAGTAGGTGGGGATCGTAACCCTAATGAGGCCAATCAAAGCCTCTTCCAGGTTTTGCTCCCAGCAGCCAGCCTGATTGACAGGCTGGCTGGCGACAGAAGCTACCCATCCAAGGGGGCAGTGGGGGGGGGGGGAGAAAGAGAGAGACCGAACTCATCGGCAGTTAGGATGGGGGGGGGGGCGGGGGGAAGATCAGAGTGGAGTCATTGGACATCGGGAGCAGACTCTGACATCGGGATCAGAGTGGGGGGGGCGGGGTGGAGGGAGTCCTGGCAACATAGTTTGTAAGGTATGTTTATTTAATTTGTTTGCAATGGGAAATGTAATTATTTTTCACTGATCTGGCACTTCCTGCCTGGTTTCACCAGGTGTGAATGGGAAGCCGTGAGAAAGCCGCCCAGGTAACCTTTTTAACTATCCAATACACAAAAAATAAACTACCTTAAGTACATCAATGAGGTACATTTGCTTCTTTAATCATCAGCCCGCCAGATTTAAGTGGGGGCTGGACTTCCTGGTGACTGCTGTACGCACGCACACAGATTTGACTGAGTCTCATTTAAAAATGTGCTGGTTCCAGCCCGCTCCCAAAAACAACGATTTTGATCCCTTCACCCCCTCCCCGCACAAATGCCCCTAACCCACCAGTTTTTCCCTTTTAAAATCGTGCTCCAAATCTCAGTAAAGATATATTGGCCTTGGCAGGGGTATAGTGCAGATTCACAAGAATGTTAGTGGGGCTTAAGGGGTTAAATTATGAGGATAAGTTGCATAAACTTGGCTTGTAGTCCCTTGAGTTCAGACGGTTGATGGGAGATTTAACTGAGGTGTTTAAAATGATTAAGGATTCAAAGGGTTGATACAGATAAACTCTTTCCTCTGGTGGGAGAATCCAGAATAAGGGGGCATAATCTTAAAATTAGAGCTAGGCCATTTAGGAGTGAAATCAGGAAGCACTTTTTCATACAGGGTAGTAGAAATTTGGAACTCCCTCAAAAGGCTGAGGATGCTGGGTCAATTGACATTTTCAGGACTGCGATCAATAGAATTTTGTTAAGTAAGGGTATCATGGGTTATGGAGAAAAGGCAGGTAAATGGAGTTGAGGTACAGATCAGCCATGATCTGATTGAATGGCGGAACAGGCATGAGGGGCTGAATGGCCTCCTCCTGTTCCTTTTTTCCTATATTGCTGAGCTGTGAGACGTTACAAAAGCAGTGGTTTTTATAGGGGAAAAAATATGAGGAGGGGGGGGGGGGGGGGGGGGGAAGAGGAGACTTGATCCAACCCCGTATACTCACAGGGCAGTCTCTGAGGCTGAGGAACTCTTTCTGCAGAACCAGATGAAAAGAAACAGTGGTGTATAGTAGGGCAAGGCTCAGGAAATTGCAAGCTAAACACAACTTGAATAATTTCCCGAGTGAATGAGTGATGGCTGTTGAAGCATTCAAAATGTAAATGGACAACTTCCTAATCAATGGTGAGCAGAGTAACTGTGCATTTGATGCAAGAGAGAAGGGAGCTTAAAATAGTCTCTGCTGGTTCTGAACACGGACTTAATTGATAGAATAAGCTATGTAGCAATTTTCTCAATCTTAACCGCCTCCAGCTCATTGTGAGAATTTTGTATTTGAATCCAGAATAAAACACTTGCTAACAGCAGCAAGGCAAAATATGGTGCATAGCATCAATGGAAGATGTTACCTAGAATCATAGAAAGGTTACAGCATGGAAGGAGGCCATTCAGCCCATCGAGTCGGCACAGGTTCTATGCACGAGCAATCCAGCTAGTCCCACTCCCCCGCCTTATCCCCATAGCCCTGCACGTTTTTTCATTTCAAGTACTTATAACTTATAACCTTCATATTTTCAAGAAAAAGATAGAACTTGCATTTATTTAGCACTTCGGGTCCAATTAAATACTTTTTGAAGTGTCGTGTAGTCAAACAAAGTGGACTGTAAAAGCTTCTACAAGTAAAAAGAAAAAGATTAGTGAAGACAAATGTAGGTCCCTTACAGTCAGAAACGGGAGAATTTATAATGGGGAACAAGGATATGGCAGAACAATTAAACAAATATTTTGGTTCTGTCTTCACGGAAGAAGACACAAATAACTTCCCAGAAATGCTGGGGAACCAAGGGACTAGTGAGAAGGAGGAATTAAAGGAAATTAGTATTAGTAAAAAAAAAAAGTGCTGGAGAAATTAATGGGACTGAAAGCTGATAAATCCCCAGGGCCTGATAATCTGCATCCCAGAGTACTAAAAGAGGTAGCCATGGAAATAGTGGATGCATTGGTTGTCATCTTTCAAAAATCTATAGATTATAGAACAGTTCCTGCAGATTGGAGGGTGGCAAATGTAACCCCACTATGTAAAAAAAGGAGGGAGAGAGAAAACAGGGAACTACAGACCGGTTAGCCTAACATCAGTAGTAGGGAAAATGCTAGAGTCTATTATAAAGGATGTGATAACAGGACACTTAGAAAATATCAACAGGATTAGACAAAGTCAACATGGATTTATGAAAGGGAAATCATGTTTGACAAACCTTTGAGGATGTAACTGGTAGAATAGATAAGGGAGAACCAGTGGATATGGTTTATTTGGATTTTCAGAAAGCCTTTGATAAAGTCCCACATAAGAGGTTAGTGTGCAAAATTAAAGCACATGGGATTGGGGGTAATATACTGGCATGGATTGAAAATTGGTTAACAGACAGGAAGCAGAGAGTAGGAATAAATGGGTCTTTTTCGGGGTGGCAGGCAGTGACTAGTGGGGTACCGCAGGGATCAGTGCTTGGGCCCCAGCTATTCACAATATATATCAATGATTTGGATGAGGGAACCAAATGTAATATTTCCAAGTTTGCTGACGACACAAAACTAGGTGGGATTGTGAGTTGTGAGGAGGATGCAAAGAGGCTTCAAGGTGATTTTTAGACAAGTTGAGTGAGTGGGCAAATACATGGCAGATGCAGGATAATGTGGATAAATGTGAAGTTATCCACTTCAGAAGGAAAAACAGAAAGGCAGAGTATTATTTAAATGGTGATAGATTGGGAAATGTTGATGTACAAAGGGACCTGGGTGTCCTTGTACACCAGTCACTGAAAGCAAACATGCAGGTGCAGCAAGCAGTTAGGAAGGCAAATGGTATGTTGGCCTTCATTGCAAGAGGATTTGAGTACAGGAGCAAGGATGTCTTACTGCAGTTATACAGGGCCTTGGTGAGACCACACCTGGAGTATTGTGTGCAGTTTTGGTCTCCTTCCCTTAGAAAGGATATACTTTCCATGGAAGAAGTGCAGCGAAGGTTCACCAGACTGTTTCCTGGGATGGCAGGACTGTCCTATGAGGAGAGATTGGGTCGACTCGGCCTGTATTCACTGGAGTTTAGAAGAATGAGAGGGGATCTCATTGAAACATATAAAATTCTGATAGGGCTAGACAGACTGGATGCAGGGAGGATGTTTCCCCTGGCTGGGGGGTCCAGAACGAGGGGTCACAGTCTCAGGATAAGGGGTAGGTCATTTAGGACTGAGATGAGGAGAAATTTCTTCACTCGGAGGGTGGTGACCCTGTGGAATTCTCTACCACAGGAGGCTGTGGAGGCCAAGTCACTGAATATATTTAAGAAGGAGCTAGATAGATTTCTAGACACAAAAGGCATCAAGAGGTATAGGGGAGAGAGCGGGAATATGGTATTGAGATAGAGGATCAGCCATGATCATATTGAATGGCGGAGCAGGCTCGAAGGGCCGAATGGCCTACTCCTGCTCCTATTTTCTATGTTTCGATGTTTTTCATATAACAAAGTCCCATAAATAACACGAGGTGAGTGGCTAGTTTAATCCGTTTTTAGGGATGTCTGTTGCAGGAGGGTTGTTGCCCAGGACATCTGGAGAACTCCCTGCTCTTCACATGGGATCTTTTGAATCCACCGGAACAGGGAGACAGGGCTTGGAAATCGGATGTCCTCTGACAATGCATCACTCACTCAATACCGCACTGAAAAGTCAGCCTTGGGTTATACGCTCAAGTCACAACCTTCTGACTGAGGAGGGGATGCTACCCATCGAACCAGGCTGACACATGATGTGTTTGTAACTTTTCCATCCACTGATGGGAGTATTTTACCAGCATTGGGTTTTGTGCTGCAGTGAAGGTGCAGCGTAACTGTCTGTCATAATATGTACACCGACCTGCAACAGGCTGGCTAGAAATAATTGAGTTTGTGTAGATAGGCGAATGTCTATAGGTGAAGTGGTTTGCAATGAAAAATGCCTTTCTGCAATGATAGCAGTTTCCTTGGAGCAGCTGACTTGGGCAGGGAATTTCCACAGTGCTACACCCGTCGTAACTTCACCGGAAAGGTGATGGAAATAATAACTTGCGGCCTAGAGTGCCTTTAACGTCCCAAGGCGCTTCACAGGAGCGTAATCAGACAAACATTGACACCGAGCCAAAAGGAGGAGAAATTAGGATTGGTGATCAAAAGCTTGGTCAAAGAGGTAGGTTTTAAGGAGGGCCTTAAAGGAGGAGAGAGAGAGATGAAGAGGTATGAGGTTTAGAGAGTTAATTCCAGAGCTTGGGGCCTAGACAGCTGAAGGCATGGCCACCAATGGTGGGGTGAAGGAATTCAGGGATGGGTGAGACCTTTTTGGAGGGATTTGAATAATTCCATTGGAGGAATGCAGAGTTCTCAGCGTTGTAGGGCTGGAGGAGGTTACAGAGATCAGAAGGGTCGAGGCCATGGAGGAATTTGAATGTGAGGATGAGAATTTTAAATTGAAGGTGTTTGAGGACCGGGAGCAAATGTAGGTCAACGAGCACAGGGGTGATGGAAGAACTGGATTTGGTGCGAGTTAGGATACAGGCAGCTGAGTTTTGGATGAGCTCAAATTTACTGAGGGTGAGAGGCCGGCCAGGAGAGCATTGGAATAGTCAAGTCTGGAGGTAACAAAAGCATGGATGAGGGTTTCAGCAGCAGATGATGTGAGGCAGGGGCGGAGACGGGCGATGTTAGAGGTGGAAATAGGCAGATTTGGTGATGGAATGGATATGGGATCAGAAGCTGAACTCAGAGTCAAATAGGACACCAAGGTTGTGAACAGTCTGGTTCAGCCTCCGAGAGTGGCCAGGGAGGGGGATGGCATCACTGGCGAAGGAACGGAGTTTGTGGCGGGGACAAAATACAATGGGTTCAATCATCCCAACTGTTTAATTGGAGGGCATTTCGGCTCACCCAAGACTGGATGTCGGACAACCAATCTGACAACACAGAGGCAGTGGAGAGGGTGAGTGAGGTGGTAGCGAGGTAGAGCTGGGTGTCGTCAGGGTATATGTGGAACCTGACGTGTTTTCGGATTATTTTGCTGAGGTAGGACAGAGTCCTGGGGACTGCTCCAATCTTTTCAGCTGGGCTCCTGGGAATGTGTCAGTATTTTCAGGCAATTTCCACACACTAGAAAGTTTTAAAAACCACTGTATTATGCATGAGAATCAGTTCAGAAATGTTTCAGAAGTTGTCAAGGAAACTGCAGGTACCTGAATGTTGAATAAATTTTCAGTGTTGTTCATGGACGACACATACTAACGAGTGTTCCAGAATTTGGAAATTTTTTAGCTGGTGTGAGCTTTGATTCAATTATGATCCAACCACACTCCAAAAGCTATCATTTCTGTTTTTGCTGTAGTATTTTATCTTGGTTTAAATGCTAACATTTCACACGTGGGCCTCTGCAAGTGAAATGTTCATAAATTAACGGTTGGGTTCAACAAAATTCGCTGCGATTGCAACATTGGCGAGGAATGCTATAAAGAATGAACTTGCATTTATGTAGCGCGTTTCAAGATCTCAGGATGTCCCAAAGCGTTTTACAATCTTAAGTACTTTTTGAAGTGCAGTCACTGTTGTAATGTAGGAAACGCAGCAGCCAATATTCACACAGCAAGGTCCCACAAACAGCAATGAGATAATAACCAGATAATAATGGCCCAGATTTTACTGAAGTCAGACAGCATGCCCCACTAGTTAGACGTTTTCCTTTGTCTTTCAGCACAAGTTGTTTGCACTGCACGTTGCTGTAAGTGCGAGCTGGTAACAAGTGCGGTGAGGGCAATGGGGCATCTGGGACCTTGGTGAATGATGGGACCAATGGTCTAGCTCTGTAATCAATGAGATTTAAAGATTGAGCAAGAAACACGGGAAGAATGAAGAAGGAAATAGGGTGAATTAGCATCAAATGAGGTACAAAAAGAGAAATAAAGATTGGGAAAGTAAGATTTGATTGAGTGAGAAAAAGAGACAAAGGAAAAGTAAGAATTTAAAAAAAATATTTTAAAAACCTCTAGGAACAATTTATTACTTGCAGGAATGAGACTCCACAGTTTAAAATCATAGAAAGGTTATAGCATGGAAGGAGGCCATTCAGCCCATCGAGTCTGTGCCAGCTCTATGCAAGAGCAATCCAGCTGGTCCCATTCTCCTACCCTATCCCCGTAACGCTGCAAATTTTTTCCTTTCAAGTACTTATCCAGTTCCCTTTTGAAGGCCGTGATTGAATCTGCCTCCACCACCCCCTCGGGCGGTGCATTCCAGATCCTAACCACTTGCTGTGTAAAAAAAGTTTTTCCTCATGTCACCTTTGATTCTTTTGCCAATCACCTTAAACCTATGTCCTCTGGTTCTTGACCCTACCGCCAATGGGAACAGTTTCTCTCTATCTACTCTGTCTAGACCTTTTATGATTTTGAATACCTCATCAAATCTTCTTGCAACCATCTCTATTCCAAGGAGACCAACACCAGCTTTTTCAGTCTATTCACGTAACTAAAGTCCCTCATCCCTGGAATCATTCCAGTAAATCCCTTCTGCACCCTCTCTAAGGCCTTCACATCTTCCCTAAAGTGCGTTGCCCAGAACTGGACACAATACTTCAGTTGTGGCCGAACCAGTGTTTTTTAAAGGTTCATCGTGACTTCCATACTTTTGTATTCTATGCCTCTATTTATAAAGCCTGGGATCCCGTTTGCTTTATAACCGCTTTCTCAACCTGCCTTGCTACCTTCAATGATTTGTGCACATATACCCCCAGATCTCTCTGTTCTTGTACCCCTTTTAGAGTTATGCCCTCTAGTTTATATTACCTCTCCTCGTTCTTCCTACCGAAATTTTTCTCTTCGCGTTTTTCTGCGTTAAATTTCATCTGCCACGTGTCCACCCATTCGACCAACCTGTCTATGTCCTCCTGAGGTCTTTCACTATCCGCCTCACTGATTACTACCCTTTCAAGTTTTGTGTCATCTTCGAATTTGGAAATTGTGCCCTGTACACCCAAGTCCAAGTCATTAACATATATCAAGAAAAGTAGTGGTCCCATCACTGACCCCTGGGAACACCACTACACCTCCCTCAAGTCCAAAAAACAACCGTTCACCACTACTCTCTGTTTCCTGTCACTTAGCCAATTTTGTATCCATGTTGCTACTGCCCCCTTTATTCCATAGGCCGCAATCTTGATGATAAGCCTATCGTGCGGCACTTTATCAAACGCCTTTTGACAGTCCATATACACCACATCAACTACATTGCCCTCATCTACCCTCTCTGTTACCTCATCAAAAAATTCTATCAGGTTAGTTAAACACGATTTTCCATTCTGGACCAGAGAGGTTAATTGGCATTGCAGGAATATAAATCTTGTCATTAAAAAGTGCTGTTAAGTACCAGCCCTAACTTTCTGTGGCGAGTTTAATTGGCAATTAATACGCAAATGCAGCAATTTCTTGAAACTCGGGTGGAGGTTGAGGGTGAGCTGCTGTTTTCGTGAGGCTAACGGCGGAGTGGCACAAATCGTCCAGCAACTCGTGGAGATTCGCAATTCAAGGGGCATCTCTTCCTCGCCACAGGTTGCTGGACGATTCACACACTAATAACAGCGAGCGCCATTAAACTCACCGTTATTTTGACAGCAAATTCTGGCCCTATCTTTTAGTGGTGTTGGTTATAAGTGAAGCTGTTGGGATCCCTGATCCTCCAGTGGCGAATTCACACCACAATTTGCTCAAACGATAATAAGAACACGCGGCGGAGAGTATAGCGGTCGATCGGGAGGAGTGCGGCCGATGGCCATTGTACTATCGGCCACTCCATAAGACAAGTCACATTTTCCAATTCTGATAAACCAAAAGAAACCTATTGAAGGAAAAAAAGTCAGATTCTGAGTTATTTTCATTTTTTTTTGCGAACACCAATGCTTCGAAAGAAAACTTAGACTGGATCACCACAGCTATTTGTAAAAGCTTGTTCTTTTTTGCTGACATACTGGTATAGTTGTAAAGAGCCGTCAATAGCGCTGACCCATAATCCGGGTTCATTTGAACAGAAGGCTTCAATAGTAGCTTTGTTTTTGGTGAAATACTTCAGGTTTACCACAAGTCCATGTTGTTAGAACCTCTGCAGAGAGTAATGGGCCAGGAATACCTCGGTCTTTCCAGCTCTGTAGACTAATCAGTTCCTTTATTTATTTCTGAATGTGTGGCTGCGATACTCCAGCTGTCATCTCTGATTGATGAATGCAAGTGGCCGATATGGAAAAAGAAATCTCCTCCAGATACTGAATACTGTTGCCCACCGAAACAGTGATTCAGAGATTCTTTTCGATTGGCATCCCTGCTACCTTTCCGTGCTTGCATTCCTTTTACAGGACTTCTTACACAGTTAGAATTTTAATTTCCCTAAAGTTTGTTTCCTTGGGCTGCACTCGGTTCAAATTGGTCAAATCTTGCTCATTTTCAGAAAAAGCAAATTTCAATGGATTTCACTTCCAATTTTCCTTTCCATTGTACATTTTAACGCTGCATGCTTCAAGATCTCTGACCAGAATCTTTACTTTGGGACTTGTTAATTTAGTTTTAGTTTGCTTTGTTGTTTGAATCTTCAAAAGTTACACGTGCCTTAATAATAAAAAGTCAGCTTCCATCCAGTTGCCCCTCCCCATTTCCATCTCTCCTTCCTGATTCCCCGACCCTCACATTCAATTTAAGGCCCATTTATAGATGGCAAATAGTCAGACGATGAAAATCAAAGGGCAGTTTGAATTTAAAATGACAAATTAAATGGTCATTTGTTGCATTTTGAAATTAACAAACATTCGTCAATTTGAATGATCAGATTATTGCCATGGATGTGTGGAGTGGATGAAATAATTCCAGGTGTTTGATGAGATGACTGAATGATTCGTGATATGGTTACAATCCCCACCAGCAAGAATCCCAGGAATCGATCGATCGTTTTCAAAAACTGAAATATGGTTAGGTTTCTCTTATTAGTCAGATGCCACAAAATTATTGCCCCAATCAGCAAATACATTTTAGAGTCATTTAAATGTAATCGAGCAGGCCACTGCCAGCCCACTTTGACTGTTATTTTTTTCAGTCTAAGTGGCAGTAGCGTAAAAACTGGCATAAATCCACCAAATTATGACGGTCACAGCTGATGACATAACTCTCAGACTCCATTATTTCCTGGAACTATTATCTTAAGGCGTTGTTATTATTGTGCAAGTTTCCAGCAACTTCAAGCTTTTTACAATTAACAGGAAGGCAAAAACCTTTTATCAATTTGAGTTGTTATCCCCGGCTCAGTGGGCAGCACTCTCGCCTTTGAGTCAGATGGTTTTGGGGTTCAAGCTTCGCTCCAGAGACTTGAGCACATAATACATCCTTGCTGAAGTGCAGTGCCTAGAATTGAATGCAGTATTCCAGATGGGGTGTAACCAGAGCTCTGTACAGCTGGAACACAACTTCCACTCCTTTGTGTTCCAGCCCTCTTGAGATAAAGGCCAACATTCCATTAGCCTTTTTAATTAGTTTTTTGTACCTGCCCACTAGCTGTTAGTGTTTTTTGTACTTGGACCCCTAAATCTCTCTGCTCATCCACAGTTCCTAGTTTTTCGCCATTTAAAAATACTCTGATCTATCTTTCATGGGTCCAAAGTGGATGTCCTCATACTTTCCCACATCGAACACCATTTGCCACAGTTTTGCCCACTCACTTAATCTAGCAATGTCTCTTTGCAACTTTCTGCTTCCATCTACACCATTGACTGTGCCACCTAACTCAGAGACTTGGAACTTTACTTGTTATAATTGAAGAAGAGCAGGGGAGTTCTTCCAGCGTCCTGACCAATGTTTATCCTTCAACCAACACCTGAATCAGACAATATGGTCATTTATTTCATTGCTGTTAGTGGGAGCTTCCTGTGTCTAATTTGGCTGCTGCGTTTCCTACATTACAACAGTGACTACACTTCAAAGTGCTTCATTGGTTGTAAAGTCCTGAGGTTGTGAAAAGCACTGTATAAATGTAAGCTTTTCTTTATAAGCCTAGTGCTGAAATGTCTGTTTTTCAATCATCTGAAGTGATGAAGGAGTTAGTTTTATAACGTTATTCAAAGTGATTAATATTGGAGCATTGCAATTTTAAAATCTGATAGATAAGAGTTCAACAATGGAGCTTGCTAATCATTTTAAAGAGTGTAGAACTGTCATTTGTTGCACTAAACATTAGTGAAGGTTTGGGTTCAAGCCCCATTTCCGGACTTGAGCACAAAATCTAGGCTGGTACAAGGACGCAGTACTGAATGAATGCTGCATTGTCACAGGTAGGGTTGCCAACCTTCCAGGATTGTCCTGGAGTCTCCAAGAATTAAAGATTAATCTGCGAGCAACCCAGGAATAAAATCAGAGAGGCATTAAAAAAAAGCGGGGTATTTTTCATTTCCTTTGAACACTTATTTATTAGTTATAAAAACATTGGAGATTGGAAAATAGGCAGTTTGACACGGTCAAGAATCATCCAATTGAATAATGAAGAGTTTGCCTTCCAATTGGTGGGGGAAGGCTAAACCGCGAGGATGGGCGTTTCAGGTGACCGATGGCGGAGGTAAGAGGGTAGGGCGATTGGAGGCTTGAGGCCATGTGATGAAGCCTCCAGGAATGCAGTTAATGTGGTGTGTATGGACTTTCAAAAGGCGTTTGATGAAGTGCTGCATGGTAGGCTTATCAAGATTGCGGCCCATGGAATAAAAGGGGGCAGTAGCAACATGGATAAGAATTGGCTAAGTGACAGGAAACAAAGAGTAGTGGTGAATGGTTGTTTTTTTGGACTGGAGGGAGGTGTACAGTGGTGTTCCCCAGGGGTCAGTGATGGGACCACTACTTTTCTTGATATATATTAATGACTTGGACTTGGGAGTACAGGGCACAATTTCAAAATTTGCAGATGACATGAAACTTGGAAGGGTAATGAACAGTAAGAAGGATAGTGATAGACTTCAAGAGGATATAGACAGGCTGATGGCATGGGCGGACATGTGGCAGATGAAATTTAACGCAGAAAAACGCGAAGGGATACATTTCGGTAGGAAGAACGAGGAGAGGCAATATAAACTAGAGGGCACAACTCTAAAAGGGGTACAGGAACAGAGATATCTGGGAGTATATGTGCACAAATCGTTGAAGGTGGCAAGGCAGGTTGAGAAAGCGGTTAAAAAAGCATACGGGATTCTGGGCTTTACATAGAGGCATAGAGTACAAAAGCAAGGCAGTCACGATGAACCTTTATAAAACATTGGTTTGGCCACAACTGGAGTGTTGGGTCCCGTTCTGGGCACCGCACTTTAGGAAGGATGTGAAGGCCTTAGAGAGAGTGCAGAAAAGATTTACTAGAATGATTCCAGGGATGAGGACTTTAGTTACATGGATAGACTGGAGAAGCTGGGATTGTTCTCCTTGGAACAGAGAAGGTTGAGAGGAGATTTGATAGAGGTATTCAAAATCATGAAGGGTCTAGACAGAGTAGGTAGAGAGAAAATGTTCCCATTGGCAGAAGGATCAAGAACCAGAGGACATAGATTTAAGGTGATTGGCAAAAGAACCAAAGGTGACGTGAGGAAATACCTTTTTACACAGCAAGTGGTTAGAATCTGGAATGCACTGTCAGAGGGGGTGGTGGAGGCAGATTCAATCATGGCCTTTGAAGGGAACTAGGTAAATACTTGAAAGGAAAAAAAATTGCAGGGCTATGGAGATAGGGCGGGGGAGTAGGACTAGCTGGATTGCTCTTGCATGGAGCTGGCGTGGACTCGATGGGCCAAATGGCCTCCTTCCATGCTGTAACCATTCTATTATTCTAATACGTCCAACCAGAGCTGCCAACCCTAGTCACAGGTGCCGTCTTTCAGTTGAGATATTCAGCCGAGGTCTCTTCTGTTTTGGTGTCTGTAAAAACTCCTATGGGACTATTGGAAAGACAAAGAGCTCTCCCAGTGTCTTGGCCAGCATTCCTCCCTCACCCAACTCCAGCAAAAACAGACTAACTTGTCACTTGCGGTTGGCAGGACCTTGCTCCCACCTTTGCCCACAATACTAAGTCATTCATTGGCTTTGAAGCACTTAGGAACGACCTGAAGATGTGAAAGGCATAATATAAATCAGCCTTTCTTTCTCTCTCTATATTAGTGTTGTGCTGCTGTTAATCAGGCCTAGATTAAATTTAATGTACCACCAATTAAGCAATGTTCGTTCAGCTCCACTTGTTCCTTCTCCCATGGAATGGAATTTGAACATTTGTGACCTGGTCCATTAAGGAGGGAAAGCTAATCAATCCCTCTGGTCTTGTATTTACTATAGTTGATTTGTTTGCATTCAGTGCAGTCAAACTCAAGGAAATGTGAGGCATGAGATTCATGGTTTAAAAAGAATCATGTAGATTGTAAACCTATTTAAACATGAAGTGGCTGCTGGATGGATGGAATTTGCGTACAGGCATTTTTTTTCCTGCTGGGATTTCAGTGAAGTGTGTTGGTGAGCGTGTGAAAACTTTGGAAAATATCTGTTTTAAACTTAAGGAGGGGAGGAATAGCACCCAGTGATCCCATTGTAGGTTCTGTCCTTCCGAGCTTGGATTTGTGTCTGGGGAGATTATTTTGAGCTGTAATGCAGTTGGACGAAGGACTGGTTGGCTTTTGAGGTAACTCATTTAAGAGGAGCGTAAAATGAAGCATATTGGCTTAAGTGAAAAATTCCCTACAATGTATTGGTACCAATATGCCAAATAAACCCTGTGACACTACGACACATGGAGCTGTGTTTGTTTCTCAAGAGTAACCTATCAAATAGATTACTTTTTAAACCAAAATAAATGAGCATTAACCAGATCTGTCTTGTTATCTTGCTGGTCAAGAAAATCCCCAGGAGATGAAGGCAACTGGCCACCTTGTTTGGATTGCAGTAACATCCTATGGTTCATCTGTGGCCGGTCTTTAGGACTTTTGGTAACCATCTATTTTGGCATTTGGAAAATCACTGTCTTGGGCAGATGCAGCTCGAGGTTTGGGGATCACTGCAAGAGCTGATCTTTGGGTTCCTAAATTTCTCTCTGCCCCTCAAAGCAATGAAGGGTGGGCTTTCATTCCAGGGTACGCAAGTTATGCAGCTTCTTCCAAAAATTCAGAAATGTACATATGAAGTAGTACAGTCTGATATATATTTCCCTCATTTTATTTATTGGTTTATTTATATTCTTGAGAGGCATCATGTGATGTAAGACAAGGTTCCCAGTTATATTTAGACAAGATCTGCTTACCTCAGACTGCGCTTTTAGTAGGGTCTGGATGGGACATTACCTCAATCCTGGTGTCTGTGAACTCATTAGAAGGATTTTTTAATGTTAAACTCACCCGGACCTGGAATTCCTGTTTTTATGTGAATTTTAGCAGAGAAAATGGTCAAACTATTTCCTCCACTATCTTCTCCCATGTCTTTTATAACTCATTTAATTTTTAAAATCTTGGTTACTCTCTTTCCCCCCCCCCCCCCCCAACTTTGATAGTGTCTGTGTTAGATTCTTCTTCTCCCCATGCTGTCTCTGTGGTCCTCAGTCATCCCTCTCTGACTTATGTTCCTTGCTCTTACTGCATTTCTCTGCATTTTCTTTGAGTTACTTTCTACCTGCAATTTTTGTTACTCTTTGTTTCTGTCGTTTTTCTCTCTCTCTCTATCTATAACTGTAATGATCCCAAGAGTGTTAAGTTAATTTAGAGCTTGTCCATAATGAGCACTTTAGTTTAATGCTGGTATTTTGAAATTAAATGATGCTCCTCTGTAATGTTTAATGTGCCAGATATACGTCTGTAAATGTTCTTTGTTCTAATAATCACAGACGTGTTCACTGAACATTGTCGAAGCTGGCCATAAAGCTTTCTAATTTTTTTTATAGAGTATGAATGTGTTCATAACAGTGTGAACAAAACTGGTGGTTTGTTTGATAGCGTGGTGAAATGGGTTGCCTTCTGCACTGTATTATTTAGTTTTGAATAATCCAAATGGCAGGCACTAACAAGTGATAATTCTGTGAGTCAGAGGATCATTCTTCAATCACAGTGACCAGCATGTCTAATGTTTGTTGTGGATGAGTCAATATGAAATGGTTCTGTTGCTGAATATTTTTGATACAATGTGATGGGTGCTCAATATTGCTTTCAATAATCATTACAACAGGCATTCCTGATGACTGGGATTTTCCATTATTTCATGTTTGACATGAGGTGGATATATTTTGTAAACTTGAGTGATCTAATTGGAAAGCTCCTATTCCCTGCAGAGTTCTTGTCTTTGGAAACCAATTTAAATAACAACCTCCCACATATCTGATCTCCATTACAATTCTCATTGTTTTGAAACTTTCAGCCTCTCTGTTGGGATAGCAGGCCAAGAGCATTATGTGCTATTTTAACAGTAATGACCAGATCATTTTCTTTTAAAGATGTTGGTTGAGGGATAAAAATTGACCAGGACATGGGGGAGAACTCCCCTGCTCTTCTTTGAAATAATGCCATCGGATCTCTTATGCCCACCTGAGGGGGCAGACAGGGCCTTGATTTAAAGTCTCATCCGAAAGACAGCACTCCCTCAGCACTGCACAAGAGTGTCAGCCTACATTTTGTGCTCAAATTTCTGGTGTGGGACTTGCCTCTCAGTCAGAAGGTTGTGAGTTCAAGAGTGCTACCCACTGAGCCATGGAATAGATTATGATGTATTGATAATTCAACAATCCTGTGCTGTAAGGATTTTTATTTTCTTCTCCAATTTTCTCACTTCTCCTCCTTGAAGTCTGAAAATTTGACCAACTTAGTGCCCGAATTGAAGTCTTTGGGTGTAAATTAAAAACAGTAGTTCTCTCAACACAGCTTTAGGGCACCCTACTCAGTATTCCCCCACACCCTGACATGAGTCCTCCAACCAGCAACCATAGTTGTCTACCTTTTCAGCCAATTCCTCGGAATGCTCATAAGATAACAGCCAGACATGTCTAAAAATGTTCCTGATGAGCACGATAAAACGTTTTTAGAAGTCGCATTTTAGCAACTTGTCACTGTTACAAATTTTGGGAAAAAGCGCGATGTGTGTCTTGGATTCAGCATCACTGGTGCCTTCCTTAAATGGGCCCCACGTCATTAATATATCAGGAGTTCACCTTTACTGCCCAATAGTACGATAGCATCACCCAAAGGTTCATAACAATCAAACCTCTTTCTATGTAAACTGGATGCTGTATTCTTGCATACACCTCCAATTACATCTCTCCGATCTTGTAAGAGATATACTGAAGAAAGACTTGTATTTATATAGTGCCTTTTACGACCTCAGGACATCCCAAAGTGCTTTACAGCCAATGAAGTACTTTAGACGTGTAGTCACTGTTGCAATGTAGGAAACCCGGCAGCCAATTTGCGCACAGCAAGGTCCCACAAACAGCAATGTGCTAAATGACCACAATTTTTTTCGTGGTGTTGGTTGAGGGATAAATATTTTCCAGGACACCGGGGAGAACTCCCCTGCTCTTCTTCAAAATAGTGCCATGCGATCTTTTACGTCCACCTGAGAGGGCAAATGGAGCCTTGGTTTAACGTCTTATTCAAAAGATGGCACCTCAGTCAGTGCAGCATTCCCTCAGTACTGCACTGGAGTGTCAGCCTAGAATTTGTGCTCAAGTCCCTGGAGTGAGACATGAACCCACAACCTACTGACTCGGAGGCGAGAGTGCTACCTGCTGATGAACACTCGAGTGAGATGAGGCCAATTGTAAATGAACAAGCTGAATTATTTTGCGTAGAAAATGGAAGTGGATTTATAATTAGTGACTTTTAACATTTCATAATGCTTTTAGTAACCTAGAAAATAACAAGGCACACCATCCTATCTGTGGGCTAAATATATTGTTCTGACTAGCAATCTTTCTGAATCCAGTTGGCACTATGCTTAAGGAGAGAGTTATCCCTGTGTGTCTGCTTTTCTTTCATTGCTGGACAGGAAAGTAAATTCTTGACCTCTGATCTTCCCCAAGTTCTGTGTCCAGGGATTGACCAGTTGAGCCTCCAATCAAAACCAGCAACCACCCTCCTAGGTATAAACTTCCCTGTCAATACCTTCTGCTGATCGCGCATGAATGAACCCATTCTGACATGGCACGAATAACACTAGGAAATGTTGGGATGTACTAATGACCTCCCCATTGTCTCAAACTGATATAATGGGTCATCCATTAAAATCATTATCATTTGAGAGAATACTTCAATTTCTAGTCCCCCCGCCCCCCCACACCTTGGTTCCAGTGTTTTCAGCCTTTTCTCTGCCAAATTAACAAGAAGATTATAGGCCTGTCGGAATTAATCTTTAGAATCCTGAATCTGACTATCAAAAGCCTATTCTAGTTTAAATCAAAAATCCCTTCCAGGCCCAACAGTGAAGTCTTGAAACGTGATCACTACCACATCTTTGGGAGCAAACACTAACTAAACACAACCGTGACTCTTAGTACCAAAAACAAACATTAACAATTTCTGCTTCAAGTTTGCACACAACAAACAAGAGAGGGTAACGTCGGGTTCCAGTCCCATCCTCCAACCTATGGGGTTCCAATAGGCCTTCGACTCAGCTTTGTTTCTTGTCTGTCAACCAATTTTCTTTCCATGCTGCTACGTTTCCTCTTGCATGCCTGATTTTTGCACAGACCTCCTGTGAGACACCATATCGATCAGCTTCTGAATATCCATTAACAACTCATTTAATTATCTATCCAAATTGTCCCTTTAAAAAAAATTTGTCAAAGACATCTTGCCTTTAACAAATTTGCTGAAGGTTATTGATTATTCTGTGCATTTCTAAATGCTCACAATTTTATCTCAAGTTATGTATTTGAAGAGTTTTCCCTCAACTAACGTTGGGTTAACTGGGTGTTACATTGGCTGCCCTCCAATATGCGTTTCAAAGGAAAACTGAAGAATTGTAGGGGTGAGATTAGAAAACATTTCTACACACAAAGGGTGGTAGAAGTTTGGAACTCTCTTCCGCAAATGGCAATTGATGCTAGCTCAATTGCTAAATTTAAATCTGAGCTAGATAGCTTCTTGGCAACCAGAGGTATTAAGGGATATGGGCCAAAGGCAGATATATGGAGTTAGATCACAGATCAACCATGATCGTATCAAATGGCGGAGCAGGCACGAGGGGCTGAATGGCCTACTCCTGTTCCTATGTTCCTAATTGTGGGCCTCCACCATCTCCCCGCTGATTTTCTTCAACAATCTAGGGTGTACACCAGCAGGGCCCAGTGACCACCTACTTTGACGTGGGCTGATTTTTTTTTTCAGAACCAAATGCTTTTCCACAATAATCTCTACCAATTGTTCCATATCCTTCTCTGGTACATCCATATTATCACTTCTACCATCATTTATTAAAACCAATGCCATACCTTCGTTCTCCATAACTAGATTCCCTTCTTTCTGCCTGAGCTGTCCTACTCTATTTTTTAATCACCCTTCTCACCTCTCCATTACATTTTCTGTATTCCTCATGATTTTCTTGAGTTTTGTTGTCTCTGGTTTTATTATGTGCTTCACTTTGGTTTTAATCTCTATTTCCATGGGACTGTATCCTTTAAAGCACCCCTTTTTGCCTAATAGGACTGTATCTATTTTGTACACTCTCCATCTTATTCGAAGATTCCCCACTGCATTTCTATCATCCTGTTAGCAAATTTTTTTGTCCAATTATTTTGGCCCAGATCCCTCCTTATCTGACTGACTGAACTTTGCCTTTTTCCAATGAAGATCGCGTATTTTTCCAATGCAACAGTGTTATCTTCCACTCTTATCTTTTTTCTACTTTTACATTGAACTTAACTGTCTTGTGGTTGCTATTTCACAATTAGAATAGAGTCAAAGAATCTTACAGCACAGCAGGAGGCTATTCGGCCCATCGTGCCTGTGCTGGCTCTTTGAAAGAATGATCTAATTAGTCCCACTCCCCCGCTTTCTCTCCGCAACCCTGTAAATGTTTCCTTTTCAAGTATATATACAATTGTTCTCCTAGTCTCACATCAGTTATTTCCCGCACTTTATTTCCCAGAGCTAAATCGAACAGTTCTTCTTTCCTTGTCCGATCAGAAACGTACTGATCTAGGAAACCGTGCCACTGGAACATGCTCTGTCAATCGCTTTGGTGTTTACCGGTTCTTCCCGGTGGCCAGACTGAGCGAATCCTACAAGTTTGCTCTGGGCTGGTTGGGAACTGTGTGCCAGGAGTTGTCGGTGGCACCAACGTTCCGTTGAACCCAGTGGGAACAGGCTCGAGGGGCTGAATGGCCTACTCCTGTTCCTCTGTATAAAATCCGCTTCAGTGCATCTTTCCACACTTCTTTGAACATTACTGTTTTTTTTAATTTTTGTTCTGAGCTGGCTACTCAATAAATATTGGTGCACTTATCTTGTTTGTATTTGCAGCACTGCAAATGCAATCATAAGTTCAGCTGTTGGCCTCCAAAATTAAGTGCATGAGTAATAGCTGGTCATTGAGTGGCAGATACTGATGTCCACTTTATTGGGCACCTTGGGACAGTTTACTGTGGTTTCATAACTGGAGCCATAAAAATGTTCTTAATTATTTTTTTTGCCAAGGGAGAAAGTCATACTGAAAAACAGAACCTTAATTTATGCTGGGCCTGTGCACTGGCTACAGTGAAACCACAATGTTGCACACAATCCAGGAAATTTAAGACACAGGTCCCTGTGCTATGAAACCTGTTCTGAAGTTGGCTCTTGTCTCTTGTTCTCTCCCAGTACAAAGGCTGTCTCTGGCCCACAGGCTCTGTGCCAGTGCGATGCCATTGTTTGCACTATGGGAAACCAACCTGGCATATACTGTTCCTGCTAGGTGGGAGTTGTAGATCTGATGATACCACGACACTTCTCCACTGCCCTTTTCTTGTGACAATGGACTAATGTCTTAATTTCGTACTTGTGTAGTTGCCGTCTCCAGTTACATTTGTCTTCGGTTTTTAATTCGGTCACATGATATCCCACTAGGAATAACTGAGATTTGGACAACATCCAGGAATAAAGAGTTTCCTTTCAGATGGCCATGTTGACCTGTGGTGTTGTGTTCAGGGATGTTTTTGCCAACAGCTTCAATGGTAGGCGGGGTGGGGGTAAGGAGAAGAGGGGAGGACCAGGAGAACATATTAACCGGGCTTCAAAGCAATCTAAAGGGGTGGTGGTGCTGCTACTGCTTCTTAATGACCTGAGTGACATTAAACCAGACGGCAAGAGGAACTGACTGTGTCTGCCATCTGCACTATCTGCTTTACCTAGTTCTTGTAAAGTGGCGCTGAAATTGAATATCGTCTTGTTCAGACAGCACAAAAAAACTGCCTCTCTACGATCATGGGGGGAAACTACACACAGTAGGGGAGGAAGTTATGTTTCAGTTGTATATAAGCCTTGATCAGACTCCATCTGGGGTACTGTGTTCAGTTTTGGGCATCGCACCTGAGGAAGGATATAGTGGCTTTGGAAGAAGTACAGCACAGATTCACCAGAATGATACTGGGACTTAGAGGGTTAAATTATGAGGGCAGGTTGCTTAAACCCATGAGCAGAGAAGATTGAGGGGTGATCTGATCGAGGTGTTTAAAATGTTAAAAGGATTCAACAGGGTAGATACAGAGAAACTATTTCCTCTAGTGGGGAATCGAGGACAAAGGGGAACAATCTTAAATTTAAAGCGAGTCCATTCCGGAGCGAATTCAGGAAGACTCTTTCACACAAAGGGTAGTGGAAATCTGGAATTCTCTTCTTTCGAAAGGCTGTGGATGATGGGGTGATTGGAGCTTTCAAGACTGAGATCGATAGATTTTTGTTAGATAAGGGCACCAAGGGATTTGGAGCAAAGGCGGAAAAATGGATTTGAGGTACATATTGGCCGTGATCTAATTGAATGGTGGAGCAGGCCCGAGGAGCTGAATGGCCTACTCTTGTTCTTGTATTTCAATGTTCTATGTCCAGCTTTTCTGCTAACAGCACACAGTAACGGAGCTTATCACAACCACCGTCAAGAAAGTGGGAAGTGTGTAACATCACATTACATAGAATTACATAAATTGTACAGCACAGAAACAGGCCATTCGGCCCAACTTGTCCATGCCAGTGTTTATGCTTCACACGAGCCTCCTCCACCCCTCTTCATCTAACACTATCAGCATATCCTTCTATTCCTTTCTCCCTCATGTACTTATCTAGCTTCCACTTAAATGCATCGATTCTATTCGCCTCAACTACTCCTTGTGATAGTGAGTTGCACATTCTAACCACTTGAATTGTTTAAGTATTTGACGGGAATTCCTTTTTCTTTGCCAAGTATTTCTAATTCTTTTCGTCGTTTTTCAATCTGCATTTAAAGTGGCTACATGTTTGCAGGAACAAATTGAGTTGAAGGCCCTATATTTGGTTGCATATTTGACCTGCAGGCTTTGCTGTCAATCTAGCTTTCATCTCAAGAGAAATAATGAAGATGAATAATTTTGCAACACCATCATATGTCAGTAACTGCTAACGTAAAGGGTTTTGTAGAGATCTTTGATTCGAATGTTCTCTACATAATTGGACGAGCTCAGTAACGACTACATGAATTACTGCTGTGCAAACTGAAATGTAAAGTGAAATGCTTACAGTCTATTCCTGGTCATTTCAAGTCTTTTTCACACTGAACAAATGTGAACTATCCATTAATTTGAATTAATAACCCAGCTCATTTAGTGCTGAAAGGATTTGAATTATCAGATAATTTGAATTGAGCAACTTTGAACTGAGATGGTTGTCAGAGCGAATCCGAGAAAATGAAAGTGATGTATTCTGATGCTTATACGGCTAGAAAAGGAACCATGAGTTGGAGGATATTCCGAAAGGAGATTGGTGATTGCTAAATCCAGGGAATAAAACACCTTGGACACTGTCAGGGATCAAAGATTCAAAGAAATTACAGCATAGAAGAGGACCGTTTGGCCCATTGTACCTGAGTAGAGTTAGCTACCAAATACTTTAGCTTAGATTTAGAGTGGACCAGATGCAGAGAAAAGAACGAAAGGACTTCTATTTATATAGCACGGCCGTAGGACGTCCCCAAGCACTTCAGAGCCAATGAAGTACGAAGCTCTGATTACTCTTCCCCAGGAGTTTGTCTTTGTCCAATCTCTGAAGAGCACTTGTGCTGCACCAGAGTGATTCTCTGTAGTTCCCACACCTGTTATTTAATCCCCAATTTTATCCTATCCATCCCTCAGGAACACGTGGGTTCGGATCAGATGCTCATTTTACACCTCACCCAATTTTACTCTTTGTTGAAGTCAATAGCGGATAAATCTGGCAGGGTGCAAAATGAGCATCCAGCCCGAACTTCACTGGCTATATCAGGACATCCCAAAGTGCTTTATAGCCAAAAGTACTTTATCGGCTGTGAAGCCCTTTGGGATGCCCTCTGAGGTCGTGAAATGTGCTATATAAACGCAAGCCTTTCTTCTTTATTTGGGAGCTCCATTTTGCTGTCATGAGTTTTTCATCGAGGGATGTTCTGTAAAAATATATTTAATTAATAGGAAATCAAGACAGAATCTGAAGGTAGTGTAGGAGCCTAGTGTTACACCCAGTCACTGCCTTCTCCTGACCTTCAGGTGTTAAACCAGAGTTTGGTTGATATGCGCCATGTGTGTACGAGTACGATGTGTTTTTTCAACTCGTAGGCAACATTGAAACTAGAACGACAGTATTGGGTTAAGTGAATCCTCCTGCCACGAGGGAAAGATAGAATTAAAAAAGGGGGCAAAAACTGTCAAGCTCCCAGTAACAAATTCTGCCCTTAAAAATTAATAGATAGCACAAACAACTTAATATTACACACATTTCAACAATAACTTCCTTCACCTCACCACTGGCAGCCGTGCCTTCATCCACCAAGGCCCCAAGCTCTGGAATGCCCTCCCCAAACCTCTTCGCCTCACCAGCTCTCTCTCCTCTAAGACACTGCTTAAAACCTACCTCTTTGACCAAGCGTTTGGTCACCTGTGCTAATGTCTCCTTCTTTGGCTCAATGTCAGTTTTTGTCTAATTATGCTCCTTGGGACATTTTACTATGTTAAAGGCGCTATATAAATGCAAGTTGTACTTGCAAGATTTCAAGGACCATTTTGGACAAACTCTGCTAAAGGACACTAAGGAGAATTAATAGCACTGTAACAAACTTACATCTTGCGTTTTGGCTTGTGAGCTTGAAATTTTTTCCTCTGGTTTTCCTTTTAATGGTTTGGTTGGTACACTTGCAACCACAAGTGGTGTTGTCAACATTTAGCAGTCGCCAATCATCACTCTTCACCTCAAGACGCCCACACAGTGTCTTGCTATCAAAAAGGTTTATTTCTCGATTGCATCTTGCAAATGAAACACTTGTGCTTTTGATGGTGAAATTCATTTGCTACTTAAGACTTGTGATGCTATTGCACCTTTTTAGTGTCCTTTAGCAGAGTTTGTCCAAAATGGTCCTTGAAATCTTGCAAGTACAACTTGCATTTATATAGCGCCTTTAACGTAGTAAAATGTCCCAAGGAGCATAATTAGACAAAAATTGACACCGAGCCAAAGAAGGAGACATTAGCACAGGTGACCAAACGCTTGGTCAAAGAGGTAGGTTTTAAGCAGTGTCTTAGAGGAGAGAGAGCTGGTGAGGCAAAGAGGTTTGGGGAGGGCATTCCGGAGCTTGAGGCCTTGGCAAACGAAGGCATGGCTGCCAGTGGTGAGGTGAAGGAAGTTATTGTTGAAATGTGTGTAATATTAAGTTGTTTGTGCTATCTATTAATTTTTAAGGGTGGAATTTGTTATTGGCAGCTTGACAGTTTTTGCCCCCTTTTTTAATTCTATCTTTCCCTCATGGCAGGAGGATTCACTTCACCCAATACTGTCGTTCTAGTTTCAACGTTGCCTACGAGTTGAAAAAACACATCGTACTCGTACACACATGGCGCATATCAACCAAACTCTGGTTTAACACCTGAAGGTCAGGAGAAGGCAGTGACTGGGTGTAACACTAGGCTCCTACACTACCTTCAGATTCTGTCTTGATTTCCTAACAGCTGAGCACCCCAATGCTGTGAATTCTGGGATTGAAAGAGCTACTGAATGAAATATAATCTGAGATGATTTACAATATGAAAGTTTCCCCAGGGGGAGCCCAGATGAAGTCTGCTGCAATTGGATTGAATGTATTTTCAACTTCTAATCTTTTTTTAAAAGTTAGAGAGCTCCTTTGACCTCTGTCTTAAGGCTGGTGCTTCACGCCGTTGCTCTAGAATAAAGCGCCAAAACCTCCTGATTCCTTTCAATTAAATGTTCCATTTAGTCTGGCAGCTGGAGGTGGGATCAGAACCAAATTCTGACCAGCTCTGAATTCCGTGCAGTGAATCTGGGCTCCAAGTACAGCCAACAGCCAGAATGATTTGATTCCGTGATATGGAGGGAATGCAGTGTGGTAACTGGATTCATGACCTTATCTACCCCATCCATTTTTGCTCGGCATACAAATTTAAAAGGAAACTTGCATGCCTTTGCTCAAGGTGCAAAAAAAGAGCCGAATAAACGAGGCAACTCCACTTGATTCACGCACTTAGCCTGATTTGCAGCACTGGGTTTCTGTTTAAACAGGGTGCCAAATAAGCACAGCTCGCTTCAATATCCAAGGGAAAAGGTGCTTTGTACAAAAAGTACCGACTGGTTTGGCTTGTTCAGCTGCATTCTGACGGTAGTTCCATTTTTGAGTTCTTTTGTTTTCAACAAAGTACTGTTAAGGATGTATGCAATGTGAACAGTCTGGTTGAGCAGTCCATTGAGACTCTTGCAGTTCTTGCTGTTAGAAACTCACCCAGCCCTAAATTTGACACACAAGGATTTGCAGTTTCACGTGCAATGTAATTGTGAACAAGAGTTACATTTTTAAGGACGAAACAAGCTTAACGTTCGTTCATTTGAAACAGCTTTGGAACTTCACTTGCCCCAATTACAGGATTTTTTGCACTTGCCAGTAAAAGTCAAAAGCTGGGGTTGGAATTCTTGCTGCACGATTATTGTAGGAACAATGGAAATTCAGGCGTGCCCTTTTTGGGGCATGCAGGGGCGGTAGGGGGATGGGCTGCAGGGATCAATCCTGCACCTGAGTGGTGCAGCCCAAGGCACCCCCCTCGGTATTGGACCTCTAGCCTCAATTACATTGAGCCGGAGAGATCCCGAGGGCAGCAGGCGAGGCACGATTGAAGATCAGGACACTTCTGGCGTCACAGCGGCCCTCGGGTGAGGGAGGGTGACCAGGAAGGGGGAGGGCGACAGGGTCGGGAGGTGGCGGTCAGCGGATGGTGAGGGTGGGGATAATGAAGTATATTTTAAAACCTCGCCTTGTTGGTTGCTGCCTGCAGCAACCCCTGTAAGGACCGTCTGTTCAGCCGCAAAAGGAGTTGATGCAGTGCATATTGCAGATAGTACATATTGCAGTCACAAGGGGTAAATTTGACATTATGGGATTATAACTTCAATGGAAATAAAAATCAGGAGAGGTATTCAAGGGATATGGGGATCAGGCGGGAAAGTGGAGTTGAAGTAGATCAGCCATGACCTTATTGAATGGAGGAACAGACTTGAGGGGCCAAATGGCCTACTCCTATTCCTATTTCTTATGTATCTTATGAGATGTAAAACAGACTGCTGATTAGTCGTCACCCACTTTACACCATCGCAGTATTACCCTACAGGTGACTATTAAGTCCTGTGCAGGGGCTCTGTCCTGGATGGTGATTTGCTCTGTGTTATTGAGGCTGCACCCATCCAGGCGGGTAGTGATCATTCCAACACATCTCTCACTTGGGCCTTGTAGCCGAAGCAGAAGCTTTAAGGGGAGAGGATGAGGTGAGTCACTCATCACAGTGCCCAGCCTTTGCCCAGATCATTCACCTTGATGTGATTTTATTTTGAGACTGAAGTCACAGGCTCTTCCATCACCATCCCTGGGTATGTCCTGTCCCACCGGAAGGACAGACCCACCAGAGGTGGCGGTACAGTGATATACAGTCAGGAGGGAGTGGCCCTGGGAGTCCTCAACATTGACTCTGGACCCCATTAAATCTCATGGCATCAGGTCAAACGTGGGCAAGGAAACCTCCTGCTGATTACCACCTACCGCCCTCCTTCAGCTGATGAATCAGTCCTCCTCCATGTTGAGCACCACTTAGAGGAAGCACTGAGGGTAGCAAGGGCACAGAATGCACTCTCGGTGGGGGACTTCAATGTCCATCCCCAAGATTGACTCGGTAGCACAACTACTGACCGAGCTGGCCGAGTCCTGAAGGACATAGCTGCCAGACTGGGCCTGCGGCAGGTGGTGAACGAACCAACACAAGGGAAAAACCTACTTGACCTCATCCTCACCAATCTACTTGTTGCAGATGCATCTATCCATGATAGTATTGGTAGGAGTGACCACCACACAGTTCTTGTGGAGACAAAGTCCAGTCTTCACATTGAAGACACCATCCAACGTGTTGTGTGGCACTACCACCATGCTAAATGGGATAGATTAAGAACTGATTTAGCAGCTCAAAACTGGGCATCCATGAGGTGCAGCAGCAGAATTGTATTCCAGCAAAATCTGTAACCTCATGGCCTGGCATATTCCTCACTCTACCATTACCAACAAGCCAGGGGATCAATGAGGAGTGCAGATGAGCATGCCAGGAGCAATACCAGGCGTACCTTAAAAAATGAGGTGCCAACTTGGTGAAGCTACAACACAGGACTATATGTATGCTAAACAGTGGAAGCAACATGCGATAGACAGAGCTAAGTGATTCCACAACCAACAGATCAGATCAAAGCTCTGCAGTCTTGCCACATCCATCGTGAATGGTGGTGGACAATTAAACAACTAACAGGAGGAGGAGGCTCTGTGAACATCCCCATCCTCAATGATGGCAGAGTGCAGCACGGAAGTGCAAAAGATAAGGCTGAAATGTTTGCAACCATCTTCAGCCAGAAGTTCCAAGTGGATGATCCATCTCGGCCTCTTCCTGATATCCCCACCATGACCGAAGCCAGTCTTCAGCCAATTCGATTCACTCCACACGGTATCAAGAAATGGCTGACTGCACTGGATACAGCAAAGGCTATGGGCCCCGACAACATCCCGGCTGTCGTGCTGAAGACTTGTGCTCCAGAACTAGCCGCGCCTTTAGCCAGGCTGTTCCAGTACAGCTACAACACTGGCATCTACCCGACAATGTGGAAAATTGTCCACATGTCCTGTCCACAAAAAGCAGGACAAATCCAATCCCGCTAACTACCGCCCCATCAGTCTACTTTCATCAGCAAAGTAATGGAAGGTGTCGTCGACAGTGCTATCAAGCGGCACTTACTCACTAATAACCTGCTCACCGATGCTCAGTTTGGGTTCCGCCAGGACAATTCGGCTCCAGACCTCATTACAGCCTTGGTCCAAAATGGACAAAAGAGCTGAATTCCTGAGGTGAGGTGAGAGCGACTGCCCTTGACATCAAGGCAGCATTTGACCGAATGTGGCACCAAGCAGCCCTAATAAAATTGAAGTCAATGGGAATCAGGAAGAAAACTCTCCAGTGGCTGGAATCATACCTAGCACAAAGGAAGATGGTAGTGGTTGTTGGAAGCCAATCATCTCGGCCCCAGGACATTGCTGCAGGAGTTCCTCAGGGCAGTGTCCTAGGCCCAACCATCTTCAGCTGCTTCATCAATGACCTTCCCTCCATCATAAGGTCAGAAATGCGGATGTTCGCTGATTGCACAATGTTCAGTTCCATTCGCAACCCCTCAGATAATGAAGCAAGACCTGGACAACATCCAGGATTGGGCTGATAAGTGTCAAGCGTCATTCGCGTCAGACAAGTGCCAGGCAATGACCATCTCCAACAAGAGAGAGTCTAACCACCTCCCCTTCACATTCAACGGCATTACCATCGCAGCATCCCCCACTATCAATATCCTGGGGGTCACCATTGATCAGAAACTTAACTGGACCAGCCACATTAATACTGTGGCTACAAGAGCAGGTCAGAGGCTGGGTATTCTGGGCGAGTGACTCATCTCCTGACTCCCCAAAGCCTTTCCATCTACAAGGCACAAGTCAGGAGTGTGATGGAATACTCTCCACTTGCTTGGATGAGTGCAGCTCCAACAACACTCAAGAAGCTTGACACCATCCAGGACAAAGCAGCCCGCTTGATTGGCACCCCATCCACCACCCTAAATATTCACTCCCTTCACCACTGGTGCACCGTGGCTGCAGTGTGTACCATCCACAGGATGTACTGCAGCAACTCACCAAGGCTTCTTCGACAACACCTCTCAAACACGTGACCTCTGTCACCTAGAAGGACAAGGGCAGCAGGCACATGGGAACAACACCACCTGCACGTTCCCCTCCAAGTCACACACCATCCCGACTTGTAAATATATCGCCGTTCCTTCATCGTCGCTGGGTCAAAATCCTGAAACTCCCTTCCTAACAGCACTGTGGGAGAACCGTCACCACACGGACTGCAGCGGTTCAAGAAGGCGGCTCACCACCACCTTCTCGAGGGCAATTAGGGATGGGCAATAAATGCTGGCCTTGCCTGCGACGCCCACATCACATAAACGAATTTTTTTTTAAAAAAAAAGCTCTGAAATGATGTCTTGATGTGATGTTTTATAATGCAGTGTACTTTGATTTTTGGAACGTTATATGATGTAAGCTCTTTTAATACTAATGAGATTCAAATTAGTAACACTGCATAGGAAAGGAATAATTGAAGACTTCTATAACTGTAATGTGGCAGCATCATCAATCACACCTACCAGGATAATGTTTTTTCAGTAACTGCGAGATTTTTAAAAAAATTATACACTATATTACGTTATATTCACAGTACGTATTTGTACTTCTGCAGACTCTTTACTCCATCTCGTTGTGCTTACCCTGGTTCCCCTGAAGGTGAATGACTCATTTTGGGTGTGGTTGCAAAGACACTGACCTCTTTCCTCTCTTATCTTTCCTAAGATACTGATGTCCACACATTCAACATTCTAAACTGGGACAATGAACAGTGAACCATTGTCAGAGCCCAGATGAGTTGTCTCCTTTAGCCTGGGGTCACTGAAGCTGGCATTGAAATTCTGATCTTTGTCATATCACTCAGCTCAATAAATAATGTTAATTGCTCTCATTAACTGTTTGTGTAGATTACTGTTAGGTTTGCTTTTCACCTTCAAGGAAAAGCAGTTCCGCAATAGGTAATAAAAATAGAAAATGCTGGAGAAGGTCAGCAAGTCAGGCCGCATCTGTGGAGAAAGAAACAGAGTTAACGTCACAGGCAAAGACCTATCGTCAAACGTTCCACAAAAGGTAACTTTTCTTGTGTAAATGCCCATCACTATCACGTCAGCCTCTCTGCGCGCAGAGCATCAGGAGCCTGGGTCTGTGGAGGAGGACAGCGGGGGCGCAGATTATCTGGACGTGGCAAGTGGTGATCGAACACTGGGACTCGGGGGAATCATGGGGAGAGGGTTGCAGAGCACTGGGACTTGGAGCACGCAGGAAGTGATGTCAGGGCAGGCAATTGCTATCCCACTCCACCATGCTGCCTGCTTCCCTTTTTGGAAAATTCCTGTATGGGCGCTAACTACAGTTTGCACAGAACAGCCTATGTAACAGGACCTTTTCTGTGCTGCTGTGTGCTGGGAGTGAACCTTAGGCGGAGGGGGATTGAAATCGCGATCTTGCGATTTGAGACTTCTGCTAAGTGTTCACTTGTCCATAGGTAATTATTATAAAAGTGGATTCAATTTTTAAAGTGCGATCTCCATGCAGACGTTGCTGACACCCTGGACTCGATTTTAAAACCGAGCCAGGAAGGGGGTGGGGGGGGTCAAATTGAGGTTGGGAAACCCATTAGTACGGTTTCCCAGACATCCTTACGATTTTGACGTAAAGATGTCTTTTTTTTTGTCGGTTTCCCTTCTGACTGACCGGCCTGATTGACAGGCTGGTTTCAGTCAAACGGGAGACCAGCCAGGGAGAGGACGTGCTCAGCTAAGACTTTGTTTGTATGGATGGGGGGGTGCATGGGTGGTCACAGGCGTTGAGTCATGGGGGATGGGATCTGGGGGTCATCACGAGGGTCCGCGATTGTTGAGGGGGAGGACGGGGTTCAGAGGATCAGAGAGGGGGGGAGGGTCGGGGGAGAGGATCAGGGTCGGGGGTCCGCGATCAGGTGTCTGTAATCGCGGGGGAGGGGTCGATGCAGGTAGCAGGTAGACTTGTTGGGTTTGGGGGAAGCACTCCTGCTCCTCCGGGCCCACAAGCTGTGTGTCTCTAGACACCTACCTGTTAGTCTCGGGCCTTCTCGCCTCCTTTCACGAGGCGTAAAACGGAAGGCCCAGGAATCCCGGTCCCTCGGGGTTGAAATCGGGAATTTGAGAAAAATGGAGGCCTGAAGCCTCCTTGAAAGGTTTTAAGGCCTGGCCCGCCCCTCTTCCCGCCCCGGTGAGAACAGGTAATGGGCGGGTCTAAAATGGTGTCAATTTTCAATGCCCCCGCCCTCAACCCACCCGTTTTTTACTTTGAAAATTAAGCCCCCTGTCAGGCGTGCTATCACTCGAGTGTCAGCTGCAGCTCGGGGCTAGCGCTCTTGCCTGTTGTCAGCAGGTTGTGGGTTCAAGTCCCACTCCAGCTACTTCAACACGTAATCTAGGCTGACTCTCCACCGAGGGAGTGCGGCACTGTCGGTGATGCCGTCTTTCAGATGAGACGTTAGACCGAGGCCCCGTCTGCCCTTTCAGGTGGACGTAAAAGATCACATGGCACTATTCGCATAAGAGCAGGGAAGTTCTCCCTGGCCAACATTTTTCCCTCAACCAATGTCACTAAAACAGATTATCTGGTCATTGTTGTTTGTGAGACCTTGCTGTGCGCAAATTGGCTGCCACAATTCCTACATTACAACAGGGACTACACTTTAAAAGTGCTTTGAGATGTCCTGAGGCCGTGAAAGGTGCTATCGAGATGCATGTTCGTCGTTCTTTATAGCGAAAAAGCAAAATACTGCATATGCTGGAAATCTGAAATAAAAATAGAAAATGCTAGCAACACTCTAGGTCAGGCAGCATCTGTGGAGAGAGGAAGGTAGGGTTAGCGTTTCAGGTCGCTGACCTTTCATCAGGCCTGAAACGTTAACAGCTGTTATAGCTGTTGACGTATTGGGGCATTGTTCGCAAGTTGTTGCTAAGTACTATTGTGTCGGCAACCTGGTACCATTTTGATGAGCTGGTAATTAGCGGGTCAACATAAGCTACTGCTGATTATTGCCGAGGCAACTGATACTACATAATCACATGCAAACTAATATGTTTGCACAGGCTGTTGAATATCACAAATAAGCTTGCTGATTGCTAATTGTGGGCATTTATCAGTGTTTGCAAGTGTTTGAATAGCCAGTACAAGAGCTTGGGAAGGAAGCCAAGTTTTTGGAGTTTGAAAATGTTTTCTGAAAAGTCCCTGAGACCAAGGCCCAGAATCTCGGGTTCAGCCTATGTGGAATTACTGAGAGCAGATTAATGGAGGTGCTCCTCCTCGGCTGCTTTTATATGGGTCCTTTTTATGTTTTTAAAAAAAAAGTCAGGCTCCCTGTGACCTCTGTTCTTGAGATTGAGGTTCTTGGAGTTCCTACATCTGGCTTGCATATCCCAGAGGCAGACTCATAGCGCCATGAAAATCTGGGCCTATGGGTCTCGTCACCAAGATAAAGGAGCCGGATTTTATCAGTGTAAATGCCAGGAGCTGGCTTGCACTCAGCTGTCTCTCTGAATCCAAATTAAATCAAGGCCCATGTAAAAGAAGCCTCAATTTATACTGAGAATCCTTGGGAGGGGAGTCCGCCTAGAATCTTACAGCACAGAAGGAGGTCATTTGGCCAATCGTGCTTTTTTTTTTAAAAAAGGACTATCCTATTAGTCCTACTCACCCGTTCTTTCCCCATAGCCCTGCAAATTTTTCCTTTTCAAGTACAGCATATGTTCAATTCCCTTTTGAAAGTTGCTATTGAACAACAATTGCTGGCTAGAATGTGCTGTAGGGGAGTCACACCAGTCAGAATATGGGTGATAGTTGATGGGTTGTCATGGAAGCTGCTACTAAATCACACTGATTTGAATCTCTATCATTGCTTGTTTATACTTGCGTGGACCTGACTGACCTGAAACCAGCACCTGATGTTGGTAAGAAGGAAAGAGGTGTGTGAGCTCTTCAACTGCTGAGCTGCCAGCAGCAACAAGATAAATGGGGTATGAGTAGACGGCAGACAGGGCCTCGGTTTAATGTCTGCCCTTAGAAATTCTCTCACTCATTCCTGCTCTGAGCACAAAGGGATGTAGAAGAGAGAAACGACAGGCAGGGATTCCTGGACCAAAACACGTGACTCCATTGAGTTTCGGATTAGCATGTGGGTGAATTGATATATTTATTGGTATCAATTTTGTTGCCAGTCCATTTTTTTACAGACATGTATTAGTTCAATTTGGGATAACTCTTGCAAATCGTGCTAGTTACATTGTGTCTACAGCACAGAAACGGGCCATTCGGCCCAACTGGTCTATGCCGGCATTTATGCTCCACACGAGCCTCCTGCTTCCCTACCTCATCTACCCCATCAGCTTATCCTTCTTTTCCTTTCTCCTTCTTTTCCTTTCTCCTTCATGTGCTTATCTAGCTTCCCCTTAAATGGATCTATGCTATTTGCCTCAACTACTCCTTGTGGTGATGCGTTCCACATCCTTAAACAAGAAGTTTCTCCTGAATTCCCTATACTAGTGGTCATAAAATCCTTAAGTTTTTACTTTCAGTGCTTCAAAATATACCAGACCTGCTAAGTGCCATTCATTCTGATCTTTTGGTTTTAACAAAAACAATGGGTTTCAATCTCTCTCACTTTTGTCAGTCATAAACGTTGCTTCTGATATGTTGGCTGCTCTGAAAGTTGGAACTCCTGTAAACTAAGCTAGATGTACTGTTGTAAATTTAACAGTAACCAAAGTATGGAGTATTGGGCTTCATGTGGAAAGGTAGATCATTAGGAAGTGAGACACCATTACTTGAAACTTGGAATGGAAACTCCATCTGCACAGTGTAAAACTGATAACCGTGATGTGTTTGAATATTCAGGTTCATTGAGTTGCTTGTTCTAGTTTGGGTTTAACTTTGGTTCTCAGACAAAAAGGAATAACTGGACACCAACTGACCATTAAGCAAATGAGACCCGTGGTATAAAATGGGTTGCTTGAGATTGTTTCAGCTGCTGTACATTTTTCTTTCAACTTCCTTGATCGCAGCCACTATTGGATACTTCAAAACTATTTTACTGAAACTGTGTAACGCTGACCCCACATTGTTTATGCAAGAAGTGGTTGATTGAAGTTTCCTTTATAGGAACCGTCCTTGTGCTTGTATTTAGTTTAAATTGGCCATTCCTTGTGGTCTTTAATCTTTCCAGTTATATGTGACACTGCATATCACATTTTACTCCTGCGTTTATTTCTGGATTGCTGATTGATAGGATTCGTCAATTAAGTAAATATTTGCATTTTCTTTATTTAGGATTTTATCTGTAATGTATAAAATCCTTGAGATGATGCTGTCAGGTCCCCAGTATATTGAAATCAATGGCTGACGCTGTAATATTACATTAAACCGCCTGTTATTCTTACTTGCTCCAGAGGTGGTGCTGTAACCTCTCAACCTGTTGCAGCAAACACAGGTATGATCCACCGACCTGGATTTTCCCCTGAATTACCACCCATTTTGGGGCAGTGAAACAGAGCAAAATGCATTCCTAAAAGTTACGTGGAGAAATGGCACTTTCCTCTTCAGCTCCCAGGTCCCCATTCTCGCTCATGCTCAGTGACTCGTCCGATGCGAACCTTTTTGACTGTCTAACTAATTCCTCACAGGTGGGTGTGTCTTGTGCTGGTACATGTGCGGGTAAGATGCCAGGCTGGGGTTAATGAGAATGTGGCAGCAGCTGTTGATCTGGAAGTACCTAGGTGGTCACTGGAATGGCTGGCCTGTGTGTGAAAGTCAGAACAGCTTGTTTAGCTGTTATATTTGCTCTTGGAAAAAAATAGCGGTTGAGAGAAAGGACTTTGCAGTACTTTGAGAAAACGCATGAAGTTAAAACCACATATGATGAGCCTTGCCCAGCCTTGACTAACCTTGCATCAGCTCGCCTCCAATCTTGCCTTTTTGCTACAGACTCTCCTGTCCATCTGCCTATTAAATCTAATGCTTCCTGTGGTCTCAGTACTCAGTGGTGGTGGTTTCACCTGTTTGTCCTTCTGCGGCACTGGTTGTATGCCCTTTTCTCCTTTTTTGAAGGGTTAGTCGGCAATGTTGCAGGCCTTTGAATATCATGGAGACTTGCCCTAACTAAGGTCATGCATGCCATGATGATGAGAGGTGAGGGTGCCCTGTCCCTTTTTAAATTAAGTGCCCTTGAAGACAGGCAGAAGCCTTTGTGCCAGGTAAAGTGAGTACTCAGAACTACTCCCTGAAAAGAAGGTGCTTAAGTGTTTGGAGAGGTTGCCTTTTCAGGAAGTGAATTTGCCTGAAACCCAGGTGCTGAAAGAGAGAATGTATGATAGGTAAGGCAATGAGTGATATAGCTATTCATATTCATATTGGAGGTTTGATTTACCTTGGCCACCCTTGTGAGGTCATTGAACCTCTTTCTGCATTGTGTGGTCGGTACTTGAGTGATGGAGGTTGCACTGACTGGCTCTGCCATCTCCCTTTTGACAGCCTGCACCACTGTCCTATAGGATCTCCTGCCATCGGTGTCCATCACAGTCCTTCCTGACCCTCTGTTCCATCAGCAGCACCTCTCCAGATGTGTCGGAAAATCTGGGGCCTCTTCCAGCTGTTGATGCCCCAGAGGCTGCTGTTCCTTCTGCCAATTCATTGACAAGTGATGTTGCGCTTTATCTATTTTGCAGTAAGCCAATGAAGGGTAGGTTTATGGCCTCCAAATCGCCCTGCATCGATTTCCACTCTGCTCCCCGGCCTCTGAATCAGACTCAACCAGACTGTTCGCAATCTCGGTCTCCCATTTGACCCTGAACTGAGCTTCCAACCCCATAGCCTCTCCATCACAAAGACTGCCTACTTCCACCTCCATAATATCGCCCATCTCCGCCCCTACCTCAGCACATCTACTGCTAATACCCTTATCCATGATTTTGTTATCTCCAGACTATTCCAATGCTCTCCTGGCCGGCCTCTCATCTTCCACCTTCCGTAAACTTGAGCTCATCCAAAATTCAGGTGCCCGAATCCTAATTCACACCACATCCCGTTCACCCTTCACCCCTGTGCTCGCTGACCTACATTGGCTGCTGGTCCCAAACACATCCAATTTAAAATTCTCTTCCTCATGTTCAAATCCCTCCCTGGCCTCACCCCTCCTGATCTCTGTAACCTTCTCCAGCCCTACAGGCTGGTGTGGGAAATGAAGTACCCAGTCGAGGCACACCTGGGAACTCTGCAGCCCCTCCCTGAGAATTGGGTTCAAGGAATTGAGTGTGCTCGCCACTGTTCCAGACATTGAACCATGAGGCGAGGCTGACGATTTAGATTTTAATGCTCATCCCTGGGAAGCCATTTTCAACAAAAGTTTTAACAGAAAGTGCTTCAGCTGCACTGGGCATTCTAAATGTATGTTTGATTTTCTACAACAGTATTTCTCCAGTGACCATCAATGATGAAGTATATAAATTCAAATGATGTTTGGATTCCAACACTAACAGGATCATAACAAAGAGAACAGACAATTCTCCACGTTGCACATCCAGTAGGTCAGATGTGCCTCAAGTGGGTACAACTCCCTCTACTTAGTCCTGGAAATCAGGCAGGAGCCTCGACCCCTCAGAAGTAACCTCTAATACCCCCAATATGATGCTTCATTTTCCACACCAGCCATCATTGTAGCCTCCTAAGACGGCCATCTTAGTGGTGAATTGTGAGCAGTTTACTGATAGCGACTTGGGCCTACTAGGGTTGAGAATATCCTAATTTCTTTTTAACTCGGGTGTGTACAGCTATCAAACTTTCTTTTATTTTTTTTAAAACTAATGTTTAAAAGGGTACTAGATCTACCCTGAAATAGTTAACAAGTTATCTATGGCTAAACCAGCCAATGTTGACTCATGACCCACTTTGAACCAGTTAGGGTCACATGGGAGCTTTTGAAGTTTATTTTTTACAATGCTTGCATTGAAAAGTAATAATGGAAAGAAAAATCGATTGCTCAAATGACTAAGTGATGCTGGAAAGAAGGTACTACTGATTTTCTTTAGCTAAAAGGGAAGAAATGTTTCAAATTATTCAGCCGAAAATCTTATACAGGTGTTAAGAGTATCTCGTAGCCAATATGTGATAAATCCACTTGTGAGGCCCTTGAGTATTTATTGTATGTCATGGTTGCCCATTACGGACATTATGGAATCTAATATTGCTGTGTGCCTTGTCTTGTATTAGAATGTATCCTTGCAATTTGTAGAAATCCTCCCATGCGTTAATGCTAATAGTCCAATATAGAAACCTGCTTATTGTACCTCTGTTTCACAGGGACAGGCAATATGGTTGCAATAATGATCGGCAACATCAAGGGCAGTAACATTTTGGCACTGGTGAAGAATGGTATTTCGGTTTCCATGGTGATTGAAGTTGGGAAGAAGCACGGACCATGGATGAGCCAGTACTCCATCTTCTTTGTCTCGGTTTCCTTCTTCGTTGTCACCGCTGCTACGGTGGGATATTTCATCTTCTACTCTGCAAGAAGATTACGGATTGCAAGGGCTCAGACTAGAAAACAGGTACGTTACTCAGTTCTGTACTTACGGGCGTCGGGATGCACTGCTCGGCAAGTCTTCCTCTTGCGATCAAATCTACAAAGAAGTTAAAAAATAAAAGTAAGCCTGGAAATGAATATTTAGTGCGCTCACGTCAAATTTCTCTCTATCTTAACACCAAACCTTCATTTTAAATGGGTTAGTGGCTCTATTAAAATAGCAGAGAGGGGCACCGGATATAAATGCACAAAACATTTATAAGATAACATTGTTCGCAGTCATTTCCAAGCTATAGTTCTGGGTAAGTAGAGCAAGATGGCATTAAACGCAGAAGAATGGTTCAGAAATGAATTGTAAGGCTGTAATCTAATCAAAGGGGTTCATAAGCTTGAGCAATTTAGAAAAGTCATGAGTTCTATTTGTTTAATATTTCTCAGTATGCATTACAATTTTCAATGTTTAATTCTTTAAATTAAACTAGCTGTCGAAACTAGTGCAGCACGATGTTACAGGAATTGTATTAAACTTTGCATGCAGTTAATTTACAGAGCAATTATAATAGGATACGTTAATGACAGCAGTTGGGAGAATGCACTCTTGCAGATTAAATGATGCTCTTTCCTTAATTCTTTTTAAATCTGGCATATTAAGTCATTTGGAATGGATTATGTCTTTAACTGCCTCGTCTCTGACTTCAGACGACACATTGAGGTCCAGATCAGTGTTGTCGCACTTAGAACGCACTGGCTGGAGGATAATCCACTCAATGCGAAGTTTCCCTCGGCATGCAAGCTTGAAAATTGATCCCTCTATGTGAGGGAGTTCAGTTCGATGTACATACCGGTCAACTGCAACTCGTCGTGTGGCGACCAGTGACCCTGCAAGGGCAGATGAGATACCTGCAGTGGTTTTACACTGGCGCACTACTATGTTTGGCTCACCTGAGGACAAATAAACCACCCACTTGTGTTGCAGGGGCAGATATTTGGACAGAAGAGCTTTGCGTGCTCATACTGGGTGGTTTCAGGTCAAGTGGACCCAAGGTGCATGTGCAAAGTTCATTATTTCAAGTTAACAATAGGAAACAAAGTAGAACGATAGGGTAGATAGAAGTAAACTATTTCCTTTGGTGGGGGAGTCCAGAACAAGGGGGCCTAAAATTAGAGCTAGGCCATTCAGGGCTAATATTAGGAGGAAGTATTTTTTCACACAAAGGGTAGCGGAAATCTGGAACGCTTTCCCCACCCGCATCCCCCCACCCCAAAAGTTGTTGAGGCTGGGGGTCAAGTGAAAATTTCAAAATTGCGATTGATAGAATTTTGTTAGGTAAGGGTATTAAGGGATATGGAACTATAGTGGGTAAATGGAGTTAGGATGCAGATCAGCCATAATATTGAATGGCGGAACAGGCTCGAGGGGCTGAATGGCCTACTCCTGTTCCTATGGTTTGCTTTCCTGGTCATATGTATGATAGTGGGGTAAAGCCAGGTGGAAGGTTCCGGTTGTTACACCTCTTAAAGGCAGTGAACCTGAGCCACGTGGGTTTACTGAAGCCTGATGCCTAGTTAGTACTCACAGAAGTGACACGAGGGGTGTAGAGATGAAGCTTGCAGTTATGTTGAGGTGGCATGAAGTAAAATCAGTGAGCAACCACCAGTTGGGGGTGGTCTTGTTTATACAGTTTCAAACAAAGTCGGGCCCTGCCTGGGACATTATATTGCAGCTGGGCTTTTGGGGTCACCTTAACAAAAACTTTGCCTCAGCACCTGTCTCAAAAGTGAGGCATATAAGTATTATACCAAGAGGACACCAACACAAAATGGGATGTAACCCACACACTTGCAGGGAATTGTTCTTGCATTTTCTGAGTGTACATTTTCTTGAGGTGATTTATGCAACCTCTTTATTCCAGAGCAGTACCTGTGCTGCTTTCTTCCCGCATAAAAGTTTGTGATGTAAACTGAGCACATGTTTTGACTACAACACTCTGCTCAAGATCAGAAAGTATGCTCTCTTTGATTCTAAGACAACTCGTGGAGACGCCAGTACAGTCATCCAGTAACCATCCCAAATATGTATACATAAGTTGATGAATAAACATTCATGCCATTAATGTAAAGTTATTAAAAAAAAACCTAAACAGTAACCTTTCAAAAAACGACTCTGCTTCAAATATCTGTTGCCCAACAGCAGTAGGGAAAGCGGAAACTTTTAATTTCTCCAATTTTAGAAAAACCCAACTTTTTGAGGAATCTTTGGCCAGAAAAGTTAGTTCTATAACATAGCAGCAAGTTGCTGCTGGGAAATGTCTGGTCTCCCTCCAGTTTAGTTTTGCTCAATGCAATATCCTTCCTCCTTGAGAAAGCAGGATGATGAACACTCCCCTGGCTTGTACCTCAATCCCATCTCCTACGAGGTTGGATAGATGTAATTTGGATATTGTAAATGATTATTGTTATGTGGTGTGCTGGCCCTGGCCTCCTGTGGATTAAATGTGTATAGAGCATCTTGTACTGTCTGCAACAGAATAAAAGTTACATTTCTGCTTTAAGCTGGCCATACTACTGACTGCCTGATGAATGTAGAAAACATAGGAACAGAGGTAGGCCATTCAGCCCCTCGAGCCTGATCCTCCATTCAATGAGATCATGGCTGATCTCTATCCTAACTCCATTTACCCGCGTTGGCTCCATATCCCTTAATTCCCTTGGCTAGCAAAAATCTATCGATCGCAGATTTAAAATTATTAATCTATTGTTTTTTGTGGGAGAGGGTTCCATGCTTCTACCACCCTTTATGTGAAGAAATGTTTCTTAACTTCTCTCCTGAATGGCCTAGTTCTGATTTGAAGGTTATGTTGCCTTGTCCGAGACTCCCCCACCAGCGGAAAAAGTTTCTCTATCTACCCTGTCAATTCCATTCAAAATCCTAAAAGCCTCAATCAAATCACCCCTTAACTTTCTATATTCCAGAGAATACAAGCCTAGTTTATGTAATCTCTACTCATAATCTAACCCTTGGAGCCCTGGTAACATTCTGGTGAATCTGCGCTGCACTCCTTCCGAGGCCAATATATCCGTTCTAAGGTGTAGTGCCCGGAACTGTACACAGTGCTCTAGAGTCCTTGCTCCATGTTTTGTGATAATGCCCCTTTTGACTTCTGCCTTCAGTGTAGCTTAGCCTTGTATAGAGATTGATTACAACCTGTTTGCTAAGCCTTTGTGCCACCAAGAGCACTCACCAAGACAAAATGATTGATTCATTAGTAGTTCCTGTTGGAATTCAAAATCGTCCCTCTTTCCCCTCCCAGTTGCGAACTAGAGAAACATTTTTGTTGTATTCACAGGAGCGGATCTGATGAATCAGCAAGGCAGCTCAACTTACTGATGCATAAAAATTCTACTCTCCTGTCATTTTACCACACAATCATTTCAACTTTAAGTGGCTAAAGACAATGTTTTTTTTTATTTGCTAGACTTCTTACAGAAAATGGAAAATTTGAGATACTGCTTGCTACAGTTTCAGAAATCACCAGGGATGGTCCATTCAGGCTCTCCCTTCACTTTTTGCCTTGTAACCTCCTCCAGCCCTACAATCCTCCGAGATCTCTTGTGCTCCTCCAATTCTGGCCTCTTGCTTTTACCTCCCGGGCTTTAGAGCTCCACCATTGGTGGGCATGCCTTCAGCTGCCTAGGCCCTAAGCTTTGGAATTCCCTTCGCCTCTCCGCCTCTCCACCTCTTTCTCCTTTTTAAGACGTTCCTTAAAACCTACCTCTTTGATCAAGCATTTGGTCACCTGGCCTAATATCTTTTTATGTGGCTCGGTGTTACATTTTGTTTGATAACGCTCATGTGAAGTGCTTTGGGATGTTTTACTATGTTAAAGGTGCTATATAAATTCAAGTTGTTGTTGACATTGCTGATGTGAACCTTTTTTTGTTTTGAGGAAGATGGTCTGAAGATGCTTACAGGGTGAAAGGCAGTGCCGCCTCATTCAAGAGTCCATTACATCGAGTTATATCAGCACAGAAACAGGTCATTCAGCTCCACTGGTCTATGCCGGTGTTTATGCTCCACACGAGCCTCCTCCCTTCATACTTCATTTGACCCCATCAGCATATCCTTCTATTCCTTTCTCCCTCATGTGCTTATTTAGCTTCCCCTTAAATGCATCTGTGCTATTCACCTCAACTACTCCTTGTGGTCGTGCATTCCACATACTTACCACTCTTTGGGTAAAGAAGCTTCTCCTGAATTCCCTATTGGATTTATTAGCGTGTGTTTTATATTTATGACCTCTAGTTTTGGACTCTCCACAAGTGGAAACATTTGGATTCAAGTTGATTCTGCATTCCTGGACTTTCTGCCTGAATTGTAATGACTGTTTGTTTGTTTTGGGTGGCATTCTATTTCAGACCAAACAATCCCCCACCCCCCAAAAAAAACTTTCTCAGTTGTCTTGTGTTTTTAGACCCATAGTTTGTATTTTAGACTATTTTATGTGCCTGCTTATGGTGGTTTATCCTCGTGAACCACTGGTTCACAGCTGGCTAGCTCAACTGCAACTAACACCCTTTGATGGCTAGAATCTCAGTTATGGAATTTTCTAGGTCTAAAGCATCTGCCTTGGCAGTAATTCTGTGGATTATGACACCAGATCACAGTTTGCTTTCAGTCACAGCTTTGTTTGGTTATCCCGGACCAGTTAAATAACCAAAATGCTCTATGCTTGGTACCTTAGTGGCGTGATATCAATTTCCCTTCTTCCCTTTCTTCTGTCCCTAGCTGATCCAAGATATAGGTGCACATGATGGAACCTGAGGTGTAATTGAGGTACAGATCAGCCATGATCTAACTGAATGGCGAAGCAGGTTCGAGGGGCTGAATGGCCTAGGTTCCTAATCGAGCAGCCCTGAAATTGCTTCAAAGATTTTGTGTTTTGGTTTGGGTTTGGCGGGGTGAGGGGAGAGAAGGAGAGAAACGGTAGATTCTACAACCTGAATAAAATGATGTTTGATGACCAATACTCATTGGTTCAAATTCCAAACAGCAAGGTGGTTAGTGGTTTAGGTTGAGTTATGCAGTGGAAGCAAAAGTAGTAATTTAGCAAGTAGTAATTATGGGTGCTGGCTGCCGTGTTTGTTGAGAATGTATTTTTCTGTAAGAAGAATGACGATATCTAGAAGCTCAGTTGCACCTTTTTGTGTGAAGTAAAATGCATTGCTTCATGAATGATTTCGACACTGGAGTGAGGAAACATTCCTTTTTAAAACTTGAAATCTATTTCACTTTTTTTCTCCTCTATCTATTTCATTTTCAAACCACCCTTTTCATCCACCAGGATGAACAGAATGTAAATTTGCTGCCAAATGATGGAGATTGTTTTTCCTTTTTTAGTGATGAGGCAATCTCATCCCAGGAGTAGTCAGCACAGCTGAGGACCAACAAAGTGCATCTTGGTTGCAGCTGTGGAGATCCCCTTGTCTGTCACTGTTGGGACAAGAACCTGTCACTACAAGGGTGTTCAACAGATGCTCTACGACTAGATCACTGCAACATTGCCATATAAAAACCACATGTGATGCCACACCACACCACTCACACTGCCCCCCCCCCCCCCCCCCCAAAGAAGAGAAGGCTCGCAGTGTCTCCGTTTGGAGTTTCGGAAGCCTGGCAGGATCCTGCTGGGCTTGAAATGATTTAAAATTGCAACGTTTCTGGGTATTCCACAGGAGGAACTGGACACCTTAGTGGAAGTAATGACACTATACACTGACTGTTGCTTGCAAGGCTTTTTGTCATCAGTGCCTCACGTAGTTTTCCAGGAAGCTATACCGTAACGTTATTGCGGCGATCTGTACTGTGAAGGTTTCTGCACTGCCAAAGGACGAGAGGCTTCTTTCCCACCTTGTTGTAGTCTGTCGTATAAATGGAAACTCATTTCAAAACTCTTCCTTCTGGTAAGCCTACACACACAGCCCACACACCACCCTCCCTGATGGATTCATTTGCTCCTCAAAAGTGTCGTTCTTAATTGTTGTACAGCCTCCCACAGTCATTTGTATTGTCATTTTTGGATCTATATATACCAAGCTATCATCTCTTGAGCTTTTCCTCAGTTCACCTTGGGACCTTTTTCAACCAGTGGAGACCTGAGACTTTAACAATGCTCGATATGAACCCAAGTCCCAGAACTGAAATAAGAAACAAGTCTCAGCCCACCGTGCAGCAAAGTAATGTTTTTAAAGGTGTGTGTGTATATATATAATTTTTAATAACATCTTTTCCTGAAATAAAAACAGAAATTACTGGGATCACTCAGCAGGTCACGCAGCATCTGTGGAGAGAGAAACAGAGTTAACGTTTCAGGTTGATGACCTTTCATCTCTTTTCCTGCCTATTTAATCTTTTCTCTTTCCCTTCATTCTTTCCCTTCATTCCTTCCCTACTCCCCCAGACCTGAGATCAGGAGCTTCATATCTACGATGACAGAATTCCAACTCACTAAACTATAGCTTAAAAATTCATACTGGCAAGTATGTCAAACTTTCCTGGAGAGTAAGCTTGCAAAACAGTCCCGTTCAACCCAACATTTGTGCTTTTCTGGCCCAGGCCATTGCTCACGATAAGTAGAATTTTATCTGAGCTATGGGCAGGAAAAAAAAAGTGTTAGTTTAATATTTAACTGTGTATCAGTTACATGCAGTTTAGTACAACTTATTGCTTGCTGCAGTGTAATCCATCCCACTGTGGCGCAGGGTACAGCCCTCTCCACGGGCGTATTTGTGTGGGATGGGACATGTGGCCTGCAACCTGATTGGAGCTGGGGGCAGTATCACGCAACCTCTAGAGGTCTACAAAGGGCAACATTACTGTTCCAACAGAGGCCTGGCCCAGGATATTGACTTTAACCAAGCATGAGCAATCAATATAGGCAGGGACAGCAGCCAAATATATCGTGTGTTTTAAACGGCCACTGCCCCAATATGTGCAGAGCTGTACCAGTAAAAATGCGTAGGATATAATCTGCAAATTCCTGTTTAGTAACCAGTGAATACCCAGAGGTCAAATTAATTACAGCTTCAGACCAATATTTGAGATAGCTTTTCACCAGCTTAGAGTCTAGTTGGATTTATTATGATGGAGGAATATTCTACCTTGTGAAATATAGGTGTGTATCCCATTAAGGCTATAAAGTCTAATTTCTGTTGCGTTCGTTGGTCAATTGAGAGGCTGCTGCCCAAGTAAACACTGGCTCTGGTATTTTGTGCTCTTAGAGAATTCTTTTATTTCCTTACACTTTTTTTTTGAAGTGTTAAACAAAAAGTTGATGAACAGGAAATATGTGCCATTTTTATAATATAGATAGAATCCACTGGTAAGATACTTTTAAACACAGATTCAAAGGATTTTATGGAATGTGTCCTGGAATAACCAAGTTGCTGTGTTTGATAGTTGTGTTAACCAAGCCTTCATGAGTGATGAGGTATTTCGATTAAAACAAGGAAACCCATTTTTATACTCCACTGTATCTTTTTAATACTTACAGTTCTTTCTCAAAATACTTTTGTCCTAACTGTGTATCTCCTGACATGAAGGCCTATATAAAGCCTGAATTCTCATAATTTCACAGTTTCTAATGCCTGGTCCATAATTGGACCATTTTTGCACCCACTCAGCCTTGATTATACTCCCAGTATTAGGTTTTAGCTCCCTCCGATGCATCACTTCATAATGTTGTCTACGACTAGGAGCTTTAGAGCTGCTCTGAACTGAAAAGGGTGACTTTTGTGCCATGCTTTGAAGTAATAAAACCAAAAACATCTGCCAGCAGAAAATCCAACAATCTCTGCCTTGGTTGATGCTTTTAATAACCTGATCGTTTTAAAGATTTGAACATGAATTACTTGCACTTTTAAATTGTTCAAAATGTAACGGGTGTGAGAAGGAAACCGGGTTTTTAAACAGTTCACTATGATATTTTTATAGAATCTCTTTTTGGAGATAGGAGTATGCTTGTACGAAGTCCAACGTACTTGACGTAAATAGCACTGCAATAGCCAGTGCTACGTTGCTACTTTCATGTGACTGATACGTTATCTGGCCTAGCCTGGTGGAATTGTGCCTTGGAAATCTGAACTTGCCCAAATTCTACGTGGTTTGATTGAACTAGCCTCCGAAAGCTTGTGAATTTAAAATAAAATTGCTGGACTATAACTTGGTGTTGTAAAATTGTTTACAATTGTCAACCCCAGTCCATCACCGGCATCTCCACATTTTGGCTCGGAGGCAAGAGTGTTATTGAGCTGAAACTGGGGACAGGATGTAGGAACTTGAGCAATAATAGAAATGAAAAACAGTGTAAAAGAGCAGAGCTCTGTCATTACTAATTACTGCAGAACTACAATATTGCAGCAATAACAAAAAGCTGAAGTACAAGGTTATTACAATCAAATAGCTGAGGCAGATTGGGCCAATCAATGGTAATGTTGGAAGATCAAATAGAGTAAGATGAGAGGTGATGTGATGTGAGTGGTTCAATCAGGCCTGATATTAATGGCACTTTACAGCCTTCTGACTTTGAGTTTAACAACTTTAGATCTTAACCACCGCTCCCATTTTCTCTCTGACAGCAGGTGCTGATAATGGAGGATGGGTCCCTGGGAGAGGAGGTGGTTTGGGGTGAGGATCATGGCAGGCGGGGTGGTCTACACCCCTGGGGTTTACCTGCCTTTCTTTACATCACATTCCTGGGCCACAGGAGTCTTCTCCGCTTTGCCAGATTTTCCATGCTTCCCTCCCCCTCTGCTTTTCTGCTGTAATCATTTAAACCTCCTCTGGGCCCATCTTTTGTTTCTATACTTGTCTCATTGTCACCTCCTTTTTGCCTTGCACCATCATCATTTTTTTGTTTTGCAGCCAACAAAGTTCTTTTGAAACGTAGTCACTGTTATAACATAGGGAAAGGCCGCAACTAATTTCTGCACAAGGTCCCACAAACAGCAATGAGATAAATGACCAGATAATCTGTTTTAGACATGCTGATTGAAGGATAAATATTGGCCAAACACTGGGAGAACTCTCTATAGCACCTTATTATGTCCTGAAGCACTTTACAACCAGTGTATTACTTTTGAAGTGCAGTCTCTGTTGTGTAGGAAAACGCTGCAGAAAATTTGCATGCAGTAAGGCCCCATAAACAGCAAACAAATAAACACCCAGATCTGGGTTTTTTTTGGTAGTTGAGGCTGGAATGTTGGCCAGGACAACGGAGGAACCCTTTACTCCTTCGTATAGTGGCCTTGGGATCTTGTACATCGATCTGAGCAGGCAAACAAGGCCTTGGTTTAATATTTCATGTCAAAGACAGCACCTCTGACGGTGCGGCAATCTATCAGTACTGCATCGAAGTTGCAGCTTACATTTTGTGCTGAAGTCTGCAGAGGGACTAGAAACCACAACCATCTGACTCGGGCAAGAGTTACTACCAACTGAGACCAGCTACTGACTTCCTGTCTGTATGAGTGTAAGGACATATTATTTATATTAAGTAAGGAAGTCCTGTTTTTCTTTTTAAAAAGTCAGTATTATGAAATGTAATAATTCTTTCACCCAATTCTAGTTGTACAAATAACAATTGTCCACAGACAAAAATTCCAGCGTAAAAATGTTGATCTTTTACATTTGTTAGCAACGTACAACAGTAAATGGAAACTTTTTGTAGTAGGAATTCCTAAGTAGCGGTTGATCTCGAAACTGGGAAGTCACACCACCATATTAACTGTCAGCATTATGGATAATCAATCAAACATTTTTAGGGAAATGTTTTTTTTGATTTTAGAAACTGAGGTATTATTTTAATGACAGCGAATAGAAGTGCTAATTACTTCAGTTTTCTGCTGGGTGAGTTTGTTGTGTAGGATTTTATTAGCTTTACTGGCAGAAACTTGGCCAACCGGGAATCACCTGTAACAATGCTTATTTTTTGCTGCTTAGTAATGGCCAAAGACATTGACCCAGCTGTAGATAGTAGGAAACCAAAAAATAACTATACACAGCAGCAAATATGTACAGCCCAATTTACTGACCACAGCCATCACTCGATTTTTAAAGACTGGAACTCGCTATCACATGGAGTGGTTGAGGTGAGTAGCATAGATGTATTTAAGGGGAAGCTAGATAAACACACGAGGGAGAAAGGAATAGAAGGATATGCTGATAGAGTAAGTTGAAGTAAATAGTGTGGGAGGAGGCTCATGTGGAGCATAAACACCGGCATAGACTGGTTGGGCCGAATGGCCTGTTTCTGTGCTGTAAATTCTATGTAATTCTATGATTTCTAGATCCATGACATGAGAACCACAGTGTTTGCTTTAATGTACATAACAAATCTCTCTGTTTTGATATTAAGGCTAAACTACAATTTACAACTGGGTACGGTAGTGTATAATTATGTAACTGGACCAGTAATCCATACGTCTGGACTAATAATACAGAGAACATAAGTTCAAATCCCACCTTGGGAGTTGGAGAATTTGAATTCAGTTTTTAAAAAATCTGGAAATAAAACTCTGGTATCAGTAAAAGTGACCACGAAGCTGTCGGATTGTCATAAAAACCTAACTGGTTCACTAATGTCCTTAAGGGAAGGAAACCTACCGCCCTTACCCAGTCTGGTCTATATGCATCTCCAGTCCCACACCAACATAGTTGACTCTCCGAGCTGGCCTAGCAAGCCACTCAGTTCTCTTCTCGGGACAACTAGGGATGGGATGGGTAATAAATGCTGGCCTGGCCAGTGACACCTCCATCCCGAGAATGAATCAGTTTTTCTTTAAATTAAATTTTAAAAATTGTGTGCATGGCCTGTGTGGTGTTTTGGAAATTTATATTTCAATTATTTGCTTAATTCTAGCCACCTTTTATAAGATTATTTAAACATGCACATGGAGATTTTAATTTCCCATGGAATAACAGGCACGTTACGCCAGCATGCGTTTCAACACTTTGCAGTTCGTATGTTTAAAGTGCCTCTGGCAGAGTGTTGCTCAGTTGTTTAAGGTGCTGGCAAGCACAGTGCAGTCGACTGTTTTAAAAGCCCTGATGGTAGCTGGTGGAGTGGCTGCTTAGACTCAAGTGGAGCCTGGAACATCGAAGCAATTAATGTAACACTTGCGGCAAAATTCACGTTGAGCAGCTTTCCTGCTGGAGTTTAGGCTGTTCCAGCATTGGATAAACTCTAGCTCAATGGGTGAGCTCATTTCCTACTTGGTCGCATTAATCTCCCTCCGCAGAAAAGTGGCGTCTCTTTCTGTGAAAGCTTGTTAAACAAAGCCTTAACGACAAGGACGGTACATTAAATGTAAACCATTTCACTCCCTTTCCTTTTGTGGGATGGTGGGGCAGAAAAAGATAAAACTCATTTATAAGAAACTATGGAGCAAATCTATCGGTATCAGTTGAAACCTGAACCGAGGGAAGTCTGCAATCGTGCTCCCGTTTTCTGCCATATTTAGTATGTATAATTGTCAGTAAAGAACAGTGGAAGAACACTGCATGTAATTGGTTGACGTAACTCCTTAAAATCTTTTTGTTATACTGTACACTTAACGTTGGTGTGACCTGTTCTGTTGCACAGCAACTGCTCCACTTGTATTTTAACAAATTTCTTTTGTAGTTGGAGGCCAGTTGGTAGCACTTTGCGCATAATCGCATGTGCGTAAGTGAAAATCCACCTTTCTGCCCCCAACTCCTCCTCCTCCTCCCCCCCCCCCCCCCCCCCCGTCTCACTCAGCAATGATGTGACCACGTGCAGGAAACTTAGCTGCATCTGCGCTCTCAAATACTGTATCACTTGGGCTACAAATTGGGCATTAAAACAAAGACGGATGGTAGTGTAAGGGGCTGTAGAGGAAGTGACATACTTTCGAAAGTACTTGGGAGGGGGATAATTTTGACTCTGGGCGATGTTATGAAATGGAGGCTATCGAATTGGCTGCCTATATATATCCCACCCAATTGTTCCTTCTTTTGACTTCAATGGAAAGTAAAATCGGACGAGGTGTATAATGTGCAGCCAATTTGACATCATCCATTTTGCAACGTCACCCGATGTTAAAACTCCCCCCTCGTTTGAGTTTAGGTTTGTTCATCAAGACCAACCTGATCGGACACAGATTTTGTAGAAGTTAACCTAACTTTCCCTTATAGGCAACTTCTCTTTTTAACAAGAAAGGCAACATCTCATTTGCTGTGGGGATGGAAGAAGCAATTCACTTTGTTATAATGTCACGTACAAGTGACTCATTAAGTTGATAAACTGAGAGTTCCACCACAAATGAGATTTGGGGCACATAATGTCTCTTTTTTTATTCTTCGTTTGTACAGGGTCCTAGGAGCACCACACATGGGTGTTTTAACCAAAAAAAGAAAAGCGGACAGACTTGCATTTATATGGCGCCTTTCATGCCCTACAGATGTCCCAAAGCGCATTACAGCCAATTAAGTATTTTTGAAGTGTAGTCACTGTTGTAATGTATGAAACGCGGCAGCTAATTTGCGCACAGCAAGGTCCCAGAATCAGCAATGTGATAATGACCAGATAATCTGTTTTAGTGATGTTGGTTGAGAGATAAATATTGGCCAAGACATCGGGGAGTTCTCCCCTGCTCCTCTTCGAAATAGAGCCATGGGATCTTTTATGTCCACCTGAGCAGGCAGACGGGGCCTCGGTTTAACGTCTCCTGGATTCCTGCAATGGATTATAAAACTGAAAGGAATAAGTGAGGGACATTTTTGAAATAGTTAAAGCACAAGAGCTTTTTCCCTTCGTTGAGGGTACTATAACAAGGGGACATAGATTCAAGGTAAAAGGCGGGAGGTTTAGAGGGGATTTGAGAAAGAACTTTTTCACCCAGAGGGTGGTTGGAGTCTGGAACTCACTGCCTGAAAGGGTTGTGGAGGCAGGAACCCTCACAACATTCAAGAAGCATTTGGATGAGCACTTGAAATGCCATAGCATACAAGGCTACGGACCAAATGCTGGAATATGGGATTAGAGTAGACCGGGCTGATGGCCGGCGCAGACATGATGGGCCGAAGGGCCTCTATCTGTGCTGTATAACTCTATGACTCTATGACTCTAAGAATTAAGTAGACGACTTTATAAAGAAAAACAACGATCAGGTGAGTGCAGAAAATAGGTCTTGAGCCACGGTTTTGTCTTTCTCCTTCATCACGCGACAAGGTGAAAGCGGCTGTAATGTCATCTCATTGGGATTAAATTGAGTGAAACATGAGATTGCTCAAGCAGACATTAAACTTTGGACAATTAGTAATAAACAAAAGCTGGTTTTATGGTCAGGTTTCACTAACTTCCCATGTTACAAGTAGAACATGCAGTAACTTAAAAAACAAAACTTTTTCAGTAAAGGCCCCATTAGGACTCGATTAACTTGGTGATGGTGAAAAGTATTGTACAGTGACGTCAGCTTGATAGCAGGTTTCCTACGGTTCAGGTTCCAAGTGATACCAATCGGTTTGCTCCACAGTTGTATGAACCAATCTCTACTGGTTTTAACTGAGCAGAAATTAGACACTTTCATTTTTTTAAAGCACACCTACAGTGAGCATCTTGTTAATTACTTGAGAGTGTGGGTTGCAGCAACAGTGCTACCTGCTCGTAAATGGGAATTTTCAATCCATCTATTGGGCCTCAGATGTGTCTCTGTTGTCGCACTCGCCATATGCAAAACCACAGCTCAGTTTCCACTCATAATTTTACTTTTAACTTTCTTTCTTCAATTTTGTTTCTCTCTTCCTTTCCTGAGGGCGCCAGCTTTTGTTGGGGTATTGACGCATGGGGCTGACTACCCTCCTTTATCCTCTCTACCCAAATGACCGATCTTCAACTTCATCCCCAGATAGTCAGCCTCAAACAGGCAATTCAACTGTGGGGCACATCACAAAGTAAACCCTATCTATCGCTTCTTCACCCAACATCTACACGTGGCGCTTTGCACCAAGTATCAGCTGTAGCTCAGTGATAGACCTCTTGCCTCTGTGTCAGAAGGTTGTGGGTTCAAGTCCCACTCCAATGACTTGAGCACGAAATCTAGGCTGACACTCCACTGCAGTACTGAGGGAGCGCTGCACTATCGGAGGTGCCATCTTTCAGATGAGATGTTGAACCGAGGCCCCGCCTGCCCTCTTGGGTGGATGTAAAAGATCCCATGGCACTATTTCGAAGAGGAGCAGGGGAGTTCTCTCCGTGTCATAGGCCAATATTTATCCCACAACCAACATCACTAAAAACGGATGACCTGGTCATTATCACGTTGCTGTTTGTGGGACCTTGCTGTGCGCAAATTAGCTGCCGTGTTTCCTACATCACAACAGTGACTACAGTTCAAAAAGTGCTTCATTGGCTGTAAAGCGCTCTGGGACATCCTGAGGTCGTGAAAGGCGCTATATAAATGCAAGTCCTTTCTTTTTTTTGAAACAATTAGCTCTTTAGCTTCTCCCCAAACCTCCCTCAAACCTATAAGGACCAGGGACATTTGTTAATGGAGAGTACCGTTCCTTGGCTTTGTGGTAGATAACCAGCTTTTTTGTTTTGCTGTAATCTGTTGTAATCCACAGAGGTTTCATCGATGATGCAAGTATTTGCTGTAAACGTATGGCGTGCTGTACTGTGCTCCTTTCGAGTTTCCCTGAGGATTGATGTGCTCATTCCTTAGAACTTACTGTGTGATGTGCTGACTTGTGTTTTCTTAAAGGGATTGTGGGGAGGATTATTATTTAGGAGACAAAAAAAAAACATGGTCATGGACGGCCAGTTTCAGAATTATTGAGAAGAGAAGCATTTCACTGTGAATGCGCAAGCAGCTGAAAGTGCTGCTACTTAAAGCGTGTTAGACACAGAAGAGATTGTTTCCTCATAGTCCGCAATTGAGCTGGACCACGAAGTGCATTTTAAAGATCATTATCACTAAATAAGGACAGCAGCTATGCATTTGTTAAATGAGTGATAGTTAAAAGGGCAACACCTTTTAAGTCTCCAGTAAACCTGTGTGTATTGTTTGATAACCAGGAAACAAATCGTATCAATGCTTCATTGTTCCACTTATGCATATGTTGTCATGGGAAAAATGTTTGTGCAGGAAGGATAGTCCAATGCTAAAGTTTGCCAAACAGGTTTTCATGATGGTGCACCTTTTTAAAGGGCTGGTGTCGTCATGGTAATCTATCTCTCCGGGTTTGCTCCTGCTCTACACTGAGGAAGTAATGATGCAGTTGGGAATCTTGATTTTTCAACATGAAAACCCTATTGAAAGGCACAATGTAGCTGTGACGTACAGAGCAGAAGCTCCCTGGGTTTGATTTTCTGAGGTCAGTTAAATCTCAGAATTTAAGATTCCGTGTCTCTGTCTCTGAGCCTGCCTGGGCCTGTGCGTGTCCGTGTGCCTGGGCCTGTGCGTGTCCGTGTGCCTGGGCCTGTGCGTGTCCGTGTGCCTGGGCCTGTGCGTGTCCGTGTGCCTGGGCCTGTGCGTGTCCGTGTGCCTGGGCCTGTGCGTGTCCGTGTGCCTGGGCCTGTGCGTGTCCGTGTGCCTGGGCCTGTGCGTGTCCGTGTGCCTGGGCCTGTGCGTGTCCGTGTGCCTGGGCCTGTGCGTGTCCGTGTGCCTGGGCCTGTGCGTGTCCGTGTGCCTGGGCCTGTGCGTGTCCGTGTGCCTGGGCCTGTGCGTGTCCGTGTGCCTGGGCCTGTGCGTGTCCGTGTGCCTGGGCCTGTGCGTGTCCGTGTGCCTGGGCCTGTGCGTGTCCGTGTGCCTGGGCCTGTGCGTGTCCGTGTGCCTGGGCCTGTGCGTGTCCGTGGACATTGGGTGAGGGTGGGATCAGGCAGGGCAGTGATGCCCTCCCTGTTGATTTGTCAACACTTATTCAACATGGGGTTGCTTGAATACTGGAGAGAAATCATTGCCTTTGGAGCTGTATCCCAGTTGCTGCCTGACTTAGAGTATTTCCAGCATTTTCTGTTTTTATTTCATTCATTTACATGGCTGCTCTATGTTTTCTTTTTTGAAAGCTTTTTTTTAAAAAATAGGCCTATAAAACCTTCCTGAAACATTTTCAAAAGTTTATGTTCCCTTTCAAACAATGTTCCAATTTAGGTGAAATGATCTTTCATCTTCAATATCTTAAGCTACTCTTAATGTCACAATTTGTCAGATTGCCTGAAGTAACAAACTACTACTGATAATTTCATAGTCCGGTCTCTCAAGACCAAGAAAGAGAAATTATTTTTTGTTGCTTCCTTACCCGTGGCAGTGTAGACTCAATATTATCTCAATGTCAATTGAAAGAATTTTGAAGAATTAATATCATAAAGTACTGAACATGGTGACCACGCCCATGTAATAGACTTGTGATGAATGGGTTTATATTTGGACATAATGTGTAAATGAAAAGCCTAGAAAAGGAGTTAATATTGGCAAAAATGTGAGCTATTTGGAGCTGTTGTTATTATATTCCTTTGACTATAATTTGTCCAGAAGTTACAGTATTTTCAACTTATTTACCCATCGGGTTCACTAATATATTTTAATGCATGCTATTTCTCTGATATTTCTTTGCTTCTGGCTGTGAATTCTCAAAGCCATATCTATGGATGCTGACACAACCCATAAATGTTTCAGAATCTCCCAAGAATCATTGTTACACAAAGGGTTGAACTACATTTGACTTGTGTGTACTTTATACATTGTTAGTACCAAGGAGATGTATATCATTTATTTGTGCAAAGTAAGTAAGCAAGGTGCAAAATTAAAGCAAATCTAATTCAACTGAGAAGCTTCAAAACTACTAACCAAATGTTTAAAACCCACTTAGCAGAACAAGAAAATATAGCCTTTTCCTTTTTAATCTTTTTTTAAAAATTACTTTTCCCTAACACAGAACTTTAAAAACATGCAGCTTTACTTTTCAAATCACACCTCTTTGTGTTGCTGCTTTGTCATAATCTACATACTTGAACTTGAAAGATGACTTATAAAAAAGATAGCCAGTTAATGTCAATTAACAAGAAGTGACCTTTCTTGTGCTTTTGTTCTCCTCGTGATGTTATAGCCGGGGAGCAAACATCTCGTACTCCTCCAGGTTGAAGACAATCTACAGCAGTGTAACTCTATTATCAATGACAAGTTGGGTAGTCACCCACCCAGTGATGGGAGGACAGTAGAGTTTTTGAGCAAAGTTGTCCGTAATGTAAACTGGGGAACAAAAGTCTTTTTTTTAAGGATCAAAATGGATGCTGTTTAGTCGTCCTAGGCAAAGTAATGCTTGTGATGAAATTGCTAAATCAGTGCTGAATTAGGGACAGTTTGGGGCCCATACCATACCATTGCTAACTGTATTGAAACTGCCCAAACTCATGTTACAGAAAGTATAGAGGAGAATTTCATCGCATCGTTCTAAGATAGATTTGAGCCCAGGTCCCAGAAGTGAAAGACCAATGACTCACCCTTATGCCATCTAATTGTGGGTTTTTAAAAAAAACAATGGGCCTATTATCCCTTAAAGAATCATTGTTTAAATTTCTGCCGCCTGGGAATGAAAACAGAACTGGTTTTGTCAATCTGCGTGCTTATGTTATGATGTGAAATAGCAGCATAATGGAGGTCCACAAATACGCAGGACTGGATCTGCAGGACTGCCGCGACAGCACAGGAGGCAAAACCCATGATAAAGTGAGAGGAGAGAGTTGAAGAAATTTCTTTGTACACAGAGTTGTTGGAGCTTGGAATGCTTTGCTACCGCAAATGGCTGAGGCAGAGACTGTTGGATCATTTAAGGGAAAATTGGACAAGTGTTGGAAGCAAGGCTATAGGTACATGGCGGGGCAGTTGGATTGGTTTTGGATTGCTCTAGCAAAGAGCTGTCACAGACGTAATGGGCTAAATAGCCACCTTCTGTGGCTGTCCAATAAAGCCAAGGAGGTCACATCGTTGACATGTGAGAGTATTGTTGATGGCAGGAAAATTTTGCCTCTGCCATTCCTGACAGCCTACTGAAGTAACACCATTTGAGATGCATACTTGCCATAAAACTCTCCTCCCAATGTTTTAGGTAAGTCAAACATTTAGTAGAAATCATAGACTTTTTAGTTCATGAATCTTCAATTCAAGACACTCCCTTTCAGTCTGTCACAACTAATAAGATTTTCCATTTTGGGATCAACCAAGCTGTACAAAGGAGTAATTTTGATGTTAACCTGCTGCTGGTATCTAGATTTCGTTCCAAGAGATTCTCAACTTGATGTGCAGGAATGTTCTTGGAACTCTTGATGTCAACTTGACACAACTCAAAATAATATCTTGAAGGAGTCTACAGACTATATAAGGACCTTTTCTGGAGTGACCGTCTGAGGTTCTGTATCAAAGGAATCTGTTCTTGGATTGTCAGATGTTGTTTATGCCTATCATAAAAGACATCTAGACTGACTGAAACATTTTCTGAGCTAGCATATCATGTTAGTTGGCTCCCTCACTAGAGAAACAGATACAACACCTTTCATGTAACTTCTGAAGACTATCCTCATGGTTTGATGCAGGCCTGACCAAGCCTTTTAGGCCCATGTGGCCACTTAGTTGCATACCATGTTCCTATGAATTTCCGTAGATCACAGGTTACTGGAATCAGTTTTTCTTGGTGTTCTGATTTATCCATCTATGCGGCAACAACGCTAAGAACAGCCCTTTCCAAAATTCCTGGTCCATAACATTCAAACAGGACAAGCCAGGGAGTAAGAATTATCAGCCAGAATACCAGAGCCTGTGGGTCACATGGCCCATGGGCTGTAGCTTGGACATTCCTCCTGGTTCAGTGTATACAGTTCAAAATTATAATCTAATGACTGTGCACTGAACCCCTGGTTTGTCATCTTTACATCTTTGTTACAAAACTGTACCAGTTCCCCAAAGTAAACTGGTAAAAATTTGTGCTAAAGTAGACCGAAACACTATTGGCTTAGAATCATAGAATCATAGAAGTTTACAACATGGAAACAGGCCCTTCGGCCCAACATGTCCATGTCGCCCAGTTTATACCACTAAGCTAGTCCCAATTGCCTGCACTTGGCCCATATCCCTCTATACCCATCTTACCCATGTAACTGTCCAAATGCTTTTTGAAAGACAAAATTGTACCCGCCTCTACTACTGCCTCTGGCAGCTCGTTCCAGACACCCACCACCCTTGTGTGAAAAAATTGCCCCTCTGGACCCTTTTGTATCTCTCCCCTCTCACCTTAAATCTATGCCCCCTCGTTATAGACTCCCCTGCCTTTGGGAAAAGATTTTGACTATCGACCTTATCTATGCCCCTCATTATTTTATAGACTTCTATAAGATCACCCCTTAACCTCCTACTCTCCAGGGAAAAAAGTCTCAGTCTATCCAACCTCTCCCTGTAAGTCAAACCATCACGTCCCGGTAGCATCCTAGTAAATCTTTTCTGCACTCTTTCTAGTATAATAATATCCTTTCTATAATAGGGTGACCAGAACTGTACACAGTATTCCAAGTGTGGCCTTACTAATGTCTTGTACAACTTCAACAAGACATCCCAACTCCTGTATTCAGTGTTCTGACCAATGAAACCAAGCATACTGAATGCCACCTTCACCACCCTATCCACCTGTAACTCCACTTTCAAGGAGCTATGAACCTGTACTCCTCGATCTCTTTGTTCTATAACTCTCCCCAACGCCCTACCATTAACGGAGTAGGTCCTGGCCCGATTCTTGGTAATCACCTGTCTATCCTGGGGAAACTTGGAATTGAATGTAGGACAATGTGTGCTTTATATTCTGTAATCATAAACCATGACACATGATGTTGTAGAAGGAAGTACTGGACTATATGATACTCCCTAGAATAAGTGGTACAAAGAACTGGAAAGTACAGATCTGTTTCATTGATCCACATTGTGCCAAGCTGCATTCTATTGTTTATTTTCCTAGAAGTTATTGTAGCTTTTCAAATGTTAACCCCAGCTCCTCCATTCCTCTCCCCTTCCAAAACAAAATTAATTTGATTAGCTTGTGGATGCTTGAAATCTGGATTCTTGTGTTCGGCTCTCACTTCTAATGTCAATTTATCTTAACCTCCTAACTCAAAGTGACTTGTGTCATGGTTTATAGTAGCAAAAGGAGTCTGGATTCTTGGGAGAATTGTAGACATTTTTCCACTGGCATAACTTCCTCCATTACCAGGCATAATGACTAAATTGGCACTTAGAATTCAATCTGAGGTGTGTGGAATTTCCCCAGTGCAATTCAGCGAGTGGAATCTCCTCCCAATTTTTTAAATAAAATGAGCACTCTAGTTTGTGTGGAACTAATAACAAAACTAGGTTTTCATACTTCCTTGCCTCTGAAGTCGAAACTAAAGCTCCGCAAATATCGAACATGATATGTACGTCAGTCTTAACTTTCTTATTAAATCCTTCACCTGCAACAAACAACTACTAATATTTATATAGCACCTTCAACTTGGAAATAAAATGTCCCAAGGCGCTTCACAGGAGTGTTATCAAACAAAATTTGACACCGAACCACATGAGGAAATATTAGGACAGGTGACCAAAAGCTGAGTCAGAGGTAGGTTTTAAGGAGCGTCCTAAAGGAGAGGAGAGAGGTAGAAATGCGGAACAGGTTTAGGGAGGGAATTCCCGAGCTTAGGGCCTAGGCGGCTGAAAGCACAGTCGCCAGTGGTGGAGCGATGATAATCAAGGATGCGCAAGAGGCCAGAATTGGAGAAGCGCAGAGATCTCGGAGGGTTGTCGGACTGGAGGAGGTTATAGTGATGGAGAGGGACGAGGCCATGGAGGGATTTGAAAACAAAGATGAGAGTTTTAAAATTGAAGCATTGCCAGACTGGAAGCCAGTGTAGGTCTGCGAGCACATGGGTGATGGGTGCAATTTAGGATACGGGTAGCAGAGTTTTGGATGAGCTCAGGTTTACAGAGGGTGCAGATGGGAGGCCGGCCAGGAAAGCTTTGGAATGGTCGAGTCTATAGGTAACAAAGGAATAGAAGAGGGTTTCAGCAGCAGGTGAGCTGAGGCAGGGGCAGAAATGGGTGATGTTATGGAGATAGAAGTAGGCAGTCTTGGTAATGGAGTGGATATGTGGTTGGAAGTTGGGAGTATCTCAGTGTCAAATGGAACGCCAAGGTTGCGAACGATCTGGTTCAGCCTCAAACAGTCACCAGGGAAATGGATGAAGTCGGTTGCTGGGGGACGGAGTTTGTGGCGGGGATCGAAGGCACCTAGGCTCAGTTGGTAGCACTCGCCTTTAAGTCAAGAAGAATGTGGGTTCAAACCCTAGTCCAGGCCTTCAGCATGTAATCTAGGCTGACAATCAGATGCAGTTCAGAGGGAGTGCTGCACTGTCGGAGGTGCCATCTTTCGGATGAGACATTAAACCGAGGCCCCCTCAGTTGGACGGAAATGATCCCATGGCATTGCTCAAAGAAGAGCAGGCGAGTTCTCCCCGGTGTCCTGGCCAATATTTATCTCTCAATCAACACCACTAAAATAGATTATCTCGTCATTATTTCATTGCGGCTTGCTTTGTGAAAATTGACTGCCGTATTTCCTACATTACAACAGTGACTACGCTTCAAAAGTACTTCATTGGTTGTAAAACGCTTTGGGACATCCTGAGGTCATAAAAGGTGCCGTATAAATGCAAGTTCCTGCTCTTTCTCTTTATAAACATAGAGACAAGTATACTTCACTCAACAATTTCTATTTCAATTCTCAATGTTGGCGTTTTCTCATTTAATACCAATGTTTGTGGGACCGTAGTGAGCAAAATAGCTGGTATGATTGCTTACACAGCAACAGTGGCTGCACCTTTAAAGTAATTCAATGCACTTGAAGCACATTGGGACATCCTGAGAGATATGATACAGCGCAATATAAATGCAAGTCCTAGCGACTGCCTGCTCTCTTAACATTTTTTAAAAAATGATTCTTTCTGCACTGGGTTGAGTCTCTGGTTCCACTCCCTATTGATACTAAATAAGTGTAAATCATTGACTTTGTAAATTTTGCTTTGTGGTGGATACAATTAAAATTACTTTTGGAATGAGTCTTCTAATTATTGAACAGAGGTTTTGTTGGGACCCACACTAATTTATGAGAGGTGTGTGAATTGAATAAAACATTTTGTGTACTTGTCTCGATCACATTCATCAATCAATTTTTAAAAAATATTTTTACAGAAACAACTGAAAAGTGAAGCCAAGAAGGCTATTAACCAACTGGACCTACGCATCTTAAAGCAAGGCGACCAGGTGTGTATTGCTGGTACGTGGCCTAGTATGATTGAATGACAACTGTTGGGTATCCGTGGATTTTTATGGGTGGGTGATAAATGGGTGTCAAAACAGAAAGCCGATTTCTTATTCTTGAAAGACCTCCAGTTAATTTACCCTCTTGTATAATGAACAACAAAATCCATTTTCAGGTTTATTATACAGTAATGAACACTCTCTTTTTACTTACTGCACTGAAACCAATGATTTGTTCTGGAAGGGGCAAAAACTCTTGCTCTGAGTTATATCAAACTCTTGCTCTGAGTTATATCTATTTGGTCATTTTTGGATCCTCAGTGGAATAGTTTGTATCATTGACAAATTTAATTTGAGTTCAGGCATTGAGCACTGCAGCAATGTTACAGCCTTCTCCCATTAGGTGGGAGAGCAGTTGCCTAGAACATCGTCTAGGCTAAAAATAGGGGTGTGCATGTTGGCTTTAAAAAAGAGTTTATTGTATAAGTGTAATCGGCATTTGAACTGTTTGTAGGATTGAAATTTCACATGTGATAACTAGCTCCGAAAGCCTAACCTCTAGCAGTAGAAAGTGATTTTTGATATTCGTTCAAGTTAGAACTTAAGTTCCATCAAACTGGTGCCCACTGCCCAGAGAATATCTCGTCGGTGTTTTTGAGTTCAAGCATTTGCCTTTCACTTGTGCAAAAAGAGTTGTGGATCTTTCAATAATTTTTTTTTAAAAAAGTGAATAAGTAAATTGTTGTAACTCAGTCACTTCTGAGCTTCTGTTTGAAAACCTTACCTTGTGTCTTGCTTTTGAATGTGCGCTGATTTTAAACCGGATGTAACATGGTAGTTTCCACACAGTATGATCTCTGATTCCTCATTGGTGCGAGCCTGAAACAAAAGGTAACACTCTCCTCTGCTGGTCGCCCAGTGGGCGAACGAGACAACCTCCTCTTGAGGTTTAACTGAAAGCTGGTAGCCAGTAATCCTTTTTCTTTCCGATGTTCAGGAGACTGGCCCAGAGGCAGACAGCTGTGCAGTGTGCATTGAAGCTTACAAGCCCAATGATGTTGTTCGCATCTTGACCTGCAAGTAAGTACCCAATCATCATGTATATTCTTATATGACATATTCATATTGCTTAATATAAGGGGGGTGGTGGTGGTGGGGGGCAGCTGCGTGTGAAATAAGTTGTCTGTCGAAATTTACAGTGCCCACATTGAACTGAACAGAATTCTCCAGTTTCTAATTTGATAAATGGAAACCTATATTTGGGTAAGTGCAATCAATGTGTGTTTGCCCTCACAATGTCCCTCATTGTTTTTCTTCTTCATCCACCCCCTGTTGAGCTTTTGCTGAAATGTGTAGTACATACTGAGTATGGGCAGGGTCAAAACATGAGAATGGGCCATCAATTACAGAACAAGTCCTGAAGGAGTGCTATGAAATGGATATGTATAGGGTTCCCCCAGGCCAGCTCAGTAAATGTGATTCATCAGGATGCAAGAATTGGGTATTGCTCAGATGATTGCCGATCTGGATCACGTGAATGACCCTGGTGATATCTATAGATGAGTGTTGTGGGTGTTGATGGCTGGAAGGGATCCATAATATTTAGCATGGCTCCTAAAGCCAGGTGCCAGTGTGGAAGTCAAGTCAACTGGGAAGATTTGACTGAGGCAAGACCTTGGTTGGCCAGTTCAGGGACATGTAGCACACTTGCATCAGTCAAATTGAAGATGTCCAGAAATGACCAAAACTTGAAATGAAATATTATAAAAATAGTATTTAAACATTTTACAGAACTTCAGAAAAACCAAAACAGTGTATTAAATGCCAAACATTACTAATTTTGACATGCAGAGACAGTGGTACACAACTGCTAATGATAGTGGGACAATAACCATCAGGGATGCAGATTGAGACATTGTGTATGGGATAAGGAAGGTCACCTGTTTTTTTGAAAAAAAAATGGCAAAGCTCAGAAAGGACCAATGCCCCCACTTGGTGCTGGAAATCAGTTTGGAGCACTGCATATTTTAGTGATTCAGAATGTTAGCCAGCTCCCACAGTATTCTCCTTTTAGCATTGAAAAAAATCAGGAAAAAAAATTATGGTACCTACAACATATATAGAAAGACAGACCTTGCAATTGTCCAATATTTTATTTGTAATCAGCTGAAAGTATCCAAAGAACAACACACTTGTAGTGGTATCCATGATTCTGCTCAAATACCAATTATGTTTCTTCTTGTTCCATCGGACTTGGACGTTGTTATTCCTTGAGGTCACTGTGCCTCATATACACTGTAATTGGTTTCAAGGGTATTTAAAAGCCTGTCTTAAGGTGAAATCAAATGAGCAGTTCCTATTATTTTCCCAACCCCTTGTGAATTGTGTGGAGAATCCTGCTTTCTAAACAGATCTCTTATGTAAAGTCCTCATCTGTTCTAACGATCTAAACAAAAACATGATCAGCTGTTTTTTTTAAAACAAAAGGCTCCCGGGAGGGGCCTGACCTTGTGACTGACTGAAGGTATGATTGTGGGTAACCTTGTGACTAAAGGTATGACTGTGAGTGATCTTGTGATTGAAGCATAACAGTATCAAAGCAGAAACTGCCTGGTGTCACCAATGCTTTGAAAAAGCAACTGTGGTGCATTGAAGATGACTGCTAATGCTTCAGTCATCAAAACAACCCCTGCTTACCTTGGGCATTTATTTGTCTTGAAGCCAAATGCTACAGGTGATGTGCAGTGTATGGAACGTGTGTTTTATGACACAGGGAGGGAGTGCCAGAATGAATGAGCTATGTCCAACATTACCACAAGATTACCACAAGCTTGCTCGAAAAATTACTTTGCTGCAGCATCATCAGAAAGTGTCTGGCAAACGTTTTGTTTGTTTGTAAGCAGCACGACAATCAAGCCATTGTGCTGAGAAAGCAGCCATACATGTAGTGCTTTTTAAGAAAGCGATACAATTATAAAAGCATTGCCAGCTGAAAGAGAGAATTAAATGTGGGGTAAATTCTGGCAATTACCATTGGTCCAGGTTTAAAAACCTAAGTTTATGATCGGGTCTCTGTATAATAAAAAGACATTGTTTTAAATAAAGCGTAAAAATCTGTAAATGCTGGAAATCTGAAACAGAAAGAGAAATTGCTGGAGACACTCTGCAGGTCTGTTCTGATAAAGGCTTGCAACCTGAAACGTTAACTTGCCTGACCTCTCCACAGATGCTGACTGACCTGCTGAGTGTTGCCAGCAATTTTAGGCTTTGTTTTAACTTTGAATGATGCCAGCATCTCTCCAGTCATTAAACTGGCTGTGCAGTCAGTAGCAGTACCTGTCTCTTGGACAGCAGTAAATTGCTTACAGGGTTAGAGGGTTAAATTATGAGGACAGGTTGTATAAACTTTGACTTGTATTCCCTTGAGTATAGAAGATTGAGGGGTGACCTGATGGAGATGTCTAAAATGTTAAAAGGATTCGATAGGGTAGATATAGGGAAACTATTTCCTCTGGTGGGGGAATCCAGAACGAGGAGGCTATAATCTTAAAATTAGAGCTAGGCCGTTTAGCAGGGAAATTGAGAAGCACTTTCTCACACAAAGGGAAGTGGAAATCTGGAACACTCGTCCCCCAAAAGACTGGATGCTGGGTGTCAACTGGAGCTTTCCGGACTGAGAACAATAAATATTGATAGGTAAGGGTATCAAGGGATTTGGGTCAAAGGCGGGTAAATGGAGTTGAGGTAAAGATCAGCCATGATCTAATTGAATGGCAGAGCAGGCTCGAGGGGCTGAATGGCCTCCTCCTGTTCATAAGAACATAAGAAATTGGAGCAGGAGTAGGCCAATCGGCCCCTCGAGCCTGCTCCGCCATTCAATAAGATCATGGCTGATCTGATCCCAACCACAAATCTAAAGAACACAAGAAGTCGGAGCAGGACCCGGCCACACAGCCCCTGGGCCCTCTCCGCCACCCACAGGGCATTGACCGATCCGAACTCAGCTTCATGTCCAATTTCCTGCCCGCTCCCCATAACCCCTAATTCCCTTTACTTCTAGGAAACTGTCTATTTCTGTTTTAAATTTATCTAATGATGTAGCTTCCACAGCTTCCTGGGGCAGCAAATTCCACAGACCCACCACCCTCTGAGTGAAGAAGTTTCTCCTCATCTCAGTTTTGAAAGAGCAGCCCCTTATTCTAAGATTATGCCCCCTAGTTCTAGTTTCACCCATCTTTGGGAACATCCTTACTGCATCCACCCGATCAAGACCCTTCACAATCTTATATGTTTCAATAAGATCGCCTCTCATTCTTCTGAACTCCAATGAGTAGAGTCCCAATCTACTCAACCTCTCCTCATATGTCCGCCCCCCTCATCCCCGGGATTAACCGAGTGAACCTTCTTTGTACTGCCTCGAGAGCAAGTATGTCTTTTCTTAAGTATGGAGACCAAAACTGTATGCAGTATTCCAGGTGCGGTCTCACCAATACCTTATATAACTGCAGCAATACCTCCCTGTTTTTATATTCTATCCCCCTCGCAATAAAAGCCAACATTCCGTTGGCTTTCTTGATCACCTGCTGCACCTGCATACCAACTTTTTGATTTTCTTGCACTAGGACCCCCAGATCCCTTTGTACTGCAGTACTTTCCAGTCTCTCGCCATTAAGAAAATAACTTGCTGTTCCTAAGAGATTAATGATCGCACGAAAGTTGTTATTAATTTTCAGGCAACTTTAGGTCATGAGCATAATTTGTATGTCATGGCATGTAATTTTGCTTTCCAATTAAACTACAACAATGGGCCTTGTTTGAAGAGGAATATAACAGCGCTGAGCTGTGATTTTTTTCGGTGTGGTTCCCTGGAACATTAAAAACAATCGACCCTTGTCGTCCTTATTCTCCTGGCAGTGCTACATTGGCATATCTCCATTGAGACAACTTATTTGCCTAAACCAACTCTCCTCCTGGCTGGAAGGGATGGTGGAAGGTAAACAGCTCCTTTTGGGGGTCTGGGTCGCCCCAAGGTGACCTCCCTGGCAACGGAGGTTCAATCCTCTGCGGCAGGCTCGGTGATCCAACACCTGAATCAAGCAGGATTACAGGGCACTACTGATGACTGATCAGGCTGCCTTGCTCATGAATGGAACCAGAGGGAGTAGATCTATCACTAAAGGCTGAAATTTCTCTGATTCAGCTCCAAATACACTTGCAAGCTAACGCCATAACAGGTTATATTCCTAGTTGGACAAGGAAGGAAGGAAAGAAAGAGTTTGCATTTGTATAGTGCTTTTTTTTTGTCCTCTAGACATCCCAAAGTGCTCCACAGCCAATGAATTGATTTTGAAGTGTTGGCACTATTATTATGTAGCTGACCGTGGCATCCAAATTGCTCATAGCAAGATCCCTCAAACAGCATTGAGAGAAATGACCACATAATCTGTTTTTCTCTTTCTGGAGGTGTTGATCGAGGGATGAATGTTGGCCAGGACACCAGGAGAAAGTCCCCTGTTCTTCGATCTTTTATGTCCACCCGAACAGGGTTTTTGATTTAACGTCTGAAAGGTGGCACCTCCAACAATGCAGTACTGCACTGAAGTGTCAGCTGAGATCATGTGTTCAAGTGCTCGAGTGGGATTTGGACTCACAATCTTCTGACTCAGAGGCAAGAGTGCTGCCATTGAGTCAAGCTGAGACATGGGGAAGCTGCCCAGTGTTCTGTGCTAGGCTGCCTTGGTGTCAGCTGTGGCTCAGTGGTAGCACTTTCATCTGAGTCAGAAGGCTGTAGGTTGAAGCACCACTCCAGAGACTTGAGCACTTTTCTAGGCTGGCACTTCTGTGCAGTACTGAGGGAGTGCTGCACGGAGGTGCCATCTTTCGGATGAGATGTTAAACGAGGCCCCATCTGGTCCTGAGACCCCTCAGGTGGGATGTAAAAGATCCCATGGCACTATTCAAAGAAGAGCGGGGTAGATCTCCTGCTGTCCTGGCCAATATTTATTTCCTAAGCAACACCTAAAACAAATGATCTGGTCATATCACATTGCTGTTTGACCTTGCTGTACACAAATTGGCTGCCACGTTTCCCACATTACAACAATGACTACACTTCAAAAGTACTTCATTGGCTGTAAAGCGCTTTAGGACAGCCTGAAGTAATGAAAGGCGCTATATAAATGCCAACCTTTTTTCCTTTTTAGCTGGTTAAACTCAAGCAGTATACTTGAAGGGTTCTTGAGCTTTACCAACTTGTACCTATGTTCCCTGAGCTTGGATCAGCGGAGTATGTACCAGTGGGGGGAATATGCATACGTATTGGGCAGACAGAAATTCCAGAGATGTAGATTCCCCAATGGGTTTGATCAGAGCCCTTTTAGACATTCTGATGAGTCTCTGCATGAGTCAGATACACTGACCAAAATACAATTGTGCCTTGTAGAAAAGAGCATCTGGGAGACGTGAGCTAAAACTCATGAGGGGCACGCAAAGTAACCAACGGTTTAAATGAACTGATTTTTGACTTTATCTAATGCTTTGGTCAAGATTTTAATAAGAAATGTATCAAATGCACATAATAGGTTTAAATTGTCATGAGAACGTGAGATGCCATAAATGCAATGTTTTTACTCGCAGCGAGTAAATGGCTGGTATATTTATTGAGAAATGGCCCAGCGAGGGCACTCAGTTGACTGCAGCCATTCAAGAAGATGGCTCACCACCACCGCTTCAAGGGCAGCTAGGGATGGGCAATGAATGCTGGCCTTCCTAGCAACTCCCTTATACCAAGAATGATTTTTTAAATAAAAAGTCTTGTGATTTTTCCTGCAGCCATATATTCCACAAAACTTGTATTGACCCTTGGCTTCTGGAGCATAGAACCTGCCCCATGTGTAAATGTGACATCCTTAAAGCTCTTGGAATAGAGGTAAGTTATTAATGAGACTATTCTATGCCCTAATGTAAAGCTTGCAACAGGAGAAACAGAATAATTGTAATGGCAGACATGAGCCTTTTAAATATGTGCACACTGAAAAGTAAAGAAAGAAAGAACTTGCATTTATATAGTGCCTTTCACAACCGCAGGATATCCCAAAGTGCTTTACAGCCAATGGAGTACTTTTTTTTTTAAGTGTAGTCACTGTTGTAAGATAGGAAACGTGGTAGCCAATTTGCGCACAGCAAGGTCCCACTAGCAGCAGTGTGATAATGACCAGATAATCTGTTCTAGTGATGTTGGTTGAGCAATAAATATGGGGCAGGACACCAGGGAGAACTCCCCTGCTCTTCTTTGAAATAGTGCAACTCCAACAGTGCAGCGCTCCCTCAGTACAGCACTGCAGTGTCAGCCTAGATAATGTGCTCAAGTCTCTGGAGCGGGACTTAAACCCACAACCTTCTGACTCGGAGGCGAGCGTGCTACCACTGAGCTGAAGGCTGACGCCTTCATACAACATCCCTCTGTAGGTCTGTTTACATCACATTGCTATTAATGCCAAATTAGAGCCAGTTTTGAGCCATTCCTATCAGGAACTGAACTGAAAGTGTCCAAACTTATTTTACATATATCCATAGCTTTAAATCCAATGTATGATCATTTGAGTTTCACTGGCCACTTAGCCTTTTGTCATATCTGTGCATTGATTTCCACTTGCCACAGATTGACATAGGAAAGGCTGATGAGACACCCGCACCTGAGCAATCCTCCAGCAATCTTCAGAGAAGTGGGCAGGACAGACGCACCGAGGTTCCTGAGAGTGCCATTTATACTCTGCCATCTGGTTATGGACCTGAGCACGGATTGGAAGGATCTCCTGTCACTGAGGATAATCACCATTTAAGTGAGTCGTTATTGTCTCCTGTTAGAACCGGCTGAACTGGGATTCAATGCCACTCTGACCATGTGTCCACAGCCTCAATTTCAGTAACACACTGTAGGAGAAGTGCTGTTTGATTTTTTTTAATGTGCATTAAAAAGACTTGATACAATATTTTTTAAATATCTCAAACTGAAGGGCATTTTTGACAGTATTTCCTAACTATCTTAGCATAGATATTTATTTCTTCCTTCTGCAAAAGTATCTTTCTCTGTGCTCTCCCCAGGTGAAGAACAGCATCTGGTCAATAATGAAGCTCGAATGAATTCTCTGTCTGTATATGTTCTGCCTCAGGACAACCCAGTCTATGAAGAGATTGATCTTCAAGATGAAGTAAAATCGTGAATCATCCCAAAGAAGTTAAAACCCTGAAAATAAAGCCAACCAACAACCGATATACAGGGAGCGCCTCTTGAATGAACTCTTTTTGTTTAAACAAAGACTGGAGTGGCTCACATTCTACTTTTTCTGCACTTTTTTTATGCCAATGTTAAAAGACAGATGATTTTTAGATAGCGTAAATATAATGGGCAGCTCATGATTAGTACTGGTGCTGAAGCTCAAGGCACTTCACACAATCAGTGCAACTAAATTAACTGATGTCTGGTGACCACAAGGCTGCAGTGAAGGCCAAGACTAATGAGCATTATTTCTAACCCATGAGGCTAAGACATTGCAGGTTTGGAGATTGCTGAAACCTCTGGTTTTCAAACTTTAGTGCGTGTGGAGGGGGTGGGTGGGTGGTGTAAGGTTGGGGATGAGAGGAAGGGGCCTCTTACAAATGTTGATGCATTCCTGGAGACCTCCTGTTCTGACTTCCATAAAAGACAGTGTCAGCTACCCTAGGGAACACAAACATTGCAAAAAAAAATGTTTTTTTTTCGTCTTGGTATACAGCAACAGAAATAATAATCCAGTAAATCACCAAAAACAGAAGGGCACAGCAATCTGATAACCTACAGACCTTTTGGGATTACCTTGCAATAATCTCATTGGGTCTGAAGACCCCAGTTTGAAAACCTATGGCTTAAATCGTTGTATAAAGTGGAAGCCATTTGTCATGGGAAGTTAATCTATTGCGTGCTCTACGTTGACTGCTGCACTAAATCGCAATACACTTTTGATGAAAATGCGAGCAGAAGGTTAATTGTCGCCCTATTAGTGTAACTCTATGATGTAAACAAAGCCTGTGCTGTCTACTGGTGGTGTTGCTCCTGGATAATTGCATCCCTGATATGACAAAGATTTTTGATTTTATCGTTCACGTTACGTAAAAGCGGTGCTGCTCATTCGTTTCCTGCATGTTTAGCTATGCTTTTACCAGTAGTCTACTTTACTGAAAGCGATAGCTCATCTTTTCATTCTTTTAATTTTTTTTCAATTCTGAAACAATGAAATGGTTGACTTTAAAAGGCAAGTTTCTCATCAATTTTCAGGGTCCTAAAACAAACTGAACACGCTGTCCAATATAAACGAAACCTCTACAGCAGTTGCCTTTAATCAAACCTAGAATTGGTTTCCTTTATGCAAATTGCTGATTTTTTTTTTAAAAAGCAGTGCTCTTAACCCTTAATAAAATAAATCTATTTTGGAGATAAAAACACGTTTGTGGATATTTTATTTGAAGACTTTTAGCGATTTAGTTAGTACTGTCAAACAAAAAATAAAAGGGAAGCAGAAATCCTGGCGAGGAAGATGATGTTCACAAAACTAGTGGGTTAGTCCCAGACATTGTAATGGAGACTTTGCAACTGGCTAGTTTTTCTATCGGATTCTAAAGCAAACTTGAGACCAACTAATTCTTCAAATTCCAAAGAATAGTTCTTTCTCATGAATAGGCAAGGGAATGAAAGCTGAATTTTATACATCTGGTCACAGTCTGCAGCTTCGAGAGTTCCTGGAGGAGAGATTATAGGGGATAATGGGATCTATTTCAGATTAACTTTTAAATCTCTTTTATTGTATAGTTGCTTTACTTTGTATCGAGCTTTTATAGTCCTTTCACGTAATTGAATGAAAGCAGTTGTATTGGGTAGGGAGCATTTTGAACAGCCTGTCCCCTTTTGGAAGAGAAGAGAGTCCTTTACATTCAGCGTTCTTGCCCAGTGATGTGTTGCGTTTTTTTTTAAACTCACAGTCGCATCTCTTGGTACTGAGCAGCTTTCCAAAAACAACAGGTTCATGGTTAACCTCCCAGCCTCCAGCCAATCGCCCTCCTGGATCCAGTGCTCGTCCTGTGAGGTAGAGGTGCTTGGAGCGGAGCTGGAAAACGCAACCAATCAAAACTATTACTTGCTATTGAATTTCCAGAATAGCAAACGGGTCCTGCTCTATATTACTTTGGTGGGCTGAGATTCCACTGGATTGGCATTTCCTAAGAAAAGAGTACCACAAGAGCTACTATTTATTTTGAGATGTCTCTTCCCAGAGATATTAGCAAAGTCTAGTTGGTGCCCACCATTGATTTTTTTTTAAAGGAGTGCTGTAGTTGCTTTGTTTTTCAGACATCAATAAAATCAAATTGTTCCCCTCAATTATTCACAGAACACCGTGAACCATGCGTTGAACCAAGATGCAATGCACGGAGATCCACTTCACTGACACAAATAGAACACCTTATTTTGTTGCAGTGAGTTTAGTATTTTTAGTGCAATACAGAACAACTCTCCAAGTGTCAGTTTCTTCGGAAATGCAGAGAGATTTAACAAAAACGGAATTCTTACACAGGAGTTGCAATTCTATCTAACTGAACAGAAACCAAACATCTCAAACAATGTTTCTATCTTCCACACGTGTATTCAATCCAGGCAATTTTAAAAGCAAATTCTGGTTCTAATATTTTGGCACCATGCTTGCTAGCGAATTTCAGCAGATGCCCACCACTCTATCCAGTCCATAGCACCCTCCCCACTGTTGCACAAAGTTAAGATCCACCCCAGTGCTTCACCATCTGTACTACACTTTCTATTCATCTCTTTCCCCTCTCCCTCCTTACAGTTTTGCAGCTACAAATCTATTTTTAATACATGCTGCTGTTTTAGCCTTTCTCGAAGGCCACTTCTAAAATGGTTGCAAGACCTACTAGAGAGGTTACCGAATTCTGGATTTTCCGATTGGTGTTAATTTAACGCCAGTGGTAACCCATTTAAATATAGTTGGGTTAAAATAGCCAGTGTTAAAATAACGCCAATGAGAGAAAGAAATGGCAGGAGCACAAGTGGTGCACATACAGTCTGCTTATGTCCCAGAGAATGAGAGAATATCCAACTCAGCTAAGCAGCAAAGTATAATGTGAGGTTGCATTCTGCTGTGTAAACCATTGTTTTGGATGTGATTGTTTTAATAACTGATTGCTGTGACTGGAGCTGTAATACTGTTGAATAGAACCTTGCCCTTCTAAAAGTTTGAGCTCCAACCATCCAACAGTAACTCCTACCAAAACTGTTTGTGTTCGACCCCATGTTAATGGAGAGTCACTGGGGGTAATTTTAACCTAACTCACCGGGCGGGAAACCCACAGGATCGAGTGGAATGCTGGTTTTACACCCTGCCCAATATTACTCTGTTGAGTTCAACGGATGGTAAAATTGGGCAGGGTGTAAAATCAGCTTTGTACCCGGTCGCGTCAGTTTCCCGACAGGTGGTTAAGTTTAAAATTACCCCCCACTTTTTTTTCACCACCTGATTCTTGTAGTCAATGTACATCTCAGTACAACATTTGAATTTGTTTTGAATGTAGAAGATTCAAAGGCCTTAATACTTATTAAAATCACATTTTAAAGCAATATGCAACATTCTTCATATTAATCATGTGCACTTTATTTAGGGAACTTAAATGATTTGTGTTTTTTTTATTTTGCCTTCTCGGGTGAGCTTAAATGAGAATGTTATAGCTGGTATCCTGCAAACCCAACTTCTCAAAGAAATTTAAATGGATCTTAGTGGGTTTATTTTACACAGGGCATTTAGAGATTAAGGGAGAGATGAGCATTTGTACTAGAATTTTCTGTGTGAGAATTTGTTGTACATATGATTTTAAAAAAATCATTTATATTGCAAGAATTCCTTTAGCAAACTGTAAATAAATTTGATGTTCTAATAAACGGTGTACTGTTTTTAAATGAATCTCTTGGCGAAACAATCAAGATATCGGCACCTCACCATCTGTTAAAATATGGAATTCTTAAGAGTTATTCATCTCCTATACCAGTGCTGAGTGGATTTTATTTTTAAAATTAATTTGTACTAATTATTGGGACCCAAAGAAGTGCTACATAATACTGTGCATCTGATACACCGATTTTTCTCCAGTTCCCACTTTTAAAAACTGGAACAAATATGGAGCAAGATCGAGGCATTTGGTCCATCTGCAGAGCCAGATTAATCCCATCGATCGCCTTATCCTACAAATAATTTTTCAGCCCTTGTCTTTTTATGTATATATTATAGCTAACAAACGGGCCAGAGCATCAGTTGGATGCAAAAGTAAGTAGCAATTGAAAATAATCCCAGAAAACTTACTTGGCAGTAGATGAAATTTAGTGAACACAAATGAGAGGACATCTATCTATCTAATTAAAAGTTGTGCATGTGTAGCATCACACTTTAAAAGGATCACTCTTTTGAGCATTACATGCCTGTAGGGCAAAAATTAATGATTGGCTTGAACGAGCACTGTTCTTTAAGTTATCAATTATAGAATCTACAACACAGAAACAGGTCATTCAGCCTGGTGTAAACACATACCATAGATCTGTTGGTGGCTATCTTATGTTTATGCCCCCTTGTTCTGGAGTCACAACACAAATGGAAACCGTTTCTCCACGTCCACCCTATCGAACCCCTCCATAATTTTGAAGATCTCTTATCCGGTCTCAATCTCTTTTCCAAAGAAGAGAGTCCCAGCCTGCTCAATCTTTCCTGATAGTTCTATCCTTTCAATTCTGGCAACACCCTTGTGAATCTTTGCTGCACTTTCTCCAGTGCTTCCATATCCTTTTTGTAATATCTAGTATGGAGAACAGAACTGTGCACAGTACTCCCAGGTGTGGTCTAACCAAGGTTCTATGACCCCAATATTATCGCAGAGCAGGAGTGATCTGTGTGAGGGGCCTGGGCAAGCAGCAAGGTTCGCATGTCGATACCCGGAGAGTTTCGAACTCCCGGGCCTCATTTCAATACTCAGGCCCCAAACCCGGCAGGAATCACTGCCAGGCCGGCGGGCGGGAGTGGAAATTCGGGCGGCCTCGGGAACCGGCCGGGAGCAGTCCCCAGCAGTCAGGTAAGTGGAGGGGATCCAAAGGTGTTCGCAGTCGGGAGAGGACGGGACACTCGGAGAAAGGAAGGCCCAAGGTTTCCTTGCCGGGCTTGGGGGGAGAACACCTGGCCCACGAGAACTTAATTTTTTTTTAAAACTTCCCTTCCTGGGCCTCTTCTGACTTCTAATCCAGCTCCCGGCAGGTTTGGCCACCACTGCTTCCCCACTCAGGCCTTGGGTTAAAATAGCACATCGGGCCCTAATTTTGTCATCAGAGCCCGATCTGCCTATTTCAGGACCCCACCGGCTTGCCGCCTGTTGTTTAAAATTGGAGGCGGCCAGATCAGAGCAGGAAAGGAGTGGATTTCACCCGTGGAGATTCAAAGGAGGACACCTGCCCCAAACGGGTGGGGTCTTCTTTAAATCTGCAGATCAAGAACATTATCCATTAAGTAGATCATCAATTATCTGTGACACTGATCGTCAAAGCCTGTAATCTTCAACAGGAAATGCATCTTAATATTTTGCATATTATGCTGAGTGAGCAGTCTACAGCTGTTGCTGTATAAATATTCAATGTGTATGGCCTCACCCCTCCCATATCTCTCTAAACTTGTACAACTCTCCGAGATCTCTGCGTTCCTCCAACTCTGGCCTTTTGTGCATCCCCTGCTTCCTTCACTCCACCATTGGCAGCTGTGCCTTCAGTCATCTGGGCCCTGATCTCTGGAATTCCCTTCCCAAACCTTTTTGCCTCTCCACTTCTCTCTCTTCCTTTAAGACATTGCTTAAAACCTACCTCTTTGACCAAGCGTTTGTTCAGCTGTCCTAATGTCTCCTTCTTTGGCTCGATGTCAATTTTTGACTGATTACGCTCTTGTGAAGTGCCTTGGGACATCTTACCATGCGCAATATAAATGCAAATTGTTGCTATTAATTATTATTGCTAAAGATAATATTTAGTTAACCTATACTAGCAACAAAGCACAAAAAAAATCTGTAAATAAACTAATAAGGAGATAGCATGGATACTGGCTGAGAGAACACTAAGGCCTTTGTCCCCTAATTCTGTTGATCAATGCTCAGAACCTGTTTTGCAAAGATAGTTTTGCTGCTGCTTCATAAGATAGGATCTGTGAGTTACCTTCTCATCCCCCCCACTCCCAAAAATGAGCTTCTTTATGTAGGAAAAAACAAACGTACACAGGGAAAAGGACAGGTGAAGACTGACTGGTCCATCCAGCCTGTCCCATCCCAACATGGTGTAGCCTGTGCGAACCATTAACCTGTTTTCCCCCCTCTCCCCTTCACACAATCAATCTCCTGGAACAGGTAAAAAGAAAACAGAGGAGAAAAAAAATCATAGGCCAATTAACAAAAAAAATGTAGGGAATTCCTTTCCGTCCCCAAAAGCAATTAAGCCAGCACCAGGAGATTGCAGTAACTCGCAACAGTTCCATCTACCCCCACCTACCTTTGAGGTATCCTCGACTCTCAGGAACTTGTCCAGCTCTCTGTTGAAGAGCTGCAGTGAATCCATACTCGTCACGTTTTGATACTGTATTCTAAAGGTCAATGACTGTGAAAAGAAATACTTCCTGGTATCTAACTTACCTTAATATTTTTGTGTTTTGTACAGATGCCCTTCAGTTCCTCCACCCACATCTAGCTCAAAAGCCTATCCGTAAAACCATATCCATTCCCCTCATCATTTAAAACATCTCAATTATATCACCTCAATGTGTTACTGCTCCAATGAAAAAAGTCCAATTGCTTTATCCTATCTTGATAGCTAACATCCATAGGACTTCTTATTATGCTGGTTTCCCTTCTCAGGGTCTTTGCCAGGGCCTCGATATTGTCTACTAAATGAGAGGACGAAAATGGGACACCATATTCCAGATGCAGCTGTTTCAAGGACTCGTGCACAAATGGATCTGTGATTCATTTACTATCAAACAACAACAACTTGCATTTATATAGAGCTTTCACAGGAGCAATTATCAAACAAAATTTTACACCGAGACACATAAGGAGATATTAGGGCAGGCGACCAAAAGCTTGGTCAAAAAGATAGGTTTTAAGGAGGGTCTTAAAAGAGGAGGGAGAGGGGAAGAGGTTAGGGAGGGAATTCCAGAGCTTGGGGCCTACGCAGCTGAAGGCACAGCCATAAATAGTGGAATGATGAAAATCAGGGATGCACAAGAGGCCAGAATTGGAGGAGTGCAGAGATCTCGGAGGGTTGTAGGGCTGGAGGAGGTTACAGAGATAGGGAGGGGCGAGGCCATGGATGGATTTGAAAACAAGGATGAGAATTTTAAAATTGAGATGTTGCCGGACCGGGAGCCAACGTAGGTCAGTGAGCACAAGGGTGATGGGTGACCGGGACTTGGTGCGAGTTAGGATACAAGCAGCAGAGTTTTGGATGAACTCAAGTTTACAGAGGGCACAAGGTAGGAGGCCTGCTTGAGCATTGGAATAATCGAGTCTAGAGGTAAGAAAAGCATACATAAGGGTTTCAGCAGAAGAAGAGGTGAGGCAGGGGTGGAGACGGGTGATGTTAGGGTCAAATAAGACGGCAATTATCAGGCTTTAACGAATAAAAAAAGCATGGAACAAAAAGGCTGATTGATAACTTTTTTAGGATGTAAAATTGCTCTGAACACCCCAGTACCAAAACAATCACAGTCTCAAAAAACTTCACGTTACAATCAGAAACTGCTCCAGCGAATGAAAGCTTAGCTGCAGTCTCCATCTTGTGGCCCAGAGAGGAATGTACATTTATCCAGTCATCACATCACAACAGCAACTTGCATTTATATAGCACCTTTAACATAGTAAAACGGTACGGGTACGGTAGCATAGTGGTTATGTTACTGGGCTAGTAATCCAGAGGCCTGGACTAAAATCCAGAGTCATGAGTTCAAATCCTGCCATGGCAGCTGGCGAATTTAAATTCAATTAATTAAATTCAATTAATTAAAATAAAAATCTGGAATTAAAAAAAATACTAGTATCAGTAACGATGGCCATGAAACTACCGGATTGTCACTAATGTCCTTTAGGGAAGGAAGCCTGCCGCCCTTACCCGGTCTGGCCTATATGTGACTCCAGACCCGCAGCAATGTGGTTGATTCTTAATTGCCCTCTGAAATGGCCTAGCAAGCCACTCAGTTGCAAGAAGGCGGCTCACCACCACCTTCTCAAGGGCAATTAGGGATGGGCAATAAATGCCAGCCTTGCCAGCGACGCCCACATCCCGTGAACGAATAAAAAAAAAACAGGAGCGTTATCAAACAAAATTTGACACCCAGGTGACCAAAAGCTTGGTCAAAGAGGTACATTTTAAGGAGCGTCTTAAAGAAGGGAGAGGTTAAGGGAGGGAATTCCAGAGCTTAGGACCTAGGCTGCTGAAGGCATAGCCGGCAATGGTGGAGCGATTAAAATCAGGGATGCACAAGAGGCAAGAATTGGAGGAGCGCAGAGATCTTGGAGGGTTGTAGGGCTGGAGGAGGTTACAGAGATAGGGAAGGTTGAGGCCACAGAAGGATTTGAAAATAAGGATGAAAATTTTAAAATCGAGGCATTCCCGGACCGGGCGCCGATGTAGGTCAGTGAGCACAGGGGTGATGGGAGAACGGGTCTTGGTGCGAGTTAGGATATGGGCTGCAGAGTTTAGGATGAGCTCAAGTTTATGGAGGGTGAAAGACGGGAGGCTGGCCAGGACAGCATTGGAACAGTCAAGTCTAGACGTAACAAAGGCATGACACAAACAATAAAAGCCATGTGACTACATTGACTTGCAGGAATAAAAATAGATGAGGTAAAGACTTTGACACCATGGCCTAAATTTTAACCTGGAGCCGGGAAGAGGATGGTGGGGTGGGGGGATATCCTTCCGGGGAACCTGAAAGTATGGATTATCCGGACGTCCTTACGACTTTGATGTAAGGATGTCTTTAATTTTGTTCTTGTCAGTTTGCTGCCAGCCAGATTGACAGGCTGGCCATCAATCAGACGGGAAAAAAGCCAGGAAGCTGATGCGAGAAAGAATGGGGGGTTCATCGGGGATCGGGAGTCATCGGGGGTGGGGGTCATTGTGGGGGTTGGGGGTCAGTGGGGGTCAGTCATCCGGGGTTGGGAGGCATCACAGGAGTCGGTCATCGGGGGATCGGGTGCCATCGGGGTTGGTCATCGGGGGGTCAGGTGTCATCGGGGTCGGGAGTCATCAGGGGATCGGTCATCAGGGGCAGTCATCGGGGGTGGTCATCAGGGGGCAGTCATCAGGGGGGTCATCCGGGGTCGGGGGTCGGGAGTCTTCAGGGGATCGGGGTCATCAGGGATCAATCATTGGCGGGGTCGGGGTCATCTGGGGTCGGGAGTCATTGGGAGAGTCGAGGGTCATCGGGGGGTCGATCATCGGGGGGGTCGGAGATCGTGTTGGGGGGGTGGTCGCTGCAGGTCGGCTTGTTGGGCCTGGGGGACGCACTCCTGCTCCTCCACGCCCACAAGCTGTGCGGTAAAGGCACTTACCTGCTGTTTTGGGCGAACTCACCTCCTCTCACATGGCATGAAGCAGAAGGCTCGGGAATCCCGCCCCCCCGAGAGTTAAAAATAAAAAAGCTGTCAAAATAGAGGCCTGCAGCCTCCTTGAAAGCTTTCACTGAGCGACCCGTCTCATAAGAGCAGGTTGGTCGCCCCGCCCCTGTCCCGCCTCCATTAAAACAGAGCGGGCGAGTTGGGGTTGGGTTTTAGGTTTTTTTACAATTTTTACCTTCCCACCCACCCCTAAGCCACCCATTTGTGGGGTTAAAATTTAGTCCCTTGTCGCAACTGGGAAGTCATTGTGATTATATTAATTGCTTTTGCAACTGCACCTGACGAAGGAGAAAGCCTCCGAAAGCTTGTGATTTTCAAATAAAACTGTTGGACTATAACCTGGTGTTGTAAGATTGCTTACATTTGTCAACCCCACTCCATCACCGGCATCTCCACATCATGATCTTAAGAAGTAGTTAGCATCTGCTTTTCAAAACATCCCTCTACCATAAGGGGGAACCTGAGACTTCTAGTTTATGCTCGCACAGAATATATTCAAGAAAGCAGATCGTTTTTTTTTTGGCATATCTCGGGAAAGATTTTAAGACAGAGTTAGGTTATGAGAGGGATAAGCGTCAATGAGCCGATTGGCCTTTTCTTGTCATTTTTCCTTTCTACTTGTTTTAAGACCTGTTGGTTTCTCATTTTCAGTAAATATGACGCCTGCAGCAGATGCCCTGATTTTAACTTGGGGCGCAGGACGATTGTGGGGCCAGTGGGGTATGTGTCAGGCTCACCAACTTGGGGCTTGGGCCGTTTTTAACTCCTGGGCCTCATTTAGATATGTTAAGCCCAAACCTGGCAACAATGAGGCGGCACCGGTGGGCAGGAGCAGGTGAGAGCAGCACGAGGCCGCCACCCGGGACCCGTGGGAAGAGTGCTGGGTGATTACGAGAAGCCCAGGTCAGGGGAGGCCCAAGGATTTCTTGTGGGGCCCCGGGGGAGCACATCTGCTCCACCTGGCCTACAAGGAACCGTTAAAAAATAAAATTAACTTACCTTCTCGGCCCTCTTCTGGGCCTGCTGCTCCTCGGCACTGAGATTCATTGGCGAGGCCAGCAACAGGTCCCAACCTGGCTGCTGCTGGTTAAAATGACGTTGGGGTCTGAATGATGTCATCAGATCCTGACTTTTGGATCTGAATGAAGCCCTCGTCTGCTTGGGGCGAAGGCCTCACACGCTGCCCGGAATGCCCCCATTAAAATTGTGCAGGACATGTGTGCCACTCTTCCGATATTTTAATTTCCCTCATGCCCTGTTCTTGTCGGGCGACGGGGGGGGGGGGTTGCTGGGTGGAGAGTTTAAATTGGAGATCAAATACTTTCTAGCATATGAATGTTCAACATTATGAAGAGTTTTGATAGAGTAAATAAGGAGAAACTGTTTCCACTGGCAAGTGGAATTTAATATTTAAGATAATTGGCCAAAGACCCAGAGGGGAGATGAGGAGAAATTCTTTTACGCAGCGAGTTGTTATGATCTGGAATGCACTGCCTGAAAGGGTGGTGGAAGGAGATTCAATAGTAGCTTTCAAAAGGGCATTGGATAAATACTTGAAAAGGAAAAATGTGCAGGGCTATGGGGAAAGAGCGGGGTGTGGGGGGGCGGTGGGGGTGGGGGAACTAATTGGATAGTTATTTCAAAGAGCCGGCACAGATTCGATGGGCTGAGTGGCCATCTTCTGTGCTGTATGATTCTATGAATGTAGCTTTGCAGTGACACACTCAACAAACTTGTACTTAGATAGTACATTATCATATCGATCAGAAACATCCCAAAACACTTCACACACAGCGAATTGTTTTAAATTGTAGGTCAACACAGCAGCTTCTCTTCTCTAGCAATGTTCCCAAAAAAGGAATGATGAATGGCCAATTAATGTCTTTTTATTTGGTGGTGGTGGTTGATGGGGGAATGTTGGCCAAGACACCAAAAGAACTATGTGCTCTTCTTTAAATAGTGCCATGGGATCTTTAATATTAACCTGAACCACCAGATCAGGCAGACAAGGCCTTGGTTTAATGTCTCATCTGATGCATGCACCTCCAGCAGTGCGGCACCCACTCAGTACTCAACTGAAGTGGCGGCCTGGATTAGGTGCTGAAGTTTTTGTTAATGTAAAGTGGCAGTGGCTCCATGGAACATGAACCTGCTGTCCTCTCTCAGGATGATTGCATTCCTATCCCACCCCTGCCACTCTGCCAGTGCCCTTGCTGTTGCCTGTCAGCTAGCCAACCCACTCCCTGTAAAGTATTGAAACTTTATTATAGGAACATAGGAAGATAGGAACAGGAGTAGGCCATTTAGCCACTTGAGCCTGTTCCGCCATTCAATGAGGTCATGGTTGACCTGTGACCTAACTCCATTTACCGCCTGAGCCCCATATCCCTTAACACCTTTGGTTAGCAAAAATCTATCAATCTCAGATTTAAAATTAACAATTAAGCTAGCGTCAACTGCCATTTGCAGAAGAGCGTTTCAAACTGCTACCACCCTTTGCATTGTAGAAGTGCTTCCTAACTTCATTCCTGCAAGTCTCGCTCTAATTTTTAGGCTATGACCCCTAGTTCTAGTATTCAAGTATAGGTGACCTCCAAAAACAGCCACAAATGCATCAGCAGCCATATGCAATAATCCAACAACTAACCTGTAACTCCTGCATGATCCCTTTAAATAGCGCTGGTGGGTCCTCTGTGCTGTTTATGACCTGTTCAGCTGTGCAAGGTTAAGACAATGCGTTGGCTGGAGCGTTGAGTTCCAAAATCGTATCTGTCCCTTTAAATCAATGTTGCACACTGATCTACTGCATATTCTTCCTACTTTACACACTACGGGAGTTCGTTATCTGCGTGTGCGCAAACACCTTTACCAAGATGGCGTCCGGCGCAAGTCATGCTAGAAGTATGCGCGTGCATTCCAGACGCCATTTTGGGTCCTTAGGGGGACATGTATCGCCTACAAAACGGGCACTTACGCGGCCCAATTTATGGTCCCATGTGCTTCTGTAAGCAATCACTTAATCCAATCAGGGAGGCTGCTTGCTTTAATCCAGGTGTCATTAGAATGTATGAATCGGTCCTACTCTATGGAACTTCCTCCCGAAACCTCTCCATTTCTCCCCACCTTTAAGAACCTCCTCAAGACCCAACTCTTTAATCTAACTTTCAGTAGCTCCTCCTAATCTCTTCCTTCCTGCATCAATGTACATTTTCATTACGCTTATTTGTAATGTGCACCATATAAATGAATTTTGTAGTAATATTGGTAAAACACAGATGTTGTATATTTACAATTAACATCAAACACTTCATAATGCCAGTGCCTGTATGACTCTTTGTGCTACGGCAGATATAAGGATAGATATTCCAATGTGTTTCACTGTGTGAAGGATGTCTGTAGACAGGGTGAGTCGGCTTTTGATCTGTTACTTGCTCAATTCCTTCTACTCGCTATTTCCAGTTGCTTTCTCGCTATTGCACACTTCTTTTTTGCGTGCGCGCACAAAATGTGCAATAACATCATAAAGTTTGAAAAATTATTTCAATTTATGTGAACTTGAAATTTCCTGGGTGTCCCACTGGGAGTTTATGACCCCGATATTACCAGGGAGGTGGGTTGGCAGTGGGGATTGACTGGGTGCGTGGGTAACCCGCCCAGTAAAATCGGTGGGTTCCCCACGCGATCGCAAGTAAATTGAAGCCACTTACCTTGGCTTCTGGGTTTCCCGTTGGAAACCTGCGCAGTGGGCTGACTGCGCACCCGCATCACAGGCTGTCAGCTGGAGGAGCCCTATTTAAAAGGGCAGTCCTCCAAAGCTGCTCCTGCAGCAAACAGCCAAAATTACAGCATGGAGCAGCCCAGGGGAAAGGCTGCTCCCAGATTTAATGATGCCTCACTCCAGGTCTTACTGGATGGGGTGACGAGGAGGAGGGAGATTTTCTACCCGGCGGACGGGAGGAAGTGGCCTGCCTCTGCCGCCAAGAAGGCCTGGCTCGAGGTGGCAGAAGAGGTCACCAGCACCACCAACATATCCCGCACCTGGATACACTGCAGGAAGCGCTTCAATGACCTAACTAGGTCAGCCAAAGTGAGTACACTTACTCATTCTCCTACACTCCGTCTTCCACATCACCGCCCCCACCCCACAACTCCTTCTGCACTGCCAACACTACTCTATCACATAACTCCTCACACCCACTCAAACCTCATCCTCATCTTACCTGCACTTACTCACCTCCCCAGTATTCATCCCACCACTACCACTCAACCCAATCCTCATACAATCTCATGGCTCTGTCTCATACTCACCCTCTGATGCATCTCTTTCACGGTCACCCTCACCCAACCTGACACTACCTCTGCTGCAGCCTCAGGGGGTGCATCACGTATAAGTAGTAGGAAGCGTAAGGCACAGGTTTTGTGAGGACAAAGGGGACGCACAAGGGTGTTTGACACTTTGTCATGTTTTTGATTTATATTTGATTTTGGTTCAACTCACATTAAATATTATATTGTCACCACTACTGCCATGTCTTGACCATTCTTGACTGGCTTGTTCAATAAGTCCCTTTCATGAGGTTCTCCATGAACACCCACACTTGATGCCACCCATTGGGTCACCCTACAGTGGGTGTATGTGTAGTTGCACGACTATTTTGTGCAGGTGCCTGTGGCGCAGCACTGTGTTGTGGAGCTCCATGTGGCGGAGGTGGATATGGCATACCTGGCGAGGCTGGTGATGGTGCTTATCCTCGGATGAAGTGATGAATGCAGCTATGGCGCACCCATCCTGACGGTGTGAGTTTGAGGAGGTCCGCAAAGTAGGTAAACGTGTTTGCACAGCAGAGTTTAGGGTATAAATTAATAATTTTGAGTGGAAAGACAAAGGTGTTACAGGCAAAACTTTGTCTGAAGTGACAGAGTGCCCTGCTGCAATAAATGAGTGTAAACAATTTTACAACACCAAGTTATAGTCCAGCAATTTTATTTTAAATTCACAAGCTTTCGGAGATTTTCTCCTTCCTCAGGCAAATGTTTCAAGATCTCCTTGAAGCCTACGCATTTATACATATTGAACAATAATAAATGGTGTTTACAGACTGCCCCTGCAACTGCCCGTTGCCAAGGCAATCACCGTGTTCAGACAGAGAGGTGTTACCTGCAGAACCTCCGAATACACATTCAATAAAAAAACAAACAGGGAAAAAAAAACAGAGAAAAAAAAACACAGAGAGAGGCAGAAACATCCGGAAGGCAGAGAGAGCCAGCAAATGACCCATTATATTAAAAACAGATAACATTTGTTCGCTGGTGGGTTAACGTGTAGCGTGACATGAACCCAAGATCCCGGTTGAGGCCGTCCTCATGGGTGCGGAACTTGGCTATCAATTTCTGCTCGACGATTTTGCGTTGTCGTGTGTCTCGAAGGCCGCCTTGGAGTACGCTTACCCGAAGGTCGGTGGATGAATGTCCATGACTGCTGAAGTGTTCCCCGACTGGGAGGGAACCCTCCTGTTTGGCGATTGTTGCGCGGTGTCCGTTCATCCGTTGTCGCAGCGTCTGCATGGTCTCGCCAATGTACCATGCTCTGGGGCATCCTTTCCTGCAACGTATGAGGTAGACAACGTTGGCTGAGTCACAGGAGTATGAACCATGCACCTGGTGGGTGGTGTCATCTCGTGTGATGGTGGTATCTGTGTCGATGATCTGGCATGTCTTGCAGAGGTTACCGTGGCAGGGTTGTGTGGCGTCGTGGACGCTGTTCTCTTGAAAGCTAGGTAGTTTGCTGCGAACGATGGTCTGTTTGAGGTTGGGTGGCTGTTTAAAGGCGAGTAGTGGAGGTGTGGGGATGGCCATAGCGAGGTGTTTGTCCTCATTGATGACATGTTGAAGGCTGCGGAGAACATGGCGTAGTTTCTCCGCTCCGGGGAAGTACTGGACGACAAAGGGTACTCTGTTGGTTGCGTCCCGTGTTAGTCTCCTGAGGAGGTCTATGCGATTTTTTGCTGTGGCCCGTCGGAACTGTCGATCGATGAGTCGAGCGTCATATCCCGTTCTTACTAGGGCGTCTTTCAGCGTCTGTAGGTGTCCATCGCGTTCCTCCTCGTCTGAGCAGACCCTGTGTATTCGCAGGGCCTGTCCATAGGGGATGGCCTCTTTGACGTGGTTAGGGTGGAAGCTGGAAAAGTGGAGCATCGTGAGGTTGTCCGTGGGCTTGCGGTAGAGTGAGGTGCTGAGGTGCCCGTCTTTGATGGAGATTCGTGTGTCCAAGAAAGAAACTGATTCTGAGGAGTAGTCCATGGTGAGCTTGATGGTGGGATGGAACTTGTTGATGTTATCGTGTAGTCTCTTTAGTGATTCCTTGCCGTGGGTCCATAGAAAGAAAATGTCGTCGATGTATCTGGTGTATAGTGTTGGTTGGAGGTCTTGTGCAGTGAAGAAGTCCTGCTCGAACTTGTGCATGAAAATGTTGGCGTATTGGGGTGCGAATTTGGTCCCCATGGCTGTTCCGTGTGTTTGGGTAAAGAACTGGTTATCGAAGGTGAAGACATTGTGATCCAGGATGAAGCGGATGAGTTGTAGGATGGCTTCCGGAGATTGGCTGTTGTTGGTGTTGAGTATTGATGCTGTCGCAGCGATGCCGTCATCGTGGGGGATACTGGTGTATAGTGCCGAGACGTCCATCGTGGTGAGAAGTGTTCCTGGTTCAACTGGTCCGTGGGTACTGAGTTTTTGTAGGAAGTCTGTAGTGTCGCGACAGAAGCTGGGGGTTCCCTGTACGATGGGTTTCAGGATGCCCTCGATGTATCCAGAGAGGTTCTCACACAGGGTTCCGTTGCCTGATACGATGGGACGTCCGGGTGTGTTGGCTTTGTGTATCTTTGGGAGGCAGTAGAAGTCTCCCACGCGGGGATTACGTGGGATGAGAATGCGTAGGATGCTTTGAAGGTCTGGATCGAAGGTCTTGATCAGTTTGTTGAGCTGGTGGGTGTGTTCTTTGGTCGGATCTGCGGGTAACCGTCTGTAGTGTTCCTGGTTGTCCAGTTGTCGGTATGCTTCTTTGCAATAGTCTGTTCTGTTCTGTATGACTATGGCTCCTCCTTTGTCCGCTGGTTTGATGACGATGTTGCGGTTGGTCTTGAGAGCGTTGATGGCGTTGCGTTGTGCTCGGGTGACATTCTGGACTGTCTTCTGAGTGCGGCTGATGAATCTGGCATTGACGCATTTCCTGACAGCTTGAGCATACATGTCCAGCTGAGGGCAGCGACCCTCCGGAGGAGTCCAGTTTGACTCTTTCCTCTTCGGTTGCTGTACCGCGGATCCCTCTGTCTGCTGTTCCGGATCGTCGATTGTCTCATTGGGTTCGCTGCTGAAATCTTGGGGTTTGTGGTAGAATTCCCGGAGCCTCATTCTCCTGATGAATTCCTCTGTGTCCGCCGCGAGACTAGTGGGGTCCATTTTGGTAGTGGGGCAGAAATTGAGCCCTCGGCTGAGAACTTCGATTTCGTCTGGTTGAAGGGTGTGGTCGGATAAATTGACAATAGACTTCCCTGTGGTTGCAACCGTGGTACCAGGGGAAGCTTGGTCGTTGCTGGTGGTGATGCCGAGTTTCTCAAGCTTCCTGCTCTTGGTTTTCATGTAGGCAGCGTAGTTCCGTTGCCTCGTCTGTTTGGCGGTATAACGTAGCTGGTCTGCTGTGTCCTGAGTACAGGTTGAGAGTATGGACTCTATCTTGGTTTCGAGGTTGTGGCGTCTGCTGTAGAGTTGGTGTATGAGATGGTTGCGGAGTGTGCGAGAGGTACGGCGGCAGAGTCTCTCAGCGTAATCCGAGTTGTATGTGGACTTGAGTGGGTTCGTGATCTGGAGTCCTTTCGGGATCTTGTCTGCTTTCTTGCAGCTCTGTAAAAACTTGATGTCTGTGTCTAAATGCGCGATCTTCTTGGATATCCTTTCCACTGTGAGGTAAATGAGGTTTTCCCCCCAACTGTCAAATAATCCTTTGCATCTCCCACTGGCTGCTGACTGAAACACGTCTGCTCCAACAGGGAGTGTTTCCCACAGCACGGGAAACACGCTGAGGATCCATGAAAATTGCACCCCTGCCAAAATCTCCTGTCAATGAGGTCTGTCAAGTACCTCAACTAGGTAAGTATTTAAATAGTCATCCCGCCGGCTTTAATTGCCGGTGGGAGTCCCGCATGCGGGAGCTGCGCGCGCACCCGAACACGTCACTGGGGAACCCGGAAATGGGCGGGTTGGAGCCGGGCTCCGGACCCGCTCCGGGATTCCCCGATTTTACGAACCCCCCCGCCCCCGACGAACCCACTCGGCCATCCATTTAAGATCAGTAATGCTGGGAAGGTATGTCTTGTACAATGAGGGTTTGCAATTGTTTTATGCTCATTGAGGTGAGGGATATTAGTGCTGGGGAATGAAATTTACATAGAATTACATAGAACGTACAGCACAGAAACAGGCCATTCAGCCCAACTGGTCTATGCCGGTGTTTATGCTCCACACGAGCCTCCTGCAACCCTGCTTCATTTAACACTATCAACAAATCCTTCTATTCCCTTCTCCCTCATCTGTTTATCTAGCTTCCCCTTAAATGCATCTATGCTAGTCGCCTCAACTACTCCATTTGGTAGCGAGTTCCACATTCTAACTACTCTCTGGGTAAAGAAGTTCCTCCTGAATTTGTCCCATTATTGGCACCCAGTGCCAGCATCAAGAACTCCCAGGTCAGATTTAGCACAGCCATCTACAATGCCCAACAATGTCCCTCAGCTACAATCTCAAATGAGCACTGCCTAATGCACTGCGCATCAATGAGGACTGTGAAGCCCTGCCTCAGGGTCCCTTCAATCCAATCTGCCAGCACGTTGAAGCTAGACAAGATAGATTCCCATACATTGGAGCATAAAGTCTCTATAGCCCCAGTCAGAGGATTCCAGAAAGAATTGCCACAAGTCATAGCGTCGCTGTCAGTGCGGCTCCGTTGTGGATGGCCCAGGATTTGGGATGCACTCTGTTGTAGACTGCGGGTTCTGTTGAGCAGTCATGCATCACAGAGATATGGGCAGTAGAGCCATCACCCCCCCCCCCACCCCCTCCCTGCCTCCCTGCCCACACAGTCACTGCCAGACCTTGGAGAATGCTTGGATCTCAATTGACTCAAACTGTTGATGCTCAGATAGCAGACGTAATGTGCAGACCCAGGGAGATTCCGATCCCTGAGCTTAGCAGCTGAGGGAAGGTTTGAGCTGCCCCTCCGACCAGCAGGATCTTGTTCCTTCACCTGCTCCTCCTGAAACTTACCACCTACATCCCCTGATGTGGATCTGCTGGTGATGTGAGGTGCCCTGTTTACCACCACCGTTTGCCATCTACTTCTCAGTCTTCCTGAATGCCTGTTAAAAGCAAAAGAGGGACATAGGTTAGAATGTTGCAACAAATCACCCTTCAAGCAGAGCTTACGTGGCAAGAAGTATATGCAGATAGGGTTAGATGAAGAGGGGAGGGAGGAGGCTCATGTGGAGTGAAAATGCTAGCACAGACTGGTTGGGCCGAGTAACCTGTTTCTGTGCCGTAAATTGTATGTAAAGATATTTGAAATGTCATGCTCCTGTGGGTGCGGTATATGTTTCTGTTGAGAGGGAGTGAGTGAGTCAATAGAGGTAAAAAGAATGATAAGCAAAAGATGTGACCAGCACTGAACTTGAGGGAGGGCTCTGACAGCATCCCCCACTCCCTCAGCCCTAGAATTTCCAAGATAGTCTCCTCAAAACTACTTAATTGCAAATCCCTCCCCCCTCCACCATGTACACCTTAGTCCTTAGTTCATGTCTATTATGCACTGCCATCTCCTTAAAGCTGAGAGATGTAACTTTGAAGAGCACAGCCTATGATACCCAAATGTCCACCTCACATCTCAACTTGTGCATGAGTAGTGAACATGCAGCTTAGAATCATAGAATGATACCACACAGAAGGAGGCCATTCTGCCCATCGTGCCTGTGCCTGCTCTTTGAAAGAGCGATCCAATTAGTTCCACTCCCCTGCTCTTTCCCCATAGCCCTGCAAATTTTTCCCCTTCAAGTATTTATCCAGTTCCTTTTTGAAAGTTGTTATTGATTCTGCTTCCACCGCCCTTTCGGGCAGTGCATTCCAGATCATAACAACTCGCTGCGTAAATCTTTTTTTCCTCATGTCACCTCTAGTTCTTTTGCCAATTACCTTCAGCCTGTGTCCATTTTTTACTGATCAGTTTCTTCTTATTTACTCTATCAAAACCATTCATGATTTTGAACACCTCTATCAAATCTCCTCTTTAGCTCCTCTGCTCTAAAGAGAACAACCCCAGCTTCTCAAATACTATGCAATCCTCCCAGTTATTTACAGTATTTTTTTTTACCTTGAATGTCAGGAGTGGAATTTGAAACAAGCTCTTCTTTGGGGTTGGGGTGGGGGGCGGGGTGGAGGGTGGGGGGAGGAGGGGCCAGGGTGGGGGGACTGCAAATTAAACACAGCACCTCACAGCGTAACATGTACTACCCTTTTTTGGAAATGTGGTTTTTGGGCACAACTTTCAAGATTTCTATGTGACCTTAGTTGCATGTTTCCGTGCCATTCAAAACGTTTGCTCTGCAGGAATACAGACATGCATGTCAATGTGTGAAACAGCTGAAAGGCTGCCCAAATGCTTTGCATACAGATTCAGTGAACTGACAGAACCATAGAAGTTTACAGCAAAAACGGCTATTTGTCCCATTATGTCAGCACCGCCTCTTTGCTGGAGCAATCCAAAACTAATTTCACTGCTTACGGTCTCCCTATAATCCTGTATCTTCCTCTGCTCCATGTTTATTCACGTTTCCCTTAAAAGATGCAACTGTCTCTGGCTCAATTACTGCCTGTGGCAAAGCATTCTATGCTCTGATATCTCCCTGGGCAACTTCAGCATGAATTCTTTGTGCATATGGGCAAATGCTGGGTACTCTTACCTTAATCTTCCTAAGGCTGCTAAACTTCTTACACATTTGCTCCCTTGACCTCTTGACATGGGAGATGGAATTCACCTCCTCCCATGCCTTGTGTATAGCTGTACAGAAAGGCTGGTGATTTTCGTCCTCGAGATGGCAATACACCTATGCTGCACCTCGTCCAGCAGCACTTCAAGAGCAGCATTTTCAAAAGGCATTTCTCTCTTAACATCCTTTCTTCCACAATAGCAACATGAAAAAATTTATGCTACCAAATGACATGTTGCTCCCCTACAGTGCCAACCCTATAGTGTCCATTGAAGAGTGAACTTTGCTTACTGCCAAACTGTTAAATCTGTTTTTGAGACATCGTCACATCACTTGCATGTGGAACATAGGAGGGAACGTAGGAACATTAATAGGCCATTCAGCCCCTCTGGCCTGCTCCATTATTCAAATAGATAGTGGATGATCTCAACTCCATTCTCCAGACTTTGCTCCATATCCCTTGATACCCTAACCTAACAAAAATCTATCGATCGCAGTCTTGAAAGCTCCAATTGTCCTAGCATCCACAGCCTACTGGGGGACAGTGTTTCAAATCTCTACTAATCTTTGTATGAAAATGTGCTTCCTGATTTCGCTTTTTAATGGCTTAGCTCTAATTTTAAGATCATATCTCCCTGTTCTTGATTCCCCCACCAGAGGAAATAATTTCTCTGTATCTACTCTATCAAATCCTTTTAACATTTTAAACTCCTCAATCAGATCACCCCTCAATCACCTATAGTCATGGGACAAAATTGTCTCATACCACAAATCAAAAAGAGTTTTTTTTATTTGTTCACAGGAAGTGGGCGTGTTGGCAAAGGTAGCAATTATTGTCCATTTCTCGCTGCCCTGAGAAGATGGTGTAGGGCCTTCTTCCTGAGCTGCTGCAGTTATTGTCCATCCCTAGCTGCCCTGAGAAGATGGTGTTGGGCCTTCTTCCTGAGCTGCTGCAGTTCTTGTGATTCCCACAATCGTGTTGAGTGTAGAATTCCAGGATTTTGACTTAGTAAGAATCATAAAATCATAGAATGGTTACAGCACAGAAGGCCATTCGGCCCATTGAGCCCTTGCCTGCTCTCTGCAAGAGCAATCCAGCTAGCCCCACTCCCCTGCCCTTACCCCACAGCCCTGCAAATTTTTTTCCCTTCAAGTATGAATAGCGATAGATGGTCAAGTCAGGATGACTTGGAGGGAAATTTCGAAGTGATGGGTGTCCCATGATATGTGTTGCTCCCGTCTTTCCTGGCGGGAGAAGTTGCAGGCCAAGCGAGGCACTGCCCAAGACACTTTTCTTGTAGAGCAATTTTCTGATGAAGTTAGTGAGTGCCCCTTTGAAAGAAGTTTATTACATGCAAATTTGGTGATGGTGATAGACCTCATTGGGTACTTTACTGTAAAACTGCACACACAGTGCCCTTCTGAAGCGTTTTTGACCTCCCACACCTTGGGGCGACAATGCTTTGGCCACCAGAGAGCATATTTCAAGGGTTCATCTTGATTGCTCATCCGCCGCTCTTTGGCGAGCGGCGCGCTGGGAGTTGTAGTGCGCGCTGCATCCTAACAGGTGGTGGCGGCGGCCCAGCAAACTACAACTCCCGGCGTGCACAGCGGCGGAGTCGGAGTAGGCGCAGCGCGCAGTCGCAGTGGCGCCTGGAAGCTTTTTTTGGGGGGGGGGGGCGGGTATTTTTTTTATTATTATTATGTTGTTGTCGACGTGGGGACGGTTGGCAGGTGCGACCATGGAGTGAGGAGCGGCGCGGTCGATCAGTCCGTCCCGACCCGTCCTCCCCTTACCTTCCCTTCCCTTCCGAGCGGGGGTGTCGACATGTGGCTGAAACCCGAGGAAGTGCTGCTGAAGAACGCCCTGAAGCTGTGGCTGACGGAGAAAACCCACAAATTCTTCGTCTTGCAGCGTCGCAGAGGTTACGGCGAAGGTGGCGGCGGACTAACGGGTAAAGTTGGGAGCCGCCGGGAGCGAGCTCCACAAACTGCGGGGCGCCGCCCGCCGGCTGCTGTCTGTTTTGTTTTCTGTTGTAAACAATTTTACAACACCAAGTTATAGTCCAGCAATTTTATTTTAAATTCACAAGCTTTCGGAGGCTTCCTCCTTCCTCAGGTGAATGTTCAGGAGCTCCTGAAACATTTACCTGAGGAAGGAGGAAGCCTCCGAAAGCTTGTGAATTTAAAATAAAATTGCTGGACTATAACTTGGTGTTGTAAAATTGTTTACAATTGTCAACCCCAGTCCATCACCGGCATCTCCACATCATGTTTTGTTTTCCTCTGTGGAAGGGGAACTGAACAATGTTTTTAATCCCAGTGCGGGTGTGAAAGTTTGATTCCTATTAGGGAAAACTTTAAATATTTGTTTACCTGTCATTTATTTATTATTTACTTTTACTTTATCTGTCATTTATTCAATTATCTGTCATGTATTTAATGATTATTCAGTTGCCATTTATTTATGTCATTTATCTCTCTGTCATTTAATTATCTGTCATGTATTTAATTATCTGACATTTATCTGTCATGTATTTAATTATCTTATAAATGTAAGATAATTAAATAAGATAATTAAATACATGACAGATAATTGAGATTTAATTATCTGACATTTATCTCAATTATCTGTCATGTATTTAATTATCTGACATTTATTTAATTATTTATGTCATTTAGTGTATTTTATTTGTTTAGTTACTATCTGTCTCTCTGCATGTTTACTTTCACCCCCCCCCCCCCCAAAATGCTCCTGGAGCGCCTTGAGTTACAACCCAAGGTGTGAGAATCAGCACTTTGGTTCTGGCTGAGGATCAGGTGCCCTTTCTCTTTTTTTCACCTTGTTACAGTGCTGAGAATCAGCGTTCACAAAACCCCAGTGTGGTCTCTGACTTGTGTTACTGCACCTGGCACATTTGGTGCGTTTGCGGCAGTGGGAGGGTTGTGGGGGTGTTGGTGGGCGGGGAAATGTTGTGATTTTTTTTTTGATGTACCATTCCAGGAATAATTTTAGGTCAAGTTTTGTGATTTGTTACCCACTTTGACAAGTTGCAACTTCTTATTTATGTTACTGATTGGTTAAATGATTTTCTTATCTCTTAAGGATTTTTCTCTACTTTAGTCTTTGCCCTTTTATTATTTTCCATGGAATAAATCTAAAGTGCAGTCAAATCTAAAATTGCTACAAATGTCTCAGGCAAAGTAATCTTTTAGTTTTGCTGCTAGATGAGAAGGATTTATGTATGTTAAAGATATAGTGTGATGCCTAAATGGAATTTTATAGAATTTTACAGCACAGAAACAGGCCATTCAGCCCAACAGGTCTATGCCGGTGTTTATGCTCCATACAAGCCTCCTCCCACCTTACTTGCTGGCACAGGCACGATGGGCCGAATGGCCTCTTGTGTTGTACCTACTATGATTTCTTCATCTCACCCTATCAGCATATCCTTCTGTTCCTTTCTCCCTCATGCAATTATCTAGCTTCCCCTTAAATGCATCTATGCTATTTGCCTCAACCACTCCATGTAGTAGTGAGTTCCACATTCTCACCACTCTGAGTAAAGAAATTTCTCCTGAATTCCTTATTGGATTTATTAGTGACTGTTTTGTATTTCTGGCCCCTAGTTTTGGACTCCCCCACAAGTGGAAACATCCTCTCCACGTCTGCCTTATCGAACCCCATCATAATTTTAAAGACCCCTGTCTGGTCTTCTCTAGAGAAAAGACTCCTAGTCTGTTCAGTCTTTCCTGATAGTTCTACCCTTTTTAGTTCTGATTTCATCCTTGTAAATATTTTTTGCACTTTCTTCAGTGCTTCTTTATCCTGTTTTGTAATATGGAGACCAGAACCACCTATAGAAACTTTTAACTCTTTGAACAAGGGAAGTGAACTCTGCCCCATTGGGTAATATATTTTGAGCAGGATCACTAACTGTAGTGACAGTAAGCAGAGGATATTCTAACAAAATATAATGCTAATGCCAATGTTACTTTTTTTGTAGTAAACAGTTACAAAGAAGTAGGGTTTACTTTTGATGGCCTTTTAATTTTTTTTTCTCTGACTGTTTTGATATAGATAAAGGCAACTATACCTAAGTTTATACAGCATTACAAGATAAGCATTACTACAAATGAGTTCTGTGAAAAATAATTATGTTGCTTGTGAGGTTTTGTCACCTATCATTTGCTGCAGCTGTTATAAATCACTTTTTTTTGTTAAATCCACCTCCCTTACACGGTCAGATTTAGGGTACATTTATCGAATCATAGAATGATACAGCACAGAAGGAGGCCATTTGGTCCATTGTGCCTGTGCCAGCTCTTATTCCCACTCCTCTGTCGTTTCCCCATAACCCTGCACATCTTTCCTCTTCAAGTATTCCTCCAGTTTCCTTTTGAAAGTTGTTATTGAATCTGTTTCCACCACCCTTTCACATACCAATCACATCAGCACAAAGAATTTTGCTTCTCGCCTCCATCAAAATTGTAATGTGAATCCAGAGTCAGAAACACGGCAAGAGACTCCATGGATAAGGTAGTCTCACTCTGCTTCGCTGTGGAGTCAGGTTGGGCCCTAATTCTGGATTTACCGCAAAATTTTAGCATCAACATAAAAGCAAAACTCTTCCGACCAATACTAGATTGTAGTGTAAATGCACTCTAAATGATTTGGAGCAGAGTTTTTCCTGTTATATTATCTGTGATCACTTTTTTAATCAAAGACTTTTTCTTTTTAAAGGGTTACCCTTATGCTTTTAAGGGATTTTGTCGATGGATTTACAACCCTGTTGTCTTGCCTCAATGTGAAACAGTTTATGGTACTCCTACCAAATTTTATATGTATCTTCCTGCCATTTCATTCTTGTCTTTTGAAAAGCAGATATACTGGAATCAATATGTAATTTGTTTTCCCTCAAGCTATGCCGCAATAAAAATCCTGTAATTATTTGAAGCAGTGAGGTTACCAGGAATGATCTCTTTTTGACTGTAAAGTCAGCTTTAACTTAACTGTGCCGAAATGTATCTTTGAAGTGCAGCAGGTATTCTGAAATTTGCATATTCATATTGTATGCAAAAATCTACCACATTTAAACATTTATTTTCACTTGGAGAATTTTGAGCTCATTTTTGGAACACGGGTAGAATTAATGGCTTGAGTGACTTGAAGCAGTGTGTGCATATAATGAGCACCTTTAAGTGGATTGCTGTCAGGAATTTTTGATTTGGATGTCAGAAATGATTATTTAAAATGTTCTAAAACCTGACTCAAAGTCAGCTATCAATCGCTGTAGCTGCTTGATGTCTGTTGGTCATGTGCTCAGTTATTTTCTCGAGGCTTGTACGTTTAAATCTTTAGTGAAAGTCGTTTTAGGCCTCTATACAGATATATTTATATTTGCTTCTTTGATCTTTATCTCGCTGTCTTCCTTTTCCACTTGCTATAGTTCAGGTGTATCAGGTATTTTAATGTTCATTTCCCCTTTAATTGAAAGTTTTCGAATATCTTCAAATAATGCAATTAAATCAACAATGGTATAGAGCCTATAGCAACTGTTGCATATCAATAATAAGCAGTATCACTGTTCCAGCACTTTGTGTGTCCACGTCATTGGTTTGCAAATTTTCTGTGTTGGCCCCTGTATGACTATTGACAATCCTGGCACTCCTCTGTCCTAACTTCCAAAAGTCAATGTCAGCTATCCAAAGGAAAACAGTGCGGTAACTAGGAAATATTTTTTGTTAGTATGCAAGATGTGTGTCTAAATATTTTCTTCGTGCGCTGGTTAGGTGTGTGCCACAAAGATCTGTGAACCAAATATGAAGTTTAAATGAGTGTTCCTGTTAATTTGAATATATATCAGGCTGCTGATACAGCTGAGTTTTCTGATTAAGTAATAATCCATCAAAAAACGTAGTATCTCTAAGAACAGTCTTTTCCAAAGCATGAAATGCAAACAGGACAAAGCGGTTCAAGAAGGCGGATTGCCACCACCTTCTCAAGGGCAACTAGGGATGGGCAATAAATGCTGGCCTTGCTAGCAATGCCCACATCCTAAGAATGAATTTTTAAAAACCATCAATAAGAAATATGTGCAGATAGAACTGAGTTACAAAAAAAACGGAATCGCCTGGACTTCCTGGCCTAAATTGTCAGGGTTCGTGAAAATGGACCGTTGGCCGCAGTTTGAATATCGTTAGTATACAGCCAAAGAAATAACGTGCTAGTGAGTTAACAGATAGAGAAAGGTAATGCTCTCTGGGATGTGTGGACACTAGTTTGATGATTTATGGTTCACCTATGTGTCCTCTTCTTCCATCTTTTTTCCAGGATTTATTTTTGTTTTTTTAAAGATTCTGTCTATTAAAGATTATATGAGGCCTCACGTTATTTCCCAATTAACGTGAGCACTTTTCCAGGATGATGAAGTGTAGGATAGCTACTGTGCCTCAAAGCTTCTGGCTGCAATATGAGAGCACAGTGTTGAAGGGACAAAATTATGACCTATTGGGGATTGAAGAGATAATGCATATCATATCACAGGAAGCATCAAAACTCACTTGCATCATTCCATGTTTACGACAGGCAAACAACCTTGGTATCTATAAAAGTACTGTGTAACTGGATGCTAGATAGCTCATGAGTGGTTCTGAGTGATTTGTATCTCATTTACTCCTGTAAGAGCAGGCCTCTATTTGTTATCTCCTTCAGTGGTGTGTTGAAGATCAGAAACTTGAAGTATGTGAAATTGTAGGCATGAAGCTGCATTCTAGCATCTCACAGGCTGTTGTGCCAGTGCACCACATTACTGTACAATGGGACTGTTTAAAAGTGATTTATTTTTGTGTATTCTATTTATTTATTTTAATGATGGAATGCCCAGTTCATTAAGTCCCTTAACCCTGGCAGTATCCGGCTTATAAATTAGTCATTCAAACCTGTAATAACATCAAATGCATGTGCAGGATAGTATATTTAATTTACAAATTATTTCAAAGTGAAAATGAAAATTTAAGGTGACTAGGGTTTCCTTAAAAGTAGAACTAAATTGTGTATTCCTATGTTTTCTCCATTGGGTTTGTTTCAGCATGGCATTTGCAACAATCTGATAATAAAAAAAAATCTGTTTTGCAAGCTTTAACTTTTCTCTGGCCAGTAACCCGGTCTAATCCAACTGCAACATGCATTTTCAAACCTGTATATGGCTAGATGAATAAAAAGCTATCTATTCAGTACAAATGGCAGTGTCTATTTTTGGTTCCTGCAGGCCTCCTTGTTGGAACACTTGATACAGTGTTTGATTCGACTTCCAAAGTAGCTCCATATCGCATTCTACATCAGACACCAGATTCCCAAGTCTATTGGTCCATTGCTTGCGGTAAGTTAAAGAATTACTGCGCAACTTACTGATGGTTAGGTTCACCTTTCTTCATCATTAATTTGGGATTTACGGCACTTGATCAGTTGGATGCATATTAATACATCAAGTTATCCAAAATACAAAATGATGTAAAAGTACAATCCTATTTAAAAAATTTTGTTTCTTGTTTTTTAAAAACATCTATTATTATTAATTTTCAATGCCGTGTTATTGCAACTTTTTCCCCCAGTGAAAGTGCTATGTCCAAAAAACTTTTAAGCTTTATAGATCCAAAACTTTAAAAGGATAGTATCTTATTTCATAGAATCTTACAGCACAGAAGGCCATTCGGCCCATCGTTTCTGTGCTGGCTTTTGGAAAGAGTTATCCAATTAGTCCCACTCCCTTGCTCTTTCTTGATAGCCCTGCAAATTTTTCCTTTTCAAGTATATATCCAATTCCCTTTTGAAAGTTAATATTGAAGCTGCTTCCACAACCCTTTCAGGCAGTACATTCCAGATCATGACAACTCTTCATTTCCCCTCTGGTTCTTTTGCCAATTACCTTAAATCTGTGTCCTTTGGTTACTGACCCTCCTGCTAGTGGAAACAATTTCTCCTTATTTACTCTATCAAAACCCCTCAGAATTTTGAACACTTCTATTAAATCTCCCGTTAACCTACTCTGCTCTAAGGAGAACAATCTCAGCTTCTCCACGTGACTTAAGTACCTCATTTGATGGATTCTAAACATATTGAAACATTTTCATAGCTAACTTAATATCTCATTATTTAATAAACTAGAAAGAAGGAACTAATTTGCATTTCTATAGCATTTTACACAGATGTCCCAAAACACTTCACTGTCAATTAGGTATTTTGAAGTATAGTCACTGTTGTAATGCAGACAAACTATTGACTTTATGGTTGTTAAAATGGAGTTCAGTAATATAGATCACTGAGACCAAGTCCATTTTGCAGTTACAATAAAATTTTCTTTAAGTCCATCTATTGTTTTACTTTGCAACCACATACCAGTCGATCTCCTGGGACATTGCACACGGAGTCAAGACCAAGTATTGTCTTCATGAAGCAGTGCTAATGGATGGGGGATAATTGGACCAGAGTGTGCAAATATAATTCAAATCCCATTTTGAAGTCTTGCATTCTGTCCTTGCTTTTATATAATTGATTTGATATTATTTATAGATAATAAATTACAGTAATTTGGAAAGCTGAGTAACAGTTTGTTGGAGCGTGGAAGTTTCTCCGCGGTACAGGCCGAGGAGCTGGGAGACACAAAACGATGGCAGGAGAGTGTAGTTACAACGTGGCGTGCTTTGCATAGGCAGTTTCCATTGTAAATAGGAATTTATAATAGGCAAAGAAGATTGACAGAAATGTTACAACATGAAGCAAGGCTTTGTAGACAGGATGTGCATGCAGATATTTTTAATGTTGCAGATGAGCAATTCAGTTTTGCATTATATTCTAGTTTCTTCTGCCAGGAATATTGCCTTTTATTCTCTCTCATTTTCTTTTATGAAAATGTAAAGAACCATCACTTGCAATTTGTGATTAAAAATTTGGGCCGAAGCCATATTCCATCTCAGTTGGAAAAACTTCCTGGACCACATCACCAAAAAAAAAATCACTATCTGCTTACAGTCCGAAGGATAAAATATTAGGGATGTTCAGAATTTAGTACCTGAGCTCCACCATTTCATCATATGTCTTAATTATTCATTTTAGAATCTGATTTAAAGTGTTACTTTTACACCTTTTACTTTTAATTCCAATAATTTGATGAAGTTGCTATTATTTTTTTTTTATTCGTTCACGGAATGTGGGCGTCGCTGGCAAGGCCGGCATTTATTGCCCATCCCTAATTGCCCTCGAGAAGGTGGTGGTGAGCCGCCTTCTTGAACCGCTGCAGTCCGTGTGGTGACGGTTCTCCCACAGTGCTGTTAGGAAGGGAGTTCCAGGATTTTGACCCAGCGACAATGAAGGAACGGCGATATATTTCCAAGTCGGGATGCTGTGTGACTTGGAGGGGAACGTGCAGGTGGTGTTGTTCCCATGCGCCTGCTGCCCTTGTCCTTCTAGGTGGTAGAGGTCGTGGGTTTGGGAGGTGCTGTCGAAGAAGCCTTGGCGAGTTGCTGCAGTGCATCCTGTGGATGGTGCACACTGCAGCCACAGTGCGCCGGTGGTGAAGGGAGTGAATGTTTAGGGTGGTGGATGGGGTGCCAATCAAGCGGGCTGCTTTATCTTGGATGGTGTCGAGCTTCTTGAGTGTTGTTGGAGCTGCACTCATCCAGGCAAGTGGAGAGTATTCCATCACACTCCTGACTTGTGCCTTGTAGATGGTGGAAAGGCTTTGGGGAGTCAGGAGGTGAGTCACTCGCCGCAGAATACCCAGCCTCTGACCTGCTCTCGTAGCCACGGTATTTATATGGCTGGTCCAGTTAAGTTTCTGGTCAATGGTGACCCCCAGGATGTTGATGGTGGGGGATTCGGCGATGGTAATGCTGTTGAATGTCAAGGGGAGGTGGTTAGACTCTCTCTTGTTGGAGATGGTCATTGCCTGGCACTTATCTGGCGCGAATGTTACTTGCCACTTATGAGCCCAAGCCTGGATGTTGTCCAGGTCTTGCTGCATGCATGCTCGGACTGCTTCATTATCTGAGGGGTTGTGAATGGAACTGAACACTGTGCAGTCATCAGCGAACATCCCCATTTCTGACCTTATGATGGAGGGAAGGTCATTGATGAAGCAGCTGAAGATGGTTGGGCCTAGGACACTGCCCTGAGGAACTCCTGCAGCAATGCCCTGGGGCTGAGATGATTGGCCTCCAACAACCACTACCATCTTCCTTTGTGCTAGGTATGACTCCAGCCACTGGAGAGTTTTCCCCCTGATTCCCATTGACTTCAATTTTACTAGGGCTCCTTGGTGCCACACTCGGTCAAATGCTGCCTTGATGTCAAGGGCAGTCACTCTCACCTCACCTTGTGCTAGATCCTGCATGTGTAGCACTATGGTGTAATACTGTTTGGTTTTTTTTAGAATGTAGGAGCTATTCTGTCATGCTGGGTTTATAAAACAACCTCATTTGTATGTTTAGACAAAGCATACAGCTCAATGCTAAGACTTTATGGGCAAAACCATTGTTTGCTATCTGAATATTCAGAACAGTGCATCCTGGTCACTGTTCAGTATTTGTGTTCAGTGTGTACATTTTATAGTTACAGGAAGTACAGAGGTATTGCAGTATCAATATTCAGTTTTATTTGTTTAGTGTGTTGGGCAAACTTGAAGGTGCTTCAGCATTCATGTCATCAGGTGGATTCTCAGACTGCATGTAGAATGTGACTCATCTGTGCCAACTGAATCTATTTTTCTTGATGCTGTAATGATTTTAATTGCTGTAGATTTATTACTTGCGGTAGCACAGGACCTGCCTCTATGTTGTCCTGGATGTATCTTTATCATATTCTTTCTTTCTCCATAATTGGCTCTTAGACTTACTGATGCAGCAGCTTTAGTAATGTCATTTTTCATATTTACACTGTAATGAATGTTTATAGAATCATAGTTTGTCATTTATTAAGATTGATGAAGTAAAAGTTAACAATGGTAGGTCATACTTTTAATGGTTGGGGGGGGTGGGTATGGTGCAGAAAGAAACAACATAACGTTTTGGAATCCTATAGCGATCTGAATTGCAGTCTGAATGAGTTGGAACTATCTGAATTAAGAAAATGGCGCTGCACTTGCAGGCCAAAGATAGTTTTACATTGATGGAGTGGTGTCAATGGTGGATATGCTGTACTCCCACCATTGACTGCACTCTTTTTAATGTAAATTAACTGACCTTTGGAGAGACAATGGCATTAGGCAGAGCTGTTGTGTGGTTTCCAGTTAAAATGATAAAGCTCCCTTTTAACTTTGGGAATCCCAGATCATTGGGCTTGATTTGGAGCAGTGGGTAGAAAATAAGTAAATAATTTCAGTTTTTGCTGTTTGCTGATTTAAAGGAGTAATTACCAGGCATTGTGTCTACATTTTTCTGCTGTTTGTGAACTCTGTTGACCATCTTAATTTTTTCTGGTGGCCATGAATGTCCATAGCATCTCTAATATCACCTCCCCCTGACCCTGACCCCTTGTCCATGGCCCATTGGGTTAATGCATCTGAGTTTTCCGACAGCCTGGAGAAACTTGCAGCATTATCGATAGTATTTCAGTGAAGCATATTGATCAATGTATGAATTTTTTTTTGTTGCTTTGTTCACTCGAACTGTGGAAGAACACCTACCAGTGCATTACATATTTTTGTAAAGAATCTTACAACACCAGGTTATAGTCCAACAATTTTATTTGAAAATCACAAGCTTTCGGAGACAATCTCCGAAAGCTTGTGATTTTCAAATAAAATTGTTGGACTATAACCTGGTGTTGTAAGATTCTTTACATTTGTCAACCCCAGTCCATCGCATCTCCACATCATTACATATTTTTGTCTTTAAGCCTGGAGAGTAATATGAATTGTATCGTATCAGTTTCAAATACTTATGCAAGAGCAAATTAGACTTAAATGTATCGCACAAGAATTGTATTTGTACGACAGGGTATTGGCCGAAGTATGATTTTTTTTTTTCTCCCTCCCTTTAGCACATTAACACCAATACACTAAGCCTGGTGACAGCACTGTGGTGTAGCTAGCAATGTTACAATATTGCTTGTTTTTTCTCTGCTTATGTTGCGTGCTGACTCGAACCACCTGTTCTCACCAATGAATGCTCACTGAATGTAAAGCTACGACAATTACTTAAATTTTAGAATATAAGAAATAGGAGCAGGAGTAGGCCAATCGGCCCTTCGAGCCTACTCCGCCATTAAATAAGATCATAGCTGATCTGATCCTAACCTCAAATCTAAATTCATGTCCAATTTCCTGCCCACTCCCCGTAACCCCTAATTCCCTTTACTTCTAGGAAACTGTCTATTTCTGTTTTAAATTTATTCAATGATGTAGCTTCCTGGGGCAGCAAATTCCACAGACCTACCACCCTCTGAGTGAAGAAGTTTCCCCTCCTCTCAGTTTTGATGCCACTCATACAAAGAGGCATCTTCGAGCAGTGAGTGGAAGCGGAAAGGAAGAGCGTTGGAAGGGGCAAAAACACGATATTTGAAAAGGAAAATGTAGTGGTTGAAGTAGAGAGTCAATAAAATGTTTCACTCTAAATCTGATAATTTCAAGCTGAATACAAGTGCGCTTTCAGGCAACATGAAATTACTACTTTTTGAATAACTTAGAAGTTGATCCCTCAATACATGCATAAGTTGGCACATTGTCTTTGGCATTATGCCAAACTGTTTATCACAATGGGACCTCCATTATATGCTCTTCAATTTTCCATGAGAATTTTTGTGGGACAAAACCATGTGATGCTGCCTCCTTGAAAAGCATGCTAATACTAATTTCTCTTTCTGGTATAAATCCACCTCAGACCTCAAACATTATATTCAATGTGTACTCCTGTGCCATTCCAGAATTTATGTTTTTTGGTTATCTGCTAATATCCATTATAGTAATATGGGGTGGATGAGGGGGCCTCTGGTTTCACTAATATGGTTTTCTTGTATGCAAAGAAAGTACCAGATACAGTTCTTTTACCGATTAACTATCATGGCCTGATGGCACTTAAACTGAACAGAATTTTTTTGTTTTAAATGAGCACTACGACTGGGTAACGTAGCATTGAAAAAATAAGACTGAATAAAGCAATGCAATATCACCTAACACTTCTAGTCTCTGACTATAGACTGAGGTGATGATGAGTTATGGGATGTTTGCCAGCAGATTCTGATTCCTTGGTACATTGGCTAAGTAACTTGTGGATGATCAGTTTTTACTCTCTGTTTTCCTGGTTGTTCGTACTCAGTGAGATGACCTGGAAGGGGGAATAGGGCCTATATTAGTCAGTGTCTTTAACTATTTGAGTACTGTGTAAGAAGGTTTAATCACTAAAATGGCCTGAAGTGATTCCAATTTGATTGGTTTTGGTTGCCTAGAAGAGATGTGACTGGGCAATCATAGTATTTTGAAAATTTCTAATGCATTTTTATTTTGTTTCTAAACCAGGAGCCAACAGTGAAGAAATAAATAAGCACTGGGAATGGCTCGAACATAATGTGATGGTGATACTTTCTGTATTCGATAGTAATGAAGATATTACTAGCTTTGTTCAGGGAAAAATACTGGTAAGAATGCACTTCTCTGCCCAGAACAACAAGTTCTCTTTTATGTTGGTTTTCTTACGGTCCTGATTGGTTTATTTTTCAGTGTTTGCGTTCCATTTTATAGGCAGTGCAACAGGGCTGGTGAGGACAGTGCAACAGATAGTAGTAAAACAAAATCACATTGTGTTGTACCGGTTAAAAAGCTTGTGAACGCCAATACATGTATCAATTAAAAGCATTTTTTTTCTGGGCTTGTCTTTGAACAGTACTGCTAGGGTGTGCAAGTTGGACTTGATCAACTTGGTGCGCAGACTTTCATACATTTATTCCTGAAAATTCTCCAGATGACATTTTGACAATTCTCAGCCATGGAATCTAATTGTTGCAGTTCTGAGTGGGGAAGGGGGGACACAAATAGAATTGTTATTCAACCATTGTGCTGTGACAGTACTTTCCCATTTTTCATCTGTATTCTGAAATTCAAAGAAAATTGTTCTGCAGTACCTTTTGCTGAAACACGACCTATTGGAATTAGGTTTAAGTTTCTCCTCTAATTGAGACTGTTTTGTTTAATTTTGTGAATTATTTTTTAAATCCTTAATTTTATGGACCTGGCCCACATTTATAGATTGATCTAGCTTTTGGGCTAGGTCTGCTTAACTGCAATGAAAAAGGTATTTTAGGAGGTATAAGGTATGTATATTATTAAAATCATATTCTGCACTATAAAGACTTCTGGATTATTTCTGTCTAAGGGTCTAATAGCAGAAGAGTCCCAAAGTGCATCAATAAAGGAGGAAGATGACCCTGAGAAGTTTCGTGAGGCCTTGTTGAAGTTTGATAAGTGGTTTGGGCTGCCTGAGCAGGAGAAGCTGGTAACCTATTACTCATGCAGTTACTGGAGTGGACGGGTGCCATGTCAAGGCTGGGTATATCTCAGCACCAACTTCCTCAGCTTCTATTCCTTTTTTCTAGGCAAAGAAGGTGAGGCTCCTTTTACATACATCCACCTTACGACTGATTGTAACTTCCTCAGACTAATCTGTAACATTTTATATGGAAAATCTGATCTGACTACTGGTGTACGTGCCAAAACTCCTGTGTTCCAAATTGGTCACTGTGTCTAGTTAGTTTACCCGTGAAGTTTGTTGTATGCCAGGCTTTGTATGTCACTTTTAAATGTCCACCTATTACGGTGCACTTTCTGTGCGGGACTTTATCGAAGGCCTTACTGAAATCCATGTATACCACATCCACTGCGTTACCCTCATCCACACGCCTAGTCACCCCCTCAAAAAATTCAATCAAATTAGTCAGACATGATCTTGCCTTGACAAAGCCATGTTGACTATCCCTGATTAATCCTTGCTTCTCCAAGTGGAGACTAATTTTGTCCTTCAGAATTTTTTCCAATAATTTTCCTACCACTGATGTTAGGCTCACTGGCCTGTAATTCCCCGGTTTTTCCCTACTCCCCTTCTTGAATAATGGTATTACATTAGCGGTTCTCCAGTCCTCTGGCACATCCCCTGTGGCCAGAGGGGTTCTGAATATATGTGTCAGAGCCCCCGCAATCTCCTCCTTTGCCTCACACAGTAGCCTGGGATACATTTCGTCCGGGCCTGGGGATTTATCCATTTTTAGGCCTGCTAAAACCGCCAATACCTCCTCCCGCACGATGTTAATATGTTCGAGTATATCACAGTCCCCCTGCCGTATTTCTATGTCTACATCGTCCTTCTCCATAGTGAAAACAGATGCAAAAAATTCATTTAGAACCCCTCCTACATCTGCCGGCTCCACACACAGATTGCCATTTTTGTCCCTAATGGGCCCTATTTTTTCCCTAGTCATCCTCTTACCCTTAATATACTTATAAAACATCTTAGGATTTTCCTTTATTTTGCTCGCCAGTGTTATTTCATGGCCCCTCCTTGATCTCCTAATTTCTTTTTTAAGTATCCCCCTGCACTTTTTGTACTCCTCGAGGGCTTCCTCCGTCTTTAGCCTTTTGTATCTGCCAAAAGCCCTCCTTTTTTTCCTAATCCATTCTCGTATATCCCCTGACATCCAAGGTTCCCTGGAGTTCTTGGAACCACCCTTGACCTTTACGGGAACATGTTGCCATTGTATGGTCTCAATCTCCCTTCTGAAAGACTCCCATTGCTCCGATGCGGATTTTCCTACAAGCAGCTGATCCCAGTCCATTTTGGCCAGATCCTGCCTTATCCTATTAAAATCGGCCTTCCCCCAATTTAGAACCTTTATTTCCGGCCCCTCCCTATCCTTTTCCATGACCACCTTAAATCTCACCGAATTATGGTCACTGTCACCAAAGTGCTCACCACTAGCACTTCTTCCACTTGGCCGACCACATTCCCTAGAATTAGGTCCAGTACCGCCCCCTCTCTTGTAGGACTTTCTACATGCTGGCTCAAAAAGCTCTCCTGGATGCACGTTAAGAATTTTGTACCCTCTAAGCCTTTTACACTCTGAGTATCCCAGTTAATATTGGGGAAGTTGAAATCCCCCACTGTTATTACCCTATTATTTGCACAATTTTCTGAGATTTGCCTACATATCTGTTCCTCTATCTCCCCCTGACTGTTTGGGGGCCTATAGTACACTCCCATCAAAGTGCTTGCCCCCTTTTTGTTTTTAAGCTCCACCCATATGGCCTCATTAGAGGAACCTGCTAATATATCATCCCTCCTTATGGCAGTAATTGATTCTTTAATTAATATTGCGACCCCCCCTCCTCTTATACCTCCCCCTCTGTCTCGCCTGAAGATTCTGTACCCCGGAATATTGAGCTGCCAGTCTTGCCCCTCCCTCAACCATGTCTCTGTGACAGCAACTCTGCACAGATTGGAGAGCTTATTTTATAACATATGGCATAATTGTAAACCAGCCAGACACAACAATAATGTGGAGATGCCAGTGATGGACTGGGGTTGACAATTGTAAACAATTTTACAACACCAAGTTATAGTCCAGCAATTTTATTTTAAATTCACAAGCTTTCGGAGGCTACCTCCTTCCTCAGGTGAACGATGTGAATTTAAAATAAAATTGCTGGACTATAACTTGGTGTTGTAAAATTGTTTACAATTAGCCAACATAGATTAATTTGCTATGTTGTACCAGGGTTCTGTATATTAAAAAAGGTCCTTTATCTTACATTTTTAAATTCTAAAACTAGCTTATTTTATAACATATGGCATAATTGTAAACCAGCCAGACACAACAAAGTAGCTCTCCAATCTGTGCAGAGTTGCTGATGTATATGGGTAATTTGCTGTAGATTTTATCCTCATATGATTTCAAAACATTTTTGTCCAAATTTTAGATTTAGTTTAAAAAAAAATCTTGTGTACTATAACATAATCTTACAATAGCATAGGGTTGCTAGAGTACTGAGTAATAAGCTGGCTGGTGACTCACTATTTATTCAGTATGTAGAAGCCAGAGTTCTTAAATGTACATTTGAATCACCTTGCTGCTTACAGACATGTATTGTGTAGGCTGTAAAGCATGTGCCTTCGGTTAGGTCATAACGTATCTGAGTTATAGGCAGTGTGTAAATGTATCATGTTTCGTTGAGGAGAGGGAAGGGGACTGTGCACTAACAAGATAATGGAGACAGCACTAAAAATGAGTCATGTTAAGAGTGTCAGTGTTTGGAAGAAGGTGCCTGTGTTGTGCTGGGCTTGGTGCTGTGGTTGGAATTACTGATACTCTTCAGAGAGTTTCTACAGGAAAGGGGTTCATTTCTTTTTGGTAAGAACTCCATGCTGTCTTTTAAAAGGCCGTTATAGCATTATTTTCTATTAGTGTTCCTTAACATAGGTATCCATTCATTGATATCCTGATACTTCAATATCAACAGTTCAGGAAACTGAGATTTTATAATTATAACTTTTTCCATAAGTAGTATTGATCACTGTTGAATGTTGATCAGCATCAGAATTTGGTTCAAATGTGACTTTATTCCAGTGTATTAAATCCTTATGTTGTTTTGAGCGCTAGATAGTGTCTGTGTGTGTGTACATGTGTGTGCATGTATGTATGTGTTTTTAAAAAAAAATCTTCCCTTTTTCCCCACGGGCTACCATTTCTCTTTAATTTCCCCACAGTTGCCTTCTGGCACTGTACAGATATTTGCAGCTAAGAGAGCAGAACAGTCTGGATCATGAATGTATTCATAACTGCTTTCCATACCATTTTGTGATGAGCTGAAAAAAAATTACTTTCTTGAAGGTTGAGTTATTCTTCCCCTCTCCCTGCCAAAATACAAATTTTTCTGTGGGGTAGTATTCCATCAGCAATCCTAGGTGCGAACTGCCACAATACCCCTGATCAGAGCTGGCCAGGACAAATATTAATTTAAATTTTAGATTCAAACTTTCAATTAAAATTAAAATAGAGTAGTTGAGGAGAAGCGCATAGATGCATTTAAAGGGAAGCTAGATTAACATATGAGGGAGAAAGGAATAGAAGGATATGCCGATAGGGTTAGATGTAGAGGGGGAGCATAAATGTCAGCATAGACCAGTTGGGCCGAGTGGCTGTTTCTGTATTGTAAATTCTATGTAATATGTACCTCATGACTCGAGCTGCAAGACTACTCCCAGAACTATATTAATATTAAAGAAGGATAATCTTGGGGCTGTAATTTCTCCGCTCCCCACCCCTATCCCCGGGAAAATAGCTTTACAACCACTTGCTTTGTCAGAAAGCAGCTTTTTGTTATGGGAACACCAGTGACTGTTTCTATGAAGAGCTTTGTGGTTTAGCATCTGATTGGTGCCCAAACCAAGAGCAGTCGGTGTGACCAATATTAATTGAGAGGCTCCTTGATGTGAGAGAGATCTAAAATGGTTTGAGGGAAAACAAAACTAATTTTTAATGAAAGCCGCGCTCTCTCATTCTCCTTCACCTTTCCAATGCACAATTAGAATTTTGTGTGTGGAGGAGGCTTATTACAGTTTTAAAAAAAAACAGACCTTATTTTAAAGTGAATTTTCTTTCCCTTTCCAGCCCGCTAACAGAACCACCAGTGCTCCTTTGAAATTTCTCTGCTTCTGTTTCCAGCTTCACCATTGCAAGCATCTACAACATTTTTTAAACATCTTGCCCATTTCTGCTTTTGTAGGCAATAAATTTAACGTTCATCTGTGTGTTAATATTTGCAGGGGCTTCCCCACACAGAAAAGTTTGAAAACCACTGCCGTGATCACGTCATTCCCCATTGGAAAGGTGGGTGTGGAGACCTGCAGCTCAGGCCTTTATAAATGAGTGGTCTTGGAGTGACTAACTTCATTCCCTCCCCCCTTAAAGCTCACTATAACCTATATGTGGTGCATAATATTCGTGGAGCTAAAAATGTTCTGTGGTCCCCAAACTAGTAAATATTTATCCTCTATTCCACTGCATATCTATGCCTTGTGCAGTTGGGATGAAATTGTGATTTAATATACTTAACAGCTGTTTTTTTGGTCATATCCAGAGAGGGAACAATAATTGCTTTCTGTAAATTTGCATTGATTTTATAATTTCTGTTTAATTTCCAGTTAAGCTTATCATTTCCTGGGATGAAATATCAAAACTTGAGAAGACTACAAGTGTCATCCTCTCAGAGAGTATACACATTTGCAGCCATGGAGAAGACCATTATTTTTCAATGTTCATGCATTTAAATGAAACCTTTCAGTTGATGGAGCAGCTTGCTGAATATGCAGTGAAGAGATTATTTGACAAGGAGACATTTGAGACTGACTTATCACTCAGTGACCCTTTACAAATAACAAAAAGGTAATGAACAAATGTTGCTTTATGCTGTGATATAAGTAAGAGAAATGTTTGGCTCCAGATCACTATTTGCCTTGAAGTGTGACATTCTTAATATTACAAGGTTTTTCTTTATCAATTGCAGACTATAAAATGCTTGCATCTCTTTGCCATCTGTATATGCCTTACTTGCAAATGAGATTAAGAGTTATGTGATTTTTCCTCTGTGTGAATGGCCTTGACATTCACTTACTGGCAACCCAAGTAAGGCAGCTGAGAACGGGCGCTCAGTAAAAGGGGGTATTAAGCCTTTATCCCATCTCTTAGTACTCTTACAAATGCTGCATTGAAAACTGTAAATGAATGCAATAGTGTTCTGGAAGAGATAATCTTGCATTGCTTCTACCTTTTGTGCCTTGCTTTTCATTCTGCTTTTTGGAGTGTTTCTCTGAGGCATTCTGTTTCCCAGCTGAGTGTTCCCTGGATTGGCTCGTAGCCCATTTTGGGCCTCTGTCAATGCCATTGCCTGCTAGGAGACACACGACTGGCCTCAAAACACACATTTATATCTTCTCTTCACCTTAATAAATGAGCCTCCTGGTTCCCATTGGTGAATCATAAGTATAAACCCCTAAATAATACTCTTGACACAAAGCATTAAACAAATGTTTTTGATGGTCTTGTGATCAATGCTGTTGAGTTCTAAAAACCACAAATATTTGTTACTTATGATGACCTTAATTTGGTGTAAAAGGTTTTTTCCTTCACTTTATCTTCTTAATTCTTTTTCCAAGGCAAGTTATCCGGGTTCTTTTAATCCTTGTGACCTCCCCCACCATAATTCTGATGTTTCATTGCTGGCCTAGGCGAACCTGGTTCTTGGACCTTCTGATCCTGAGCATTGGGAAGCCAAATACCACTCCATTTGGCAATATGTCCTGACCCAAACGAGAAGGCAGATATAGCATGCCAATCACTTTCACTTGACTGGCTCCTCCGAGGATTTGTCCAGAGCATTTGGATTAGGGGTCAATAGTGACTTCCAGGAAAATGTCAAAATTGAACTTATAGACTGCTAAGTGGAAACTTTTCTTGCACAGGTGTTAGAATACTGTTTTAACCCTTTTAATGTGTTCTGCAGTCCTCGCATATCTTTGGATGCTATTAGATAAGGGTTTTACCCTAGGTTCCTGTTAATGCTGACTCTGCCTCCCACCTTTTCTGTGTGCGTAGGGAGCTACCTGCTTTAGGAAAGGATACTGGAAGGTGTTGCCTCTTGCTCATTAGGTTGTACCAGCAAGGAAGTTGAATCTGGTTCTGAGTAAGATGCTGTTTAAGCCTTATCCCTTTGAAATTATGAGTGCATGAGACTTCAAATTCCTCTCATTTAAAATTGCCACTTCACTGGTGCTCATCTTGGCACAGTGTGAATGATCTTCATGCATTGGTGGTGGATCCACTGTTTAGCTTGGCATATGAATGTGGTGGCATTAATGCCCAAAGTAGTGGACTAAACCTCTGCACCAAAATTAAATTGGAATGTTTTGCTGCTCTTGTTCATCTTAAGGGTTCCTATCTGGTGATTCAACAGACAACGACATCCGAATGTATTCAGAATGTGAGTTGTAAGAATTTCAAAAAAAAAAATCAGCTGACATAAATTTGAAAATTTAACAGACAGACCCATGAAAATGATTCCCTTGTCCTACCCACCACCCTGGGATGGATTGAATTCCTATTTGTAAATAAGCAAAATAGTTTAGATTACTCAATATGGTTAATGTCTTCCTTATTTTATTTTACAAAGCCCAACTTCCATGTATGTACTCTAATAGAAAATATTGTGTGATGAATTACGCTATTTTATATATAAAATATTTCATACAGTGCACTGAAGGTGCTGTCCAGTGCTGATTTGGTAAATTGGGATAGTTCTGAATACAAGTTGTGCTTGTCTATCAAAGGCAGATTGTGTTGTGGGACGTACAATGTAAATTCTTTCTAATTAATCAAAAGGTCAGTTGGTTTTCAGTGTTGCATTGATTGCATTCCTTTTGTTTTTCTTTAGAGGTTTGGAGAATCGAGCGAGGAAAGACTATTTCACAGCACTCTTTAGGCTGCCCAGGGAAGAAAGTCTGGATGACATACTTGACTGTTTCCTTTGGATCCCTTTTTGCCATGCCCACGCATTTGGGAAAATGTTCATTGCAGATAATTACATCTGCTTTAGTAGCCAGGATGGGAGTCATTGCAAAGTAATCATTCCATTGCGGGAGGTAATGTTTAATAAACAAAAGTATTTAACATCAAAAGTATTGAGGGGGGAAAAAAGCCTTCCCAAATTTTTCTTAGAAATTTGGTAAAAGTTGTTAAGGCTAAAGCCTTGTTAGAAATCCAGCTTGAGAGTGCTTCTTCTGGGTACTACAGTGAAAAGATGAGACATGCTATAGCCCTATTTATACTACATTTACATCAAGGAAGCTTATTTTTACTAACCCACATTATAGGTTCAGGTAGGAAAACTTTTTAGCTGTTATCTTCACAGGGAGGTACCAGGGAGCCGAGCACTTCCTTAGAGGAAAAGGAGAAGAATTCAGAGGGTGAACACACTGTCATTCTCACTGCTCGCTTTTTTGGAGAGAGAGGGTTAATGGCTGGGGTGTGTGGGGGGCTTGGGGGGGAGGAGTTGTGAATTAGAAAAATGAACAGGTTCTCTGTTCCTAGTTTTACACTGCCTAAATATTTATTCCAGAGAGAGGCTGTTCTAAAACCCACTGACATGGGAATGAGATTTTTTAGTATTCCAATTTATACCAGTATTGCTCTACTGACAGAGTTTACATTGTCAGTTTTAGGCTCAAGGGGCCTTTGCTTTCACTTAGCTCTAGATTTAGTGTAAATAGGGCTATAAATTCTTGCATAAGAATGGTTTCCTGTTTTCACAAAAACACTGCTGCAATAATGTTAGCTAATTGGAATTAATGTTTTGGTTATTGCAAAGTATCAAATAGTAGCTTTATAGTACTGCACTGAGGTTTAAGAATGCATTATAGCCCTGCTCACATTTATGTATAAGTGCTGTAAAACAGTTTGCTGCATGCTGTAATTATGAATCTTCATAGCCTATCTCTGATACAATTAAACTATTTTTAATGTGTTGTCACCCACCCATCTGGAATGCAAATATCAAATTGATGTGAGTTCTCTGACAGGTCATAAGTATGGACAAGCCTGACGGCTCAGGCAAAAGCATCTCCTTCAGTACCAGATGTAAAATAACTTTCCGCTTCACTGAAATTAAGGACAGCGATGGGCTTGTGAAGAAACTGGAAGGGAAACTGAACTGTAGCACAGGTGCATGTGCACAACACACTTTGGGAAATGGAGAGGTAAAAATCTTTGAGCGATTGTAATGTGTACAATTTACAAAAAGTAGCCCTGAAATTTGGTGGTGCAGGTTGTTTGAGTTCCAGAACACCTGCCGTGAAATTACGGGACTGCAATTTGTTCCTCCCCATCATCTACAGCAAGCTTCTGACCTCATTGTTGTCAGTGAGAAAGAATACGTTATTCCTGGGATTCTTTTATGGGCCTCCAAGCGTTTGTCTTCAGATTGACTGAAGCCTGTGAGCAGGTTACCCATCTTGTTGGCTAGGGATGGAATGCTGCATTGGAGTCCCAAAAAAGGGCAAGGAGCAAAATACCTTTTAAGTCTTTCTTTCAAAACGGGTAATATCCTGGAACAGAGATCAAAAGAAACAGCTCCATGGTAATATTGCTGCACAATACTCCCCTGACTACAGAAAGTAAACACAGGAAAGGAGAAAACTTGCATTTATGTAGCACCTTTTACAACCTCAGGACGTCCCAAAGCACTTTACAGCCGATGAAGAACATATGAAAGATTAAGTACTTTTTGAAGTGCTGTCACTGTTCTAATGGTGGGAAACGAGGCAACCAAATTGTGTACAGCAAGGTCCCACAAACAGAAATGAGATAAATGACCAAATAATATACTTTAGTGATGTTGGTTGAGGGATAAATATTGGCCGGGACACCGAGAACTCCTCTGCCTTTCTTCGAATAGTGCCATGGAATCTTTTACGTCCACCTGTGAGGGCAGGCAGGGACTTGGCTTAACGTCTCATCATGTTTTGAAAGACACTACCTCCGACAGTGCAGCACTCCCTCAGCACTGCATTGAAGTGCCAGCCTGCATTATGTGCTCAAGTCTCTGGAGTAGGTCTTGAACCCACGACCTTCGACTTAAAGGCAAGAGTGCTACTACCACTAAGCCACGACTAACACCCAAACATTCTCTGTTCTTAGTTTACATTGGGTTAAAACCAGGGAGTTGAATCGAATTCTACATTTAGTGTGTGGTAAAACCTCATTATACAGTGCTACTGTGCCTCTTCAGTGTCGTAACTCCATTTTAAGAAAAAATGGGAGAAGTGGCAACTGGCTTATAAATAATGGAGTTGTGAATCGGTACTTAAAGCTGCTTGCATTAAGAGTACATCTTGTAACATTTCTGTTAACCGTAAACATGCTTTACATGTAACTTTAGAGTCCATGCAGCTTTCACAGTTCCAACTATAAAGAGGGTGTTCGTTGTCTCTCTCTCAAAAATTCTGTTGTGCAGCACAGCTGCTGGTAATACTGTGCTACTGATTGTTTACATGTATAGCTGGGGAATCAGGAAAAAGTACTTGGGTAATTTATTGGGTGCCACTAAATGACTTGAAACAGCAGGACACTTATGCAAGACAAAGACCCCATCATTTTTATTTGTCAAATAAAAACAACAGTTCCTTTTGACTACACCAACAACTTGCATTTCTAATAGCATCTTTAACATAGTAAAACATCCCAAGGCGCTTCACAGGAGCGTTATCAATCAAAATTTGACACCAAGCTAGAAGAGGTGATATTAGGACATGTGACCAAAAACTTGGTCAAAGAGGTAGGTTTTAAGGAGCGTCTTAAAGGAGGAAAGAGAAGTCGAGAAACAGAGGGGTTCAGGGAGGGAATTCCAGAGCTTAGGGCCTAGGCAGCTGAAGGCATGGCCGCCAATGGTGGAGCGAATAAAATCGGGGATGCGCAAGAGGCCTAGCGCAGACTACTAGGGGTAGTATTGGCTAGAATAGGACAGCTAAATCCCTATTATCTGTAATTTTGTGTCACCCTTGTAGAGCATGGGATGTAATTAAATGGGCAATGATTTTGAACAGAAAGCATAGATGACAAGAGCCTAGCTTGCCTATCAAACATGTACAGGCTGCTCTCATGGACAACCCAACCAATGGTGCATCTTCATCTTATTTCTTGGCAGGAATCATGTCCAAAGAGTTCTCAGGAAAACAGCACTTTCTTTGGGCGCGATGATCCTTCGCTTTCATTTACTGGTGATCAACATAGTGCTTTGCTTAAAGAAAGCAGTAAAACAGTTAATACTGAAGCATTGATGAGAGTCTTTCACCCACAAGATGCAGAAAATCTGGATTCAAAAATGGTAAATAACTCAATTCCCTAATGCACTAAAATTTGCTATACATTTTACGGATGTTTTGTTCTAGCATTTCTACGTTGGCCTTTGGTGAAATAGGTAAATGTCCAGGTTAATTGTAGTTTCTTGACTTGGAGGTTTAACTTGTTAGGATGTTATATAGTATACTCAATGATATATTGCTGCAATACTTGAATGCTCTGAAATCCTGTACTGACATGTCACTATACCCAGTTAGGCTTAAAAAAAACCTCTAGGTTACTCCTATTTTTCTGTGGTGTTGACAATTTTATTTAAAAAAACATTGCAAAATGAGTAACAGGTAGCACTGTGGATTAGCATACTGCCGTATCAGCTTTTGGATCCTGGTTTGAATCCAGAACAGATTGAAGTGTCCCCTCGCTGCTACCTGTACAGGTAATATATAAAATCAGTTGGTTAAGTCTTAACTGAACTCCCAATGGGTGTGAGCCAAGTGCATAAAGCTGCCTATAATGTTGTACAAATTGTCACGTGGGAGCACATCGGGATGGTAGGCATGCAAAATGGAAAAATTCACACGTGCCATAGACGGTACATTTCTGAGGTTGAGGTTAGGGCACATTGTTCAAGCAGAATAAAAATCCCTCTGTGCTCCTGATAATAAGTTTTTAGCACTTAAAAAAAAAAGAATCGTCCAAAAATTTGAATTAAATAACATATATAAAAGTGGAAATTTATTCATCAAAATACCCAGTTACCAAATAATTTGAATTAATTGACTGTGAATTAAGAGGAGTAGACTCTCAAATGAGGATGCATGTGTTAGGTTGGGTCTGAATAGAATATGCTAAGTTTAAAATCTTCTAATGGTTTCCTGTCAGTCAGTTAAATGTCATCACCACAGAATAGGTGTGAGCACACTGAATATCTGTCCATTCAGTTTCAAGTTAAATCTAGAACTTTTGTAGCTTATACAACTCAAATTCATGCTACATATTTCTAATACCAAATTTCAAAAAATAATTGTGGTCCAGTGGCTGAATATGTTGGGTGTTAGAATTGCCTACCATGGAGAAGTAAGTATTGTGTTTGTGTCTGTTGTTCTCACATAATGAATTCCTATTCTCAGCTAGGTAATTTGGGAAGTGGAGGCCATACACGACCCTTCTACCCCCTCCCAACTCGCACAGCAAAAGAAAATAAGTGCCTCTGGGCTGATAATGGTACTTATTGCTCCATTGTATGATTTTAGATGTATTTGAATCTCTAGGCATTAATATTTAACATGCTATGTTTTCCTTTGTGCAAATTCTGCAATGAGGGATTTTTAAAAATAATTGATAATTTCCCTTTTGTGGCTGTTGATGCCACTGGATTTGTATTGTAAACTGATCTGATGATGCCACACAAGAATAAATAATTTAAGCGACAATTAAGTAAATTCTAGCTCGCTTACCTGTATAATACGTGGATGTCATCTTAGCGGTGCAAAAAAAAAACTCCAGTTAAAAACATACTAACAGGAGTAGCCCATTCAGCTCCTCGAGCCTGTTCTGCCATTCAATTAGATCATGGCTGATTTGTACCCTAACTCCATTTATGTGCCTTGACTTCATATCCCTTAATACCCTTGGCTAGCAAAAATCTATGGATCTCAGACTTAAAATTATTAATTGAGCTAGCAGCTACTGCTTTTTGTGGGAGAGAGTTCCACACTTCTACCACCCCTTGCGTGAAGAAGTGTTTCCTAACTTCTCTCCTGAATGACCTGGCTCTGATTTTAAGGTAATGCCCCCTTGTCCTAGACTCCCCTACCAGCAGGAAAGGTTTTTCTCTATCTACCCTATCAAAATCCTAAAAACGCCAATCAAATCACCCCATAAACTTCCATATTCCTGGGAGTACAAGGCTAGTTTATGTAAACTCTCCTCATAATTTAACCCTTGGAGCCCTGGTAACTTTCTGGTGAATCTGCACTGCACTCCTTCCAATGCCAATATATACTTCCTAAGGTGCAGTGCCCAGTACTGTATACAGTACTCCAGATGTGGTCTAACCAGGGCTTTTGTATAGCTATAGCAAAACTTACCTTTATATTCTAGCCCTCTAAATATAAAGGCTAACATTTCATTAGCCTTTTTGATTATATTTTGTATCTCACCACTACATTTTAGTGATCTGTGTACACCTCTTTGGACCTCCACTGTTCCTAGCTTTTCACCATTTAAAAAAAATACTCGATCAATCCTTTTTTGGTCCAAAATGGATGACCTCACACTTGGCTGCTTTGAAATCCATCTGCCACGGTTTTGCCCACTCACTTAATCTATCAATGTCTCTTTGTAATTTTATGCTCCCGTCTACATTACTTACTATGCCATCAATCTTTGTCATTGGCAAACTTGGATATATGGCTCTCTATTGTGTTATCTAAGTCATTAATAAATATAGTGAATAGTTGAGGCCCCAGCACACCTTGTGGGACACCACTAGTCACTTACTTCCAATTACTTACATACCCATTATCCTTATTCTGTCTTCTACCGCCTAACCAATCTCCTAACCACATCAATAATTTGCCTTCAATTCCACGAGCTTTAATTTTAGCTAACAGTCTCTTATGTGGAACTTTAGCAGATGCCTCCTGGAAGCCCATATAAACTACATCCATAGACAGTCCCTTGTCTACTACTTTAGTTACTTCCTCAAAATATTCAATTAGGTTCATTAGACATGACCTACCCTTTACAAATCCACATTGGCCCTCTCTAATCAGCTCACATTTCTCTTAAATGCTCAGTCACTTTGTCCTTAATTATAGATTCCAATAACTTCCCCACAACAGATGTTAGACCAACAGATCTATCATTTCCTGGTTTTTCTCTCTCTCATCTTACATTGGAGTTACATTTGCAATTTTCCAATCTAAAGGGACAATTCCTGAATTGAGAGAGCTTTGGAAGATTATGACTAAAGCATCTGCAATTTCCTCACCGACATACTTTAATACCCTGGGGTGGGAACCATCAGGTCCCGGGGATTTGTCAGTCTTTAGTGCCATTATTTGTTCTAATACTGTTTTCTTGTTTATGTTAACTTTAGTGAGTTTGAGTCCTTGATTCATTATTAGTTTCCCTGGAATGTCAGGTATATTATCCTCTTCCTCTACTGTGAAGACTGACATAAGTAATTATTCAACAAGTCTGCCATTTCCTTATTTTCATTTGCAATATTACCTGCTTCTGTTTATAAAGGGCCCACATTACCCTTGACTACCCTTTTTCTTCTAATATAATTGTAAAAACTTCTTATGTTAATCAAAATCAAAATCAAATTGGCATCTCATAACTGACATTTGGGTAAAGTGCTTCATTGGGATGCAGTATTTGATTTTTTAGTGGGATCAGCAATTGAGGGTTGCACCTGGGCTGAGAGGTGCTGCTGAACAGACGAGCACATCACTGGAAGAGAAAGTAAATCTGAGAGCTTGTCAAACCCAGATAATTTCATGCACCTCTAAACTGCTGGTTGAGTAGCAGAATTTGTAGATATGGGAATGAGTTGCCTGTCTGTCCCTTTTTGAAGGATTGTGAAAGGAGGTGGGAACAAAATGTTACTGTGCAGAGTGGTTGTGTACTTTTTTTTGTTGTGACTGTCACAAATTTCAGAATTACTGACCTTTGTTGAATACTGATATTGTGGCCATCCCTTCATACTGTTTGATTTGGGCCAAGAGCCTATAATATGTGATACACAAATTCTTACTGTTCTGGCGGGGGGTGGGTGGGTGAGGGTGAGAAACAGAAGGGTAATGAACATATTTGCAAGAGGCAACTCTAGCATTTGCAATAATACAAATTGAACAATGTTGTGTGAAAGATCGAGACTTGAAGTTGGACCAAATCATCTGACAACATGTCTGCTTGATTGAGTTCTTGTGTCAATTCTGCACTGGTTAAATGTAGAATCTTGCTGGTTTAAACATAGCCCTTTGATGTTTTGGATTATTGATCTCAATCGCAGGATGGTGGGTCCTAAGCAATTTATTTTGTGTTGTGTTTTCATTGTCATTTTTGTATAAAAATGATCTTGACACAAATCCGGTAATAGGTTAATTTAATAAGTTCAAATAGCCAATAAATTGACATGGCAGATTGACCATGTGTAAATAGTGATTTTACTATGACAACCTTACTATATAAATGTGATGCAGATCTTGTGTGGATTACTTGGCACTGTCATACAGTATGTATTTGGCATTAGGTGCTGCCTACAGTCGGGGACTTGGTGTTGCGTTTTGGAGTGCATTGAACCAGACTCGGTGCCAGTATAAACTGGTCTGACAGATTTCACTTTGCTTTTGATGACTTGATTCTGACACAAAAGCATATAGAGTTTGACAAATCTATTAGTTTTTTGAGGATGCAACTAGCAGGGTAGATAAAGGGGAACCAGTGGATGTAGTATATTTGGATTTTCAAAAGGCATTCGATAAGGTGCCACATAAAAGGTGTTACACATGGTAAGGGCTCATGGGGTTGGGTGTAGTATAGTAGCATGGTTAGAGGATTGGTTAAAGGACAGAAAACAGAGTAGAGATAAATGGGTCATTCTCAGGTTGTAACTAGTGGAGCACCACAAGGATCGGTGCTTGGGCCTCAACTGTTTACAATCTATATTAATGACTTAGATGAAGGGATCGAATGTAGTGTATCCAAGTTTGCTGACGATACAAAGCTAGTTGGGAAAGTAAGCTGTGAGGAGGACATTAGTCTGCAAAGGGATATAGACAGATTAAGTGAGTGGGAAAGAAGGTAGCAGATGGAGTATAATTTGGGGAAATATGAGGTTATTCACTTTGGTAAGAAGAATAGAAAAATGGAATATTTTTTAAATGGTGAGAAACTACTAAATGTTGGTGTTCAGAGAGACTTTGGTGTCCTTGTACAAGAGACACAAAATGTTAGAATGCAGGTGCAGCAAGCAATTAGGAATGCAAATAGCATGTTGGCCTTTATTGCAAGGGGGTTGGAGTACAAGACTAGGGAAGTCGTTGTACAGGGCTTTAGTGAGACCTCACCTGGAGTATTGCTTACAGTTTTGGTCTCCTTATCTAAGGAAGGATATACTTGCCTTAGAGACAGTGCAACAAAGGTTCACTGGATTAATTCCTGGGATGAGAGGTTGTCTTATAAAGAGAGGTAGAGTGGAATGGACCTATACTGTCTGGAGTTTAGAAGAATGAGAGGTGGTCTCATTGAAACATATAAGATTCTGAGGGGGCTTGACAGGGTAGATTATGAGATTGTTTCTCCTGGCTAGAGATTCTAAAACTAGGGGGCATAGTGGCAGGATAAGGGGTCAGCCATTCAAGACTGACCCCTTACCCCTTATATGAGGAGGAATTTCTTCACGCAGAGGGTTGTGAATCTTTGGAATTCTCTACCTCAGAGGGCTGTGGATGCGGAGTCATTGCATATAGTCAAGGCTGAGATGGATCGATTTTTGGACTCTAGGGGAATCAAGGGATATGGGGATCGGGCGGGAAAGTGGAGTTGAGTTTGAAGATCAGCCATGATCTGATTGAATGGCTGAGCAGGTTCGAGGGGCCGTATGGCCTGCTCCTGCTCCTTATGTTCTTGGTAAACAATTAGACAAAAGGTGCTTTTTATTTCGGCTTATTAGTAATGTAACTTTGTCAAATTGGCTCACTTTGTCTGCTTGCTATGCTGAATTCCATCTCTGCAACCTTAAGACCTTCCAGTTTAGTGGTGTAAAGGCTGCATTGATTACAGGATTGCAGATAAGTCCACAAGAACACTGACTAATTATAGCTTGCTCAGATTTCCGCTGTATGACATTTGAATAGTAAATTAACTTAATCCTCTGATACAGATTTCAGTTGCAGTTTTTTCAAAATATACAATAGAAAAGAATGCAATTTTTTTTAATATTGTAGAACACTACTTAGCAACATTAGTTAATAAATGATTAATATTTGAAGTAGGATGAAACATGTAGAATTTTAATAAACTGTATGTTGAAAAATATTTGGGTATGGTTAGCATCCTTTCACCACAGGCTGAACGTGCTTAGAGAACCATTCCATACACTGTACTTGTGTCCAGGAAAAATAAATGTTTCACGGATGGATAACATCTAGGCTGAAGTATAATTAGACACTTAGTGTATCGTGTACCATGCCACTGCACGCTAGTTGTCTGCAGAAAAATACTTTCAGTTCCATTACCAATATAAAATGTATTGAGTCTTAATTGAGAATGAGCTTATTCTAAACTGCTGCTTTCTTTGTTGCTTGTAGTTGAAAGAAAAAATGAAGGTGCAATCATGGAACATTCATTTTGTAGAATATGGTCATGGAGTTTGTATGTTTCGCACTAAAAAGACGCGAGATCTGGTAATGAGAGGAATTCCAGAAGCCTTAAGAGGAGAACTTTGGCTACTGTTCTCAGGTGTGTATTGTTAAGTGTGATTATGAAAAAAGTATTTTGAAATGTTTAAACTTTCAGGAATGAAGTGGAAGTGTGCCCCTATTTATATTATAAGAAAGGTGCAGTGAATGTTTTCACAAGTGTTCCCAATCATATGTGTAGAGAAATCTAGTTTGCAGAATTGTATTCTTTTCATTAGTGTAGGCCATTCCATCTCCTTTATAACTCCTTTTAGGGAGACATTTCTCAAATTTTGCATTGATTGAGCACAGGCTGCCTCTGGTGGTGTTCTCCCTCCTGGAATGCAATGCATTTAGAACAGTTGGCAGAGGATTTTGTTCATGACCAAATTATGGAAATCAAGTAGACAAGAGTTTTTAGGTGGAGATGGTGTTTTACTTGAATATTATAACCATAAATTCCAATATGTGTGGTTTGTTGAGAACACAGTGACTTTTGGATAAATCCTTTTATGGTTTTACAGGAAACTGTTTGAACTGACACGATTTTCTATTTTTAAAAAAAAATACAAAGCAATCCTTTTCAAATCAACAAAATGAAGTGAATGTGAGTGTTAGAAAAATGTAATATCTCATTTTAGATTAATTGCTTGTGTTATGAATATATATCTAAGTAATGCTACCTTACTCATCATGGTCCACGGCAGCATAACAGCATAAGGTTTGTGTGCCTGTCAACCCATAGGTGCAAATAATGACATGGCTGCTCATCCTGGTTATTATACCGAGTTGGTGGAAAGGTCTATGGGTACTTGTTCTTTGGCCACTGATGAGATAGAACGTGACCTGCATCGCTCACTGCCTGAACACCCAGCATTCCAAAGTGATACAGGCATCTCTGCGCTGAGGAGAGTTCTCACAGCCTATGCTTCCAGGAACCCTAAAATAGGCTACTGTCAGGTTGGAGCTGCCACCTTATTGCCAAGTAGTTTAGTAATGCTTTAACATTTTGAATTCTAATCTTTTCAGTCAAGTGTTCTTTTGTAGTATCACGGCAATCGTGTACAAAGAAAGCTTTGAACTTCATTTTGCAAAAAGCTTAGATTGTGCCTGGAATAAAATTCTGTTAGGTAGAAATCTCAAAGGAGTGGCTGACAATCAGTCAGGGGCAGAAAATTCACGGTCTTAGTTAAATTTTTTTAATCTTCAAGATTCTTTTTCTGGCTAAGGCATCACTTTCTGAGATAGATTGAGAAATAAATTTATTTGAACTGAGTGGTTATCCCAACTGGTTGAAACTCCCACTTTGTGTATATTTGTCATTTATTTTAGGTAAGCAGGGTCCCTTAGGGGGGGGGTAGGTGCCTTCAAGATGACAATGGAAGTTCAGAACCAAGTCAACACTCTGTGGCAGACTCATTAATCTGATACCTGAACCAGACAGGTCCACAGTACTCTAGGACACTGTTGATGATTGATCAGCCAGCCTGGCTCACTAATGGAACTTTGAGGGGTAATTAGACCTGGCTGAGATTCTTCCCACTCAACTGTAGCTAACTCTGCAAGCCAGTGAGTGTACAATTGGGTAGGATGTCCCTACCTGGACAAGCAGCAGGAAGTTTACCAGTGCTCTTTATTAGTAAGTTGCATGTAGTTTCAACTGTGCACACTTGTGGGATCCTAAGCCTTGGCTCTGTGCCTAAGCTGTCTTCACTTGAGTAAATGGGGTGGGTCCTTGTACACTCCACATCAAGCAAACAGAAACTATGTAAACGTCTCAGTAGCTTTGTTTGGAGACTCTTAAATATGGTGATAGGTTTCCATGCATCTGATAATGCTTAACAATTTTTTTATCACACTTACATCTGATTCTGTGCCAAATTGATGTTTTAATATAGTGCAACACTGGAAGTAATACATTATTAGTTATACTAATTCACAAACAGGTAAGGTAATGTAGTGGTTATGCTACTGGAATAGCAACCCAGTGGTTGTGAGTTAACTCCCACCATGGCAAGGTGTGAAATTGAATTTGACAAACGTAATTTGTGGGCTAATTTTTTTTTAAAAAAAAACTATTCACTAATCCCTTCAGTAGGGCAGCCTTCACATGACTCCAGTCCCACATAAAGTGGTGAACTCTTAATGCCCTTTGAAGTGGCCTAGAAGTGTCTGAAATGACACTTTTTCCCCTTTATTACTGAACTTTGTAGCAATTATTTCCAACCAAGTGGCCTAGAAGGCCACTTGGTTGGAAATAATTGCTACAAAGTTCAGTAATAAAGGGGAAAAAGTGTCATTTCAGAAGAGACTTGGACAATCTCAGCCCAGTTGACCCTGCAAAAGTCATCCTCATTAACATCTGGTGTTGCACAGTCTAGTCAAGTAACAATTGGATAAGTATGTGAAGTGGAAAAAATTTGTAAGGCTACGGGAATAGGGCGGGGGAGTGCGAATAGCTCGATTGCTCTTAGAGAGCTGGCACGGACTCGATGGGCCGAATGGCCTCCTTCCGTGCTGTAACCATTCTATGATTCTAACACTTTGACATGGTCATATTTGTAGAATCATATCCACCAGCCAACTTCCCAGACTCTTCTCTCCCCCAGCCACCCCCCTTCGCCAACCCTGACTATGCTCTGTTCCTTATCCATTCATTTTAGTAGTTTTGTTAATATTTTGAAAACCTGATCATGTCCCCTATCTAACACAGCATCTGTGGAGAGAACTGACAAGTTATAATGGCTTCATGCTCCTCCTTTCCATCTTAACTAACCTGCTTTAAATATTCATGCATTCTTTGGGTCTGATATGTCTTTTATTTCTCTTATTTCTTTCCTCATGCCTCCTTTTGTCTCGTGCTATTATCCCTTCCGTCAGTTAAACATCTCCTGTTCTCCACCTAATCACTTCACAGCTGATATGTTGTTTTCTTGTGCATATGTTTTTCCCCCTCCCCTTTCCCTCACTCTTTTCCTTGTTATAAGCTGTCCATCTGTAATATTGTCTAGTCCTGATGAAGGACAACGTCTGAAACATTAACTTGTCATTTCTTTCTCTACAGATGCTGTGCCTGACTTGCTGAGCGTTTCCTGCATTTTCTGTTTCAAATTTCCAGCATCTGCACTATTTTGTTTCTTGTTTTCATGTCCCTTATCTGACTTTGTTTCTCAAATGAAAACTGATTCAGTTCTGAACTTTTAAGTGTCCTGAGCCTGACACCCTCTCCAGTGCTTTTTGAAGGGGAGCCCAGAATTACACACAGTATTGTAAATGTGGTCAAACCAGTTACCTATTGATGCTTAAAATAATTTGTTTTCATTTGTTAACCAAATGGCCCTAAGATAATTCTTAGACTTTCATTAACCTCACTGGATATTCTCACTGAACTAGTTGATCGCGTGTAATAGTTTTTTTTAAAAATGCTTGTTTTTAAAAAAAATTTTCATTTTTTTACTTTTTTCTTTCCCTCTGTGTGATTCTTTCACACTATCTCTCATCTTTATAATTCTCCAGCTCACGCTCTCCTTTTATATAAGAAAAATAGGCAGACGTGACCTTTGGAATGTACCAGTATGAAGCTCCTCCTGATAGTTAAGAATTACTATGACAATAGTTGTCTTCCTGTGCAAGTTTTTTTTTTCAGCATATATGCACAAACAGCACTTTATTTTATCTCCGTCCTGGATATTTTCCTACTCATGCTGAGAAATTTATTTTACAATCTCGCTAAGTAATGGTTGTTTCCTGTCGCTAAGTGTAGGAGAGAACAGGGAAGCTGGGGCCAGGTTGGGGGCATTTTGAGCAGGCAGGAAGAGTCTGGTTAGAATGAGCTCCATTGCCTGGGAGTGGGAAGGTACATCCAGATCAGTCCAGGAGTAGGTGCAAACATAGCCACTTTATTTGCTTCCTTTGTGTGTCTCTTTCATCTGATTGGTGTGTGTTAGCCATGTGACCAATAATACTACCTCAAATTTGGAGATTGGACACTTTTTTTAATGGAATGGACATTTTTTTTAATGGATAATCTATACCAACCAAATTATTTTATTTTTCTGCCTTTGTAAATATATATACCCCTTATATTTTCTAGTTCATGTTCTCATTGTTAGAATCATGTTGTTTATAATATGATCAGAAGATAAATTTTTATTTGAAAGAAACCTGTTTCATTTAATGCTTGAAAAGCCTATGTAAAATGCATTTTAGTTTTTGTAGATGAACTGGTTACGTTGATTGCAATTTATTTATTGTAGTGTGTGATGGAATATTAGTTTGAGCATTTTTTTCTTTCATCCACTTTACCTGCTTAGGCAATGAATATTTTGACGTCTGTTTTACTGCTTTATGCTAAAGAAGAAGAAGCTTTCTGGTTACTGGTCGCTGTGTGTGAAAGGATGCTGCCAGATTATTTCAATCGTCGAATAATTGGTAAGACTTTTAAGAATGAATGCGTGTACAAGGTTTTATTCAGGGATTGTGTGCTCCCAAATGGGAGTGCACGACAGGGAATCAGCACTGCAGTGCTGAAGCCCTATTTCCAAACTGCAGTCTCGACCAATGAGGCTCTGTGGTGGGAACACAGGATTGTTGATCATATAACCTAACTGAGCATTTACTATTTTAAAATTTACTGCACAGTGTGAGGAGCCTGCTGTTTTTGGTCAGTACAACTGAGACTCTCAGATTTATTTGTACGGTCCATTACTAGTTGTGGTGGAGCATCCTTGAGATAAATTTATGTTAGCAGTTGTCACTTGTTCAATGCTAAATTTTGAACTGTAGAGCATTTTCAAAGTTTGCTGGACACCTAGTGGTGTCACCTAGTGGTGTCATTATAAATATATTGCTGAATAATGAAGGAGCCAGTTTTTCCAAGTGTTTTACATCAGCCCAATTTATGGTTGGCACCACTGAATGGAAGGTGGTGGTGGTGGTGGAAGCGACCTCTAACTTATTCAGCAAACTCTTCCTCTGTAATTTTCCAAGTTAAGCTAATTTATGTACCTGGGTTCAGCAGCTGAGAGCACGTTGAACAGCAGGATGATGATGGATATGGGCAAAGTCAAGCCCATATAATTAGTTAAAAAGAGCTGGTGATAAAAGACCATGGAGCTGGATAAGAGACTGCCCGTTCAACATTAGGGACTGAGTTCAGATCGAACACAGACTGATGGGATGAAAACCCCCTCTCTCTGGGAGCTGAGATTCCTGTGCGAAAAATGCTTTGCCAGTTACAAACCCAGTTATAGTGAGTCATAAAATGATGATCTCACTAAGTTAGGCAGTAAGGATTTGCTGGTGTTGGAAGTGCAATAATTGGAGATGCGCCTCCCAGGTTGGAGTTCGTGCATATTGTTGGAGAAATTAAAGGGAGATTTACTCTGCAACTGTGCTGTGTTCTATATGGATACAGTGTGATCCAGGTGGAAAGAGTGATTCATTCCTCTGTACAGACATCCTTTTCCTTGAGCAAAAAACTCACCCTCATCTCCTCAAAAAAAAACTACTGAAGGTTTTTTTTTTAAGTGCTAGAACACAAGTTTGGAAAAAAACCCTGCCAATCATTGACTGTAAAGTAGCTGCAACTGGTTGTGTCACTAACTGCATGGGCTACTTTCCCAGATCAGCAAAATGTAGTTTTTGTATTTGGGCAGGGCAAAATGACAATGCTGCTCTGATAAATGTTAGGGTATAACCAGGGTATCAGACACTGGAAAACCATGTTAAGTCAAATGGCATTTATAGCATTGTCTAGCATCCTTGTGAAGAGTAAGCTAATCGCATGTCCTCTGCTAATGTTGGAGAAGGCTCACTCAGTTTGTCCATAAATTATCAAACTGCATCAATAATACTCATGCTTTTGTGTTCTAGATCACATACATAGATCTAAGATGTAATGAGACAAAAGTAAGCTAGCTGGTGGTATATGTGTTGCTGCTTGATACCACCCAGACAGTGCTTGTGAAAATCTAAATAAAGTACATTGTGGGCTAAATGATTTAAGCAGGGAAAATACCGACAAAACATTGGTATTCACTTTGGCTTTGCTATTAAATATTTTGTTTCACCCACAGATTGCCAGCAGGTCTCCCTGAGTTTGATGGTTTTGCTGTTTTAAAAAAAAAACTAGCCCACCGGTGCTGAAATGAAACCTTATCCTGCGTTAATAAAGCAATTCAAAACAACAAGAGCATTTTTATTCACATAGTTGATCCTTAGCTCGTACTGTTGTCCCCATTCCTTTCTGTTCCATCTTTAATTTTTGGTTAGAAAAACAATAACATTGTTCTATTCCACGTAGCTATTCTGATCTCCTTTGCCATTGTTATTTTTGCCTTCCTGCTTCCACTGTCCATTTTGGATTTTCATTGGCTGTACACCTTTCTTAAAGGCCTGTTTTTTCCTAGCTGATCAGAAGCTCATGTTTCTGCATATCGACATGGTCACATCATAGATGTAGCTGGATCAATCTTTGAAAGACAAATATGTATCCAAAGCCAAAGGGCTTCTGCACACATGAATGTTTGCCTGTAGCCCAACAGAGTACTGGACAAGCGAACTTATCTGTTCGAGGATTCATTGCTGCAACTGCAACAAATGTTTCCATTCTTCTTCATTCTACATCCTCCACGTACTATAGGATTATAGCCCAGGGTGACAGCTTCTGGGGAAACCATGTGTTGAGCACACACATGAGTGTTGTTACCATGTTGCAGATATGCAGTGCAGCACGTGGTGCCTACTTCCACCTCCACAATATAGCCCATCTCCGCCAAGTCCTGTTCAACCATCATCCCTGTGCTCGCTGACCTGCATTGGCTCCAGGTCTGGCAACAACTCGATTTTTAAAATTCTTACCCTTGTTTTCAAATCCCTCCATGCCCTCGCCCCCCTCTATCTCTAACCTCCTCCAGTTCTACAACCTCTGAGATCTCTGCACTCTTCCAATTCTGGCCTCGCACAACCCCGATTTTCATTGCTCCAACATTGGTGGCCATGCCTTCAGCTGCCTAGTCCCTAAGCTCTGGAATTCCCTCCCTAAACCTCTCCGTCTCTCTACTTCAGTGTTCTTTAAGTCGCTCCTTAAAATCTACCTCTGTGACCAAGTTTTTGGTCACCTGTCCTAATATCTGTTTATGTAGCTCAGTGTCGAATTTTGTCTGATAACACTCCTGTGAAGTGCCTTGGGATGCTTTTACTGTAAAGGTGCTATATAAATACAAGTAGTAGTTGTTGTTGTTATGTAGTCTGTGTATAAAGCCCAGAACCTCTTATTATGCTAGTTCTTTCTACTGAGCTAACATTTTTTTTTTGCTCCTCATGTTGGAACGCTCATTGCCAAAGGTTCGGGGTAAGGTTTCCAGCCTCTTCAGGAGTAGGTTAGATTAGATTGTGAGAGTAACTGCTATCCTGTTAATCATTCTGGCCTATTGGGGAATTTTGTATTCATTTCATGCTTTTAACATACTATACCACTGCAAGCATCCTAAATAAAGAATAGCCATGTTTTTTGGGTTGTATGACAACACCAGACACCAATCCTATCCTCCCGAGACAGCCATATGGAGAGCAAATAAAACGGGCACAAATTAGTGAAGAGCGTTAGCATCCCAGGTGTCGGCACAATTTGGAATTTTACATTCAGTACAGACAAGCTGTGTTCTTGTGGTATGTCTTTCATCACTGACTCATGGAATAGATCAATTCGCTTCAAAAACAAGCTTAAGTGCTGTCCTGGTTGGATCAGTATGTTACTATCTGTCAAAGGTTGAGAACTCTTTTGCTGCTTGGTGCTGGGAACTCATTGGCACTGATCAGCAGCGAGATATTTTTATACCTACCTGCATCAAATTCTATCCAGCACAAGGGCAAATTACATCTGAACCCTCCCTGGAGGTAATTACTAATTCCTCCCCAGAGGAACTGTTTGTCTAGTAACCGAGAATGCCCTTCCAGACTTCGATCCCTCACCTCGTAGGTCCTGCTGATGCTCAGGACTACCATTACAAAAACCCAGGCACTGGTGGGCACCAGCTACTCTTTGCACATTCACGGATATAACCGCTGCATCTGGTAACTTGCTGCTGGTTTAAATATGATGTACCTTGGGGTGGATTTTCATAATAGCGCTGATTCAGATGCATACCAGTCAAACTTGACAGTGGGCTTGCAACTTGATTCCTGTTCTGATTGCCAAGTCATGATTATACCACCCCCAAACAATCTGCCCGACATACGTTATGACTACATTTCGAAGTTAAAAAAAATTTCCTCAAGTAAACTGACATCGTGTGTGACGTGCTATGTAAAATGAGCATATGCCAAAAAAAAAGTGGCGGAGAGCCACCACTATAAATGTTGCAGTTCTCCTTTAATTTACTTGTGCATTTGGATAATGAGCCCAGGTTACGATACTGGCTCTCAGTATAACAGTGACAGTCGTGAATGTATATTCCAAGTCCCTTTGTTTTTTTTTATGCAAGTATTGCTCCAGTAAAACGAAAGGGTTACTACCACAAATTCCTCTTTTTGTTTTCAAGACTTCGACCCATTGTTACATTGCCCTTGAGAAATTCTTACCTATAATTAGATCTGCTTGAAATGATGTTTGAACGTAGTCTGAAATTAAATATTCCCTTGACATTTTGTAGAGGACTTTCCTTTCAAGTGAAATTTTACATCTGTTGCTGAGTGCTTTTACAATATTTTTGGTTCTAACAGAATGCATTTCAATGACATGCACAGTAAATGAGTTTCAGTATATTTCAAAAAGTACATGTTTGCAGTTTAATTACATCCAGAATATTATTGACAGCAGCTAATTCAAAACTTGCTAATTTTATAGCTGAAGTTCAGTTTTACAGTTCAGTTATTTTTTACGAATAATTTAATGACTTGAGATGGTTCCAAAGAAACATGAGCTGCTTGCCTAAAACATTCATGAAATGATTTGAGATGATAAAATATTTTTGCTCCTGAAGGTTGGAAATTTCAGTGGTGGGAAATGGAACACGAGCAAACCCTCCTCGGTCAAATACATTATTGGTTAGAGTCAAGGTCCCGGCTCCCTGTACTCTGCCTCATTAGCCCCCAGCTTCACCAGAGTACTACTGACTGCAACTGTGTAGCTATTTCATTCCCTAATCATCCTTGTAGCTCAAAATAAATCTAGCATTGTCATTTTTTTTTGCTGTGGTCCCGTACCTGACTGAGAATTGGGCTGAGACTAAAATTCACTTCTTGGGACTTCCATAGCCAGCAGAGAGATTACTTTTTTTAAACAATGTTGGTTGCATTATTGTAAAAGTCTTGCTTTAAACAGGCGAGGAAAACCTTCCTGAAATGTTATCAAATTACTACATTAAGAATTGAACTTAACCCTCCCTGTTATAAATCCATAACCCGAATGTGCACGTGTTTGTGGTTTAAACCACATTGACACTGATTTCTCAAAAGATGTTCACCCTTGTGTTCTGCCATCAACTTCACTTAGCCAGGGAGACTGCATAAATGTATTGCACTTAATTCCACTCGTGTTTCTAGCCCCTTAGTATTCTTCCACGTAAGATGACTTTCATCTCACCAGTCCGGCTTTAATTCTGACTCAGGTCTGGAAGATAAAAGAGAAGACAGTATTTTAACCCACTATGCTTGGCTCTACCTCTTTCCCCAAAGTGCTTCTTTAATGGATATTGATAAATTTTTCTGTGTGCGTTTTGACTTGTTTAGTAGTGTAGCTGTACTGTAGTCTGCATTGCAAAGATAAAACGTCCCCAGCATTTGCACGAGGCATGTAAATTGGGATGTAATGGTTCTGTGTGCCAAAAACGAATACCAAAGCAGCAACACAGTGTTGCTGGTTAGTTATTTTGATTATAGTTCCCGTCTCATGAAGTGAATAAGCACCTTGTTCAGTCATTGATTCAAACTAATTTACACTTAAGAATCCTTGGATAAATACAGATTTAATTCTGAAAGTATTGCTATATCAATGAAGGGTGCTTAAGGGCAATATGAAGTTTTTTTTTTAAAAAAGGCTTTGAATAATTGGATTATAAGCAATTTTAAAGTAGAACAGTTGCTACCATAGTGGGGGGGTGGGTGTGGTGTGCGACAAATAATTCTGTCTGTGTCCTGGATTATATCTAGTTACCAGTGTGTTCTTATTTTAACAGGTGCGCTGGTGGATCAGGCAGTTTTTGAAGAATTTATTAGAGGTCACCTTCCTCAGTTGACTGACCACATGACCGACATGACTTTTTTTTCATCTGTCTCCTTGTCCTGGTTTCTCACCATCTTTATTTCTGTGTTGCCTATTGAGAGTGCAGTAAATGTCGTTGACTGTTTTTTCTATGATGGTATAAAGGCAATCCTGCAGCTGGGCCTGGCAGTTCTAGATTATAACATGGACAAGCTGCTACTCTGCAAAGATGATGCTGAAGCGGTGACCATTTTAAACAAGTATGGATCTCGCATTTTTTTTGCTATAATTCAGTTATTTAAATGTCTGTTGTAAGAGATACATATTGCGCACCCGAGTCAAGATGAAGTGAGGTTGAAGGGTGGGGGATAATTTAGACTAGGGCACATAGAGGTAATTCAGTCCCCATTTTGAAGTCATACATTCTGTTTACATTTTTAAATTTCCATTATGAACTCTAGTGTCTACAGTTGTAATGGAACTTCCTACATAAAGTTGTAAGTACGTTCTCTCACCAGTGGTGGTTCTAGAGCACCTATACTAGAGTGTGTACTTAGTGTGACAAGTTTATATATTATATCTAAGTTGTGTGTGAGAGTATAACATGGCTCCAACCAGTTCCCCGAGTGATGAAGAGGCCCTTGAAAGGTAAGTGCTGAATTATTTTTGTGGGCCCTGGAGTCCCCTCCCAGGCTCCACAAACTTAATCTGGGCTCCCACCCTCTGCCATCGTGACCAAACTACTTACCTTGTTGCTGGCAACCACCCTGTCTGATCGTGAGGCCTCAATCCAGTGAGCTGTGCGGGAGGGACACCTGTTTGGCGGCCTGCGGCTCGACAGCCAAATATAAATACAAAATCACGGGTGCTGCGTCTACTCCATTGAGTTCAACATGAGTTATCCTTTCCCTTACCGCAGCCCAAAACATTCTAGTCTGGTCCATAGGATTTTAATGGTAGTTGGGAAGGTTATAAATTTAGATATATTTTCAAAGAATATTTGTAGAATTCATCTAGCAAATGCCTTGTGATTGTCACATGATTTAACTCATGTTTGAGAGTTTTGCCTTGCACCTTTCAGTGGTTAGCTATGTCTTGGTTTTAATGTCTCTTTCAATAAGTAGGATCAAATTTCCTTACAGGTTTTTTGATAATGTTACTAACAAGGACAGCCCTTTGCCTCCAATGGCACATCAACCCCCTATAGGCAGCGACAACCAACATCCTCAACCTAAAGTGGACATTACTGAGCTTATCAGGGAATCGTATGAGGTTGGTGAAAAAGACTGATTCTACTACTGTGTAAATATGTAAAAACTGATCATGCATTAAGCTAATCTGGATATTACTGTGAGAGAGGGGCAGTGCATGAACCTGGGAAAACAAGATGACGTCGGGCCTTTCTTCCACTCGGCTCAACTGCTTTTCCAACCCACCCCCCCCCCCCCACCCACAAAAAAAAAAGTCCAGTGCCAGTCAAAGTAGCCCAAAGCAGTGGATAAAGAGTCCTAATATTAGAGGGTAGAGGCTCCCAAGCTTTTAATTTGCTGAATGGTACTCCTGTGTCATGATCAAAATTAGCTGCCTAGGTCTCCTTGCACAAGAATCTCCACAACTACAGCCCTCTGTTTATCGATGGCCATAGTGTCTGTCAATATAATTTTATGTCTTGTACTTTGTGTTCATGACATTCAGTATATTGAATTATATAATTGCCACTGCCAAATGATTGTATGAGGATGATGTAAATGGGCTGAATTGTTAATGTATACTTTTCGTACCAGTTTTTTTTAAAAAAAATGTTTTGAGACAAATGATAAATATTGCAGAACAAGGTGACCTTATGACCTTGATATAAAAAGCCCTGATCAAGACTATCAGAACATTATTTTTCAAGAGTTGTACTCTTTTTAGTTCATAGTTCAAAACTTGGTTTTAAAATTCTGTGCCATAACACACAACAAAATTTATGCAGGAGCAAGTGTCGGATGTTGCTGGTCTTGAGTTAATAGTCTTTCAAATGATAGAAACTTAAAACAAAAGAAATGCACTTAACCCCCTTTGAATTGAAGACCTGTACCACATTGTAACCTACCACCGCAAGAGCAGTGAGAGTTGACTCAATCGCTGCATTTCACTCCCCTCTTCAGGTGCGGTGGTACCCCTTCAGTGATAGCCCACCTGCCCTCCCATTGATTTATTGCTAAGTTTATTGTTCAGTGATTTTTGGTTGTCTTATCAGTCAACAATGTCTCTCTTGTCTCCACTGAACAAGATTGCTCCCTCTCTCCAGAGTTTTCTATCAATAATTATATAAAAATGCATGCATGCTAATGTTCCCTGTAACTGGCCAAGTAAAATCATAGACTGTTACCCTAACTACTTATTATGTGGAGATGCCGGTGATGGACTGGGGTTGACAATTGTAAACAATTTTACAACACCAAGTTATAGTCCAGCAATTTTATTTTAAATTCACAAGCTTTCGGAGGCTTCCTCCTTCGTCAGGTAAATGTTCAGGATCTCCTTGAAGCCTACGCATTTATACATCACAGAACAATACATGGTGTTTACAGACTGCCCCTGCAACTGCCCATTGCCAAGGCAATCACCGTGTTCAGACAGAGAGGTGTCACCTGCAGAACCCCCGAATACACATTCAACAAAAAAACAAACAGGAAAAAAAACAGAGAGAGGCAGAAACATCCGGAAGGCAGAGAAAGCCAGCAAATGACCCATTATATTAAAAACAGATAACATTTGTTCGCTGGTGGGGTAACGTGTAGCGTGACATGAACCCAAGATCCCGGTTGAGGCCGTCCTCATGGGTGCGGAACTTGGCTATCAATTTCTGCTCGACGATTTTGCGTTGTCGTGTGTCTCGAAGGCCGCCTTGGAGTACGCTTACCCGAAGGTCGGTGGATGAATGTCCATGACTGCTGAAGTGTTCCCCGACTGGGAGGGAACCCTCCTGTTTGGCGATTGTTGCGCGGTGTCCGTTCATCCGTTGTCGCAGCGTCTGCATGGTCTCGCCAATGTACCATGCTCTGGGGCATCCTTTCCTGCAACGTATGAGGTAGACAACGTTGGCCGAGTCACAGGAGTATGAACCATGCACCTGGTGGGTGGTGTCCTCTCGTGTGATGGTGGTATCTGTGTCGATGATCTGGCATGTCTTGCAGAGGTTACCGTGGCAGGGTTGTGTGGTGTCGTGGACGCTGTTCTCTTGAAAGCTAGGTAATTTGCTGCGAACGATGGTCTGTTTGAGGTTGGGTGGCTGTTTAAAGGCGAGTAGTGGAGGTGTGGGGATGGCCATAGCGAGGTGTTTGTCCTCATTGATGACATGTTGAAGGCTGCGGAGAACATGGCGTAGTTTCTCCGCTCCGGGGAAGTACTGGACGACAAAGGGTACTCTGTTGGTTGCGTCCCGTGTTGGTCTCCTGAGGAGGTCTATGCGATTTTTTGCTGTGGCCCGTCGGAACTGTCGATCGATGAGTCGAGCGTCATATCCCGTTCTTACTAGGGCGTCTTTCAGCGTCTGTAGGTGTCCATCGCGTTCCTCCTCGTCTGAGCAGACCCTGTGTATTCGCAGGGCCTGTCCATAGGGGATGGCCTCTTTGACGTGGTTAGGGTGGAAGCTGGAAAAGTGGAGCATCGTGAGGTTGTCCGTGGGCTTGCGGTAGAGTGAGGTGCTGAGGTGCCCGTCTTTGATGGAGATTCGTGTGTCCAAGAAAGAAACTGATTCTGAGGAGTAGTCCATGGTGAGCTTGATGGTGGGATGGAACTTGTTGATGTTATCGTGTAGTCTCTTTAGTGATTCCTTGCCGTGGGTCCATAGAAAGAAAATGTCGTCGATGTATCTGGTGTATAGTGTTGGTTGGAGGTCTTGTGCAGTGAAGAAGTCCTGCTCGAACTTGTGCATGAAAATGTTGGCGTATTGGGGTGCGAATTTGGTCCCCATGGCTGTTCCGTGAGTTTGGGTAAAGAACTGGTTATCGAAGGTGAAGACATTGTGATCCAGGATGAAGCGGATGAGTTGTAGGATGGCTTCCGGAGATTGGCTGTTGTTGGTGTTGAGTATTGATGCTGTCGCAGCGATGCCGTCATCGTGGGGGATACTGGTGTATAGTGCCGAGACGTCCATCGTGGTGAGAAGTGTTCCTGGTTCAACTGGTCCGTGGGTACTGAGTTTTTGTAGGAAGTCTGTAGTGTCGCGACAGAAGCTGGGGGTTCCCTGTACGATGGGTTTCAGGATGCCCTCGATGTATCCAGAGAGGTTCTCACACAGGGTTCCGTTGCCTGATACGATGGGACGTCCGGGTGTGTTGGCTTTGTGTATCTTTGGGAGGCAGTAGAAGTCTCCCACGCGGGGATCACGTGGGATGAGAGTGCGTAGGATGCTTTGAAGGTCTGGATCGAAGGTCTTGATCAGTTTGTTGAGCTGGTGGGTGTGTTCTTTGGTCGGATCTGCAGGTAACCGTCTGTAGTGTTCCTGGTTGTCCAGTTGTCGGTATGCTTCTTTGCAATCAGTCATGGACATTCATCCACCGACCTTCGGGTAAGCGTACTCCAAGGCGGCCTTCGAGACACACGACAACGCAAAATCGTCGAGCAGAAATTGATAGCCAAGTTCCGCACCCATGAGGACGGCCTCAACCGGGATCTTGGGTTCATGTCACGCTACACGTTACCCCACCAGCGAACAAATGTTATCTGTTTTTAATATAATGGGTCATTTGCTGGCTTTCTCTGCCTTCCGGATGTTTCTGCCTCTCTCTGTTTTTTTTCCCTGTTTGTTTTTTTGTTGAATGTGTATTCGGGGGTTCTGCAGGTGACACCTCTCTGTCTGAACACGGTGATTGCCTTGGCAACGGGCAGTTGCAGGGGCAGTCTGTAAACACCATGTATTGTTCTGTGATGTATAAATGCGTAGGCTTCAAGGAGATCCTGAACATTTACCTGACGAAGGAGGAAGCCTCCGAAAGCTTGTGAATTTAAAATAAAATTGCTGGACTATAACTTGGTGTTGTAAAATTGTTTACAATTAACTACTTATTGGGGAGGATAAAAGACTATTTATGTTTAATTTTATTTTTTTTCTAGATCAATAAAATATTTGAAGCTCAATTTTTTTTTTATTCAGAAATATGGTGATATTCAAGCAATGGAAGTTGAGAGTATGCGACGTAGGAACAGGCTGTATGTGATTCAGACTCTAGAAGACACTACAAAACAGAATGTGGTAAATTCTGTTTTGCCTTTTAATGAGCGAATGCATGTATAGTGCACTAAATTATTCACATACTGTGTGGTTAATGGGAGTTTCTCTTTGGAGCGAAGAGCGGTTGAGTTTTTTTTTGCGACAAGCATTTTTGGTATTCACTAACCTACTTAGCTCAGCATTCCCTCGAGTGTATTGCTTGTTGTAAAATGGAACAACAAACTATTTTCAGCACTTAATCATGATGTATCTGCCAGCGATTTAGAAAGTTTTGTTTTAATTCATCCCAACAAACCATTCCTTGAGTGGCGGATAGGCAGGCAGTCTGCTCTCAGACCTTTACCAGTCCTGTTCTTTAACCAGATGATGCATCAAAGCAGCTTGGACTAACATTCTAACAATCTCTCTCTGCCTATGGGGAAAACAACTCACCTCACTTTCAGATTGGTGCCTCTTTTCACCTTGGCCACTTTCTTTTCCCCAATTGTCATGATGGCTCCACTACCGAGATCAAGAGTTCATGTTGAGATACAGAGATGTGCATCTCTGTCTACAGTCTGTAAATGCTCTGGTGCATTCACACTACTGGGCAACCTTTACCATACAAACGTACAAAGATGAAGGACCAGCTGGTCTTGTCCTGTCCATCAAGCCTGTCCGGCATTGCCGTAGTGTGATTTATATGCACCATCGACCCCATCTGCCACCGCCAACCCACTGGCCAAGAAATCTCCCAGGAGAGACAAAGAAAAACAACTTTAGGCCAATTTATGAAAAAAAAACTCTGGGAAATTCCTTACCGACCCCATACTGAAATACTGAAAGCCATAGAATTAAGTACTAGGAGACTGCAGTGATTGGGAGCCACCCTCTTCCCCCACCCCACCCCCCCATTCTTTTTTAATATTCAGGCACTAATTGCTTTAAAGAAAAGACTTGTCTGCCCGAACCATAAATTCAAATAGAAATGAATTTAACTTGGTCATCGATTCGCTTTTGGGACTCTTTGTTTAAACAACTTACTTGTGTATGGATTAAATTGGAGCAAATGTGCATGACTTTAGTGAGACTTAATTGAATATTAATTAATACAGAGATATTGAATTTCTGGTTATGTTAAGTCAATTGACATTTATTGTATTATTTACAGGTAAGTTACTCTGCCTGACATAGTAAAATGTCTTAATTTTTATTGCTTAGATCAGTATCAGTCCACTAAGCTGCCTCCTTATTGCCTGTTTTGGTCTATGTCTTATTTTCTAGAGACCATTTGTCCATTTTCTCTTGCACATGTTTCTAAATCTATCACTGTAATTATTGTGGTTATACACTGGATCAACAAAACAATTATCTTTGACCTGCAGTATTCTAATTAAATGTGTGTCAAGTGTAGAAAATCAGAGGTTCCAGAATAATTTTTTTATAACATTCTTATTTGATGATCAGTTACTTGACATTATCCATAACTTGTTTAGAAACATAAACATGGAAAATAGGAGTAGGAGTAGGCCATTCGGCCCTTCGAGCCTGCTCCGCAATTCAGTATGACCATGGCTGATCCTCTATCTCAATACCATATTCTCGTTCTCTCCCCATACCCCTTGATGCCTTTTGTGTCTCGAAATCTATCTAGCTCCATCTTAAATATATTCAGTGACTTGACCGCCACAGCTTTCTGTGGTAGAGAATTCCACAGGTTCACCACCCTCTGAGTGAAAAAATTTCTTCTCATCTCAGTCCTAAATGTCCTACCCCTTATTCTGAGACTGTGACTCCTCGTTCTGGACCCTTCAGCCAGGGGAAACATCCTCCCTGCATCCAGTCTGTCTAGCCCTGTCAGAATTTTATATGTTTCAATGAGATCCCCTCTCCTTCTTCTAAACTCGAGTGAATATAGGCCGAGTCGACCCAATCTCTCCTCATACGACAGTCCGGCCATCCCAAGAATCAGTCTGGTGAACCTTCGCTGCACTCCCTCTATGGAAAGTATATCCTTAGGTAAGGAGACCCAAACTGCACACAATACTCCAGGTGTGGTCTCACCAAGGCCGTGTATAACTGCAGTAAGACATCCTTGCTCCTATGCTCACATCCTCTTGCAATGAAGGCCAACATACCATTTGCTTTCCTAACTGCTTGCTGCACCTGCATATTTGCTTTCAGTGACTGCCGTACAAGGACACCCAGGTCCCTTTGTACATCAACATTCCCCAATCTATTACCATTTAAATAACACTCTGCCTTCCTCTTTTTCCTTCCGAAGTGGATAACTTCACTTTATACTGCATCTGCCATGTATTTGCCCACTCACTCAACTTGTCTAAATCGCCTTGTAGAATCTTTGCATCCTCCTCACAACTCACGATCTCACCTAGTTTTGTGTCGTCAGCAAACTTGGAAATATTACATTTGGTTCCCTCATCCAAATCATCGATATATATTGTGAATAGCTGGGGCCCAAGCACTGATCCCTGCGGTACCCCACTAGTCACCGCCTGCCACCCCAAAAAAGACCCATTTATTCCTACTCTCTGTTTCCTGTCTTTTAGCCAATTTTCAATCCATGTCAGTATATTACCCCCAATCCCATGTGCTTTAATTTTGCACACTAACCTCTTATGTGGGACTTTATCAAAGGCCTGAAAATCCAAATAAACCACATCCACTGGTTCTCCCTTATCTATTCTACCAGTTACATCCTCAAAAAACTCCAGTAGGTTTGTCAAACATGATTTCCCTTTCATAAATCCATGTTGACTTTGTCTAATCCTGTTGATATTTTCAAAATGTCCTGTTATCACATCCTTTATAATAGACTTTAGCATTTTCCTTACTACTGATGTTAGGCTAACCGGTCTGTAGTTCCCTGTTTTTTTTCTCCCTCCTTTTTTTAAATAGTGGGGTTACATTTGCCACCCTCCAATCTGCAGGAACTGTTCCATAACTTATAGAATTTTGAAAGATGACAACTAATGCATCCACTATTTCCATGGCTACCTCTTTTAGTACTCTGGGATGCAGATTATCAGGCCCTGGGGATTTATCGGCTTTCAGTCCCATTAACTTCTCCAGCACTATTTTTTACTAATAATTTCCTTTAATTTTTCCTTCTCACTAGTTCCTTGGTTCCCTAGCATTTCTGGGAAGTTATTTGTCTTCTTCCGTGAAGACAGAACCGAAGTATTTGTTTAATTGTTCTGCCATTTCCCTATTCCCCATTATAAATTGTCCTATTTCTGACTGTAAGGGACCTACATTTGTCTTCACTAATCTTTTTGCATACTTGTAGAAGCTTTTACAGTCCACTTTTATGTTCCTTGCAAGTTTACTCTCATACTCTATTTTTCCCCTCTTAATCAATATCTTGGTCCTTTTTTGCTGAATTCTAAACTGCTCCCAATCCTCAGGCTTGCTACTTTTTCTGGCAACTTTATATGATTCCTCTTTGGATCTAATACTATCCTTAATTTCTTTTGTTAGCCATGGTTGGGCCTCTTTTACTTTTGTGTTTTTGGGCCAGAAAGGAATGTATAATTGTTGCAATTCATGCATTCGTTCCTTAAATGTTAGCCATTGCCTATCCACCGTCATGCCTTTTAATGAAGCTCCCCAATCTATCACAGCCAACTCACTCCTCATACCTTTGTAGTTTCCTTTGTTTAGATTTAGGACCCTAGTTTCAGATGGGACTACTTCACTTTCCATCTTGATGAAGAAATCTATCATGTTATGGTCACTCTACCCTAAAGGACCCCGCACAAGATTATTAATTAACCCCTTCTCATTGCACAATACCCAATCTAGGATAGCCTGTTCCCTGGTTGGCTCCTCAACGTACTGGTCTAAAAAAACCATCTCCTACACACTCCAGGAATTCATCCTCCACAGTATTATTGCTAATTTAGTTTGGCCAGTCTATATGCAGATTAAAGTCACCCATGATTACTGTTGTACCCTTGTTACATGCATCTCTAATTTCCTGTTTGATGCCATCCCCTACATTACCTCTACTGTTTGGTGGGAGTCATCTATAGGCCTCCAGTGTTTTCTGCCCCTTGGTGCTTCTTAACTCCACCCAGACTGATTCTACATCTAGATTTTCTGAGCCAATATCCTTTCTCAATATTGCTCTGATTTCATCCTTTACTAACAACGCCACCCCACCTCCTTTTCCTTTTTGCCTGTCCTTCCTAAATATCGAATACCCTTGGATATTCACTCCCAGCCTTGGTCACCCTGCAGCCATGTCTCTGTAATTGCTATTATTTCATGTCCGTTTACATCTATTTGTGCTGTTAATTCGTCTACCTTATTACAAATGCTTTGTGCATTCAGATACAGTGCCTTTAGATTTGTCTTTTTAACATTTTTAGACATCTTAACATTTATTTGTACGATGGCCCCATTTGTCTTATTACCATTTTTTTCTTACCCGGACCCCATTTGTTGTCTTTTGTTTGTATGCTGTGTCCCTTCCTGACGCCATCTGGTTATCCTTACCCCAATCACTTTCCTGCACTGCTTCTTTGTCTTTTCTCTTTAGCATTCTAGATTTCTCTCCACTGGGACCCTCTACCCGCCCCCCCCCCTCCCCCCCATTTAGTTTAAAGTCCTATCTACCTCCCTAGTTATTCGATGCGCTAGAACTCTAGTCCCAGCATGGTTCAGGTGTAGTCTGTCCCAATGGAACAGCTCTCTTTTCCCCAGTACTGGTGCCAGTCCCCACGAATCGAAACCCACTTCTCCCACACCAATCTTTGAACCATGCATTCATCTCCCTGATCCTATTGACCCTATGCCAATTTGCTCGTGGCTCAGGTAATAATCCAGAGATTATTACCTTTGTGGTTCTGCTTTTTAATTTAGTCGCTAGCTGCTCAAATATTCTCAGCAGAACCTTTTTCTTAGTCCCACCTATGTCGTTGGTACCTATGTCGTTGGTACCTACGTGGACCACGAAAACTGGATCCTCTCCCTCCCACTCCTTCTCCAGCCCGGAGGAGATGTCCTTAACCCTGGCACTGGGTAGGCAACATAGCCTTCGGGACTCATGCTCCTGGCTGCAGAGAACAGTGTCAATCCCCCTAACTATAGTGTTGCCTACTATAATCACCATCCTTTTTACTCCCCCCACTCGAACTGCTTCCTGCCGTGGTCAGTTTGCTCGTCCTCCCCACAGTCCCCGCACTTGTCCACAAGAGTTGCAAGAACCTCAAATCTATTGGACAAGCACAGGGACTGAGGCTCCTGCAATACTACCTCCTGGATCCCTGTAGCTGCCTCACTCGCAGTCACACCCTCCTGTCCCTGACCACGTGTCAATTCTAAAGTATTTAATTTAAGGGGTGTGGCTGCCTCCTGGAGCAAAATGTCCAGGTAGCTTTCTCCCTCCCTGATGTCTCGCAATATCCGCAGCTTGGACTCCAGCTCCTCAACTCAGAGCCGAAGTTTCTTGAGCTGCAGACACTTACTGCAGGTGTCGTCGCCCTGGACAAAAATGTCCACGAGCTCCCACATTTTGCAGCAGCAACACATCTCCTGTTCTCCCATTATTTTATTTAACACTAAATTGATTAATTAAATAATCAAATTTTTACCTCATTTAATTAGATTAATTAAGTTAAGTTTAGTTTTTAAAATTTAGTTATATGCTATATATTAACTTAAAACGTAGCCCACAGTCACTACCAATCACTTACCTGCCTCACCTGTGACGTGACGCTGCAGCTTTCTCTTGTTGCAGGTCTGCTGCTGCTTTTATCCCTGTTCTCGATCTGCTGCTCAGGTCCGCCGCCGCTCTGCGGAAAAAGTTAGGAAAAGCAAGGCAAAGCAGCACCTCCTTCCCCCACTTCACCGAACTCCCATACTTGCCAAACTCTCAAGCCGTTCACTCTGTGCCCGCTGCACTCAGTGCCCCCCTGTATTTCTGCTGTTTGTGACTCAGATGAGTCAGCCCTGCTCTGCTACTGTTTCAGGAACCAGTTTAATCTAGCTAACCAATTAACAGGATGCACTGCAGCAACTCGCCACGGCTTCTTCGACAGCACCTCCCAAACCCGCGACCTGTACCACCTAGAAGAACAAGAGCAGCAGGCACACGGGAACAACACCACCTGCACGTTCCCCTCCAAGTCACACACCATCCCGACTTGGAAATATATCGCCGTTCCTTCATCGTCGATGGGTCAAAATCCTGGAACCCCCTACCTAATAGCACTGTGGGAGAACCTTCACCACACGGACTGCAGCAGTTCAAGACGACTGCTCACCACCACCTTCTCAAGGGCAATTAGGGATGGGCAATAAATGCTGGCCTCACCAGCAACACCCACATCCCATGAATGAATAAAAAAAAACTAACTACAGCAGCTCTCCAGTAGGAGAGCTTGCTTGTTTGTCTCTGCTTAAGCCTGACAGAAACTTAAAAAATTTAAAGTTTAAAATTGAACTTAAACAGTTGATAGCGATTTACACTAGATTTTAAGAGATTAACCCTTAAACTCCCACACTTACCAAACTCTCGAGCTGTTCACTCTGTGCCCACTGCATTTCTGAATTGTAGACATCTTGTAAATTAATGTCATTGGTCCATACTGATTGAATTTGGGCTGTGCAGAATGTCAGACAATGATATTGCAGTCTGATTTAGACATGCTGTATTAAATCTTGCTGTGCTACATTTAACATTATGAACCCTTTTGTGTGTGTGTTTTAGCTGCGGGTTGTATCTCAGGAAGTGATGTTCAGCCCTAAAGAAGTGGAAGACCTCTTCGAGCTGTTTAAGGTTACTTAAAATCCATTTGTAACTTCTGTAAATTGTTTGAATACTTTAGCCAAATTCTGTCATGCAACTTTTCCTACAAGGTGATATCCATGTATATAATTATAAATCTTGCGTCGAGCAGACATCTGTCACATCACGCCTTTTAAAAGTGACATCTAAAAGTGTGGTACCTCAGAAATGTTGCACATCTATAGGGCGAAAAGCTGTGGCTCAAATAATCACTTCTCTTAAGTTACCAATTAAATATTTGTTCAGAAATCAGTAAGTTCCTCAAAACTGAACCAGCAAGGATCACAAAACCAATCCGACTGTTGATACAATTTCTTGACACTTTTTGTCTTCCATTTTCTTCCTTTACTCAGGGCAGTGTATACAACTGTGATTAAAAAAAATTAATAACATAGCAAGGTGCAGAACAAATACACACTTCTGGGGGAAAAAACACACTGAACCTACCCTTAGAAATGCCTGGAAGATGTTTCCCCTCTGGAACCTCCCCTCTTTTTTTTTTCCCCCCCAACTCCGCACTCTTGCTCTCAATTTCTCTACAGGAATTTCTTCCTTGGTTGCCACAGTGTACTTTGGGTGATTGTATTGCCACAGAAGCTGTGTTAAAATTAGAACTCCTATTGTGCATCTGTTTCTCACACAGAATTTGTTGGAAGACCCCAGCACCCAAAGCCCAGGTAAAATTTCCAGCTCAAGCCCAAGGCTTCAGACGAAAGGGCAGGGCCATATCCGGGGTGGGGGGAAACTTCTCGCGGACATTTGAAACATCAAATAACCAATTTTTTGATTGTTATCTTGTAAATGTTGTTTTGAGCTATATATACTAATCTAAGTGAAGGGAAATGGAGACTAGAATCAGTGTAATGAATTTTGAACGATGTACTCTTAGCAGTATTTGCCGGTTCATGACTGGTAGCTTTGGGGGAAAAGAAATTGAGGGATTGCATGGCTCAATTTTCCGCTGTTTACTTGTTCCTGGTTTATACTTTTTACTAATGATTTGCTCACATTTAGTCAATCTAATATTTTGACTTAACCGGGAAATAGTTGTTTGAGCCAACTGCATTTTGGGGTGGAGCTCTACAGATGGCAGAACAGGCTCGAGTGACTTAACGACCTATTCCTGCTCCTATGTTCCTATGATGTGCAACACTTTGGAGTTGTGATACCTACGAAAGGTGTGACGTGTACGCACTACTTTTAATTATAGGTTACAATTGATCACTGTCCACACTTGTGATCAAATCATCAGCATTGATGCGTGCTCCTTCAGAGCATTGCTTCATAAATTCAGTTTAATGAACATGATTGTAAAGGATTAAAAATCTAAAACCATTAAGCCTGCTAAATATTTAACATTACCAGGAAAATAAAAATAGGTATCCTTTGCCATCTGTAGTTCACACATTTGCTTTGGAAATATGGTGTGTTATATTCACTAACCCCCAAAACCAGGCGCGGGTATCGCAGTCTGCGATTAACCCGCGCTCGGTGCTTCTGTCGCAGGCAGGACGAGGCATTTGTCCTGCCTGAACACTCGCCTAAGCCAAGCGTTGAAAATCTTTGTTGACACAACGATTCAAGGACATTCACACTTTCCACCAGCAGGGGGAGCCCAAATCTCTTAAAGGCAGGCTGTATCTCTGACAGCAGCTTGCACCTCTTAAAGGTAGCCTGTACCTGTTGTTTGCAAAAAGAAAGATACGGGTCTGAACGGCGATCAGACATCGCACATGCAAAACACAGATGCAGGTCCCATCCCTATGTTTACACACTGATGAGTTTTGTTGAAACATTGAATAAAGGTTGCGCACCACTAAATCCCACATTCCTCCAAACTGCATGCCAGACTTCACCAATCTGCCGGTCCGTGTTAGTACCAGGCCTGCGAGAGTGCGTGCATCAAGATTTTCTGCTGATGTACTCGAGGCCTTGGTACAAGAGGTGGACAGAAGGAGGGACATTCTATATCTGCAGGGGGAGGGGGTGTGCAAGAGGCCCTCCAGACATATGCTCAAGAAACAGTGAGAGGCAGTTGGGGACACAGTCAATGCCAGGCACATAGCACCATGAACATGGATGCAGTGCAGGAAGAAGTTCAATGCTTTGATATGAGTGGGATGAACTGTCAAGTAGCATCTCCTACCAACTGCACCACTAGCCGCATCCACTGCTCCACGCACGACACCCCCCCCCCCCCCCCCCCCCCCGCAATACCAACAAACTCTTTCCATCAGTACTCAACTCTTCTAATCAGATGCTTCCTGTTGCAAGCTGCCTCCCCACAACTCACAGGCCACACACACTGACAGCTATTGAATCATGACCGGCACATCACCCAGACACACTTCTCTCTTTCTTGCAGGAGACAGTGAAGCATAACAGCAAGCAGCAAGTGGCTGTGGCATCTACCTCCTTGAGCCTATTCCGCCATTCAGTGAAATCATGGTTGATCTGTGACCTAACTCCAAATACCTTCCGAAGCCCCATATTCCTTAATATGCTTGGTTCACAGAAATCTATCACTCTCAGATTTAAAATTCACAATTGAGCTAGCATCAACTGCCATTTGCAGAAGAGCGTTTCAAACTTCTCCCACCCTTTGCATGTGGAAGCGTTTCCTTTCTTCACTCCTGCACATCCTGGCCCTAAATGTTAGGCTATGTCCCCTAGTCCTAGTATTCAAGTATAGGAGACCTCCAAAAACAGTCACAAATGCGTCAGCAGCCAGAGGCAATAATCCAGCAAGTAACCTGTAAATCCTGCATGGTCCCTTTAAATGGCTCTGGTGGGGGATCCTCCAGGCACTCTAAGACACATTCAGATGGTTGTGGTTAAGACGGTGCATTGAGTGGAATGTTTAGAACCAAAATGGTGTGTGTCACTTTAAATCAGCCATCTTGGATATTTGGGGGGCCGCATAGCGCTAGAAACAACGGGCGCTACATGGCCCAATTTAGAGCCCTCGGATTCCAAGTAAGGTCAGTTAATTTAAACTGCCTTAGCTTAAATCTGGTGTACTTCATGGTAATAAGGCACAAATGATATAAACATTTTCTTGAATTTAACCTTTTTCCATAAAACATTGCCACTATCAACATGCCATTAGTTTGGGCATTTAGCTTCCCTTAACCAAAAAAGCTCCATATCTGGCACTTCGGTAACACATGTTTTGAATGAACTGTTTATAATTTAGAAGGTAAAGCAAGACCTTGTGGATTCTCAGCCTCAAACTATAATTACTTTTACTCTTCTTTTCAATCTAAATATATAGTGTAACCCTTTGTGGAAATCTGTGCACCCCATTCTTAGAAAACCTACCTTGTCTAACAAGGTGTGTTCAATGTAACTGGAGCAATTACCTTTTGACCAGAGTGTCTTAAATATTTCTCACTTTATTTTCTTTTGTAGAAAGAGCATTTTTTAAGTTGCTACTGGATTCCACACAGTCCAGCGCTCAAGCACCACGACTCCAGTCTCCCATATCTAGAGCAGTACCAGATTGACAGTAAACAGTACTGCACGCTGTTCAAGCACCTGAGTCCGTGGTCCCACTCTGCAAATGCAAATTCATTAGCTCTGTGGAGCTTCCGGCTTCTGGATGAAAACTCCGACTGTCTCATCAATTTCAAAGAGTTTTCATGTGTTCTAGGTAAAACATTTTTTTCAAACTGTGGTATCTTTTTAGAGCTTCATATTTTCCCATAAACAATTCCTGTCTAATGTGATGGGAAGATATCTGTACTGAACATGTTTTAGCCTTTGTGATTTCTGGAATCTCAAGTTAAGTCTGCATTATAACTGTAGAGACAGTGTAAAAGGGGCACTGCTTCATATTGAAGCTGCAGTTATAATGCAGCCTGAACCTGGAATTGAGACTCCCTAAAGGAGGAATTCTCAGTCAGTAGAGTTTGGGTTCCTTTTGAAAATCAGCAGTCTTTCCCATCTATGTTTTTCTCTTATATTTTACATCTGGTTGATCTGCTAGTGTAGAACTGAGCCATGCAGAGCAGGGGGTGGCACAGATCAATTCCTCGTCTGTATTAAACAAGCTGGTCTCACTCAGAGAAAATGACAATTACTACACTTGGTCTTTGTGCTACTTGGCACTGGAATGGAGAAATCAGAGAAAGTGTGTGGATATAAAAGACTCACCCATAAGGAGTGGCTGGGTAAGGTACCACTTGGCCACAAGTGCCCATGGAACAAAGTCCAACTTGAGTCGCCACCTTCATCCTGGGAATCATAGAATCATAGAAGTTACAACATGGAAACAGGCCCTTCGGCCCAACATGTCCATGTCGCCCAGTTTATACCACTAAGCTAGTCCCAATTGCCTGCACTTGGCCCATATCCCTCTATACCCATCTTACCCATGTAACTGTCCAAATGCTTTTTAAAAGACAAAATTGTACCCGCCTCTACTACTGCCTCTGGCAGCTCGTTCCAGACACTCACCACCCTTTGAGTGAAAAAATTGCCCCTCTGGACCCTTTTGTATCTCTCCCCTCACCTTAAATCTATGCCCCCTCGTTATAGACTCCCCTACCTTTGGGAAAAGATTTTGACTATCGACCTTATCTATGCCCCTCATTATTTTATAGACTTCTATAAGATCACCCCTTAACCTCCTACTCTCCAGGGAAAAAAGTCCCAGTCTGTCTAACCTCTCCCTGTAAGTCAAACCATCAAGTCCCGGTAGCATCCTAGTAAATCTTTTCTGCACTCTTTCTAGTTTAATAATATCCTTTCTATAATAGGGTGACCAGAACTGTACACAGTACTCCAAGTGTGGCCTCACCAATGCCCTGTACAACTTCAACAAGACATCCCAACTCCTGCATTCAATGTTCTGACCAATGAAACCAAGCATGCCGAATGCCTTCTTCACCACCCTATCCACCTGTGACTCCACTTTCAAGGAGCTATGAATCTGTACTCCCAGATCTCTTTGTTCTATAACTCTCCCCAACGCCCTACCATTAACGGAGTAGGTCCTGGCCCGATTCGATCTACCAAAATGCATCACCTCACATTTATCTAAATTAAACTCCATCTGCCATTCATCGGCCCACTGGCCCAATTTATCAAGATCCCGTTGCAATCCTAGATAACCTTCTTCACTGTCCACAATGCCACCAATCTTGGTGTCATCTGCAAACTTACTAACCATGCCTCCTAAATTCTCATCCAAATCATTAATATAAATAACAAATAACAGCGGACCCAGCACCGATCCCTGAGGCACACCGCTGGACACAGGCATCCAGTTTGAAAAACAACCCTCTACAACCACCCTCTGTCTTCTGTCGTCAAGCCAATTTTGTATCCAATTGGCTACCTCACCTTGGATCCCATGAGATTTAACCTTATGTAACAACCTACCATGCGGTACCTTGTCAAATGCTTTGCTGAAGTCCATGTAGACCACGTCTACTGCACAGCCCTCATCTATCTTCTTGGTTAGCCCTTCAAAAAACTCAATCAAATTCGTGAGACATGATTTTCCTCTCACAAAACCATGCTGACTGTTCCTAATTAGTCCCTGCCTCTCCAAATGCCTGTAGATCCTGTCCCTCAGAATACCCTCTAACAACTTACCCACTACAGATGTCAGGCTCACCGGTCTGTAGTTCCCAGGCTTTTCCCTGCCGCCCTTCTTAAACAAAGGCACAACATTTGCTACCCTCCAATCTTCAGGCACCTCACCTGTAGCGGTGGATGATTCAAATATCTCTGCTAGGGGACCCGCAATTTCCTCCCTAACCTCCCATAACGTCCTGGGATACATTTCATCAGGTCCCGGAGATTTATCTACCTTGATGCGCATTAAGACTTCCAGCACCTCCCTCTCTGTAATATGTACACTCCTCAAGACATCACTATTTATTTCCCCAAGTCCCCTAACATCCATGCCTTTCTCAACCGTAAATACCGATGTGAAATATTCATTCAGGATCTCACCCATCTCTTGTGGAATGATGCTGGTTCGTAAAGGGTTAAATTACAAAAACAGTTTGGTTTGTATTCCCTTGAGTTTAGAAGGTTGAGGGATGATCTAATCGAGGTGTTTAAAATGATTAAGGGATTCGATAGGGTAGATAAAGATATACTATTTCCCCCGGTGGGGGGGGGATCCAGAACAAGGGAGCATAATCTTAAAATTAGAGCTAGGTCAATCAGGAGTGAAATCAGGAAGCAGTTCTTCACATCAAGGGTAGTGTAAATCTGGAAATCTTCCCCCCCCCCCCCCCCCCCCCCCCCCCCCCCCCTCCAAAAGGCTTTGGGGGGTCAGTTGAAATTTCTGATTTTTGTTGGGATATGGAGCAAAGGTGGGATAATGGAGTTGAAGTACAGATCCGCCATTATCTAATGGGATGGTGGTACAGACTGGGGGGCTGAATTGTCTACTCCTGTTATGTACCTGCTGATAAGGCACTTCCTTATGCAGACTAGGACTGCTTCTAAGAAATGATGTAAATTGCAGCCACTTGCTGTAGATGTAGTGCTGAGAAGGATGTACTTCAGTCACAGGACTTTCTTACACTTGCATTTAGTATAAAATGCAAAGAGCAGCTTATGTTTGTTCTTGGATCAAAGCTTTCATTAAAACCTTAAAAGAATTTGAGATCATGAGTAACCCATTTACTAATTCAGTTTGTTTTCTCTTGCAGATGTGATGTACAATGGATCATTTACAGACAAACTGAAATTACTTTTTAAATTACATATTCCACCAGGTAAATGAAGTAATTACAGAAAATCCACTTGAGTATTACAAAATTAAACCCAATAAATGTTCCCAGAAAATTGTATTTCACCTGAAGTAATTATGGTTGCCATCTGTTCATATTATAGTGAAGAGCAGTCATTTTATATTTAACAGGAGACAATTTTATTTAAGCATTTAACAGATTGGAATAAGCTGAAAGCCTGAGTAGTTGTGCTGTAACTCCTGGAAAAATGTAACAGTGTGGCTGCCAGGTAAGGACAGAATTGACTTGGTTGTGTCACCTCACCTGTCTAGACCTAGACCTGAAAAGTGGTCATTTGGTTGAAGACTTGAGGGCTGCAGGTGTCCTTTGTTGATAGTCCAATGATCAGGAGAGAAAATTTGAGTAGAGGGAAGGGATGAATAAAATGGATTGTTTATTTGTAAAATTATTGAAATTCATTAAGGAGAAATATTCATTTTTGGTGTAGTCCAAAAAGGTGAGCACGTGTTAGTTTGGCTTAGTGGTAGCACTCCTACCTGAGTGGAAAGGTCACTGGTTCAAGCCCCACCCGAGGACGTGAGCACGTAGTTTAGGCTGACGTTTCAGTTCAGTGCTGAAGGAGTGTTGCGTTGTCACAGGTGTTGCTTTTTGGATGAGACGTTAAACCAAGGTCTCATCTGCCTTTTTGGTTGGATGTAAAAGACCCCACCGCACTATTCAAAGAAGAGCAGGCGAATTATCCCATTGACTTGGCCAGCAACTATCCCTCGGCCAGCGCCACCAAAACAGATTAACTAGTCAACTTGTCTAATTTGCTGTTTGTGGGACTTTGCTGTGTGCAAATTGGCTGCTGGGTTTATCAATATAACAATGACTACACTTCAACAGTAACTCATCGGCTGTGAAGCACTTTGAAATATCCTGAGGAGGCGTAAATGCAAGTTGTTATCGCAGTTAATTATGGTTGTGGGTTTGACTTTGCCAGTCTTTTGCTTACAGCATTTACTGAAGATGAAAGTACAATTCCCGCAGCTTCAAAACGCCCCCAACTTTTTGATGAAGCAATGACTCATGGTGATCAGCTCAATGGTTTGTATTGATTTTTTTTTTCTGGATTAGTGGTGCTTAATCAGGTTTGATTCCTGATCTTAGCTTACTGTGGGGAGATGAAAAATATGATCGCACTCTTCTGCATTGTCTGCTGGTAAATGCAAGGGTCATGCCCAAACTTATTTCTTACAATTTTGACACAATTCCAAGTTGGTGTTGGTTCATAATACAAAACTGTCCATACTTTGGCACAAATTGGTTAGTGAAATAGATCTCCATACTGAAATTCATCTTCAAATGAAAATAAGCTGTGTTTGATTGACTTGCTTTATTGATTTCCAGTAAAGACTCAGTGTTTGACTTGGGTGCTGCAGGATTGTTCCTTTTAGGCACTTGGCTTAAAACTAGGAATCCAGAGTTTAAATTCCAAGACTGGCCTTTTCCATTTGAGCTTCCCTTGACATCTGTGTAGTTGAAGCAAAAGGAAGAGCAATGCACTGCTCAAGTAGAGGCCTTGAAGGGTTGCCCACTGAGTGCTATTAATTGCATTTCTTGAGATACTCATTGACTGTACCTTCTGGTCGGGGAGTGGGGGCATGGCAGTGATACAAGGTTATGGAGTATGGGGCTGAAAAATGACAAATGCTTTCTCTTAACCCCCCAACTCCCAGATACAGCTCATATTAAGGTAAATATTAAGATTAGAAGTGTAGTCACCAAATAAAGATCTAGAGATTCCAATTCAGATGCATGTTATGTTGGGTTGTGTGACTTATCTGTTCTGTTTTCTTTTCCACCTTTTTGGAGTCCTTGTGCTCTAATCTTACACAAGATACAGTCACAGGTCCAGACAAAGATGGGCAGTTCAAATGAAACATTGGGGGCCATTTTCAAGTAGCACCCAAAATGGGTGGGAAGTTGGCGGAGCGGCTGCTCTGCCCACACATTGGTGCCAGCGTGAGGCCCAAGCCATCTTCAGGACCAGGCCTTATTAACATGCTGTGGGCGTCCCGCTGCAGCGTTCTGGGAAGCCGAACAGTCCAGCAGTGGGCCAGTGTTTTTTTTTTTGTGTGAGCCCAAGAAGGACCGCTGTTTAGGCCACTCAATGCCCGTTCCAAATTGGTGAAACGTGCGCGGTGCATGTTGCACCCACCTGTACCTGAAAATTGTACTTGGGGTCCTACAACCAGCGCGTGACTCCAATTTGCATCATTAATTGGCCTCCTGCCTGTTTCAGGCGGGTGCTGCTTGCCCATTTACAGGCCCGCCTAAAGATTGCAGCAGATGGACCTTAGATATTATAGGGGCGGTCGAGGTCCCTCCCCCAGCCGATCTTCAATTGCTGCCCACTCGTTTTTCAGGCTAGAAACGTCCGGCAGTTGAAAATCGCCCCCATTAACTTTCCAGTATCTAGTACTTCATAAGATATGTTTGTGAGTGTGTTGTATGTGTAGAAGTAAATTTGTATATTGAGTATAATTTATATTAACATCTAAACATGTGAAGAAAAACAGCTCATAATAATGTTGAAATTGCTACCTCAAAGGCTATGAATATTTTTCTAAATATAATTTTCTTACTACAGTATATGCTGAAAAGGATATAACATACTTAATTCAGGCAAGGAGTTAGATTGTGAGATAGCAAGCTGTAGAAGTACAAGTTTATCTAATTTCAAAATAACATATTTTCCCCACTGTTCAGTAATGCTTTTTTCCCTCTTTTTGGACTTTAGGGAGTAATAAAGGGAAGGTTGATATTCAGTCCTATTTGAAACAGTGGCATGATGAGCTGGCACGGAAAGAAGAAAGCATCCGAAGCCTGCCAAGGATAAATCAGGTGACAGTGTGACCTGTTTCACCATTTGTACCAGCCACGTTCTTTGGCATTATCATATGACAGTAAGCGGGAACTGGCTCTGCAGTCCTGGATGATGGGAAGAAAGTCTACTTTCTGTGCCAGCTGTGTAAGAGGCATAGGTGAAATGACCTTGGCAGGTGGAATATCGTTCCAATTGGGTTTGAATCCACATCACAAAATTGTCCATAATTTGGACACTAATTGGTGATTTCATTCATGGTCGGTTGGCGTAGGAAGTGGAAAATTAAGATATTAGCTGTCTGGTTTTCTCAGGATTGGTTAAAGCATATCCTTGGGGAATAGAGCGCGCTTTAAAGTGTATCTGGCATGCATTATACTTCACCTGAGTGTGCTTGATGCTGATGCTGACTCTGGCAAACAAAGTTGTAATTCTTCAATGTACAGTGGACTGCAGTGTTAGCCTGGGACAGCAGCACAAATTCAAAAGCTGACATTTATTGAAATTCTTTCTTCTAGAACCACAAGTTATGCTCAACTTCTGGGTGGCTTAAAGAACTTAACTTCCCAGTCCTATGATTTTCTTCTCTTAATTAATACAGGCTGATCCTACTGCAGCGCAAAGTAAAATGTTTCTGATGGGATACGAATCTATAAACACCTGGGGCAAAATAAAAGTGATTTGTGAGGATCAGGTGCTTAACTTTTAAGTGCTTAAATTCAAAATCTTTGTTGTTTACAAGTCCTTATATGGTCTTGCCCGATCCTACCTCAAAAGGCTGTTCCAGTTCCATGTGCTCTCTGCTATTCTGACTTTGGCTTTCTTTGCATATTTCCCCATTTTCTGCTCCATGTTTAGTCACTCTGACACAACCTCCTAAACCCCTTCCCTTTGCTACCTGTTTCCCCTTCTTTGAAAGCCTTTGCAAAACCTGCCTCTTTGGCTGCCCTTCACTGATCATTGTCTAGTTCTACTTCTATCAAGCTCTTTGGGATAATTTATTATGTTAAAAGTGCTATAATCAATACAACTTGTTGCTGTCTGCATGTAATTCCCCTGAGCACCAATCATAAAATAGTTGGTGACCTGCTGCTCTGTAACACATAGATAAAAACAGAAAATGCTGGAGAAGCTCAGCAAGTCGGGCAGTATCTGTGGAGAAAGAAACAGTGTTAATGTTTCAGGCCGAAGACCTTTCGTCAGAACTGGAAGATGTTAAGAGTTAAAGTTTTTGAGGGGAGGAAAGAACAAAAGGGAAGGTCTGTGATAGGGTAGAGGGCAGGTGTGATTAAATGACAAAGGGGATGATGGTGCAAGGCAAGGAAGGTGGTAATGGGACACCTCACCCCTTCCCTTCCCTCCCAGAACCATGATAGGGTCCCCCTTGTCCACACTTTCCACCCCACCAGCCTGGACCCCCTTATCCAGTCTCTTCCAAGTTACATCCACGACTCTTCTGACTCCCTCCACCATCTTAATAATTTCCAGTTCCCCAGCCCTAACCGTCTCCTTTTCACCATGGACATCCAGTCACTCTACACCTCCATCCCCATCAGGATGGCCTGCGGGCCATCTGCTTCTTCCTTGAACGGAGGCCCGACCGGTCCCCATCCACCACCACCACCCTCCTCTGCCTGGTTGAACAACTCCTTTGACACCACTCACTTCTTCCAAATAAAAGGTGTCGCTATGGGAACCTGTATGGGTCCCAGCTATGCCTGCCTTTATGTGGGATACGTGGAACATTCCTTGTTCCAGTCCTACTCGGGTTCTCTTCCTCACCTCCTTTTTCCAGTACATTAATGACTGTATCGGTGCTGTTTCCTGCAATCGCCCCAAACTGGAAAATTTCATCAACTTTGCTTTCACTTTCCACCCTTCCCTCGCCTTCACATGGTCCATCTCTGACTCTTCCCTTCACTTCCTCGACTTCTCCATTTCTGGGGATAGGCTGTCTTATAATATCTATTATAAGCCCACCGACTCCCACAGCCACCTTGATGACATTTCCTCCCACCACGCTTCCTGTAAGGACTCTATTCCCTTCTCCCAGTTTCTCTGTCTCCGTCGCATCTTTTCTGACGATACCACCTTCCGTACCAGTGCTTCCAAAATGTCTTCCTTCTTCCTCAACCGAGGATTCCCCTCCACTGTAGTTGACAGGGTCCTCGGCCGTGTCCATCCTATTTCCTGCACTTCTGCCCCAACCCCTTCCCTGCACTCCCAGAACCACGATAGGGTCCCCTTGTCCTCGCCTTCCACCCCACCAGCCTCCACGTTTAATGTATCATCCTCTGCCATTTCCGCCACCTCCAGCCCGACCCCACCACCAAACAGTTCTTCCCCTCCCATCCCCTTTCCGTATTCAAAAGGGACCGCTCCCTTCGCGACACCCTAGTCCATTCTTCCGTCACCCCCAACACCCACTCTCCTCCCCACGGCACCATCCCGTGCAAGCGCAGGAGATGCAACACCTGCTCCTTCACCTCCTCTCTTCCCACCGTCCAGGGCCCCAAACACTCCTTCCAGGTGAAACAGCGGTTTACTTGTACTACTTTCAATTTAGTACACTGTATCCACTGCTCACAATGTGGTCTCCTCTACATTGGGGAGACCAAAAGCAGACTGGGTGATCGCTTTGCTGAACACCTCCGCTCTGTCCGCAAGTGTGACCCTGACCTGCCGGTGGCTTGCCATTTTAATTCCCCTTCCCACTCCTACTCTGACCTCTCTGTCCTCGGCCTCTTACACTGTTCCAATGAAGCTCAACGTAAGCTCGAGGAACAGCACCTCATCTTTCGTTTAGGCACTTTACAACCTTCTGGACTTAACATTGATTTCAATAACTTCAGATTATAACCACTGCTCCCATTTTTTCGGCTACCTAGTGCTGGTAATGGTTCTGCTGCTGCCATTTACAGCTACTCCTGATCAATCTTTTGTTTCTTAACCTGTCCCATTACCACCTTCCTTGCCTTGCACCATCATCCCTTTTGTCATTTAATCACTCCTGCCCTCCATCCTATCACAGACCTTCCCTTTTGTTCTTTCCTCCCCTCCTCCCCCCGCCCCCCCTTTTCCCTGACTCTGCACTTGCTCAAATTTTAACACACTCAACATCTTCCAGTTCTGACGCAAGGTCTTCGACCTGAAACATTAACTCTCTTTCTTTCTCCACAGAGGCTACCTGACTTGCTGAGCTTCTCCAGCATTTTCTGTTTTTATTTCAGATTTCCAGCATCCGCAATATTTTGCTTTTGCTCTGTAACACATGACTTGAATGATCTATAATTTGGTCAGTAATCTTTTGTTTCCTCCTTCCCCTAAAATCATGAGACTAATGATCTGGAAGTAATAATTGCAGTTCATTTCCAAATGATTATTCACTGGTGAAAGATTTTTAAAATGTGAAGTGTTGTTACCATTAGAAGTTAAAGCAAGCTACAAAAAAACACCAAGTTTCTGTGTGCTTTAAATAGGGAGACGTGTCCTCGCAATGATATGGCTGCAGGTATTTATCGTTTAGGCATTTTAATTTTGATTAAATTCAGTAAAGGGCATTTATCCAGTTGTAAATACTTCTTTTAAAAACTGCAAATGCTGGAAACGTGTAATAAAGACAGAAAAAAACAACTTCAAATGCACAACAGGTCGTTGAGCAAGTTCTGAGGAAGGGTCTTACACCCAGGATCAGCCTCCAGCTGTGATGCCCCCCCTCCCCCCCCCCCCCCTAGAATTGAATACCCTGCCAATACTCACTCTGGTTCACACATCAAAAGTGGCCCTCGTGGCAAAATTTCTGTGGAATTGTACCCCCACGAAGGACTAGCCCTCTAAGCAGGGATGGAGAGAAAATTCACAATCTGTAATCCATTGCTGAAGACTACAGATAACAGATGGAATGCCTTCCATCCTCTCCTGAAGGCCATGACTCATCATGCAGTGCAGTTCCAGGTGTGTTATCAGCTCTTCAGTACCTTGCCCAGTTGGCTGCTATTTACATGTGAGCTTAAGCAATGAGTTGTCTTTAGACAATACTTTCCTGGCCAGCTTCCCAACTCTCATCCTCCGTAAACTTGAGCTCATCCAAAACTCTGCTGCCGTATCCTAACTCGCACCAAGTACCGTTCACCCATCACCCTTGTGCTCGATGACCCACATTGGCTTACAGTCCGGCAATGCCTCGATTTTAAAAATTCTCATCCTTGTTTTCAAATCCCTCCACTGTTTCACTGCTCCCTATCTCTGAAACTTCCTCCAGCCCTACAACCCTCCGAGATCTCTGCTCCTCCAATTGCGCACCCCCCATTTTAATCACTCCACCATTGGCGGCCGTGCCTTCAGCTGCCTAGGCCCTAAGCTCTGGCATTCCCTCCCTAAACCTCTCCTCGTTTAAGACTGTCCTTAAAATCTACCCCTTTGACCAAGTTTTCTATCACCTGTTCTAATATCTCCTTGTGTGGCTCGGTGTCAAATTTTGTTTAACGCTCGTGCGAAGCGCCTTGGGACGTTTTGCTACATTAAAGGCGCTATATAAATGTAAGTTGTTGGACAATAGCAGAGCAGCACAGCCGAGCCCAGACTGCAGAAGTCAGCAGTCAGGATCAGGAACTCTGGTCGTTGACGGTGAACTCAGTTGTCGTATCCCCAGCAGGTGCTTGCCTAAGATCAGCTGATTGAGCACAGAGCGTGGCTTTAACTTGGGATCTTCCTGGTCTATATGATGCAGTTTGCACTGTGCATTGCTTTCAACTGAGCCATCAGGGCAGCCCAAATAAAGCTATTGGTCTCACAGCCACATAACAACAGTGACTATACTTTGAAGGGTCATTGAACTGAAACATTAACTTTTTTTTCTCCACAGACGCTGCTTGACTTGCTGAGTATTTCCAGCATTTTCTGTTTTTATATCAGATTTCCAGCATCTGCACTATTGTGCTTTTGGTTTTGTGACTACACTTCATTGGATGCAAAGCACTTTGAGATGTGCTGAGGTTGTGAAGATATGCCATGTAACTGCTATTATGTTACTGGTGAAACCAAATGCACAATGTCATAAGGTGGATTTTAGTAAAAATGGCAATGCAATGTCCTTCCAACAATTTTTTTTAGAAATAAAAATAAGCTGCTTAAAGTACATAAGCAAAGTAACATGGATGCTGGAAATCTGATATAAAAACAGAACATGCTGGAAACTCAGGTCAGGTCTCTACCTGCCTTTCTTCCGACGCATACCTGGGCCAAGGGAGCCTTCGACTCCTTGCCAGATTTTCCATGCTTCCTTCCTCCTCTGCTATTCTGTTGTAACCATTTAAACTTCCTCTGGACCCATATTTTGTTTCTATTCTTATCATCTCCTTTTGCCTTGCACCGCCATCCCTTTTGTCATTTAATCACTCCTGTCCTCCACCCAATCACAGATGTCTCCCTATGTACTTTCCCTGTACCCCTTTTTCCCTGGATCTGCACTTGCTTAAAAGCTGTCCATCTCTTACATCTTCCAGTTCTGATGAAAGGCCATTGATCTGAAGTCTGCTTCTCTCTCCACAACTGCCGCCTGACCTGCAGGGTGTTTAAGCTTTTACTTAAATTACATATTTGATTGTTGAGGTTGCAAATAATACTTAGCTTTGTGAGATCGGAATAATCCTATCGTCAATGGGAGCGAAAGACTTGTTTGCAAAAAGGTTTTTCCGTGTGCCTGATGACTTACGTATTTTTTTTCTTAATTCTCTAGTCGCAATTTGTTCAGTTCTCCAAGACTCTGTATAATCTGTTCCATGGAGATCCTAACGAGGAGGCACTCTATCGAGCTATAACAACGGTCACTGGCCTCTTGCTTCGAATGGAGGAAGTGGGGAGAATGCTGAACAGTCCAAACTCTCCTATCCGAGGTAAACCGGGTTTAATTCAAGATTGCCAATGTGGTGATAGTATTCAGGAGAACCAGACGTTACACAAGGATGAAGATGCTTCCCAGGAAGCGCAACCTGAGATTGAATGGACCTTTGCTTTTGAACAGATACTCGCATCGCTCTTAAATGAACCAGTTTTGGTTACATTTTTTGAGAAACGTGTAGACATAAAGGCAAAAATAGAACAAGCTAAATCTGTTCAACTGAGGGCTAAAAAACAGCCAAATGCCTTTGACTGAGATTGCCCTGTGGTCTTAGTTGTGTCATTTTGCCATGTTCTTGCTGTTCTGTGATGAGCATCAAGTACTGGGGTGCAACAGCCCAGTACAACATTTAAGCCTAGATATGTCTGCTGGTGATGACAGTGGACAATGGACAAATGCTTAACCTGTTTTGTGTGACATTTCTCTGCTATTTTAACGCAGGCTTTAACCTGTTCATTAAGCCTCTGCTAAAATAACATACAGAGGAAAGTTACACACACGCATTTAGCATTTTTTCTGCTAATCAGTGATTTCCAGCCTACAATCTTATTTTGGCATATATAAAGTTTGTTTGGTATTTGAAGCATGATGAACATGAGCTATAAACCACAAAGCAACTGTTCTCTTCCTGCCATTGAAGATTTTTTTTTGTTTGTTTACATGCGCTGGTGTGAGACTGTGTTTCCAAGAATGCTTGTATGAAACCAGTTGCTGGGCAATATAGAAAGACACACTGCAAACATAAGTTCAGACTTAAAATATCAAACTATTCTAGATTTTCTGTAGCAGAACTTATCAGATCAGTGCATTGTCCCATGAACTCAGTTGTCGTCTGAGCTACCATTGTCATTCTGTAGAGGGTGCTCTTGTAATGTTCCCTCTCTTGCTAGGAGATTAAGATTTTTTTTATTGCTATACTTTAAGGAGTCTGAAATGTGTTCACCAGACTGAAGGGGAATGCATTTTTCTTATTTATACTAAAAGATGTTTGTTTTTTAATGGTACAAGAAAGAGAACTATTTACAGCTCTACAAATTCTAATAAAAAGGGAATCTTTAAAATAAGTCATGTATTTTTGAAGTATGTTGCACACTTGTACACTTTCAAATGTTATTGTTAATCTATATTGGCCTCTTTCTTGCTTTAAGAATATTTTTTATGAAATGGCCCAAGATTTGGAGCATGTAGTATATAAAAATAATACTGAAGCGATTGATTTGCTTTTGATTCTGATGTCGAAATGTGTTAGTAATTGTAATCATTTAAAATATAAAGTTTACAAGCATTCAACATTGTAGCCCAAATGTCTTGAAATCTAGCATTACAGAAATACACTTTGGTTTAATTGCTTATGTTCAATGAAGATAATGCAATGTTCTTATTAAAGTAATATTAAAATGCAGAAGTTTGTATACAGGCACTCATTATATTTAATATAGAAGTTAAAACTCTACAGAAAACAGCAACTGCTGCTTGAGACCACTGCTCTTGAAATATTAATCTCAAATACAAAAACGCATTTACTGAAAGCTTGTTTTTTTGAGAGAGAATTTAAAAATATATAGTTTTGAAGGAAGAAATGTTTTTGTGCCAAACACTGAGGCACTTGCTTTATGTTGTGTATACAAATATGTACTCTATTGACCGATGAGTCCTTCTGTTTTAAATTCCTTTTGTTGCTTAGTGTATCAAAAGCCTCACCTAAAGAGTGTGTTTAAAATAAATATTTTGATTTCCTGTTCACTTGGTTTTTACAAATTGTGTTTTCAAGTTCTCTTTATATTTGCTTTCTAATAAAAGCTCATGGTTGACTAGCTAAATTGGAGATTTTTATTTTAATGTACAATACTAACACTGCAATTAATATATACGTCCAAGTACAGTGGAAGCACTATAAAATGATTTTTTAAAAGTCGCCAAAGGATAATCTTGGCATGGTGTTTATGGAGATGGTATCAGTACCTAATAAGAATATAAATTCCAGGCCATTGTTTCAATTAAAGCATTTAAAGGGGGAGAAATATCTGAAGTAAGAAAATTTAATCTTCAGTGTGTCCATTAGCAGCAGTGTGTCAAAAAGAGTGAAGATGATAAAAACAAACTGAAAGAAATATCAAGCTGGGTGGGCCAGTTAACCAGCCATCTGTGTGTGTCTATCTCTCACTCACTGTATTAATTTTTGTTTGCTTATCTCTGTTCAATTTCTCTTTGCCCAGAATCCATCATTTTATCAATGGGGGGGGAAAAAAGTCAGCCAAAAGAGAGACAGACACAACCCTACCTCACTGGCCAGACTCAATTGCTGTTGGGATGCATGCAAGTAAAATTGTAATTGATTGACTCTCTAGTTTTCCACATGTGTGCTGTTCAATCCACCTTGATGCTGTTTTTTTATACAGCAGATCAGTAGCAGTAATTGTCAAAAAATTCTTGTAAGGGAGATGATCTGAAGATTGCACAACCCACCACGTCTGGAACTCTAGGTCCACAGGCAGAAAGTCCAGTACAGGGGACTGTTGAGGGCACATGGCTTCAATCATGATCAATATATATATATACACATACACACACAAGAAGTCAATGGAGTCAAAGAATCGGTTCCCAAATTCCCCTTATGACCTATATGCAGGAGGGCAGTGGGCAAGACTTTGCCTTAAAGTAGCCAATAAAAGTGATCCCAAGAGAAGTGAGCTGCTGTCACTTATGGGATGGGAACCTTGTTAATAGCATAGGCTAGTTTTTTTTTTACATAGAATGTACAGCACAGGAACAGGCCATTCGTCAAAACAGGTTTGTGCCGGTGTTCATGCTCCACACGAGCCTCCTCCCACCCTCCATCTAACCTGAGCCAGGAGAAGACAGGGGCTTTAGGGGTTCTAGTACTAGTAGAAAAATCCCATGAGTTGGGGGGTGGGGGGGAACGTCAAGTTATACCCAGGGAAGCAGGTTCAGGGGATTGAGTGTGTTGCACCAAAGTCTGGATTGCTGCTCCACCCAGAAGGGGTGGTGGGAATAGAAAAAAGACAACTGGGACTAAGGGGGACTGACCTTCGAAGATGTGCACAGCTGTTGAGCTGTCAGAGCAGTTAAGGGTATTGCAGTAGTTACCTGTCTGCAAGAGATACCTAGAGCAAGGGTGCTTGTGCCATATGAGATCAGTGTTTTCTTTTGAAGAGTAGCACAATGTCACTGATAAATATGTCAGCAGGGAATGTTCTTTAGGTTTAAGTGCACTGTCACCTGGATGATGGAATGGATGCACATTGCCCTTAATCTCTGAATCCCGGGCCCAGAGCGAAGGGATGAAAAGCTTCTTTCCTCCAGTTGCACTGAACTTTCATGAAATGAATTTGATTTTCTCAACCCAGTTCCTGGTGTGTGCTGATCCACAACATAAACTGCAAACAGTTTGGGAAAGAGTGGCACACTCACTCGGTGCATTTGGGCATGGGTGATGTGAGCAATGGAAAATGTGCACTGGTGTAAGAGATGGCTTCATGAGGTTGGTGTTAAGGTGTTGACAAATGTAAACAATCTTACAACACCATTAAGGTGTTGAGACAGAGAGGGGCTTCACTCTGCATCTAATGTCCTGATCTAACCTGGGATTGCTCCATGTTTTAGGCTTTAGAAGGAGGACTGGAATTCTATTCCACATCACTAGCACTCTCGCCCCAATTGGCACCAAACTGACCAAAAATAAACTAGCTTCTCAAGGTGTGATGGACAAATAAACACACATAATGTGATCATGCAAGATAATGGGAAATGTTTGGTTTTTACACTGAGTACAGGTACACAGTGAACATTGAGTAAGAAGGTTACGTGATCGTCTGTGTCGTTCCAAAGTTAACTTGTTAGTACATCTGACAAAGGTTGTACTTAGTGTATTGAAGGCAGCTTTGGTTAAACTGAAAACAATTCGATTAATGTCAATGATGGCAGAGCCCAGCATGAGTGCAAAAGACTACTGGCTGAAGTGTTTGCAACCATTTTCAGCCAGTAGGGCCGAGTGGATGATCCATCTCGGCCTCATGAGATCCCCACCGTCGCAGAAGCCAGTCTTCAGCCAATTCGATTCACTCCACGTGATATCATGAAATGGCTGAGTGCACTAGATACAACAAAGGCTATGTTTCCCGACAACACCCCGGCTGTAGTGCTGCAGACTTGTGCTCCGGAACTAGCCGTGCCTGAAGCCAAGCTGTTCCAGTACAACTACAACACTGGCATCTACCCAAAGCCTTTCCACCATCTGCAAGGCACAAGTCAGGAGTGTGATGGAATACTCTCCACTTGCCTGGATGAGTGCAGTTCCAACAACACTCAAGAAGCTCGACACCATCCAGGACAAAGCAGCCTGCTTGATTGGCACCCCATCAACCACCCTAAACATTCACTCCCTTCACCACTGGCGCACTGTGGCTGCAGCGTGTGCCATCCACAGGATGCACTACAGCAACTTGCAAAGGCTCACCACCACCTTCTTCAGGACAATTAGGGATGGGCAATAAATGCTGGCCTTGCCAGTGATGCCCACATTCCATGAATGAATTTTTTTTAAAATGGAAAATTGCCCAGTTATGTCCTGTCCACAAAGAGCAGGACAAATCCAATCAGGCCAATTCCAGAGGTGAGGTGAGAGTGACTGCCCTTGACACCAAGGCGGTATTTGACCAAGTGTGGCACCAAGAAGCCCTCGTAAAATTGAAGTCAATTAGAATCAGGGGAAAACTCTCCAATGGCGAGAGTCATACTTTAGCACAAAGAAAGATGGTAGTGGTTGTTGGAGGCCAATCATCTCAGCCCCAGGACATTGCTGCAGGAATTCCTCAGGGCAGTGTCCTCGACCCAACCATCTTCAGCTGCTTCATCAATGACCTTTCCTCCAACATAAGGTCAGAAGTGGGGATGTTCGCTGATGATCGCACAGTGTTCAGTTCCATTCGCAACCCCTCAAATTAATGAAGCAATCTGAGCCCGCATGCAGCATCCAGGACAACATCCAGGATTGGGCTGATAAGTGGCAAGTAACATTCGCACCAGACAAGTGCCAGGCAATGACCATCTCCAACAAGAGAGAGTCTAACCATCTCCCTTTGACATTCAACGGCATTGCCATCGCCAAATCCCCCACCATCAACATCCTGGGGGTCACCATTGACCAGAAACTTAACTGGACCAGCCATATAAATATTGTGGCTACAAGAGCAGGTCAGAGGCTGGGTATTCTGTAGCGAGAGACTCAGCTCCTGACTCCCCAAAGACTTTCCACCATCTGCAAGGCACAAGTCAGGAGTGTGATGGAATACCCTTCCACTTGCCTGGATGAGTGCAGCTCCAACAACACTCAAAAAGCTCGACACCATCCAGGACAAAGCAGCCCGCTTGATTGGCACCCTATCCACCACCTTAAACGTTCACTCCCTGCACCGCTGGTGCACCGTGGCTCTAGTGTGTACCATCTACAAGATACACTGCACCAACTCGCCAAGGCTTCTTTGACAGCACCTCCCAAACCCGCGATCTCTATCGCCTAGAAGGACAAGGGCAGCAGGCGCATGGGAACACCACCACCTGCACGTTCCCCTCCAAGTCAGGAGCAGCACCAGGTGTACCAAAAATGAGATGCCAACCTGGTGAAGCTACAACTCAGGACTACGTGCATGCTGAAGAGCGGAAGCAACATGCTATAGACAGAGCTAAGCGATTCCACAACCAACGCATCAGATCAAAGCTCTGCAGTCCTGCCACATCCAGTCGTCAATGGTGGTGGACAATTAAACAACTAACGGGAGGAGGAGGCTCTGTAAACATCCCCATCCTCAATGATGGCAAAGTCCAGCACGTGAGTGCAAAAGACAAGCCTGATGGTTTGCAACCATCTTCAGCCAGAAGTGCCGAGTGGATGATCCATCTCGGTCTCCTCCCGATATCCCCACCATCACAGAAGCCAGTCTTCAGCCAATTCGATTCACTCCACGTGATATCAAGAAACGGCTGAGTGCACTGGGTACAGCAAAGGCTATGGGCCCCGAAAACATCTCGGCAGTAGTGCTGAAGACTTGTGCTCCAGAACTAGCCGTGCCTCTAGCCAAACTGTTCCAGTACAGCTACAACACTGGCATCCAACCGACAATGTGGAAAATTGCCCAGGTATGCCCTGTCCACAAAAAGCAGGACAAATCCAATCTGGCCAATTACCGCCCCATCAGTCTACTCTCAATCATCAGCAAAGTGATGGAAGGTGTCGTCGACAGTGCTATCAAGCGGCACTTACTCACCAATAACCTGCTCACCGATGCTCAGTTTGGGTTCCGCCAGGACCACTCGGCTCCAGACCTCATTACAGGCTTGGGCCAAATGTGGACAAAAGAGCTGAATTCCAGAGGTGAGGTGAGAGTAACTGCCCTTGACATCAAGGCAGCATTTGACCAAGTGTGGCACGAAGGAGCCCTCGTAAAATTGAAGTCAATGGGAATCATTGGGGGGAAAGCTCCAGTGGCTGGAGTCATACCTAGCACAAAAGAAGATGGTAGTGGTTGTTGGAGGCCACTCATCTCAGCCCCAGGACATTTCTGCAGGAGTTCCTCAGTGCAGTGTCCTAGGCCCAACCATCTTCGGCTGCTTCATCAATGACCTTCCCTCCATCATAAGGTCAGAAATGGGGATGTTCACTGATGATTGCACAGTGTTCAGTTCCATTTGCAACCCCTCAGATAATGAAGCAGTCGTGCCCGCATGCAGCAAGACCTGGACAACATCCAGGATTGGGCTGATAAGTGGCAAGTAACATTCGCGCCAGACAAATGCCAGGCAAGGACCTTCTCCAACAAGAGAGAGTCCAACCACCTCCCTTTGACATTCAACGGCATTACCATCGTCGAATCCCCCACCATCAACATCCTGGGGGTCACCATTGACCAGAAACTTAACTGGATCAGCCACATAAATACTTTGGTACAAGAGCAGGTCAGAGGCTGGGTATTCTGCGGCGAGTGACTCACCTCCTGACTCCCCAAAGCCTTTCCACCATCTACAAGGCACAGGTCAGGAGTGTGATGGAATACTCTCCACTTGCCTGGATGAGTGCAGCACCAACAACACTCAAGAAGCTCGACACCATCCAGGACAAGGCAGCCCGCTTGATTGGCACCCCATCTACCACCCTAAACATTCACTCCCTTCACCACCGGAGCACTGTGGCTGCAGTGTGTACCATCCACAGGGTGCACTGCAGCAACTCGCCCAGGCTTCTTCAACAGCACCTTCCAAACCCGCGACCTCTACCACCTAGAAGGACAAGGGCAGCAGGCACATGGGAACAACACCACCTGCACGTTCCTCTCCCAAGTCACACACCACCCCGACTTGGAAATATATCGCCGTTCCTTCATCATCTCTGAGTCAAAATCCTGGAACTCCCTACCTAACAGCACTGTGGGAGAACCTTCACCACACGGACTGCAGCGGTTCAAGAAGGCGGCTCACCACCACCTTCTCGGGCAATTAGGGATGGGCAATAAATGCTGGCCTCGCCAGCGACGTCCACATCCTATGAATAAATTTTTAAAAATTCATTATGCACTTAGTACTTAAAGCAGATTCATGTACACTGTACCTGTGTTCTGTTTAAATGCCAAATAATTCCCAGTTCTTGCATGATCACATGACTGCGTGCATTGTTTACACACTGGTTCACTCAGTTTGCATGTTGGAGATTCAGGCCGGCACAGTCATCTCTGAAGATGCCACTGCAACACTCCTTGTGCTAAAGTCCCTGCAGCAACACTTATTGTCGCTGTTACAGTGCAACTTTTGTAATGCTGCTTGTGCTCTTCGTTTTTTATCAAAATTAGATTGATTCCAGTGCTCCAAATGTATTAATTTTAGTAACTAATCACCTTATTGTAGCCTCCTTTGTAGATATACAGGTGGTAACGTTACCTGCAAAACTCTTTACCAAGGGGATCAATCCCTTGAATGTGTTCTTGATAAAGTCATACAATTTTACAGCACAGAAGGTGGCCATTTGCCCATCGTACCTGTGCCAGCTTTTGAAAGAGCTAATCATTTAATCCCATTCTCCTGCCTTTTCCCCATACGCTTTAATGAATTGGGTATTGCCAAATAGATTTTCTTGATATAGATTCCTCCTTCACCCAATGTATTTTCTCCTTTTTTTTCCTTTTCCCAAAACAACGTAGCAACTTATTATGTAAATCCATAAGGATTAGGGTGTGCTACATAATACATAACTATTCAGAAATAGAGGCATTGCTCACTGGCACTTGTGACAGTGGTAGGTGGGTAAACTGCTATAATCTCAGCTGTGGTTCATTGTCAGCACTATTGCCGGAGTTGTGGTTTCAAGCCTCACTCCAGAGATATAATCAAGGCTGACACTTCAGTATAGTACTGTGAGCGCTAAACTATTGTGCAGCTGTACTTTAAGGTGTTGTACGGTGCCGTCTTTCAGATGGGCTGTTAAACTGAGGCCCCGTCTGCCCTCTCGGATGGACGTGAAATATCCTGTGGCACTATTCGAAGAGGAGCTGAACAGTTCTCCTGATGTCCTGGCCAACATTTATTCTTCAACCAACACCATCAAAAAAAACAAGCAATCTGGTGATTTATTTCATTATTGTTTGTGGGACCTTGTGCAAATTAGTTGCTGCGTTTCCCTACATTACAACAGTGGCTACAATTCAAAAGTGCATTGCTGGCTGTGAAGCACTTTAGAGAAATCCTGAGGTTGTGAATGACACTATATTAATATATGTTCTTTCTTTCACTGTAAGGAAGAATGAATCAGCAACCAAGTCAGCGCTTTCCCTCCTACTTCCCCTTACTCAACGGTGGAACTCCGTGCCCCCGGCCTTGCCACCTTCCTTCCTGCTTTCAAAGAAATCCTCAGAGCCCTTCGCTTCAATCATGCGTCCAGCCTGACAATCAAAGCCTCTCATTTTCCTTTCCTGCTGGGTGTTTTTTTTTTCCCCCAACCTTAACATAAAAGCCTTTGCGATGACTTCCTGCATCCGCGGAAAGCTATAGAAATGGTCATTGTTGTTCGGCAGGACCTCTTTGAGGATATATGCCTTCTCTGCAACATGGCTGAGATCAGGAACTCCGTGGTGTGTAGGACCTTGGGATTGCAGCACATTACCACCACAGTGTTCACCCACAAAGACCTGTGCTGTAAGTAACAGAAAATTGTTATTCTCATGTCAGTAACTTTGCTCTCCTCTCAATACCATTTGCCTTGTGACATTGGCAGGAATTTTCAGGATGTTTGTGCCATAAATGTATGTAGCTTTTACATTGCTGCCTCCTTGTAAATGTCCGATAGCATTCAGTTAAATTGTCCAGGATTTGTGTTTGTTTTATCTTTGAAGTAAACTGTATTCCTGAATCAATCTGTGCAGAAAATGGCAGTAAAAATCTGGAGGGAAAGTCTGTTGGGAGTTGTGCAAAGATAATTTATTCACATAAGACATAAATTTCCCACCCCTCTCTTTAAGACACTTTTTCTGTAACAAATTTTCATTGAATAGGAGCATTCATAAATTTAAAATGACCTGTTACATCATATAAAATAAAACTAATTTGCTATTATAAGGATATTTTTGTACAGAATTTAATATAATACAGTAGCTACATCAATTAACACTCCCCACTGTTCGTCCAATATATAACCAGGCAAACAATGACTCCAAAGTGCATATTCTCACCTTCGTCCACAGGTAAACACACCCATCTGATTGACCGTCACAACATCTGATCTTCTAAAGGGATACATGCCCAAAATGCATCTCAGAAAAAACATACACAAGATAAAGTAACTGCGACAGGCAGGCTGGTAATGAGATTTTAACTTAATGACTATCAAAGTGTAAGAGCATATGTCAAATTGACCACGGCAAGTAATTTGTTCCCATTGGAATTCTATGTATTTTCCACTCGACATTTTGCTGGGTGCAAGGAATTTTTTTAGAAGTCGTGTGCTATATATTAATATCCATTGATTTACTCTATATGAAGATTGATTGAATTATTATCAATCCCAGAATTCTTATGACTTTACCTTTAAAAATCTCATTAATATTATTTGTGTTAGTTTAAAAGAAATGAATTCACATAAATAACAATGCATCAAAGTTAAAAGACCTGCAAGAACTAGTGAGTATTACAAATGAAGGGGCACATAGGTCGTTAGACAATGGAATGTTCAGTTCACTGAAGCTGACTAGTTGATAAAAATTGGTAAAAAGTTCTCATATTTCTACACAGGACAGCAGTAGAACCATCACTTATTGGCCTATGGACACAATTCAGGATGGTGACAGCACAATGTGGGGAAAGACAGTCTTCATGGCTGAGCTGGAGCGAACAGGAACGCTAATGGAGCTGAGGACACAGTGGGCTGAGAAGAAGAGCAGCTTTTCTGAATTGGGTAGGAAAAAGGAATTTAGTGTAGTGCAATTATTCCCTTGCTGAAAATAATTAGGTAATCTTCCTGATGGGTGGCCACGTGAAACATTATAATTGATAGGGAATGTCGTTTGTACTGGAGAAAATCTAAATAATGTCTTACATGCTGAAGGAAATCTGGACATACATTCACATGTGCATTTGGAATCATCCTCGTACAGCAGAATCGAGCTCACAAGCCACAGATTTAAACCTCAATTTCCCTGTTTGTTCTGAATTTACTAACAAAACATTTTTTTATATATATATATATATATATATTTTAATTGCATGTTTGAAAAGTGGTATAGGCATTTTTATATTATTTGGATTTTCCGTTCCTGAGAATGTAAAACTGCTGCGAGAATCAGGGAGCATTTAATTCTGGATCAATTATCATTAGACCCGAATTTTAAAAAATAATGCACTAACTAGTGTTACAGTTTACACACAGTGTACAGTACGCCGGCAGAGATTTTTAATGGGTTAAGTTTTCAGGGGGTTCCACAGTGAAGCATTTGGTTCTTAACCAAGAGGAGAGTTACATTTTCATTTAGTGGCAGTCAGATTTAAAGAATTGTCTTTTTTAAAATATAAAATAGTAAAGCTATTTAGAAAATAAATGTGCTATTTAAACAAAGAATATAGTTAGCATAATGTTTACAGTGTGTTTGTCTTGCAACTCTAGCTATTCATAAATTACTGAAGCAAAACCAGAAATAGTTTCACAGCATCACACCTGACTTCCTGCCAATGGCAACTATTAGTATCAACTAAAACCACAGGCTATGTTACGCAGCACCTGACGAAACCAACTGCACAGTTAACGCAGCTTTTAACAAGGTCACTTTTACCATTGGTTTACCAGTAGTGCTGTCTTTGTGATTTGTAATGTTGTGACAGTTCAGTCACAATGACCATTTTTGTGTGAGTTTTAAGAAAAAAGCATTATCCTCAGTTGACTAACGAATCATATCAAAAAACTGCAGTTATAAATTGTGACCAATGAGGTGACTGTACCACAGAACGTACTGTGTTCGCTAAACAATTGAGTCTGTTTGGCCAAAGACAAATCGGCAGGAGGTCCACATGTAGAACAGGCTCGAGGGGCTGAATGGCCTACTCCTGTTCCTATGTTCCTATGTAGCGTGAAAGGTCATTGTAAAACCATTCCATCTGTATGATTGATGATCTGGCAACAACCTTCAGGTTTGCTTTTACTAACAGATCTCAGAGACCAGGGATTGGCAGGAAAAATGAATCTGGATTAAAGAAAAGAGTTTGGTCTGTGAAGAAAGCAGCTTCCTTTCAGAAAGATGTGACCACCTAAGCCTCTGTCTACCTTGCTGGGACTTGGCTTTTCTTCATGCCTGAAAGCTGCCACATTAGCTTCCAAGGAAGAAGTGAAGTCCGTACCCGTCCCAGGTATGGATAAGCCACCAGTTGAATGTTCTCCCATCTCCCACAAATTTACCATCGCGGTATGTCCAATTTGTGGCTATGCGTTGTCCACTTCTTGCGCTTCTTTGGCTACCGCGGCAACTGGATGTTGGACAAGTCTGAGAGGCCGCTGGTACCGTTTTGCGTCCGACGGGCTTGATGTTGTGAGAGGTATCCCATGTTGATGTGTTGAGGTGAAGGAGGCGGCAGGAAAAGAGGCTGCGATGGGGCATCCTGCATCGTTCCACTTGGCGGCACTTGCTAAACAAACAAACGCACGACTCAAGAAAGTGTTTAGTTACAAATAGATTCATTTCAACTGTACACAAATCCATTTGCTCGTTAAAGAAATTGTTTACCTCCCTCACTTTTAGACTTTCCACCCCATTCACCATTCCCTTGGACTTTCTCCAAGGGCTCTGCCAATGCCCTTTGCGACCAGCTACCAGGTGTAAGAGCGTCCCACACTGACGTGTGCATTTATTTATGGGGGTTGGGGGCGGGGGGAGGCTGGTGGTGATGGTGTGCAGACGTTACACCATGCCTGTATAGGACAGGCTTGATGGACCAGCTGGTCTTTACCTGTCCTTTTTCATATGTTCATATGTAACTCACTATATAAAATTGGCGGTGTGTTTGATAGTGAGGAGGAAAGCTGTAGGCTGCAGGAGCAACGGACTGGTCAGGTGGGCAGAAAAGTGGCAAATGGAATTCAATCTAGAGAAGTGTGAGGTAATGCATTTGGGGAGGGCAAACAAGGCAAGGAAATACACAATAAATGGGAGAATATTGAGAGGTGCAGAGGAAGAAAAGAATCTTGGAATGCTTGTCCACAGATCCCTGAAGGTAGCAGGGTGGTAGATAAGGTGGTTAAAAAGGCATACAGGATACTTTCCTTTATTAGCCGAGGCACAGAATAAAAGAGCAGGGGGGTTACACTAGAACTGTATAAAACATTGATTAGGCCACAGCTTCAGTACTGCATACAGTTCTGGCCACCACATTACAGGAAAGATGTGATTGCACTAGAGAGGGTACAGAGGAGATTTACAAGGATGTTGCCAGGGCTGGAAAATTTTAGCTATGAGAAAAGATTGGATTGGCTGGGGTTGTTTTCTTTGGAACAAAGGAGGCTGAGGGGAGATTTAATCGAGGTACATAAAATCAGTGACCAGGGGGCATAGATTTAAAGTAATTGGTAGGAGGATTATAGGGGAGCTGAGGCAAAATTTTTTCACCCAGAGAGCGGTGGCGGTCTGGAACTCACTGCCTGAAAGGGTGGTAGAGGCAGAAACCCTCAACTCATTTAAAAAGTACTCGGATCTGCACTTGAACCTACAGGGCTATGGACCAAGCACTGGAAAGTGGGATTAAGCTGGATAGCTCCTTATTGGCCAGCACGGTCCCGATGGGCCGAATGGCCTCCTTCTGTGCCGTAACTTTCTATGATTCTATAGTTCTATGATAAAGAACTGTAAGCACGGGCACATATCCTGGTATACCAAACCACAGTGCTACCCTTAGTTATTCAGAATATTTACTATTTTGAGCTCATTCTCAGTTTTACAGAGTGGCTTGTTAGGCCATTTCAGAAGGCATTAAGGGTCAATTACACAATGTGGAACTGGAGCCACATGCAGGCCAGAACAGGTAAGTGTGGCAGGTCCCTTTCCCTGAAGGATGGTAGTGAACCAGTTAGGTTTTTGCAATAATCCAGCAGCTCTCATGGTCATTTTTCAATTTTGCCACTTGCCATTGGTGGGATTTGGACTCAAAACCTCGAGGGTGCTAATCCAGCACCAAAACAAATGGACTACCATAAGAACATGGAATTTTTTTACTACAAGTGGAAACAAGGAAAATCAGACTGACAGCAAGCTTGGCTTCTAAAAGCTTGAAAATCATGGGAGGGGCAATAACTGAGGCAGATCAAGAGTTTCACGATTTTGAGATTCAAGGAAAAATTATTCTCTCCTTGTGGGTTTCGAATGTTTTCTGCAAAGGAAAAATAATTCCAACAGTTAGAATGTGATGTTTCTCCATCATATATGACAAGTATTTCATGGAATTTGCGTTATCATATGTTGTATAAACCTCAGTCACAAAGGTCTTCTTCATAAGTGGCAAGTAACATTCGCGCCAGATAAGTGCCAGGCAATGACCATCTCCAACAAGAGAGAGTCTAACCACCTCCCCCTGACATTCAACGGCATTACCATCACCGAATCCCCCAACATCAACATCCTGGGGGTCACCATTGACCAGAAACTTAACTGGACCAGCCATATAAATACTGTGGCTACGAGAGCAGGTCAGAGGCTGGGTATTCTGCGGCGAGTGACACACCTCCTGACTCCCCAAAGCCTTTCCACCATCTACAAGGCACAAGTCAGGAGTGTGATGGAGTACTCTCCACTTGCTTGGATGAGTGCAGCTCCAACAACACTCAAGAAGCTCGACACCATCCAAGATAAAGCAGCCCGCTTGATTGGCACCCCATCCACTACACTAAACATTCACTCCCTTCACCACCGGCGCACTGTGGCTGCAGTGTGTACCATCCACAGGATGCACTGCAGCAATTCGCTAAGGCTTCTTCGACAGCACCTCCCAAACCCGCGACCTCTACCACCTAGAAGGACAAGAGCAGCAGGCACATGGGAACAACACCACCTGCACGTTCCCCTCCAAGTCACACACCATCCCGACTTGGAAATATATCGCCGTTCCTTCATTGTCGCTGGGTCAAAATCCTGGAACTCCCTTCCAAACAGCACTGTGGGAGAACCGTCACCACACGGACTGCAGCGGTTCAAGAAGGCGGCTCACCACCACCTTCTCGAGGGCAATTAGGGATGGGCAATAAATGCTGGCCTCGCCAGCGACGCCCACATCCCGTGAACGAATAAAAAAAAAGAAAAAAAAGATGGTTAGGGAGACTGTGTGTTGGGATTGTATGTTCCTTTTTTGTATATGATGGCATTCTAAATAGAACTACTTAAAATCAGTGTAAGATCTGTGTTTAGTTTCCCTTCATTTAATGGTTAGGAAGGAGGGGAGAGAGTTACAGTTACAATCTCTTGTGATATTTATTGTTCCATTTGAGAACACAACGTTCAGGTTTAATGCCACAGTTTACTACATGTATCTTGAAGATACTGTTTCTAGAGGGCTTAGAGGGTTAAATTATGAGGATAGGTTGTATAAACTTGTCTTGTATTCCCTTGAGTATAGCAGATCAGGGGGGGTGATCTGATCGAGCTGTTTAAAATGTTAAAATGACTCAAGAGGGTAGATACAGAGGGACTAATACCTCTGGTGAGGGAATGAAGAAGAAGGGCACATAATCTTAAAATTAGAGCTGGGCCATTCAGGAGCGAAATCAGGAAGCACTTTTTCACACAAAGGGTAGTAGTAATTTGGAACTCTCTCCCCCAAAAGGCTGTGGATACGAGGACAATTGGAGCATTCAAGACTGAGATCGACAGATTTTTATTAGGTAATGGTATCGAGGGATATGGAGCAAAGGCGGGAAAATGGAGTTGAGGTGCAGATCAGCCATGATCTAATTGAATGGCGGAGCAAGCCCGAGGGGCTGAATGGCCTACACCTGTTCCTAATGTTACTACATGTGGCTTATATACTCCCACGAGACTTCTTACCTGAAGATAGTGATGGTGTTGCTGGAGCTGCATGGAATGATGGGCGTGCAGCTGTTGAATGGAGGCCTGCTGGTGTGAAGAGAAGCCTTGGTGTTCGATAGTCACAGCACTTGGAGAAGGGACAATGACCGTGCTACAGCTGATTGGTTGCATTGCTAGTGCTGTCAGCATCTGCCGATCTTGAATATATCTGAGAATACAAGACCGCAAAAAGCACAATTTAGGATGAACGGAAAAGTTGCTGAACTTAGAATTAGTTAAATACCGAGGTAACATTTATCCGATTGGTTTAATGTGATCTGGTGTTCTACAAAATGTCTGGTCAATAATAACCCGCAGCAAATTGATTTTTTTTCCGCACTGATGAGTGAAGAAGAAAAATATATTAAAGGAAGCTGGACGGGTGGCAGATTGTAGTGAGATTCAGGTCTGTATGATACTCTATCCTTGCACGTGGTGTGCAGAGATGAAGTACACAGAATGGGCATTAGCTATCTATACCCACGGTGTCAGCCATGGCTCAGTTGGTAGCATTCTCTGAGTCAGAAGGAATGTGGGTTCAAGTCCTACTCCAGAGACTTGAGCACAAAATCTAGGCTGATACCCCAGTGCAGTACCGAGGGAGTGCTGCACTGTTGGAGGTGCCGTCTTTTGGTTGAGACTTTAAACCGAGACCCTGTCTGCCCTCGGCACTATTTCAAAGAAGAGCAGGGGAGTTCTCCCCAGTGTCCTGGCCAATATTTATCCCTCAATCAACATCACTAAAAGAGATTATTTGGTCATTGTCACATTGCTGTTTGAGGGACCTTGCTGTGTGCAAATTGGCTGCCACATTTCCTATATTACAACAGTGACTACACTTCAAAAGTCCTTCATTAGCTGTAAAGCGCTTTGGGACGTCCTGAGGTCATGAAAGGCGCTATATAAATGCAAGTTCCTTCACTTTCTTTCTTTATATGCATAGCTAATAGAGACAAGTGTATTTCACCCTATAATTTCTGTTTCCAGTCTCAATGCTGGAGTTCTCTCATTTAATACCAAGCACTTTTTAACCCACTTCAATCGATTGCTGAATTTAATCTGTGTACGTGAGCTATTACAGTTGTCTGCAATCTGTTACAAATATATTAAAACATTTGAGGTGTCCATTACTCTTCACACTGTCAAACGTGCAAATTTCTTCATCACACTTCATATAATAAAAATATAAAGAAAGCCAATCATTTTACATTATACAGAGAAACTGCCCCCCCCAATGGAAAATACCAACTAATTACTTTAAGGCGCACTCTTAAAAGAAAGTTTAAGAAACAAAGAAAGCAAATCTGAGCTCTGATTTATAAGGACCTGCAAAGAGGAATTTTCTCAAACTGACCACAGGAAGGCAACTACACCTTGTGGCCTCAAAGGCACACATCAAGTTACGCACTTTATCACTATAATAATTCACTATGGGCCAGAAATCGCGCAGAGGCAACGCTTGCTGCAGCTCCTGCGAATTAAATTAACAAAAATACTGCGGGCTCTGTGGCGTTCAATTGTTTGAATTTGAAGGTAAAAAAATGTGCGCCATCAACCCAGCCTCTGTGCAGCGTGAGCTGCCGCGTGGCTGGTATTGTCTGTGAGGAGACGACACGCCCACAAAATTGCTCAGAAAGAGAAGTCCCGCCCACAGATTCAGGCTGCATTGCTCGAACAGGCAAGCAGACTTCATTCATTTAAAGTGAGTATTCTGGATGTCAGTGTAAATAAAAATTTAAATTTTTGAAAATAAAAATCCAAAGAAATAACTGAATTAAATTAAAGATGCAGAAGGGAAAAGTAAAAAAAAACATTTTTTAATTACATTTTTTTTTAATGACCAAAAACTATTAAAATAAGGAGTATTACGAGACTCCACATTTTTAATAGTTAATTTTTAGTTGTTTGGCAGACATTAAGACTTAGTTTAGACCTGGTATTTTTAAGCGTACCTGTTTGGTGACGTAATTAGTTACTTTCCAGCTGGGCAGATAAACAAGTTGGCGCTTTTTCAATGATTTCTCTGATTGCAGCGTGCGATGGCCCTTTAATTCGAAGCTGTCATATTGCCGGCGAACCACTAGGAGCAAGTTCACTATTTCCGCGTTTTACTGCGCCTGTGCAAACACGGGAACTTGCTCCTTCAATTCGACAGTAAAAACGGAGAGCGCTGTTGAGCTCCTCTGTTATTTCGGGAGCGATTTCTGGTCCTACGTGTTACGTGTTATAATACCCCTGTCTTTATCAAACAGAATACCCTGAGACCCATCAGTGTGTACAGTTCCAGTTGAGTCATTTCAGGTCTCGCTAGCGAGCTGGTTTAGTGACAATTTGCAGGACGTTCAAAGCTGATCATGTCACAAGCTATTGTTCTTAAAATGAAACTCCTGGCTTTAATTTATTTGGTGATTACACTTGCACAGCAGGAAATCAGTGCAAGCCAGTGATAAAATGTGACTGTCGGTTGGACTCAAACATAAATGTATTTTTTTGTTTTTGCTGTTGTGATGTAACTGAACTGTATCTACTGTCAGTTACAAATACATGTACAAAGATGGGAATAGTATAGCAGCTGGTGATAATGGTCATATCAGTCTCCCTGTCAGTTATCTCACTCACTTACCATAGGCAACTTGTATCGATAAAATCTTATCCTTTTCTAACAGACGCTTTACTACATTTACATCACAGTTTGATAACCAATGTAACGCATTGCCTGTGGAGATCAGAGTCAGAACTGGAAATGATCGCCAGTGAGATTTTATGAAAATTGACTTCACTGTTTTAATGCCGGCATTAACCTCTTTCTTTTAAATGGGCTATTGACTGTTAAAATAACAGAGTTAGGGATTTAATGAGAACATGTTAAACACTTATATGATAACATAATTCACAGTGATTTCCAGGTGACTGTATCTCGTGCTTTCAGGAACCCACTGTGACCATGGTGCTATGCTCTGAGTCAATCTTGAGATTCGTACTTGGCCTGGTGTCTTGCTGTACTGTTCTGGGATGGCTGTTCATTTCCACTGCTGTTTGGCATAATGGAATGGATGGGTTGATTCAAAAATAATCTGAAAAAGAGACAAATGCAAAATGATAGTAACACTGCTCATCCTTCCGTGCTGGAGATCGGAGGGAGGGTGTCCTTCACTTCAGTGTTCTTGTTTGATAAATGCACAGAACTGGAAGTGATATAAAAGGCTGTAATTCATGTTGGCAGTTCAGGTTGGGTTATAAACAGCAAGATGAAGCTCAGATGGTTTATGGACGAGAACAGAACCTTAATATTGAGTTACAGTCTTAAGCTCACTGCTAGCAATATGTTGTTGTATATGTGGAATCGTTTTTTTAATTATTAAGTTTGTTTTCAACTTTCTTCAAAGATGTGCAGCAACTTACACTGATCACAATTACACAGGAAAGACTGCATGATGCAGGTAAAAGTTCATACAACTGATAGCAAAATTAGAACCCAAAGCTTTATGGCAGCCCACAGAAGGTTCTGTAATTTTCCCAGTTCTTTCACAGCAGCAAGTTACAGGTAAATATGTGATTCTGTATATGTATATATACGCACATATTGTTTGGAGGATACAGAATATGGACATGATGGGATAGCAAGTTTATTCAAGCGGTGGACAAGGTGTCATAACTTACAATTTTATTATTTAGCACTTCTGAAACGCTTGATAAAGAGAGAGGCGGACATCAAGAAGAAATATAGGGGGGAGACTGAAAGCATGGTCAAAGAGATTGGTTTTTTCAGAGCTTTGGGTCTAGGCAGCCGAAGACACGGGGGGCAATGGTGGAGCGATTAGAATCGGGGATGTGCAAGAGGCAAGAATTGGAGGAGCGCAGAGATCTCGGAGGGCTGGAGGAGGTTACAGAGAGAGGGAGGGGCGAGGCCATGGAGGGATTTGAAAACAAGGATGAGAGTTTCAAAATCGAGGCATTCCCGGACCGGGAGCTAATGTAGGTCAGCGAACACAGGAGTGATGGGAGAACAGGACTTGGTGCGAGTTAGGATACTGGCAGCAGAGTTTTGGATGGGCTTAAGTATATGGAGGGTGGAAGATGGGAGGCCGGCCAGGAGAGCATGGGAATAGTCAAGCAAGACGGTAACAAAGGCATGGATGACGGTTTTAGCAGCAGATGAGCCGAGGCAGGGGCGGAGACGGGTGATGTTACGGAGGTGGAAGTAGGCGGTCTTGGTGATGAAGTGGATATGTGGTCGGAAGCTCATCTCAGGGTCAGATAGGACGCCAAGGTTGTGAACGGTCTGGTTCAGCCTCAGACAGTGGCCAGGGAGAGGGATGGAGTCAGTGGGTAGGGAAAGGAGTTTGTGGTGGGGATCAAAGACAATGGCTTTGGTCATCCCAATATTTAGTTGGAGGAAATTTTTGCTCATCCAGTCGGACAAGCAATGTGACAAATGAGAGACAGTGGAGGCATTGAGGGAAGTGGTTGTGAGGTAGAGCTGGGTGTCGTCAGTGTACATGTGGAACCTGACGTCGTGTTTTCGATGATGTCACTGATAGGCAGGATATAGATGAGAAGTGGAGGGGGCCCAGGATAGATTCAGACCGTTCGCAACCTTGTCCTACTTGACCCTGAGATGAGCATCCGATCCCATTTCAGCTCCATCACCAAGATCGCCTACTTCCAACTCAGTAACATCGCCCGTTTCTGCCCTTGCCTCCACTCATCTGCTCATCCATGCCCTTGTTACCTCTAGACTTGACTATTTCAATGCTCCCCTGGCTGACCTCCCATCTTCCACCCTCCATAAACTTGAGCTCATTCAAAACTCTGCTGCCCGTATCCTAACTCACACCAAGTCCCGTTCATCCGTCACCTCTGTGCTCGCTGACCTACATTGGTTCCCGTCTGGCATCGCCTCAATTAAAATTCTTATCCTTGTTTTCAAGACCCCTCCATGGCCTCACCACTCCCTTTCTCTGTAACTTCCTCCAGCCCTACACCCCTCTGAGATCTCTATGCTCCTCCAATTCTGGCCTCCTGCGCAGCCCCGATTTTAATCACTCCACCATTGGCGGCTGTGCCTTCAGCTGCCTCGGTCCTAAGCTCTGGAATTTCCTCCCTAAACCTCTCTGCCTCTCTACGTCTCTCTCCTCCTTTAAGACCCTCCTTAAAACCTACCTCTTTGATCAACCTTTTGGTCACCTGCCCTAATATCTCCTTATGTGGATCGGTATAAAATTTTGTTTGATAACGCTCCTGTGAAGCGCCTTGGGACATTTTACTACGTTAAAGGCGCTATATAAATGCAAGTAGTTGTTGATGTGGCCGAGGGGTAACATTTCGATAATGAAAAGGAGGGCAGCAAGGATGGAGCCCAAGTTACCAGGGGTACTCATGCAGGCACAGGTGAAGAACCTGTTGGAGGAAGTAGACCATAGTGGAGAATGGAGTCACCCACAGTGTGGGAGGTGGCAAAGAGAATGAGGACAGATAGCAAGCTATGATTGCAGTAACAGAGGGACTCTTTGACTAAGGCAGTCTTAGAGCTGACATTAGGTAGAAAGCTTAAGTGTCACAACTGATCTATAATGGGACCCAGACCATCTGTTGTTCCATACACATTTATGTACATATAACAACTCTCAAAGTGTGCCATCTATTTTGAATGGAGCTGGTGTGAGATACTGTGGATTGTGCTTAGAATACCAATGTGATTTCTAAACGCTTAAGAGGAACGTTGCACTAAGTTTAACTTTAAGAACTTATTATCTTGCCCTTAGTTTATTGGCTGAATTACCTAAATAATGCAGACAACAATGGGAATAATTTCTATGAAGAAAAAAGGTCAGCCCCATCCTCATTTTGTTCATTTACACACCTTGTACTTTAGTGCACCATCCTGATGCACATGTTAGAAAGGTGAGAATCTGTGAAATTAAGATGAACATTTTTATTTGGTAAAGATGGACTGTTAGGGGGACAAAAGTCAGGGTTCTATGTTCTGCAAGATTATCAGTAGCCGTTCAAAGTAATGGCAACTGATGTCTGAAAATTTAGCATTGTTGCCCCTTGGGTAGTGCTGTATGTTTTTTTTGGAATCTCAGTGTGATTCAGATCGGCTGGTGTTTTCTTGATTTCCACCAAGCCAAATTTCCCCTACGGTACCCCCCGTGTCCTAGTCCTTGAACTCGCATCTTTCTCTAGTTTCTCTCCTATCTCCCCTCATGCCCTCTCCGAGTGCATCGTGACCATGAGGCCAACCTCCTGCTCCTTCGACCCTATTCCCACTAAACTGCTGACCACCCAACTTCCCCATGTTAGCTGATATTGTTAACTGTTCCCTCTCCTCAGGTACTGTCCCCCTCCCCTTTAAATCTGCCGTCATCATCCTCCTCCTCAAAAAACCCACCCTTGACCCCTCTGTCCTTGCAAACTACCGCCCCATCTCCAATCTCCCTTTCCTCCCCAGACTCCTTGAACATGTTGCTGCCTCCCAAATCCATGCCCATCTTTCCCGCAACTCCATGTTTGAATTCCTCCAATCAGGTTTCCGCCCTTGCCACAGTACTGAAACGGCCCTTATCAAACTCACAAATGACGTCCTATGTGACTGTGACCATGGTAAACTATCCCTCCTCATCCTTCCCGACCTGTCTGTCTGCAGGCTTTGACACGGGTGACCACACCATCCTCCTGCAACGCCTCTCCTCCATCGTCCAGCTGGGTCGGACTGGACTTGCCTGGTTCCGTTCTTATCTATCCAGTCGTGGCCAGAGAATCGTCTGTAAAGGCTTCTCTTCCTGCTCCCGCCCGTACCCTCTGGAGTCCCCCAAGGATCTACCCTTGGCCCACCTCCTATTTCTCATCTACATGCTGCCCCTGGCGTCATCATCCAAAAACACATCAGATTTCACATGTATGCTGATGTTCCCTCTCCTCAGGTACTGTCCCCCTCCCCTTTAAATCTGCTGTCATCACCTCCCTCCTCAAAAAACCCACCCTTGACCCCTCTGTCCTTGCAAACTATCGCCCCATCTCCAATCTCCCTTTCCTCCCCAGAGTCCTTGAAGTTACTGCTGCCTCCCAAATCCATGCCCATCTTTCCCGCAACTCCATGTTTGAATTCCTCCAACCACTCTCAACCCTTCCACTGTCTCTCGTTTGTCACGTTCCTTGTCTGACATCCAGAACTGGATGAGCAAAAATATCTCCTAACTAAATATTGGGAAGACCGAAGCCATTGTCTTTGGTCCCTGCCGCAAACTTCATTCCCTTGCCATTGACTCCATCCCTCTCCCTGGCCACTGTCTGAGGCTGAACCAGACTGTTTGCAACCTTGATGTCCCATTTGACCCTGAGATGAGTTTCCGACCACATATCCGCTCCATCACCGAGACCGCCTAATTCCACCTCCGTAACATCACCCATCTCCGCCCCTGCCTCAGCTCATCTGTTGCTGAAACCCTCATCCATGCCTTTAATACCTGCAGACTGGACTATTCCAATGCTCTCCTGGCTGGCCTCTCATCTTCCACCTTCCATAAACTTGAGCTCATCCAAGTCCCATTCTTCCATCACCTCTGTCCTCGCTGACCTACAATGGCTCCCGGTCTGGGAATGCCTCAATTTTAAAATTCTTATCTTTGTTTTCAAATCCTCCCTATCTCTGTAACTTCCTCCAGCCCTACAACCCTCTGAGATCTCTGCGCTCCTCCAATTCTTGCCTCTTGCACGTCCCCGATTTTAATCGCTCCACCATTGTCGGCCGTGCCTTCAGCTGCCTAGGCCTAAAGCTCTGGAATTCCCTCCCTTAACCTCTCCACCTCTTTACCTCCCTCTCCTCCTTTAAGACGCTCCTTAAAACCTACCTCTTTGACCAAGCTTTTGGTCACCTGTCCTAATACTTATGTAGGTTGGTGCCAAATTTTGTTTGATATCGCTCCTGTGAAGCGCCTTGGGACGTTTTACTACATTAAAGGCGCTATATAAATGCAAGTTGTTGTTGTTGTTTTAGACGGTGCAGAAATTGGCACTCGCTCCAGTAATTGTACCTTAGTTGTCGGTCATGCCCATATTCTGCAGTAGAGTGGCTCTGACTGACATCGGAGGGCAGTGGAACTGGGAAGGTCACTGGCGGAGCCTGGGAAAACATCATGGGGTTACTGAAGAGTGGTGCTACCAGACTGTTACGTGATTGGATTTGCAAGCTGGCTCGTTGAAGTTGACCTCCTTTCATAAACTGCTGTGGAACCTGCAGGAAGTGAACAATCAGTTAACCCTTATACAATATGTTTCGAATTGTCATGGCTGAATCTACGATGCAATTGGGAACGAGGGGGTATAAATTTAAGATCATCCTCAAAAGAATGAAGTGAAAGGTTAGGAGAATTGTTTTTTTTTGATGTAGAGATTTATTAAGACATGGAATACCGTACCAGAAATAGGGGTGGAAGCAGAATTCACAATAGCTTTTAAAAGGGAAGTGGATAAATATTTGCAAAAAAAATAATTAAAGGGTACAGGGAAATAGCAGGGGGATAAGATCCAAAACTGGTATCGGCACAAATGGCTGAATGGGCTGTAGAATTCTATTTATAACCGAATGAAATCTGTTTACTCAGTGGAAAATAAACTTTAATCTTTTATTTACGAAAGCTGATTGACACATCACAGTAATGCAAAGAGCCGAAGATCTCAATTTCAACCCCAGTCTCTCCTGCTAACTCGTATATGAGTTGATGATCTTATCTAAGTCATTTGGTCCAATGTTAAGTGGAGATGAGGCACTGAACAAAGCGGAAGGATGAAAAATTGGTACATTGGTGCAGATAGAGTCAGTGAATTGCTCTACACATAGATATAGATATAGATTGTTTCAAGCTAAAGTTAATCAGATGTTCTACTCTCAGAAGCAAACGTTTTCTAGCCATTTCAGAGTGACCAGGGTCACTATACATCTTCTAACTTCTAGTGAAGTATGGCAAATGATTCCCCAATAGGTATTATGCTACAATGATAGACATCAAGCTAAATAAATTAAACAATCGCCTAGAAATTACTGTTCATGACTATTACAAGTTTAGGGCCTGTCTTAGATAGTCTGTTGGATACATCAGTTCTGGTTATTCCTGTAAGCGGTCCGAGTGTCTTAAGTTCGGGGGTGTGCCCGTACTGCCTAATGCTTAACTATATGATCGTATAACCTAGGGGTGTAAGAATAGGAACTATTGCTTGTGATGGGAACTAGTCTTTTGCATGTGCCTCCATGTGCGTCTCCACAATCTTTTCAAGGGCGGACCGAAACATTTACTGTGACGGAGCCAGATTCAAAACATTAAGTTGCTTTATTTCATATCTTCTGCCGTTTTCAAGATGAATGGGGGCCACCCTGACTAATGGTCCTGGAAGGAGACAATTGACCCTTACTCTATCAATTTGAATTAGACTGTGAGCTGTGACAATTCACAAACTGGCCCATTTGGTTTCAATACGCATCGTCAGTGGCTTCCCCTTTTTAAACCTGTGCGAATTCATTTTGTTTCAAAACACAACAATTAAACACAGCCCAATCTCAATCCCAAAATCCTTTCCTTGAAGAAAAAAATCAAAAATGTCAAAATTTGACAGCAATATTAATGTACAGATTCTCAATGCATTTGTATGACATTCCTCTGTCAGCTACTTTAATAGAGCTATTAACCATTTAACATATCAGAAGATATGTGCATGAGTTAAGCAGCTGTATGCTAATATTGTGAACAGCAATTTCGAGGCTAATGTGACAAACTAGGGAAGGAATAGAGAGCTGTTCCTGCATATAATCTGCTTAGTCATTTACCAAAACCCTTAATAATTAATTTTTATATATTTTAACATAAGCATTTTTATTCTTGACAGCTGAGAAGAAAATTTAAAGTATGTTTTACACTTCTATTTAGGCTCTCTAAGAAATTAGAATTTATTTTTTAATCCAAATACCTTCAATAGGAATTAATTGCTTTGGCCAATCAATTAATGGCTTAATTGGCACTCGATTATGTATTGTACTTATCATATACCATATTGTCAACACTGGCAATACTGACTCTAGAAGGTGATATTAAATATACTATCTCACTGTTCTGCTGACTGGAAGATACCAATGAATAAATAGTTTGGTACATACACTGTATATTTTACCGAGTTATGTTCTATAATAATGTAATAATATGAACTAGACCCAGGTCACTCTGAAATGACAAGAAAACATTTGCTTCTGAAAGTAGAACATCTGATTAACTTTAGCTTGAAACAACCTATATCGATATAATATATTAAAATCTTACATCTGTGTAAACTTCATGTCAACATTTTTCATTATAAAAGAAAGAAAAGAAAGACTTGCATTTATTTAGTGCCTTTCATGACCTCAGGACGTCCCAAAGTGCTTAATTTTTATGTCCACATTTATAATGGAACTTACCTATGTAAACATGTCGGTAGAGGTGTTGCAGCATCACCACTGACATGAGCGTGCAATTACAGTGTAACAAGTTTACATTGGCAGTTTCTGTTACAAATGAGGGAGTACAAACATATAATGAAAATGTATAAAAATAACGACAGAATGCATAGATGTAAAATGGGGACTGAATTATGTCTATGTGCCCTGGTCCAATTATCCCCTGCCCAATAAGGCTGCTTCAGCTGAAGACTACATTTGGTCTTGACTGCCTGTGTGCAATCCTATGGGAGATCGACTAGTTATAGTATTGTTCAGAAATCTAAATGATCATGTGCTAAGGTCCCCTCTGAAGTTACACCCAGTAATTTGTAGGGAAGGCATTACCGGCACTAATTTCACACTTGGTTCCCTGAGGAGTTGCTGGGATGACGACAATTGTTGGCCACATAATTCAGAGTCTACAAGAGCTTGCATCTGCTTGCTGGACAGGCATGGTGTTTGTATGATAATTCCTGGTTGCTGCTGTTGTTGCTGCTGCAGCTGCTGCTGCCCTTGATCTTGTTGCTCCATTGCATTAAATCCAAGTGAGGAAATGGGTTGTTGAAGCAGCATCTATGAACATATGAACAAAATGAATTAAAATGTATCTCAAATTGTTTCCCTGGAATGTACCATGGTTGTGTGAGCACAGAATGATTCTTAAAAAGAGGCCATCATGTTTCCCTGAAATTCCTCTCTCCGCTACTTTGGAGAGACATGAGCTCATGGGGTATTTTATTAATCTGATTAATGTCTCCACTAAAATAGTGGAAAGAGGAATTTCAGATAAATGCATTAAGCATTTATACACTAATATCCCACAAAGTAATTTCAGAGCCAGAGTGTAATCCCGTGCACAGAGGTGAATGAAGTTTTAAGATGAAATAAGTTTTCTCATCAGGGGTGTAAGTTCATAACTAGATGAGCTGGTATTGGAGTTTGTTGGTACACTAAACACTGGAGAATATGGCTCCTACCCCCATTCTTCTTCAAACAGTGAGCACCCAATCTTAACAAGACTTATCATCTAATTTACTCTCTGGACGCTATTGTGTGTTAGAGGAGGCACACGTCAGAGGACAAAGAGTAAATAAGATGACAAGTATAACCTCACCATCTCAAGCACCTGCTTGTGCCCACTCTGAGGCTTTGGCAAAGCCCTGGCAGAAGTTCAGATACCTGGGGCCCGATATTAGGAGGGCGGCGGGTTCTCAGCGGGGGGTCGACTGGGCGTGTGGGTAACGCGCCCAGTGAAATCGGGGTGCTCCGCACGGAATCGCAGCCTAATTGGAGCCACTTACCTGCGCTTCCAGGTTTCGCGCTGGAAAGCTGCGCAGTGGGCAGACTGCGCAGGCGCAGCATAGACTGTCAGCTGGAGGAGCCCTATTTAAAGGGGCAGTCCTCCACTGACTGATGCTGCAGGAAATAGGAAAAATTACAGCATGGAGCAGCCCAGGGAGAAGGCTGCTCCCAGGTTTAATGATGCCTCGCTCCAGGTATTATCGGATGGGGTGAGGAGGAGGGGGAGGACAGAGATCTTCCCCCCGGCAGGCGGGAGGAAGCGGCCTGCCTCTGCTACCAAGAAGGCCTGGCTCGAGGTGGCAGAGGAGGTCACCTGCACCACCAACATATCGCGCACCTGCATACAGTGCAGGAGGCGCTTCAATGACATAAGTAGGTCAGCCGAAGTGAGTACACTTACTCATTCCCCTACACTCCGTCTGCCACATCATTGCCCCCACCCCGCATCTCCTTCTGTACTGCCAACATGACTCTATCACATCACTCCTCACACCCACTCAAAGCTCACCCTCACCTTATCTGCACTTACTCACCTCGCCAGAACTCATCCCGCCACTACCACTCAACCCAATCCTCATACAATCTCATGGCTCTATCTCATACTCACCCTCTCATGCATCTCTTTCACGGTCAGCCTCACTCAACCTGTGCTGCAGCCACAGGGCATGCATCACATATGTGCAGTAGGCAGCGTAACGCAAACGTGTCGTGAGCATGAAGGGGATGCACAAGGGTGTTTGAGGGTTTGTCATGGTGTTCATCTATTTTTAATTTCTGATCAACTCACATTACATATTATATTGTCACCACTACTGCCATGTCTTTGCGAATCTTGTCTGGTTTGTGCAATAATGCCCTTTCCTGAGGATCACAATGAAGACCCACACCTGATGCCACCCATTGTGTCACTGCAGAGTGGGTGTAGGTGTATTTGCAGGGCTCTTTTGTGCAGAGGATTGAGAGACGTTGGCGATGTCCCCGGTGGCACCCTGGAAGGATGCGGAGGAGAAGTTGTTGAGGGCAGTGGTGACTTTGACAGCGACAGGTAAGAAGATGGTGCTCGGGCCAGCCAGGAGCAGCTCAGTATGAAGGAGGCTGCAGATGTCTACGACTACATGTTGAGTGACTCTGAGTCTCCGTGTGCTTTGCTGCTCAGAGAGGTCCAGGAAGCTGAGCCTCGGTCTGTGGACCCTGTGGCGAGGGTCGTGCCTTCTGCGACGCATCTCTCTCTGCGGTTGCCCTCCCTCCTGCTGTGCAGGTGGATGTGGCACAGTACTGTGTTGTGGGGCTCCACGTGTCAGAGGTGGACGGCGTGGCCGGCGAGGCTGGTGATGCTGTTCGTCCTCCGAGGAGGTCATGACTGCAGCTACGCCGGCCCCCATCCGGAAGATGTACGTTTGAGGGGGTCCGCAAGGTAGGTAAATGTGTCTGGACACCGGGGTAAGTGTGCAAGTTGGTGAATTTGATTGTTAGGAGGAGGGTGGTGGAGGCCAAACTTTGTCCAAAGTGACAGAGTGGCCTCCTGCAATGAGTGAGGGTCTCCCCCCACCACCTGTCAAATGGACCTTTGCAACTGCCACAGGCTGATGGCTGCAACACGTCCATTTGAACTGGGAGTGTTTCTCCCAGTACGGGAAACAGTCCCAATTGTTTGCAAAATCCCACCCCTCCCAAAATGTTATGTTAATCAGTTCTCTAAACGACCTGAAATACCTTAATGAGTACTTTAAGTGGCACCCCGCTGGCTTTAATTGCTGGCGGGAGTCCCACATGCGGGGGCTGCGCGCGCATGTCAGCGCGTCACTGGGGAACCCGGAAGTGGGTGGGTTGGAGCCGGGCTCCGGACCAGCCCCGGGAATCCCCGATTTTCGCTGCCCCCCCGCCACGAACGCACCCGCTCGGGGGGGTGAAAATCGAGCCCGGGGTCTTGTAGGAATGGAATGGTGTGCACCATCGGCAAAATGCTTTTTGTTAAATATATCGTCAATAATAAAGAGAGACTGGGGCAGCTTAAAAAAAATCAGTCTGAAGAGGGAAGGTATTTTAATAACCATAGAAGGCTCCACTGTTGTAAGGCTTAAACATATCAATCTGAAGATCTCGGGGCGTGTGGAAGTGTTGCTCTCCTTATTGGATGAGTTTTGCTAACTTTTTAGGTACATGGAGCACCTTGAGCTGGTGAAATGATTCAGTGGTGGAGAGGAGAAGGAAATATTGGCACAGGGGCTTATCCCACCCTACAAAAGTGTGCCTAGTGTTTGATCAACAGTACTGCAAAATTGATAGTAGCCAGGGATCAGTTGTGAGACCCAAACTGTCTTCATGGAGACAGAAAGGCAAATTGGCAACGAAACAATTCACATAAATATCCATCAGAATCATACCTGGAGATTGGAATCATGCACGAGCTGGAGCTGTTCCTTAATATGATGCAGCTCCTCCTGTTGTGTCTTTATGTTGTCCTGCAGGATTCGGGTCCTCTCCTCCAGCTGTTCCTTTAGCTGGTGCATTACACCCAGCTGTGCAGAACATTGGTACATGGGCTGCAGTGGAAACACAGGCATCAGCGAAACAAATATCCAATAGAAACTCACGTCGTCAATCACAAACCAGCGAATGATCTTCCAATAGACTTGCTGTGCTCTCTGTCTAAGTCAGTTTCTTTCCAGTGCAAAGGAATGCTGGATAATACAACTAGCAGGCAGCAGACAGCAGCCCAGTTAGACTGCGAACGTGGAGAGTCAGATACAGACAGCCTTCGAGCACCAGTCATCACCAATAGTGCAGAATGTACAGAGTAGAGTCTGGGGACTGAATTTATGGAGGGTCTTTAATAAAGCTAAGTATTTAAGATTTATAAAAATATTGAGGACCTGAAATTACACTGTGGGATAAGAGTGCGTGAACGTCTAGGGAGATATTAAATGTAGACAAATTATTTCAACTAGTTAGGTTAGGGAGGACCAGAGGCCGTGCTTACAAGGTACGTGAGGGCAGAACTAGGCTGGATGTTAGACGGTTCTTCTTTTCCCAGAGAATAGTGGATTCTGTGGAACAGGTTGTCTGATCATGTGGTGAATACTGAATTCCTTCAAAAGAGAGCTGGACCTGTTTCTGGCTGAGGTGGCAATCACCTCGCAGAAGAGGTAAGCATCTTGTAATATTAGTCTCGACTAGTTGCAATCACCTAAAGGGGCCAGAGAGGAATTTTCCAGATATTCCCCCCCCTAATTGGCCTGGGATTTTAATTTGTTTTTTTCGCCTTTCCCAGGAGGTTACACGGCTCCCAGTGAGTAAGGAGCGTCTGTATCATGATGCATCAAACATCCCGACTGTATGGGGCATGCTAGATGGACCAGTGGGTCTTTTCCTGTCTGACATTTTCATATGTTCGTAAAGTTTTTTTGGTTATATTAAGAGATAAAGAAAAATGAGGGATGGAGTGGGGCCACTGAAAGTGGGATCGGGTGAGGGCATGACAACTGTTGCTACGCAGGCTGCATAAGTGTGAAATAAGTTTCTTGCCTCAGTTTTTACCAAGGAGGAGGCAGGTAACTCGGTTGATTTGGAAAGGGAACTAGAGAATGTTGCAAACATAAGTTGTGACACGATTCACATTATGCCAAACCGCTGTGCAAACTTAAGGTAAATAAATCTCAGGGGCCGGACAAGATGCATCCTTGAGGAACTAAGCGAGGAAATTGCAGGAACTCTGGCTCAAATCTTCCAGAAATCACTGAATCCTGGAGAGATGTCTGGGGGACTGGAAAAAGACAGGTGTTACTCCTATTTTTAAAGAAGGTAGCAAAAGTGACCCAGGACACTACAGGCCAGTGAGTCGAACGTCATTGTGGATAAATGTAAGGAATCTTACAACACCAGGTTATAATCCAACAATTTTATTTTAAAATCACAAGCTTTCGGAGATTATCCCCTTCGTCAGGTGATCTCCGAAAGCTTGTGATTTTAAAATAAAATTGTTGGACGATAACCTGGTGTTGTAAGATTCCTTACATTTGTCCACCCCAGTCCATCACCGGCATCTCCACATCATTGTGGATAAAGTTATGGAAACTCTTATTAAAGATAAGATCATGGACCATCTGGATGATTGAGGAAAGGAAGCTGTTGGCAATATCAGCAAGCATTCGCCAAGGAAAGGAAGTTGTGTGGTCAGGAATTGGATCTCTAGGGTTTTGAGAGCACAGGAGGTGTGGGGAGGGAGGGCAGGAGGACGGACCGACAGACCGACGGACCAACTGACCTTTCATGACCTCAGGACGTCCCAAACCGCTTTTCAGCCAATTAAGTACTTTTGAAATGTAGTCACTGTTGTAAAGTAAGATATGCGGCAGCCAAATTGCGCACAGCAAGGTCCCACAAACAGCAATGTGATAATGACCAGATCATCTGTTTTAGTGATATTGGTTGAGGGATAAATATTGGTCAGGACACGGGGAGAACTCCTCTGCTCTTTTTTGAAATAGTTCCGTAGGATCTTTTACATCCACCTGAGAGAGCAGACAGGGCCTCAGTTTAACGTCTCATCTAAAAGACGGCACCTCTAACAGTGCAGCACTCACTCAGTACTGCACTGGAGCGTCAGCCTGGATTATACGCTCGAGTGTCTGGAGTGGGACCTGAACCCACAACGTTCTGGCTCAGGTGAGGGTCCTACCACTGAGCCACGGCTGACTCAAAGGAAGTTGGGAATTGGACTGAGTGCTGGTAAGGTGGGAAGCAATAGTTTAAAGCCGAAGTGATACGGGCAAAGTTTATCAAGTGCACCAGTAAACTTGTTTTCTGCATTACTGGGTTAAATATAGTTGCTAAATGACTCAAAGATTTATAATTGTGAATCACAGCAAGGCAAATCCAGCCAATATGTACCATGGGAGGCTGTTGAGTGGAGATCGCAGCTGGAGGCATTGGCTGCTGTTGATGTGCATCAGGTGACGGCTGGACTGACATCAAGGCCTGTGAAAGAAAACAGCAGAGTCCATAATAAAAAGGTACTTTATTGAGCAAAGATAGCGTGAAAGCAGAAAAATGTCCTTTGTCACCAATAGATTTTACATTCCTGTGTTCCTGGTGCTATAAGCCAACCATTTAGTCCACTCTTAAAATAATTACATAGAATTTACAGCACGGAAACAGGCCATTCAGCCCAACAGGTCTATGCTGGTGTTTATGCTCCACACGAGCCTCCTCCCTCCCTACTTCATCTAACCCTATCAGCATATCCTTCAATTCCTTTCTCCCTCGTGTAGATTCCCCTTAAAAATATATGCTATTTGCCTCAGCCACTCCATGTGGTAGCGAGGTCCACATTCTCACCATTCTCTGAGTAAAGAAGTTTTTCCTGAATGGAATGGCAAGCTCCCAGAGAGGAGGATGAAAAGTCCCGGAGGAAGATGCTACCGACTAGTCTGATCAAGAGCGGGTTTGCTTTTGTGGTTTAAAGTATCATACGATTTGAAGCACTTCTGCTTGTTTGGGACACGTGTACTGCTGAGTGTCTGAGTCACACTTTAGGCTTCGGTTATCTTGCTGAATATGATGAAGATACAAAAACTCACCTGACTGCTAACTGGCTGCGATGTCTGTGCTGACTTGTCCTGCAAGCTCATGTTCACTGATTGTCTGGAGGGTGTGCTTGCTTCTGTGCGTACTTTGGATGGTGTTGCTGAAAACATCAAGCATTCACTGAATCAAAGACAACCTGACTTTCTCTTGGGTGTAAAATAGTCATTAAAGGAAACTGATATGAAAATTCTGATGTATTAAAAATAATAAAATCCAGAAATACTGCTATTCACCCTCTCCCTTCCAAATACACATACACAGACAATTTCAATAGGAGTACTGTTTAACAATGAAAACTCAATACCCTAGTATTTGCTTTAAAGTGCATTAAGTTTGGCTGTAAACAATCGTCTAGTTATGAACAGGCTTACTGTATTTTAGTTGAATTTGAACTATGTACACAAAGTGCACTATATATATATTTTATGTGTATATATTATGTTAAACAGTGAGAAATATACATTTAATTCTTACTCAGAAATGAGACAGTTACAGAGTATTATCATTCATTATGACGTTCTCTCCCCTGGACAGACTCCTTCATCCTGAATATTTATTATAACCTAAATCTGAACAAATCTACACTGTGCTGTGGCTCTGTAATACATTCCAACCCAAACTTTATTTCATGTGTGTTATTATAAATCCTCAACTGAACATATAGCAACACCTCACACAGTGTTCTGATTTCTCAAGTACTTGCTTACTTTAATTTTAAAGAAATAATTATCTAATCATTTGTTTTGGGATACAGTATGTGAGCAATTTGAGATATGACATGTGGTAAGTGTTTGGGAGGAACAGGTGACTTTGGACCTCTGGTTCCGAAAGCTCTCCTTCACTGGGATTTCCCTCGTGTTGTGTCTGGGTCTGTTGGAGACTAATTGATAGAGATTGATTGCTCTGATTAGTCAACAACTCCATTACTGTTGTATCAACGCAACTACCAGGATGGTAGAAGGTGAATTAGATGGACCTTGGTCTTTTCTTCGTCTAGCAATTCCTATATTCCTATATTTCTTCTCTGTACTACACCCCATCTTTATATCATAATGGAAAACAAATGAGCAATACTATTCTGATGCGAAGGCTGCAGCAGAGAACTTTATTGTTCACTTACATGGAGTGTCTGACAGTGCAGTATGAAAGGATTTGTGCAAAGTTGGAGATGACGCTGAAGATGGTCGACTGCCGCTGAGTCTGTCTACGGGAATGTCCTGGGCACTTTCATATTGCCTGCTATCCATGTTGCAGTTTTGAGTCTATAATGTGGCAGGAAAAGGAACATCTCTAAACAAGAAATAGTGATGACATGCACATTACCGAGAAGGTTACAACAATGACTTGTATTTTTTTATAGCACCTTTAATGTAGAAAAACATTGCAAGGTGCTTCACAGAGTTATAACTAGATAAAGATGGATGCCGAGCCAGAGAAGGAGATATCACGAGGTGTGATCAAAAGCTTGGTGGGTATTAAGGAGGGTCTTAAATGATGAGAGGGAAGTGGAGAGGCGGAGAGGTTTAGCAAGGCAATTCCAGAGCATGGGGCCTAGGCAGCTGAAGGCACAGCTGCCAATGGTGGGGCGAAAGAAGGGGAGATGCACAAGAGGCCAGGGTCAGAGGAACAGAGAGTGTGGGAGAGGGCTATAGGGCTGGAGAAGGTTACAGAGATAGGGAGAGGTGAGATCATGGAAGAGATTTAAACACGAAGATGAGAATTTTATTTTGAATTAAAGTCTTTGGGGGGGGTCGAAAGCCAATGTAGGTCAGTAAAGGACAGGAGTGATGAATGAGCAGGTCTTGGTGCAGGATAGGTTATGGGCAGCAGAGTTTTTGATGAGCTGAAGTTTATGGAGTGTACAGGATGTGAGGCTGGCCAGGAGAACATTGGAATAATTGAGTATGGAGGTGACAGTGATGTGGATGAGGGTTTCAGCAGCGGATGGGCTGAGGCAGGGGCGGAAGCGGGCGATGTTACGGAGGTGGAAGTAAGTGGTCTTTGTAATGGAGGGGATGTGGAGTCAGAAGCTTACCTTGCGGTTAAACAGGATGCTGAGTTTGTGAACAATCAGTGGTCGGGGAGGGAGTTGGATTCAGTGGCGAGGGTACGGAGTTTGTGCAAGATTAACAGAGTTGGTTTAGAAATAGGGCAAACCTGATGGTAAAATAGAGAGGGCACATCCTGCTTCAATATAAAGCCTAATCGTACATTATTTATTGTTAGAGAGAAAAACATCCATCTGATTTTGTTTCAAAACTGTAGTGATCAGAAAAACTAAGAACACTTTGACATATAATGTAAAAATGATCACACACTTTTCAGACATGCAATTATTCTTCTTACTCTTTAAATGAAGTCCCACTCCCCTGCTCTTCCCCTGTAGCTCTGCAAATTTTTCCTTTTTAAGTATATATCCTATTCCCCTTTGAAAGTTACTATTGAATCTGCTTCCACCACCCTTTCAGGCAGTGCATTCTAGATCATAACAACTTGCTGTGTAAAAAAAATTCCCCTCATCTCCCCCTGGGTTTTTTTTGGCAGTTATCTTAAATCTGTGTCCTCCGGTTACTGACCCGCCTGTCGGTGGAAAGAGTTTCTCCCTATCTAATCTATATAAATGCTGTACGATAGGGCTTAAAGAAACGTGAGCTTTGATCATTAAGGCTACTTGATCAAAACACTTTGACAACCACATGCTGTTGACGCTACCTTAAGCGCTGATGGAATCAGGATTCCAGGAGAAGATTCCTCGAGGCCCAGTTCCCGTTGTCGTTCTGCTCTGACTTCTGCATAGCTGCAAATCAGGGAATGGAGCCAAACAATTTTGTACTAATTATTTATACCATCAAGAAAGTGTGACAATTATTGACAGCCGTGACATTTTCAAATCTGTACAGGACCAGTGCCAAGTTAATAAATAAATGTATTATACTTCAAAGTTCTCAAAGCATCAAAAAACTGTCATTACTGACGGATTGAAATAATTTGAACCATGACCAAAGTTTTTATATATACACACACAGAATTGTTACGAATTCTAGGGGCCAAATGTTTCTCGCACTGAGACATTCCACTATTTACAACTTTGATTTGTTCTTCACACAAGTCTCCAGTACACCACAGACCCTATGAATAATTCTGGATCAGGTTTTGAATTTCTTCACACACTTGAAAGTAGATCTCTTCCTTTGACTTCAAATCATTCAGATACACAACATCAACATTTGCTGGCCTCCATCTCTTTACTGTGCTTTAAGTACATTGGCCGCACGTGCCCATCAAACAAACCAAGATGGATCTGGAACTATCTAATTCCTTGTACCCCTTCTTCTCTTGGTCTTCAAAGTGCAACGCAGCAAACTACAAGGATTAATATTCTAAATGTTGCCTGATTACGCTCCTGTGAAGCGCCTCGGGACGGTTTACCATATTAAAGGCGCTATATAAATGCAAGTTGCTGTAAAGATTGCAATGCATCGCATGGACTGTGCTGTACATAGATGCCTAGCTTTTAATATTACTGGTGTGTCTCCTGTGGTATCGCTGACGGTGAGGATACGATAGAAGTTTGTATGAGATGTGGTGAGTGCCTCAATGTGCTGTAGGTCAATGCTGAGACTGGGGAAAGTAGGTGCCAAATTTACGGTAGGTAGGTTTTGAGTTTGTTGTAGGCATGCGAATAAGTTTTAATATTGTTGGTGTATCTCGGTATCGTTGGTCGGAGGATACAGTAGAAGTCTGTGAGAGATCTGGTGAGAGACAGTAAGGTAAGTGGATAGTAGCAAAATGCTTTTTGATTGGCCAGGAGCCAGTCAGGAATAGTGGATCGTGGCAAACTCTTTTTTTGATTGGTTCCAAATGCCAGTTGGTGAAAGTGATTGTGGCAGAGTATTTTGTCTTTATTCCTAAAGCATTCTCCTCCACTGTCAGGCGGGGGACTAACTAATTAAAAGCAATTGGAGACATCAACTACTTTCCTGAGAGAAACACTGTTGAAAAGTGAGTGAGATTGCAGTGAGTCAGTCTACAGCTAGAGGGCAGTATAAGTCCTTTGTTCTGTACATAGCTGCCTGTGTGATTTATCTCGCAAGGCAAAAGTTACTCGCTATTTGTACCCTATTCCGTTAAAAAAACAGCAGTTATTGATTTTGAATCACAAGCTATTTATTTACCATTTTATCACACGGAGGGAGTCACTGGTTCATCTGGTAGCTGTTGGTAGAACTCTGACCTTTGAGTCCGAAGCCTTGTTGGGTTCATGCCCCCCCTACCCGCTCCTCCCACTCCAAGACCTGAGTTTATAATCTGGGCTGACACTTCCGCTTGGTACCGAGGCAGTGCTGCATTGTCAGAGGTGCCACCTTTTGGATCAGACATTAAACTGGCACCCTGTCTGCCTGCTCAGGTGGATGTAAAAGATTCCATGACACTAGTGGAAGTGAAGGAGGGGAATTCTCCCAGTGACCTGGCCAGCATTCATGCCTCAACCGACACCAGAGAAACAGTTTAATTGGCATTTCATCACATTTGCTGTTAGCGGGATCTTACAGGGTGTAAATTGGCTGCCACGTTTGCTTGCGTATCAACAGCACTTCAAATGTAATGAATTGGATGTAGGCACTTTGGGATATTCTGAGGATGTGATAAGGTACTATATAAATACAGGTTCTCTCAATCTACCAGCAAGTTGTTACATGAAGACTCTACATTTACACCAAACAACAACAACTTGCATTTATATAGCGCCTTTAACGTAGTAAAACGTCCCGAGGTGCTTCACAGGGGCGTATTCAAAGAAAATTCGACACCCAGCCACATAAGGAGATATTAGGACAGGTTTGGTCAAAGAGGTTGATTTTAAGGAGCGTCTTAAAGGAAGAGGGAGAGGTAGAGAGGCAGAGAGGTTGAGAGGTTTAGAGAAGGAATTCCAGAACTTGAGGCCTAGGTGGCTGAAGACACGGCCGGCAATGGTAGGACGAAGAAAATCAGGGATGCGCAAGAGACCTGAATTGGAGCAGTACAGAGAGCTCGGAGGGTTGTAGGGCCGGAGGGGGTTACAGAGATAGGGAGGGGCGAGGCCAGGGAGGGATTTGAAAACAAGAATGAGAATTTTAAAATCGAGGCATCGCTGGACCAGGAGCCAATGTAGGTCAGCAAGCACAGGGGTGATGGGTGAATGGGACTTGGTGCGAGTTAGGATACGGGCAGCAGTGTATTCGCACGGATACATCTACTGTATCCATGATAGTATTCTTGGCTTTATTGTGCGGTTTGTATTCTGTATCACTGGTGTCAGTGCAGCACTGCTTTTTTTTTCCATAGTGCTTATGCAAGGGCGAAACTGCGGTGCTGTCAGTGCCTCAGTGATTTACAAAATGGTTCTGGCAGTGGGACACTAAGCAGCCCCTGCAGTCTTTGCTGCAGCCCCTGCCACTTCTGGCACTGTCTAGCCCACAGCACATTCTACAGCACGCACTGCACTCTCAATACCAAGCACACATATGTGATTTAAACATCTTGATAGTCGAACATAACTGTGGCATGTATGTGTAAAAACCATGAAACTCATACAGCTTCCTGCACCAGGTGCTGCCGAAACAGAGCAGGTATTGTACCAGTGCCGGCAGCATGAAGTCAATTAACACGCTGGGCAATGTTTCTTTAAAGGGGCTGAATTATCTTGTGAACCACGGAGGACAGAAGCTTCACAGAGTCAAGGCAGGGATATCTGGCATGGCAATGCTCAAGAAGATCATTATCATTAATGCAATAATGTGACAGCAGCCTCAAAAATTGTTGGGCCTTTCTGCTCTGTGAATAGTTCTTCCCTCCTCCCCCAATCCTTGCCATCGTTGATGCAGTTATATCTACTTGCATATTGTTAACTGAACGCTAGGTGGCTCCCTGATGGGAATAAGCACATTGTAGCAATTAAACGTCTCTTGTATTGAAAGCATCATAGTAGGTACAGTACAGGAAGAGGCCATTCGGCCCATCGTGCCTGTGCCGGCTCTTTGAATGAGCTATCCAATTAGTCCCAATCCCCTGCTCTTTCCCCATAGCCCTGCCCATTTTTTCCCTTCAAGCATTTTATCTAATTCCTTTGCTATTCTTTGACGGGAATGTTCTTGAGGGCCTGGGAATAACAGCGGTTCGTTATTACCACATTAATTGGAGTGTTTCTTCGAGCATGAGCTGCTAAAATCAATACCAAATTGAAAAGCTTTTAGTTTTTCAGCATACAACCTTCAATGAAAATTGAACTCTAAAAAAAATGCCAGGAACTGTGGGCTTGATTTTACCAGCGGGTTTCGTGTGCGTTTCCAGCGGGGGGGGGCCCCGAAAATCCCGATCTCCAGGCACGTGACCGGATCGCGCCACGATCCCGCCCACTTCCAGGTTCCCCGATGACGTGCGGGGGTGCGCGCGTAGCCCCCGCTGGTGGGAATCCCGCAGGCAATTAAAGCCAGCGGGATGCCACTTGAGTGTATTTATTTTGCTTGTTCAGGTCATTAACTGACCTGATTAAGGGACTGTGTGTGATTTTGGGGAAACATGGGACTGTTTCACACACTGGGGGAAACAGTCCCAGTTGAACTGGACGTGTTGCAGCCGTCAGCCTGTGGCAGCTGCAAAGGTCCATTTGACAGGTGGGGGAGGGGGGGGGAGACCCTCAGCCATTGCAGGAGGCCGCTCTGTCACTTGGGACAAAGTGTGGCCTCCACCACCCCCCTCCTGACGGTCAAAGTCACCAACCTGCACACTCACCCCGGGGTCCGGAGACATGTGCCTACCTTGCGGACCCCCTCAGATGTACATATTGCGGATGGGGGCCGCCGTAGCTGCAGTCATGACCCCCTCGGAGGGCGAACAGCATCACCAGCCTCACCAGCCTCGCCATCCACGCCGTCCACCTCTGACACGTGGAGCTCCACAACAGAGTGCTGTGACACATCCACCTGTACAGCAGGAGGGAGGGCAACCGCAGATAGAGATGCATCGCAGAGGGCACTACCCTCGCCACAGGGTCCACAGACCGAGGCGCAGCTCCCCGGACCTCTCCGAGCAGCAGTGCACACGGAGGCGCAGATTCACTCGATATGTAGTCGTGGAGATCTGCAGGCTCTTTCATGCCGAGCTGCTCCTGGCTGGCCCCAGCACCATCTGCTTACCTGTCGCTGCCAAAGTCACCACTGCCCTCCACAACTTCTCCTCCGCATCCTTCCAGGGTGCAGCCGGGTACACCGCCGATGTCTCTCAGTCAGCTGCGCGGAAGAGCCCAGCAAATACACCTGCACCTACTCTGCAGTGACACAATGGGTGGCATCAGTGGTGGGTCCTCATAGTGATACCCAGGAGCGGGCATTATTGCACAAAATAGACAGGATTCGCGGAGACATGGCAGTGGTGGTGCCAATATAATATGTAATGTGAGTTGTTCTGAAATTCAATATAGGTAACACCCATGACAAACCCTCAAACACCCTTGTGCATCCCCTTCATGCTCACGACACGTTTGCCTTACGCTTCCTACTGCACATATGTGATGCATGCCCTGTGGCTGCAGCACAGGTGGTGGCAGGTTGAGTGAGGCTGGCCGTGAGGGAGATGCACGAGAGGGTGCATATGGGATAGAGCCATGAGATTATATGAGGATTGGGTTGCGTGTTAGTGGCGGGGTGAGTACTCGCGAGGTGAGTAGGTGCAGGTAAGATGAAGATGGGGTTTGAGTGGGTATGAGGGGTGATGTGACAGAGTAGTGTTGGCAGTGCCGAAGGAGATGTGGGGTGGGGGCAGTGTTGTGGCAGACGGAATGTAGGGGAAAGACTACGTGTACTCACTGTGGCTGACCTACTGCGGTCATTGGAGCACCTCCTGCACTGCATGCAGGTGGGCGATATGTTGGTGGTGCAGGTGACCTCCTCTGCAACCTCGAGCCAGGCCTTCTTGGTGGCAGAGGCAGGCCGCTTCCTCCCGCCCGCCGGGTGGAAGATCTCTGTCCTCCCCCTCCTCCTCACCCCATCTGGTGATACCTGGAGTGAGGCATCATTAAACTGGGAGCAGCCTTCCCCCTGGGCTGCTCCATGCTGTAATGTGTTCTATTGGTTGCAGCATCTGTCAGTGGAGGACTGCACCTTTAACTAGAGAGCCTCCAGCTGACAGATCGTACTGCGCATGTGCAGCCCGCCCGACGCGCAGACCAGCAGCGCGGAGCCCGGAGGAGCAGGTAATTGGATCCCATTAGTGGTTTGCCTGCTACGATCGCGCGGGCAACCCACTAATTTCACCGAGCGTGTTGCCCACGCTCCCGAAACCCAACCCGCCGGAAACCCGCAGGCCTGGTAAAATCAGGCCCTGTGATTCTATCGCCGTTAAAGGGCCCACTCCACATACACCTGGCACCGCCATTGTTCAGATTGTCATGGGCCGTGTGCGCCTGAGTCTGTGACTTGCATTACCTGCGACGAACGCTCCCTGCTCTTAGTGCAGACTCGTAACCTCCCTCCCCCGGGCCTACTTTTGCTTTTCTTACCTGAGCTGTGAGCTGGACCCTGTTTTACACAAAAAACTTGACGTTCTTTCTCCTCATAATTTTAATTTGAAAATAATCCCAAGCGCCCAACACCTCCAAATGTGCAAACTGATGATTTCATAGAAAAGGCGACGTCGGCATTTTGTCAAAAGTTTTCACTTCAAGACGCGGGCCGTTGTGGCGTTTTTAAAATCTTACTCAGTGAGGGAAATATATTTTGTTTGCGTTGCAATGGTTAGCTGGAGTTCGAGAAAAGGGGAAACTCTGCGCAGTGAGGATATTACAGTTTCCATATCAGCGGATGACCTCATTCTTAAGCAGGGGCACTGGAGAGGAAAGATTATGTATGCGCTGTCTCCTGCAGCCACAGTTTCCCTGTGCTCCGTTATTAAAAACCGTAGCTAACCTACCTCACTACGGTGTGCGTGCAGACGATAAACTCGGGCTTAGAATTCCACTGGTGGTAGGTGATGTAGTAATGGGCCTGGAGCCAAATCCACTGCTGTCCTTTGGTCAAGAAACGATAATAACAAGACTTGCCCTTCCCAAACTGCATCACTGCACAGAATGAGCAAACGTGTCAGTGACAAGCCATTTATATATCTATTTTAATTTACAACTTTAGATTTTAAAAACATACACTTCTTTCCACTTTTTGTGGACAGCACTGTTTTCCAGTTTAAAGTTATTTCTGCATCTACGTTTACCATTCGAAACAAGGCCGCACCTAGGATCTGCTGCTCAAGATCTGGAACTAACGTGTAACAAGAGAGGCCTGGCACTTGATTTCCTCCACCCCCCACTCTCTCTCTCTCTTTCTGGGGAAGGGACCCTGCCAAGACTCAGCACTCACTTTGTGAAAACATTGCAAGCCTGAGTCAGTGTATCCTTTCAACCAGCCTGCCCCAACAATGAGCCTCAGCCCCAAGGTGACATGTTTCCATCGTCCACATGCTAGTCTGCCCGTAGGACGTGAATAAGATTACCAGTAAGTGTTGAATCAGGGTCCGTTTTGGGCTCTGGGATTGGGACTTCTCACACTCAAGATTCTTACAACCTGCAGATGGAGCAATCTTTCATCAGCTTGGGCGGGATTTGATGGAAAATATTCAAGATTCAAGGACCGTTGAGGCCCACAGGGTAATAGCGCTCACAGGTGGTGAATTATTCTGCGGCACATTAAGTTCTAGGAGGGGTATCCGAGCTTTGTGGACTGCACAGCCTGGAGCCTCGGAGGCCACATGTAAGGGGAGTAAATTGCCTGGGTGTGGCGAATAACAGAAAATCGGGCGGGTCAGAGTGAATGCTTATATAGGAGCCCATCCAGCTTCCATCCATTCATTTAAATGGATATTCGCTGCGCCCAGACTTTCCACTGCAGACCCAGGGAAATCTCCTCTATGCGGTTTAAATCCATGTTCTCATTAATGTACAGTGCCCTGGTCAGGCTGCACCTCAGCACTTTGTGTAGTTCTAATTGCTGCAACATAAGGGGACTATCCAGGATGTGAAGACCGTGCAGAGCAGAGCAGAACCTGATCTCTGATGGCAGAGGGAAAAGTTATTAGAAATGATATGATAAGCTGGACCTCTCCAGCCTCAAAAAGTGTTATCTCGGGGAGGCTTTCTAAAGATTTACAAGATATTTAACAGGATAGAGGAAGCAAACCCAAACACTGTGGGGTAGATCTTGACTTTGTGCGATTTTTTAATTTCCATTGACTTCAAATCGGGAGAGATGTAAAATGAGCTGCTGACTCACTATCACCCATTTTGTACTATCGCACAACAAGTCAAGATCTAGCCCATACATTTCAAATTGCTGATATTGGCCGATCTTGGTGTTCTGATTTGAGATTCATCCACCAGAAAAAGAACAGTACCTTCAGGCTCACAAAATTCAAACAGGACAAACCAGCAAATAAGAAAAGATAAAAAATATATATATATAAATAGGGCTGAGGCGGCCGAGTTCTGAGAACGGATTGTTGGGGTTTGGAGACCACAGTTGGTCCACAGCCTAGAGTTCAGACAGCCTTTTCTGTGCAACATCTCAGTTTTCCAATATAGAAACATAGAAAATAGGAGCATGAGTAGGCCATTCGGCCCTTCGGGCCTGCTCCGCCATTCAAAATGATCATGGCTGATCATCTAACTTAGTTCCCGCTTTTTCCCCATATCCTGTGATCCCTTTAGCATTAAGAAATATATCTATCTCCTTCTTGAATACATCTAATGACTTGGCCTCCACTGCCTTCTGTGGTAGAGAATTCCACAGGTTCACCACGCTCTGAGTGAAGAAATTTCTCCTCATCTCGGTTCTAAATGGCATACCCCGTATCCTGAGACTGTGACCCCTGGTTCTGGACTCCCCAGCCATCGGGAACATCCTCCCTGCATCTAGTCTGTCTAGTCCTGTTAGAATTTTATATGTTTCGATGAGATCACCTCTCATTCTTCTACACTCTAGTGAATATAGGCTTAGTCAACCCAATCTCTCCCCATACGTCAGTCCTGCCATCCCAGGAATCAGTCTGGTAAACCTTTGTTGCACTCCCTCCATGGCAAGGACGTCCTTTCTCAGATAAGGAGACCAAAACTGCACACAATACTCCAGATGTGGTCTCACCAATGCCCTGTATAACTGCAGTAAGACATCCCTGCTCCTGTACTCAAATTCTCTTGCACTGAAGGCCAACATACCATTTGCCTTTCTAACTGCTTGCTGCACCTGAATGCTCGCTTTCAGAGACTGGTGTACAAGGACACCCAGGTCTCGTTGCACCTCCACTTTTCCCAATCTATCACCATTCAGATAATAATCTGCCTTTCTGTTTTTACAACCTCACATTTATCCACGTTATAGTGCATCTGCCATGTTCTTGCCCACTCACCCAATTGTCTAAATCACATTGAAGCCTCTTTGCATCCTCCTCACAGCTCACATTCCACCCCAGCTTTGCATCGTCTGCAAACTTGGAAATGTTACATCTAGTTCCTTCATCCAAATCATTGATATATATTGTGAATAGCTGGGGCCCAAGCACTGATCCTTGCGGTACCCCACTAGTCACTGCCTGCCACTCGGAAAAAGACCCATTTATTCCTACTCTCTGTTTCCTGCTTTAATTTTGCACACTAACCTCTTGTGTGGGACCTTATCAAAAGCCTTCTGAAAATCCAAATACACCACATCCACTGGTTCTCCCCTCTCTATTCTACTAGTTACATCCTCAAAAAACTCCAGTAGATTTGTTAAGCTTGATTTCCCTTTCATAAACCCATGATGACTTTGTCCAATCCTGTTAATGCCCTCCAAGTGTTCTGTTATCACATCTTTTATAATAGACTAGCATTTTCCCAACTACTGATGTTAGGTTAACTGGCCTGTAATTCTCTGTTTTTTCTCTCCCTCCTTTTTTAAATAGTGGGGTTACATTTGCCACCCTCCAATCTGTAAGAACTGTTCCAGAGTCTATAGAATTTTGGAAGATGATCACCAATGCATCCACTATTTCCAGGGCCACTTCCTTTAGTACTCTGGGATATAGATTATCAGGCCCTGGGGATTTGTCAGCCTTTAGCCCCATTAATTTCCCTAGCACTATTTTTTTTACTAATACTGGTTTCCTTCAGTTCCTCCCTCTCACTAGACCCTTGGTTCCCTAACATTTCTGGGAGGTTATTTGTGTCCTCCTTTGTGAAGACAGGACCAAAGTATGTGTTTAATTGTTCTGCCATTTCTTTGTTCCCCATTATAATTTCCCCCATTTCTGACTGTAAGGGACCTACATCTGTCTTCACTAATCTTTTTCTCTTTACATATTTATAGAAGCTTTTACAGTCAGTTTTTATGTTCCCTGCTAGTTTACTCTCATACTCTATTTTCCCCTCTTAATCAATCTCTTTGTCCTCCTTTGCTGAATTCTGAACTGCTCCCAATCCTCAGGCTTGCCGCTTTTTCTGGCAATTTTATATGTCTCCTTTTTGGATCTAATACTATCTCTAATTTCTTTTGTAAGCCACGTTGGAGCCACCTTTCCTGTTTTATTTTTGCGCCAGACAGGAATGAATAATTGTTGTAATTCCTGCGCACATTCTTTAAATATTAGCCATTGCCTATCCACCGTCATCCCTTTTAGTAAAGTTCCCCAATCTATCATTGCCAACTCGCACCTCATACTTTCGTAATTTCCTTTATTTAGATTCAGGACCCTAGTTTCGGATTCAACTACTTCAATCTCCATCCTAATGAGGAATTCTATCATGTTATGGTCCCCTAAGGGACCCCGCACAACAAGATTGTTAATTAATCCTTTCTCATTGCACAATACCCAGTCTAGGATCGCCTGTTCTCTAGTTGGTTCCTCAACATATTGGTCTAGAAAACCATCACATACACACTCCAGGAATTCCTCCCCCACAGTATTATTACTAATTTGGTTTGACCAATCTATATGTATATTAAAGTCACCCATGATTATTGCTGTATCCTTCTTGCATGTGTCTTTAATTTCCTGTTTAATGCCCTCCCCTACATCTCCACTACTGTTTGGGGGCCTATAGACAACCCCCACCAACGTTTTCTGCCCCTTGGTGTTTCTTAGCTCCACCCATACAGATTCCACATCGTGATTTTCCGAGCCAATATCCTTCCTCACTATTGCATTGATTTCCTCCTTTACCATCAACGCTACCCCACCTCCTTTCCCTTTTTGCCTGTCCTTCCTAAATATTGAATACCCCGGATGTTCAGTTCCCATCCTTGGTCACCCTGCACCCATGTCTCCGTAATCGCAACTATATCTTAACCGTTAATATCTATCTGCGCTGTTAATTCATCTACCTTATTGCGAATGCTCTGTGCTTTAAGACACAATGCCTTTAGACTTGTCTTTTTAAGATTGCTAGTCATCTTAGTTTTATTTTGCACTATGGCCCTATTTGTTTTTCACCTTTGTGTTCTCTGCCTTCCACTATTGCTTCTTCCCTTTCTGTCTTTTGTTTCTATCCTTGTTTCCCCCTCCTCTGTCTCCCTGCTCAGGTTCCCATCCCTCTGCCATTCTAAGGAATCTTACAACACCAGGTTATAGTCCAACTGTTTTATTTGAAAATCACAAGCTTTCGGAGGCTTTCTCCTTCGTCAGGTGAGCGAGAGTGTATAAAGCTTGTGATTTTCAAATAAAACAGTTGGACTATAACCTGGTGTTGTAAGATTCCTTACATTTGTCAACCCCAGTCCATCATCGGCATCTCCACATCATGCCTGCCATTCTAGTTTAAACCTTCCCCAACAGCACTAGCAAACACCCCCGCGAGGACATCGGTCCCAGTCCTGCTCGGGTGTAACCCGTCCTGCTTGTACAGGTCCCACCTTCCCCAGAACCGGTCCCAATGTCCCAGGAATCTAAATCCCTCCCTCCTACACCATCCCTGCAGCCACGCATTCATCCTGTCTATTCTCCTGTTCCTATACTCACTAGCACGTGGCACCGGTAGTAATCCTGAGATCACTACCTTTGAAGTCCTGCTTTTTAATTTATCTCCTAACTCCTTAAATTCACCTTGCAGGACCTCATCCCTTTTTTTACCTATGTCACTGGTACCGATATGGACCACGACTACTGGCTGTTCACCCTCCCCCTCCAGAATGCCCTGCAGCCGCTCTGTGAATCGTTGATCCTAGCACCAGGGAGGCAACATACCATCCTGGAGTCACGTTTGCAGCCGCAGAAACGCCTATCTGTTCCCCTTACAATCGAATCCCCTATCACTATCGCCCTGCCACTCTTATTCCTCCCCTCCTGTGCAGCAGAGTCACCCGTGATGCCACGAACTTGGCTCTTGTTGCTTTCCCCTGATAAGCCATCTCCCCCAACATTATCCAAAGCGGTATATCTGTTTGAGAGGGAGATGGCCCCAGGGGACTCCTGCTCTACCTGCCTAGTCCTTTTACTCTGCCTGGCGGTCACCCATTTTCTTTCTGCCTGCGTAATCTTTACCTGCGGTGTGACCACCTCACTGAACGTGCCATCCACGATAATCTCAGCTTCGCGGATGCTCCACAGTGAATCCACCCGCAGCTCCAGCTCTGAAATGCAGTTAGTCAGTAGCTGCAGCTGGACACACTTCCTGCACACGTAGTCGCCAGGGACACTGGTAGTGTCCATGACTTCCCACATAGCGCAGGAGGAGCATATTGTGATCAAACTATATTAATACATTCACAAATTACTGAACCATTATTATTTTCTTCCACTAATTAAGCAAACAGATAAACCAAACAGTGCAAAATATAAATACATGCAAACACTGTGCAGAGTGCAGTTTATTCATACCTAATTATAGATTAGTCCCAAATGAAGGGTTGAGAGTCAGTAGGCTGCTGTGCACTGGTATGTAACATGCTTTCCAGTGCATCTACCTTATTACTGACACTGTCCCTATAATCGGTCTCTTAGCTATCATTATCATATACAACCAGTCACCTACAGTGTTCATGGCACCTTGCTAGTCGTTCCAGGTCATCAACGTGGTAGTAATCATAGCCAGATGTTCCTAGTACTTCGAATGGTAAGTAACCTATAATTGGAGGTGCCCTGATAAAGAGAAACAAGGTATATGAAGAATGTTAGTTTTAGAGGAGCCGCTGGCTGTCAAATCTTCATTCACAGCACATGGAACATAAGTGTGTCCAGGACCAGAAAAGACTCTGCAGTCCACTTGGCTGGTCACAAAAATTAATACCTCTCAATCTTCCACTCCCTCAAATACCTGTCCAATTCTCCCTTTAAATGTTTCCACACTGTCTGCCTCTCGTACCTCCCTGGCCAGTCCATTCCACACCTTCACCACCCGTTGGGTAAAGTAGTTCAATCTAATCTGTCTGTGCACTTTCCCTCTCCTAATCTTCAGCCGTGTCACCTGGTTCTAGAGCCTGTGGCAATCTCCAATATATTCTCAGGGTTCAATTTCTCTTTTCCCTTAAGGGTCTTGAATGCAACATTGAGTTAATTATTTTTCAGCAACTGCCCTTAAATAATTAATGTAACATAACCTAGAAATTTGTGAATGTACATTGTAATAATTTTGCAGAAACACACCCCAGTTTGTGACAGTAACTTAATTCCTTCTCCTGGTCTGCATTGCCTATATGTTTATTTATTGACATACATTACAACAGTTACTACACTTCAAAAGTACTTTATTGGCTGCAAAGCACTCTGGGACATCCTGAGGTTGTGAAAGGTGCTATATAAATGCAAGCCTTTCCTTTCTTTTTACAACCACTGCAGTGTGTAGAAACGGATCATTCCTCTACTCAAACCTCCCAGGCCAAGGACAGCGCAGGTCAATGAACAACAGTACAGAGCTGCCCTTTCCAATTGTGTGATATTTTCATTCTTCGGGCTCTTTTCCTTAAGGCTTGTCAGACTGACTTTGTTGAACGAGGGCCGATTACTCTGAAGCCTGCCTGACCGAATCAGCCTTGGTAACTTGGCAGTCTTCCCGATTTGAATGTGTGATGCGACTGTCCTTTTTCAGCATACAAAATCATTTCAAAAACGGGGATCTGCTGCGAACATTTGTGTCTCGTGCCAATTTTAAGATGTCCCTGGCTATACCTTGTGGTGAGAAGATCAAGAAGACACGAGGGGTTCATGATATCATCTGCACCAGCCTTATTGCTCACTTTCAGTCTACGCTATTCCATATGAAAAAGTGACTATATTGACGCTAAAGGTAATAATTATGCTAGGGTGCTAGCACTCTCACCTCTGAGTCAGAAGGTCGTGGGTTCAAGTCCCAGTCCAGAGACTTGAGCACAAAATCTAGGCTGACACTCCAGGGAGTGCCATCTTTCAGATGAAATGTTGAACCGAGGCCTCATCTGCCCTCACAGATGGACGTAAAAAAAACTGTTTTAAACCGATTCATTCCCATCGTTCACTCATCTGATGTATTGAATTGTGTTACAGTTGTGTAACACACACCAAGTCAGCAATTATCTTGTTTATCTTAGAACATTAGAAAGTAGAGCACGAGAACAGGGCTGGTGGGCCATCAAGCTCACCCTTTCCACAACATGATATGCCCTATCATGGATTCCATCTCATCCATTTAACCTCCTGAGGGAAAGCTCTGCATAGATACTTCCTGATCTTCAACGGTTTAGAAATTCCCTGATCTCAAAAGGTTTAGATACTCCCTGATCTCCAAAGGTTTTGATATTCCCTAAATTCCGGAATATTCCCCTATCTTTACGTCGGCACTATTCAAGCCTCACTGACTACCCACCAGAAACAATATCCCCTTTTCCATGGCTCTGATGAAAGGTCATCAACCTGAAACGTTAACTCTGTTTCTCTCTCCACAGATGCTGCCTGACCTGCTGAGTGTTTCCAGCATTTTCTGTTTTTATTCCCTTTTCCTCCCTTTCCCCGTCTTCAGCAGTACAGGAAGCTTAATGTTCTGTGGAGTATTTGATCATCTCAGTACATTTGTACCTTCAACCCTGCTCATAACCAGACATTTATTCACCTCTTTTTATGCAGTTAATCCACACAGTACCTATTACTTATAGGGATAGGATAAGGGCAGCTGAAATTTGGGAATGGGATACGGGCAGCAGAGTTTTGGGAATAGGTTAAGGCCAGCAGAGTTTTGGGAATGGGATACAGGCAGCAGAGTTCTGGGAATATGATACGAGTAGAGTTTTGGGAATGGGATACAGGCAGCAGAGTTTTGGGAATAAGATACGGGTAGCAGAGTTTTGGGAATGGGATACGGGCAGCAGAGTTTTGGGAATAAGATACGGGTAGCAGAGTTTTGGGAATGGGATACGGGCAGCAGAGTTTTGGGAATAGGATATGGGCAGCAGAGTTTTGGGAATAGAATACAGGTAGCAGAGTTTTAAGAATAGGATATAGGCAGCAGAACTTTAAGAATAGGATATTGGCAGTAAAACTTTGAATGATTGTGATAAATTACCTGTGGTCCAGGAATAGAAACTTCCACTCTAAACTATGCCGTGATGTAAATTCTTCACATGGTTCTTCAATGTTGCACAGTTCCTGCATTAAAAACAATCTATCATCAGAAGTGACCACTGTCAAACCTAAAGGGGCACTGTGATTATGAACTTCTGCTGTGCAATGTTCAAATATCCTTCTGTAAATATTTGTTGTGGCAAAGATATGCAGACCTTTTACTACCAAGCTTTTTAAACAATTTCAAAGACACTGACTATTGAAACAATAATGGGAAAAAAACAAATGTGTGAGAATCATATATTCACTTTTAGTTGGAATTGAGGCTGAAATTACTGTTGGTGATATGAGCAGATGGAAGGTTAATATGTTCTTGTGTTAACCCCCTGTCTGCTAACTTACGAGAGCTGTTAACCCAGGCATTGATTTAAAATGAGATGATACCGCTATTAAAATAGTCACAGGGGACATGTCATATGAATGCACTGGGCTGGGGAAGGAGGAGAATTTGGGGTGGAGCCTGGTTCTGCCAGGTCTTCATTCCCCTTTTTGTCGTTTCTGAAATCTCCATGGGGGGACAGGCACTTCTTGCCGCTGCCCTCTCCTCCGTGCTCGAGTCCAAAGAGCAGGTGGGATTGGCACGATGTGTCAGCCACCAAGCATCCTGCCAAGTTTCACCACCTTTATCACTGATGGAAAGTACACCTGAATCATGCAGCCGTACTTTGCTCTCCGCCGTGGAATCCTGGCGGAGGTGGAGCCCAGGTTGCGGGTTGACGAATGGCGATCAATCGCGGAGGAACGCGGCTAACTAAAAAACAAAGAGTCCTGCATCTTCAGCCAGAATGTCCTGACTCCCTGGCCCACACCACCAATGAAGCAGCAAGTCGCTGCTCCCATATCCCTCGGCTCTTGCGAAGACCACTGTAAGAGGTGCGAGTAGCCGCCCTCATGCTAATGACTCCGTCACCATGGTTTGAGATATGGTCGGTGTTAGGGCAGCCCGACAGGAATTTTGAGGTTCCAGCGTCAATGCTCTTCTGGTTGTCTTAAATAAAGGACTGATTCACTGAAATATAGATTGGAAAGGCGCCAATTCAAACACTGCAATTTGAACCAATTCATTCAGTTTATTCCTTCAAGATGGTTTCAGCCACCATCTTGACCTCTGACCCAGCTGTCGATTTATGTGCATGCATAACATTTATAACATTAAAAACACATTAAAATGAAAGAATTTGCACTAAAACCATTAAACTTACCCATAATATTAATTACTTAATATTAGAAATGCCAGTTTCCCCTCCCTTCACCCATCCACCCTCCCTCTCCCTCTCCCTCCCCCCACTGCCCCCCACCCCTACTTCCCCACAGACCTGCTTCACTTTGGGGCCTGGACTTGATCTCGGTTTCAGTTGGAGTCTCACCTGAGCCTCGGGTGCTGGGAGTTTCTGCTCTTGTGGACAAATGCTCTGTGTGTGTGTGTGTGTGTGTGAGAAATGGAGAAGATGCATCTTAGGAGTTGTAGCCTGTGGAACTACAATGCCCAGTGTGCATCACAACAATGTGCATCACCAGGTAGAAAATCGACAACTAACCAACGATGAGGCACAAAAATAGAATAAGTAAAACAATTTTTTTAAAGTTTAATTTTCTCAGCATTTTATATAGTTTAAGCCAATAAGTAAAAATTCTGAGCTTGAAGGTTTGGGAAGAGCTTTTCTTTTTGTGTCGCTGAGGGGATTGATGTTTACGTCAGGGTCAGAAGACAATGTCTATGAGGTGCTCTGATGCTGAGCTTGGACATTGTGGGTGCAGTCAGTGAGTCATCCCTGGCTCAGACCAAAGCCAGTGACCAGCTGTACACAGTCTGGTTATAGGAGGCATGACAAACTTAGGATAAACTTCTCTGGTGCAGCTCAATACCAATGTGACCTTCTACAAATCCAATGTGGGAAGTAAATGGCAGAGAGAAAATAATCTTTAGATCTTAGTCATACAAATAACCAGGTCCTGGGCTTATCACAAACAACACCACAGGAGACCTTGTACAAAACAATCCACAACAGAAAAGGCTTCACATTGAGATGTTCACGGGTACTATAAAATTAAATTACCAATTTTGTTTGTGGCGGGCATGTTATGGTGTCAGAAGCAACATGGAACTTTAATTAAAATGACATTAATCCTGCATTTAGGAGTCAGCAGCTTCTTTTATTTTATTCAGTATAAAATCTGGAGATTTGAAGAATATCGAGAAAGCCATGCTTTCATTGTACTTACCTTTAAAAACTGTGGTATGACTAGACGCACAGTAGCCACAAGGCAGACTTGTTCTTTTGCTGCAGGTCTAAATGACCTTGAAATGGCTGATTCAAAGCCATTACAAGAAGACATAGGCACTGGAATGACAATAATGCCTTTTCAGATCACAAATAACTATTTCGCTTCAACTATTACATGCACAGTAAAGACGTGATTGTAAAAACAATGTGCAACGACTGTAAAAGCTGAATTTAAAAACTGGATACATCCTTCTAATTCAGTTCTTTAGAAAATATAGGTTGCTCATGGCAAAAAAAAGCTTTATCTCATTATTTCATAGTTTAGTAAAAGATTTGTTAAATCATGTTTGATCTCTTGTTGATCTTGCAATAATTAACAAGAGCAGGACATGTAAAAGGGTGCAATTTAAACTCACCAAGATTGTGAAATCTAAAGTTTCCTATAAATTTTACATATTCATACGTAAGGGATTCTTTTGGATCTAACGATCCTCTTGACAAATGACAACAGAATTCGATGTGATTTTGATCTAGAAAAAGGAAGGAAAGCTGCTATTATTATTGGACTTTTATTATCAGGTTACTTTGGGACATTTTTACAAATTAAAGAGTGAATCTGCCCATGTTATTTTCAATTGCTATTTTTAAATAAATTATACCACAGTGAACAATGTAATTGTAACTTTAACACAAAAATTGTATGTTTTCCTATGAACACATTCTTTTAAAAAAGTAATGATTCAATGGCTCTCAGATATAATTCTCCGGGCTGAACCTGCAAATAACATTGCATCTTTCCATCACAGGAGCTAATAAGGGTTCTTTCTTACTGTACTGTGGCTTGTGCTATATTGTCTTCCCGCTGAATTTTTGGTTAAAAGAAAAATAAATGAATGTTTTATTAATGGCAAATTTTTGCAGGAATTAAGTCTAAACTGGCGGGATGGAAATTTTCTTTGCCTTCTCCTCCTGAGACATCCTGAGGGAAATGAGTTTGGGGTAGACTCAATGGGGTCAATTCTCAGTGCCCTTGAATGGCATTAATGGATAGTAATGGTCTCAATATGGGGTCGGTAGCCTTACCGCCTGCTATGTCTGTTTGGCGCCCCGCAGCTCGTCTGCTGAATTTAAATGAGGCCGGAGGGATCAAACTGACGGGGGCCTCTTTGCCCCTGGAATGGGCGGCCAACCAGCTTACTCCAGTGGTCAGCCGTCCAATGGTCAAAATAGACACCAACCTGTTCCCAGGAGACACCAACCCAATAACAGTAACATATAGCTGTCAATTACTGGGCCTATTGTGACCCTGGGTTTTTCCCCCCTTTTATTTGCCTCTCCCAGGAGATTATTTGGCTGCTGGAGGGTGGGAAGTGTCTAATCACGGTGCTCCAGGCATCACGAATGTGGGGCAGGCTTGTCGGACCAGCTGGTCTTCTTCTGCCCGTCATTTTCGCATGTTCGTATGTAAACAGTGATCTGGTGAGAATAGATGGTGGGGATTACACGCGGGACGTGCCAACCAGAATGGAGGAAGGAGGGGATTTGATTTTTAGGTTGCTGCCAGTTTATATTGGCATGCATCCGATTACTTTCGAATTTGACACGGTGATGAGATTTGCATAGGAGGTAAAGCTGATATTGAGATGAATCGAATTGCCATTGTAAAAAAAAAAGATTATTTTACGGGTTTTTGAAATGCGATGAAATTTCAATCAGTCATTGCAATTTTTTTACAAGTGCTCAGACTAGTTTTCTTCTGGAGGTGATTAGTCACAGCTAACAAGTAGGTAAAAGCGATGTTATTGCTTTAACCATCTCGTGCATCCAAAACAGACCAGCAGTACAAAAGGAATTCACCACCACCTTCTCAAGGGCAATTAGGGATGGGCAATAAATGCTGGCCTCGCCAGCGACGCCCACATCCCATGAACAAATAAAAAAAAAATTCTGAATACAATGTGCTGACCAAAATGTGTTAATTGTGGAATTGCGCAAAAAGTTGAAAGAATTTCTTTGTCTCCGGGATCAGCACCACAGGGAACTTAGAAGCAATCAAACCCATCCCTTAATCATTCTTAACAGTAGTCCAGCTTCCTCATGCCTTTTGAGACATTTGCCACTATAAATATAACTGACTGATCAGCAATAAGTCATCGGTACATTCTGTGTTCAGCCCAGTGGTTTACTGACATTATCATTAACACGGAGAGAAGATGTTTACATTCTCAGGCCTACATCAGCAGTGTAATGTCTATGATTTCTTTAAGCATCACTGATCTCTGCAGCAAACCATGCATCAATTCACGTGACAGCAACTTGCTTCCTCATTTAAAAATAAGAATCGCTGGGATATAACGACAGTCCGAACGTTACATATGTCAAACGTGTGTGCTGTCTGCATGGAAACCTGGGATTAAATTTCACTGAAGGCTGTGCACAGGCAGAATTAAATTATAGGTTCGATTTTCCCCATTAGAACAACTTTACCTCCAGCACAAGTTGTGTCGGTATCTTGGCTTCAAACATGCACACAAAAAAAAAATGGTAAAATAACTTGCTTTTATAAAGCAGCTATCACGACCTTAGGACCTGCTTTCCAGCCAATGAAGTACTTTTGAAGTGTAGTCACTGTTGTAATGTAGGAAACGCAGCAGCCAATTTGCGCACAGCAAGGTCCCACAAACAGCAATGTGATAATGACCAAATCATCTGTTTTAGTGATGTTGTTCGAGGGATAAATATTGGCCTGGACAACGGGGAGAACTCGCTGCTCTTCTTCGAAATAGTGCTCTGGGATCTTTTACATCCACCTGAGAGGGCAGATGGGGCCTGAGTTTAATGTCACATCTGAAAGACAACACCTCTAACTCCCTCAGTACTGCACTGCAAAGTCAGCCTCGATTTTGTGCACAGGTCTCTGGACATGGGACTTGAACCCACAACCTTCTGATTCAAAGAGGTGAAAGTGCGACCCACTGAGCCACAGCTGACACCTAGCAGCAGGACTGGAATCATCGCCCCCCACCCCCCGTCCCACTGATTGTGGCTATGCACACACTGGTACTGTGGTTATGTTAGCTGAAATCAGAGTTCATTGATACTTTGTACGCTTCACCAGGTAATTATTCTCCGCGGAGGTAAATTAGAAACAAAAATAAATGCAGATGTGACGAACAAACAATTATCCGAGCAGGAAATTTTTAAAAAAGGGTGGAAGTGCAAAAGTTTGGGGTGGATTTTCCTTATCCTGCACCTGGGTGAATTGGGTTTCTCACTATTCACACTGGGAGCAGTGTGAATAGTGAGAAACCATAAGTCCAATTTTCCATCCACCGACATGCACATCTCTCTGCCTGACTTTTCTCCATTCCCTCTGCTCAGATGGTCAATGGGCTCAAGCATGGGACCAGAAAGCCAATCCCTTTATTTTTTCTTAAAAGTGAGCTTTTATTGGGAAATAAATCTCGACAGACTGGAGTGTCATTTTAAGTACAGTATTCTTTCAATAGAGTGCCCTCTCACATTCCTAAAAAGGAATTGAATACATACTTAAAGGAAAAATTTGCAGGGCTATGGGGTAAGAGTGGGGGAGTGGGACTAATTGGATAGCTCTTCCAAAGAGCTGGCACAGGCATGATGGGAAGAATGGCCTCCTGCTGGGCTGTAAGATCTATGATTCTATGATACCTAAAGCAGTGCTGCAATCTGCTGGTTTTGCAACTCCTGCTTCTTCCCAAAACTTTGATGTGGTTTTACATTATTTATTGACTCATTTTTGAGTCTTTTCTTTTGCACTTTTTGTTTTCTTTTGGTATAACGTTTGAACCTGAAAAGTTGGTTACAGATTGCTGTGTCTTTTGTTTTACCCCCTGTCTGAAACTCCCAACTGTTAAACGTGTGAAAATAGGTCACCAAGAAAAATGACTCATCTATCAAAACACCAGATTCTCACAAAACAACATGCACAAACCATCTTAAATGTTAGCGGCTGTGCTTGCTAATAACACGTTCCCAATTCAGGCCCTGTACCAAACAATTTTAAAGAAATTTATGCCTTAGTCACAACTCTGCTTTGGGGGCGGGTCTGACTCTAACCCAGGGACTGTATGTAGGAAGATGTAAGGTTGTAAATTTTGCTCTCAAGTCTCTGGAGTGGGACTTGAACCCACAACCTTCTGCCATCAGACACAAAAGAGCCACCAACTAAGCCAAGGGTGACACCTATTGTATACACATACACCATGATCCAGCCAACTAGATTACTCCACAATCTGTGTTATCAGGCCAACAGGCTATCTTGCTGACTTCCACTGGTTACTGCTTCAGATGGATAAAAGAGCTGAATTCCAGAGGTGAGGTGAGAGTGACTGCTCTTGACATCATGGCAGCATTTGACCGAGTGTGGCATCAAGGAGCCCTAGTAAAACTGAAGTCAGTGGGAATCAGGGGGAAAACTCTTCATTGTTTGGAATCATACCTAGCACAAAGGAAGATGGTAGTGGTTGTTGGAGGCCAATCATCTCAGCCCCAGGAGTTCGTCAGGGCTGTGTCCAAGGCCCAACCATCTTCAGCTGCTTCATCAATGAACTTCCCTCCATCTTAAGTACAGAAGTGGGGATGTTCGCTGATGATTGCACAGTGTTCAGTTCCATTCGTAACCCCTCAGATAATGAAGCAGTCTGTGCCCGCATGCAGCAAGTCCTGGCCAATTTTACCACACCTCCACTACTTGCCTTTAAACAGCCACCCAACCTCAAACAGACCATCATTCGCAGCAAATTACCCAGCTTTCAGGAGAACAGCGTCCACGACACCACACAACCCTGCCACGGTAACCTCTGCAAGACATGCCAGATCATCGACACAGATACCACCATCACACGAGAGGACACCACCCACCAGGTACATGGTTCATACTCCTGTGACTCGGCCAACGTTGTCTACCTCATACGTTGCAGGAAAGGATGCCCCAGAGCATGGTACATTGGCGAGACCATGCAGACACTGCGACAACGGATGAACGGACACCGCGCAACAATCGCCAGACAGGAGCGTTCCCTCCCAGTTGGGGAACACTTCAGCAGTCAAGGACATTCAGCCACCGACCTTCGGGTAAGCGTACTCCAAGGCGGCCTTCGAGACACACGACAACGCAAAATCGTCGAGCAGAAATTGATAGCCAAGTTCCGCACCCATGAGGACGGCCTCAACCGGGATCTTGGGTTCATGTCATGCTACGAGTAACCCCACCAGCGAACAAAAGTTATCTGTTTTTAATATAACGGGTCATTTGCTGTCTTTCTCTTCCTTCCGGATGTTTCTATGTTTCTGCCTCTCTCTCTCTCTCTGTTTTTTTTTGGTTGTTTGTATATTCGGTGGTCCTGTAGATAACACCTCCCTGTCTGAACACTTTGATTGCCTTGGCAACGGGCAGTTGGAAAGACTATCTGTAATCACCAGGTATTGATCTGTGATTTACAAATGCGAAAGGTTCGAGGATTTCTTGACATTCACCTGAGGAAGGAGGAAGCCTCCGAAAGCTTGTGATTTTCAAATAAAATTGTTGGACAATAACTTGGTGTTGTAAAATTGTTGACAATTGTAAACCCCAGTCCATCACCAGCATCTCCACATGACTGGAATATAGTCAGAACTAAATCTTGGCTCCAGTGAAAACACCAATCTGACACAACAAAATCAGCACACTCTTACTCATGCTGATTTACAGGAAAAGCTCGCAATGGGACCTAAACACACCAATTATCTTGTACTCTCCTTATTCCTTATTTTCTAGTTTAACCTAGTCCCGTTAACCTTGGTTCCTTACATGCCTAAAGCAATTGACCTCTCCAAAGTTACTATCCCTGGCTGAGGAGATGCATGATGCTGTCAGCTTTTCTTCCCCTGCAAGTCGGATCACTTTTACAATCCTTAACTGCTCCTTCAAGCAATATGGCTGAGAGCTGCTAAATCTCACTTACTGAGGGCAAGTGAGTTTGAATTTAAAACAGGGATCCAAACTCTGGCACTCTTGTGGCTATCCAGTTCTCCATTGCTAAAGTTGATGGCCTGCCTCATTCTCTTTCAGATCAGCAAAAAATCTTTATAACACACATAAAACAGAACAGGAGCAGACTGAGATGATATCTTAAATCCATCTTCTGACGTGTTCATGATTTTTCCAATGAAATTGGAGCTTAGTATTAGCAGTGTGACACTTGTTTTTATAACAAAACAGATGGAAGCAGGGTACATACTGTTCAAGTAATCACGTGCAACCTGGTCTGTCATTAGGGTCTGGTTCGATAGCAGCTTGTAAACTTCCGCGTGTTCCCGTTCTGGGAGGAAATTCAATATATTTTGGTCCACTAGATCTGACTGGTACAAAAAAAAAGATGTTAACTTTTTAATGGAAGTTGTTCTCTCTTTCTCTTGTCTACATAATTGTTCACTTCCCCGTCCTTGTCTAACTCGAAAAAGAAACACACACATTTTCCGTTGCAATCTGATACCAGAGGCTGCTGAATAGAATCTCCAGCTCTGGAGAATTCCTCCTAATAGCTTGGCTGAAAGCAGATCTAGCCCATTACTTATACGAACAAGAGGTGTTAATTAATTACCTCAGTGCCACCTATTTTTCTTAACTTGCAAGCAAGAAAATAGGCAACTGTAAACAGAACTGCATAATCAGATGTGGAACATAGGAATAGGAGTAGGCCATTCAGCCCCTCGAGCTTGTTCTGCCATTCAATTAGATCATGGCTGACCTGTACTTCAATTCCATTTACCTGCCTTTGATCCATATCTCTTGAGGCCCTCACCTAACAAAAATCTATCCATCTCAGTCTTGAAAATTTCAATTGATCCCCAGCATCCATAGCCTTTTGGGGGAGAGAGCTCCAGATTTCCACGACCCTTTGCATGAATAAATCCTGATTTCAGTCCTGAATGGTCTAAGTCATATTCTTATTTGAATGGAGAAATACTACAAAATGCTGCGGTACAGGGGGATCTGGGTGTCCTCGTATGTGAAACACAAAAAGTCAACATACAGGTGCAGCAGGTAATCCGGAAGGCAAACGGAATATTGGCCCTTATTTCTAGGGGAATGGAGTATGAAAGCAGGGAAGTCATGCTACAACTGTACAGGGTGCTGGTGAGACCACACCTGGAGTACTGCGTACAGTTCTGGTGCCCTTATTTAAGGAAGGACGTACTTGCATTGGAGGCAGTTCAGAGAAGGTTCACTAGGTTGATTCCGGGTATGGAAGGGTTGTCATATGAGGAAAGATTGAACAGGTTGGGTCTATACTCATTGGAGTTTAGAAGAATGAGAGGAGATCTTATTGAAACATACAAGATTCTGAGGGGACTCGATGGGGTAGATGCTGAGAGGATGTTACCCCTCATGGGGGAATCTAAAACTAGGGGCATAGTCTCAGAATAAGGGGTCGCCCGTTTAAGACGGAAATGAGGAGGAATTTCTTCTCCCAGACGGTTGTGAATCTTTGGAATTCTTTACCCCAAAAAGCTGTGGAGGCTGAGTCATTGAATACATTCAAAGCCGAGTTAGACAAGTTTTTGATCAGCAAGGGAGTCAAAGGATATGAGGAAAGGGCGGGAAAGTGGAGTTGAGGTAAAAATCAGATCAGCCATGATCTCATTAAATGGCAGAGCAGGCTTGAGGGGCCGAATGGCCTACTCCTGCTCCTATCTCTTATGGTCTTATGGTCTATGGTAAGTCCAATTTTAAGATTATGCCCTCTTGTTCTGGATTTTCCCACCAGATGAAATAGTTTCTCTGTATCTGCCCTATTGCATCGCGTTATCGTTTTAAGCATCTAGATTAGATCACCCCTCAACCTTCTAAACTCAAGGAAATACAAGCCAAGTTTATGCAACCTGTCCTCATAATTTAACCCTTAAGCTGGTGAATCTGCACCATACACCTTCCAAGGCCAATCTAACCTTCCTGAGGTTCGGTACCCACAGTGCTCCAGATGGGGTCTGACCAAGATTAACCCTGAGCACTACAATGATCATTGTCAGCTTCTGTACTTATCCAGCATTAAGGTCTGTACTTGGGGTGATGTAATTTAGTTCTTGTTGTCCCTGGAAACAGCTTAAATTGTTTGAGCTGTCTCAGACAGCATGTTCCCAAACTAAATCATCATATAACCAAACAAGGAGAAACAGAAATTATTCAAGAGGTAGTTGGATGCTGTGATGGGGGAGGGGTGAGTATCGGTTTCTATGAAAGGTGAGCTAGTTGGGCTGAATAACCTCCTTCATCTGAACTTAATGGGGATCTTGTGAATACTGAGGAAGAGAATGGGGACATTAAACAGCTCCAAACCAGTCAGTTTTGTGGCTGCATATTAAGATTGAACAAAGTAACATCCCTCTGTGCACTCGCATGTGCACACACACGCAACACCAGCGTTGCGAACTCTGGTTGGACATATTCCTGGAGGTTTCATCACATGACCTCCCGCCTCCAACTCACTCAAAGAGCCTTTTTTCTCATCTGCAATATTTTTCTAATTAATAAACAAAAGTGTTCAAAGAAAATGCAAAAAGACACAATTTTTTTTAACGGCCCTCTGATTTTTTTCTCTCCCGGTTGTTGCTCGTAGCAGTGTCCAGGAGATTAATCTTTAATTCCTGGAGACTTCAGGACAATCCTGGAGGGTTGGCAAACCTAATGCACACATACACACGCGCACACACATACACGGGCAACACTTAATTACTAAAATGTCAATTCCCTTCTTTAGTTCAAAGCGAAATGAAAACTTGGTGATGTTCCAAGCTTGTCCTCTGCTGGTAAAGGGTGGAAAAAAACTGATCTTGTCTCTAGTAAATCTTGGATTTAGCTTATTGCTACCACACTGTTTAAGTTTCAATAAAATTTCAATGCAATACTCTAGTGACTATTGTACTTCGGGTACGGTAGCATAGTAGTTATGTTACTGGACTAGTAATCCAGAGGCCTGGACTAAAATCTGGAGTCATGAGTTCAAATCCTGCCACGGCAGCTGGCAAATTTAAAATTAATTCAATTAATTAAAATAAAATCTGGAATTAAAATACTAGTATCAGTAATGGTGGCCATGAAACTACCAGATTGTTGTAAAAACCCATCTGGTTCACTAATGTCCTTCAGAGGAAGGAAACCTGTCATCCTTACCTGGTCTGGCCTATATGTGACTCCAGACCCACAGCAATGTGGTTGATTCTTAATTGCCCTCTGAAATGGCCTAGCAAGCCACTCAGTTGTAAAATCTCACAGCACTGTGGGAGAACCGTCACCACATGGACTGCAATGGTTCAAGAAGGCAGCTCACCGCCACCTTCTCAAGGGCAATTAGGGATGGGCAATAAATGCCGGCCTTGCCAGTGACGCCCACATCCCATGAACGAATAAAAAAAAAACTTGGCAAGATAACCTTCATGTAATTAGGTTATTGAAGACATGTATCAGCACCTCAGCTACATTGGCTGGATGCGCAGAAGGCAGCAGAATGCCCCTCTTCTATTAACAAACAGCTTGAGAAATTGACATTCAAACAACACACATTACTGGTTAGGACACGATGGTCCTTTAGGAGAATTTCCTGAGCAGTGTGGCTAGCAACATCGTCTTGGGGCTGAGAATCTTAACAGTTTTTTCATTTAGTTGCCGGTCATTCCCCTCTTCACTTTGGGCCTCTTTGGTGAACACCAATTCTACATGCCTGAGCTTCGATGGTGACGCCTTGGGATGCTTTACTATGTTAAAGGTACTATATAAATGCACATTATTGTTGTTGTTGTTGTTGTTGTGGTGGTGTCAGCAGGCTATTTGAACTTGGAATTGTTGCAACCGAGCCACTTCCTGTTTTCACCCAATATCCGCTTTTAATCAGGAATAATTGGACAGTGGTTAGGACTAGGAACCCCGCTGATCGTAGAATCATACAGCACAGAAGGAGGCCAGTCAGCTCATCGTTGCTGTGCTCTTTGAAAGAGCCATCCAATTAGTCCCACTCCCCTGCTCTTTCCCCATCGCCCTGCAAATTTTTCTTTTTCAAGTATTTATCCAATTCCCTTTTGAAAGTTACTATTGAATCTGCTTCCAGCACCCTTTCAGGCAGCGCATTCCAGATCGTAACAGGATTATTTCCCCCCTCACTCGAGCAGGGATATGAAGGCCAATTGTAGCACCTCTACCACTGCCCTGACAGAGATCAGTGAACTCAGCACAGACTAGGGATTGAGACTGGGACTTTTTTTCTGGGTTTTACTGCACTGTCTGAAAGGGTGGTGGAAGCTGAATCAATAGTAACTTTCAAAAGGAAATTGGATAAGTACTTGAAGTGAAAAAATTTACAGGGCTATGGGGTAGGTCATTCTATGATTCTATGGGGTAGGTCATTCTATGATTCTATGGGGTAGGTCATTCTATGATTCTATGGGGTAGGTCATTCTATGATTCTATGGGGTAGGTCATTCTATGATTCTATGGGGTAGGTCATTCTATGATTCTATGAGTCATGCATCTAACCATGGAACCGTGATTTCTTGGCAGCTTGTGAAAACCTGCCTAAAGTAAAGTTTTAATAACGAAATGAGTTAATTGCTAAACTGGTGCAGTTAATGCTTCAATGATTAATTTCTTTAAAGAGGAGCTAGTTGGGCATGAGGTTAAGAATGGAACTGAAGGTAATAAGGAGAGGGTGCAGATGATCAACTTTACTGTGCAACGCCATGTCATCTCTGCTCTGCAACAGTTCAGAGTTGAATAATATATAGATTGTCCTGCAGTTTTGACTACCTGCAGAGATCAGAGAGAATTTCCCAGGGATGAATTAAGTTGGGAAAAGTCCATGAAAGCACGATTTGTCCTTCACAGGATATAGGCTGGAAGGGACAAATAGTTTTTTTCTGGTTTCATGCTTTCTTATGTTAACTTGGGTTCTAAGTTGTGAGAGGTGCAGATAAATCTGGTCAAATAATGCTTCATTTAGCAATCGGAAGTGAATATTAGGAATTTAAATGGTGAATCCCTGGTTTTCACCCTGACATTGACAGATATATAAATGTGGGTTCCTTGTTTGCTATCTTTCATCTGTTTGCAGGGCACACGATTTGGTGTGATATTTCACAATGAACCCTCCAGCAATTGTATTAATTAGGTTCTAGCTGTTCTTCAGGTTATCGTTCTTTTACTAGGTCCTCCTGAGTAGACCATACACTGGTCTGACGAGCAGCGTATCAAATGAAGTCCATTCATGGCAGACCATGGGTTATAAGTGACTTTCAGCTTTCTGTGACCAACCTACCCACACTGAGGAGTCTGTCATGATTTCAGTTCTACAATTATATATCCAGTTTCATCCTATCCATTCTTATGGAACCGAACCCTTTAATCATCCTTATCTCATGGTTTATTTCCTTTGGGATGCTATCCATCTCATTATTCTTTTTATCGACTTGGGAATGAATACAATTGCTGGAATTGCGGCCTTCATGCATCATCCTTCAGGCTCATTCCCATCTGAAGAGCTGCCCCCTTCCTGAGCTCAGGAGCTCCCCTCTTTATCAGCCATCACTCTTAGCTTCTGATGAGTTGTGCGCATTCCATTAATAATCTGACCAACATCTTATGGTGGCTCTCTGTTTTCTTGAAGATAAGCTGGGTGCTGAGATACTGTTTAACAAGTGGCAGAAACCACTTGTTAAACAGTATCTCAGGGGCTGCTCTTTCAAAACTGAGATGAGGAGAAACTTCTTCACTCAGAGGGTGGTAGGTCTGTGGAATTTGCTGCCCCAGGAAGCTGTGGAAGCTACATCATTAGATAAATTTAAAACAGAAATAGACAGTTTCCTAGAAGTAAAGGGAATTAGGGGTTATGGGGAGCGGGCAGGAAATTGGACATGAAGCTGAGTTCGGATCGGTCAATGCCCTGTGGGTGGCGGAGAGGGCCCAGGGGCTATGTGGCCGGGTCCTGCTCCGACTTCTTGTGTTCTTTAGATTTGTGGTTGGGATCAGATCAGCCATGATCTTATTGAATGGCGGAGCAGGCTCGAGGGGCCGATTGGCCTACTCCTGCTCCAATTTCTTATGTTCTTATGTTCTAACCCCTCAGTTTTCAGCCTGAGTATTCACTCACCATCTAAGAGCCTGTAGAGCGAGTATCTCAGCTTATGCAACTGTGGAGCTATAATATAGCTGAGACTGGCCGTGTGCCCACCCACCATCTGTACCTTCATATCACCAGCAGAAGGCTGCTAAAAGTTTATTTTCTCCCCCCCGCCTCCCCCCTCCCACCATTCCCCTATCACTTATTTGGGGGTACCAAGGCCAATTTTAAGCCTTGGTGCTATCTCATGCGGTGCATTTATTCACTGAAAAACTTGATGCCTTTATCTAGTTGTCATGGCATTATACAGCCTTAGAGGAGTGGGTAACACTGACCAGATTGTTTGAGGCAGCTGAATGATAGGTAAGTGATATCCCTGGACCCCTTCTAATTTGTCAGGATTTCAGGTACAGTTGGTAAAGTAACGGTTTCTCATCTTTGTCCATTGAAAAGCTCTTTCACTGACTATAGGCCTCGGCCTCCCTTTTATTCTGAGTTGTACCTTCTGTTAGGATGTGAAGGGATAAATAGGATTAGATTGGTCCTTTGTAACTCCTGATTGGCGACTGAGGTGTCACGATGTCATCACAAATCGGATGATACCAAGGTTTAAATCCGTGTTAACATAACAGTGATTTGCCACAGTATTTAAGATCATATGTTTACGACTTCATAAATTCCTTATAAAACTGAATTTAGCATAAGAGATATGGAAGGTACTCCCATATTTCAGCCCAGTAATGTTGCACTAACATTTACAACCAGTAACTGATAAAGTATGTTATATTCTGCATGTGGAACTTCCATGTAATTTATGATCTTTGCTCAAGCCTGCAGCTGTTCTAGTTACACCGGTAAGTTTGCAGAGACATCCAAAAATATACAGTATTCTTTCAAAACTTTCAGCTGCTGAGAAGGAATGAGTGAATAAGAATTCAAGGTAGAAATGTTCGCTGGAACAATTGAATGGCTACAGGTCACAGTTAAGAAAGCCGCAAGTGTAGTGCTTTGAGTTTCAATCTGAGCTGCACAATGGAGAATTCTCACTATGGGAATAACCTCTGCCTTGCCTGCAGCCGTTTAATGGTCCCTATCTACGCTTACAGAATAAAGCAATTTAAGATCACTTTTGCAGCAGCAATCCGCGGCTGAAATCAATCTGCTTTCTCATTTGTCTCGCCTGACACGATAGTTTCTCATTTACAAACCACGCAAAGTTGCAAGTGCAAAGGGACGAAATGTCATCAAATAATTCTGCAGCACACTTACCGGTAAATGCCCAAGTAATGAAGAAACACTGTCAGAGATATAAATAATGTTTCCGTCAGCACTAAGTGCTATGAGAAACCCATCTAAAGCCTAAAAAGGGGAAAAAAAGAAACACAGCCATCATTACTTAAGTGAAATATATGTTTCTATCTGCTTTTGAACTAAGAACTCTTGGCAAGTCTATCAATCTCAGTTTTGAAATTTTCAATTGACCCCCAGTCTCAACAGCTTTTTGGGGGAGATAGTTCTAGATTTCCATTACCCTTTGTGTGAAGAAGTGCTTCCTGACATCACCCTCGAACGGCCTAGCTCTAATTTTAAGGTTATGCCTCCTTGTTCTGGACTCTCCCACCAGACAAAATAGTTTCTATCTTTCTACCCTATCAAATCCTTTAATCATCTCACACACCTTTGGTTTCTTTGTCGATGTTATAACTTATATTTTGTCAGCCGGATGTCTGACACACATAGAAACCTATCATCATATTTAAGAGTCTCCAAACAAAAGCTACTGAGAAACCTACACATGCAGAATTTCCATTCCCCATATGGAACACACACTCTCTCATCCCATAGCAACACATCCTACTTACCAAAGTCCAGTGAATTTAGGCGCAGGTTGGCTGAGCCAAAGGTTTAGGAATCCCAAGTACGTGCAGGAGCGCTGCTGCAGCTTAACTAGCTAAACCACATAGCTAACCAGTACAAAGTACAGAACACTGGTAAGTTTCCTGTCGTCTGTCCAGCTAGGAATAACCTCGCCATTGGGGCATTTGCTCGCATGATTATCTGGAGGCGGGTGTTAGAAGAATCCCAGCCCTCCCAGTGACAGATCTTCCCTTGCAGATTCCATTAATGAACCAGGGTGTCTGATCAACTACCAACAATGCCCTGGAATGCAGTGGACTTGCCTGGTTCAGATACCAGATTATCGAGACTACTGTGATTTGGTTCCGAACTTCGTACAACGGGTGTGTCATCTTGAAGCCACCTGAATCCCAAAGATACCCCATTTAACCCCAACCTCACCCCCTCATCCCACAGAAAAATAGTCACCAGTTGGTCGCTATGGCTACTGTTTGTTGATGCAATAAGGTTTCCACATTAGTGGACGACACACAATGAGGTTGATCTGAGTACAATCCAAATTTTGGTGCGAGATGTGAGATTACCTTGGAGTCTCATGTCACTAATGCTTCTAACTGATTGGGGAAAAAAAACAGGCACCAAAGCCAATGATTTAACCTTCAAGCTTAAATATTAAAAAGATCATAGGTGATTCTCTGGACCACCTTTATGCTTCTGAAACTGTTCAATTTCTACTAACTTTTAAAAAGTTTCACTGACATTCCAACATCAGTGGGTGGAGCACTGTGCATGTGTTTAAATGTGTACTTGTAGAAATGTGCACATGTATAAATGTGCATGTGTTTAAGTGTGCATGTGTTGAAATGTGCACATTTAAGTGTGCACGTGTGGAAATGTGCTCGTGTTTAAACGTGCACGTGTTTAAGTTTGCAGGTGTGTAAGTATGCATACACAGACCTCCGCTTTGCCCAAGTACAGAACTGTGCATTACAAGAGGCACAATTTGGTGTGACCAGCTCTCATTGCACTAAAGCAAGTACTGGTGGCAGCAGCTTTCTATAGTATTAACAAGGATGTAACGGATCTGTGCATAGCTGCACGCGCACAATAAAATTGCTAACATTTAACAACATCAAGCTCGAGGTTTTTCTTTTTGCAATTCCTAATCATATTAATGATACTAAAAGTGCAGAGGAAATCGTGTTTATTTTGCGTGTGGCCACGGTGGAATTCTGGAGGTAGCAAAGTGCAGAAGCAGTTGTTCCAAACCAATGGTTCGAAGGAAAACCTCATCATATTCTATTTGTTACTTCACACTTATCCTTACTCTGTGGTCTCAACTGAACAGTAGTTTAATGGGAAGAGGACTTTTACAGCTGGTGCTTCCATGTGACCTCAATGTCCTAAAGCTGGGTGCACAGTGGAAAATGTTCAATTTTCTAGGGCTGATGCTCAGCATTTAATACATCTGCATAACACAGAAAATTTACTAACTGATTTCTCCATGCTTCAGTTGCAGAGCCAAAACCTAAAAAATTTTCTCAACTTTAATGAGTGTGATTGCAGTTCAAAAGTAATTTGGGATGTCCTGGGAATGTGATAAGGCGCAGTATAGATGTAAATTTCTTTCTTTCACTGGATAAAACCTACAGGGATGCACTTGATATCGATGTGTTCCATGGTAGTTACACTAACCCTATTGCTTGCTAATCAACGCAGACACATCTGAAAACCATAGGAACTTGTAATATTGGCCCTTAAATTGCTCTGAGTGGTGAACCAGCAGTGCTCGCTGCTCATGAGATTTAAATTCACCCACTAGGTTACTGTGTTCTTTTTGGCGGCAACTGCCTTGATCTGTGACTTCAAAAAACTGCAGCGTTCTTTCCCGGGCTGTGTGAGCTGGGAGAGGATCGCTAAAGGCTCCTCAAACAATCAGCTTGAAGCAAGCCACGCTGCGAGAACCAGGAGGTGAAACATTAACAAACCGTGCAGACTAAAAACCAGGAAGTGCCTGATAAGGTTAGTAAATGTACTATAAAATGAGATAGAGAAAAGACTGAGATAAAAGAGGCAGAATGAAAAAGTGAAAAAAAAATAATGTTTTAATTTACAGTTTTTCTTAAATGTCCAAAAACTATTAAAATCAGGAGTAATGAGACTCCACATTTTTAAAAGTTAATTTTCAGTGCCAGAGAGGTTGTTTGGCATTCATTAATACTTACCAGGCCATTAAAAGTTAGTTTAGATCTAAGAAAACTCAGCGTGCCTTTCCTGTGGCGAGATTAATTCATTTCCAGCTATGATGTGGAGATGCCGGTGATGGACTGGGGTGGACAAATGTAAGGAGTCTTACAACACCAGGTTATAGTCCAACAGCTTTATTTGGAATCACAAGCTTTCGGAACTTTCCTCCTTCGTCAGGTGACTCACCTGACGAAGGAGGAAAGCTCCGAAAGCTTGTGATTCCAAATAAAGCTGTTGGACTATAACCTGGTGTTGTAAGACTCCTTACATTTCCAGCTGGGCAGGAAAGCAAGTTCACGCTGGTCCATTGATTGCAGCCAGCAAGGTCCCTTTAACTCGAAGCTTTCAGATCACCGGTGAATCAGGTAGAGCAAGTTCCAGGTTTCCGTGTTTGACTGCGCATGTGCGGTCACCAGAATTTGCTTTACCATTTGCCCATTAATGAGGGTGAGCGCTGTTAGGCGCACTGCTATTTTACGAGCAATTTCAGGCCCATTGTGTGTGCTGGGTGGCAAACAGGTTAATTTTTTAAAAATTCATTTTCGGGATATGAGCGTCGCTGGCAAGGCCGGCATTTATTGACCTAGTCGCCCTTGAGAAGGTGGTGGTGGGCCTTCTTGAACAGCTGCAGACCGTGTGGTGAAGATGCTCCCACAGTGTTGTTCGGGATGACTGCTGTTTTTTACACTAAGTAGGGTCGATTCAGGTAAAGAAGGACCATGCTGGATGACCACACATTTTTCCACTTTGCACCCAGTTTTGAGACATACCTCTGGTGAAAGCTATACTCCAATCATAACTACTTCTCAATCCACTCTCTACATCAGTGGTGCTTTCCAATCTCCAGCTCCGTGAAGCATTTGACCTCTGCGATGGAGATTGCTGAATTAGTGTGGGCAGTGCTGAACAGATTTTATTTACCTCTAACATCAACTGTGTGAACTCTTCATTACTAAGAAAGGAAGGCTTCCAGTCCTGTCTGATTTCACAAGCCTCTGTCTGAGCCGAGTGTTCTGAAAGGGAAAATATTTTTGAAACGACAGTCTGTCCAGTGAGAAAGACAGGTGCGAGAACAGGGTTGGACTACATTTTGTAAGTTAACTGTACAATCAACATGACATCAATGATCAAATCAGGCTAACCTTAGTTCAGTATGAAGAAATCCAGCTAGAAGTTTTGGCTTATTTCCCGTGCTTCCCATTTATGATTGAATGAAATGAACTCAACTTTTAAGAATAAGTTAGATAAATGGTTGAAGATAAACAGGAATAAAGCAAATATGGAAACGGGACGAGTGCACAGGATTAAGACTACTACTTCTGTGGAGGACAAACATGAACATGGACTGATTAGGCCGAACAGCCTGATTCCGAGTTGCAATTTCTAGGTTGCCATCGTTTTGAGGATCGCATTCCACTATCTGTGCTTAAGGCCTTGCCTACAGCACAGCAACGATGACCTGTCAATGTTTTGGCTTTCCTGTGAGAAATATATAAATAAAACTCAACACATTGGTCTTTATCTGGTCAAGGTGGCTGAGAACAGTGCAGTCCTTCTCTGTGAAGGAAAATGTAAAGCTGTGAAATCTGTTGTGGGAGGATGGGCGGTCTTAAGGTGATCTGCTGAGAATCATTTGTTTAAATATTATGGGGGAAAAAAGCTTTTAAGGTGGAACCTGTGGATTAAGTATGATTTTGAGTAAGTAGCCTACAAACACAGGCAATCTCGGCCCTTCGGGATTTAGTACAAAATTAATAACATTCTGTGACAAAGTGCAGGATAATAAACCAAAACGGTATTGTGGGTTTTTCAGTCTGGCACTAAACAGTGTTTGGTTTGTCCATAAACCGGGGCTTAGAAGTTCGATCACGCCTGAAAACAGTGGGGGGGGGGGGGGTGGGGGGGGGAGAGGGGGGCAGGGGGTGGGGCATATGCTCCACTTGTCTGTTCACGCTCCAGTTTGAGGCTCAAATTGTGGCTGCAGCAGGTGACCTAGATTGGTGACAGCCTCCTTGGTGAGCCGAAGGCGCCTGACACATTGCTCCTCAATGAAGTTGAGGTAGGAGAAGGCTGTGGGTATGGCCTCCTGCGCAGTGGCCTCCTCCTCCCTCTTCTCCTAGCAGCTCGTGCTCTCTCCTGTCTTCTCCGCTGCTCCCCCTCATTCTCCAGCCCTAAAGGCAGACCTACCAGACCAACTATGTATGTAAAAAAAAAACTGTATTGAAGACAGACAGAAAGCAATCCAGCACCAGCAAAAACCTGTTAGAAGTCAAAACTGAGTTGCAGAAGGCAGAAAATAGGCCAAAAACACCCAGAAGCAGCCTAAAAGGACAAACCAGCATCTAACCTGTATAGAGGGGAAGAGCCCTTTAAATAGCGCTGCTGCAGGCGTAGGACCCTAAATTAAATATTATAATAAGCCTTTTACACGCTTCCAGTGTGCACCCTGGATGTGTACAGAGGAGCTCAATCCAAAGTAGTGGGCATCGCACTTCCGGTGCAGAATGAGTGCATGCACACCACCCAGCAAATTCGACCCTTAGGCGCCCGTTGTATGCCTGTAAAACGGGTACAATATGATCAAATTTCTAGGCTCCTATCTCTGAAGGTGTAAGACCCATATAGCAGTTATGGGTCTTTAAAGACTTGATTTAGTTTAAAATTTAATTCTATACTTAGTATTAGGGATTCAAAAAATTTAGTGCCAAAGTTAGGTGATGGAGCAAAGCAGGTCGTCATGGTGATGCGAATGCAATTCAGGGCTAGTGTGAGAGGTTCAGGAGATGCTGCAGATCTTATGAAAGGGAAAAGATAATTACTGATTTATGTCGTTGAATGTTTTAAACTCTCCACAATTTCAGGATTTCTAGTCTACAGTAAGATTGTAGAGCCTTGACCTCATAAAAGATGAATCACTTGGACACATGTTCGTTCTCCAGTCTGTTGTAAGATCTTTAAGAATCCAACAGGCATAGGATTAGCTCTAACAAGCTTACAAATTGTCAAAATGTCATAAGGTGCTCTTGGGACCTGAACATTGGCTCTAGAATTATAATGGGAATAAATCCAGTGAAGAATGAATCTAGTGTCAAACCTGACCAAGCTGTGTGTGGTAGTAAAACCTTGTCGAAATATGTACCTTCTTACCTTTTCGTTTCTGTAGGAAGTCAATTGTCCTCTGCAGCACAGTAGACTTGTCCATCTTGTGTGTGGAGCCCTGGAGCATGGTACTAAGTTCTTTGATGAGGACATTGAACTGGTCTCTTCGTTTCTTCTCAGATTTGTTGCGTGAAGCCCTTTTATGGAAGGAAATCTTTTAGGCCGTTAGGTAAAAGTTACAAATTCAAACAAAGCACAGGTGTGAGAGGTGTGTTGGATATGTGGAAATATCATCACCGATTACAAGGGGGGGGGGGAAAGAAATTGGATAAGGCCTATTTTTGGGCGTAGACAGCGCGATCCGCTATTAACCCGTGCCCGATGGCCCCTGAGCGGGCAGGGCGAGACTTTCACCCAGCCTCAGTATACAGGTTCTGTCCCTGTGTTTACAAACTGACGAGTTATGTTAAAACATTGAATAAAGATGGCGCACTACTAAATCCCACATCCTCCAATCTGCACGCCAAACCTCACCAATCAGCCGATCTGAGTTGGTACCAGGCCCGCGAGAGTGAGTGCACCAAGCTTCTCTGCTGATGCACTAGAGGCCTTGGTGCAAGAGGTGGACAGAAGGAGGGACATCCTATATCCGCAGGGGGTGAGGCAGGGGGCAAGGGGCTCCTCCAGATATACACCCAAAAGGCAGTGGGGGATGAAGTCAATGCCAGGCGCACAGCACCACAAACATGGATGCAGTGCAGGAAGAAGTTCAATGCTTTGACATGAGTGGTCAAGGTGAGTGAGGTCAACTGTCTAGTGGCGTCTCCTACCAACTGCACCACTAGCCGCATCCACTGCTCCACGCACTACACCCCCCCATCACCCACATACCAACAAACTCTTTCCAGAAGTACTCAACTCTTCCAATCAGATGCTTCATCTCACCCTTACACATTACTACTGTTGCAAGCCGCCCACCCACAACTCACAGACCACACACACAGGCAGCTATTCAACCATGACAGGCATATCACCCAGGCACACGTCCCGCTTTCTTGCAGAAGAAGGTGGCGTATATCAGGAGGCAGCAAGCGGCAGTGGCATTTAGCCCCTCGAGTCTGTTCTGCCATTCAATGAGATCATGGTTGATCAGTGACCTAACTCCATATACCCGCCTTAGCCCCATATCCCTTAATACCCTTGGTTCACAGAAATCTATCAACCTCAGATTTAGAATTCACAATTGAGCTAGCACCAGTTGCCATTTGCAGAAGAGTGTTTCAAACTTCTCCCACCCTTTGCGTGTAGAAGCATTTCCTAACTTCACTCCTGCATGTCCTGGCTCTAAATGTTAGGCTATGTCCCCCAGTCCTAGTATTCAAGTATAGGAGACCTCCAAAAAATAGTTACAAATGCATCAGCAGCCAGAAGCAATAATCCAGCCACTAACCTGTAAATCCTGCATGATCCCTTTATATAGCGCTGGTGGGGGGTCCTCCAGGCACTCTTAAACACAGACATGTTCAGATGGTCGTGGTTAAGACTATGCTTTGAGTTGAGCGTTAAGTCTCAAAATGAAACAATGGGTGCTACATGGCCCAATTTCTCGCCCAAGGTGTCATATTTTTGGTTAAAAAAAATTGTAAAGTTGAAAAGGATTACACCAAGACTGGGCATTAATTGTAGCTTTTCCACACAGTTTAGCCACATTAATGTTACAGCCTCTTTACTGGCCACACCATCCCTCTCTGAAATTGTTGGAAACGCTCTGTTCATTAGGTTTTGTTCTGAAATGCGCCCTTTTGTTCTTTGACTGGAGGGAGCAGCAGAGATCTCCAGTCACAACAAGAAACAATGGGGGGAGATTTTAACCCTTCCGTTCCTGGCAGGGACCAGGCGGGTGGGCAGTTAAAATGCCCTGGACGACTTACCCGCTGATTTCCCGCCTGCTTCCGATTTTAACTTGCTCTTCTGAGCAGGCAGCAAAAGCACCTCCCTGAAGACGGCCGGGTTTTTCTTTAAACATGCAGGTCAGGATCCAATGATGTCATCTGGCCTTGGCTGAAATTTTAAGTCTGGTCTGAGCAGGGGAGCCACAGTGGCGATCCCGCCAAGCTGACGCCAGTCAAGAAGACGATCAAGATGTGAAGAGGCCGTGAAAGGTAAGCTCTTTGTGGGGCCCAGAGGAGCAAGAGTATTCCTTCGGGCCCCACAAGGAAGGTTAAGGCCTCCCCTGCCACTGACCCTGGAATGTGGGCTAACTTCTCTGGGTAGTTCCTACCTGTCAGGTCATAACTCAAGATGGCACATTCTGTATAATTCCCTAATCTCGATTTAGTGAAGGTTCACACGAGTTTTTTTTCCCAGATGTTTAAAACATTTGGTTGTATCCTTGACTAGATTCTCTGCCAATAGCAGATGGTAAGCTATATATATTTTTCACATGGATTTCTCACAAGGCATCCAAGACCTCAACATCTGCAGACCTGACAGATAATTGGAATCTTGCATCCCACTGGGTTACAGTATGTCTTTAGCACCGGTGGGCAAAACTGGAGCTTTTCTAATAGCTGAGTAAGAAATCTTGCTTGGACAAACTACTGATGAACCATTTTGTCAGTTGGAGGCCATTGGGGTGCTTGGCCATGTGTATCTCTCCATCTCTATTAACAGATCTATTTGATTGGGTCAATTGCTGCTCAGAGTAAGAAGGACCAGTAATCAGATTGGTGTGGCATGAGGCAGGCTCTTCCCATCCAACTCTCAAAATTGCAATTGGGGTCCTATGTACGTCATAGTATCCCGATTTGCATATTAAGAGGGCCTGATGCTACAAACAGGCGGGCACTCCAGCCGCCCCTCAGAAGTCCCTGCCAAGATGGCAGCAGCTGGAACGTCAGCGTAAACGGGTTAGCGATCCGGCAGCATTTTCAGGCTCCTACCACCTCATTTACACCGGTCCAGTCGGCTTAAAATTGGGACCAATATGTCAGTATTGTGGAATGGATGGTCAATCAAGAAGGATGATAGATATTTCACCACTGTGATGTACACTTAAATCCTGCCCCTATACAATGTTCTAAACAGTTTCAGGTGAAAATTATTTTCTTTCTTGTACTTCCTCTTCACTCTTAACTTCCTAATTTCCATTTTTAACCAATTTCCCCGCCACTTCTTGTGAAGGATTTGACTCCTTGCTAGGGTATGGTGTCATGGGTTCTAGGTGCCCTCCAGTACCTCAGTCAAGTGGCCACTGTTCATGTGGGAACCTTGATAGCATCAATAGGCTATTCTACCATACTGGCAGCACAGCCAAGCCTGATCCTGTCCTTGCTTGATATGCACACAAAAGCATTTTCCAGATTATCTGGTTAGTATCACTTTGCTGTTTGTGGGAGCTTGCTGTGGGCAAATTGGCTGCCGTGTTTCCTACATTACAACAGTGACTGTAAAGTGCTTTGGGATGTCCTGAGGTTGTGAAAGGCACTGTAGAAATGCAAGTCCTTTCTTTCTTCCAAATGTCAGGATTAGGAACTCCGGCCTAATTTCTCCCTCCTTAGCCCAAGGGCACTGAGGCCAGGTTTAGTGCCTTTACTGCTATCCGGCTGAGATATGAAAACGAGGGGCAGGTAAAGACCAGCTGGTCCATCAAGGCTGTCCTACATTCACGATGGCTGGAGTATCATGACTAGGCACTCCCTACTCCACACTCCCATACAGCCATGTAATCTCCTGGGAGAGGCAAAAGAACAGAGAAAAACCCGGGGCCAAGAAGGGAAAAAATACGCTGGAAAATTCCTCTCCAAAAAGATGAAGGACCTCAGCACGACTGAAGGATCAAATCTGCGACGTTCTAGGCAGGGCAGCTCAGTTACATGCTTCCTTTGTCCAGCGATCCATTTGTGGTGTTCCAGTTACAAGTTAAACTCTACAGGTGACAGTACACTTAACGTTCGATGCGGATGGTCAGTTTTTTTTTCAAAATTAGCCAAACGGACATTGCAGGTCCAAGAACATTTTTAAGTGCCTCACCTCTTTGCCCTGTCCTTCTCATCTTCGTCCATCAGCTCGCCTGCACAGCCGATGTCTCTGTAAAACAGAACAGAAAAAAAAAATACAAGTTACATCTCACCTTCAACAAAGCGAACGTCTAATTGACTCGGCCATCAATGAGCTGCAGCAAAACCTGGAGTTTGATAGTGAAGATGTATACTGGAGCTGTCAATTAGAGGGAAAAGGACATGATGGCCTTAATTACAGGTGTGGATAAGTTAGAAAAAAGAACACTTACCATCGATTAGCCTTTGTTTGCTTTTGACAAACAATGCTACTGGGTACTAGAAAAGTAAGAAGAAAATGAAAGCTCATGATGAAACTTTTGTGGGGCTGTGAACACGGCCGCACGGTTGCTACGGACAACTGAAAGAGTACTTACGTCATTTGTTTCATTACAATATACATATTACAATGCAGCACATCAAACCTTTAATCAGCAAGAGACTCTTGGGGACGGTCCCCATCAATTGGGATGGGGGAAAATCTGCCACTGGGGCATGGGGTAGGGAGAGGCCGTCGGGTTTAGGTGGGGGGAGGTCGGCAAACGGGGCCAGGGCGGGAGGGGGGTCGGTGATTGGGAGTGGGGAAGAGAGAGAGGCCACGATCGGCAGGGGGGTGACCGATGGCTTCCTTGAGGGGCCGGGGGCAGCGCTCCTGCTCCTCCTCACCCACATGGAGTGCTGAGAAAGGCACATACATTGTGTAGTCGGCAGCTCCTGCCTCCCTTTCCCTGCCGGGTTTCCTGGTCCCTGGGAAACCCACGCAGCAGCAGTGAATTTTTAGTTGGGCTCCCAATTGCACTATGGGAGCCTGATTAGTCCCACTCCTCTGCCCTTTCCCCACAGCCCTGGAAATTTTTCCCCTTCATGTATTTATCCAATTCCCTTTTGAAAATTATTTAATCTGCTTCCGCCACCCTTTCAGGCAGTGCATTCCAGATCATAACAACTCGCTATGTAAAAAAATTTCTCTTCATCTTGCCTCTGGCTCTTTTGCCAATCACCTTAAATCTGTGTCCTCTGGTTACCGACCCTTCTGCCACTGGAAACAGTTTCTCCTTATTCACTCTATCAAAACTCTTCATGATTTTGAACACATCTATCAAATCTCCCCTTAACCTTCTCTGTTCTAAGGAGAACAACCCCAGCTTCTCCAGCCTCTCCACATAACTGAAGTCCCTCATCCCTGATACCATTCCAGTAAACCTTCTCTGCACCCTGTCTAAGGTCTTGACATCCTTCTTAAAGTGTGGTCCCCAAATTGGATACAATACTCCAGATGGGGCCTAACCAGTGTTTTATAAAGGTTTAGCATAGCATCCTTGCTTTTGTAGTCTATGCCTCTGTTTATAAAGCCAAGGATCCCATATGCTTTTTTAACAGCCTTCTCAACTCATCCAGCCACTCTCAAAGATTTGTGTACGTACACCCCCAGGTCTCTCTGATCCTGCATCCCCTTTTAAAATTGTACCATTTAGTTTATATTGCCTCTCCTCATTCTTCCTACCAAAATGCATCACTTCACACTTCTTTATGTTAAATTTCATCTGCCATGTATCTGCCCATTTCACCAGTCTGTCTATGTTCTCCTGAAGTCTGTTACTATCCTCCTCATTGTTTACTGCATTTCCGAGCTGCGTGTCATCTGCAAACTTTGAAATTATACCCTCCATACCCAAGTCCAGGTCATTAATATATATCAAAAAGAGCAGTGGTCCTAATACTGACCCCTGGGGAACACCACTGAATACTTCCCTCCAGTTTGAAAAACAACCATTCGCCACTACTCTCTGATTTCTGTCCCTTAGCCAATTTTGTATCCACTCTGCCACTGACCCTTTAATCCCATGGGCTTCAATTTTGCTAACGAGTCTATTATGTGGCACTTTATCAAATGCCTTTTGAAAGCCCATATACACAACACCAACTGTACTACCCTCATCAACCCTCTCTGTTACTTCACCAAAGAAATCAATCAAGTTAGTCAAACACGATTTGCCTTTAACAAATCCGTGCTGGCTGTCATTTATTAACCCATATTTTTCCAAGTGACAATTAATTTTGTCCCGTATTATTGTCTCTAAAGGTTTCCACACCAACGTGAGGCTGACTGGCTTGTAATTGCCGGGTTTATCCCTCTCCCCTTTTTTGATTGGATACTTCTTGGAGAAGGATGAATTACATTGGATAGATGTTGATTTCAGCCTTGCTTTCCAAATTCTCTCCTTACCGTGGATATTTTGTGGATTTGTGCGTGCTTAAAATCTTCAGATTTACTAGCTTATGGGCCCTGATATTAGCGGGGAGGCGGGATTGTAGCGAGGGGAGGTGGGGGGGCGATTGACCACACCCGCATCACAGGTTGTCAGCTGGAGGAGCTCTATTTAAAGGGGCAGTCCTCCAATGTTTGCTCCTGGAGCAAACACCCACACAGCACAATGGAGCAACACTGCAAGGCTGCTCCAAGATTCAGCGATGCCTCACTCCAGGTGCTACTGGATGGGGTGAGGAGGAGGAGGGGTGTCTTCTACCCGCAGATGGGAGGAAGTGCCCTGTCTCTGCCACCAGGAAGGCCTGGCTCGAGGTGGCAGAGGAGGTCACCAGAAGCAGCAACATCTCCTGCACCTGGATCCAGTGCAGGAAGCGCTTCAATGACCTAAGTAGGTCAGACAAAGTGAGTACACTTACTCATTCTCCTACACTCCGTCTTCCACATCACCACCCCCACCCCACAACTCCTTCTGCACTGCCAACACTACTCTATCACATCACTCCTCACACCCACTCAAAGCTCATCCTCAACTTACCTGCACTTACTCACCACTTCCTCACCTCCCCAGTATTCACCTCACCACTACCACTCAACCCAATCCTCATACAATGTCATGGCTCTGTCTCATACTCACCCTCTGATGCATCTCTTTCATGGTCAGCCTCACCCAAATCAATGCATTCAGCGGTTGGCCACGTCACCATCCCTCATTCACGCCTCTCTACTTTCTCCCCTTATAGGAGAAGAGAGCCCAGAATGCATGGGAGAGGGCAAAAACCGGAGGGGTCCACAACAGATAGTCATCCTCACAGACGTGGAGCAGGAAGTTCTTGAACTGAGCCGCACCCTCGAGTGCCTGTCCGTCGGGGACGCCGAGACTGCCACCCGACAAACGTCTGGTGACAGAACTTTAACATTCAGCACACACAATATCAATTGATGTTAACATGCCTCGCTATCTTCAGCACCTCAACATCTGTCATCATGCTTAATATTGCCTTCTGTTCTCTTACAGGGCCTTCAGTGACCGCTGTGACGGCGGAGGGCGATTCCTCACAGGACTTGCCGGCCTCTGAGGGGGTACCGTCACATCTGAGCGAGCCATCCACCAGCGCAGATACACACAGCTCGGTGGGTCCCCGTCCTCACTTAATTGGTGTCACACATGGTGAGTCACCACACACATGTGAGCACGAGCAGACACTGGTGGCAAGGGCAGCAGTGGAGAGTCCGCGTCAGTGGGAGCACTCTTCTCCAGGCTTTGCTCAGCTGGACACAGATGCTGAACCCTTGGGGCCATCCATTAAAAAGCGAATGATCGAGGGGCAGCAGCACATTTGCGAGGTGCTGGAACAGGTGCCACGCGCACTCTCCACAATAGCGCAGAGGATGGAGGAGTCCAACGTCTGCATGAGTGGAATGGTGGCACTGGTAAGGGAGGGCATCTCTGAGATACTGTCACAGGTACGTGAGGGCATCTCTGAAATAGTGTTGCGGATAAGTGCGGGAACGTCTGCGATGGAGGGAAGGCTAGCCTCCTTGGAGCTTCAAGCATGGCTCACACATGAATCCGTTCAGGCCCTGACAACGGCCCTTCGGACTCAGGGTGAACAACATTCTGCCGCCTTATACAGGCAGGCAGATACGTATAATTAGCATTTGCGTCTCCCACTGGCTGCTGGCTGAAACACATCTGTTGCAACAGGGAGTGATTCCCACCACACGGGAAACATGCTGAGGATCCTTCAAAATCGCACCCCTGCCAAAATGTCTAGTCAATCAAGTAGTTCAAGTACCTCAACTATCGGACAAACTATGCAAATTATCATCCGGCCGGCTTTAACTGCCGGTGGGACTCCCACATTCGGGAGGCGCGCGGGAACCCGGAAGTCAGCGGGTTGGAGCTGGGCACTGAACCCACTCGGCATTTTAGCGATTTTCGGGGCCCCCTTGCCCCCGCTCTGTCACCCGAAAATCGGCCCCATGGTCTCTGGCCTTCCCTAGCAGTCGAGTGTGCAGAGATGAGAATCACAATGTCATAACGCCTACAAATCGACGCTTAAATGTTACAGTTGTATTCACAAATTATGACCACTTGTGTCTGCATTTCCTTATTTTGTTACAGCTGATGCATAGATTGCTACGGAAATGTGTTGCAGTACAAAGGGTCACTAATGGCTCCTTAGAAAATAATGGATGCTACCTGTTTTATATTTATAAGTACAGTATAACCTTGATCTGACCAGAACATTTCGATAGACATTGACAAATTATTTACGTAATAAATGCAAATTATGCTAAAGAAGCCGAGAGGTCACTAAGGTTAGCGCTTCCCAACGACCAAATTAATAAGAAACGTTTTTAAAATGTTAAATGGAGGCGAGATTAGCTGTAGAGAACACAGAATGAATACCAATATTTAAATATGCTTACATGATTATTCAGGCTGCCAAGTGTGCACACAATGGGCTAGATTTTGACTTTGTGCGATAGTGTAATACGAGTGATAGCAAATCGCCAGCCTGTTTTACATCTGTCCCGATTGACTTCAATGGAAATAAAAAAATCAGGGAGAGAGGCAAAATGGGCTTCTCCCGTTTTACACTATCGCACAAAGTCAAAATCTACCCCAATGTTCGTGGGGGTGTATGTATACAAATCTTTGAAGGTGGCAGGACAAGTTGAGAAGGCTTTTTAAAAAAAACATATGGGATCCTGGGCTTTATTAATAGAGGCACAGAATACAAAAGCAAGGAGTATTGTGTTCAATTCTGGGCACCACACTTTAGGAAGGATGTCCAGTCTTTCGAGAGGGTGCAGAAGAGATTTACTGGAATGGTACCAGGGATGAGGGACTTTAGTTATGTGGAGAGACTGGAGAAGCTGGGGTTGTTCTTCTTCGAACAGAGAAGGTTTAGGGGAGATTTGATAGAGGTGTTCAAAATCATGAACGGCTTTGAGAGAGTAAACAAGGAGAAACTGTTTCCAGTGGCAGAAGGGTCGGTTACCAGAGGACACAGATTTAAGGTGATCGGCAAAACAGCCAGAGGCGACATGAGGAAACATTTTTTATGCAGCGAGTTGTAATGATCTGGAATGCACTGCCTGAAAGGGTGGTGGAAGCAGATTCAATAGTAACTTTCAAGTGGGATAAATACTTGAAAGGAAAAAAATTACAGGGCTATGGGGATAGAGCAGGGGATTGAGACTAATTGGATAGCTCTTTCAAAGAGCCAGCACGGGCACAATGTGCTGAATGGCCTCCTCCTACATAAAAACATAAGAAATTGGAGCAGGAATACGGCCCCTCGAGCCTGCTCCGCCATTCAAAAAGATCATGGCTGATCTTCTACCTTAACTCCACTTTCCCGCCCTATCCCCATATCCCTTGATTCCCTTAGTGTCCAAAAATCTATTGATCTCAGTTTTGAATATACTCAATGACTGAGCATCCACAGCCCTCTAGAATGGAGAATTCCAAAGTTCACAACCCTCTGAGTGAAGAAATTTTTCCTCATCTCGGTCCTAAATGGCCGACCCCTTATCTTGAGACTATGACCCCTAGTTCTAGACTCTCCAGCCAGGAGAAACAGCCTCTCAGCATCTACCCTGTCAAGCCCTCTAAGAGTTTTATACGTTTCAATGAGATGATCTCTCATTCTTCTAAACTGCAGAGAGCGTAGGCCCATTCTGCACAATCTCTCCTCATAGGACAACCCTCTCATCCCAGGAATCAATCTGTGCTATACCTACTATGATAATAGGATACTACGATGACATACAAGTCTAATTAGTAGATTGCCACAAATGGTTTGGTTTTCCTTGACGTGTGTTGGAAATAGAGAAAAAAAGAGTCTACTGTTTAATGTTTCTATAGCAATATAGAGAATACTGGACGCTAGTTTGAGTTGTCAGAGGTGAAAATCTTGTACAGTTTTGAATTTTGAATTAAAATGGGAAAATGAGGCAGAAGAACTGGGAAGTCCATCCTCCACCCCCCACACCTCATTCACACGGCAGCCCTTACCCTGTGCATATTGTACATGCAAGTACTCTGCTGCCTCTCATGGGAACCGCTGAAAATTTTGCGGCAACTTAAAGGGGGCAGAAGTCCAGTTTCATACGTCTTTGCCCCTTTTTGCAGTGCTTTGCCCCCAGGGACTAAGCGTAGGAACATACGAAAGGGGCGGGGTGGGTGGGAGATTGGAAGGACAATGGAAAGGGCCTGTTGCAGGTAGGCTGCAGCCTGCAGGCCCACTGCCTGATCTGTTCATCGCCAAACAATTTAGTGCAGGGCCCCTGAAGCAGGTCTCAGGCACTTCATTTACTTATGTGAGGCCCCTAGGTCCTGTTTCAAGTAGACACCATGGGGGCCTGGATAGCTGCCTCTGTCAATATGGCAGTGTCCGTACCCCGACACTGATCTGGCAGAGCTGCTGCTCCCTGAAATTGGTCTTGATTGTGCCTGTTTTGCACTTGTAGAAAGGATGCAATTAGGTCCAATTTCTACTCCCACATCTTTCCTTTGAGCCTGCTTTTTGCTGCGTGATTGCCTGCACAGTATTCTGTTTCTCAAAAATGTTCTCTCTCTCCCTTCCTCACTCTCTCTTCCTCTCTCCTTCTCTCTCTCTCTCTCTCTGCCTTTTCACCTCTCTCTTCACAGGCAGAGATCAAAGAGTTTGACAACACAATGAATGTGAGGTGTTTTTTCTCTATCTACCTGGAAGATCTAACAAATTGAATTGCTTAGTTTCTGGGGAAAAGAACTTCCAATTAGCATATTAACCACCTTTTGTCTAGAAGCTTTTTTTAAACCTTGTGAGAATGAACATTAAATGTAACATATCCTTTCGTCAGAACATCTTCAAATGTGCCACAGTCTAGTAGAATTTTAAAAACGAGTAAAAAATTAAAATGAGGTTAGCAGCATGTGACCTAGTCGACGGCAACAGTCAACAACAACCACCTACATTTATATAGCGCCTTTAATGTAGTAAAGCATCTCAAGACGCTTCACGATGGAATCTTTACTCAAAGCTGTATTGGAAAAACATCTAGGTAACGAAAATATATTAAACAGTAGTCAGCGCGGATTTCAGAAGGGAACGTCAGGCTTGACCAAACTTATTGAACTCTTTGAAGAAGTGACAACAACAACTTGTGCCTTTAACGTAGTAAAACATCCCAAACTGCTTCACTCACAGGAACGCTATCAAACAAAATTTGATATCGTGCCACAAAAGGAAATATTAGGACAGGCGACCAAAAACTTGGTCAAAGAGGTAGATTTTAAGGACCGTCTTAAAGTAGGAGAGTGAGAGGTAGAGAGGCAGAGAGGTTTAGGGAGGGAATTCCAGAGCTTAGGACCTAGGCAGCTGAAGGCACGGCCACCAACGGTGGAGCGATTAAAATCGGGGATGCGCAAGAGGCAAGAATTGGAGGAAAGCAGAGATCTCGGATGGTTGTAGGGCTGGCGGAGGTTACAGAGATAGGGAGGGGCGAGGGCATAGAGGGATTTGAAAACAAGGATGAGAATTTTTAAATTGAGGCGTTCCCAGACCGGGAGCCAATGTAGGTCAGCGAGCACAGGGGTGATGGGTGAACGGGACTTGGTGTGAGTTAGGATACTGGCAGCAGAGTTTCAGATGAGCTTAAGTTTATGGAGGTTGGAAGATGGGAGGTCATCCAGGAGAGCCTTGGAATAGTCATGTCTAGAGGTAATAAAGGCATGGATGAGGGTTTCAGCAAACAGATGAGCTGAGGCAGGGGCAGAGACGGGCAATGTTACGGTGGTGGAAGTAGGCAATCTTGGTGATGGAGCGGATATGTGGTCGGAAACTCATCTCAGGGTCGTATAGGATGCCAAGGTTGCGAACGGTCTGGTTCAGCCTCAGACAGCGACCGGGGAGAAGGATGGAGTTGGTGGTTGTGGAACGGAGTATGTGGCAGTGACCGAAGACAGTGGCTTCGGTCTTCCCAATATTAAGTTGGAGGAAATTTTTGCTCATCCAGTACCGTGTGTCGGACAAGCAGTGTGACAAATCAGAGACAGTGGAGGGGTCGAGGGTGTGGTGGTGAGGTAGAGCTGCATGGCATCAGCATACATGTGGAACCTGATGTTGTGTTCTCGGATGATGTCGCCGAGGGGCAGCATATAGATGAGAAATAGGAGGGGGCCAAGGATAGAACCTTGGGGGACTTCGGAGGTATCGGTGTGGGAGCGGGAAGAGAAGCCAATGCAGGTGATTCTCTGGCTACGACTGGATGGATAAGAATACAACTAGGCAAGCGCAGTCCCACCCAGCTGGACGACGGAGGAGAGGCCAGGCAGGAGAATCTGTTTTTATTGCAGTAAAAAGATCCTTGAGGTAACGTGAATTCAACTATGATTTTAAATAGTTAAAATACAAATCTGTCTTCCTCTAATACCAGGTCATGATTAGTTGTGGCCGTTTACTTGGAAAAAAGTTGCATTTTGTACAATAAAAAGGCACATCAGCTGGTTGAAATTGTTTTTAAAACTGACGCTTAGATCCTTTGTTGTTTATTGTATGACACCCAAGTAAGTTATAGAATCATAGAATCATAGAAATTTACGGCACAGAAGGTGGCCATTCAACCTAGCGTGCCTGCGCCGGCCGATAAAGAGCTTTCCAGCTTACTCCCACTTTCCAGCACTTGGTCCGAAGCCCTGTAGGTTACGGCACTTCAAGTGCACATCCAAGTACTTTTTAAATGAGTTGAGGGTTTCAGCCTCTACCACCCTTTCAGGCAGTGAGTTCCAGACCCCCACCGCCCTCTGGGTGACAAGATTTCTCCTCAGCTCCCATCTAATCCTTCCACCAATTACTTTAAATCGATGCCCCCTGGTCACTGACCCCTCTGCTAAAGGAAAATAGGTCCTTCCTACCCACTCTTTCTAGTCCCATCATAATTTTATATACCCCAATTAAATTTCCCCTCAGCCTCCTTTGTTCCAAAGAAAACAACTCCAGCCTATCCAATCTTTTCCCATAGCTAAAATTCTTTAGCCCTGGCAACATCCTGGTAAATCTCCTCTGTGTCCTGTCTAGTGCAATCACATCTTTCCTGTAATGTGATGACCAGAACTGTTCGCAGTACTCAAGCTGTGGCCTAACTAGCATTTTATACAGTTCTAGCATAACTTCCCTGCTCTTATATTCTATGCCTCAGCTAATAAAGGCAAGTATTCTGTATGCCTTTTTAACCACCTTACCTACCTATGTTTAGGGATCTGTGGACATGCATTCCAAGGTCCCTCTGTTCCTCTACACCTCTCAGTATCCTCCCATTTATTGTGTATTCCCTTGCCTTGTTTGCCTTCTCCAAATGCATTACCTCAAACTTCTCTGGATTGAATTCCATTTTCCACTGTCCTGCCCACCTGACCAGTCCATTGCTATCTTCCTGCAGTCTACAGCTTTCCTCCTCACTATCAACCACATGGCCAATTTTTGTATCATCTGCAAACTTCTTGATCAAGCCCCCTACATTCAAATCCAAATCATTAATATATACCACAAAAAGTAAAGGACCTAGTACTGAGCATTGCGGGACCCCACTGGAAACAGCCTTCCAGTCGCAAAAACACCCATCAACCATTACCCTTTGCTTCCTGCCACTGAGCCAATTTTGGAACCAACTTGCCACTTTCCCTTGGATCCCATGAGCTTGTACTTTTTTGACCAATCTGCTGTGTAGGACCTTGTCAAAAGCCTGCTAAAATCCATGTACACTACATCAAATGTGTTACCCTCATCGACCCTCCTTGTTACCCGCTCAAAAAATTCAATCAAGTTAGTCAGACAAAACCTTCCCTTAACAAATCCATGCTGACTGTCCTTGATTAACCCATGCCTTTCTAAATGACGATTTATGCTGTCCCTCAGAATCGATTTCAATAACTTTCCCACCACCGAGGTTAGACTGACTGGCCTATAATTACTCGGTCTATCTCTTTCTCCCTTTTTAAACAACAGTACAATGTTAGCAGTCCTCCAATACTCTGGCATCATGCCTGTAGCCAGGGAGGATTGGAAAATGATGATTTCCTCCCTTGCTTCTCTTAACAGCTTGGGATACATTTCATCCGGGCCTGGCGATTTATCTACTTTCAAAGATGCTAAACCCCTTAATACTTCCTCTCTCATTATGTTTATCCCATCCAATATTTCACACTCCTCCTCCTTAACTACAATCACTGCATCGTCCCTCTCTTTTGTGAAGACAGACGCAAAGTATTCATTAAGATCCATACCCACATCTTCCGCCTCCACACATAGGTTACCTTTTTGATCTCTAATAGGCCCTACTCTTTCCTTAGTTATCCTCCTGCTCTTTATGTATTTATAAAACATTTTGGGGTTTCCCTTAATGTTACTTGCCAGTATTTTTTCATGCCCTCTCTTTGCTTTCCTAATTTCCTTTTCAATTTCAACTCTGCACTCTAGGCTTTCTGCCATATTGAGCTCTTGGTGTTTGACAAAGCTTCCCCTTTTTGCCTTATCTTACCCTGTATGCTCCTTGTCATCCAGGGGGCTCTAGACTTGGCAGTCCCACCCTTTCTCTTTGTGGGAACATGTTTACTCTGAACCCCTTGAATCTCCTCCTTGAATGCCTCCAACTGCTCTGACACTGATTTACCTTCAAGTAGCTGTTTCCAGTCTACTTTCGCTAAATCACTTCTCAGCTTAGTAAAATTGGCCTTTCCCCAATTTAGAACTTTTATTCCTGTTCTACCTCTGTCCTTTTCCATAACTATGCTAAATCTAACTGAATTATGATCACTACCAACAAAATGCTCCCCCATTGATACTCCTTCCACCAGCTTCATTCCCTAAAACTAAATCCAGAACTGCTCTCCCTCTCGTTGGGCTTGCTACATGCTGGCTAAAAAAGTCAATAGTAAGCAGTCTGGTATGATGACATTATTGTTGAGAATCAATATCAAATATACAATTCCCAAACATGCTTTTGCTGTACTTCTGAGACAAGTGGTGTCAATTGGATGCTATCAATACTGGAATCAGCCAAAGCTGTTCCAGACAGCTCATAATGCCACCACTCATCTATGATGTGGAGATGTCAGTGATGGACTGGGGTGGACAAATGTAAGGACTTGCACAATACCAGGTTATAGTCCAACAGTTTTATTTTAAATCACAAGCTTTCAGAGCTTACCTCCTTCGTCAGGTGACGAAGGAGGTAAGCTCCGAAAGCTTGTGATTTAAAATAAAACTGTTGGACTATAACCTGGTATTGTGCAAGTCCTTACATTTGACAACTCATCTAGTCACTGGAAACAACTGCCAAGATGTCACGATGCAGAATATACTTTTCTCCCTTCTTGACAACTGAACTACTTAAAAAGAAAGGCTTGCATTTATATAGCGCCTTTCTCTATCTCAGGGCGTCCCAAAGCACCTTACAGCCAATGAAGCACTTTTGAAGTGTAGTCACTGTTGTAATGTAGGAAACGTGCAATTTGCACACAGCAAGCTCCCACAAACAGCAATGAGATGATGACCAACAATGTTTTAGTGATGTTGGTTAAGGGATAAATATTGACCAAGACACTGGGGAGAACTCCCCTGCTCTCCTTCAAAATAGTGCCATGGGATTGTTTACGTCCACCTGGGAGGGAAAACTAGGGCCTCGGTTTAACATCTCATCCGAAAGACGGCACCTCTAACAGTGCAGCACTTTCTCAGTACTGCACTGGAGTCTCAGCCTAAATTTTGTGCTCAAATCTTAAAAACAGAAAATGCCGGAAACACTCAGCAGGTCAGGCAGCATCTTTGGAGAGAGAGAAAAATAGAGTTAGCGTTTCAGGCAGATGTTTCTCTCTCTCCACAGATGCTGCCTGACCTGCTGAGTGTTTCCAGCATTTTCAGTCTTTATTTCAGATTTCCAGCATCCACTGTATTTTGCTTTTATTTTGCTCAGTTGGGCTGCTGGTTCACAGTGTCATCATTTCAACAGAATTCTGTAAAGGAGTGCAGATAAAAGTGTTGATTATTAATTCTGGTAATTTGCACTGTCACTACAGTAGAAACAATAATCAAACTTAAACTACAGCTGAAGTATCTTCGGTTTCTTCCAATCATGTATCATTAACAAAACCAACTATGTTCTCACATTAATTTGAAGCTTTGAAATATAGCCTTTCATAAAGGACTGAGTTATTAACTGTAATCTAAATTGTATGTGAGTAGCTTTGGGAATCCTCTTTACAATTAAAAAAAGGTGATTTTAAATATTTCAGACTTTTTAATATCTCAAATTCTTAATCAGGCTAATAATTAGATCTGTTTGCAATTCTGTTCAAAATTCCCAATGCTCACTCACACACTGAAGAGGCAGAGCAGCCCAGCATTGCACTACTTTAAAAAAAAAAGACTGATTGGAAAAAAATTAGAAGTTAATTCACAGTATCTCCTGTTTCACCCTTTCTATCACATATTGAAACCATTAGGTCTGTGATTAGCAACCTGTGGGGTGTAAGGTTGATCCAGATGTAGCGTGAAACCTGTTTAGATAGAGCCCCATAAACGTAAACAGATGACTCCTGCAGTCAGAAACCTGTGCTGGTTGAGATGTACAAAATAATACAAAGGAGAAGGGGAAATTTGAATATAAATAATCCAATCGCACAAGAAAAGTTAGAATGATATCAATAAATTGCCTGACAGTTGATGTCTGTCAACTGTCAGTTGATGGATATAAGTTTTTAAAAAAATATATCAAATGGAGGCAGAATTCAGAGAGACACTTCAGAGCTTTGCTCTACAGAGCCACCAAGTGGCCTGAGCCTGCACTACATTGTGACAGTTGACATAGCAAAATTGAATGAGAAATATCGATGTAGCAATTTACAATGATACATGGTAACAGAAAATCATGATCAAAAACCACAATAATAGGAAATAAGGTTTGTGGAAAGGAAGTGCGCCTTTTTTAAAAATAGTGTATGGATATACTGATTGTGATGGTAACTTTTTAAAATGTCAATATAAAATGTCAATATTATGTTTAATTTAAAAGAGTTACAACATCTCAAAAACATCAGATATTCAGGGGAACAACTACAATACTTTGAACTTCAAATTAAGGACTAGGCCCTATCGAGTAGAATCTATGGAGTCTGTAGCTAAGAGTTTTTGATAATTTGGTGGGGCTTGCCCAATAATTCCTTGACAACTATTACATTAGATGAACATACAACACCTACATGGACATTTAGTGAATATTTTGCTAGTGATTCCTGCCAAAAAAACTCCAGAAATTTTAACATTAAAAAAATCTGATCTTAAATCAATCATTTCTGAAGGTCAAACTGATTCTGTGGGGTAGGTCCAAACTTTATTCATATTTGAAATTGCGCCAAATGATATTTATTTGCATTAATGATCAATGACAATAAGTTATTGCCAGCATTGCTGTCACAGATGTGTGCATTTACTGGTGGCAGTTTAACATAAAGTTCAGACAGTGGCTATATAAATGAAAATGTTTTATTAGCTTCTGTAGAACACTGCATTTAATTGAATATTGTAGGAAGTTGTTTGTATTTTTGAGTTGTAGTATCATTAAGCTTTTTGTTTTATTAAACCTGGGAAGCGTACAAAAGCAATTATTACTGTTAATCAGATCATTCAAATTCTGGGATGTTTCTCAGTTCAACAGTTTGCCCTGAATTCTGAGACCATCATTTTATGAAGAATTCTATGCAGTGACTGCAGCTTAAATTGGAACAGTGGTGTGTAAAGAAGGAAAGAGAGAACTTACATTTATATGATGCCTTTCAAACACCCAAAGCAGTTTACAGCCAATTAAGTACTTTTGAAGTGTAGTCACTGTTGTAATGTAGGGCAGCCAACTTGCACACAGCAAGGTCCCACAAACAGCAATGAGATAAACTGTTTTAATGGTGTTGGTTGAGGAATAAATGTTGGCCAGGTCATCAGGAATACTGCCCACTCTTCTTTGGAATAGTATATTACAAGCTGTACTGAACTCACATCAAATTTTATGATGTGGAGATGCCGGTGATGGACTGGGGTTGACAATTGTAAACAATTTTACAACACCAAGTTATAGTCCAGCAATTTTATTTTAAATTCACAAGCTTTCGGAGGCTACCTCCTTCGTCACATCGTTCACCTGACGAAGGAGGTAGCCTCCGAAAGCTTGTGAATTTAAAATAAAATTGCTGGACTATAACTTGGTGTTGTAAAATTGTTTACAATTATCAAATTTTATGAGGGAGCTCTATGACGACCTCTGAAACATGGAACGTATTTTATGTATGTCATAACTTAATTCAAACCAACCCCCAGAGCCAAAGGAAGTATGAGAAGATGCCACCTGTTGAATTACTTTGCTGATTACAAAAACTTTATTTATCAAAACAGAATATATTATTATATTTCTTCAGAGGAAGTTATTGGAATGAGTAATTAACCCGTTATGGACGTTACTCACTATATTTCAATGTTGTCCTGTATTTTTGTGATTCACCTTGTATTTAAATGTGACTAGTTCAGGTATGTGTCTATTATTCTGTTCAATCTAAACAGAGTGGTATGATCAAGCGAGACTAGAGTAATTTCAGTAAATAGATTACTGCAAATAACAGTAATATTAATCATCACCTTACAGAGCTCTGCAAAGGCAGATTATCAATAAAATACTGCTTTCAGATGGCTGGGGATAAAGGATAAGGATGCTACTGTGAATCTGTTGAGAGAAAACCGGAAATTGTAACAATAGATAATGAAAGGTGACATTTGCTGGTTCAGTATACAATATTGCAACCTTCATTTTATGAAAACTATGGCACAGTTGTTTAAATGGCCATCATCTACCAAGCTAAGTATCTTGCATGTAAAAATGTACTTAATAATGGTCTGATAATACTACCTTATCTATCCCCACACATTTCTAAGCTTTGATCTTAATCTAGCAAAATAACAGCACATTGCAAAAGATGCTGTTGCTACTTGTGCAGCAGTGCAATCTTTTATAATGCAGACTTACCCTATTGGCCAGCATGGTTTTTCAGAGCAAGCTTGTTTCAGAAATGTATGCTACCTGATAACTCCATAATGGGATGATGACGTCACTTTAAAATTTGGTGCGATATTCAAAATTGTGTATAAATGCTTGATCACAAATAATTGTTGTTCTAAACCTTAAAACATTGGGATTTATTTAACTGAATTATAGAGGGAAATATCAAAGCTCATACATATTATGAAACAGAATTATATTAGTTTCCTATCGTTTTCAGATGAGGAATTTTGGCAAGCCTATAGTTCCAAGATAAATTCAGTTGCTGAAAATTGTTCACCGTAGTTACATCAACCTACATTTATATAGCGCCTTTAATGCAGAAAAATGTCTCAAGGCGATTGACGGGAATGGAAAAAGTTTGTCTTTTTTACAGAAGTATATAATGAAAATACTAATGTACTGGATTTCCAAAGCCACATCTATTTTTTCTTCATTATCTGGAATGGCAGAATTCAATGGGAAACAAAAAGGCTTGAGCAGCTGCATGGCTGAATTTGGCTTTCAATGTGACAGCCCTAGTTAAAGTAAGGTAACACTCTGTTGTGCTCGACAGACAAAGATAATCGACTACAATTTGAACGGGAACATAGCCGTTCTGAGAGAGAAGGTCTTGCAGAATGAATAGCGATTTCAGGAAAGTCCTTACAGAATAATTTGCACCTTGGCCAGTCCATAATCCCAACCTAAATACAAACAGTGATAAGTGAGGAATGTGTGGAACTCACTATCACCAGGCAGTCAGTATATTCTGGTTATTTTATGTGTGTGTCATTCCCAGTAGCTTCTTTCTGATTTTCACGCTGATGAAATCTATCGTCTTAGTAGTGAAACGATTAACCATTGAAGGAAGTAGGATATTGTACTGGTTGTGATATACTCAGGAGTCTATTTCACAATGAGAAAGATTCATAACTCATTGTGAGTGTTTCTTTGGTGTTCATTCCCGGTCCATTACTCTTTGATGTGAAAAGTAGTTTCTCATTTTTCATTGTCGTTATTATGAAGGAAGTTGGACATTTGTTCTCTGTTGAACAGCTGGGGTGTTACATTGTCGGTATGTTTATCATGTTCGTTGTCTGTGTCTGATCTATTTGCCTTGTGTTTTCTTATATTTTTGCTGTTTGGTTGGTTCCTTCTGAAAAACTGGGATACTTAGGGTTTTTGTTCTGTGCGGAGTTTTCTGAAGTGAGAGCTCTACCGGGTGTGAGAGTTGAATGTATTGGTTGTGGTGTAGCTGGTTTAATGGCAATAGTGGCAGATTTGGAAGAGTTTAATAGGCATCATGAGTGACATGTAGCATTTCATATTTTCAGTGCTTTGACATGTCAGTTATTGAGTCAGTGAAAATAACAGTTCTGGACATGTAATGGATGAAGGTCATTGCCCAGTAGCAGTGCATTACTGGGTTATTCCATGATTTCTAAGTCCTTATCATGGGAGAAATAACCTTGTAATTTGGAATCAAATTTTCTTATTCACACATGCATTACTTTTTAAATATTAAAAAGAAAGCTGTAGGTATGAATATTTTTAGAATATGACATTTTGTAGAATTACTTGCACTTGTGGACAAATACAAATCATTTGTGGCTCTCTCAGTGATGGATCTTTAGAGTTGAGTGAATCACAACATAGTGCAACTGGAGACAAGGACATATGTCTAATGAATTTGACCCACATGATTGCTGGGAGCACAGAAAGGCTTGCAGAAACTCTACTCAGGAGCAATCATGGAACTTTCATAAACTAATGCAGATGTAAACAAGCAAAGTCTGGAGACTGTTCTACAGGGAGGAGAAGCAATATGTGAAAATGTTTTAGACTAGTGTACAATACTGGGGTACAACTCCAGCAGTGTTCCCCATGTAAACATGGAGATCTGTTCTTAAGCTACATCAACTCTTCTGGTGCTGCTCCAGGTCACAATTTAATATGTTGTAAAAGGGTGGATTCGGGCATCAAGTAGGTTGTCCTTTATCAAGAACACTGGTCTGCATAGCTTTGGACTGCATTAGGTCCAGGAGTAAGAGATGGGCATTTCACTGCAACCAGCCAAAGAGGGATACAACGGGCTAGAAATTTGTCTTGGAAGATAGTGCAAAACGTCGAAGGTGAATTGGCCGCCTGTTTTACACTCTGCCCAATTTTCTTTTCCGTTGAAGTCGATAGCTTCAAACTTAGAAGGGGGAAGGTGAAAAGACAGTGTATCTTCAATTATCGTACACAGAGAATGGTGAATATATGGAATAGAGTGGCATGGGAGGTGGTGGGAGCTGACTGTAATAGCAAATTCAAGAGCGAGTTGGATAAATACCTGGTAAAAACATTTGAACGAGGGATATGAGAGATATTGCTCGATATGGTATTTCCTATACACCAGCCTGACCAGCTGGACCGCTGTCGTATTTTGCAGTCCTCGACATACCTTTGTTCCCATTCATTTTCAGCAAGCTATTTGCTTCGTTGGTGGTGAGTTGGTGGTGATGAAGAATGATGGATTGCAGGCTTCGCTAATCAAATCACATGTTTTTTTTTAGGAGAAAGGAACACAGGTTAGAAGGATATTAGGAAACTTCCGGGAAAGAAAAAGGCCATTCAGCCCAACAAGCCTCCTGCGTCCTCCCTCCACCTGCTCCCCTTTATCCAGAAATGCATCCAATTGTCTCTTCGAGTGTTGTTGTACAATCTGATCTGAAGTACAGTGATGCCAAAGATTTGTGTTAAAGCACATTATAACAAAACAGCACACCTTACATTCCATTCTGATTAAAGTCACAGATGTAGAACAAACAAATTTATTCTGTAAGTGTCAGTGACATCTTGAGTGCCCGTGAAAGTGATAACTAGCTGCGGTGACATTTGACTGCAGTTACTTATCACTTACTGACAAACATCTTATGACAAATATTACAGTGCACTGCTGAGATTTTCAGTTGTTCACAACCTGTCCTAAGTCACTCATACCGTACACTTGTTAACTCCCATGATGCACTTCATTGATGCAATATTCTACACATTCCATATTAGCACAGCAATTTTACGCACTTGCAATCCCGAATGATTGTGCCTGAACTCATAGCAGATTTATTCAATCCCTCCATAACTGGGGGATAATTTCATATTTTACTATTTTAACCGAATGCTAAATTCACATTTCTCCAGAACAACTATGCAGAAAAAAGACAGTTGCTTTATTTGAGTTATACAATTTGAATATTGATCTGCCTTTCAGACATTTTAATTACCCCACCTAAATATAAAGACAAAACTTATGTATTAAAACACTGATGCAACTACAAATCACATGTCTTTCTAACTAAGAAAAAAGCACTAACATTTTTTTTCTGAGCTATACATAATACAGCTTAACATAATTTACATTACTGCGCGGAATTTAATGATTTGATATCATGTGGTGCTTAGTATTAGCATGTAATGAAAGTAAACTGAAAGAACTTATTATTTATCAGCACTCAGAGAAACCTATTCGAAAGCATGGATAAAATGAATGCACCGATGAGATGTCCTTTCTTTTATACAATACTATAATCCTTAAGACCATAGAAGGAATTAACTTGCAAGCAATTACATACCTTTTACTTAACGTCTTTTATTGGAGTTCAGTGCCTGGTGTGGTTGGATACCATTCTTAAAGATGCACAGTTCTAAGCCACATTATCCACCTTAGCATCACGGAAAAACATGAAACATAATTGAGGTCCACAGTGAATCCCAACAAGCCATGGATTTAACCTCCCATCACCAACAGAGATTTAAACAGATGACGCTTTGTAAGCCTAAAATCAAGGCTGGTCATTTGTGCAACTAATTCTCCTGTAAGGTTTCTGTCTCAGTCCATCCTCCTCCAGACACACAAAAAATAGGGTGATTGTCTGCTGGCAAGCTACGTCGAAAGTAGGTCAATTCAACAGCTCAGCTGCCTAACAACACGATCATTAACAACTCGCTTCACAGTTCAGAAATCAGAACTGGAAAACATTGCAAAATATTCATTTCTAAATTAACATTTGTCCTGTGCATTTTTTTTTTAATCATATAATAATGCGTTGGCTTTTGTGTGCTTCCATCAAGTAGAGTGCGGTTTAGTTCTCAGCATGAAAACATAAAAAAAAACACTTTTGTTTAACAAAGCAAGATATTAGCTGATGATTATGCAAGGTTCCTTATTTAAAACGTAATCCTGCAATGTGAATATTATTTTCGTTGCTTCAAAAGGCTTGCCCTCTCATTCTTTTCCAGAAATTCTTCAAGATTCACTATTGCTGACTTACTTAGTTCTTAATTCAGCTACACTATTCCCAGTCTGCCAGCATAAATATTAATATTGCTGTCAATGCACAGAATACATATATACAATATAAAAATTGAGGTTTCACCATCCTGAAACCACAGCCTTGCAAACCTTTAAAATCCCAATCCTCTAAAATGTTTATTTTGTAAACGCTTGCATTACCTTTCCAGTGATTAGGTGCTCAAATTATTATTGTATTATAATATGTATTGACGCTACAATATTCTTGCAATTACCTACAGATACTTTTTCCCCCTAAATTATATTTAATAACTTAATGTGTTTGTTGTACCACACTGAGCTCAGCTTTCAGTTTACCACACAATCTGGTAAGTAATCAAAACGGCAGTCACTTCGAAACCTATATATAAATAATATAACTGAAAACACAGCCCTGTCAGTCCCTGTTTTTCACCATATACTGACGAGGACAGAGGTATTTATAGCCACCAACAAGAGAATCACATTAAACTGACAAAATGGTTCCCAAATGCCGGTGTGATACTAGGCCACCGGGGGCCACATGGTCGACAGAGGGGTCAGTCCCAAAAAGGCAATGGCTGAAGGGTATTTTCAAAGTGGTGGGGGGTTGGTTCTGGTAATTTTGCGAGGCTCCACTTATGGTACATAAGTGCTAAGCGTGGTAGGAGAGATGGAACTCCATCTCCAATTTTCCAACCCGTGTTCATCACTAACAAAGTTTCATTCCGCAAAATCACCCCTCATAAACGACAACTAGAAAGGGTGACATTAAGGATGTGGTTCAGATGATGAGTATAAACTATTTGCCCAATCCCAGTCCCAGTATCCGTCAATGAGCCAGGCTGGTCAATTATTAACAGCACCCTAAAGTACCATGGACTGACATGACTCAGGTATCAGATTACTGAGCCTCCGAGGATCAGAGGATGAGCTGGGATTCAGTTTCCCATTGCCATCTTGAGCCAACTTGACCCCAAAAAAGCTTGTTTACATACTATATTAATATTGTGTCAGAAACCTTAAAGATCTACTTAATTATAAAACCTTTTCTCCCGTGAGTGAAAAAATGCCTGAAACTCAAAATCACACGCCCAATATCAATGTAATTTCATAAATCGTAGAATCATGAAATTTTACAGCATAGAAAGAGATGATTCAGCCCATTAAAATAGTCAGATTACTCCTCCCTGACAACAACCAATGATTATTATCTGAGACAGATGCGTGCAGCCTCAATTTTGCTGGGATCTCAAAATTGGAGTTATACTCAAACTTCAGTGATTGCAGCATGAACGTAGAAATATGTAAAGCTGGAGAAGACTATTGGGGCCCTTCTGGCTGGTCCCAGTATTTAGGAAATATTGGCAGAAAAATTGGATAAGGGCTGTTTTTGGGCGTAGGTAGTGTGATGAGCAATTACCCCGCGCTCAATGACCCCTGCGCAGGCAGGACGCGAGTTTCGGCCAGCCCGAGTACTAACCTGCAATCAACGTTTCATTCCGGGCCTTGCAAGTGGAATCAATGCAATTTGCACTTTCCACCAGCAGGGAAGCCCAATCACTTAAAGGGAGGATGTTTCTTAGAAATCTCTTAAAGGTAGCTGGTATCTGTTATTTGCTGAAAATAACAGTCAACTGTCTGCACAGAGTCTGAATGGATTTCAGACATTGCACACGTAAAACACAGATGCAGGTCCCATCACTATGTTTACACACTAATGAGTTATGTTAAAACATTGAATAAAGATTGCTCACTACTAAATCCCACATCCTCCAATCTGCAGGCCAGACCTCACCAGTCTGCCAATCTGAGTTGGTACCAGGCCTGTGAGAGTGCGTGCACCAAGGTTCTCTGCTGATGCACTAGAGGCCTTGGTGCAAGAGGTGGACAGAAGGAGGGACATCCTATATCCACAGAGGTGGTGGGGGGAGGCAAGAGGCCCTCCAGACATATATCCAAAAGGCAGTGGGAGGCAGTGGGGGATGAAGTCAATGCCAGGCGCACAGCATCATGAACATGGATGCAGTGCAGGAAGAAGTTCAAAGCTTTGACATGAGTGGTCAAGGTGAGTGAGGTCAACTGTCAAGTGGTGTCTCCTACCAACTGCACCACGCACTGCACCCCCCATCACCCACATACCAACAGAATCTTTCCATCAGTACTCACATCTTCTAATCAAATGCTTCCTCTCACCCTTACACATTACCACTATTTCGTCACTTCACTCCTGCACGTCCTGGCTCTAAGTGTTAGGCTATGTCCCCGCGTCCTAGTATTCAAGTCTAGGAGACCTCCAAAAACAGTTACAAATGTCTCGGCAGCCAGAAGCAATAATCCAGCCACTAACCTGTAAATCCGGCATGATCCCTTTAAATAGCGCTGGTGGGGGGTCCTCCAGGCACTCTAAAACACATTCAGATGGTCGGGGTTAAGACTGTGCGTTGAGTTGAGCGTTAAGTCCCAAAATGGTGTCTATCACTTTAAATCAGCATTGCACACTGATGGAAGCCATTTTCTCCCTACTTTACATGATTCCAGCGTTCATTATCTGCGCCTGCGCTAACTCCTATACCAAGATGGCGTCTGGGGCATGTAATGCTGGAAATGTGCATGCGTATCCAAGACGCCATCTTGGATGTCAGCGAGGCTGTGTAGCGCTGAAACAACGGGCACTACACAGCCCAATTTAGTGCCCATTATGTCTCACAATACCCATAAAACCCCTCTATAATTTTTTCTCCAATTACTTTCCAACTCTTGCCTATATTTGCTGGTACCATCAGCCCCCACTGCTTCCATGGACAGCCCATTCCTTACAGTCACCATCCTCTGTATAAATTAGCACACAATCTTGAGATTGTGGTAAACCGTCTTTAGAACACAGCATCCAAACGAAAATTGCATTGAAGGGCACATATTGGTACATATTAAAAATATATATAGCACCTTCCACAACCTCAGGACGTCCTAAAGTGCATTATAGCCAATTAAGTGCATTTGATGTGTAGTCACTAAGCGGCAGCCACTTTGAACATAACAAGATCCCACAAACAACAATGAGATGATGACCAGAAAATTTGGTTTCAGTGGTGTTGGTTGATGGATAAATATTGGCCAGGATGCCAGGGAGAACTCCCCTGCTCTTCTTCAAATAGTGCCATGGCATCTTTTATGTCCACCTGAGAGGGCAGACGGGACCTCAGTTTAATGCCTCATCTGCAAGTTGGCGCCTTCGACAGTGCAGCGCTCTCTCGGTACTGCACTGGAGTGTCAGCCTAGATTTTGTGCTGAAGTCTCTGGAATGGAACTCTCTCGGAGGTGAGAGTGCTACCACTGAGCCATGGATATTAATCAGATTTCACATGAAAGTCATGTGCCAGAATATGTAAAAGCTTGTGCTTGCAATGTTTTCATTACCTTCTCACTTTATTGTCAAATTATTTTAGTAAATTATTTAGTAAGGTAGCTATTGTAAGTATTAGCAGTTAATAGCGTCTGCATTTTTGGACTTCACTAAAGACAACATTGTATCAGGGATCATCATGAGAAAGTGCTATAATGTGGTGGGAAGGTAGTAGAATAGGAGACTGCACTTCATTATATTCTGTTAAAGGAGTGGAAATTAATAATACCAAAAATGCTTCTAGCTACATTCGTTCTGTGACATTTGAGGGATCAAGTCATTCCTGTCAACGGACTAATTTTAGCTGCGAATTCCTGCTAATTTAATGCTCTTTTGGCCATATTGCAAATTTTATCATGCTTCAGGGGCAAGTTACATACTGTATTACTTACATTATTTATACAACCTACCAAACTGCCATAAAAGAAGAATAATTGCTCCACGGGACACTTATATATCTCGTAACACTTAGTCCATGTGATCTGGACTGGTTTCGATCGCCTGAGGGGGTTAGAGAGGAATTTTACAGTATATTTTTTCCCTTATTGACCTGGGACTTTTCTCAGTTTTTTTTGCCTTTCCCAGGAGATTAGATGGCGGCGGAGGGTGGGGGGATGGTAGCGGGGGGGGGAGGAGGGGGAGGAGGTCGGGGGAGGGAAGAAGTATTTAGCCACCATGGTCTGGCCATCACGGTGTGGGGCAGGCTTGATGGACCAGCTGGTCTTTTCCTGCCCTTCAATTTTGTATGTTCATCACAATGATATCCAAGGAAGTGTATAATAGATCCTGAGTAATATTACACTGTGCATTCTTGATAAATTGGCCCCAATACCCAGAGAGCTGTTTTCATCAAAACTTCCTTTAAATAAATGCGCTTCATTTTATCTAATGTCTGTAAGTAGAATTTTAAAAGAAGTACGGTGTGTTGCAAAGGAGCTTACTCTGCATCAATATACCTGCCACAATATATGCAAAATCTGATGGAAGTTGCTAAAAATAAACTATTTTATGCTTTCAGAAAAATAAAAGAGGACAAATTAATTTGCATAATGTGCACACATTATTATAAAGCAGATGATTATCAACAGAATTATACATAACATTAGCAGCATTACCCAAAGAAGGTCAGGACAAAATACACTTCTTTCAGAGTGCGTTAGTGACGCTGTAGGTTTGGTATGGTGATCTGGAGCGTATGGTAGAAGTGTGGAATGCCAAACATGACCATGATGTGGAGATGCCGGTGATGGACTGGGGTTGACAATTGTAAACAATTTTACAACACCAAGTTATAGTCCAGCAATTTTATTTTAAATTCACAAGCTTTCGGAGGCTTCCTCCTTCGTCAGGTGAACATCGTTCACCTGACGAAGGAGGAAGCCTCCGAAAGCTTGTGCATTTAAAATAAAATTGCTGGACTATAACTTGGTGTTGTAAAATTGTTTACAAACATGACCATGTGACAGGTCACTTTTTAATGGGAAAATCTGATCAAGATGCCACCTAATGGTATGGCAGGATGGTGATACCTAAATAAGGAGCGTGTGACACACACATCTTAATATCTTATTATAATGTGGAGATGCCGGTGATGGACTGGGGTGGACAAATGTAAGGAATCTTACAACACCAGGTCCAACAGTTTGTAAGATTCTTTATATTATTATAGGTAGCTGTTTACAAAATTGACCCATGGAAGTTCAATATGCTCAGTACAGGTACTCTGTATGATATGAGAATAATCCAATCAATTTAATGTCCTCTGATCAAACCTGTAAATGCTACCTAATCATCACATAATCATGAATCAGATTCCGGAGGTTCATCAATGCTCTTTGCCTTATCAAACACTGCTTCCATAGAGTCTCACTTCCTCCATTACGATTGATTTTTCCAAGTAAACATTATGCTGTTAATATTTTTTAGTGTAGTTTATTGAATTATAAAAAAAACTGTAGTCCTCATTCAGCTTATATGCTGTGGCATTTGGCCTTTCTCAATGGTTCAAATGTGTTTTCGATTTTCTCGGGATCACAAGTTACCCACTGCGTTAGCCCCAACCCCTTTTGTTACTGTCGATTCAGCTGTCATACTGCAAGCTGCCTGTTTATTACCTGTGCTGATAGTGCCTTGTCCAGGTACAGGAGAGTGTATGTTCTCCCCTCTGTATTCACTGGGGTAGAAGTCGGTCTTTGGGCATTAGTGCAAAATGGGCGAGAGCAAATCTGCCGCTCGTTTACACTCCGCCCAATTTTCTTGTCCGCTGAAGTCAACAGAAAAGAGTGCAAAAACGTCAGCCGATTCGCGATTACCCGTATTGCACTACCGCGCAAACCAAATTTATACCCCAATATCTCTTTACCGAGGGATCCAGGCTTGGCAGGACAGTGAAGTCACCCATACTGACAACCAGAGCCAAGCTCTATTGAGGATTTCCATTTTCTCACCAGCCACCTTTACAACTTGTTTGTAGTTCACCCGACGGAACGGTTCCCGGCACTAAGGGAAGTCGGAGGAGGAGTCCGATGGGGGTTGCAGCCGGGGAAGGGGGGTAAAGACCGGGGCGGGGGAGGCCCAAGGTTTCCTTTGGGGTCGGGAGAAGCACTCCTGCCCCTGTTGTCCCACAAGGAAACCTTTAAAAAAATGTCAAAATTACTAATCCTACACTGTTAACATCCAATGAATGAGTCAATGGTCAAGTAGACGTCCTTCCTTTTTATTCTTGATTCATAGAAACACAGAATTTATAGACTTTACAACACAAAACAGGCCATTCATCTCAACCATTTTATCTTGGCGTTTACCCTCCATGCAAGCAAATAGTCCTAATCATATTTACCCTCTCTGTTCCCATATCCCTTCATCCCCTTTTGCACCTATCCAATCTAACCTTGAACGTTGACATAGTTCCTGCCTCAACCACTAACCCTGGAAGTGAATCCTACAATTTCACAACTCTCTGTGTAAAGCCCTCTGTTCTAAATCGCCTACATTTAATCTTGCATCGATGGTCCCTTGCTCTTCACTCCTCAACGACGGGAAACAGTTTGCTTCTATCTACCAAATCCCATCCTTTCATAATTTTAAACACTTCGATCAGAGGTCCGCGTAATCTGCATTTTTTAACGAGAAAAGCTCCAGTTTTACAATTCTTTTTTCATATTTGTATTTCCTCATACCAGGGAGCATTCTAGTGCATTTGCATTATAGCGTCTCTAAAGCCTCAATATCTTTCCTATAGTGTGAAGCCCAATACTGCACACAGTACTTTCACTGAGGTCTGATTAAAGTTTTATATTGGCTCATCTTGCCTCTTGGCTTTTATATTCTATACCTCTATGATAAAACCTAGAATTCAATTAGCTTCTTTATGGCCTTATCAACCTTTATATGTTGCCTTTAATGTCCTGTAAATATGTATCCCCAAACGCCTCTGCTCTTCCACAGTACTGAGTCATAGAGTCATAGAGTCATAGAGTTATACAGCACGGATAGAGGCCCTTCGGCCCATCGTGTCCGCGCCGGCCATCAAGCCCTGTCTACTCTAATCCCATATTCCAGCATTTGGTCCGTAGCCTTGTATGCTATGGCATTTCAAGTGCTCATCCAAATGCTTCTTGAATGTTGTGAGGGTTCCTGCCTCCACAACCCTTTCAGGCAGTGAGTTCCAGACTCCAACCACCCTCTGGGTGAAAAAGTTCTTTCTCAAATCCCCTCAAAACCTCCCGCCTTTTACCTTGAATCTATGTCCCCTTGTTATAGAACCCTCAACGAAGGGAAAAAGCTCCTTAGTATCCATAAAAAGCTCCTTAGTATCCATAAAAAGCTCCTTAGTATCCATAAAAAGCTCCTTAGTATCCTACTGACCCTACTTCCATTCACAGAATAATTACTACTGTTATTTTTCTGACTAAAATACATCACCTCACACTTCCTGACATTGAATTCCATCTGCTGCCTTTTAGCTCATTCTCCCATCTTATCAATATTCCTTTGTAGCTTCCTATGGTTTCCTGGCGCTCGCTAACTTACATTGGCTCCCGGTCCAGGAACGCCTCGATTTTAAAATTCTCAACCTTGTTTTCAAATCCCTCCATGGCCTCACTCCTCCCTATCTCTGTAACCTCCTCGAGGCCTACAACCCTCCGAGATCGCTGCACTCCTCTAATTCTTGCCTCTTGCGGATCCCCGATTTTAATCGCTCCACCATTGGCGGCCGTGCCTTCAGCTGCCTAGGCCCTAAGCTCTGGAATTCCCTCCCTAAACCTCTCCGCCTCTCTACCTCTCTCTTGCCCTCTAAGACGCGCCTTAAAACCTACCTCTTTGACCCATCTTTTGGTCACCTATCCTAATATCTCCTTATGTGGCTCGGTGTCAAATTTTGATTGAACTACGTTAAAGGCGCTATATAAATGCAAGTTGTTGCTGTTCTAAAGAATTAACTATATCTCTTATTTGGTATTGTCTGCAAATGTCGATACCATTCCCTGAGCTGTGTGCAGTACCTGTGAATAAAGACCAATACATCCATATCTAAAATCTTACATCTACAAGCGTTTTCTGTCAAGTTTTTCCATTTTAAATTCCTATGGCCACATTTATAATGGAACAGTCTCAGTAAATTTGTCATATTGCAAATACACCCTCCCACCAATGGTGGCACCGTGGCACCTCAGTCTTCGATCACCCAGCCCTTCAGCCTGTGCTGCTGAGAAACGCCGTACTAACCAATTCTACATCTCTGCTTTCCAAATTGCCATATAAATAATAATAACATAAATTCAAAACATTAATTAAAATAAGGACAAAATGTATGACTTTAAAATGGGCACTGAATTACATCTGCATGCCCTTGTCCAATTATCCCCCGTCCTCTTATGCTGCTTCACCTGAAGAGTACACTTGACTCTCTGGAGGTGAAATTGGTATTCGGTGGTAGCGCAAAAAAGGCGATTTCGAATCGACAGCCTGTTTTACATTCCGCCTGATTTATTTTCCATTACCGCCAAATACCAAATCCACCCCCTCTGTGTGCAACAGCATAGGAACTAATGCATTATATATATATATATATATATATATACAGCTGATATACAGCTTTATTCATACCAATTGACATTTATAATATATGTATATATATATTATGTATGGATTATGAATACAGGTGTGTGTCAGCTTATGGCTTTTCATTTCACTTTTATCATTTTGATGTGTTTGTATTTTATTTCTGGAAGGATTAAGGTGGATGTGTTGGCGAGTGTGTGTGGTGTTGTTGATGTAAATTGAAGGACTTTTGTGTCCTGATTACTGTGTTGTTCGAGTTGGTTTGATTTGTTATTTGACTTTTGAATTGTTTATTTCTGACTGACTGGCTATTCAGAATCTCATGTATGATGTAGAGCATTTATTTTAGTATGGTTTGAAGTTTATTCTTATGGGACAAGCTTTATACCAAATTTGGGACTGGTTGGATATTTTGCGTTTGTGTGCGTTGTGAGACGGGGGATGTGCCTTTGGTGCAACACCATTTGTGTTTGTATCTCTTCGATAATAGCACAAGAGGTGATCAATTTGGAATATTAAACATAGAGATTGTATCTAGTTTTGCTCTGATTTTGTACATTTCTGCTGCTTATTTCTTATATTGTTTGCCTTTTGTGTGGAGAATTGCAGTCACTACAGCACCTGATTTTAAAGTGTTGTGATTGGTTGTTGGTCGATGTTGCTATGGTGCTTGCGAGTGTTACTGTCCATTGTCGCTGATATAAGGGAAGGTCAGTTTAAAAAGCTGCCTTCACTGGTATGCACGTTTGCACATTTTATGTTGCACTGCGTGATTTCAAGAGCAAAAAAGTGTCTGATTTCAGACACTGTCCCTATTACCAACTATGTGAGCTCTGTATATTCCCTCTCCACCATATCTCAGGTAACAAATGGCTTGTGTGGAGGGAGATGTAGTGCCTGCCTCTTGACCGAAGAAACATGGTTAGGTATGGGTGGGCAAACTTTTTTCTCTTTTTTCAGGCCACTGAAGGCCAATCTGAGCCGCAGTTCAGGGTCTCCATAAACTTCAGCTCATCCAAAACTCTGCTACCCATATCCTAATTCACACCAAGTCCGGTTCATTCAAAACCCCTGTGCTTGCTCACCTACATTGGTTCCCAGTCCAGCAAAGCCTCAGTTTTAAAATTCTCATCCCTGTGTGCAAATTCCTCCATGGCCTCGCCCCTCCCTATCTCTGTAACCTGCAAGAGCCTAACTCCACTCCGCTCGAGGGTTAGGTCAGTCCTGATTCCAGATTAGCAGGACCACTTTAGTGTCAGTTAGAAGTCAAAATCCCATTCAGCCTGAACTAAACCTGCTTTCTAATATGGAGATCTGCCAGCCACATAGAATCAACTGATATACCAAACACCGAATTCAAGGAGTATTTTTAATGAAGGCAACATTATTTTCACCACTCACTGCTCCCTCATTGATAGATAAATCCTTCTAAATTGCTAAGCAAAATTCAAATAGGCCAACTCACAACATAAAGAATATAAGAACCTAATGAGGGTTGGCAGACCAGATTGTCAGGTATTACAGACCACAAGTAGCCCACAAAGAACCCATTTAGTTCTAGGGTGTAATTTGGACACCCTCAAACTAAATGGTACCCATATTGGTGCTAGATTTGCAGAACTTTCTAATTGCTGTTATTTCTGATGACTTTTAAGAGGTGTTGATGTTTTCTAAATTATTGTACAAAGCCAAATTATTTTTGTTTCCGAACAAAAATACAATTAGATTTTCTACCTGTCACACCAATATCCAGTGAAAATTAATTCCGCATTCTAGAATGAGCAATGGTGATGATGCACTGCCTTTCCCCATACTAATTTCATACTACTCTGCAATAATTCCAGATGATGTGACATCTCCCTCACCAAGTGTGTATACAAATCGTATGAGTATGAAATGCTATCAATGCTCTGTGAACAGGTTTCTGATGACACCATGGAGTCAGCCGTTAATAGGATTCGGGCATCTCCAGGCAAGGAAGAACACGAGCGATATCCCTGCTGTGCCTGGAATGAAAAGGTCTGACAACCACAGCTAAATGCTAAAGATTTTGGACTAATAGCCAGACTGGTGAATCACTCAAAGTATTGAGGTGAAAATTCCCTTCATTTAAATGACATCGTCCTAGTTTCTTTGAAACTAGATAGTCAAAATCTTTTCCCAAAGATGGGGGAGTCTATAACGAGGGGGCATAGATTTAAGGTGAGAGGGGAGAGATACAAAAGGGTCCAGAGGGGCAATTTTTTCACTCAAAGGGTGGTGAGTGTCTGGAACGAGCTGCCAGAGGCAGTAGTAGAGGCGGGTACAATTTTGTCTTTTAAAAAGCATTTGGACAGTTACATGGGTAAGATGGGTATAGAGGGATATGGGCCAAGTGCAGGCAATTGGGACTAGCTTAGTGGTATAAACTGGGCGACATGGACATGTTGGGCCGAAGGGCCTGTTTCCATGTTGTAAACTTCTATGATTCTATGAAACTGCTTGTTGAATATGTAAACAATTTTACAACACCAAGTTATAGTCCAACAATTTTTATTTGAAATCTACAAGCTTTCGGAGGCTTCCTCCTTCCTCAGGTAAATGTTGAATATGTATTTATATAAGACTGTAAAGTGTAACAGTGCAAATTGCCTCAAAATGTGACTGCAAATTGAAGGGAGTATGTGAGGCAGGGTTAATTTCTCAAATTACGCAGCACTCACATTAACATACACATGCGCATGGCAGCCCTAGTTCTATTTATTAAAGACACAAAGGGAACAACTGCAGGAATATGGTACTGATGAGTCCAGCATCGATTGGTAAAGTAAAATAAAGATACAAAGCAACAACAATCTCACTAATCAAACCACAAAACAGCTCACATGTTAAAATATAAGTTGATCTCCCATGGTGTTGCTCAAGTGCAGTTTGGGATCAGGATCTCCATAAACCTCTCCACCTCTCTCTGCTCCTTTAAGATGCGTCTTAAAGCCTATCTCTTTGACCAAGCTTTTAGTCACCTGACTTAATATCTTCTTATGTGGCTCAGTGTCAAATTTTGTCTGAAAACGCTCCTGTGAAGCACCTTGGACGTTTTTACTACATTAAAGGCGCTATATAAATGCAAGTTGTTGTTATTGTTGATGTTTAGCAGTTAACCTGACCTATTCCTTTAAGGACACTGTTAAGTTACTGCCTGTGGGGCAGTAATCTTATAGGCAATACTGAGGACATTTAGAGGCTAATTGCAGGGAGAAGGTTCTGAAGATTGGCAGCTACTAATAAATCCTCAGCTCCTGGGTAGAAGCCAAGTTATCAAGGTCAGAAAAACCAGCAGGGAGTGACTGGCTTTCTTTCCTTTTACATTGTACTTTATATTGTATTTGTAAAGATTTTTAGTTGTAATTTATTGTGCTTTGCACGCTGTAACAAAGTGTTGCACTTTGACGTGTGATTATTCACGACCAATTATTGATTATATCGCTACGGGGGATAATTGGGTGTGGAAATGGGTGAGGGTTGCACATCTCCAGTGAAAGGATTTGGAAAGGACTTTGTAAGAAATCTCCCTAGAGACAGTAAAGTGAGTGTTGTTGATTGGTTGATTGGTTGCTAGAAAATAAATAGTACTTTTCTTGTCAATAAATCTCTGCTCAGATTATGAATCATAGAATCATATAGCACAGAAAGGAGGCCATTCAGCCCATCATTCCTTTGCCGGCTCTCTGAAAGAGCTACCAAGTAGTCCCACTCCCCTGCTCTTTGCCCATAACCCTGCAATTTTTCCTTTTCAAGTATTTATCCAATTCCCTTTTGAAAGTTACTATCGAATCTGCTTCCACCACCCTTTCAGGCAGTGCATTCCAGATTGTACTTTGGGACGTCCTGGGGTTGTGAAAGGTGCATCTATAAATGCAAGTCTTTCTGTCTTTCTTTCTTTCTCTAGGAAGGTGGGAGCCACAGAGCGGCACTGAGAAGGTAGGATCACCAGAGTGATACTTAGAAGGTGGGAGATGAATGGCTTGCCAGTGTGAACTGGGCACAGAAGGAAGATGTAGAAGAGTGGTAGCATTTATTGAGGGTGGAGAGCGCAAAGAATGTTAGCACGAGCGGATAGGATTGGAAGAGGCAAGTGTTTCTGTGAACTTAAGGGAGAGGGTGTTCACAATTAATCAGAATTAATGTGAAATTCAAAATTTAGAGAGAGTGCATGCCCCAGATGACTCTAGAATTGCAACAGCGGTGGAGTGGGAGGAGAGGGGTGATGTGTACCTTTCTACATTTGTTGCCTCTGTTCAACAAGGCTAGGTTTTAATCCCCACGTGCTATTTCCCATTCTTTTCAAAAGAAAATAAACTAAAACTTCTTTCTCCCAGTGATGGATTATCTGTTGCTATTGGGACAAAGAAGCTTTAACATCTGTAAAGAAAAATAATGAGTTCCCAAATGACAAATAGAAAGTAGCTTTCAATAACATTGAGCAAATCTTCCTTCATTTTTTGATTTTAAAAAAACGCAATGTCCATGTTTGTTGGAGATTTTTAGCACTGTATTCGCTGGAAATGTATCAAATAAGATGTAAAGAAATGAAAATTTTCTCAAGAGACATGTTCCTAAACCCCAATCCATCTTCAGAAAATAAATTCACTGCTTTCAATAATTTTATCCCTCTTCAGGCCTTCATGGATTTGTGTTATTTTTTCCCTTCAATACAAGTGATGGGATGTTGGGTATAACGACAGCTTAAGTTTTAAGCCTGTGTCCTACTGCACTTTCATTATAATTACTTCCTTATAAATGCCATAGATTTATATTCAGAGTACTTTACGAATTGTCACTTATTTAAGACCGTGTCAGATTTGCTTGTGTTCTGGGGTTGGCCTGCATGGATTTCCCTGGGAAGAGCCACTGGAAGAGTCTGTCAGAACGGCCTCAAACTCTGCCAGACCCTGGATACGCTGGTGAGTTGCCCTGGAGTTTCCTATGGCCTTGTTTGGGGCTGGAGCCTCTGCCAGCACCAAGCAAATGCCACCAGGAGAGACCTCCTGAAGGGCACAAGGGGGTCCGGAACCCTGAAAAGGAGGATGTTTTGATTTTTTTTTAAGAACTGTCCCAAGGACCAAGGAGGCAAGACCCACATCTATAAGAACATAAGAACATAATAAGTAGGATCAGGAGTAGGTCATACGGCCGCTCGTGCCTGCTCCCGCCATTCAATAAGATCATGGCTGATCTTCAACCTCAACTCCAGTTTCCTGCCCGATCCCCATATTTGTTGATTCCCTTAGAGTCCAAAAATCTATCAATCTCAGCCTTGAATATAATCAACAAAGGAGCATCCACAGTCCTCTGGGGTAGAGAATTCCAAAGATTCATGACCTTCGGAGTGAAGAAATTCCTCCTCATCTCAGTCTTAAATGGCTGATCCCTTATCCAGAGACAAGGGCCCCGATATTACCAGGGAGGCGGGATGGCAGCGGGGGGGGGCGGGACTGGGAGTGTGGGTAACCCACCCAGTGAAATCCGTCCGTTCCCCACACAATCGCGTGTAAATTGAAGCCACTTAACGTGGATTTCAGGTTTCCCGTTGGAAATCTGCGCAGTGGGCGGACTGCGCACCCACATCACAGGCTGTCAGCTGGAGGAGCTCTACTTAAAGGGGCAGTCCTCCAATGGCTGCTCCTGCAGCAAAGAACCAAATTTATAGAATGGAGCAGCCCAGGGGAAAGGCTGCCCCCAGATTTACTGATGCCTCACTCCAGGTCTTACTGGTGAGGAGGAGGAGGGATGTCTTTTACCCGGCGGACGGGAGGAAGTGGCCTATCTCTGCCACCAAGAAGGCCTGGCTCGAGGTGGCAGAGGAGGTCAGCAGCAGAAGCAATGTCTCCCGCACATAGATCCAGTGCAGGAAGCGCTTCAGTGACCGAACTAGGTCAGCCAAAGTGAGTACACTTACTCATTCTCCGACACTCCGTCTTCCACATCACCGCCCCCGCCCCCACCCCCCACCCCCCCTCCAACTCATTCTGTACATGCCAACACTACTCTATCACATCACTCCTCACACCCACTCAAAGCTCATCCTCAACTTACCTGCACTTACTCACCTCCCCAGTACTCATCCCACCACTACCACTCAAACTAATCCTCATACAATCTCATGGCTCTGTCTTATACTCACCCTCTAATGCACTCTATGTTTCTACGTTTCACGGTTAGCCTCACCCAAACCAATGCAATTAGCGGTTGACCACGTCACCATCCCTCACTCACGCCTCTCTACTTTCTCCCCTTATAGGAGAAGAGAGCCCAGAATGCACGGGAGAGGGCGAAGACGGAGGGGGGCCGCAACATCAGGTCATCCTCACGGACGTGGAGCAGAAGGCTTTTGAAGTAAGCCACACCCTCGAGTGTGTGTCCGTCGGGGACGCCGAGACTGCCACCAGACAAACGGCTGGTGACAGAACTTTAACATTCAGCACTCACAATAGCAAATGATATTAACATACCTTGCCATCTTCAGCACCTCAACATCTGTTACCATGCTTAATATTTCATTCTGATCTCTCACAGGGCCTTCAGTGACTGCCGTGACGGCGGAGGGCGATTCCTCAGGGGACCTGCCGGCCTCTGAGGGGGCACCTTCACATCTGAGTGAGCCATCCACTAGCGCAGATACACACACCTCGGTGGGTCCCCATCCTCACTTAGTTGGGGTCGCACATGGTGAGTCACCACACACGTGAGCACGAGCAGACACTGGTGGCAGGGGCAGCTGTGGAGAGTCCGCATCAGTGGGAGCACTCTTCTCCAGGCTCTGCTCAGCTGGACACAGATGCTGAACCCTGGGTGCCATCCTTTAAAAGGAGAATGATCGAGGGGCAGCAGAACATTTGCGAGGTGCTGGAACAGGTGCCAAGCACACTCTCCACAATGGCGCATAGGATGGAGGAGTCCAACTCCTGCATGAGTGGAATGGTGGCACAGGTACAGGAGGGAATCTCTGAGATACTGTCACAGGGACGTGAGGGCAGTTCTGAGATAGTGTCGTGGGTAAGTGCGGGAATGTCTGCGATGGAGGGAAGGCTAGCCTCCATCGAGCTTCAAGCACGGCTCACCAATGAGTCCATTGAGGCCCTGACAATGGCCCTTCGGACTCAGGGGGAGCAACTTTCTGCCACCTTAAACAGGTAGGCAGATACACTAGCACTGGCCTTACGAGGCTTTACACATGTCCTCCAAACTGTCATTGAGCAGGGTGGGAGGAGTGATGTGGGCCTGGCCCAGGAGAGGGATGATGGCGAAAGGGGACATGGGAGTGAGGACGCAAATTAAAGTGCTTCCACGTCTCACCCGTTGCCCCCCTCTCAACCAGTACCCGCAATGCTGCCTCCTCTCCAGGTCGAGTCTGCCCTGCACAGGTGCAGGTAGAGCAGTCTTTGGAGGGGCCCTCACGGGCACCGTAACCCAGAGGGCGTCAGCCCAAAGCATCTTATCGGTCAGGGCATGAACAAGAGCAACCTGTCACTACCTCTGCTGCAGCCACAGGGAAAGCACCACGTAGGAGTAGTAGGAAGCGTAAGGCAAAGGTTTTGTGAGCACAAGGGTGTTTGACGGTTTGTCATATTTTTTATTTATATTTGATTTTTGTTCAACTCACATTAAATATTATATTAGGAACATAGGAACAGGAATAGGCCATTCAGCCCCTCGTGCCTGCTCCGCCATTTGATAAGATCATGGCTGAGCTGTGATCTAACTCCATATACCTGCCTTTGGCCCATATCCCTTGATACCTTTGGTTGCAAAAAAGCTATCTATCTCACATTTAAATTTAGCTATTGAGCTAGTATCAATTGCCGTTTGCGGAAGAGAGTTCCAAACTTCTACAACCCTTTGTGTGTAGAAATATTTTCTAATCTCACTCCTGAAAGGTCTGGCTCTAATTTTTAGACTGTGCCCCCTACTCCTAGAATTCCCAACCAGCGGAAATAGTTCTCTCTATCCACCCTATCTGTTCCCCTTAATATCTTATAAACTTCGATCAGATCACCTCTTAACCTACTAAACTCTAGAGAATACAACCCCAATTTGTGGAATCTTTCCTCGTAACTTAAGCCTTGAGGTCCGGGTATCATTCTAGTAAACTTACGCTGCACTCTCTCCAAGGCCAATATTGCTCACAGTTCTCCAGGTGCGGTCTAACCAGGGTTTTGTATAGCTGCAGCATAACTTCTGCCCTCTTGTACTCTGGTCCTCTAGATATAAAGGCCAGCATTCCATTAGCCTTATTGATTATTTTCTGCACCTGTTCATGACATTTGAACGATCGATGTACCTGAACCCCTAAGTCCCTTTGGACATCCACTGTTTTTAACTTTTTACCATTTAGAAAGTACCCTGTTCTATCCTTTTTTGATCCAAAGTGGATGACCTCACATTTGCCTACATTGAATTCCATTTGCCACAGTTTTACCCATTCACCTAATCTATCAATATCATTTTGTAATTTTATGTTTTCATCTACACTGCTTACAATGCCAACAATCTTTGTGTCATCGGCAAACTTAGATATGAGACTTTCTATGCCTTCATCTAAGTCGTTAATAAATATTGTGAATAATTGAGGCCCTGAGACAGATCCCTGCGGGACTCCACTAGTCACATCCTGCCAATGTGAGTACCTTCCCATTATCCCTACTCTCTGTCGCCTTTCACTCAGCCAACTTCCTAACCAAGTCTGTACTTTTGTCACCACTACTGCAACGTCTTGGCCATTCTTGACTGGCTTGCGCAATAAGTCTCTTTCATGAGGTTCACCATGAACACCCACACTTGATGCCACCCATTGGGTCACTCTACAGTGGGTGTATGTGTCGTTGCACGACTATTTTGTGCAGGGGGCAGGGGAGGGGGCTGGTGTGGCCGCTCCTGTGTCCAGGTGGTGAGGACTGGACTCTTCACACTGTCTGATGTTAGGAGAAACATTCACGTATCAGTGGCCTCACGAGCAGCGAGGTGAGCCGCTGTTCTGCCCATGGGTTGCTCGTCCTCCTCTGCCTCCTCGTCCTCGTCCTCCTCAATATGGGTGGCAAATGTGGATGGGGCCTCCTCCAGCTGCACCCCTCTCCTGAATTCCATAATTTTGAGTGGAAAAACAAAGGTGTTGCAGCCAAAACTTTGTCTGAAGTGACAGAGTGCCCTGCTGCAATAAATGAGGCATTCTCCCCAACTGTCAAAAACCCTTTGCATCTCCCACTGGCTGCTGGCTGAAACACGTCTGCTCCAACAGGGAGTGTTTCCCACAGCACGGGAAACACAGTGAGGATCCTTCAAAATTGCACCCCTGCCAAAATCTCCAATCAATGAGGTCTGTCAAGTATCTCAACTACCTAATTAAGTGTCTAAATTATTATCCTGCCGGCTTTAATTGCTGGTGGGAGTCCCACATGCGGGAGCTGTGCGCGCACCCGAACACATCATTGGGGAACCCAGAAGTGAGTGGGTTGGAGTCGGGCTCCGAAGCCGCTCTTGGATTCCGCCATTTTTGGAGCCCCCCCCCGCCCCCAACGCACCCACTCGGCCATCCGAAAATCGGCCCCAATGTCTCCTAGTTCTAGACCCTCCAGCCAGGGGAAACATCCTCTCAGCATCTACCCTGTCAAGCCCTCTTAGAATCTTATATGTTTCAATGAGATCACGTCTCATTCTTCTAAACTCCAGAGAGTATAGGCCCATTCTACACAATCTTTCCTCATAGGACAACCCTCTCATCCCAGGAATTAATCTAGTGAACCTTCGTTACACCGTTTCTAAGGCAAGTATATCCTTCCTTAGGTAAGGAGACCAAAACTGTACACCGTACTCCAGGTGTGGTCTCACCAAAGCCCTGTCCAATTGCAACAAGACTTCCTTACTCTTGTGCTCCAACCCCCTTGCAATAAAGGCCAACATACCATTTGCCTTCCTAATTGCTTGCTGTACCTGCATGTTAACTTTCTGTGTTTTGCGTACAAGGACACCCAAATTCCAACATTTAATAGCTTCTCACCATTTAAAAAAATATTCTGTTTTTCTATTTTCCCTACTAAAGTGAATAACCTCACATTTCCCCACATTATACTCCATCTGCCACCTTCTTGCCCACTTACTTAACCTGTTGATGACCCTTTGCGGACTCTTTGCGTCCTCCTCACAGCTTACTTTCCCCCCTAGTTTTGTATTGTCAGCAAACCTGGATACGTTACACCCGGTCCCTTCATCTAAGTCATTAATATAGATTGTAAATAGCTGAGGCCCAAGCACTGATCCTTGCGGCACCCCACTAGTTATAGTCTGCCAACCTGAAAATGACCTGTTTATTTCTACTCTCTGCTTACTATCCATTAACCAATCCTCTATCCATGCTGATATATTACCCTCTATCCCATGAGCCCTAATCTTGAGTAACAACCTTTTATGTGGCACCTTATCGAATGCCTTTTGAAAATACAAAAATATTACATCCACTGGTTCCGTTTTATCTATCCTGCTAGTTACATCCTCAAAAAACTCTAATAGATTTGTTAAACATGATTTCCCTTTCATAAAATCATGCTGGCTCTGTCCAATCATATTATGATTTTCTAAGTGCCCTGTTACCACTTCCTTAATAATGGATTCCGGCATTTTTCCGACGACCGATGTCAGGCTCACTGGCGTGCCGAAAGCATAATTTCTGATTATCACTCTACTCTCTTCCTTTTTGTTTGTTTTAGAATTATTATTTATACTACATTTTCCAACTCATCCCTCCCCCCCATTTACTGGTTTAAAATCCTTGCGACCGTCCTATTTATCCTTTCCCCTGGGACCCTGGTTCCAGCCTGGTTCAGGTGGGGCCCGTCCCAACGGTACAGTTCCTTCCTGTCCCAGTACTGGTGCCAGTGTCCCATGAAATGGAACCCCTTCTTCCCACACCACTCCTTAAGCCACGTGTTCATCTCCCGAATCTGCTTGTCCCTACGCCAATTTGCACGTGGCTCAGGTAATAATCCAGAGAGATTATAACCCTTGAGGTCCTGTTTTTTTAATTTAGCTCCTGGTACTCTCTGAACAGGACCTCACCCAGAGCGATGCAGATGCCCGTCAGCCCCATGCAAATAGGGTGAACTCTGACCTTTGGCAGGGTTAGTGGCAGAGGTCACCAGCGAGGACAATCCCAATGTGACTGCTGGTATCATGATCCCGAGTAATTTCGGCCTGAGGCGTCTTAACTAAAAGATTTCCAACATCCACTCCTTCTAATATATTTCTAATATATGCATAACAACATTCCGAAAAAGATTAGAAAAAGCAATTGCAGTAACATGCTATAACATTTAACAAAAAATGTAAAGAATGATACTGAATTGTTTTGTGCACAAAAGCTAAATGCAGAACATTCAAAGCACAAACACCACAAACAGGAAATAGATATTGAAGTGTTTATAATATTAGCTTGAGTTAATCCCCATGGATTGTTTGAATGAAGTGTTCCACCAGTCAGTATGAAACCAATTTATTTTGTACCTATCCCTGCAGATCTGATACTTGAGAGGGGCATTAACATTCCCTTTGCCATCATTATTCCCTGTGTAACAAAATAAAACATTTACTGTGTACAAATAAAAGAGTCAGTTGTCAACATCGAAGGTAAAAGAAAGAAAGAACTTGCATTTATATAGCGCCTTTCATAAGTAGTTCATATCTGTACCCTGATGTCAGCCTTCTCATTCAGTGGGTAGGATTTGTCTACATTTCCAGGTTAAAAAATATCCTTCACCTAGAAAGTGGTCTGATAATGAAATGCACTATGGTATAGACCAGCCTCAAGTCCCAGTCTGTGAACATTCACACTCAGAAAGCATGTTGTTAAGCTCAGTTAGGACTTCAAGATGTGGAGATGCCGGTGATGGACTGGGGTGGACAAATGTAAGGACTTGCACAACACCAGGTTATAGTCCAACAGTTTTATTTTAAATCACAAGCTTTCGGAGCTTTCCTGACGAAGGAGGAAAGCTCCGAAAGCTTGTGATTTAAAATAAAACTGTTGGACTATAACCTGGTGTTGTACAAGTCCTTACATTAGGACTTCAAGACAGAGACAAATGCAAAACAAAAGGGAGGACATAACATCAAAAGGAGAAAAACCTTTAACAATGTTAAACATTGTCTAGCAGCCAACCCATAAATTACATTGACAGTTTCAATGGAAATCTCTGAGAAGGGCTAAAACAGTAAGTTTCCTGTCTTGTTTAGGAGACACTAGAGTTAACAACAAAGTTTGAACTGATGGTCCATATTTTACATTTAGATTTTGATCTAAGTAACATTATAGCACTTTCCCAATTCACATTGGTTAGCACTGTTAGTCACTTGCTTATTCTTCCATGGTCTGAAGGTTAGGATCTAAAATAGTAGGACATACTTTATGTCCAAATATTAAGCTTACTCGGTAAAATGGTGTTCCAGTGGGCTAAGCTGTGGAAATGAAGGGTGTGGGTTTACACACAGACATCATAAAGAAAGAACTTGCATTTATATAGCACCTTTCATGACCTCAGGACGTCCCAAAGCACTTTGCAGCCAATTAAGTACTTTTAAAGTACTGTTGTAATGTAGGAAATGCCGCAGCCAATTTGCGCACAGCAAGGTCCCAGAACCAGCAATGTGATAATGACCAAATAATCTGTTTTTTTTATTGATGTTGGTCGAGAGATAAATGTTGGCCAGGATACTGGGGAGAACTTCCCTGCACTTCCTCGAATAGTGCCATGGGATCTTTTACATCCACACAAGACGGCAGACAGAGATTTGGTTTAACGTCCCATCTGAAAGACAGCGCCTCTGACAGTGCAGCACTCCCTCGGTACTGCACCGGAGTGTCAGTGTCCTCCAAAATACCAAATCACAAGTGATATTGGCAAAATTATGAGGCTAGGATGCCTGACTAACCACTCGGAGTTAAAAAGAATGTTAATGTTTAACTGCGCTGTGTATGATGTGACGAGAAAGGCCTTGGGGGAGCTATGGGCCTGAAATTCCTGGAGGCCCTCTTCGCCGTCGTTAGTGCAGTGGGACAGGACTTCCATACTTGCCGCACCATTGGGAGCTGTTTTGTCCAAAAGTCTGAGGTTTTCTAAAAGAAAATTGCTCTGCAACTGATTGGCATTAGGAAACTGGCATTATGGGCCCCACTTCTGCCAGTGGAACATAAATATGCCTGCATCGTTTGGAACAAAGGGCGTGGCACTGGCAGGAATTCTGGTGGGTGATATCATCCTGCCAGTCCCACCTCCTCTTTTAAGACCAGCATTGTGGTGGGGGGTGCGGGGGGGGTGTGGGTGGGTAGCAGGGTGGAGTGGAAGAAGTCCCCCCTGCGGAAAATTCTCAGTGGGTCAAGATAGTGGTGGTGACCCAACTGAACCGGGATCCGCCCCAAATTCTGATCTCCACCCCCCTCCCCCTACCCCTGGACCCCCCCCCCCCCCCACCTCCCCACCGACCCATGGGTTATCTTGTAAACTATTGAAGAACAAAACAGAGTGCTACACTGCAACAGGAGGTGGAGGGCAGTGGGGGGGAGGTGGGGGTGAATAGGCAGTGCAGCTATCATTGAGACTTTACCTGTTGCCACTGTATAACATCCTGAATCAACAATCATTTCATTCCACGTTATATGGAGCTGCAGGAGTTTCTTATCACAATGTTGGCTATTTACTGTAGAATTACTAAAGGAGCTTGATCAAAGTGCATTCAGACAATTTGACATTGAGTCATTCTTCTATTTCATTCTTCTTTGGGAATATGTTTAGATTTGTTTTCCCATCTCTTTGGACCGAGAGGTTAGTCAGGCACCCGAGCCTCATATCTTTGCCAATATCACTTGTGATTTGTCATTTTGGAAGGGTGTTGCCCTCTGATATTTCTTCCCTCCCACTGTGAGGAACATCTGATCTTAATAGCCGCTATGGGATGATCAAGATTGGGAGTTCATATTATGGGGAATAATAGGCACAAACCAGTGTCTACCAGTTGGTTATCTAGTGTTCTTCACCACTGTGCCATCCATTGTGTGGCATTCTTATATTTTTTTTAATCCTTCAGGATGTGGTGTCACTGGCAAAGCTGGCATTTATTGCCCATTCCTAGTTCCCCTGAGAAGATGGTGGGCCTTCTTCTTGAACCGCTGCAGTCCGTGTGGTGAAGGTGCTTCCACAATGCTCTTAGGTGGGGAGTTGCTGGTTTTCTGACCCTATGATGATGAAGGAGCAGTGATATAATGTCCAAATCAGGATGGCGTGTGACTTGGAGGTGGTGATGTTCCCATGCACCTGCTGCCCTTGTCCTTCTGGATGGTGGAGGTCGCAGGTTTGAAAGCTGCTGCTGAAGAAACCTTGGCGAGTTGCTGCATTGCATCCTGTAGATTGTTAACACTGCAGCCACGGTGCGCCAGTGGTGGGGGGAATAAATGTTTAAGGTGATGGATGGGCTGCTGATCAAGCGGACTTCTTTGTCCTGGATGGTGTTGAGTTTCTTGAGTGTTGATGCAGCCGCACCCATCCAAGCAAGTGGAGAATTTTCCATCACACTCCTGACTTGTGCCTTGTAGGTGATGTAGAGGCTTTGGGAGAGCCAAGGGCTGAACCAATCGCTGAAGGATACCCAGCCTCTGACCTGCTCTAGTAGCCACGGCATTTATTTGGCTGGTCCAGTTGAATTTCTGGTCAATTTCATCTGGCATAAGACCCATAGCTACTGGTTAAATTAAACAATGCCCTTGCTATCTCTAATCATAGTAAATCTGACTATCAGTCACCAGTTTTGTCACTTGCTGTGAAGAGCTCATTAAGTCCAGTAACCTGCAATGTAGGCTTGAAAGTGTTGGCTAAGCACATGCCAGAAGACTTCCAACATAGCCTTTCCAGAGCTTTCTAGAATTCATTTCTAGGGGTATTTTGCTAGACGTAACAGAGTTTGGGAGTCTAATGCTCGATGTTATGGCTAGCCCCAGGTCTCACTGAGCTTTGCTGTATTTGTGAAAATCAATAATACGCCATTAGATTGTGAAATCACAGCAGGTATGTAGAACAAAGCTAAATATTGGACCTATCCAAGCTCGGCATTGATGGGCAGTCAAACCTTCTTAATTTGTGGCAGTTTGCCAAAAGTGTCATGAGAGCACATATGAGCCCAGTCTGTGCCTCTGCTCTCAATAGCTGGTCACAAAGAAAATAAAATCCTCTAAATTCAGACATAGTGACTAATATGCACTGCGATATCAATCTCGACAGACTGGAGATAAAGTTTGGAATGTAATAGCTCGGAGTTATCAGTGTCTGCAGATTTTAACCCCTGCTTAGTATTATTTGGTGTAACTATTGTATACATGATTACTTCAATTTGTGTAAGGGACAGCAAGTTCGTGTGAGGATGTGGAATTATAAAATGACAGCCAATCTTACAAAATTGGCTGCAACTCCTAAAATGGTGGCAGTAGCACTACCATTACAATTGCAGTGGATGGTAAAGAAAGAAATTACATTTATGTAGGATCTTTCATGTCCCCAGGATGTCCCAAAAGATATCACAGTCAATTAATTACTTTTGAAGTGTAGTCAATATTGTTATATAAGCAAATGTGACAGCCAATTTGCACACAGGAAGGTCCCACAAACAGCAAATGAGATAAATGAACAGTTAATCTGTTTTCATGATGTTGGTTGAGGGATGAATGTTGGCCAGGACACTGGGAGAATTTCTCTACTCTTATTCGAATAATGTCATGGGATCTCTTACATCCATCTGGACAGGCAGACAGGTTGATCATCTCATCCAGAGGACAGCACCTCTGACAATACTCCCTGAGCACTACACTGAAGTTTCAGCCCAGTGTACGTGCGCAAGTTCTAAATCCAGACTTGAAGCCACAAGCTTCTGACTCAGAGGTAAAAGTGTCAGCAGTGAGCCGAGCTGACACTTAGTGAGCCAAGTAGCCAGGAATGACTCCCATGTGAGTCAACAGTCAGAGTGCGGAAAACAATAGCTGGGAGTGGGGACTGGTGAAATGTTTTTAAAGCTCAGTAGGCTGAGTGATCTGAAGCATTTTAAACAGCTTAATGCTATCTAAAGGCATGATGATAGAGCAGTTATAGCTGTGTGAAAGCTCTACCTCATTCACAAATGTAACCCCTCACTCTCTTTCAGCAAGCGGTAATCTATGTCTGACCCAGTGTCAGCCGTTACTCAGTGGGTAGCACTCTCACCTCGGAGTCAGAAGATTTTGAGTTCAAGTCCCACTCCAGAGACCTCAGCACAAAATCTAAGCTGACACTCCAGTGCCGTACCAAGGGATTGCTGCACTATGTTGGTGTCATCTTTCGGATGACACATTAAATCGAGGTCCCGTCTGCCCTCTCAAGTGGACGTAAAAGATCCCATGGCACTATTTCGAAGAAGAGCAATGGAGTTCTCCTCAGTGGCTTGGCCAATATTTATCTCCCAACCAATATCACTAAAAGTCAAATTATCTGATCATTATCACATTGCTGTTTGTGGGAGCTTGCTGTGCACAAATTAGCTGCCACATTTCCCACATTACATCAGTGACTACACTTCAAAAAGTACTTCATTGGCTGTAAAGCACTTTGGGACATCCTGATGTCATGAAAGGCCCTATATAAATGCAATTTCTTTCTTGAACGACACAGGCGATAGTGTGAACATTTTGACCTGCTCGTTCAGCATAAAACATGAGCAGTGTTACCCTTTCCCTCCACCACTTTAAAAAAAAACCCTAAAAATGTAGTTCACACATTTCAACCATGTAAGATTGCAGTCAGTGGAGAGAGATGTCACATCGAGTTACATCGAAAGCACAGAAACAGGCCATTCATCCCTACTGGTCTATGCCGGCGTTTATGCTCCAGACGAGCCTCCTGCCTCCCTACTTCTTCTAACCCTATCAGGATACCCTTCTATTCCTTTTTTTCTCACGTGCTTATCTAGTTTCCCCTTAAATGCATCGATGCTATTTGCCTAAACTATTCCTTGTGGTAGCGTGTTCCACATTCTTACCACCCCTTGGGTAAAGAAGTTTCTCTTGAATTCCCTATTGGATTTATTAGTGACTATTTTATATTTATGACCTCTAGTTTTGGACTTCCCCACAAGTGGAAACATTTTCAGTACGTCTACCCTATCAAACCCTTTCATTATCTTAAAGACATCAATCAGATCACCCCTCAGCCTTTATTTTCTAGAGAGAAGATCCCCAGCCTGTTCAGCCTTTCCTGATAAGTATATCCTCTCAGTTCTGGTATCAACCTTGTGAATCTTTTTTGCACCTTTTCCAGTGCCTCTATATTCTTTCTATAATATGGAGACCAGAACTGTGCACAGTGCTCCAAGTGTGGTCTAACCAAGGTGCTATACAACTTTAACATAACTTCTCTGCTTTTCAATTCCATCCCTCTAGAAATGAACTCCAGTGCCCGATTTGCCTTTTTAATGGCCTTAATAACCTGTGTTGCTATTTTTAGTGATTGTTTATTTATACCCCTAGGTCCATTTGCTCCTCTATCCCATATAGACTCTTAGGGCTCAATTTTGAAACGGAGCCAGCAAGGGGGCGGGGGGTCAATTTGAGGTCGGGAAACCCATTAGTTCAAGTTTCCTGGACGTCCTTACGATTTTGACATAAGGACATCTTTTATTTTTTTTTTGTCGGTTTCCCGTCCTGATTGACAGGCTGGTGTCAGTCGGACAGGAGACCAGCCAGGGAGAGGACGTCTGCAGGTAAGTCTGCAGGTAAGTCTTTGTTTGCAAGAGGTACAAGGGGGGCATGTGTGGGCAAGTGGCACAGGTGGGCACACATGGGCACGGATGGGTGTTGCGAGTCATGGGGGAATGGGATCGGGGGGTCAGTCATGGGGGTTGGGATCAGGGGTCATCGCGGGGGTCCACGATCTTTGAGGCGAGGGTCGGGGGATTGGGGTCAGGATCGGAGGGGGAGGATCAGGGTCAGATGATCAGGGTCAGGGGGTCAGGGTCGGGGGTCTGCGATCGGGGAGGGGGGTCCGCGATCAGAGGTGGGGGGCGGTGCAGGTAGGCTTGTTGTTGGGTCTGGGGGAAGCACTCCTGCTCCTCCGGGCCCACAAGCTGTGCCTTTCTAGGCACTTACCTGTAGTCTTGGGCATTGTCACCTCCTTTCACGAGGTGTAAAACAGAAGGCCCAGGAATCCCAGCCCCCCGGGGTTGAAATTAGGAATTAGTTAAAAATGGAGGCCTGAAGTTTCTTTGAAAGGTTTTAAGGCCCGACCTGCCTCCTGGGAGCTTGTTTGTCGCCCGCCCCTTGTCCTGCCCCCGTGAAAAACGGAAATGGGCGGGTTGGAGGCGGGTCCGAAATGGTGGCAATTTTCAATGCACCTCTGCCCCCAACCCACCTGTTTTTTACTTTTAAAATTGAGCCCTTATTATCCAAGTAGTCTGTGGCCTCCTTATTCTTCCTACCAAAATGAACCATCTCACACTTATCTATATTGAAATTCATTTGCCAATTACACACCCATTCTGCAAGTTTATTAATGCCCTCTTGCATTTTGACACTTTCTTCCTTTGTATTAACTACCCCAATTTGGTATTGTTTGCAAATTTTGAAATTGCACTTCCAATTCCCGAATCCAAATCATTAACGTAAATTGTGAACAACAGTAGTCCCAGCACTGATCCCTATGGAACACCACTTCCCACCTTTTGTCAGTCTGAGTAGCTACCCTTAACCCCTACTCTCTGTTTTCTGTTTTGTAGCCAGCTTGCTATCCATTCTGCTATGGGTCCCCGACTCCACATGCTCTGACCTTAATCATGAGACTACCACGCGGTACCCTATCGAAGGCCTTTTGAAAATCCAAATATATTACATCTACTGCATTACCCTTGTCTACTTTTTCTGTTACCTCTTCAAAGAATTCAATAAGGTTGGCCAAGCATGACTTTCCCTTCTGAAATCTGTGCTGACTATTCTTTATTATGTTTTCGTTCTCTAGATGTTTTTCTATTACATCTTTGAATAAAGATTTCATTATCTTTCCTACCACCGATGTTAAGTTCCCTGGACTTGTTCTATCTCCCCTTTTTAAATATAGGAATAACACTAGTTGTCTGCCAGCCTTCTGGCACTATTCCCTCTTCTAATGAATTTATATATGTATGTAATAGTGCCTCTGCTATCTCCTCCCTAACTTCTTTTAATATTCTCAGATGCAATCCATCCAGACCAGGGGTTTTATCCTCTCTAAGTTTGATTAGTTTATCAATTATTACCCCCCTTTCTATCTTAAACGTTTTATGTCTTTTTCTAATGTCATACCCACCCTGTTAGTCTCCCAGGTAAATACTGAAACAAAGTAACTATTCAATATTTCTGCCATTTCACTGTCATTACCTGTGAGTTTATCTTGTGCATCCCTTAGTGGCCCTTTCCTTATTCTGATTTTTCATTTATTATTTATGTGTCTGTAGAATACTTTACTATTTCTTTTTATTTTCCATGATAGTTTAATTTCATAGTTCCTCTTTAATTTCCTAATTATTTTTTTAACATCTACCCTAACCTCTTGATATTCCCTTTTATCATCCACTCTTTTACTGTCTATGTACTTAGAGTATGCCCTTTTCTTTAGTTTCAATTTTACCCTTATCACTTTATTCATCCATGGTGCTTCATTATTGGCTAATTTGTTCTTGCTTTTTAGAGGATGCGTCAGACGATGTAAGAATCAAGAAATTAAATATGTTCCATCAATTTAGGCCATGCAATGAAATTAATGAAATGTGACAAGGATTATTTAATATACTTTAAATACTTGTTTTTTTTCACTAGGAATTGTAGAAGATAAAGCATTCTTCCCTCATAAAAGAAAGACTTGTATTTATATAGCACCTTTCATGACTTCAGCGCTTTACAGCCACTGTTGTAATGTAAGAAACGCGGCAGGTCAATTTGCGCACAGCAAGGTCCCACAAACAGCAATGAGATAATGACCAAATACTCTGCTTTTAGTGATGTTGGTTGAGGGATAAATATTGGCCAGGATTCCCCTGCTCTTCTTCGAATAGCGCCATGGGATCTTTTAAGCCCACCTCAGAGGGCAGACAGGGCCTTAGTGTAACGTCTGAAAGACAGCCCCTTTGACAGTGCAGAACTCCCTCAGTACTGCACTGAAGTGCCAGCCTAGATTTTATGCTCAATTTCCTGGAGTGGGACTATGAACCCACAACCTACTGACCCAGAGGCGAGCATGCTACCAACTGAGCCATGAGGGGGGAAAAGTACTCCAGCAAAACAACTTTTATATTTTATTTAGGCAAACACTTTTTCTGTTTAATGTTAATGGCCCTGATGTGCTTTCAGTACGGTATACATTATAATAGTCTTTTTATGTGACCTTTAAAACAGGTTCACACCAGACAGTGACATATTTTGACAGCAGAAGATTCCAGCTGCTAGCATTCTGAGCTGAACAGCTTGTTGGAACCATGAGCAGTGAAACATTGCAAGCAGAATGAATTTGAATTTGTCCAATACATTTTTAACAATGAAGTAACATATTGATGTCTAATGAATGACGTCTTCTACACCATTGCTGCTACCAAGAATCTCTGGCTGAAAATGAAGATGTTAAGGGCAACGCTGATTTTTAAAAAAAAATTAAATTATACTGCAGTATACCGTGGTACTGTTGAATGTTATGTTACTGCTGACTGACTGCACCAGACTTTATTTAGGTCACAAGTTACATCTCTAAAAATTCTCATGCAATTTTCTCCTTTTGCACAACAACTTGTGAGGACTCTGCTTTGTCCAAATGTCAGAACTTATCTCCTCCTATTTGGCTTTGCTCTGAATTCAATCACATCAAACTAAAGTAGAACAGTGTGGCCCACAATGATTTGTTGGCTGTAGGCGGGTTTAGTTGTGCCAGTTACGGGGTAAGTCTTATTTAGCAATTGTGTAAGTCTGGTGAAAGCTTTTTCTGTGTAATGTATATAGGGGCAATGCCTTGCCCTAGTTTTTTCCAGATGAAATCTGGTGCAGACGAGACTAAACATCACAATATTTAGAACCTAACAACAAAGCTACCTAGACTTTATCTAGGTTACAAATCCTGTTTTTAAATGTCCTCATTACATTTTTCCAGTATCTAATACTAGATTAAATATTAATGAATTGACTGTATGTATCAGTTTGTGTTCCTCAATTAGTTTTCACTGAGCACTGATCCCGTACAGCAGTCAATAGCTTTGCGTCATCCTTAACCTTTTAAGAAATGAAAGAATTATTGCCTCTAAACCGATAAACGTGCTTATATTTTTCTAATCAATATTGTAAAATATTGGATATTGTAAAACACACCGACAGCAGGCTAAATGATTAAGGAATTCTAAAGCTGAATTACACATTAATTGGCTATAATAAACTGTACAGTGCTGTCGGCAGGCTCCATCTTGAGTACTGCATCTAGTTCTAGTCACCAATACACAAGGGGAAATACTTAAGCCCTGGAGGTGGTGCTGGGAAAAGCCATGACACTGATGCCTAATTTCAGAGAGCTGAGTTATGAGGAAAGACTAAAAAAACTTGGGCTTTTCAACCTTGAAAGGGGGGTGTCTAAGAGAAGATCTCATAGATGCATATGAGATAGTAATGTTGACCGGAGGTCACCGGTTACGATTATTGGCTTAGTACAAAGAGGAGAAGAGTCAATTCTCTCTTAACTCTCAATTTGCTTTATTCACGTCGTTAGATCATATACATATAGCTTATACGTCTGGTTAGATATAGACATGCAGTTTGCACCAGGTTATACAGTTTTATACCCAAACTAGGATCTAAACGCACACCCACTAGGTTTCTCTGACACTCCCTGAGTGGTCACAGAATATAAAGGCTAATACCCGAAAAGGAGAGCTGACGCTGGCCAGGCGTTCCGTTCTCTCTCTCTCTTTCGACGTCGTCTCTACGTCCCTGACATAGGTTCTTCCACTTCCGTGATGGTTGGTCTCCGGAGTCTTCGCTGGCTCCACGCCCGAGATTCTTCATTCTTATTCCGAATCTTATCTCTTCAAGCTGTGCTGTCTCTCTCTCCCGTTGGTTTAGGCTTGCTCGCCTAGTCCGTGTCTTCTCCTCATTGGCTCTGTCCCAAGGACTTAGGTAGCATTACCTCATTACTCCTTTTCTAAATAAGGACTTGTGTCTTATCACATCTCCTTTGTCTTTCACGAAAATTAGCTAATTCAAACCGGTTCCAGCCAGCTCAGGCCAGCGACTGAACTCAGGTTACTTCAGTTCAAAAGTTGCTTTTGCCTGTGTGTCAGCAGTTCGGAATAAACTCAGTAGTTTCTGCAGCCCCTGGCCAACAGTAAACAATATAGACAAGTAAATCTCGAATACTACTTCAATATAAACTATGATAGGTTCAAAGAAGCAAAATGTAAAGTAGGACCGATGGTAGGCTTCTTCTTCATGTAAAGAGTGACCAACATGTGCAATGGAGTCCCAAGTAGGGTAATGGAGGCACAAACCGTGGGATTATTTGAGAAATAGTTGCATGCTATGATGGGTTGGTGGAACTGTAGGATTTTCTTCTGAATGGATGAGCTAAGATGAGCTGTTTGGTCTTTCTTGTCCCTAGCTATCTTCCCCTGCTAGTCGGCCCCTTTCTTGGGTAACACTTACCTTCAAGTCAACAGAAAATCTCACAGATTTTGTAGCAATAAATGTTAGAATTCCTAAATCACTTCACCGTTGTGTATGAACTGCCCAGCCTGTACTGTGTTAGTATGCTCAAGCACTGAGCTCAACCATAGGCCCTGATTTTAACCCCAGACAGGTTTTGGGTGGGTGGGTAGCCAGGTGAGTTGGAAACTCACCCACTGCTCCAGAAAAGCCTTGGGCCTCACTTAAATCCCGTCAGTCGACTTCCCACCTGAAATGGTTAAAATGGGCTTGAAAGTCCAAAGCTGCAGGACAGCTTTGAATCGATACTTTGGTCAAGCACAGGTTTAAAACATCTGTATTCAGAGGATTTACGACTATACTAACATTTCAGCGTGAAAATCAAAAATACAGCAAAAATTTATATAGTCCATTCTCATAATATTTTAAATGAAGGGAAATGCTTTGGTTCTTCAGCTAATTTACTATTATAAACGTCATCAGAGAATAACTGAAAATTGTTTTGGAAGTTGTTAAAAAGAGGCATTTATTTTGAGAGAGAAACATCTCTTTCAGTAATTAAAAGATTAAACGGTGAGCTCCATTCTCACCTAATTTTATTTTGCCACAAATTTGAATTTGTTTTGGAAACAAAATACTGTCTTTGTTCTCAAGTACGTGTTGTTGAGACGTAACATGTGATAAGTGTAGCATACTTGGGAGGAACAGGTGACTTTGGGCCTACGGTTCCCAAAGCTCTCCACCACTGGGGGTTTTCCTCGCCTCATGTCTGGGTCTGTTGGAGACTAATTGATAGAGATTGATTGCTATGATTAGTCAACAACTCCATTATCGTCATATCACGCGACTACCAGGATGGTAGAAGGTGAACTTGATGGACCTTGGTCTTTTCTCATCTAGCAATTCCTAAGTTATTCACCCTTCCTCATCTAGTCCAATTTAGTAAGTATTGTCTCAACTAGAGTACAATGGAGTAGGTAGGCTGTTTGTACTATGTCCTATCCACTACTGATAATGTTAATGTGCGTTGCTAAGGGAAAGCAAAAGTTTAAGCTTAAATCTATTAAACTGCATGAAGCGTGATATTCTGCTTTGGCAGGATCCTGCCATATCTGCAGCAGGGTGGGCAATGTGCCTACCTGCTTGACCAAGAGCCAACCATATACAGACTTTCCGAGGTTAGCCTCATTTAAATAATTTTGGCCTGCGCTGGGGAAGTGGAAAATGGCTTCTCCAGGCTTCAGCAGTGGATTAGGAAGAGGAAGTGTCTTTCTTATTAGGTTTTAAATTCTGGGCCTCTCTTGGGAAGGAATTAAATGTTAAATCCCCCTCTCCCTGTTATAGCAACGCTAGATGGAAGTATCATACTGGCATCCCTTGTATCCAGCGTTGCTATGGTGGCACTGATGGGAAGTGCACAGTCTGATGTTGTCCTGTCAGTACTGTATCATTCTAATATGCTTGCTCATAGGTAGGGGGATGTATTCGCGTGGATCCCATCACCTTCCACGGAAGGTGCCAGAAGTGGCGCCGACTAGTAAGGAGATGGCGGATTAGCACTCCATCCGATTTCCTGTTCCCGCCCTCGCCAGATCTGCCCGGAATTGGGCAGACAGGGAAGAGAAAATCGGTCCTCCATATCCCGATGGGGGATCTCTTTGCTTCACGTATAACCCTTTATGGTATGGACAATTTGTTACACTTTGAATCACAAACCAGGAGGTTGTTGGATGGTGTGATTTTCCTCTTCTCTTCTCTGTTTTCTCTCCTCATTAATATAAGATACACAAATGACATCAACGTATTTTGCAAACTCGTTTCATTGTATTGTACAAACTCGACCTTTTTTCCAGATTTTGAAATGTTTCCAAAAATTATACGCAGAATCAAATATCCCAAAATAAAAGCATGAGAAGGGGAACCTGGAAAATTCACAGATCAAAACATAAAACTTTCACAATTAGATCTGGAAATCTTTGCAGGTTCCATGTAGTTTCCATTTTGAAGAAGCAAAACCCTTTGTATTCACTTTGTGGTGAATTTGGTATTGTGGCCACACTCCATAGAGGACCAGGAAGTACTTTTAATTTGAACTGCAAAACTGGCCTTTCTACAGCTACCCTGCACTGAGTTTCTGCAGCTACTTTATTATCTTTCTCTGTTTCAGTCCATGGGCACATTTCTCTCTCTCTCTCTCTCCCCAATAGACATTGGAGTCAGCCGAATGTGGTTAAACCAACTATTTTTATTCAGCCCCAGAGTGTTCCCATTGAGGTTAGACCAACACTGCCAGCTACAATATTCAATAAGTAGATTATTTTGAAAATCAGCATATTATCACTAAAAGAAAAGCCACAGATATATAACTAAAAATCTTGCGTAGGGCACAAACCTTACTTCCTGCTGTCATGATATTTTGGCCAAATATTTACCAATATAATATTAATATTTACCAATATAAATTGCTATGTCAATGTTTCCCATTCTTTGTGCTTTGTCAAAGGTCATAACATAGTTGCAGGCTCCACCCAGGAGGCTCTAAGGAGCAAGTTTCTACCAATTCCCTCGCCATCTTATGCATATAAAGAAAAACTTATGTTCATCATTATTGAAAAAATTCTGAGGGATAGTAATAAGCGTCATTTAGAAAGGCACGGATTAATCAAGGACAATCAGCATGGATTTGTTAAGGGAAGGTCGTGTCTGACTAACTTGATTGAATTTTTTGAGAAGGTAACAAGGAGGGTCGATGAGGGTAGCGCATTTGATGTAGTGTACATGGATTTTAGCAAGGCTTTTGACAAGGTTCCACGTGGCAGATTGGTCAGAAAAGGAAAAGGCCACGGGATCCATGGGAAAGCGGCAAGTTGGATCCAAAATTGACTCAGTGGCAGGAGCAAAAGGTAATGGTCAATGGGTGTTTTTGTGATTGAAAGGCTGATCCAGTGGGGTTCTGCAGGGCACAGTACTGGGTCCCCTGCTTTTTGTGGTCTATATCAACAATTTAGACTTAAACGTAGGGGGCGTGATTAAGAAGTTTGCAGATGATACAAAAATTGGCCATGTGGTTGATAGTAAGGAAGAAAGCTGTAGACTGCAGGAAGATATCAATGGACTGGTCGGGTGGGCAGAAAAGTGGCAAATGGAACTCAATCCGGAGAAGTTTGAGGTAATGTATTTGGGGAGGGAAAACAAGGCAAGGGAATACACAATAATTGGGAGGATACTGAGAAGTGTAGAGGAAGAGAGGGACCTTGGAGTGCATGTCCACAGACCCCTGAAGGTAGCAGGACAGGTAAATAAGGTGGTTAAGAAGGCATACGGGATACTTTCCTTTATTAGCCGAAGCATAGAATATAAGAGCAGGGAGGTTATGCTAGAACTGTATTAAACACTAGTTAGGCCACAGCTACAATACTATGTACAGTTCTGGTCACCACAGGAAAGATGTGATTGCACTAGAGAAGGCACAGAGGAGATTTACAAGGATGTTGCCAGGACTGGAGAATTTTTGGTATGAGGAAAGATTGGATAGGCTGGGGTTGTTCTCTTTGGAACAGAGGAGGCTGAGGGGAGATTTAATTAAGGTGTATAAAATTATGAGGGGCCTAGATAGAGTTGGTAGGAAGGACCTATTTCCCTTGGCAGAGAGGTTAATAACCAGGGGGCATAGATTTAAAGTAATTGGTAGAAGGATTAGAGGGGAGTTGAGGAGAATTTTTTTCACCCAGAGGATGCTGGGGGACTGGAACTCACTGCCTGAGAGGTAGAAACCCTCATCGCATTCAAAAAGTATTTGGACGTGCCCTTCACGTGCCGTAACCTATAAGGCTACGGACCAAGAGTTGGAAAGTGGGATTAGGCTGGATAGCTCTTTTTCGGCCAGCACAGACACGATGGGCCAAATGGCTTCTTTCTGTGTCGTAAATTTCTATGATTCTATTATCAGTTGACCATAGGCAATTGTACAGGCAATTTATCAGTATAATATATAAATAGATGTATTACCTGACCTGTATGACAAAGCTGAAGTATATGAACCAGCTCCCTATTTCATTTCTAGCCATAGCTTTAAACATTAATATTCTGACTCACAATTACTTCTATGTTTCCTTCAATGATTAGTGGTATAAAGTACAATGTTTGAGCAAAAACCATACAAATTATAATTCTTTCCCATGTTTAATAGAGAGGAATATTGAATACAGCTGCTCATACCTACAATATTGAATAAGGAGACAGTTCAATCGGGTTTGGGGTGGATTTATTATAGTTAGCACCAAAAAGTGCCAAAACTTAAGAAAATATTAAATTGATTTGCATTTTCCTTCCTTTACCAAGCACCTTTACTACACTAATTAATGTTACTGAAAAGATACTGCTTAAATACCATGTTTAAACTCAGCACATTTATTCAGAACTCCCTCTCCAAATTTGAATAATAGTGCAATCAATCTAGGATTTCCTCCTTCGAGTTAGCCCTTTTTCTAATGGTTTTTTTTTAAACACGTAAATAAATGAGATGCAGCTGTTCCAACCACACATTGCAAAATTAACCTTAAATCATTGACAACATTTCAAATGGAAACTTGTGGCAAATCAAGTATAACCAGACACAAGACCAAAATAAGGCTGAACAGTAGTGCTAAATGGTGCACCGTCAATGAAATCTTTCCTATTTTTCAAAATGTCAAAGTGTTGACTGTTATTCGTGTTGCTAACTATTTTGAAAACCAAAATATTAATTACATGTAAGAGCAGCTGTGTAAGGAATGCCTGAGGCGAGCGAATGGAAATGGACTGTGTTGGTAAATGTGGGAGGGAACTATTTGGATATATGATGAGTGAAAATACAAAGGGATATGAGGGATAGAGTGCCCTATAGTTTCCCGACTTGAGGACTGACCTGATCAAGCATATGGTGTCTTCCTGTCCTGTTCATCCTATGTATTTCTTTGAAATCTTTCAAATCAAGTAGTTATGTGCACTGCTGCATAAATATGTCCAAAGGTTAATGAAGTAATAAAGGAATGGGATTTAAAGAATATCATTTTTTTTATTTGCAAAATTTACAAGCATTTTGCTGCTAAGTTTGGAGGGGACATTTCACTGTATGGGATGACTCCCTGGATGAAGTGGCACCTCAGTCACTGTAGACGTAGACATTGGTCCAACAACCTCTGGTTTTAGAGGACTACTGGGAGGACTATGAGTCTCAACGTCCTGGAGCTGTGAGGAGGAGGGGTATTGGTTTTGTTCCAGTGTTCTGACCAGTTAACAACAAAGCCTAACCTAGGTTAGAGAGGGCCAAGGGGTCACAATCTCAAGTTATGTAGGGCCAGAATTAGGTTAGATGTCAGGAGGTGACTCTTTTCCCAGAGAATAGTGGACCTGTGGAAATGGGCCAAAGGCGGGTATATGGAGTTAGATCACAGATCAGCCATGATCTTATCAAATGGCGGGGCGGGCTGGAGGGGCTGAATGGCCTACTCCTGTTCCTATGTTCCTAGGCTGCTGGCTCGTGCGGTGAACGCTGATTCCCTGAATTCTTTCGAGCGAGAGCTGATCCTGTTCCTGGATGAGGCGGAGATCACCTTGTACAAAAGGTAGGTACTGTATGATTAATCAAGGCCAGAGTGATCTCCTGGACTAGCTTCGATTGCCTAAGTGGGGGATTGGGGGGGGGGGGGGGGGGGGGGTTGGAGAGGAATTTTCCAGATTGTTTTCCCCCTAATTGGCCTGGGTTTTCAATCTGGTTTTTCGCCTCTCCCAGGAGATTACATGGCTTCTGGGTTGGAGTGGGGAGTGAACGTATTGTGAGGCCCAACATCACAATTGTGTGGGACACGTTGGATGGACCAAAGGGTCTTTCCCTGTCATATCATTGTTCGTATGTTCGTATGTAACCTGCTCTGCCCACTGAAACCAGCCTAATGGAACAGTTCCCTGACCTTGGGGCTATGACATCTTATCACTTGCCAGGTGCCTCAGTAGTCTCTTGTGTGCCCATAGCTGCCATTTTCTCTCCTTTACCATTGGAGACACAGTAGCCACATTCATTCTTTCAGGGCAGCAGCTTAAATTCTCCCATTAGACCAGTAAGTCGCAATCATTTTAACTAACATGCCATTAGAAGCCTTAACTTGTCAGCTGTGGCTCAGTGGGTAGCACTCTCATCTTCTGAGTCAGAAGGTTGTGGGTTCAAGTCCGACTCCACGGGACTTTGAGCACAAAATCTAGGTTGATGCTCCAATGCTGTACTGAGGGAGTGCTGCGCTGTCAGAGGTGCCACCTTTCAGATAAGGCATTAAACTGAGACCCCGTCTGTCCTCTAAGGTAAGAGGTCCCGTGAAACTATTTTGATGAAGAGCAGCGGAGTTATCCCCGACATCCTGGCCAATATTACTCCCTCAACCTACACCACAAAAAACAGATTATCTGGTCATTGTCGCATTGCTGTTTGTGGGATCTTGCTGTGTGCAAATTGGCTGCCGCATTTCCCCATTACAACACCGACTACACTTCAAAAGTACTTCATTGGCTGTAAAGCGCTTTGGGATGTCCTGAGGTCGTGAAAGGCACTGTATAAATGCAAGTTTTTCTTTCTTTTTAACTTACCGCTGAGAAGCCAAGCTGCGATGAAGGAGAGTGCAGGCCCGATGTTAGTGCCTCAGTGCTTAATAAGTGCAGTTAACGCTGCATAGCTCTCCAGAAATCTGTCCCCCAGTACTTCTGGTGATGTAACTGCACCCTTAATTTCTGCCATAACTGATGAGATCTGAGACTCAAATGCTGGGCCAGTTGTGATTGTGAACTTCATCACGGTGTACGTGTGATTTGCTGAGGGGAAGTTGAGCAGGCAGCCTTCACGGTTCTACTCTCACTGTTACAGATCAATGATATCAATCCAAATTTGCACACTGCATTTTAAAATTAGACATTTTTAGCACTGGATAGCAGTAGACAAAGTTGCTGCATCATGGCACACTTCTGTTTAGTCACCTAACATTACTGGATGGTTTGCAGGTAAAGATATTCTTTTAGGTCTAATATAGAGTCATGGGGGTTAATAGGAGGAGGAGTAGGCCATAAGGCCCCTCGAGCCTGCTCCACTTTTCAATAAGATCATGGCTGATCTGCGACCTCAACTCCATTTTCCCACCCTATCCCCATATCCTTTGATTCTCTTAGTGGCCAAATATCCATCAATCTCAGTTTTGAATATACTCAACAACTGAGCATCCACAGCCCTCTGGGGTAGAGAAGTCCAAAGATTCACAACCCTCTGAGTGAAGAAATTTTTCCTCATCTCGGTCCTAAATGGTCGACCCCTTATCTTGAGGCTATGACCCCTAGTACTAGACTCTCCAGCCAGGGGAAACAGCATCTCAGCATCTACCCTGCCAAGCCCTCTAAGAATTTTATACGTTTCAATGAGATCACCCTTCATTCTTCTAAACTGCAGAGAGTATAGGCCCATTCTACAGGCTTGGATCCCTGAAGAAAACGTAATTGGCCCCCTTGCACAGGGAGTCAAGGAAGGGGACAATATGTGGTTTCAAAGATGGGGTCTTGGCACCCCCATCTCATGGCGGGCAGGCAGTGGATTTTATGGCTGTATAGATCCTCCATGCCGTTTAAGACCTGTTCAGCTGTCCGAGGTTAAGACAGTGCGTTGGCTGGAGCGTGGAGTTCCAAAATCGCATCTGTCCCTATAAATCAGCGTTGCACACTGATCTACTGCATAATCTCCCTGCTTTACACGCTGCCGGCGTTCGTTAAGTGCGCAAATGCCTTTACCAATATGGCGTCCTGCGCAGGTCACGTCGGAAGTGTGCGAGCGCATCTCCGACGCCATTTTTGGTCCTTAGGAATCCGCGTAGCGCCTACACAACGGGCGCTACACGGCCCAATTTAGCCCCCCCCCCCCCCCCCCAATGCTTACTCTGGAAACCCAAGCTGAGTTGCAATAGTTTCTTTCAATTTTATTCCCTTTGATAACTCATTTGCACAACATTTCCCTTTTTGAAGTAGGTGTTTTTTTTTTCTTACTCAATTTAAACTATTGGCTTGAATGGTAAGGAGGCCAGCATCTTATATGGGGAATGAGATCAGGTAATCTGTAGGTCACTCTGTGGACTGCTTTGAGCAATGGTGACTTCAAGTTATAAATTGGATTACAGTACAGTGACTCATGGTGGCCCAGTAAAGTAAATAAAGTTCTGTACATTTAACTGATGTAGACTATGGATCAAAGGCCAAAGCCTGCCTTGACAGTCAGTTCTTTTTCTATTGCTGCTCACATATTTAAGTGCATGAGTATCATTCAGCCCAGAAAACAGTCTGTCAATTGGAAGTAAAATGGCTCTTACTATTTTCTTATTAGGAGCAAACCCTTTCAGAATGAACCTTTCAGGATGTAGAAGCTATAAAGCAAATTATTTTATGCTTTCTTCCTTGAATTAAACAGTGTTTCAACTACTAACCTCCAGTAACACGGTAAAACCTGCCCGTAATAGGTGACTAGGCTATGTCTTCAGCTTTAAAGTAGACTCTTAATATAGGTTCAACACTGAATGATGATTTGTTGTTGGAATTAGATGCCGATGGCCAAATTCAAGTAATCTGTAATAGATATCTGGATATGTAATAGGTAACTTGCAGAAGAATCTGTGCATATATGTGTAGTAAGTAGGATGATACTCAGCCATATAGGACAGAAAGATCCCAAGTTTGATCCGTGGTCTTGATAACTGCTAAGGTGGTTGATTTCAGTGAGTGGGAATGGGGGGAGGGTCTCTACAATTAGCCTCAGTCCATGTGGCTGGGAAGGGGAAAAATCAGTTATTATCCTCATGGTGGATATTGCATGAGTTAAATACAGATTTAGACGTCAAATTCACAATAACAGCCCTGGTATTACTATTATTATTGGCCCATCAATGCGTTTCTAAGTATATATATATTTTTAAAAATTGGAAAAGAACAGGATTACATTTGGCTCTGGTACCCCCAGGGTCAATTAACCTGTCAATGCTCGGTGAGGCTGATTCTCTGCTCCCACACTCCCAGTTAGAGCAGCGGGTGCAAGTCTGTGGCCACGACTTCCTGCGATGCACTTCCTGCCATCGCACTCCCCCCCGGTGGGAACGGGGGATTGCCCTTAATATCACAATTGAAGAATGGCTAACTGGATGAGGTACCAGAGGGGTGCCAGTGCCTAAGGGATGACCCAGCATGAGCCATGGGGAGCGATTTTCAACTGCCTCACCTAAAAAACAGATGGCCGGTCGTGGTAAATTAGGGGGGATCCTCGGCGGCCTCTTGGATGCCCGTGCCTCACCCCCACACAATCTTCAGGCGGGCCTGTAAAGGGGTGCACGTCACGTCCGCCCAAAGGAGACAGGAGGTAGAAGGATCGCCGTTTGCAGTTTTCCGGTACAAATGAGTGGAGCACTGGAGGATGTTCAAAAAATGGGCTGGAACATTTTGGGAGGGAATTGTTGTGGGGCCAGGAGGAGCAGCAACGTGCTCCCATCCCCATTTTAGTACTTCCTTCTGGCTCGGCTCGCTCACGGAGGCTTTGGATTTCCGCCCCTCCACCCCCCCCCCCCTTAGATATGGCAAACTGCCCACTAGTGCTCATTGGGCACTCAGCAGCTGGCCCGAATTGTGCTGTTGAGGCCCGAACATGAAAAGGGTTCGGGCCCTCCCAACCCTGATTTCGGACGGGTGGTGTGGACGTTTGGCCAACTTTACACCCGTTTTGGGTGGAAGTTAAAAATCGTCCCCGTTGTCTTCAGGAGAGAAGAGTAAATGGCGGATGGGGAGACAGGACATTATAGGGTGCTCATTGTGAATTTGTCCAATAAGCTAAATCAACAATCCTATTGGACTTATATTTATGGAGCATCAGGGTCACACTTTACAATGGACAATTGCTCTGTAGAATTACCAAACGCAAGCCAGAATGATTTAGATCAGTATTGGAAATGCCATGTTTGCTCAGTTAGTTGAATGTGTGAGAACTTACCCATTGCTGGAATTTAAACACTGGAATGAAATGTTAGAGATCATTTGATTTCCAAACAAATTAAGAGGTTTAATTTGGTAAATGTTGGATCAATTCTTACATTAGAAAAACCTATTAAGCAATGACTGTTTTCAGAATTTTCTTTTCAAATGAAAGGACACACACTCAATGGTTCACTGGAAGTGCCTGTGGGATTTGTAGTGAAATGATTGTACTGTATCTATGAATAGAACATCTAGCAAAGGCTTGGGCATAGACTGAACTGTTCACAGTACACTGGCAGTGTGAAACCCATGATTATCTTGGTCAGGCAGTATCTGCGGAGAGAGGAAGGTAGGGTTAACGTTTCAGGTCAATGATCCTTTGTCAGAAAAGGGGTTTTGACGAAAGGTCATTGACCTGAACCGTTAACCCTACCTTTCTCTCTCCACAGATGCTGCCTGACCTGCTGAGTGTTTGCAGTATTTTCTGTTTGTATTTCAGATTTCCAGCACCTGAAGGATTTTGCTTTTTGATCCATGATTATCTTGGTGCATTATACTCTCTTCGATCTAAAAATATTTAACATTTTGAGTTTCTTCCCTGCATCTTTTTTTTGACAAATATTCATCTTTCCTTCTAGTTCTGTTGGATTACAGGGTTAACGCCTCTGACTTTTTCAATGGAGCCCGGTGTTCATGCAAAGGGAATAGAAACAAGCCACAAGATTTTCAAAGATAGGTAGTCTAATAAAAGGTGATCAGAGTGGCTGACTGTGTGGCTATTAAAGAGTGATATAACCCTATATTCCTCAAACAAATAATACATCTAAAGTAGAACAGCAGAAATGGGTGTTTAACAAGCCTGAGCATTTATCACACAGAATGGATTTGAAAATGGTCCTATCAATAGGTGTAATGAATGTTCAAGGATGTCTTATGAAGAATTAGAAAGACTTTTAACTGAATAGAGTACTCCGCTTTGCCTTTAATCAGCTCCCTATTGCATGACAAATATATTCTCCTACACTTTTATTTAACCTCTCCTTTAGCATGGTGAACATGCAAAGGGAATAGAAACAAGCCACAAGATTTTCAAAGATAGAAGTACTAATAATTCATCTATCAGCATCATCTCCAATTTCAAGAATGCCTTTTTTTTTACTATCCTACTTAAACTAAAAAGTTAACACTCCCGTCAATGTAATTTTCACTTGAATTATTTCACTATGACCTGCCATGGTTTAATTAACTAAAACCAGTTCTTTAAGATATTTTCCTACACAAGGTTATTGTGTGGAAAGTTACTCGGTATTCTTTTTCTTTCCCTTTTCAGGGTGATCACCCTCTGTTCTTCATCATTCCTCAGCCAAGAAGATGGGCAGACAACCTCGCAAATGGGCAATGCTACTTGTTAACTGGGCAGTGGAAAGTGTGCAACAGTGATTTGGAGTGACTCCTCTTCTGATTTTCCTGGTGGGGAAGTGTTTAGCACCCATTTGGTATTTGCCTACGGTGGCATGGTCAAGATTGGGATTTCTCCTTTTGCCAAGTGTCAGCCTTGGCTCAGTGGTAGCACTCTTGCTTCTGAATCAGAAGGTTGTAGATTCAAGTCCCACACCAGAGACCTAAGCATAAAATCTAGGCTGACACTTCATTGCAGTACTGAGGGAGTGCTGCATTGTCAGAGGTGCTGTCTTTCGGATGTGATGTTAAACCAAGGCCTGGTCTGTCCTCTGAGGTAAAAGATCCCATGGCACTATTTGAAGAAGAGCAGTGGAGCTCCCCCTGGTGTCCTGACGAACATTTATCCCTCAACCAACATCACTAAAACAAATTATCTGGTCATTCTCACATTGTTGTTTTTGGGACTTTGACGTTTGCAAATTGGCTGCTGTGTTCCTACAGTACAACAGTGACTACACTTCAAAAGTACTTAATTGGCTGCAAAGTGCTTTGGGACGTCCTGAGGTCATGAAAGGCGCTATATAAATGCAAGTTCTTTCTTTATGATGTCTGTGTGTAAACCCACACCCTTCATCTCCACAGCTTAGCCCACTGGAACACCATTTTACCGAGTAAGCTTAATATTTGGACATAAAGTATGTCCTACTATTTTAGATCCTAACCTTCAGACCATGGAAGAATAAGCAAGTGACTAACAGTGCTAACCAATGTGAATTGGGAAAGTGCTATAATGTTACTTAGATCAAAATCTAAATGTAAAATATGGACCATCAGTTCAAACTTTATTGTTAACTCTAGTGTCTCCTAAACAAGACAGGAAACTTACTGTTTTAGCCCTTCTCAGAGGTTTCCATTGAAATTGTCAATGTAATTTATGGGTTGGCTGCTAGACAATGTTTAACATTGTTAAAGGCTTTTCTCCTTTTGATGTTATGTCCTCCCTTTTATTCTGCATTTGTCTCTGTCTTGAAGTCCTAGCTGAGCTTAACAACATGCTTTCTGAGTGTGAATGTTCACAGACTGGGACTTGAGGCTGGTCTATACCATAATGCATTTCATATCGGACCACTTTCTAGGTGAAAGATATTTTTTAACCTGGAAATGTAGACAAATCCTACCCATTGAATGAAAAGGAAACAGATATGAACTACTTACATTTATGTAGCAGCTTATCACGACCTCGGCACATCCCAAAGTACTTCACAGCAATTAATTACTTTTGAAGTGCAGTCACTATTGTAATATGGATAAATATGACTGCCAATTTATGTACAGTAAGGTCCGACAAACAACAAATTAATTTTTGATGGTGTTGGTTGAAGATACGTTGGCCAGGATACTGGGAGAACTCTCTGAGTAGACACACTGGGCCTTGCTTAATGTTTCATCGAAAAGACAGCACCCCCCAATGAGGTAACACTCCCTCAGTACTGCACTGAAGCATCAGCCTCAGCTATATCCACAGGTCCAAACTGGAGCGTGAACCCACAAGCTTTAGACTCAAAGGCAAGAGTGCCACTAACTGAGCCAAACTGGCACTTTGGAATTTTAAAAAGAGAAAATATATATATTATATATATATATATTACATATATATTAAAAAAGATGAGTAAATAATAAGTGGATGGATTTAAGGTTGAAAAATGTTTAGTTGTACAGCACAGGGTTAAATGGATTCTGCAAATGGACCCTTGTCATTATTGGAGTTCATGAAGTACTGTATAAGTTTTATTTTATAGCCTTTATATGTAACACAGTCATTAATAAAAAAAGATTTGTTTGTTTTCTACAGTCACCTAGAAAACAAGAATTACTATGGTTATGACCTATCTAAAAATCCTTGCTTAGATGATGTCTTACTTATATAACTACGTGAAAATGGAAGGATTTAGAATCCATAACATTTAGCTGTTTCCCCTAAAATACAAGCTATGGTTCATGAAAACAATCATATTGAGCCAGATTTTGCTGTAGCAGGGCATCTAATGGTGTCTGCCATTAATTAGATTTTCCCCTGCACCCTCCAGCTCAAAAAATGTTTGGCCACAAAGTTGGTGAAAGTGCGAGCTGATAATGTCACAGCGAGAGAAACAGGGCATCTGGGACCTGAGAGAACAGGGTATCTCCTTAACCAATGAGATTTAAGGATTGGTAAATAAACACAGGAAGGACTGAGAAGGAGGGTGAATTCAATGTCAAATCAGGTACAGAAAGAGAAATAAAAAGAGGGAAAGAAAGATTGGATTAAGAGCGAGAGAGAAAAGAGACAGAAAGGAAAAGTAAGATTTTTTTTTAAATGACATTTTTAAAATCGCTCTGAAAAATTCAAAACCTGAAGCAATGAGACTCCACACTTGTAATTGTTAATTTTCGGTGCCAGAGAGGTTGATTGGCAGTCATTAACAATTATCACGTCGTTAAAAGGGTACTTATGCTTGTAATGATAAGACTTAACTTTCTGTGACGAGTTTAATGGCCAATTAATGGGCAAATGCAGCAAGTTCCTAAAAAAAAGGCTAAGAATGAGATGCCCTTTTCGCGAAACTAACGGCAGAGCGGCACAATTTGGATAGTAACTTTTGGATATTCACACTTAAATGCGCATCTGCCCCTCGCCTAAAGTTGCTGTACCATTTACCCATAATTAATGGCGTGCGCCATTAGCCTTGCCATTATTTTGATAGCAAATTGAGGCCCATTAAATTCTGCACCTTAATAAGTTGTTTTCTATGCAAATCGTATATTTTGGTGAAAGCATAGAAGATAATCGTGCACCAATAGAAAACAATTGATGTGCGTTGATCCTTAATATGTCCGTCCAAATAGATAAGTTTACAACCAGAGTTTTGTTGAACAAATCAAAAGGAGCATTAACAAAATTACTGGTTGTTCTAAGGCTGTATGTAGGTCAGAGATTCAATTGCATTCGGTAATAGGACCATGACCTAGATCAGTCTTCCTTTTGACAACGATGGATTTATCAGTTGCTCTTTTCATTGTTGCTTGACATGTGGTTTGGGCAAGTCAAAGAGCATCCGTTTACTCCAGTCCCCAGTTTGTGTACAGTAAAGGCCAAAATTCAGTCATGAACATTCAGGTAGACAATACAGATCATTTCATCTGCACAGTAAAAGGCTTTAAGTTGTACATTCGTGGTACAGTGGTGTAGTGGTTAATCATAGAAGTTTACAACATGGAAACAGGCCCTTCGGCCCAACATGTCCATGTCGCCCAGTTTATACCACTAAGCTAGTCCCAGTTGCCTGCACTTGGCCCATATCCCTCTATACCCATCTTACCCATGTAACTGTCCAAATGCTTTTTAAAAGACAAAATTGTACCCGCCTCTACTACTGCCTCTGGCAGCTCGTTCCAGACACTCACCACCCTTTGAGTGAAAAAATTGCCCCTCTGGACCCTTTTGTATCTCTCCCCTCTCACCTTAAATCTATGCCCCCTTGTTATAGACTCCCCTACCTTTGGGAAAAGATTTTGACTATCTACCTTATCTATGCCCCTCATTATTTTATAGACTTCTATAAGATCACCCCTTAACCTCCTACTCTCCAGGGAAAAAAGTCTCAGTCTATCCAACCTCTCCCTATAAGTCAAACCATCAAGTCCCGGTAGCATCCTAGTAAATCTTTTCTGCACTCTTTCTAGTTTAATAATATCCTTTCTATAATAGGGTGACCAGAACTGTACACAGTATTCCAAGTGTGGCCTAACTAATGTCTTGCACAACTTCAACAAGACATCCCAACTCCTGTATTCAATGTTCTGACCAATGAAACCAAGCATGCTGAATGCCTTCTTCACCACCCTATCCACCTGTGACTCCACTTTCAAGGAGCTATGAACCTGTACTCCGAGATCTCTTTGTTCTATAACTCTCCCCAACGCCCTACCATTAACGGAGTAGGTCCTGGCCCGATTTGATCCAGCGGCCTAGACTAATAATCCCTTCAATTTGTCTAGGACTTCCATCAAATTTATACCCAAGTCTTGGATTTTGCCTTGGGACTCACTTTTTTTTGGGAGAGCAGGTTCTTCATGGCTTCTTTTATGAACCCTATGAGGAACCAGTCGGTCAGAATATTTATCCTGTGGTGCTCATCCTCAGTTTCAAGCCCATTCACATGTTTCAATATTCTCGTCTCTTCTCTGCTTATTATTGTAGTACTTCTTTGGACATTAGAAATTTCAGGTACTGAGAAAAAATGGCAGATTAATTTTTTTCCTAGTGTCTTGAGTGATTGAGTTACTTAATGTAACTGTAACTGTGTCTTCTTTTATTGGTATGTTCTCCTGACTCCTGATGTTTTCATTAATCCTTAATAGTTTCTCATTTGTAGTTTTCTGGGCACTTTGCTTATTTTCCCTACTTTTTTTAGTCCTCATTTGCTGCAGTTTTACTTTGATCCAATCAACAGATGGAGAAAGTGTGGTGGCAAAAGTGTGACTGCGACTGAAAAATGTGACAGTTCCAATGCGACAGTTACAGGATGTACTGTTACACAATAGGATGTGTACACAATTGCAAGGCTTTTAATATATTAATGATATACAGATCTTTAAATTAGAATCATGGAATTGTACAGCACAGGAGACGGCCATGCGGCTATTTTGGTGCACAGTGTCAGTCACTGATGTGGGTGTAGATTGGACCACAGGCTGGACAATCTGTAGTAAATTGGGATTTCATCCTCAAACATTTCTGAGTAGATAACATACTGGGGTGATTTTTATCTAATTTATTATACAAAAAAGAACATTTGACAGGATTTATTCTGCAAGAGCCAAAGAATTTACTTAGTTTCAGAGTAAAATGCAATGAATCATTGGCCATGTTTAGAGTTAGCGTCGCTGAAGCAGTAAAATAACAGTCATTATTATCCCTTTTTTAGAAAAATCCCCATGAATAAATCAGCACTTCATTTCGACAGATTGCATTAAAACTGTCTTCAACAATTCTGCTGACAGCATTAAAAAGAAACACCAAATTTTCTATAGGACTTCAGTTTGCATTCAAGACGTCAGTGTAAGTCAGTTTTACTGAAAATGTATTCTCAAATATAATTGTGTTTAAAAATTAACAATCTTGAAAAAATATAGGAATGAATCCATGTACAGGCCTAAATTGATCTTAAGAATGATTTGGTAGTTAAGTGATTTATACCCAGCGAGATTTATTGGGGTAATTTTGACTTTGGGTGACTTCAATGGAAATTAAAATCAGGAGAGGTGTATAACAGGCAGCTGAATCGATATTGCCTGTTTTACACTATCGCCCAAAGTCAAAATTACCCCCATTGACACAGGAAAGTAAAATTCTTGATCCCAATGCCTGTCATCTACTATTTGCATTACTCTTTTAATAAGGTGTATAGAGCATGCTGTGTATTGCTGGTACTGCTAAACATACTTTATTTAATCTCTACACCACTTCTACATCAGATATACATCAACTTTTACCAGAGATATAGGGGGAAGAATTGGATACGGGCCGTTTTTGGGCGCAGGTAATGTGCTATTACCCCGCGCCCAATGACCCCTGCGCAGGCAGGACGCAAGTTTCGGCCCACCCACGGACTTACCTGCAATCAGCATTCCATTCCAGGCCTTGCACGTGGAATCACTAGAATTCACACTTTCCACCACCAAGGGGAGTGCAATCTCTTAAAGGGAGGATGTTTCTTAGAAATCTCTTAAAGGTAGCTGGTACCTGTTATTTGCTGAAAATAACAGTCTACTGTCTGCACGGAGTCTGAGCAGAGATCAGACATCGAACATGTAAAACAAAGGTGCAGGTCCCATCCCTATGTTTACACACTGATGAGTTTTGTTAAAACATTGAATAAAGTTTGCTCACTACTAAATCCCACATCCTCCAATCTGCAGGCCAGACCTCACCAATCTGCCAATCTGAGTGTGTACCAGGCCTGTGAGAGTGCGTGCACCAAGGCTCTCTGCTGACGCACTAGAGACCTTGGTGCAAGAGGTGGACAGAAGGAGGGACATCCTATATCTGCAGGAGGGGTGGGGGGGGGTTAGCAAGAGGCCCTCCAGACATATACTCAAAAGGCAGTGGGAAGCAGAAGGGGACGAAGTCAATGCCAGGCGCACAGCATCATGAACATGGATGCAGTGCAGGAAGAAGTTCAATGCTTTGACATGAGTGGTCAAGGTGAGTGAGGTCAACTGTCAAGTGGCGTCTCCTACCAACTGCACCACACACTACACCCCCCATCACCCATCACCCACATACCAAGAAACTCACTCTTTCTATCAGTACTCTTCTAACCAGATGCTTCCCCTCACCCTTACACATTACCACAATTGCAAGCTGCCCACCCACAACTCACAGGCCACATACACTGGCAGTTATTCATGACTGGCACTTCACCCAAACACACATCCAGCTTTCCTGCAGGAGAAGGTGCCGCATATCAGGAGGCAGCAAGTGTCAGTGGCATTTAACCCCTCGACCCTGTTCCGCCATTCAATGAGATCATGGCAGACCTGTGACCTAACTCCATATACCCGCCTAAGCCCCAAATCCCTTCATACCCTTGGTTCACAGAAATCTATCAATCTCAGATTTAACATTCACAAGTGAGCTAGCGTCAACTGCCGTTTGCAAAAGAGTGTTCCAAACATCTCCCACCCTTTGCGTGTAGAAGCATTTCTTAATTTCACTCCTGTATGTCCTGGCTCTAAATGTTAAACTATGTCCCCGCGTCCTAGTATTCAAGTATAGGAGGCCTCCAAAAATAGTTACAAATGTCTCGGCAGCCAGAAGCAATAACCCAGTCACTAACCTGTAAGTCCTGCATGGTCCCTTTAAATAGCGCTGGTGGGGGGTCCTCCAGGCACTCTAAGACACGTTCAGATGGTCAGGGTTAAGACTGTGCATTGAGTTGAGTGTTAAGTCCCAAAATGGTGTCTGTCACTTTAAATCAGCATTGCACACTGATTGAAGACATTTTCTCCCTACTTTACATGATTCCAGCGTTCGTTATCTACACCTGCGTTAACTCCTATACCAAGATGACGTCTGGCGCGCGTCACGCTGGAAATGTGCGTGCGCATCCAAGACGCCATCTTGGATGTCGGAGAGGCTGTGTAGTGCCGAAACAACTTGCGCTACACGGCCCAATTTAGCGCCCATACACTGCTTGTACAAAAGCTATACCTATCTGAGATCTTAGAGAAATAAGCAGGAGCTCCTTCATCACCAGATACGGCCTAGGGTATAGGGAGTACAATTTCAAAGTTTGAGTATGATACAAAACTTGGCAACGTAGTAAATAGTGAGCAGGATAGTAGCAGACTTCAGGAGGACATGGACAGGCTGGCGAAATGGGCAGGCACATATCAGATGCAGTTTAATGCCGATATGTGTGAAGTGCTGCACTTTGGGAGGAACAACATGGAGAGGCAGTATAATCTAAATGGTGCTATTTTGAGGGGGTGCAAGAGCAGAGGGACCTTGGGGGGTGCATATTCACAAATCTTTGAAGGTGGCAGGGCAAGTTGATAAGGTGGTTAAGAAAGCCTTTGAGATATTTGGCTTTGTTAAAATAGGGGCATTGAATACAAAAGTAAGGAAGTCATGCTAAACCTTTACAAATCACAGGTTAGGCCTCAGCTGGAGTATTGTGTACAATTCTGGGCACCACACTTTAGGAAGGATGTCAAGGCCTTGGAGAGGGTACAGAGGAGGTTTACCAGGATGATACCAAGGATGAGGGACTTCAGTTATGCGGTGAGAGTGGAGAAACTGGGATTGCTCTCCTTAGAGCAGAGAAGGGGAGACCTAATAGAGGTATTCAAAATTATGAGGGGTTTTGAAAAAGCAAGTAAGGAAAAACTGTTTCCTCTGGCAAGTGGGTTGGTAACCAGAGGTCATAGATTTAAAATAATTGGCAAAAGAACTAGAGGGGAAATGAGGAAAAAAATTTTCACACAGAGGGTTGTTAAGATCTGGAACGCATTACCTGAATGAGTGGTGGAAGCAAATGCCATGGGAACTTTCAAAAGACAACTGGACATGTATTGAAGAGGACTAATTTGCAGGGTTTTGGGAACATAGGAACAGGAGTACGCTATTTAACTCCTCGAGCCTGTTCCACCATTCAATGAGTAAACAATTTTACAACACCAAGTTATAGTCCAACGATTTTATTTGAAAACTACAAGTTGGTGTTGTAAAATTGTTTACAATTGTCAACCCCAGTCCATCACCGGCATCTCCACATCATGACCATTCAATGAGACCGTGGCTGATCTGTGACCTAACTCCATATACCCGCCTTAGCCCATTTCCATGGGGTGCGGATCTAAATTGGACAGCTCTTTCAAAGAGTCGGCGCAGGCATGACGGGCCGAATGGCCTCCTTCTGTGCTGTTAGATTCTATAATTCTGTGATTCTATATCAGCTGCCCTGTATTCATTTTGACAGGGTATAGAAATCAATACAGCAGTTAACACTGGCAGATGCACATACCATATAGCACCAGATTGAATCACCAGTTCTTAAGCAATGTTTGCCAAACCAGCAGTGTTTGTGGATTTCTGGAGTGTAAATCACCATGCCATAAATGGTTTTCACAATGTTAATGGTTTCTGGTAAGTCTGCATATGGAAGAAGCAATTTCTATCAGCCAACATTTCATTACATCATAGTATCATAGTATCATAGTAGGTACAGCACAGGAGGAGGCCATTCGGCCTGTCGTGTCTGTGCCGGCCCTTCGAAAGGGCTATCCAATTAGTCCCATTCCACAGCTCTTTCCCCACAGCCCTGTAAAACTTTTTCCCTTCAAGTATTTATCCAATTCCCTTTTGAAAGTTACTATTGAATCTGCTTCCACCACCCTTTCCGGCAGTGCATTCCAGATCATTACAACTCGCTGCGTAAAAAAATGTTTCCTCATGTCGCCTCTGGCTCTTTTGCCAATCACCTTAAATCTGTGTCTTCTGGTTACCGACCCTTCTCCCACTGGATACAGTTTCTCCTTATTTATTCGGTTAAAACCGTTCATGATTTTGAACACTTCTATCAAATCTCCCCTTAACCTTCTCTGTTCTAAGGAAAACAATCCCAGCATTTTTAAAATTCTTTCATGGGGTGTGGGCGTCGCTGACAAGGCCAGCATTTGTTGCTTCTCCAACCTCTCCACATAACTGAAGTCTCTCATCCCTGGCACCATTCTGACAATCGACGATCCGGAACAGCAGACAGAGGGATCCGTGGTACAGCAACCGAAGAGGAAAGAGTCAAACTGGACTCCTCCGGAGGGTCGCTGCCCTCAGCTGGACATGTATGCTCAAGCTGTCAGGAAATGCGTCAATGCCAGATTCATCAGCCGCACTCAGAAGACAGTCCAGAATGTCACCCGAGCACAACGCAACGCCATCAACGCTCTCAAGACCAACCGCAACATCGTCATCAAACCAGCGGACAAAGGAGGAGCCATAGTCATACAGAACAGAACGGACTATTGCAAAGAAGCATACCGACAACTGGACAACCAGGAACACTACAGACGGTTACCCGCAGATCCGACCAAAGAACACACCCACCAGCTCAACAAACTGATCAAGACCTTCGATCCAGACCTTCAAAGCATCCTACGCACTCTCATCCCACGTACTCCTCGCGTGGGAGACTTCTACTGCCTCCCAAAGATACACAAAGCCAACACACCCGGACGTCCTATTGTATCAGGCAACGGAACCCTGTGTGAGAACCTCTCTGGATACATCGAGGGCATCCTGAAACCCATCGTGCAGGGAACCCCCAGCTTCTGTCGCGACACTACAGACTTTCTACAAAAACTCAGTACCCACAGACCAGTTGAACCAGGAACACTTCTCACCACGATGGACGTCTCGGCACTATACACCAGTATCCCCCACGATGACGGCATCGCTGCGACAGCATCAATACTCAACACCAACAACAGCCAATCTCCGGACGCCATGCTACAACTCATCCGCTTCATCCTGGATCACAATGTCTTCACCTTCGATAACCAGTTCTTTACCCAAACACACGGAACAGCCATGGGGACCAAATTCGCACCCCAATACGCCAACATTTTCATGCACAAGTTCGAGCTGGACTTCTTCACTGCACAAGACCTCCAACCAACACTATACACCAGATACATCGACGACATTTTCTTTCTATGGACCCACGGCAAGGAATCACTAAAGAGACTACACGATAACATCAACAAGTTCCATCCCACCATCAAGCTCACCATGGACTACTCCTCAGAATCAGTTTCTTTCTTGGACACACGAATCTCCATCAAAGACGGGCACCTCAGCACCTCACTCTACCGCAAGCCCACGGACAACCTCACGATGCTCCACTTTTCCAGCTTCCACTCTAACCACGTCAAAGAGGCCATCCCCTATGGACAGGCCCTGCGAATACACAGGGTCTGCTCAGACGAGGAGGAATGCGATGGACACCTACAGACGCTGAAAGACGCCCTAGTAAGAACGGGATATGACGCTCGACTCATCGATCGACAGTTCCGACGGGCCACAGCAAAAAATCGCATAGACCTCCTCAGGAGACTAACACGGGACGCAACCAACAGAGTACCCTTTGTCGTCCAGTACTTCCCCGGAGCGGAGAAACTACGCCATGTTCTCCGCAGCCTTCAACATGTCATCAATGAGGACAAACACCTCGCTATGGCCATCCCCACACCTCCATACTCGCCTTTAAACAGCCACCCAACCTCAAACAGACCATCGTTCGCAGCAAATTACCTAGCTTTCAAGAGAACAGCGTCCACGACACCACACAACCCTGCCACGGTAACCTCTGCAAGACATGCCAGATCATCGACACAGATACCACCATCACACGAGAGGACACCACCCACCAGGTGCATGGTTCATACTCCTGTGACTCGGCCAACGTTGTCTACCTCATACGTTGCAGGAAAGGATGCCCCAGAGCATGGTACATTGGCGAGACCATGCAGACGCTGCGACAACGGATGAACGGACACCGCGCAACAATCGCCAAACAGGAGGGTTCCCTCCCAGTCGGGGAACACTTCAGCAGTCATGGACATTCATCCACCGACCTTCGGGTAAGCGTACTCCAAGGCGGCCTTCGAGACACACGACAACGCAAAATCGTCGAGCAGAAATTGATAGCCAAGTTCCGCACCCATGAGGACGGCCTCAACCGGGATCTTGGGTTCATGTCACGCTACACGTTACCCCACCAGCGAACAAATGTTATCTGTTTTTAATATGACGGGTCAGTTGCTGTCTTTTCTATGTTTCTACCTCTCTATCTCTGTTTTTTTTGTTTGTTGTTTTTTTTTGGTGATTTGTATATTCTGAGACCTGGCAGGTAACACCTGTCTGTCTGCACACTGATTGCCTTGGCAACGGGCAGTTGAAAAAACTGTCTGTACTCACCAAGCATTGTTCTGTGAATTATAAATGCGATTTCATTTCGAGGTTTTCATTTTCACATCGTTCACCTGATGAAGGAGGAAGCCTCCGAAAGCTTGTGAATTTAAAATAAAATAGCTGGACTATAACTTGGTGTTGTAAAATCGTTTACAACCATTCTAGTAAATCTCTTCTGCACCATCTGTAAGGCCTTGACATCCTTCCTAACGTGTGGTGCCCAAAGTTGAACTCAATACTCCAGCTGAGGCCTAATCAGTGTTTTATAAAGGTTTAGCATGACTTTCTTGCTTTTGTACACTATGCCTCTATTAATAAAGCCAAGGACCCCATGTGCTTTTATAACAACCTTCTCAACTTGACCTGCCACCTTTAAAGATTTGTGTACCCCCAGGTCTCTTTGTTCCCACCTCCCCTTTAATATTGTACCATTTAGTTTATATTGCCTCTCCTCATTCTTCCTACCAAAGTGCATCACTTCACTCTACGTTAAATTTCATCTGCTATATGTCTGCCCATTTCACCAGTCTGTCTCTGTCCCCCTGAAATCTGTTACTATCCTCCCGTTGCCCATCTTTGTATTTTACAACTTAAAAGATGCTCTTCTAAAAATAGCTTTGAGGTTTAGCATCGGTTGTAAGCTCTTAAATAAATGAGATTAGTCTCAGTATTCAGGCAGAGGAACAATGTAGAGAACATCTACCGTTTTAATTCTTACAAGTTTTCCGGTAACCGGTTGAAGCTGAGTAGTGAGTCATTTTCTGAGGAGTTGTCTAATTAGACGTTAGGGTGGAAATGTCAAGTTCAGTGTTCTTGTCCTTACCTTCAAAAACACACACTTAAGGATTTTGAGTAGTTCCTTTTTATATATAGCAGGTAGTTACCGGTTTGTCAAAGGCTTTGAGAACTTGATGTGCAATTTCGTCAGTCTGTCTACAGCGGCTAATTATAGTTAAGGTGCCAAGTTCAGAGATGGGTCACACTTATAAGAAGCAAGTTGGATTTAGTTCTCGATATAGAGATAAAGACCACCGAATTCATTCTGTGGATAGTTAATATTAGCCTCTTATTAATCACAATGCTACTAAATAAATCTGTGAATGGATTAAGGATTCTGTTTTTAGTCATCTAAAGGACTTAATGTATCTATGTGCAGAGTAATACTAAGTACTTTAATTGATGGTGTTAGCTGAGGACCTGAGTTCCAGAAATAGCACATTACTCCACTGTCTTATTGTATATCTTAAAGTGCAGTTGTACTGCCACTTTTCTGTTCCTGTACATCGTTTTTTGGTGATGCTTCCACGTGAAAGGGGCAGCATAATGCCCACGGAAGCGGTCACATGAAAATCCACCCCAGCGCCTCAACCACTGCTCTGTAACAGAAATAAAGGCGGTGTGCATTGAGGGCATGCGATCTTAAAAAGTATGAAGGTTGAGGTGGAACGATTACCAAAAGGGTGGAGAGGGATGGATGATGAGTGGAGGAGGTTGAAGGCAACGATAAATGAATCACCAAAGTGTATAACCTAGATGATAAAATCACCAGAATGTGATTGGGTCTACTAGTGATCATGGGTTAGGATGGAATTTTCAACATAATGGATGATTTTAGAGTTAACAATAACTGCCATATCTGTGGTAAGTAAGGGCTATAAAGTGGCAGTTAGAGAATCATAGAATGATACAGCACAGAAGGCGGCCATTCGGCCCATCGTGCCTGTGCCGGCTCTTTGAAAGAGCTATCCAATTAGTCCCACTCCCCCTGCTCTTGTCCCCATGAATTGCAAAATTTTCCCCTTCAAGTATTTATCCAATTCCCTTTTGAAAATGACTATTGAATCTGCTCCCACCGCCCTTTCAGGCAGTGCATTCCAGATCATAACAACTCGCTGCGTAAAAAAAATTCTTCTCATCTCGCCTCTGGTTCTTTCGCCAATTTACCTTAAAAAAGAGCGAAAGCGATTACCTTTCTTAGGGACAGCATGAACTCAAACAAATTTCTACGGCGAGGGATATCAAAAATAGGGCAATGAACAGGATAGATCAGGTCACGGCTGCAGCTTGAGGAAAGGAACAAGACAGCCAATAGTCAGGAAGACTGCGAAATAAACGAGTATGGTCGTTGCCTTGGAAAGTACTAAAGCATCACGATAATAACTTCAGGTATCGTATCTCCTGGGCATTTTTTGAATGAAATCCTTTCCTATTGAAGAAAATGACTTAATTCAGTGATGGGCATTTGGGCAGAGGCAACGCCTCCCAGGATGAGGCAGAATCTAATCATCTTAGTGAATGTAGCTTGTCTTCATTTATTGCTGCAAGGCTAAAGGGACTTGGAGTGATCCATTCTCTTGGCCACGTGCCTGTAAAGGAAAATACTTTTGATACAATTACCAGACTGATTATTAGAGTAAGGCTGTACTTTAGCCAATGTCTTAGGCACAGATTCTTTAGCATTCCTTGTTTTCCTTCTGGTCTTCAGTGTTGATGAAAGACTTCGACATTTTCTAAAGTATTTCTCTAATCGCTATAAGCCTGATCTATAATGACACACATAGAAACATAGAAAATAGGAGCAGGAGTAGGCCATTCAGCCCTTCGAGCCTGCTCCGCCATTCAATATGATTATGGCTGATCCTCTATCTCAATACCATATTCCCGCTCTCTCCCCATACCCCTTGATGCCTTTTGTTCTAGAAATCTATCTAGCTCCTTCTTAAATATACTCAGTGACTTGGCCTCCACAGCCTTCTGTGGTAGGGAATTCCACAGGTTCACCACCCTCTGAGTGAAGAAATTTCTCCTCATTTTAGTCCTAAATGTCCTACCCCGTATCCTGAGACTGTGACCCCTTGTTCTGGACCCCCCAGCCAGGAGAAACATCCTCCCTGCATCCAGTCCGCCTAGCTCTGTCAGAATTTTATATGTTTCAATGAGATCCCCTCTCATTCTTCTAAACTCGAGTGAATACAGGCCGAGTCGACCCAATCTCTCCTCATATGACAGTCCTGCCATCCCAGGAATCAGTCTGGTGAACCTTTGCTGCACTCCCTCTATGGCAAGTAAATCCTTTCTTAGGTAAGGAGACCAAATCTGTACACAATACTCCAGGTGTGGTCTCACCAAGGCCCTGTATAACTGCAGTAAGACATGTTTGCTCCTGTACTCAAGTCCTCTTGCAGTGAAGGCCAACATACCATTCGCCTTCCTAACTGCTTGCTGCACCTGCATGTTTGCTTTCAGTGACTGGTGTACAAGGACACCCAGGTCCCTTTGTACATCAACATTTCCCAATCTATCACCATTTAAATAATACTCTGCCTTTCTGTTTTTCCTTCTGCAGTGGATAACTTCACATTTATCCACATTATACTGCATCTGCCATGTATTTGCCCACTCACTCAACTTGTCTAAATCGCCTTGAAGCCTCTTTGCATCCTCCTCACAACTCACGATCCCACCTAGTTTTGTGTGTCAGCAGACTTGGAAATATTACATTTGGTTCCCTCATCCAAATCATTGATATATATTGTGAATAGCTGGGGCCCAAGCACTGATTCCTGCGGTACCCCTCATTCACTGCCTGTCACCCCGAAAAAGACCCATTTATTCCTACTCTCTGTTTCCTGTCTTTTAGCCAATTTTCAATCCATGCCAGTGTATTACTACCAATCCCGTGTGCTTTAATTTTGCACACTAACCTCTTATGTGGGACATTATCAAAGGCCTTCTGAAAATCCAAATAAACCACATCCACTGGTTCTCCCTTATCTATTCTACCAGTTACATCCTCAAAAAACTCCAGTAGGTTTGTCAAACGTGATTTCCCTTTCATAAACCCATGTTGACTTTGTCTAATCCCATTGATATTTTCTAAGTGTCCTGTTATCACATCCTTTATAATAGACTCTAGCATTTTCCCCACTACTGATGTTAGGCTAACCGGTCTGTAGTTCCCTGTTTTCTCTCTCCCTCCTTTTTTAAATAGTGGGGTTACATTTGCCACCCTCCAATCTGCAGGAACTGTTCTATAATCTATAGAATTTTGGGAGATGACAACTAATGCATCCACTATTTCCATAGCTACCTCTTTTAGTACTCTGGGATGCAGATTATCAGGCCCTGGGGATTTATCGGCTTTCAGTCCCATTAACTTCTCCAGCATTATTTTTTTACTAATACTAATTTCCTTTAATTCCTCCTTCTCACTAGACCCTTGGTTCCCTAGCATTTCTGGGAAGTTATTTGTGTCGTCTTCTGTGAAGACAGAACCAAAGTATTTGTTTAATTGCTCTGCCATTTCCTTGTTCCCCATTATAAATTCTCCTGTTTCTGACTGTAAGGGACTTACATTTGTCTTCACTAATCTTTTTCTTTTTACATACTTGTGGAAGCTTTTACAGTCCACTTTTATGTTCCTTGCAAGTTTACTCTCATACTCTATTTTTCCCCTCTTAATCAATCTCTTGGTCCTTTTTTGCAGAAATTCTAAACTGCTCCCAATCCTCAGGCTTGCTACTTTTTCTGGCAACTTTATATGACTCCTCTTTGGATCTAATACTATCCTTAATTTCTTTTGTTAGCCATGGTTGGGCCGCTTTTCCTTTTGTGTTTTTGCGCCAGAAAGGAATGTATAATTGTTGCAATTCATGCATTCGTTCCTTAAATGTTAGCCATTGCCTATCCACTGTCATGCCTTTTAATGAAGCTTCCCAATCTATCATAGCCAACTCACTCCTCATACCTTCATAGTTTCCATTGTTTAGATTTAGGACCCTAGTTTCGGATTGGACTACTTCACTTTCCATCTTAATGAAGAATTCTATCATGTTATGCTCACTCTTCCCTAAAGGACCCGCACAACAAGATTATTAATTAACCCCTTCTCATTGTACAATACCCAATCTAGGATAGCCTGTTCCCTGGTTGGCTCCTCAACGTACTGGTCTAAATAAAAATCTCGTACACACTCCAGGAATTCATCCTCCACAGTATTATTGCTAATTTGGTTTGGCCAGTCTAGATTAAAGTCATCCATGATTGCTGTAATACCCTTGTTACATGCATCTCTAATTTCCTGGATGATCCCATCCCCTACATTACCACTACTGTTTGGAGGCCTATAGACAACTCCCACCAGTGTTTTCTGCCCCTTGGTGCTTCTTAACTCCATCCAGACTGATTCTACATCTAGATTTTCTGAGCCAATATCTTTTCTCACTATTGCTCTGATTTCATCCTTTACTAACAACGCCACCCCACCTCCTTTTCCTTTTTGCCTGTCCTTCCTAAATATTGAATACCCTGGGATATTCACTCCCAGCCTTGGTCACCCTGCAGCCACGAATCCATAATCGCAATTATATCATATCCGTTTACATCTATTTGCGCTGTTAATTCCTCTACCTTATTACGAATGCTTTGTGCATTCAGACACAGTGCCTTTAGATTTGTCTTAACATTTTTAGACATCTTAACATTTTTTTGTACTATGGCCCTATTTGTCTCATTACCATTTTTTCTTACCCGGACCCCATTTGTTAGTGCACTCTGTCCCTTCCTGACACAGTCTGGTTATCCTTACCCCAATCACTTTCCTACACTGCTTCTTTGTCTTTTCTCTTTATCATTCTAGATTTCTCTCCACCAGGACCCTCCCCCTCCTTATTTAGTTTAAAGCCCTATCTACCTCCCTAGTTATTCAATTCGCTAGAACTCTGGTCCCAGCATGGTTCAGGTGTAGTCCGTCCCAACGGAACAGCTCTCTCTTTCCCCAGTGCCTCACGAATGGAAACCCACTTCTCCCACACCAGTCTTTGAGCCATGCATTCATCTCCCTGATCTTATTGACCCTATGCCAAGTTGCTCGTGGCTCAGGTAATAATCCAGAGATTATTACCTTTATCGTTCTGCTTTTTAATTTAGTCCCTACCTGCTCAAACTCTCTTAGCTGAACCTTTTTCTTAGTCCTACCTATGTCGTTGGTACGTACGTGGACCACGACAAATGGATCCTCCCCCTCCCACTCCAAGTTCTTCTCCAGCCCGGGGGAGATGTCCTTAACCCTGGCACCGGGTAGGCAACATAGCCTTTGGGACTCATGCTCCTAGTTGCAGAGAACAGTGTCTATGTGCTATTCACATGTCTTATGCAATGACTGTGAGAAATACAAACTCATAAGCAACAATGAGAAAAATAGCAGTCAACTCTGAAGTACATGCAATAGCAACCCTTTGCACACTTTAAAGCAACAAAAAAAGGCACCCAACCAGTAGAAAATTTCTAAAGGGGAGAATCTAGCTGTAAACTACCCCACTCAGATTATTTGCCATCTACATCAACAAAGAGGGTTATCCAGTCCAAACACTAAACTACAATCTATAAATCCTTTAGCAATGTTTTCCCCCCATGTGTCTTTTGTATCTCAAAGGAACAAAATAGTAAGCCATTTTATGAAAGAAAGAAAGACATTTATATAATGTCTTTCACATCCTCAGAATGTCCCAAAGTGCTTTACAGCCAATGAAGTACTTTTGAAATTTAGTCACTTTTATATGGTAGGAAACATGGCAGCCAATTTGCACACAGCAAGCTCCCACAAACAACAATGAGATAATTACAAATAATCTGTTTTTGTGATGTTGGCTGGGGGATAAATATAGGCCAGGACACCGGGGAGAAGTCCCCTGCCCTTCTTCGAAATTGTGATCTTCTTTACGTCCACCTGAGAGTGCACAGTGCCTCGGTTTAACGTTTCATCTGAAGGACGGCACCTCTGACAGTGCAGCACTCCCTCGGTAATACAGAAGAGTGCACAAGAATGTCGGCCTAGATTATGTGTTCAAGTCTTTTGAAACATATTAAAACGTAGTGGCAACACTTTGTTTAATATTCTTCTCCTCTCATTAGAACCACCATTACATAAGAAGTTGCATACTATGGCAGTCCATTAAAAGTTGAAAAATAAACCTAATGCCTGATTTTTTATGAACTGCAAAATGCCAAGCCCTAGATGGTAATCCCACACTAATGCACTTTAGCAGAACTATGCGACTCTTGTTATGTACAGTAAGAGTATTAACTCGCTAATGTAGCCTCTACTCCATCTTCTGCAGTATGTATCGTTATGTTTCTACAGTTTTTTTTTTCCTATCTTCTGTCTGGGTTATCACTTGCTTAGCACAACTGAATTAGGTGCAAAACTCATCCAATTGCTGTACTATAAATTCTCATCCACTTCGTACAGCATGAACATGAGAACATTTATATTATAAGACAGTTTCCTCAGCGCTTGCTGGGTTTGGCCTTTGAAGCTGAGGTTCCACTGTCTGCTACCTTGGTGGATTTTTACAGGTTTTGTCATATAATGCAGGAAAGTGTAAAGATCAAATGATCAACAGCTCCTTTTAATCAGCATTCAAATGTCAAATGTTGTAAACACATTCTTAAACACAGTTAATACTGGCAAATTGTGTTTTTTAATGGTAACTTGATTATTTTAATGCAAGGTTTATAAAACAAAGTGAAAATGACATTTTCTTACTATGCAGTAACAGCTAATAAGGACTCTGTTTTTGCTCTGATGAGGAGAATGAAGAGGCCACTTGATTATGGCACAATTTCAACTGCCTGATGTGTTACCATAGCAATGGGATCAGATTGTAGAATCAAAGATGGTGGCAGAAATATTGGGGAAAGACTTTGCCTGCTTGTTATTGGTAGCCAAATCTAAACATGTTCTTTATACTTGTATTTAGGATTTTGCTTCAATGAATAAAGCCTATCTTTCTCTAGGTGGTTTAGTGTGAAATATCTATTTGGTTATTAGTATGATAAAAGCAAAACTGCTGCTGGTTTTATTATCAAAGTCTACTCTCTTCAATACAACACCTAACTCTACCAGTTTTTCTTCTGAAAAATTACTTTCTTCCCTTTCTGGGTCGAGAGGCCGAGCCACAGGACGGGCTGAAGAGTCCTATTTATAGGCCTCTGCGAATGCCACTGTGCAACCATCCACTAGGAAAAAGAGGAGTATCCTGGGTGACTTTCTCTGCAATTTTCCCCAAGTCTCTCTGCAAATGGATCTTGATTCTGCTTGGACCCTCTTCTAATAACTAAGCCCAAGGTTGAAAAACTTGCCACGTGGAGAAAAGGTGTTATGGACCTGGTCCCTATATATTGCTGTGCCTTAGGTCACAAATGTACAGCATACAGAGGCTGTCATCATAGCTTTCCTACATCAGATAGTTATCATTCTAATATTAATGTGTCAGACTAAAGAAAGATGGTCCAGGAGCTATTGACCTTTATGAATGAATGAGATTTATTCAAAACTTGCTTAAACTAGAAAAACCTAATGAAAGTATAACACAGCCTTGGATTCAATACAATGATCCATTAAGTGGCCTGTTATTAGGAGTCAGCAGTTGGGAAGCAAATATAGTTTAATTCTATTTGGTGGTGCAATGCATGTGTTAATATTAAGCATATGAATTGGACCCAATAAAATTTAGGGCCACTGGGTCACAAGATATGTCAACACGCCAATTCAACAGGACATCTCATAATGTAGAAGGACAAAGTTATGCTGTGTCATTTTATATTGAATGCTGATACCATGGCAACAGGTGAAACCACCAACCTTTTTGCACTATGCTGCATTTAACAAAATGCCAACAAAGTCTTCCACATAGAGAATATTCCGTGATGTGTGGTGTGCTATGACATTTATACAATGATAGGCCCAACTGCAAGACATCAGTGCTGATATCAGAGGCGAGAAATTACTGTTGGCAGAAGAATGCTTAACTTAATCTCACGAGTGTGTTGTGTCCAATTAAATCGATATTTTGCACTTCCTTTTAAAATTGAAACTCTGATGTGAATATTGAAGTCCACTGGGGAGGGGTGGATCTAACGCATTATGAATATGTAGCCCGATGCACATCATTCTCACAGTACGTTGCTAAGATCGTGACCACAGGAGTAGTGATATCGGAGCAAGGGTTTTCTCTTTAATTTCTGCTGTTTCCATCATAAACCAAGGACACAATTAGAGACTGTAAAATCTGCCTGCAGCATTACATGGATCATTGCAACAAAAAAAAAAGCCACAAAAATACAAGCTTAGCCCTTCTAAATCAAAAGCAATGAGTCTCCACGGCCTCCTAATTTATGGTTAATATTCCTTTCTCTCTGTAACATTTCGCACTGCGTCGGTCCATTTTAGAAAGATAGCCAATAGAAAAGGATTGTGTCTCTGTAGGAGTAGGCAAGCCCTTCAGACCTCAAACAGTTCGATGTGTCTTTGAAGCTTTAGCGCCTGCTGCTCCACATTCTGTGTGATGAACACACCAAGGCTCCAATGTCTAAAATGACCCCGTCTCACACAATCACAAAAGGCAGTATTAAAAAAAAGCACGGAGTTCAAAAGAATACCTACCTGAGGTGCCCAGGTTGTGCGCCATCTATTGAAAAATACATTGTGTGAACATTTCTTTTGATGTCATTATGCACTCCTGATGATGCCAACTATTGAATTTTTTCAGCTGTAGAATTTTTAATCCAAATCACAAAGCCCTTAAGATAAATATCTGTAACATCAGATTTCAATATGTTTAACATGATTCGCTCTCATTCTGTTATGGGTCTGTCCAAGGTTCTCTGCACAGCAACATCTCATCTGCTTTATATATAGAAGCTTAACGTTATCTAAGGACTTAGTTGTGATGTCAGATAGCAAGAGTTAGTAGTTTAAATATTTGAATTGAAAAACCCAATTCGTTTCGGAAATGATTTATTGCATCTTTAGGCAGAGACGATGGCATATGTTACATTCATCACACTGTAACATTTTATTTCCATCCTTTCTTTCATTACAAACTTACACAGTTTCCTACCTAAAGTTTAGCAAATTTACTGTTACAATAGTACTTTCCTTTCACTGCTGGCACCTGGATTTGACTTTAACTCAGACTGAGGAACAAAACTTTCCTCTTTCTATTAGAGCCTAAAAAAAAGTCTGAACAGTTTCTTAACTCAACTCTTAGGAACGTGAATCCACAGTGTTAACACTGCTTCACAGATTGAGTGTTAACACTTAACCACTCTCCCCTGATTAAAATACAATAACTGGTCATTTTGAGAACACAGAATTACATAGGACCTATAGTACAGAAATAGGCCATTCAGCCCAACTGGTCTATGCTGATGTTTATGCTCCACACGAGCCTCCTCCCACTCTACATCATCTAACTCTATCAGCATATCCTTCTAATCCTTTCTCCCTCGTGTGTTTATCCAACTTCCCCTTAAATGCATCTATGCTAGTTGCTTCAACTTGTGGTAGCGAGTTCCACATTCTAACCACTCTCTGGCTAAAGAAGTTTCTCCTGAATTCCCTATTGGATTTATTAGTGACTATCTTATATTTATGGCCCCTAGTTTTGATCTCCCCCACAAGTGGAAACATCTTCTCAGTGTCTACCCTATCAAACCCTTTCATAATCTTAAAGACCTCTATTAGGTCACCCCTCAGCCTTCTCTTTTTTTAAGAGAAAGGAGCCCCATCCTGTTCAGCCTTTCCTGATAAGTATATCCTCACAGTTCTGGTATCATCCTTGTGAATCATTTTTGCTGAGAATGCATCCCACACTGAAGTGTGCCTTTATAGAATGTAGTGTCTAATGAGAGATGGAATCAAGGTAATGTAGCACATATTTTCATCATCCAATTTGGCTCAGGACAGTGTCAAAGGCAACTGGGGTGGAATTCTCTTCCGTGATTTGGACCTGAGGCCTGTAACTGCCTCACCGTCCCAACTGGGATATTCTTCCTCCTGCTGGGATTACTGCTGGCCACATCCTCCTCATCTGCTACACGGAAATGGTGGCGGGGGGATGGAGCCCAGGTCCTTGGCAGATTTCCATCCTTCCTGGGCCATTTAATGCTGCTTCACATTGGCCCCCATCTTGAAGGTGGCTGTAGGCCCCAAGAAGCAGTGGTAAAGGCCCCAAGGCCCCCCACTGGAAGGGAGGGGCATCTTCTACCTCCAGTCGGCCCCAAACACTTATCGATTGAAGGACTTGGTCTCAGCAGGTGCATGTGGAACCATAACTCAGCAACGTGCCCATCGAGCTGTCACAACCACAGCCACACAAAGAGGCTGCTTCCTCGCAGCCACAAGCTGCACCCTCGCATAAAGACTTTGCTTGTTACAACCATAGTCCAGGTTCTTACATGAGAAAGTTGACTCACAACCACAGGCTAGACGCTTGCTTGAAAAACACTGTTACTTCACAGCCGCAAGGGAGACCCTTACAAGAAAAGGGCAGGTCACTCGTTCTGTCATGACATAGGAGTAACTTGGTGCCAATAATTATTACTTGAAAGAAGCACCAAACTCCAGAGGGCAATCATGAGTTTGAAAGGTGAGATGCAGTGTATGGAGGAAGCAAAGGACAAGAGTCGGTAGGAACAGAAAAATGAGCTTGTGTTGCTTAAAGGCCTTGCTGCAGTGTTTTCGGAATCAGACCTCAAGGGACTACCTTTCAATGAAGGATGCTGCATGGACAAAAAGGGTACACAAGTCACTGTGATCTGTGTGTTGTATCTACAAGATGGGGTGAGTCACTTACACTTGCTTTTACCTCTGTAACATTGCCTTCTGACATTTCTACATTAAAAGTGCTATATACTGAAGTCTTCCTGCCAGCTATACTTTCCACCACCTGCCCCACCCAAATCATCGCAGTGACTATGTGGCCCTTATCGCCACATCTCATCTTGTCTCTTCTCCTACTCTCTGGCACCTTCTCCTCCTTTGACCTACTCAACTTGTTTCACCCCTCTCGCCTCTCCTTTAAAATCCTCGTTTTCTGCTGTCCACCCAAGTCCCACCCCGAGTTTCTCACTGAAATATCTTCACTTCTTTCCTCCCTCAGACTCTTCATCCTCGAAGATTTCAACCTCCATCTCAGATTACCTTGCCATCTCTCCTATGTGTTCACTACCCACTTTCCCTCCATATAAACTCTCTTACCCATATTCACAGCCATCCCCTCAAGCTTGCCATCTCACATGGCCTCGCTACTCCCATCATCTCAATCCCAGACAAGGCCATCTCTAATCACTTCCTTGTATCCCTTACCACCACATCTCCCTCCCCCATTCCAAACACCGCTTCCTTTTGCCCCTGGAAAGATCTCTCCCCCAAGTCACTTACAACTGCACTTTCAAACTCTCAACTGACTAGCCTTTGGCCCTCCTTTCTCCACGATAATTCTGCAGTTGTCAATCTGCTCACCTCCGCCTTTGATGATCTTAGATTGGGTAGAATGGGCCGATACTCTATGGAGTTTAGAAGAATGAGAAGTGATGTCATTGAAACATATAAGATTCTGAGAGGGCTTGACAGGGTAGATGCTGAGAGGATGTTTCCCCTGGCTGAAGAGTCTCGAACTAGGGGGCATAGTCTCAGGATAAGGGGTCGGTCATTTGAGACTGAGAAGAGGAGGAACTTCAGAGGGTTGTGAATCTTTGGAATTCTCTACCCCAGATGGCTGTGGATGCTCATTCGTTGAGTATATTCAAGGCTGAGATCAATAGATTTTTGGAATCTAAGGGAATCAAGGGATATGGGGATCGGGCGGGAAAGTGGAGTTGAGGTCGCAGATCAGCCATGATCTTATTGAATGGCGGAGCAGGCTCGAGGGGCCGTCTGGCCTATTCCTTGCTCCTATTTCTTATGTTCTTATCTTATGTCCCCCACAAAACCCTTACTGTGTCCCACCCTGGCCATTCCCCTTGGTACGGCTTCCATCTTTGCTCCTTCAAGTCCATGGGGCACAGACTTGACCGTTTCTGACACACAATGGGTTTAGCCATTCATCGCCACATCTGGCTGGATCACATCAAGCACGACCGGGCCCTGGTATCTTCTGCCACAACTGTTTACTATTCCAGGATCTTCCTGGAATGCAAAGCTAACTCATGGTTTCTTTTCTCCACTACCAACTTTCCCCTTAAGCCCCTCTCCCCTGTCCCCTCCACCCTTAACTCCAACAACACGTGCAAGGAGCTCATGGCCTTCTCTGTCACTAAGATTGAGGCCATCCGTTCAGCTGCCTCTGCTTTATCCCCCCTTCCCCTTGACCACTGTGCCAAGCTTCCCCCAAGATACCCCCCTGCCTTAGCCCTGAACACACATCTTTCTCTAGTTTTTCTCCTTTCTTCCCTCATGCCCTCTCTGAGCTCATCTTCTCCATGAGTCCCAGCTCCTGCTTTCTCAATTCGATTCCCACTAAATTGCTGACCACCCAACTTCCCTTCTTGTCCCCCATGCTAGATGACATATTAAATGGTTCCCTCTCCTCAGGTACCATCCTCCTCTTGAAACGGTTGACCGTACCATCCTCCTCCAATGCCTTTCCTCACCATTGTTTTCCGCCCCCACCCAACAAACTACGTTCCCTCGTCATCGATTCCATCCCCCTCCCCAGCCACTGCCTCAGGTTGAACCAGACTGTTTGCAACCTCAGCCTCCTATTTGACCCGGGCCCCACATCCTCTCAATCACAAAGACTGCCCACTTCCACCTCCGTAGCATTGTATCGTCTCCGCCCCTGGCCTCAGCCCATCTGTTGCTGAAACCCTCATCCATGCTTTTGTCACCACCAAACTCAACTATTCCAATGCTCTCCTGGTTGGGCTCCCATCCTCCCCCCTCCATGAACTCATCTCTGCTGCCCGTATCAAGTCCTGTTCACCCATCACCCCTGTGTTCACCGACCTACACTGGCTCCCAGTCTCAAATTTAAAATTCTCATCCTCATGTTCAAATTCCATCATGGCTTTGCCCCTCCTTATCTCTGTAACCTCCTCCAGTCCTGCAACCCTCCGAGAATTTTGCATCCCTCTAACTCTGGCATCCTTCATTCCCTTCACCCCACCATTGGCGGCCGTGCCTTCAGCTATCTAGGCCTGCAGCTCTAGAATTCCTTCCCAAAACCTCTTTGCCTTTCCACCTCTCTGACCTCTTTTAAGAGCCTCTTTAAAACCTCTCTTTGATTAAGCTTTTAGTCACCCATCCTAATATCTCCTTCTTTGGCTCGGTGTCAATTTTTGTCTGATTACGCTCCTGTGAATTGCCTTGGGACATTGTCCTACGTTAAAGGCGCTACATAAATGCAAGTTGTTGTTATATAATTGCTAGCTGGTGTTTTCTGAAAATCTATTATACAATCCGGTGGCTATCCCTTTGCGGAAGTAGTAGATTAGAACATCTCTACCCATTGGTCTCTTGGACATGTTCTCTCTTGTCCTTGGCAATCCTTGGCAATCCTTGGCAATCCCATATAAGAGGCAACTTCACCCCGAACTTGTATAATTCTGATGACGGATCCAGTGTAAAGTGTTAACCTGCTTTTCTTTCAGATGCTGATCAGCCTTAATTTCAGGCATTTTCTGTTCTTATGTTATTGTAGTCTTACCCGAGCTAAAGGTGAACTGCCTCATTTCAAATCAATTCAGAATCCAAATTGGACATCCCTCCAAGTTTAAAAACTGCAAAGAAATTTCAGTATTCAGAGTCAAACTTTATGCATTTGAAGACAGAAAATCATAAAACCTTCAAAGTAGTCAATTCTATTTGGAGATTTCAGTGGCTCTGAAATTATTTTAAAATATCTGTAAAGGTATTTTATGATGCAGAAAATTGAATTAATTAGCAATATCTGTATACAATTTCTCAAATGCCTTCAGGATGAAAAAGAAATGCAAATCATTTTGCCAATTATTTACATATAGAATCATAGAAAGGTTACAGCACGGAAGGAGGCCATTCGGCCCATCGAGTCCACATGGGCTCCATGCACGAGCCATCCAGCTAGTCCCACTCATCGCCCCCCCCCTCCCACCCCCACCTTTCCCGGTAGTCCTGCACATTATTTTGTTTCAAGTACTTATCCAGTTCCCTTTTGAAGGCCATGATTAAATCTGCCTCTGCCGCTCCTTCGGGCAGTGCATTCCAGATCCTAACCACTAATTATTTTACAATAATAATCCATATCCACCCTATCTGTTAGCCTTGGAAAAGACAGTCACTTGGAATCAGTTTTGAAGTTTGTAGTAATTTAACATTATTTCTCCAAGTTTGTCTATTTTTGAAAGATGTTGTTCCTGTGATGTGATGAGGCGGTGATTAATACACATCCTTAGTGCCCTGAGGGCATTAGTCGTCAACCACATTGTGTGGAACTAGAGTCTCAGGTAGGTCAGACCAGCTAGGAGTGTCAGCTTCTCTCCCCTGAAGAACATTAATGAACCAATTGGATTTTCATGACAATCCAGCAACTTTCATAATTATTTTCAGGTGACAGCTCACAAATAGCCAGATTGTTTGAATTCAATTTCACAACTTGGCCTGGTGGGATTTGAACTCGTGACCTCTGGGATGTCAGGAATGGAAAAGCTTCATAATACACTTGCTCATATTGCTCTGTTGCAGAATGACTGCTTACACTGTTATGTTCAGTGAACTGTGGAAAGCCTAAAGAACAATCTAAGGTTAATGGTGGTTACCCTATTGGCAATCACCCTAGGTTAATGCTATTTATCCTATTGCCTGTCGTCCTAGGTTAATGGTGCTTAACCTATTGCCAGTCACCTTAGGTTAATGGTGGTTAACCTATTGCCTTCAGGTGCGAGGTGCTCTCGGTGTTGCTGTATGTGGCGCAGGTCTGGCCCATACCTCGCTCCTGCGCCGCGACAGTCACCCGAGCCATTTTCCACTTTATCTGAAGATCAAAAATGGACCACGTCCGCAGGGACAGGATGTACAAATCTCTGGAGAAAGGGGGGAAAGGCGTGCCCAATGTGGCCCTCATCCTGATGGCCACCTTTGTGTGCGGCTGTATCAAGCTGTGCATAGACCCTCGGTACGCAAACACAAAGTGTCACTACGTGCTGAGGTTCTACCTGTCCCCGGTGTTGAGAAGGATCGGCCTGGCCACACTGCCACGGAACGCTGCATCCAGTTGGACCGTTCCGCCCCACCTGTCCTTTGTCGAAAAGTTTATGCAAAAAAAACACCTAGCTAAATGTCGACTACAAGATTCTGTTTAAGATCATCACCAACAGGCTGAAGTCTGCTGTGGAGCTGGTGATCCATCCCGGTCAGACCTGTGCCATACTCGGCAGGAAGATCTCTGACAGCCTTGCGCTACTCAGGGATACAATCGACTACGTGCAGGACAGGGGGGGCGAACACCTGCCTCATCAGCTTGGACCTGGAGAAGGCCTTCGACAGAATATTCTCACATGTAAATGATGGACATGCTCTCCAAAACGGGGTTTAGGGAGGGAATCCGCGATTGGATCCGACTGCTCTACGCGGACACCTGTAGCGCAGTCCTAATCAACGGGTGGGACTCAGAGAGCTCTCCGATGAGATCTGGAGTCAGGCAGGGCTGTCCTATCTCTGCGGTCTTATTCGTATGTTGTATTGAGCCACTTGCCGCATCCATCAGGAAGAACGCAGTTATCGGGGGGTGACGATCCCAGGCAGTGGAGGCTCTCTGGTTAAGGCCTCCCTGTACACGGATGACATCATCATCTTTTGCTCTGATCAGCGGTCATTCCACAGACTAATGGGCATCTGTGACCAGTTCGTGCTGGCCTCTGGGTCCAGAGTGAACCGCAGTAAGAGTGAGGCCATGTTCTTTGGCAGGTGGGAGACCCGATCCTTTGTCCCCTTCACCGTCAGATCTGACTACCTGAAGATGCTGGGGATCTGGTTTGGGGGGCCCCAGGCCTGCACCAGGAACTGGGAAGAACAGGCCCCCAAGGCCAAAGAGAAGCTTGGTATATGGGAGGGAGGGGTGCTCCCTCTCCATAATTGGCAGGAACCTGGTGATAAGTTGTGAGGTACTCGCGGTGTTGCTCTACGTGGCCAAGGTCTGGCCCAATCCCACCCGCTCTGTCATCACAGTCACCCGAGCCATCTTCCACTTTGTCTGGAGGTCCAAGATAGACCGCGTCTGCAGGGACACCATGTACAAGCCCCCAGGCAAATGGGGGAAGGGGTCCCGAATGTCGCCTTGATCCTGATGGCCACCTTTGTGTGTGGCTGCCTCAGAGTGTGTGTGAAGCCCCAGTACGCAAATACCAAGTGTCACTATGTACTGAGTTTCTACCTGTCCACCACACTGAGAAGGTTGGGCCTGGCCACGTTGGCCGAGCAGACGCAGGACGTCCCGTCCAGCTGGACCGTACCCCACCACCTGTCCCAGGTGGAGAAGTTCCTGAGGAGGAACCCCTTCGACCACAAGGCCGTCATATAGCGGTCGGCACGGAACGTTCTGGGGGTCCTGCAGGGAAAGGAGAGGGCGGATCCGATCGGGCAGTTCCCCGACCAGACGGTCGAAGCCATTTGGCAGAGCGTCTCATCGCTGGAATTGACCAACGGGCACCAGGATGTATTGTATGGATGGTAGTGAGAAGTGCCCTCCCAGTAGGGTCCTTCCAACACACACGGAATCTCAGTGCCACGGCGAGCTGCCCTCAAGGCTGCGGCGGGGACGATTCCGTCATCCACCTCCTGGTGTGGAGAGAGATGCGTTGTTATCTGTCCTGGTTCATCCCCAACAGTTCAGTAGCGCAGGACGCTGTGCTCTACAGGCTGTTCCCCAGGACGCACACCGAGACAGATATCAACTGTGGGAGAACCTTCACCACATGGACTGCAGCGGTTCAAGAAGGCAGCTCACCACCACCTTCTCAAGGGCAATTAGGGATGGGCAATAAATGCTGGCCTCACCAGTGACGCCCACATCCCATGAACGAATAAATAAAAACTGCTGCTGGATGACAACAACTCGGTGAAGGAGGCCCTTTGGTCCGCCCGAAACTTGCTGGTCCTCCAGCTCCAAGGAGCTGTCCACAACCGAGTGTGGCTCACTGGCACACTCCAAGGTCCAGGAGTACAAGCTGCGGGATGCACTGAATCGAGGTGCGGCCTATGTAAAGGCTTTATGGGGAAAGACCACAGTGTAAGGCCATCCCACCTTGTATTGTACAGCATGTATTAGAAGATATGTACTGTGTTTTGAACTGTAATAATGGGATCGTATTGTGTATGATCTGTACTATAGTGTTTTGAACTGGATTACTTGGAATTATGTTTTTTACGTTGAACTGTGTGTATCTTTAAATTTTATGAAATAAAGTATATTTTGAAATTTAAAAAATATTGCCAGTTACTCTAGGTTAATAGTGGTTAAATTATTGCCAGTCATCCTAGCTTAATGATGGTTACCCTAGTGCCAGTCACCCTAGGTTAATGGTGGTTAACTTAGTGCCAGTCACCCTAGGTTAATGGTGGTTAACCTAGTGCCAGTCATCCTAGCTTAATGATGGTTACCCTAGTGCCAGTCACCCTAGGTTAATGGTGGTTAACTTAGTGCCAGTCACCCTAGGTCAATGGTGGTTAACTTAGTGCCAGTCATCCTAGCTTAATGGTGGTTAACCTAGTGCCAGTCATCCTGGGTTAATGGTGGATAACCTAGTGCCAGTCATCGGTAAGTCCTGCGTGGTGAATAAGCCACAAATATTGAGTAAATGGTCAGTAGAGGCAAACTGTGCATACACAAACTAACATCAACAGCAAAGTAAAGTTAGAACAACCTGAGTAACACCAGCAATGCAGCTGTATTTCAAAATAGAGGGAGGTGCAGACTAAGTTTAACAACAATGTCTACGGTGATCAATATGGAAAGTAGGCCTTAGGAGATTTAAACATAACAATGAAAGAGTGCACACTCTTCTTAAAGTCACAGTACACAAAAATACCAAACATGGAACCTTATGTTCCATTGAAATGAAGACCATTTAGCAGAAGCAGCAATAGTACTTTGAAATCGCCCCATAACTCTTGTAATTGGGAGATCGTAGTCCTGCGACTAAACTCGTAAAGTTTGGTCGTAAGGACTACTTTTTAAGTGTATGTTTAATTACTGTATTCTTAATAAATCTGTGAGATCTGACATTCAATGTTGCAAATCCTCTTGATTTGAAGAGTAAGTTATAAGTAAAAGCACACACATCTGTCCCTCTTCTAACAGGTATAAAAATGCAAGATCAAGCAGTTTACTTGAAACTCATTGTGGGGACAAGAAAACATCCCTGGATTACATTTGAAATATCTCAGTCCTCCATGTCATTTGGTTCCAAATTCTAAATACAACCCCTTGCCCCCAACACCCCAAAAGAATATCCTAGCTCAGGATAAGTTCTGTCTTTGCTCTTCATTTATTTCCATTCATTCTTTGGGGGACTTACCTAGTTTTGTAATGTTAGGACAATTGTAAAATCTTAAACAAAAGTACTGTGACTCAGAACAGATCCAAAGTAAAGCGGGGGTCAGATGTAATCATACTGTCCATACTCAGGTAGTTTTTTTAGGGTTCTAAGGTTCAAACCTCAAAGTTAGAGAAGTTTTTGAATGAAACTTGAAACTTTACATTGTGCCTGCTATAGACAGATGCTGAAGGCTTGTTTTTGCACCTGTAACTGTAGGTAAATTTTAGCATTTGTTTAATCTTAAAGGGAAGGAGGGAGGGAAGCAACTGGGAATACCTCAGTCAGAATTTTCAGGGCCACTGCGTTACAGTGGCCGACTAAATCAGACTCTTGGTATTCTAGGATTTTGTGTCTGCATAGGGTCAGGTTTCCCCTGTGTATTGTGCATCATGGAATCGTAAACCCGCCATAATCACAAATTACAAAAATATACATGAAGTTCATTATGTGAAGATCTCTGGGAATGTTTCACCATCTTGTAGCTGAAAGTACTCATCACATTATAAAATGGTTTCATGAAAAACAAATACAAACAGAATGTCTCACTGCAGCACTGCTTTTCCAGAGCTATCCCAAGGCCACGTACAGTATAACCCAGGTTGTCAGGCTTATTCACATGAATAACCTGCCACCACCTAAGGTGAACAAACAACCTTCCAGTGAATGGGAGCCAAATCCTTCTCAAGCTCAACAGCAAATTGAACATGGCTGCACTCCAAGTTTCCCTTTTGCCTTTTACAAAAACCATCTGAGTTTATCCATGTTCAAACCTAGCAAAGCTGACTTATGGCTTTATTTTTCTAATCTACCCACTTCTGGATGCACTTAGGTTTTTGGCCCATATTCTATTCATTTCCACTGCAGTGCCCAATCTCATTAGCATCTCACAGCTAAAAACACTACAAGATATATTGTGTTATTTAGGTTTCTAGAACAAATTTTATGTAACCTATCAAGTCAAATTTTAAGCGGTCAGGATTTTGTTGCATCCTATCTGACCAGATTGATATCTTCGTAATTAAAAGCATCTATCCTTTCTGAAATGCCATAGCATTTTTATAATTACTGGTTATTTTTGCAATGTTATCTTTAACCAAAATTCTTCTACATTTAACATGCCCTTAGCTGCTAATGTGCAGTAAGACAGCGTCAGTAATCTATCAAATAATAGAAAATTGAAAGACAATAGCGTACCTTTAAAATGCTTTGGCCTTTTGGTGTTCTTTTCAAATGGCGTTTGAATTTACTTCTTGTCTGCTCTCTCTGCCCTACGTGGAGAAACAAAAAGTGTGACAGGCGATATGTAAATTCCAGTATCTTGCTGCGAGTTGCTGCGTGCCTGTGACAGGAGATTTTATTTTGTATTTTTTTCCACTGTGGCAGTCGTATATAAATGAATTCATAATTGAGCTGTTAGTACTAACAAGTGCCAAAGCTGCTACTATCTTTGCTGTGCGGTGGTGGAGAAGTCAAGATCTTGGTAACTTAAAGGGAATATTCCCATCTGCAGTTGAGAGAAAATCTGTAAATGAAGATTTCTCTTAACGTAAAAAGCCGTCAACTCAGCAACAGTTGGAGTTTCAATGGTTTAAATGCCATCCTTTTTAAGGCTTCGAAAAAGTAGGTGCAAAAACCCATTAGTATTAATTAAAAAAGCCTTTATTTTGTTCCCTGATGAACGTCAGTGCCCTGTCCCTGCATCACATTACATGAGCCAACAGCCACAAATTAACCTTTTATATAGTGTTCAAATTAATGAAGTTGTTTCTCAAATGGTCAATGTTACAGAAATCTGAAACAACTCCAAACTTCCATTTGCATTGGTGCTAAAAAGAAAGACTTGGATTTCTATGACGTCATTCACATCCTCAGAGTGTCCCAAAGTGCTTCATGGCCAGTGAACTTTTTTTTGAAGTGTAGTCACTGTTGTTTTGTAAGCAAAACGTGGCAGCCAATTTGCACACAGCAACAACAACTTGCATTCATATAGCGCCTTTAACACAGTAAAATGTTCCAAGGCGCTTCACAGGAGCGTTAACAAGCAAAAATTAACACTGAGCCACATAAAGAGATATCAGGACAGGTGACCAAAAACTTGGTTCAAGGAGCGACTTGAAGGAGGAGAGAGAGGTAGAGAGGTGGAGAGATTTAGGAAGAGAATTACAGAGCTTTTAGGGCCTAGGCAGCTGAAGGCACGGCCGTCAGTGGTGGAGCGATAGAAATCGGGGATGCGCAAGAGGGCAGAATTGGAGGAGGGCAGAGATCTCGGAGGGTTGTGAGTTGGGAGGAGGTTACAGAGATATGGAGGGGCGAGGCCATGGAGGGATTTGAACACAGGGATGGGAATTTTTAAATCGAGGCATAGCAAGGTCCCACAATCATCAATGGGATGAATGGCCAGTTCATCTGTACTGGTGGTGTGGTTGATGGATGAATGTTAGCCTGAACACTGGGAGAATATCTTCAAGAAAATACCAATGGATCTTTTAAGTCCTGGGATGAGAGGGCTGTCCTATGAGGAGGGGTTGAGTAGAATGGGCCTATACTCTCTGGAGTTTAGAAGAATGAGAAGTGATCTCATTGAAACATAGAAGATTCTGAGAGGGCTTGATAGGGTAGATGCTGATAGGTTGTTTCCCCTGGCTGGAGAGTCTAGAACTAGGGGTCCAGGTCTCAGGATAAGGGGTCAGCCATTTAGAACTGAGATGAGGTTGAATTACTACACGCAAAGGCTGTGAATCTTTAGAATTCTCTACTCCAGAGGGCTGTGGATGCTCAGTCATTGAGTATATTCAAGGAGATCGATAGATTTTTGGACTCTGGGGAATCAAGAGATATGGGATCGGGCGGGAAAGTGGAGTTGAGGTCGAAGATCAGCCATGATCTTATTGAATGGCGGAGCAGGCTCGAGGGGCCGTATGGCCTACTCCTGCTCCTATTTCTTATGGTCTTATGACACTCAGATCCCAAGAATACATTATTTTAAAAACGCTCATGGTTTCTTTGCTCAGACTTCTGGTGGTGATAAGAAGTTAGATAAGAGCTGCTCGCCAGAAGTAGCATTCTCTCTCCCAACACCATGGTCAGCAGTGAATTTTTGGGACCTTTAAAGCTTAAATCCAAGTTCTTTCTTTCTTAAATGCAATTCCTAAGCTCGAAAACGTAGAGAAGAAATTTGATTTTTAGCTAATTAATATCAGTCATTTAATTTTTTTCTTAACCAGCCAGACATAGGTTCAGTATGGTGCTCATCACTCCAGCTGAACTGGAACAAGGCGGGACTGGATGGGTTTGAGCGTGCCAGCTTAAACATTTGAAAAACAAATAAAATAAAAAATTTCAATGAAGCAGAACGAAAGCTCGAGGAACGCCTCATCTTTTGATTAGGCATTTTACAACCTCTGGACTCAATATTGAGTTCAACAACTTTGGATCATAACCATAACTCCCATTTTCTCAGACAGCAGGTGCTGGTGATGGTTCTGCTGTTGCCATTTACAGCTCCTCTGGACCCAACTTTTGTTTCTTTACTTGTCCCATTATCACCCCCTTTTGCCTCACACCTTCATCCCTTTTGTCATTTAATCACTCCTGCTCTCCACCCTATCATAGACCTTCCCCTTTGTTCTTTCCTCCTCCTCCCCCTTTCCCTGGCTCTGTACTTGCTTATAAACTGTTAAATCTTTAACTCCTTCCAGTTCTGATGAAAGGTCATCGACCTGAAATGCTAACTCTGTTTCTCTCCCCACAGATGCTGCCTCACCTGCTGAGTGCTTCCAGCATTTTCTGTTTTTAGTTCAGTTTGCAGCATCCGCAGCATTTTGCTTTTGTTAAAATATGAAGTAATTGCTGCACCCACTGACAGGATGAGGAAAGAACAATTTAAAGGTAAAGCGTTCATTATTGGGGGGAAAGAGCACACTGCACCTTTAAGATGAACAGAGCGAAGGAAGTAAGTACATCAAAGGAAGAAAAGAAAATGATTCAAAGAATTTGTAGAGGGCAGAGCAAGTTGTACACATCGTCCCCTCAAGTGCCAGGATGTACTTACGCATTATTACAAAAGATTTCCCTGAGGGATGAAACTGAATGAAAATCCTTTTTAATTAACATTTCTCCATGTGATTGACTTTCAATCTAGTGCTGCGTTCTGACCAACCAACAGAGGAGCACTTGCAGTGGTGTGACTTTTTTTCTGGTCCCTCTCTTCAGTGTGAAATCTAGCAATTGGACGTCGCCAGAAAACGAGGGCAAAAATGACCAATTTCACAGGGCTGTGTCCCAAACCCCAAGGGCACCTGAAAAGCGTCCGACACCACATTGGTCTCGGATTTCTTTGATTTTTAGGCGTCTGGGGCAGCTGCCTAAAGCAGGCATTAGGCCCATGGGGTCTGATGCCTGTTTTAAGTCCCCTCCAAGGAATAGGGCTGCCCGGAGTGGAGCAGGCATCAGGGAAAAATGTGTGTGTATGTTGGGGGGAGTAGGAGAATTACCTGGTTTGGTAGAGATTACCTGGTTCCTAAGAATCTACTGAGGCGTGTTCCTTATCTATGGTAGCCTACTTTGCATCAGTTTTCTTTGGCAATCTAAAGGAAAATTTTTGCTAAACAAATTGCAAAACCCAAATCTGCAGGTGGTTGATGGCTGATGGATCTGGGAGGAGGTGTGGGGGGTGTCTGCAATCCCTGGGGTTATAAAGGTGAGCATGCATTTATATTTTCTAACATTGCAAGGCAGCTGGCTGTCTGGAGAGACAGTAACTTTGGGATTAGCACTAGTGCTTTGGTTTTGATATCATGAATATCTTCAGTTAAATGTCTGAAACTAAACCTAAAGAACATTGAACTCCCATTGGGTGGCTTGATAAACAAAAATAATTTGTGGCTTGCGTGGAAGGAATTCCTGGCCACATTGTAACTTGAAACCATACAATGGTTATTTATTGTTGAAATTATACCTGTGATCATAACTAGCTTATTACCACTGGTGATAATTTTTCTGCTCTTCTGTCATTGCGAATTGTTTTCTTTAGTTAGGCTTTTACATAGAAACAGAAAAAAACAGGAGCAAGAGTAGGCCATTCGGCCCTTCGGGCCTGCTCCGCCATTCAAAAAGATCATGGCTGATCGTCTGACTCAGTTCCCGCTTTTTCCCCATATCCCTTGATCCCTTTAGCATTAAGGAATATATCTATCTCCTTCTTGAATACATCTAATGACTTGGCCTCCACTGCCTTCTGTGGTAGAGAATTCCACAGGTTCACCATCCTCTGAGTGAAGAAATTTCTCCTCATCTCGGTTCTAAATGGCATACCCCATATCCTGAGACTGTGACCCCTGGTTCTGGACTCCCCAGCCATCAGGAACATCCTCCCTGCATCTAGTCTGTCTAGTCCTGTTAGAATTTTATATGTTTCGATGAGATCACCTCTCATTCTTCTAAACTCTAGTGATATAGGCCTAGCCGACCCAATCTCTCCTCATACGTCAGTCCTGCCATCCCAGGAATCAGTCTGGTAAACCTTTGTTGCACTCCCTCCGTGGCAAGGATATCCTTCCTCAGATAAGGAGACTAAAACTGCACCCAATACTCCAGATGTGGTCACACCAAGGCCCTGTATAACTGCAGTAAGACATCCCTGCTCCTGTACTCAAATCCTCTTGCAATGAAGGCCAACATACCATTTGCCTTCCTAACTGCTTGCTGCAACTGAATGCTCGCTTTCAGAGACTGGTGTACAAGGACACCCAGGTCTCGTTGCACCTCCCCTTTTCCCAATCTATCACCATTCAGATAATAATCTGCCTTTCTGCTTTTACAACCAAAGTGGATAACCTCACATTTATCCACGTTATACTGCATCTGCCATGTTCTTGCCCACTCACCCAATTGTCTAAATCACATTGCAGCCTCTTTGCATCCTCCTCACAGCTCATATTCCACCCCAGCTTTGTGTCGTCTGCAAACTTGGAAATGTTACATTTAGTTCCCTCATCCAAGTCATTGATATATATTGTGAATAGCTGAGGCCCAAGCACTGATCCTTGCGGTACCCCACTAGTCACTGCCTGCCAACCGGAAAAAGACCCATTTATTCCTACTCTCTGTTTCCTGTCTGTCAACCAATTCTCAATCCATGCCAGTATATTCCCCCCAATCCCATGTGCTTTAATTTTGCACACTAACCTCTTGTGTGGGACCTTATCAAAAGCCTTCTGAAAATCCAAATACACCACATCCACTGGTTCTCCCCTATCTATTCTACTAGTTACATCCTCAAAAAACTCCAGTAGGTTTGTTAAGCATGATTTCCCTTTCATAAACCCATGCTGACTTTGTCCAATCCCATTAACGCCCTCCAAGTGTTCTGTTATCACATCTTTTATAATAGACTCTAGCATTTTCCCAACTACTGATGTTAGGCTAACTGGCCTGTAATTCTCTGTTTTCTCTCTCCCTTCTTTTTTAAATAGTGGGGTTACATTTGCCACCCTCCAATCTGCAGGAACTGTTCCAGAGTCTATAGAATTTTGGAAGATGATCACCAATGTATCCATTATTTCTAGGGCCACTCCCTTTAGTACTCTGGGATATAGATTATCAGGCCCTGGGGATCTGTCAGCCTTTAGCCCCATTAATTTCCCTGGCACTATTTTTTTTTACTAATACTGGTTTCCTTCAGTTCCTCCCTCTCACTAGACCCTTGGTTCCCTAACATTTCTGGGAGGTTATTTGTGTCCTCCTTTGTGAAGACAGAACCAAAGTATGTGTTTAATTGTTCTGCCATTTTTTTGTTCCCCATTATAATTTCCCCCATTTCTGACTGTAAGGGACCTACATTTGTCTTCACTAATCTTTTTCTCTTGACATATTTATAGAAGCTTTTACAGTCAGTTTTTATTTCTTTTTCCTCATTAATTTTCTTTACTCTTCTGAAGATATTGATTCCTTTCTGAAGTAGTTTCATGGCAGCGGTTGCTCTCTGATAGCTCGCTCTCATTTAAAAAAAAGGCTGGTATCTGTCCCAACACACTTTATAGCCAATGAAGTACTTTTTGAAGTGTAGTCACTGTGGTAATGTAGGGAAACATGGCAGCTAATTTGCACACAGCAAGGTCCCACACACCGCAATGAGGTAATGACTAAACAATCTGTCTTAGCGATGTTGGTTGAGGGATAAATATTGACCAGGATCCCGGGGAGAACTTCCCTGCTCTTCATCGAAATCGTGTCATGGGATCTCTTATATCCACCTGAGAGGGCAAACGGGACCTCGATTTAACATCTCATCTAAAAGACGATACCTCCGACAGTGCAGCACTCCCTTAATACTGCACTGGAGTGTCAGCCGAGATGACGTGCTCAAGTCTCTGGAGTGGGATTTCAACCCGTGACCTTCTGACTCAAAGGCAAGAGTTCTACCCATGGAGCCACGGCTGACAACTCGGCTACTCACTGGATAAGTTAGCTGAGACAAGCTTGATTATTATCAATCACATTATTCCTGATCCTCTCAATGAATTTTTTAAAATGTCCTTATTTTGTTATCCAGTGGGGTTAAGGGAAACAGTCTTCACGTCAATGAGCATTGCCATAGGAGATTGACTAAAATATGTTTCTTCTATGATATAAAAAGTTTTGAATGCACCCATCATCTTTCGGATATCACACATGATGTTTCCACTTGTGGGGGGAGACCAGGACTAGGGGCCATAAATATAGGCTAGTCACTAATAAATCCAATAGGGAATTCAGGAGAAACTTCTTTACCCAGAGAGTGTTTAGAATGTGGAACTCGGTACCACAGGAGTAGTTCAGGCGAATAGCATGGATGGACGCATTTAAGAGGAAGCTAGATAAACACATGAAGGAGAAAGGAATAGAAGGATATATTGAGGGGGTCAGATGAAGAAGGGAGGGAGGAGGCTCATGTGGAGCATAAACACAGTCATGGAGCTGTTGGACCGAAAAATCTGTTTGTGTTGTACATTTCCCTTTTTAAACAACGGTAAAATGTTAGCAGTCCTCCAAACCTCTGGCACCACGCCTGCATCTAGGGAGGATTGGAAAATGATGGTCAGAGCCTCCGCTATTTCCTCTCTTGCCTCACCTTAAGAAGAGGAGCTAAGAAAGTGCCAGTCTGAAGAACCTTCTCACAGCAAGATCTATTAGCCTATAGTTGACCTCAGGATGTGCCCATATAGCCCTCTCCCTTACAGGAGTACCTGCCCAGTGGTCTCAAAAGGGACAAAATCTTGTGTCTGGCACTTGGTCATCACACAATCAAGGTCTACATCACACAAGAATTACTAATTGGCTCAAATTTCCCAGGAATCATGGGAACATTAGGAACAGGAGTAGGCCATTTGGCCCATCAAGCCTGCTTCGCCATTCAATTAGATCATGGCTGATCTGCACCAATGGAAAGAAAACGTTTACTTCACTGTCCCTATGTATATCTCTCACCAATTATTTATAAATTCTTTCAGAGGACCATGTCCGCCCCACCCCCTCCTCCCATAATTCAGCACCAAATATTGAAACGGCATTACCCCCAACTCACCAGGAGCAGTTCAGTGTAAGGATTCATGGTATATGTAAAAGTTTGGAGATGTACTTGAAAAGGAAACATTTGCAGGGTTATGAGGAAAGAGCACGAGAGTGGGACTAATTGGATAGCTTTTTCAAAGGGCCAGCACAGGCACGATGGGCTGAATGGCCTCCTCCTGTGATTTATGATTCCATGTGTCCATCACATTCAGTCGTCACGTTTTGTCGCACATCCAAATTTCTCTGCTGCACTTAAAAAAAAGGATTAACAAAAGGAGAAAGAAGACAGCCACTTCCTGTTGGTTTGTTCCAATCGCGGTGGAAGAAGCCTCAGATTTAAAAGCATCTGCCAACCTACAGAGAAACTTACCCAACAACGGAAAATACCCTCAATATTGACCTCAGATCGTGCCTAAGAATTGCTAGGTGACCAATTGACCTCAGGATGTGCCAATTTACACCCGTGAGACCTTATGGACTCAAGGGACAGATTCGCTCCACCTTAGTAGCAGAATAATACATTGCATGGTCTCATTCACCTGTCTTTATAAAACAGTGTATCCTTTGAGTTACCATCAGCACCACCATAGGGGATCTGCTTGCCCTATATCAAGATTTAAATAAAGCAGATATAAATTTGGCACTCACTTTTAAGCCGTCAAAGTATGATGTATACCAGTATAAATTTACAGCCTGAAAGTACGTATCTATCTTAAACACCGGTGCGACATTCAAGCTGCTTCATAGCACATTAATGCGCAAAAACTCGATCATCATTGCTCACCTGAAACACGATATGCACACATTTCAAATTGGGAAACGAGGCACGCAGAAACTAAAACCACATTAGACCAATTCTTCACAGAGAGATAGACAAAGATTGCCAACATTAACAGCCTGTATTTTTGGCTTGGCAGGTCACACTAAACAGACTTAGAAAAGGAATACTCTGGCTTGCAGTCAGAGCCTGATGCACATGACCCAGTAACCTACTTTCAGACGTCATGTTCGAAGGAACATAGGGCACTAAATCGGGCCATGTAGCACCCGTTGTTTCGGCGCTACACAGTCTCTCCAACATCCAAGATGGCGTCTTGGCTGCTCATGCATGTTTCCAGTGTGACGTGCGCTGGATGCCATCTTGGTAATAGGAGTTAGCGCTTGCGCAAATACCGAACGCTGGAAGCATGTAAAGTAAGGAGAAATGGATATAATCAGTGTGCAACGCTGATTTAAAGTGATAGACACCATTTTGGGACATAACGCTCAACTCTACGCACAGTCTTAACCCCGACTGTCTGAGCGTGTCTTAGAGTGCCTGGAGGACCCCCACCAGCGCTATTTAAAGGGAGCATGCAGAATTTACAGGTTAGTGGCTGGATTATTGCTTCTGGCTGCTGAGACATTTGTAACTGCTTTTGGTGGTCTCCTATACTTGAATACTAGGACTAGGGGATGTGGCCTAAAAATTAGAGCCAGGACTTGTAGGAATGAAGTTAGGAAATGCTTCTACACGCAAAGGGTGGGAGAAGTTTGGAACGTTCTTCTGCAAACAGCAGTTGATGCTAGCTCAATTGTGAATGCTAAATCTGAGATTGATAGATTTCTGTGAACCAAGGCTATTAAGGGATATGGGTCTAAGGCGGGTATATGGAGTTAGGTCACAGGTCCACCATGATCTCATTGAATGGCGGAACTGGCTCGAGGGTCTAAATGCCACTGCCATTTGCTGCCTCCTGATATGCGCTACCTCCTTCTGCAAGAAAGTGGGACGTGTGCCTGGGTGATGTGCCTGTCATGATTGAATAGCTGCCAGTGTGTGTGGCCTGTGATTGTGGGTGGGTGACATGCAACAGTGGTAATGTGTAAGGGTGAGAAGAAGCATCTGATTGGAAGAGTTGAGTATTGATGGAAAGAGTTTGTTGGTATGTGGGTGATGAGGGGTGTAGCGCGTGGAGCAATGGATGCGGCTAGTGGTGCAGTTGCTAGGATACACCACTTGACAGTTGACCTCACTCACCTTGACCACTCATGTCAAAGCATTGAACTTCTTCCTGCACACTGCATCCATGTTCATGATGCTGTGCGCCAGGCATTGACTTCGTCCCCTTCTGCCTCCTGCTGCCTTTTGGGTATATATCTGGAGGTCCTCTTACCCCTGCCCCCCTGCAGATATAGGATGTCCCTCCTTCAGTCCACCTCTTGCATGAAGGCCTCTAGTGCATCAGCAGAGAACCTTGGTGAACGCACTCTCGCAGGCCCGGTACAAACTCAGATTGGCAGATTGGTGCGGTCTGGCATGAAGATTGGAGGATGTGGGATTTAGTATTGCACAATCTTTATTCAATGTTTTAACATAACTCATCAGTTTGCAAACATAGGGACGGGAGCTGCATCTGTGTTTTGCATGTGCGATGTCTGATCTCCGTTCAGACTCCATGCAGACAGTAGACTGTTATTTTCAGCAAGTAACAGATACCAGCTACCTTTAAGAGATTTTTAAGAGACAGCCTGCCTTTAAGAGATTGGGACTTCCCCCTGCTGGTGGAAAGTGCAAATTGCATGGAATCCTCATTCAATGCTTATTCGGAACACTGCTTGAAGTTAAGTCCTCAGGCCTCACAAAAGTTTCATCCTGCCTGTGCAGGCGCCATTGGGCATGGGGTAATAGCGGATAGCGCTACCTACGCCCAATAATAGGCCATATCTATTTTTTTCCCCCAAGAGCTGGTATTAAATTGCTGCGTCATCCTTTACCTCATTTCTCGCCTGAAATCTACGATCAGGTGGAATGTCGGTGGTAATTGCATTGGCAGCTGCCCATATATAACCACACTGAGATTTGATCAGTCCGGGAAGTAAATGGGAGGTCAGAGACAGCATCAAGTTAGCAAAGTCACTGTACCAACATGTCAACCCTAATCAGTGTCTGACAGCAGGGGTCAATTCTTTTAAACGAATGTGCATTTGGCAGGAAAGTTAACAAGTGATAGGGTTTTAACCAGCTCTCGAGAGGTTTTTAATTTAATTTAAAGGGGATTTCATTTTCAATGATACAACTTAATACTTCTTCACAGTAAATTCAAATCCTACAGCTATATAAGTGACCTTGTATAGTGATCACTGATAGTGCCAGAGCATGAAAAGTGAAAGTATCATTTAAACGATTGGTGATTAAATAATCTTGAAGCAGTTGGTAAGTTTTGTCAAATGCCAAACTCACTTTACAAAAAGGAACAATTACAACCATTCTAGGAACATAGGACCATTAGGAACAGGAGGAGGCCATTTAGCCCCCATGAGCCCACTCCGCCATTCATTAGATCATGGCTGATCTTTACCTCAACTCCATTTTCCCACCTTTGCTCCATGTCCCTTACCGAACAAAAATCTATCGATCTCAGTCTTGAAAGCTCTAATTGTCCCCCAGCAACCACAGCCTTTTGGGGAGAGAGTTCCAGATTTCTACAACCCTTTGTGTGAAAAAGTGCTTCCTGATTTCTGCATATCGTGCAATGCATTTACATGTACTGGACTGCACATCATAATGAAGTATGTTGTTCATTTAAAAATGTACTTTTGTATAGATTCGTTGCTTTGCTCCATGACATATTGAAATGGTCAATGGCAGCTTATGCTGTTTATCCTTTTCGATGTTTCAACTTTCAAAATATGTCTGGAATGTCTCTTAAGAAAAATCTGTCATTATTTTCCCCCATCTCATTGTTTCTCCCTTGTTTAGGAGCATCTTTTGCATGTTTCATTCTTCAACTGAGAGGCAAATTAACTATTCTGCTGCAACCATTTACACCTCCTCAAGACCCACCTTTTGTTTTTATGCACGTCTCATTAGCTCCTCCTTTTGACTTTCACCATCATCACTTGTCATTTAATCACTCCTGTCCTCCACCCGATGACAGACCTTTTGTTTATTACTGTCTCCCTCCCCCTGTTCCCTGGCTCTGTACTTGCTTATAAACTGTTAAAAATCCGCTTGTGAATTTAAAATAAAATTGCTGGACTATAACTTGGTGTTGTAAAATTGTTTACAATTGTCAACCCCAGTCCATCACCGGCATCTCCACATCATGTTAAATCTCTAACATCTTCCAGTTCTGATGAAAGGTCATTGACCTGAAACGTTAACCCTTTCTCTCTCTGGAGATGCTATCTGACCTGCGGAGTGTTTCCAGCATTCTCTGTTTTTTATTAGAGACATTAGGCACATTGCAACTCTGCCAATTGAGTTTTGTGACCTGTAGGAAAAGGCAGGGAATTCGGACGAGACGGATCGAGCTGCCATTGGCTGACAAAATGGCAGAGCAGGCTTCACGGCCTACTCCGATCCTTATGTCCCTTCGATGCATCAGTTCAGATGCTGATTTATAAAAAAACAGGACTCGGGCGCATTCAGACCTGACCCCACAGACAGGTAAACCTAAGGGTTTTCTCCACACAGTTTATCCCTGCACAGTACGGTTTTGTCATCTTGTTTTCTTCTCCTGTTTGCTCCCTCTGGCCATTGTTCTGGTTATGTCTCCCCTCTTGTTTTGTCTCCACCTCTGTCTCTCTCCATCTAGTGACATTCCAGATCCCCTTGATGTCAACAGCATCAGGTCTCAGATTGTGGTAATAGGATCAAGCACCACGAGCATTCAGATACAACAGGCATCAAATAACAACGTTGATCAGACGCTTCCTAAGTTTGTGTGTACCCTCCAGTGCACCCTTTCGAATGCTCTGGAATGAGTTTATTCACAGGACTCAGATACAAGCAATTCAAAACACACAAGTCCGCAGCTGAAGAAATCTCATTTACAATCAAGTTGGATAGTCGGTTAGAGGCTTAGGATTCTAGTCAAAGAACTCTGAGTGGCAGCGAGTGCACATTAAAATCAGTCCGTGAATTCAAATTTCCCACACACCAGGGTGCCATGGTAACTATCGGGAAAGCTTCCCAGAGCTCTGGAAAGTTCACTCCAGATGTTTAACTCCATGCAGTGGTGTACAGGGCACATGCAGTGAGCTCACCCAGAATGAGGGGAAGACAATCATCTCAGTGGAAAGGCAATCTTGCAAGGTTTATGGTGACACTGGAGGCAGTCTTGCTCCCCGTGCTGTCCCTGAGTTTACGTTCATACGAATAGCCTAAGCAAGCTAGCCTATAGCTATTGCTTCTTGCTTATGCGGATGTGCTTGGCCTCCTTGCAACGCCATCCCTTAATCAGCAGAATAAGATCACGATCAAGTGTAAGAAATCTTTGACTTGAAAGGGTGTCTTGACAATGCAGTGAGTGCTCCACTGCCGGAGGTGCCATTTTTCAGATGAGACATTCAACCGAAGCCCTGTCTGCCCTCATGGCACAATTTCGAAGACGAGCAGAGGAGTTCTCCCCGGTGTTCTGGCCAATATTTGTCCCTCAACCAACATCAATAAAACAGATGATCTGGTCATTGCTGTTTGTGGTACCTTGCTGTGCGCACATTGGCTGCTGCGTTTCCTACATTACAATAGTGACTACATGGCACCGGGGTGGCAGAGGTAAGGAGTCACTTGACGAGGTGCATAAGGTATCACAACTGTATGGGACAGGCTAGACGGACCAGCTGGTCTCTCCCTGTCCTACGTTTTTTGGATGTTCATATTCTTGTTAAAATATGCAGCCTGAGTCAACCCTTTAGCGGTTTCCAGTCCAAGGTCAGGACGTTCTGCAGTATATTCCAGTCGTACTTTCTAATTTTGGCCATCAATGTTCACTGAATGCACACAGAGAGCAAGAGGCACTGTGACAGATGCAGTGAAACGCTCAAGTATGTTCATTCAGTCAAAGGCATGCACATGGGACTGACATCTGTCAACTGGAAACCGCTCGGGCTGGTTTTTGGAAAAAATATATATTTTTGCCAATAAATATGCGATATACCTAAATACAGCATTGTACAGCAGAAATAGATAAATGTTCAGCACTATACAACAATTTGTAGTTCGGAATGTGAATAGACTACTTTATTTTGGTGGTGGGAGGGGAATTCATTCATAATCATTGCTGTATTTAAACAATATGATAATGAACAAAACTAAAAGGTAATTCTAATTTGATCCTGGGAACTGTTGGGACTTAGAGAGGGGAGAAGGGTCCAAAGATTTACTTTATAAGGACAAATACATCAATGTCATTTAATCTACCTCACGTGTACGTTCTGAGTGGAAGGTAATTAGCGAATCACGGTAGTGATGGGGATGGGGAGAGGAACTGTTCCCTTGGTGATGGATGTGGAGAGGGGAACTGTTCCCTTGGTGATGAGGGATGTGGAGAGAGGAACTGTTCCCTTGGTGATGAATGTGGAGAGGGGGACTGTACCCTTGGTGATGAGGGATGTGGAGAGAGGAACTGTTCCCTTGGTGATGGGTGTGGAGGGGAACTGTACCCTTGGTGATGGATGTGGAGGGGAACTGTACCCTTGGTGATGAGGGATGTGGGGAAGGGAACTGTACCCTTGGTGATGGGTTTGGAGAAGAGAACTGTTCCATTGGTGATGGGTTTGGAGCGGGTATCAGTTCCCACCTCTATCCACATCACCAAGTTAATAGTTCCTCTCCCCACACCAATCACCAAGGGAACCGTTCCCCTCTCTGTACACATCACCAGGGGAACAGGTCCTCTCTCCATATCCGTCTCCAAGGGAACAGTTCCTTTCTCACAGAGAGGGGAACTGTTCCCTTGCTGATGAGAGATGTGGAAAGAGGAACCGTTCCCTTGGTGATGAGGGATGTGGAAAGAGGAACCGTTCCCTTGGTGAGGTGTGGAGAGGGGAATTGTTCCCTTGGTGATGGGTGTGGAGAGTGGGAACTGTTCCCTTGGTGATGGGTGTGGGGAGAGGAACTGTTCCCTTGGTGATGGGTGTGGGGAGGGGAACTGTTCCCTTGGTGATGGGTGTGGGGATGGGAACTGTTCCCTTGGTGATGGGTGTGGGGAGTGGAACTGTTCCCTTGGTGATGGGTGTGGGGAGTGGAACTGTTCCCTTGGTGATGGGTGTGGGAAGTGGAACTGTTCCCTTGGTGATGGGTGTGGGAAGTGGAACTGTTCCCTTGGTGATGGGTGTGGAGAGGGGAACTGTTCCCTTGGTGACGGGTGTGGGGAGTGGAACTGTTCCCTTGGTGATGGGTGTGAGGAGAGGAACTGTTCCCTTGGTGATGGGTGTGGAGAGGGGAACTGTTCCCTTGGTGATGGGTGTGGAGAGAGGAACTGTTCCCTTGGTGATGGGTGTGGAGAGAGGAACTGTTCCCTTGGTGACGGGTGTGAGGAGAGGAACTGTTCCCTTGGTGATGGGTGTGAGGAGAGGAACTGTTCCCTTGGTGATGGGTGTGGAGAGAGGAACTGTTCCCTTGGTGAGGTGTGGGGATGGGAACTGTTCCCTTGGTGATGGGTGTGAGGAGAGGAACTGTTCCCTTGGTGACGGGTGTGGAGAGAGGAACTGTTCCCTTGGTGACGGGTGTGAGGAGAGGAACTGTTCCCTTGGTGACGGGTGTGGAGAGAGGAACTGTTCCCTTGGTGACGGGTGTGGAGAGAGGAACTGTTCCCTTGGTGACGGGTGTGGAGAGAGGAACTGTTCCCTTGGTGACGGGTGTGGAGAGAGGAACTGTTCCCTTGGTGACGGGTGTGAGGAGAGGAACTGTTCCCTTGGTGACGGGTGTGGAGAGAGGAACTGTTCCCTTGGTGACGGGTGTGAGGAGAGGAACTGTTCCCTTGGTGACGGGTGTGGAGAGAGGAACTGTTCCCTTGGTGACGGGTGTGAGGAGAGGAACTGTTCCCTTGGTGACGGGTGTGGAGAGAGGAACTGTTCCCTTGGTGATGGGTGTGGAGAGAGGAACTGTTCCCTTGGTGACGGGTGTGGAGAGAGGAACTGTTCCCTTGGTGACGGGTGTGAGGAGAGGAACTGTTCCCTTGGTGACGGGTGTGGAGAGAGGAACTGTTCCCTTGGTGACGGGTGTGAGGAGAGGAACTGTTCCCTTGGTGATGGGTGTGAGGAGAGGAACTGTTCCCTTGGTGATGGGTGTGGAGAGAGGAACTGTTCCCTTGGTGAGGTGTGGGGATGGGAACTGTTCCCTTGGTGACGGGTGTGGAGAGAGGAACTGTTCCCTTGGTGACGGGTGTGGAGAGAGGAACTGTTCCCTTGGTGACGGGTGTGGAGAGAGGAACTGTTCCCTTGGTGACGGGTGTGAGGAGAGGAACTGTTCCCTTGGTGACGGGTGTGAGGAGAGGAACTGTTCCCTTGGTGAGGTGTGGGGATGGGAACTGTTCCCTTGGTGACGGGTGTGAGGAGAGGAACTGTTCCCTTGGTGACGGGTGTGAGGAGAGGAACTGTTCCCTTGGTGACGGGTGTGAGGAGAGGAACTGTTCCCTTGGTGAGGTGTGGGGATGGGAACTGTTCCCTTGGTGATGGGTGTGGGGAGAGGAACTGTTCCCTTGGTGACGGGTGTGAGGAGAGGAACTGTTCCCTTGGTGACGGGTGTGAAGAGAGGAACTGTTCCCTTGGTGACGGGTGTGGGGATGGGAACTGTTCCCTTGGTGATGGGTGTGGGGAGTGGAACTGTTCCCTTGGTGATGGGTGTGAGGAGAGGAACTGTTCCCTTGGTGACGGGTGTGAGGAGTGGAACTGTTCCCTTGGTGATGGGTGTGAGGAGAGGAACTGTTCCCTTGGTGACGGGTGTGGGGATGGGAACTGTTCCCTTGGTGATGGGTGTGGGGAGAGGAACTGTTCCCTTGGTGACGGGTGTGAAGAGAGGAACTGTTCCCTTGGTGACGGGTGTGGGGATGGGAACTGTTCCCTTGGTGATGGGTGTGGGGAGTGGGAACTGTTCCCTTGGTGATGGGTGTGAGGAGTGGAACTGTTCCCTTGGTGATGGGTGTGAGGAGAGGAACTGTTCCCTTGGTGACGGGTGTGAGGAGTGGAAACTGTTCCCTTGGTGATGGGTGTGAGGAGAGGAACTGTTCCCTTGGTGACGGGTGTGGAGAGAGGAACTGTTCCCTTGGTGATGGGTGTGAGGAGTGGAACTGTTCCCTTGGTGATGGGTGTGAGGAGAGGAACTGTTCCCTTGGTGACGGGTGTGAGGAGAGGAACTGTTCCCTTGGTGATGGGTGTGAGGAGTAGGAACTGTTCCCTTGGTGATGGGTGTGGAGAGTGGAACTGTTCCCTTGGTGACGGGTGTGGGGAGTGGAACTGTTCCCTTGGTGACGGGTGTGGGGAGTGGAACTGTTCCCTTGGTGACGGGTGTGGGGAGTGGGAACTGTTCCCTTGGTGACGGGTGTGAGGAGTGGAACTGTTCCCTTGGTGACGGGTGTGGGGAGTGGAACTGTTCCCTTGGTGACGGGTGTGGGGAGTGGAACTGTTCCCTTGGTGACGGGTGTGGGGAGTGGAACTGTTCCCTTGGTGACGGGTGTGGGGAGTGGGAACTGTTCCCCTGAGTTCTCTTTCATTTTGGTTTGTAAATCATATTTTCATATTGTGTATTCCATTCATACATTGCAGTTGCACAATTGCAAAATAGGAAGCAATGAATCAGTTGTGTGTGTGTGTGTGTGTGTGTGTGTAGAGTCAATGCTTCTGTCTAAAGATGCATTTTCAGCACAGATTAGTTGAATTTGTTAAAGAAAAAAGTGACATTGAGGGACTGCGCTGCCCACTCAGCAATGTGGTGTTAGCTGTTATCTTCATTTCTACAGCATTCGGTTCCTGATTGCTTAATTGTGATTGATGTTTAGATACAAATTAAACACAATTAGCAAAGCTCAATGTACATGGGCTGATTTGGAATTGACTTCTCATGCATATATTTTGCTCCAATGTAGTAATTTCCTCAGGTTGAATTGACAAGATTCTAGCACGACTACTTCTGTGATTGATTTCCTAAGATCTACAGTCGGCTGTACCTTGTACCAAACAGCAAAAGTGTCATTTCTGCTTACCCGCCGACTTTTTTCTTCCCACCCAGCGAAACAAATCAGAACGGCTGCACTTATGTTTAATCTAGGTCAGTGACAGGTCGCTCGGAGCAAACCGCAATGGTTGCACGATACAATTACACAACCCACCATGGTTTGAAAGAGGGCTTCCTGTCTGCACCCGTTAACTGCCGGCAGAAGGCAAGCTTGGAACCAAAAAAAAAGCAAAGACCCAAAGTGTGCGTGCGATGGTCACAGTTAAGGAAATGGTTGCTCAATAAAATGAAGGACGTTACAAAAGTAAACAAGTGTGCAAAAAAAAATGCACGACTGGAAGTGCTGTGTGTGTGGGGGGGTCCATCTACAGGAGAGCGACAGACCCACCCAAAGAAATTCAGGGCTGCAATCTCACAGCGCAGTTACAGTATAAGTTTAGTGTCAATGCAAAAAATGGTTTGAACTACACACTGATGCTGAACAATTGGAGTGTAAATAGGGTACGAAAGCCCAATCTGACTCCACGGTATAGCAGTGAGACCCCCCCCCCCACGCCTCCCTCTCTCTTGGAAATCTCGTTCCCCTTCTTTCTGGATATAACTGCAGGGTCCCAGCGAAGTGAGATCGCCTCATCTCGACATGACAGCCTTATTCCTGACAATATATTTCATTCTGGTTAACTGCGATGTTGCAGAACAATTCAAATTATATTATATCCCTAGTATAAAATGCCAATTTTTATTTCCCCATACAGTTAAAATCAAATGTTAATTAATCAGGGGAAAAAAAACCGTGCCAGCGATTTGCCTACCAGACTGCAGACAGCGATTCGCTGTGCATCGTACAACTTTATTCAGTGGAGATTGACTGAGCGTACAGTATGAATCATAACACATGTCACAACTTGTTAATTCTTTTATCAATTGATGTTGAATATTCTCAAAACAATGTAAACACGCACAGGAGCTGATGGATTCAATTTAATCCTCAGTCTGATTCAGATGCACACTGTTCACCAACAGATGCTACAAATGGTCTCGTACTCTGATAAACACGGACCCTTCCAGATTTTAGTGCAAGTCATAGGATTTTACAAGGCAAACTATGAAGAACATTTCAAGTGTCTTCATGCTTTGGAAATTTAGCAGTAAATTTGTTGATGTATCTGTGCTTACATAATAAGGTGTAGCTTGTCTATGCAATTTGGTGTACTTTTTTTTAAGAAGTGATATTAAAGAAACAAAGACTTGTATTTACATAGTGTCTTTCGCTACCTCAGGAAATTCCAAAGCACTTTACAACCAATGAAGTACTTTTGGAGTGTAGTCACTGTTGTAATGTAGGAAACGCGGCAGACAATTTGCGCACAGCAAGGTCCCACAAACAATAATGAAACAATGACCAGATAATCTGTTTTGGTGATGTTGGGTGAGGGATAAATATTGGCCAGGACACTGGGAGAATTCCCCTGCCTTCCTTCGAATAGTGCCATGGGATCTTTTACATCCAGCTGAGAGGGCTGACGGGGCCTCGGTTTAACGTCTCATCTGAAAGACGGCACCTCTGACAGTGCAGCACTCCCTCAGTACTGCACTGAAGTGACAGCCTGGATTAAGTGTTCAAGTCTCTGCAGCGGGGCTTGAATCCATGACCTTCTGACTCAGAGGCAAGAGTGCTATCACTGAGCTGGGGTACATTTGCCTGGTTTTTAAATTTTCCATATGTATTTAAAAGGTCTTCATTGGATACAGTATACTTGAGATGCACTGGGCCTGTAAGGTAAGGGGTATATCCAGTTTTACTGGCCCAGGTGATTTGTATCAAAGCCTATTCCCCTCTCCCTCTCCCCCGCACCCCCCCAACCCCACCCCCACCTTGGCAGGGTCTGGTGCTGGCAACTGCAGGTGGGAATAAAAACACAGAGACCAGCAACCAGAAGGCCCTTAGGTAGGGTTCCCAACTCTGGTTGGACAGTATTCCGTGAGGTTTTATCACATGACCCTCAGCCTCCAACTGACCCACCCACACACTTTCGCCATTGATACGTCAGTCGATCAACAACGGCGGCTACAATACCCACAATCGTCTATGCCTCAGAAAGTGCTCTATCCGTTGTGTGATTTTACTGGCACGCACATGCGTCTGGGCCACAATGCGTCCTGGGCACATTGCAGCCTTGCTGTTTGTTGCGAGTCCGGCAGGAAAACGCTCCTATGATTTTTCTCCTCGGGTTGCTCGCAGCACTGTCTGGGAGACTAATCTTTAATTCCAGGAGACCCTAGGACAAGCCGGGACGGTTGGCAACCCTACCCCAAGATCCAAAGATTTTCCTGGGTGGAAAGGACATAAAAGCATCTTTGAGTCATCTTCTGTCTTTGGGCAGTCCTTGGGGAGCTCTTCCGATCCTCTGGTCCACAGGGGGTCGACCTAAGCCCCTATACCCAGAGAAGCAGTGCCCCTTTGCTTGAGTGCTCTACAAGCCTGCAAGGAGGAAGATGAGGTAGTAGACTGGGGAACATCCTCTCCTGCCCGTCAGCCCTCTCGTCTCTGAGTCAGAAAGTCATGGGTTCAAGTCCCACTCCCAAGACTTGAGACTGTAATCCAGGCTGACACTCCAATGCAGTTCTGAAGGTGTGCTGCATTGTTGGAGATGCTGTCTTTTGGATGCGACGTTAAACCGAGGTCCCATCTGGCCTCTGAGGTGGAGGTAAAAGATCCCATGGCACTGTTTTAAAGAAGAGCAGGGGAGTTCTCCCCGGTGTCCTGGCCAATATTTATCCCTCAACCAAATTACTAAAAAAACAGATTATCTCGTCATTATCACATTGCTGTTTGTGGGACCTTGCTGGGTGCAAATTGGCTGCCATGTTTCCTACATTACAACAGTGACTACATTTCAAAAGTATTTAATTGGCTGTAAAGCACTTTGGGACATTCTGAGGTCATGAAAGACTCTATATAAATGCAAGTCTTTCTTTCTTACTATGGTTACGTTGGGCCTGCGCCTACTACCCACAGGGGACCAGCGATGTAAGTCTGAAGAACCCCAAGAAATCCCAAGGTGCCAATGCAGGCTGAGACAGTACACAAAGGAATTTTACACAAATGTGATAACTAGAGGGAACCAAACTCCACAATGTTGCTCATCCAACCATTACCTACATTCTGTTGCAGGGAGGCAGCCCAGGACAGGAAGTGAAGACACATCTCCATTAGTCATTACAGTTCCCTTGACACTAACGATATCATCTTGCTGATATAAGTGCTAGGCTCTGACCTAATTTCTTGTGTCCTAAGCACTGCAGATTGCCATCTGTTCCTTTTACTGTCATTTGCTATTGTTACAACATTGATCATTTTTTTTCTAAAAAAGATTTCCATATACTCTTGTTGTATAATGACCCGTCTTCATTAGACTGATATTTTAAATCCATTATGGTATTGTTTTGTCACCGTGACATTCTAAAATTCTTTCTGCTTCAAAGGACACAGTTGAAACAAACCAGCTTCAACAAAACAGCGTTAACAGGGAGGATTATGTGAAATCTCAATTTTTGGGGGTCATTTAGCAAAAAGTAGCCAAAATGCTACAATATACAATGTACCCAGGGCAGATAGAATCATCTACATGGGGTGGGACTCCAGTAAGAATGCAGTTTCACCGAGTAACACACTTATTGTGGCATATAATGCACATATGTATATTTCACTTCATTCGGTTCAATTCTTTTTCATTCATTCTCAGGATGTAATAGTCGCTGGCAAGGCCAGTATTTATTGCCCATTCCTAGTTTCCCTGAGAAAGCTTGAGACAACCACATTCACGTGGGATTGGAGTCAATTATGGGCCAGACCGGGTAAGGACGGTGGGTTCCCTTCCCTAAGGGACACTAGTGAACCAGTTAGGTTTTTACGACAGCCTCATGATCACTTTTGCTGCTGCCAGCTTATTATTTCCAGACTGAATTCAAATTTTAACACTGCCATGGTGGGATTTGAACTCACTTTGACTGGATTATTGGTTCAGGCCTATGGATTACTAATCCAGTAACATGATCACTACACCACCGTACAGATTAATTGATAAATTCAATTGATTTAACAAGTAGCAAAAAGCCATACAAAGGAAAATATTCCTTTCTACCCAATCTCCTATTATAAGGAGAACCTCCTGTACTGATGCCAAGCCACCAATCATTCTTCATCCTCTCCCCTACTGCGACCACAAGGGCAGAAATCACTGCGGTGATTTTTGGGGTCATTGCCTGAACCCTTAGTGACCTTGGACCAAATTCCTCTCTCCGCCACTTTAATAGAGGTGTTAATCATTTACAATGGAAAGGTTATTGCCTCTTAAAAATGAGGAATTGGATTCGAGGTAATTAAGAGTTTGTATGATAGCATCACTGACAATACCTTCTGCCCCTCAGTGGGACTGTAGCACCCGCTGAATGTCACTGCTGGTCGTCTCACGTAGCAGCATTACTCTTAAATTTTACAAATATTTGTGTGTAATAATGCTGACACATTACTCACCCTTTTGAAGATATTTAATGAATTGATGTTGAATACATGTGATGTTTTTTAACGGTATACACTCTTAGATAATAGATGACCTTTCTACTTCTTTTGCTCTATGTCACTGATGTGCAGTAACACTAAACTAGTACTGGTATCACTAGTTTCCCATCCTCTACATTTAGCAGTGTGAGCAGAGTGCTTTCTTCTGTTCTGTTCATGTTATTGACCTACATTGGCTCCCAGTCTGGCAACACCTCAATTTTAAAATTCTCATCCTTGTTTTCAAATCCCTCCATGGCCTCAGCCCTCCCTATCTCTGTCACTTCCTCCAGCCCTACAACCCTTTGTGATCTCTGCGCTCCTCCAATTCTGGCCTCTTGCGCATCCCCGATTTTCATCACTCTACCATTGGCGCTCGTGCCTTCAGCTGCCTAGGTCCTAAGCTCTGGAATTCCCTCCCTAAACCTCTCCACCTCTCTATCTCTCTCTCCTCCTTCAAGCTGCTCCTTAAAACCTACCACTTTGACCAAGGTTTTTGTCACCTGTCCTAATCATAGAAGTAGAATCATAGAAGTTACAACATGGAAACAGGCCCTTCGGCCCAACATGTCCATGTCGCCCAGTTTATACCACTAAGCTAGTCCCAATTCCCTGCAATAGAATAATATTTCCTCATGAGGCTCGGTGTCAAATTTTGTTTGATAATCGCTCCTGTGAAGCACCTTGGGACGTTTTACTACATTAAAGGTGCTATATAAATGCAAGTTATTGTTGTAATGTCAATTTAAAAAAAAATAGTTGCTGACACATCTGACTTAAAATTAGAAAAATACATTTCATAAATTAAAAAATGTCAATCCAACAGCCAGTTATAAAATGAACAGTTGCAATTTTAGATAAAAATAAATGGAAGAAACAATGAAGTCAATGGAAATAAAAATCAGAGGAGATGTAAAACAGGCCTCTGATTCGCTAACACCTGTTTCACACTATCGCACAAAGTCAAAATTTACCCCAGTGAGTCTTTAAAACCAGAGGCCAACAAGGCATTACAAGAGAGACAAGAATTATAGGGGCAGATAAGGGTGGCCATTCAGCTCATCCTTCCCTAGAAACCTTTGGTTGCCCCCGCACTGCATCTAACTAAATCTTAAATGATTCCGGAGTTTTAACCTCTGTTAGCCTACCCAGAAGACCATTCCATATATTGACCACTCTGTGTGTGATATTTTTATGTAGTTATATATAATTATATGATCGAATTGAATGGCAGAACAGGCTCAAGAAGCTGGATACCCTACTCCTGCTCCTATGATATCAGTCCTGAACCTGCCTTTTACCAGATTGCACCCATGTCCTCTTGTTTAGTAACTGTTCTTTAACTTGAAATAGTGTTCTGGATTAACCTTTACAAGATTGGTAATATTTTTGTACCAATACTTTTGTTAATGATAGAATATTTGTGTGTAAGTTTGAGGTACTTCTGGTGAGATTAATCCTTACAGGTAACTTGTGAGCTGATAAAAGCATCACGGACAACTATTAAAATAAGTTTTCAAATGTTACTGTACACAAACAGGCTATTTGGCCCATCAAGTCTGTGCCAGTGACCCCACATGAGCAATCTAGTCTAATCTCACTCTCCTGTTTGCTCTCCATACCCTTTAATATTCCTATTTTGAAAGTAACTATCTAATTCCTTTAAAATGAATTTTTAGATTCTGCCTCAACAGCCCATGGGATTAAAGGGACAGTGGCTGCATGGATACAAAATTGGCGAAGGGACAGTCAGCAGAGGGTAATGGTGAACAGTTGTTTTTCAGACTGGAGGAAAGCGTGCAGTGGTGACACCTAGAGGTCAGTGTTAGGACCACTGCTCTTTTTGATATATATTAATGACCTGCACTTGGGTATACAAGGCATAATTTCAAAGTTTGCAGATGACACAAAACTCGGAAATCTAGTAAACAATGAGGAGGATAGTAACAGATTTCAGGAGGACATGGACAGACTGATGAAATGGGCAGACACATGGCAGATGAAATTTAACGCAGAGAAGTGTGAAGTGATTCAATTTGGCAGGAAGAATGAGGAAAGGGAATAGAAACCAAATGGTACAATTTTAAAGGGGGTGCAGGAAGAGAGAGGTCTGCAGGTGTACGCACACAAATCTTTGAAGGTGGCAGAACAACTTGAGAAGGCTGTTAAAAAGGCATACAGGATCCTTGGCTTTATAAATAGAGGCCTAGAATACAAAAGCAAGGAAGTTATGCTAAACCTTTATAAAACACTGGTTAGGTCCCAGCTGGAGTATTGTGGCCAATTCTGGGCACCACACTTTAGGAAGGATTTTAAGGTCTTAGAGAGGGTGCAGAGGAAATTTACTAGAATGGTACCAGGGAGGCAGGACTTCAATTACATGGAGAGACTAGAGAGCTGGGATTATTCTCCTTAGAGCAGAGAAGATTAGGGGGAGATTCGATGGAGATATTCAAAATCATGAAGGGTTTAGATAGAGTAAACAAGGAGAAACTGTAGCAAAAGGGTCAGTAACCAAAGGACACAGATTTAAGGTCATTGGCAAAAGCATCAGAGACGACATGAGGAAAAAATGTTTATGCATCGAATTGTTATGATGTGGAATGCACTACCTGAAAAGGTGATGGAAGCAGATTCAATAGTAACTTTCAAAACGGAATTGGTTAAATACTCGAAGGGGAAAAATTTGCAGTGCTATGGGGAAAGAGCAGGGGAGTGGGACTAATTAGATAACTCTTTCAAAGAGCTGGGACAGGCACGATGGTCTGAATGGCCTCCTGCTGTATGATTCTATGATTCTAACAACAAATTGTGGCAGAGAATTACACATTCTAACCATGCTCCATATAAAAAAATTCTAACCTGTCCTTAATTCTTTTTGTCATCGTCTTAAGTTTGTGCTGTTCTCTTTTCATCCCACCAGTGAAAACAATTACTATTTACTTTATCAAAATCCTTCATAGTCTTGAAGAGCTCTATCTGGTCACCTCTTAACCTAGTGAAAAAAGGCCTCACTTCTCAAGTCTTTTCATAACTGTAACCCTGGTTACATTCTATGAATCTACACTGCACCTTTTCCGTTACTTCTGCATCCTTCCTGTAATTGAGTGCCAAAAACAACGTGCAAAGACTCCAACTGATGCTGTCAAAACACTTCACACATGCAAATACGGAACCATTAACTAATGTATCCATACAAAATATTTGACTAATCTTGCAAAAGGTTGATTGAGAACACGATTTCAAACACTCCAAAATGTTTTCTTGTTTCAGACAGTTTGGAGTATAATCATTTTGTTCATGCTACCTCTTAATCGAGGACTTAGACGACAGTCCTAAGGCACCATTTTAAATCAGGACACAGGGCAATTAATGCATTTTCATGCAGCTACATGAATTGAAACTCAACGCAAATTGAATCATTTGCTAAGAAGGTAAAGTATGCCAACTTAGGTTGTTTATGATGGTACACATCTCTCTTTTATCCTCTTCGCCCCCCCCACCCCCACACCTCCTCCCTCCCTGGTAGCCCCGAGACCGCTTCCATGCTACTAACAATGCTGCTGATCAGCCACCAAGAGGCACACAAGATGTTAGAGAATCCTCATTCGATTTTCACCCCTCCCCCTCCCCTCCAACCCCCCGGGCAAAATTGACTGGTCTGTGCTGACCACCTCCTTACGATGGTTATAGCTGAGATTGGCAGCCCAGAGGATGGAAGGGCTGAACCTAAATCTCCCCACTCCATGATATACCACTCACGCTGCCTCGTGTCACCATGGTTTCCTTGACACACTTCTCACCGAACACTGAATTAAAACTGTGTCCAAGAACCCAGCAGCATCAACACTTGTAAACCAATGATGGTACAGATTTTTCAAGTGTGCTCGGTTTGCCGAATCAACAAATTCCAATCCCCCGATAAGTGTAGAATGAATGCTGGTCAAAGTGCAATGGTGTGGCAGTTAATTTATGCAGACAGGGTTGTTTCTGGAACTAAAGCTCACAAAATCTTGTCCTTCTGAGTACATGGACCCTTTCTATTTGCTTTCTATTTTGAGAACTAAGCACGTAAGGCCATTTAGGAAATCAATACTGCTATTCTCAGGCCGCACTCTTTGTACCTACCTGTTCAAAAAAAAAAGTTTAATTCAATTTTGGATTACGACACTCTGTGACCCGCATAAAGAAATGAAAGGCCGGCACAAACCATCTCGGTTAAACATCATTCTTGTGAGATAATGTCATCCCACACTCATCAGCAACTCACTACTGACGGCAAACCACACCAAGCACTTAACCCTACTTTACAGTATCCATTAAATACAACTTTGACTGAATTGCCCAAGTTAACTGAAAACAAGACAATTTGAGCGACAGCATTTAGTTTAGAAGCGTAGAATGTTTTTAATACAGCCGTTCAGACCACATGACTGTGCCAGGAGTAGGTCCACTCTGGAGCCACCTACTTTAGTCCTGTTTCTTTCGCTGTAATTTGAGTGAGTGTCCCCCCTTTTGGTCGAAGGGGCTATTTAACCAAGAAGAAGCATTTCGCATGTACCACGTGTGCCTGTAATTGCACAAGATCCATTTCATTTTTTTGATGAATATTAATTTGCCGTTGGACATATTATAGAGCCTCGTTATCCTTCAGTATTTAGAATAACTGAAGCATATCTTTCAGCCAGGAGCATGACTGAAATAGGGTCTGAATCTCCACTCCAGCAATATGCTGGTATCTCATCAGCACACCACACTCTAGGTGAAGTACTGAAGCTGAAAAATAATCCATTTCATTACATTTGCTATGACACACGGGGCACTACCAATATTATCATTGGATCTTTCACACTATGCAGCATTTTTTGACAAGTTAATTGGGACCAGTCACACCATCTTCTACTTATATAAATTTATGAAATAAAATCTATGTCTGCCAAAAAAATTCAGTGCTTGTGCCGTTGGGGAAGTGGGTGGGGAGAGGGAGGGGATCATTCCGCACAGGGCATCTCGTTTTATTAAATTATTAAATGTTAACATTGAGGGAAAATGAAAGGCCCACAAGATGAAAATCAATGATTTATTGTGTGGATAAATAAATGGTAAATAGATGATCATTTATACATAGTAAAATAAAAAAAAGTTTGGGTCACAACTATGTTATATTTTAAAACACAACCTGTAAAGTACAAATGTGATAATATAGTATATTGATTCTAATTGAATGGAAAGAGTGTCCTTATACGTTATGTAGACACTGGGTCAGCCACAATCCCATCTGAGCAGGCATCAGATGGCTCCATGAATCTCTGATGATGAAGTCCCTGTTCCACGCAATAGTACATTGGTTACACGCCAGTGTATTAATCAGATCAGGCAATAAGCTCAGCTAACCAGCCCAGCCTTGTATAACGTACCGACAATGCGATTATGAAGCAGCCATAACACAGACCTCACAATGGCTACCTAAGCTTCGGAGGGTCTACCTCCTGACTGCTGTGTCTGGCGAGTTTCCTCCTCTGTTGCAGGCCTGTGGGTTCACGTGCCCTGCCTTTTCAGAGCCGTCCCTGCGGAGATTCTTGCCCAGGAAGTATCATCCGACCCATGTGTCTTCTGGGTCGGTGGCAGCACATGGGAGATTGGGTCAAGTGAACTTTTGGACTTCTTCCCTTTTGGAATAGCAGATTCTCTTCCTTATTACTCTCTCACAAACGGTAACAGTGTCTTGCAATTTGAATGAATTACTATAGAAATGTGAATGTTGAAATGATACATTTTTAAAGAGTGCTGTGTTATAATTGGAATTGTACTATCCATTCGAATTTATGAACTGCATTTACAAGGAGATAATGAATAATACAGATGGAATATAAAGTGATACCGTTATCCATATCAAGCTAAGTGATAGGTATTACATATCTGTATACACTGAATGACATCCAATACACGTACATAAATTAACCTACCAGAAACCGAAGAGCGTAGTTGTTTGGGTTTCGTCTTCCCTGAGGACGTAAAAGACTCTGCTATTGGTAGCTTTCCGGGGCGCACAGTTCTACCCATGCCATTTGTTTTCCACTGCTGCCATTCTGTGCACCCTTCAGCCTGGTTGCCTTTTTAAGGCATATTTTTACATTCCTCTGTATCTCTGTTGGACAAATTGCTGGATCACTTCTGCCCTAAAGCGGTAAGAACTCCAATAACAGACCCACTGTTGTCCATCTAAAGTCACCTTGGCCAAAGCTGTTTCGGTGATATTGCGCGGAGACCTGTGACAGTGCAGCCGGCCTCATGCAGTTGGTTGCAAACCCTAAAGTAAATTTGCTAGGATTTGCTAAGGCTAGCGGCCTGGAAGATATGGTAAACAAATGGCCCTTCCCGGCTCCGGCCTTTGGCGATCCCAGTGGGTTTACTTTCGGACTGTAGCTGGCTGAGAGAGGACCGTGCGTCGGCGCCTCTAGCAATATAAAAACAGCTTCAAATCTTCAATTTGGCTTCCTGAAGACATGGTCTTTGAGTTTGCCATTTACTTACCCGATCAAGAGAAAAACAAAGTCTCAAGAGGCTCAACAGAACTCAAGGGATTCATTTCCATTTGGGAAGATGGTGAATGAGTATCATTTCATCTAATTTATTATTGAAGTTAAATTATAATGGGGAAAGGTGAACAACATCGTCTTTACAGCATGGTGGCAAATAGTTGCTGTTCAAGTATCATTGCTGCCCCCATGCAAGAAGATTCCCCCATTGTTCCCCAACTTTAATAAGGACACCAAAATAATTTACCAACAGACTGTAACCTATCATTTTTTGCCACCACAGCGAGTCTAATGTTTAAAAGAGAAACCAGGTAACTGCAGATCTGTCTGTTTAATATCAATTGTGGAGAATTATTGGAATCTATCAGCAGAGACAGAGTGACTGAGGACTAAAAGAGATAACAGTTGCTCAAAGAGTGTCAGCATGGATTTATGAAGTGGTGGTCATGTCTGACTAATCGAGTTGAATTTTTTTGAGGAGGTCACCAGCATGGTGGATAGGGAAGTGTCTATGGGGACTTCCAGAAGGCATTTGATATGGCTCCGCACAAGAGATTGTTAGCAAAAAGATTGTTACAGCACGTAGAATGGAGGTAAACCTTGTGACATGGATCAGTGATTGGTTGGGTTTAGGAGACAGAGAGTGGGGGATAAAGGGTTTATTTTCTGATTGTTGGGATGAGACAAGTGGTGCTCCCCAGGGCTCTGTACTGGGGCCTCAGCTTTTCAACATATATATGAATGACTTGGATGAAGGAATAGAGAGTTGTGTGTCCAAGTTTACAGATTACACCAAGTTAGGAGGCGCAGTAAGTTGTGTGGTTGGGAGCAAAATGTTACAAAGGGACATAGACAGACTCAGTCAGTGGGCAGAACTATGGCAAATGGAGTTCAATGTGAGGAAGTGTGAGGTCATCCACTTTGGATCTGAGAAAGACGCATTGGAATATTTTCCTAATGTTGCGAGACTAGGAGCTGTGGAGGAGCAAAGGGATTTAGGTGTCCATGTACACAAATCACTAAAAGCTAATGCACAGGTACAAAAAAATAATCAAAAAGACTAATGGAGTGTTGGCCTTTTTCTCAAGGGGATTGGAATTCAAAAGTGAAGAAGTGACGCCTCAGTTATATAGATCCTTGGTCAGACTCCATCTGGAGTACTGCATTAGGTTTTGGGCACCAAACCTCAGGAAGGATATATCGGCCTTGGAAGAGGTACATCGCAAATCCACCAGAATGATAGTGGAGCTTATAGGGTTAAATTATGAGGACAGGTGGCATAAACATAACTTGTATTCCCTTGAGTTTAGAAAAGTGAGGGGTGATCTAATTAGCAAATTTCAAATGATTAAGGAATTTGATAGGGTAGATACAGAGAAACTATTTCCTCTGGTGGGGGAATCCAGAACATGAGGGTGCAATCTTAAAATTAGAGCTAGGCCATTCAGGAGTGAAATTAGGAACCAATTTTTCACACAAATTGTAGTGGAAATCTGAAACTCGCTCCTCCAAGAGGCATTGGATGCTGGGCTTTCAAAGACTGTGTTTGATAGATTTTTGTTAGGTAAGAGTATCAGGAGATATGGAACAAAGGTAGATAAATGGAGTTGAGGTATAGATCAGCCATGATCTAATGGAATGGCGGAGCAGGCTTGAGGGGCTGAATGGCCTCCTCCTGTGTTTCTACTGACATAGTCTAATACCAATATTTTACATTCAGAAGCCTAGAAATGTAGCCTGTTGGTAATCTTAGCAGATGTAGATTTAACATGTTTATTGGGCATTTCACTGTCTGCTATTTTAACACAGTCGACAACCCCTTTCGTTTCAATAAATAACATCCCTGTTAACAAAGCAGGCAGAGGAGCATCATCTGAGCAGGTTAAATGTTCATCCTTTAATATCACCCCTTCTAGGCTACAGTTTCTAAGAGAATTCAATCAACATTTAAACAGTTCCATCTCACAATAGTATATTAGAATTTTAGTCTAAAATATACCATAGAAAAGCAAAAACTGCAGGTTTATAATGCACCATTAGCCTTCTGAGTACTGAATGTAAGTTCAACTTTTAAAACACACATGTATTCTCTATTAAAAGATATCTGGAAGGGAGATGATCAAGGATTGTGCAAGGGTCTAAGTGTCAGGATGAAGTGGTGAAATTAGACACCTTTTTCTATGTTCTACCTTTGCATTTCCTAATCTACAAAATGATTTCTTCTGTATCATAATATTCCAAAATAAATACTGAAGGTCTGCGAGTGAATTGTACAGCCATAACCTGGTTGTAAGATGCAAATATCACCATAAACCATGCGAGTAAAGTAAGAACAGTTAAATGTCATCCAAATTCGAAGGTTAGGTTACAGGCTCCACTCACTGTGTGGCATTTATTAATTCATAAGTGTGAGGAATTTTAAGGTTAAATTCGTTTCTATTTTGAGGATTGTTCTGGTGTCTCGAAGCAGTGACAAATAATGCTCACGGAATCTTGCTGTGCTGCTATGACATAAATGTTTCCAGAAACACAATTTGCATTTGGTTCCAGAAAACTTATATAAAAAGGTACATATTATATAGCCAAATAAGAGAAATGTGCATCTAACATAATAATATTGAAATCATAGAATGGTTATAGCACAGAAAGAGGCCATTTGGCCCATTGAGTCCATGCCAGCTCTTTGTAAGAACAATCCAGTTAGTCCCATTCCCCCGCTCTTTCCCTGTAGCCCTGCAAATTTTTTCCCTTCAAGTATTTATCCAATTAAAATAAAACGTAATGTGATCTTGTTATTTTTAAACCTGATGCACAAATACTTCTGTTATCAGAGGGTTTACATCATAATTTTGTCCCTAGAAACAAGCATTTTCAATAGTATGAAGTGTGACTACATTTTCCATCTCTATTAAATACGAAAGATATTTTCTTAAGTTTGTGGACCATCAGATTGCACAGTACGTGCCCATTAATGCATTAAGCAAAGGAAGTCATCGGTGTTAACAGGGAAATCTATTATCACCAAAAATATACTTTTAAGAAACTCCTTCTGAGATTTATCATTCCATTCTCAGCACAGCGTTGTGCCAATGCTACTAATTATTGTAGTCCCCACCACTTATACCACCCATGCTCTACTTTACCATTTTAAAAGCTCTGCTGATTTCAGGCAAATCGAAGTGTTTGTTAAATGTCTTTCAGCTTGTACCTGCTGACTGTTCACCTGGTATGTAGGAGCTGAATGCCTCAGGTACTGCAGTGGAGTCAGACATTGCCACTGTTTGTATCGGGAGCTGAGTGACAGGCCTACTTGTAAGGACTCAAGTTTTAACGCCCAGACTCTCCTTTTTAGGATGTTGATGACCCCTATATGGACAAGATAGAGCTGGAAAATTGTGCCATGAAGCTCTTTTGGACCAAGTACTACAGCGATACTGAATCTTTATTCAACACTTCTCAGTTTTACCGTCTACCACTTCATAGAATCTTACAGCACAGAAGGAGGCTATTCGGCCCATCGTACCTGTGCCGGCTCTTTGATAGAGCTATCCAATTAGTCTCACTTCCCCTGCTCTTTTCCCCGTAGCCCTGCAAATTTCTCCTTTTCAAGTATACATAAAATTCCTTGTAGAAAGTTACTATTGAATCTGCTTCCACCACCCTTTCATGATGTGGAGATGCCGGTGATGGACTGGGGTTGACAATTGTAAACAATTTTACAACACCAAGTTATAGTCCAGCAATTTTATTTTAAATTCACAAGCTTGTGAATTTAAAATAAAATTGCTGGACTATAACTTGGTGTTGTAAAATTGTTTACAATTAACCACCCTTTCAGGCAGTGCAATCCAGATGATAACAAACAGCTGCGTAAAAAAAAATTCTCTTCATATGGCTTCTGTTTTTTTTGCCAATTATCATAAACCTGTGCCCTCTGGTTACCGACCTTCCTGCCAGTGGAAACAGTTTCTCCTTATTCACCCTGTCAAAACCCCTCATAATTTTGAACACCTCCTATTGAATCACCCTTTAAGGAAAACAATCCCAGCTTCTCTATTCTCTCCACATAATTGAAATCTCTTCTGCACCCTCTCCAAAGAAATAAAGACTCGTATTTATATAGCACCTTCCATGACCTCAGGATGCCCCAAACTGCTTTACAGCCAACAAAGTACTTTTTCCAAATGTAATCACTGATCTCAAAGCCCAATCGCATTAACACTCACACGCCCACTATAAGCAGTGGGCATTCTATAGGGCAACTGGGAACGGACAGTAAATATGGCCTTGCCCATGTCACCCGCGTGCTGACAGTAAATTAAAAAAAAATCTACAGGGATGCAGTTAACCTGTGTAATAACGCGAAGATTATTTTCTATTAAATTCTAAAAACCATAAAAAGCAGCTACAGCCTCCGTTTAAATCGCAGACAGAGGAATGACATATCACTGCGGTAAATCTTCAGCCACTAATATTGCCAACGGTAATTTCTACTCTGGAGTAACTGATTTAGCAAAGCAGATATGCTCCGGCCTTTGAAATTCTCAGTAAACTCTTTACTGTCTTAGATTTAGGGTTTGGGGCGTATGTATGAACACAGTGATGTCAGCTGCAATATATTCTTAACACTGCTTCATTTGTTTCCTCACTGAACAATCAAATATTTAAATATCTATTAGTCTAATATTGATTAATCGTGCAGTCCACTGCTGTCTGCTGATAACAAGACACTGACAAGAATTACAGATCATAACTAGGGTTGCCAACTCTGGTTGAATGTATTCCCGGAGGTTTTGTCACATGACCTCCTGCCTCCAACCACCACGGCCCCACACTCCCGCCATTGGTCGCCCAACACGTTCATCCTCGCAGTGCACCACCTTCCCAAGGCCAATTGGAAAGCGAATAGGCTCTTCGTTACCCGACTGGATGAAGCTTGACTGTCAATCAAACAGCCTTTTCTCCCCATCTCCAATGTTTTTATAACTAACAAACAGAAGTGGTCAAAGAAAATGAAAAAAAAAATGAATCTTTTTTGATGCCTCTATGTTTTTTCTCCTGGAGTTGCTTGTAGCAGTTGGCTGGAGATTAATCTTCAATTCCTGGAGACTCCAGGACAATCCTGGAGGGTTGGTAACCCTAACCATAACAGTCTGGTAATCTGTTGATTTTCTCCAAGAAATAATATTCTTTAGGTTAATAAGTTTTACATTTCTGATTACAGGCATCTGAGCTGCTTATGAAAGCACGTTGGGCGGTCTTTTGGGCAAGCTAAACACTTCAGTAAAATCAAATTATATTTGGACAGTAAAGAGTAAGCAGTGTTTTTAGTGTAGATTAAAATGAATGTTAGAGTTCAGCTTTCCCCAACACAGCTTCAGGAAGTACAGAGTAAATTCAGGCACTGACACATGGCAGAATCATTTTGTGACATTACCTTTCAAAACCAGGTCAGGTCTGTGAGCAGAGAAAACATTGAAAACCTGGAAAAAATATTAAGCTTCTGGCAACAGACTAATACACAAGGGAAAACAACCCTCTTTTTTTATATAACACTGTCTACTTTCTGCCTTAAACACTCAACAAAGGAACGGTCAAAATCTCCAGTGAGACTCATTAAACAGTCTAATGGGTGTTATATTAAAAGCACAGACTTAATGGAATAATTCACTGATCCATTGGAGAACTAATTATATGTATATACATATATATTATATATACATATAGAAAATGAGAGTTAGATTACAAAAGTCAACTCACCCCGGTAGCTGTGAGGAGTTGTTTATGTACGAGAGTTTCACACAGAGGCGTTCAGAGTGAGTTTGCCTTATTACTCATGAAGGTAGTTATATAACTGACACCATTTCAGTATTAGTGTGGGCAATGAATATGCCAAGTGGTTTCCACCTTGGGTAATTTCATTTCCCATCTCACGGAGAAACGTACAATTATCTGCGGTGGCTCTGTCGTCAGGAGGAGATTTTTTTTATTTTAAACCGTTAATGAGACATAGACAAACTGTTTCAGAGAGGGTTCAAAGGTCCCAGAGAAGTGAAGGAAGATAATGCCACTGTGAGTGGTGTACGCTTGAGTGAGGTGGCAAACCAGCTTGGCCTAGATTATACTCTACTGTACTGTTACTGGGTGACCACTCATGCAAACAAGAGATTTCACATGCTGTTTGGTGCTGTCTGATCGGCAAGTTAATAGACAGATGTTTAGTGCTGTCCAAAACTTCAAAGATTCCCGAACTAAATGCTTCCCGAATGGAATTAGCTGACGAAGGATGACCTGGCCTAGAAGGAAAGCCGACAGCCACGTCTGCTGTGCTTAAACATTTTAGTTCTTCATCCCACTCGTAAAGGTTTGCTATGAATTTGTGAATAAGTAATTCTACTCCTCTGAGAAATCTGGTGAACCGTTGCAGCTTTGAAATTGTAAATTAATTCCAGCTTTCTGCTAACATCAGGAGCTGATTTATTCACATTACTTAATATTACATCTAAACAGAGTCCCTGCGTAATTTTACCTGTCCTTACACAGTCTTCGTTTCGTAGTTTGACAACCGCAAAGTGAAAGAAAACAATCATAAATTTTTATACATTCTTTCTGGGGATGTGGGTGTCGCTGGCGAGGTCGGCATTTATTGCCCATCGTTAGATGTCCTCGAGAAGTTGGTGGTGGGCCTTCTTCTTGAACCGCTGCAGTCCACGTGGTGAAGGTGCTTCAGCAGTGCTGTTAGGTAGGGAGTGTCAGGATTTTGACCCAGTGACGATGAAGAAACAGCGCTATATGTCCAAGTCGGGATAGCGTGTGACTTGGAGGTAATGAAGAAAGAAAAGAAAGGACTAACATTTATGTGGCGTCTTTCACGATCTCAGGACATCCCAAAGCGCTTTACAACTAATGAAGTACTTTTGAAGTGTAGTCACTGTTGTAATGTGGGAAATGTTACAGCACGTGTTCCAATACACCTGCTGCCCTCATACTTCGGGGTGGTGGAGGGCGTGGGTTTGGGAGGTGTTGCCAAAGAAGCCTTGGTGAGTTGCAGCAGTGCATCCTGTAGATAGAACACACTGGCTAGTCAATGAGGTGCTGTTCTTTGTCTTGGATGGTATCCAGCTTCATGAGTGTTGTTGTAGCTCCACCCAAGCAGGCCAGTGGAGAGTATTCCATCACACTCCAGATTGGAGTCGCACGCAGGTCAGACCAGGTAAGGACGGCAGGTTTCTTTCCCTAAAGGACATTAGTGAACCAGTTGGGTTTTTACAACAATCCGACAGCTTCACGGTCACTTTTACCGATACCAGCTTTTTATTTCCAGATTTTTTTTTTAAACGGAGTTCAAATTCTCCAACAGCCATGGTGGAATTTGAACTAACGTTCCCTGGATTATTAGTCCATTAACATAACCATTACACTTCTGTACCCCATATCATACAGGACAAGGGAAGAATAAAATGCTCTACATTTAAGGTTATAATAAAATAAACACCTCTAACAAGTGTCGATAAAGTACTGGTTGCCCTGTGACATTGCACCCTGGCTGCAACTCTTACCCGGGTCAATCCAGTTCACCTTCTACCGTCCTGGTAGTCGCATGCTACAACGATAATGGAGTTATTGACTAATCATAGCAATCAATCTCTATCAATTAGTCTACAACTGATCCAGACATGATGCGAGGAAAACCCCAGTGGTGGAGAGCTTTGGGAACCGTAGGCCCACGTTAACTCCTATCCTCTATATAATTGATACTTTTCATGCAGTGATCTGGAAACATGGGTTAGTCTCAAGGACAGCTCTGGGGAAATGCTCACAGACATGTAAACCACCTCAATGTGTTGGAGATAGAATGACTTGCAATTAAATTCTGCATCCATGGGAAAAGTCCGTAATGAGAGTGGAGCTCGGAAGCCATGGACAGTCTGGTTAGAACTGTACTGAAATACCTCTTATTTTCCAAGACAATCTTTAAATCTTTTAGTGTTAGTATCTTAAGCAACTTTCAGAATACTTGAATATTCACCATATTATAACACAGTCAAATGTTATTTCAACCCAATTACCTCCAACATTTTTTTTTTAACCATTGTAAGTGGTCGACATGTACAGAAGGTTGCAATGGTCTCATGTGCAGCTTCTCAGTGACTCTTTACTGAAGACACAACGAAATGTTCGCAAAATGGCCATTTTTCATCTCTTGATAGAATTGATCACATCTGCATTGTGCTCCATCTGGTGGCCAGGCTCGGGAATTACAGAACATTCTAACTGAAATAAACCCAATTAAATGCCCTTCTTGTCAAGTCACTGGACTGCCAAGGCGATCTGTAAATTTTGAACAATGAATATTAGAAAGTACAATTAGAGAAATGTAAACCATAAATAAAATATAAATACAATTCAAATTATTTTTGGAATATTCTACAGTTTGTTACCTTGTTACACTGAGCTGAAATTCAGAGAGCCCCTCTATTTACAAACCTTGGTGTGCAAAAATAATCAAAACAGCAGATTCGAAACAGCAAATTGCTTTCGATTGCTTGTAACCTAATTGGCAAGGATTTTTAGCTGAGGCTCCTTACAAACCACATTTCCTGCTACAGGATAATACAAAGATCACTTTTTATAATCAAATAGTGCTTTAAGTATTTAGTCTCTGGTTGTCCAATAGTATACATTTTGTTTCCCAAACTGTCACTTGTGGAAACACCGAATTGTCACTTGTGGTGTGTGAAAACACCAAACCGTCACTTGTGAAAACACCAAACCGTCACTTGTGGTGTGTGGAAACACCAAACCGTCACTTGTGGTGTGTGAAAACACCAAACCGTCACTTGTGAAAACACCAAACCGTCACTTGTGGTGTGTGAAAACACCAAACCGTCACTTGTGGTGTGTGAAAACACCAAACCGTCACTTGTGGTGTGTGAAAACACCAAACCGTCACTTGTGGTGTGTGAAAACACCAAACCGTCACTTGTGGTGTGTGAAAACACCAAACCGTCACTTGTGAAAACACCAAACCGTCACTTGTGAAAACACCAAACCGTCACTTGTGGTGTGTGAAAACACCAAACCGTCACTTGTGGTGTGTGAAAACACCAAACCGTCACTTGTGGTGTGTGAAAACACCAAACCGTCACTTGTGAAAACACCAAACCGTCACTTGTAAAAACACCAAACCGTCACTTGTGGTGTGTGAAAACACCAAACCGTCACTTGTGAAAACACCAAACCGTCACTTGTGAAAACACCAAACCGTCACTTGTGGTGTGTGAAAACACCAAACCGTCACTTGTGGCGTGTGGAAACACCAAACCGTCACTTGTGGTGTGTGAAAACACCAAACCGTCACTTGTGGTGTGTGAAAACACCAAACCGTCACTTGTGAAAACACCAAACCGTCACTTGTGAAAACACCAAACCGTCACTTGTGGTGTGTGAAAACACCAAACCGTCACTTGTGAAAACACCAAACCGTCACTTGTGAAAACACCAAACCGTCACTTGTGGCGTGTGGAAACACCAAACCGTCACTTGTGGTGTGTGAAAACACCAAACCGTCACTTGTGAAAACACCAAACCGTCACTTGTGAAAACACCAAACCGTCACTTGTGGCGTGTGGAAACACCAAACCGTCACTTGTGAAAACACCAAACCGTCACTTGTGAAAACACCAAACCGTCACTTGTGGTGTGTGGAAACACCAAACTGTCACTTGTGAAAACACCAAACCGTCACTTGTGAAAACACCAAACCGTCACTTGTGAAAACACCAAACCGTCACTTGTGGTGTGTGAAAACACCAAACCGTCACTTGTGGTGTGTGAAAACACCAAACCGTCACTTGTGGTGTGTGAAAACACCAAACCGTCACTTGTGGTGTGTGGAAACACCGAATTGTCACTTGTGGTGTGTGAAAACACCAAACCGTCACTTGTGAAAACACCAAACCGTCACTTGTGAAAACACCAAACCGTCACTTGTGGCGTGTGGAAACACCAAACCGTCACTTGTGAAAACACCAAACCGTCACTTGTGAAAACACCAAACCGTCACTTGTGGTGTGTGGAAACACCAAACTGTCACTTGTGAAAACACCAAACCGTCACTTGTGAAAACACCAAACCGTCACTTGTGAAAACACCAAACCGTCACTTGTGGTGTGTGAAAACACCAAACCGTCACTTGTGGTGTGTGAAAACACCAAACCGTCACTTGTGGTGTGTGAAAACACCAAACCGTCACTTGTGGTGTGTGGAAACACCGAATTGTCACTTGTGAAAACACCAAACCGTCACTTGTGGTGTGTGAAAACACCAAACTGTCACTTGTGAAAACACCAAACCGTCACTTGTGGTGTGTGAAAACACCAAACCGTCACTTGTGGTGTGTGAAAACACCAAACCGTCACTTGTGGTGTGTGAAAACACCAAACCGTCACTTGTGGTGTGTGGAAACACCAAACTGTCACTTGTGGTGTGTGAAAACACCAAACCGTCACTTGTGGTGTGTGGAAACACCAAACTGTCACTTGTGGTGTGTGAAAACACCAAACCGTCACTTGTGGTGTGTGAAAACACCGAATTGTCACTTGTGGTGTGTGGAAACACCAAACCGTCACTTGTGGTGTGTGAAAACACCAAACCGTCACTTGTGGTGTGTGAAAACACCAAACCGTCACTTGTGGTGTGTGAAAACACCAAACCGTCACTTGTGGTGTGTGAAAACACCAAACCGTCACTTGTGGTGTGTGAAAACACCAAACCGTCACTTGTGGTGTGTGAAAACACCAAACTGTCACTTGTGAAAACACCAAACCGTCACTTGTGGTGTGTGAAAACACCAAACCGTCACTTGTGGTGTGTGAAAACACCAAACTGTCACTTGTGAAAACACCAAACCGTCACTTGTGGTGTGTGAAAACACCAAACCGTCACTTGTGGTGTGTGAAAACACCAAACCGTCACTTGTGGTGTGTGAAAACACCGAATTGTCACTTGTGGTGTGTGGAAACACCAAACCGTCACTTGTGAAAACACCAAACCGTCACTTGTGGTGTGTGAAAACACCAAACCGTCACTTGTGAAAACACCAAACCGTCACTTGTGGTGTGTGAAAACACCAAACCGTCACTTGTGGTGTGTGAAAACACCAAACTGTCACTTGTGGTGTGTGGAAACACCAAACTGTCACTTGTGGTGTGTGAAAACACCAAACCGTCACTTGTGGTGTGTGAAAACACCAAACCGTCACTTGTGGTGTGTGGAAACACCAAACTGTCACTTGTGGTGTGTGGAAACACCAAACTGTCACTTGTGGTGTGTGAAAACACCAAACCGTCACTTGTGGTGTGTGAAAACACCAAACCGTCACTTGTGGTGTGTGGAAACACCAAACTGTCACTTGTGGTGTGTGGAAACACCAAACTGTCACTTGTGGTGTGTGAAAACACCAAACCGTCACTTGTGGTGTGTGAAAACACCAAACTGTCACTTGTGGTGCTCTTCTGTTTTATGCCATGTTAACCAACACCAGAATGTCGTCCTACAGAATGTATAATGTAGTCAGAAATATCAGCCTTGGCTCAGTGGTACACTCTTGCCTCTGAGTCAGAAAGGAATCAGTTCAAGTCCCAATCCAAGACTATAAACACACAATATGGGCTGACACATCAGTGCAGTACTGAGGGAGTATAATAAAGCACCTCCCCCTCCCTGCAAGCTCTCAGCCACCCTATCCTGTGGCCTGAGATGACCCTGGCTTTGACACCTTGCACCTTAATCTAAACGTATAGAACTGTATAACTATGCTTGACTCTCACTGCATGTAGTGTGAAATGCAGAAAGATAGGGGTTGTGGTTCTGGACTAGTAGATCAAGGAACCGTGAGTTCAAATCCCACCCTTGCAAGATGTGAAAATGAATTCAATTAATATACAGTTTGAAATAGACAGTTTCCTAGAAGTAAAGGGAATTAGGGGTTACGGGGAGCGGGCAGGAAATTGGACATGAATTTAGATTTGAGGTTAGGATCAGATCAGCCATGATCTTATTGAATGGCGGAGCAGGCTCGAGGGGCTGATTGGCCTACTCCTGCTCCTATTTCTTATGTTCAATATGGTAGCTTGTGGGTTGGCACAAAAATAATGACCATGAAAGTGACTGGATTGGCGCAAAAACCTGACTGCCCTTCAGGGAAAGGGAACCTGCCACCCCTTACCCACTCTGGTCTACACAGGACTCTAGCCCCACACTACATCATTGACTCTAATGCCCTCAGGGCAATTACGACAGGCAATAAATGCTTCCTTCCTGAGCATCGCTCATATCCCGAGAACAAATTTTAAAAATGTACATTATAGCATATATTAGAATCATACAGCACAGAAGGTGGCCATTTGGCCCATCGTGCCTGTGCCGGCTCTCTGACAGAGCTACCAATTAGTCCCTCTCCCCTGCTCTTTCCCCGTAGCCCTGCAATTTTTTCCTTTTTAAGTGTTTATCAAATTCCCTTTTCAAAGTTACTATTGAATCTGCTTCCACCACCCTTTCAGGCAGTGCATTCCAGATCATAACAACTCGCTGAGTAAAAAGAAATTCTCCTCATCCCCCCCGTGACTTTTTTGCCAATTATCTTAAATCTGTGTCTTCTGGTTACCGACTCTCCTGCCAGTTTCTCCTTATTTACCCTAACAAAACCCCTCATAATTTTGAGCACCTCTATTAAATCTCCCCCTAACCTTCTCTGCTCTAAGGAGAACAATCCCAGTTTCTCCAGTCTCTCTACATAACTGAAGTCTCTCATCCCTGGTACCATTCTGGTAAATCTGCTCTGTACCCTCTCTAAGGCCTTGACATATTGTATAGAAAAGAAAAATATCTTTAAAAAGATGAGACATGGATTCATAATTCATAACTGCAGGTGGCCTTTGGCCTTCAACCCAGGTCAAGTCAATGCCTTCACACGTGGGAGGGTGAAAGGGAGAGAAAAGCTGGGAAAATCACCCTGAATTTTAAAATATCACATGACACACAGACCTTAGAATTAGGCTGAAATAAATCTCAATTAATAGTCACGTCAAGTTTACTCATTTAAGAGAATTAGACAGTCAGATTTGAATGGCCTTGCTAAATGCAATCTCTTCAAGCAACGATTCAAAACTTAACTATACTGTAACATGGGACCTGCAGGAAAGCAGATAAAAGGTGGTCCGAGAGAGGGGAGAGGGGACCTGCAGGAGAGCAGATAAAAGGTGGCCAGAGAGAGGGGAGAGGGGACCTGCAGGAGAGCGGATAAAAGGTGGCCAGAGAGAGAGGGGAGAGAGGACCAGCAGGAGAGCAGATAAAAGGTGGTCCGAGAGAGGGGAGAGAGGACCTGCAGGAGAGCAGATAAAAGGTGGTCCGAGAGAGGGGAGAGAGGACCTGCAGGAGAGCAGATAAAAGGTGGTCCGAGAGAGGGGAGAGAGGACCTGCAGGAGAGCAGATAAAAGGCGGTCCGAGAGAGGGGAGAGGGGACCTGCAGGAGAGCAGATAAAAGGTGGCCAGAGAGAGGGGAGAGAGGACCAGCAGGAGAGCAGATAAAAGGCGGTCCGAGAGAGGGGAGAGGGGACCTGCAGGAGAGCGGGTAAAAGGTGGTCCGAGAGAGGGGAGAGGGGACCTGCAGGAGAGCAGATAAAAGGTGGTCCAAGAGAGAGGGGAGAGAGGACCAGCAGGAGAGCAGATAAAAGGCGGTCCGAGAGAGGGGAGAGGGGACCTGCAGGAGAGCGGGTAAAAGGTGGCCAGAGAGAGAGGGGAGAGAGGACCAGCAGGAGAGCAGATAAAAGGTGGTCCGAGAGAGGGGAGAGAGGACCTGCAGGAGAGCAGATAAAAGGTGGCCAGAGAGAGAGGGGAGAGAGGTATAAAAACACCTAGAGTGACGTCAGCACAAGTAAAGAAGCTGATGTGTGAGTAGCTAGTGAGTATTTTTTTTAAGCCTTAAGTTTAGTTAGTAGTCTAATAAATGGAGGCATGCCAAGTCACCTCAGTCCCGTCAAATACATATCCTGTGCCATGTGGGAACTCCAGGATTCTTCTCGTGTCCTGGACAACCACACGTGCGGGAAGTATTGTCAGCTGGAAGAGCTCGAGCTCTGGGTTTCGGAGCTTGAGCAGCAGCTGGCATCACATGCACGAGGCTGAGAGCTATGTGGAATAGCAGGTTTCAGGAGGTGGTCGCCCTGCTGCTTAAGAGTGTGCAGGCAGAAAGGGACTGGGTGATCGCCAGACAGACAAAGAGGACCAGGCAGGTAGGGCAGGGGTCCCCTGAGTGCATCTCGCTGTCTAACCGGTATTCAGTTGAATACTGGTGAGGACGATGGTCTCTCTGGGGAGTACAGCCAGAGACAAGTCCACAGCATCCATGGGTGGCTCAGCTGTATAGTGGGTGGGGGAAGGAGGAAGGTCAGGAAAGAAATAGTGATGGGGATTCAATAGTTAGGGGAGCAGATAGGCGTTTTTTGCGGCCGCAGATGTGATTCCAGGATGGTATGTTGCCTTCCTGGTGACAGAGTCCAGGGTGCAGAACATTCTGAGGGGGAGGGTGAACAGCCAGAGGTCGTGGTTCATATCGGCACCAATGACATAGGTAGAAAGATGGATGAAGTCCTGCAGGCAGATTTTAGGGAGCTAGGAAAGAAATTAATAAGCAGGACCTCAAAGGTAGTAATCTCCGGATTACTCCCTGTGTCACGCGCTAGTGAGTACAGAAATAAGAGGATAAAGCAGATGAATGCGTGGCTGGAGAGATGGTTTAGGAGGGAGGGCTTTAGATTCCTGGGGCATCGGGACAGGTTCTAGGGAAGGTGGGACTTGTACAAGCGGGACAGGTTGCACCTCAACAGGGCCGAGCCCAATATCCTCGCGGGAAGGTTTGTTAGTGCTGTTGGGGAGGGTTTAAACTAGCTTGGCAGGGGAATGGGGACCTGAGTGTAGATTCAGAAGGGAGAGAAGCAAAGCTGGAAATGGAAGGCAGGATAATAGTAGGCGAGTTTGGAAGGCAGAGGAAACAAAGGCTAGAAAACAGACAACAAAGGAATTTGACAGTGCTTAATGGTATATACCTCAATGCAAGGAATCTAGTGAACAAGGGAGATAAGCTGAGGGTACAGATAGACACGTGGAAGTATGATATCATAGCTTTTACTGAAACATGGCTTAACGAAGGGCAGGAATGGCAGCACAACATTCCTGATTACAGGGTTTTCAGATGAGATAGAGAGGGGGATAAAAAAGGAGGGGGGGGTCGGAATATTGGCTAAAGAAACAATTACAGCTGTGAGGAGGGATTATATGTTCGAAGGATCATTAAATGAGGCCATATGGGTGGAACTGAAGAACAAAAAAGGGGCAGTCACATTGCTGGGAGTGTACTATAGACCCCAAACAGTCAGTCAGAGGGAGATAGAAGAGCAAATATGTAGGCAAATTTCTGAGAAGTGCAAAAACAGTAGGGCAATAAGAGTAGGGGATTTCAACTACCCTAATATTATCTGGGGTAGAATCAGTGAAAAAAGCATAGAGGGCGCAAAATTTTTAAATTGCATTCAGGAGAACTTTTTTTAGCCAGTACGTAGCAAGCCCAACAAGAGAGGGGCAGTTCTGTATTTAGTTTTAGGGAGTGAAGCTGGGCAGATGGAAGGGGTATCAGTGGGAGAGCATTTTGGTGATAGTGATCATAATTCAGTTAGATTTAGCGTATTTATGGAAAAGGGCAAAGGTAGACCAGGAGTAAAAGTTCTCAACTGGGGAAAGGCCAATTTTACTAAGCTGAGATGTGATTTGACAAACAGCTACTTGAAGGTAAATCAGTGTCAGAGCAGTGGGAGGCATTCAAGGAGGAGATAGTGAGGGTTCAGGGCAAATATATTCCCACAAAGAAAAAGGGTGGGACTCCCAAATCTAAAGCCCTCTGGATGTCAAGGAGCATACAGGGTAAGATAAGGCAAAAAAGGAAAGCTTATGTCAGACACCGAGAGCTCGATACTGCAGAAAGCCTAGAGGAGTATAGAAAGTGCAGGGGTGAAATTAAAAAGGAAATTAGGAAAGTAAAGAGGGGGCGTGAAAAAATATTGGCGAGTAAAATCAAGGAAAACCCTAAGATATTTTATAAATACATAAAGAGCAAGAGGATAACTAAGGAAAGAGTAGGGCCTATTAGAGACCAAAAAGGTAACCTGTGTGTGGAAGATGTGGGTATGGTTCTTAATGAATACTTTGCATCTGTCTTCACGAAAGAGGGAGACGATGCAAACATTGTAGTTAAGGAGGAGGAGTGTGAAATATTGGATGGGATAAACATCGTGAGAGAGGAAGTATTAAGGGGTTTAGCATTTTGAAAGTAGATAAATTGCCAGTCCCGGATGAAATTGTATCCCAGGCTGTTAAGAGAAGCAAGGGAGGAAATAACGGAGGCTCTGACCATCATTTTCCAATCCTCTCTGGATACAGGCATGATGCTGGAGGACTGCTAACATTGTACTGTTGTTTAAGAAGGAAGAAAGGGATCGACCGAGAAATTACAGGCGAGTCAGCCTAACCTCGATATTGGAAAACATTCTGAGGGACAGTATTAATCGTCATTTAGAAAGGCACGGGTTAATCAAGGACAGTCAGCATGGATTTGTTAAGGGAAGGTCATGTCTGACCAACTTGATTGAATTTTTTGAGGAGGTAACAAGGAAGGTCGATGAGGGTAGTGCATTTGATGTAGTCGACATGGATTTTAGCAAGGCTTTTGACAAGGGTCCCACCTGGCATACTGGTCAGAAAAGGAAAAGTCCATGGGATCCAAGGGAAAATGGCAAATTGGATCCAAAATTGGCTCAGTAGCAGGAAGAAAAGGGTAATGGTCGATGGGTGTTTTTGTGACTGGAAGGCTGTTTCCAGTGGGGTTCTGTAGGGCTCAGTACTGGGTCCCTTGCTTTTTGTGGTCTATATCAATGATTTAGACTTAAATGTAGGGGGCATGATTAAGAAGTTTGCAGATGATACAAAAATTAGCTATGTGGTTGATAGTGAGCAGGAAAGCTGTAGACTGCAGGAAGATGTCAATGGATTGGTCAGGTGGGCAGAAAAGTGGAAATCAATCCGGAGAAGTGTGAGGTAACGCATTTGGGGAAGGCAAACAAGGCAAGGGAATACACAATAAATGGGAGGATACTGAGAAGTGTAGAGGAACAGAGGGACCATAGAGTGCATGTCCACAGATCCCTGAAGGTGGCAGGACAGGTAGATAAGGTGGTTAAGAAGTCATATGGGATACTTTCCCTTATTAGCTAAGGCATAGAATATAAGAGCAGGGAGGTTATGCTAGAACTGTATAAAATGCTAGTTAGGCCACAGCTTGAGTACTGTGTACAGTTCTGGTCACCACATTACAGGAAAGATGTGATTACACTAAAGAGGGTACAGAGGAGATTTACGAGGATGTTGCCAGGACTAAAGAATTTTAGCTATGAGGAAAAATTGGATAGGCTGGGGTTATTTCCTTTGGAACAGAGGAGGCTGAGGGGAGATTTAATTGATGTGTACAAAATTAGAGTGGATAGGAAGGACCTATTTCCCTTAGCAGAGAGGTCAATAACCAGGGGGCATAGATTTAATGTAATTGGTAGAAGGATTAGAGGAGAGTTGAGGAGAAATGTTTTGGAACTCACTGCCTGAAAGGGTGGTAGAGGCAGAAACCCTCATCACATTTAAAAAGTACTTGGATATGCAGTTGAAGTGTTGTAACTTACAAGGCTTTGGACCAAGAGCTGGAAGGTGAGATTAGGCTGGATAGCGGGATTAGGCTTGATAGCTTCTTTTCGGCCGACACATACATGATGGGCCGAATGGCCTCCTTCTGTGCCATAAATTTCTACGATTCTATGTCAGTCTCGTGACCAGCTCACAAAGATACAATTCACACAGGGATTGAAGGAAACAAAATCTATTTTTTTTAACAAGTGGCTAGCCAACTACCCTGAGGTTTAGAGCCTCTGAATTGAGTCGTGTTAATACTGTAGAGACCATCATTTTCTTACAATGTTTCCATAGTGGCGATTTTCTTTGTGGTTCGACATTCAACAAAACCCCTGTCTGGAAAGAACGAGGCATTATTATGTCAAGAACATTCTGTGCCTGCACAAATGGACAAATGTTCCTCATACAACAAGAAAAATATTTGGCCTTTGTAAAACTTGCGTTTTTGTCAAGTAAAATCTTTATAAGGAGACCAAAAATTCTGCAGCGTTGACAGATAATGGGGGCAGGTGACCTTTCATTTCATGCTATGTATTTTTTAAATAATGTGCAAGTTACTGATAAAATCCTTCAATTACAAAGCGAATGTAAATTATAATAGGAACTGCAAGGCAATTTAGCATGAAAAATAGTGTTATTAATATAACTTCATTCCCAGATAAGTGTCAAATAATGATTTGATCTTACATAGCAGGCGCTTATCACACAGTTTAATCTAGCATTAAAGAGATGGCTTAATGCAGAGACAATCTCATTTCTCTACCCACCCAACCCTGCCCCCCTCATGTTTTTTGTTCAGCCGGGTGTTGAAACACATGAAAACCCATCAGCATGTTTAAGATCTGGGAAATTCACACAGCGAGAGTTTCTGCTCACCCCAATATGGAGCACACATTCTCTATCTGGAGGGAAGCATCAATCCCACTTACCCAAGTCCAAAGAATTGAGGTGCAGGTTGGCAGAGCCAAGCCTTAGAGACCCCCCCCCCCCACAAATGTGTGCAGAGGTACAACTGAAGTTTAACCAGTTGAAACCATGCAGCCTACCATTGCAGATCACTGGTAAACTGCAACTTGATGTCCATCCTATTCATTACCGTAATGGAGTTCAGCATATTCTGGAGTAGGGTGGGAAGAATTCTAGCTCCCAGAGACAGGTCTACCCTCCAGGTTATACTAGTGAGTCAGATTGACTTGTCAATCATCAACTGTACCCAGGAATACTGCAGACCTAGCTGGTTTAGTTATCGAATTACCGAGTCTGCCACAAAGGGTTGATTGATCTGAACTTACTGCCTCTCAACCAAAAGCTGTGGCTCAGTTGGTAGCACCGTCGCCTTTGAGTCCCACTCCGGAGACTTGAACACATAATCTAGGCTACTGAAGGAGTGCTATGCTAACGGAGGTGCTGCCTTTCGGATGAGACGTTAAACCTGAGTCTGCCCTTTTAGATGGATGTAAATCTGGTCATTTATTTCATTGCTGTTTGTGGGATCTTGCTGTGCGCAAATTGGCTGCTGCGTTTCCTACATTACAACGATGACCACACTTCAAAAGTATTCATTGGCTGCAAAGCACTTTGGGACGTCCTGAGGTTGTGAAAGGTGCTATATAAATGCAAGTCTTTCTTTCTTTCAAAAACATCCTCTGGTTTCCGTGCAGTCTCCTTCATTTGGTACAGTAATGAAATCCAGCTCTAGAGTTTACCATGACTGCCTATAAAGCTTCTTGTTCCGTGATCTACTAATGGGCTGTTAATTGGTGCACTATAGTCACATGCTTCAGTATTGACCGATCACATTATAAAATGGTATGGAAAAATGCCCAATTTTATAAAGAGCTCTTCAAAAAAATAATGGGCTGATTACATTAAACATAACTATGGTTATTAGTACCCATATTCAGAAATAATTTTTTTTGCATTCAAAATCCAATAATTCTCCAAATCTAATAAAGTACAGCTGGTCATGGTTCTAGATCTGAGCTGTATGGAGTTAAATTGTTGTAAGCAAGATTTTTAGACCATTATCACTTTGGGAATTTTCAAGGACGGAGGCGGGTGGCGGGGGGTTTGGTATATCTGTAAAATTAAAATTCAGTTAGGACTGCCTTTTGTTTTTGCCAGGAAAGATACTTTTATGGTATCCATCATTTGATTTCAAACTATATTTCAAATACTTTCATGTCATTAATGTAGTAGAATGAAAGTTGTTTACTTCATTGAACCTCTATAAAACATTGGTTTGGCTGCAACTGGAGCATTGTGTCCAATTCAGGAAGGATGTGAAGGCCTTAGACAGAGTGCAGAAAGGATTTACTAGAATGGTTCCAGGGATGAAGGACTTCAGCTACGTGGATAGACTGGAGAAGCTGGGGTTGTTCTCCTTAGAGCCTAGATGGTTGAGAGGAGATTTGATAGAAGTATTCAAAATCATGAAGGGTTTAGATAAAGTAAATAAAGAGAAACTGTTCCCATTGGCGGAAGGGAACAAAAGAACCACAGGTGACATGAGGAAAAACTTTTACGCAGCGAGTAGTTGTGATCTGCAATGCGCTGCCTGAAAGGGCGGTGGAAGCAGATTCAATCGTGGTTTTCAAAAAGGAATTGGATAAATACTTGAAGGGAAAAAATTTGCAGGGTTACGGGGAAAGAGCGGGGGAATAGGACTAACTGGATTGCTCTTACAAAGAGCCGGCACGGGCTCAATGGGTCGAATGGCCTCCTTCTGTGCTGTAACCATTCTATGATTCGATGATTCTTTAATATATACAATTTGGACATTTTAATGAAAAGGGATTTCATTGAAATTAAGGTATTTGCAGGTTCTTAGGCCAAATCCTAACAAAGTACAGACTTCATTCAAAAGTCTTCCACTGTACTACCTAAAGGGGTTAAATAGCTGCACTAAATAGAAAAACTTAAACACCAGACTGAACTGTCAATCATTTTAAGAATCAAACTTCAAGAGCCCAGAGTATGAAATCCCACAGCGCCCATTTTAAACAGGCAAGCTGTGATGAAAGATTGCTGCTTTCACCGTGGGACCAATTTAAATATTAAGAGGTGTAATGAGACTCAGACATGCTTCAAACATTGAGTAAATGTTCACCCACTGAAGTTGGCACATCTCAATTTGGTTGCTCATCCCTACTTGCCCGATTCAGAGGGGCACGTTCCCGAGAGAGCGCACTGTTGTTGAATTAGCCCTATGTTCTTTTTACCACAGAATGGTAAAAGAAAGAACTTGCATTTATATTGTGCCTTTCACGACCTCAGGACACCTCAAAGTGCTTTACAGCCAACTAAGTACTTTTGAAGTGTAGCCACTGTTGTAATGAGGTAGCCAATTTGGGCACAGCAAGGTCCCACAAACAGCAATATGATAATGACCAGATAATCTGTTTTTAGTGATGTTGGTTGAGGGATAAATATTGGCCCAGGACACCAAAACATATGCTGGAACTCAACACACATTGGCCCAGAATTTGCTCCAAAAATAAAGGAGAGCCTAACAGCACTCATCGTTGTTTAAGGGCAAAGGGAAGAGTAACTTCCGGCAAGCGCACATGCGCAGTCAATCGTGCAGATCCAGAAGTTGCACTACCAGATGCTCTGCTCGTTCGAAAGCTGCGTGGGAAGGGCAGCTCGCCACTGGAATGACTGGACCAGCAGGAAGTTGCTCTCCTGCCCAGCTGCAAACCAACTAATCCACACAGAAAAAGGTACGCTCAGTTTTTTAGATCTAAACTAACTTTTAATGGCGTAGTAAATCTTAAATGACTGCCAAACAACCTCTCTAGCACTGACAATTAACTTTTAAAATGTGGAGCCTCATTCCTTCCGATCTTAATTGTTATTGAACATTTAAAAAATAATTAATTTTTATTTTTTTTACTTTTTCTTTCTGTCCCTTTTAATTCAATATTTATTACCCTCTCTTTATTTCACTTTTTCTACCTGATTTTACATTGAATTTACGGTTGTAGCTTTCACTTCCTGGTTCTGTGCCTGCGCAGCTTGTCGACGATGCTTCAATCTGCTGGTTGAGGGGACAGAGAGATCCTTTCCCTGCTCACACAGCTCACAGATCCCCAGGAGAGGACGCTGCACTTTTTGCAGCTCACCATTTGAGGAAGTTCCCACACGACAGCTCGTGGATCGTTTGTGGGTAAGTTTAAATCTAATGAGCGGCAAGTGCCGTTCGTTCACCACTCAGAGCAAATTCTGAGCCAATATCTGCAGCTATATTCTGTGCACTGCATTATTTGGCATTGCAACTACATAGTTTGAATAAAAAGCCACTTCTGACTCTGTAGGGATGGTTCAAGGTGTAGATTTGCTATATTTACAATAAATACCAACTGCAAATTTGTAGCCTTTTCATATTGTAATACTTAGCCCCAATCTTAAGTCAGACATTGCTTGAGAATATCAGGAACTACTTTGCAAACTCATCAAGTAATTTTGCTGAAGGTTGATGGAATGCTCTAGTCCACGGATGGGGAACTATAGTTGCGAGGAGCGAGTTGAGACACTGGGACAATTTTCACCGCAGCAGAAAAGGCAAAGAGCAGATTTAATAGCAGTTTTTAAAATTGTGAAGTATTTTGACAGTGAATAGGGAAAGATTATTTCCTGTAGTTGGAGAGTCGGTGACAAGGGGGTCATCAATTAAAAATTGTCACAAACAGACTTGGGTGAGAGGTATGGGGAAATTTATTTACACAGCATGGCTTGCTTTGCCACAGGAAGTGGTTGAGGCGGAGACCATTGTATCTTTAAGGGAAAATAGGATAAACATTTGAAGCAGAGGAAAATAGAGGGCTAGGGGGAGAGAGTGGAGCAGTAGGATTTGTTTAGAATTGCTCTGGTAGCACAGGCACAACAGGCGGAATGGCCTCCTTCTGTCCTGTAAACTTCTAAGGGTCTATGAAAAGGAGACTGGGTTTTTGTGGACAGATTTGCCATCTGAGCCTAGAAATTGACAATATTAGCGCACAAACAATTAATGCATTCATATAACATTCCTTTATCTGCTACTTTAACACAGGCATTAACCCATTCATTTCACGTTATATGAATGTGTGAAGCATTCATTGATTAATATCTCCACGTTTGTGTATCATGCGCGGTACATAAGGTGAGAATTTACATAATCTATCGGTTACAAGTTGCACGACTGCCATCAATACTGGGCACCAATGTGACATAATGTTGCAGCTGACTGTCTATATATTGTATAATTTTATTGCAACTGCCTTTTCCAACAATGCAATTTCTGTAGCATACACAATTCATTCAGCAGGTTTTATTGCACTTTTCTCCCAACAGATATATAAATAGCCTGCCACTTTAATTCTTCATCCCACTCTGACCTCTCTGTCCTCGGCCTCCTACACTGTTCCAATGAAGCTCAATGCAAGCTCCAGGAACAGCAGCTCATCTTCCGATTAGGCACTTTACAACCTTCCGGATTCAACATTGATTTCAATAACTTCAGATCATAACCACTGCTCCCATTTTGTTGGACAGTGGGTGCTGGTAATGGTTCTGCTGTAACCATTTACACGTACTCTCGAACCATCTTTTGTTTCTTTATTGTCCCATTACTACTGCCTTTTGTCTTGCACCATCATCCCTTTTGTCATTTAACCACTCCTGCTCTCCACCCTATCACAGACCTTCACCTTTGTCCTCCCCTCCTCCTTTCCCTGACTCTGTACTTGCTTCTAAACTGTTAAATCTCTAACTTCATTCATTTCTGATGAAAGGTCATCGACCTGAAACGTTAACTCTGATTCTCTCTCCACAGATCCTGACCTGCTGAGTGTTTCCAGCATTTTCTGTTTTTACTTCACAGATAGAACGCTGTTAAGTGGAAAGCTATATAATTAAACAGTTTGTGTCTGGCATATGTCCAAATGTCCAATGAGCAGAAAGAATGTTGAATGGCTCAAATTTTTCATTCACTAAAAATAGCCAATCAAAAATCGCTTAATCAAATACTACACTGTTGATTAAAAAATTCAAATCTCAGTCACAAAAAAAACCTCTATCACATCGCTAAATAAAAACTCCAAGTCCTTTCAGTGGCCATTTTGTTCCCATCCACCCCATTATATACCGGTAAATATAAACACATGAAAATATTTAGCAGTTTTGAAAAACAGATCACAAAACTTTGACATTTTCTTGTCCATTCCACCTTCCAACACCTGCAACAACCTTCCTCTTCACAGGGCTCCAATGAGGTTCATCGTCACCTCTGTTCCCAAAGCTTGGACCTTTGAACTGGATCTTGGTTTGCAATGTTTCCTGTGCCTTTCTGAATATGCTGCAAGAAAGCTCAATGCTCCTCGGTCTTTGTTATTCTGCCACTCAGTAGAATTTTCCTACTTTCTGCTTCATCATTCATTCTTCTGTGACTTCCCGGCTCAGTACTCCAGAGAGCTGCTTCCAGTCCCCACCCCTTGCTTCATACTGCTGCTGATGGTGGGAGAAAGACTGACAGTAGCATGGTTCATACTCCTGTGACTCGGCCAACATTGTCTACCTCATACGTTGCAGGAAAGGATGCCCCGGAGCATGGTACATTGGCGAGACCATGCAGACACTGCGACAACGGATGAAAGGACACTGCGCAACAATCGTCAGGCAGGAGGGTTCCCTCCCAGTTGGGGAACACTTCAGCAGTCAAGGACATTCAGCCACCGATCTTCGGGTAAGCGTTCTCCAAGGCGGCCTTCGAGACACACGACAACGCAAAATCGTCGAGCAGAAATTGATAGCCAAGTTCCGCACCCATGAGGACAGCCTCAACCGGGATCTTGGGTTTGTGTCATGCTACACGTAACCCCACCAGTGAAAAAAGAGTTCTCTGTTTTTAATACAACTGGTCATTCTCTCTCTTTCTCTTCCTTTCGGATGTTTCTCTCTCTCTCTCTCTCTCTCTGTCTTTGGGTTCTGACCGTTTGTATATTCAGTAGTCTTGTATGTAACGTCTCTCTGTCTGAACACTATTCAAGTCCTTTGATTGCCTTGATAACGGGCAGTTGGAAAGATAATCTGTAATCACCAGGCATTGTTCTCTGACTATATATGCGGTACCTTTCATGGAATCCCACACTCACCTGACGAAGGAGAAAGCCTCCGAAAGCTTGTGATTTTCAAATAAAACTGTTGGACTATAACCTGGTGTTGTGAGATTCCTTACATTTGTCCACCCCAGTCCATCACCGGCATCTCCACATCATTCTTATGTGAAGGATGATCACATGACTCTGGTGAGATTAAAGATCTTAAGATACCTGGAAGGGCACTGTCCCAGCCTTTTCCACTGATGGATGATGAGCCTAATGTAAGGAGGATAAATAAATAAAGAAAGCAATGTTTCTTAGATGACCCTTGCAGTTGTGATGAAGGGTGCACAATCTGTTGTACACATTCTAAAGGTGACATATATCCTCATTATTATACTGACCTTATTGGTATAATACTAGCTCCATTTGTGTAATGCTACAAGAAAGCAATGTGTTATACTTGCTGCTCATGCTACTATGGTGGGGGAGGGATAATTTGATTTCCATCGCCTTCTGTACTGCTATACTATTTATTCTGATTTTAAAGTACAGGTAGAAGTAAAGCCAATTCCAGATGAGGTAGCTTACCCCAAGGCTTTAAGAAATCACAGTAGCCGATACACTGGTGTAGTAAACACAAACACAGCTGCATTAGAACGATTACTAAAGACGAGACGACATACCAGTGACCACAGATTCTTAGCAGATATTGTCTACAAGCATTATTCTGAGTATTTAACACATTGCATAACTACTGCACCTTTATTAATCACAGAACTAGTTAACCAAGTAATATATTAGTACACCATACCTCAGTAACACACTTTCCAGTGATGCAATAATCAACCAGGAGGATCACTTTATAACACACTAAGGAAACAAACGTTCAACACAGCGTTCATCTCGAGATGTAGATCGAAGTTCACCATGTGGCTGCGACTATTTCATATCTGTACAGCTGTGAGACAAACAAGTTAGCGCAGGTGTAGAAGAACATTAGAAGAACACAAGAAACAGGAGCAGGAGTAGGCCGTTCAGCCCCTCGAGCCTGCTCCGCCATTCAAGATTATAGCTGATCTTCTACCTCAACGACATCTTCCTGCACCATCCCCAAATCCCTTGATGCCTTTAATGTCTAGAAATCTGTCAATCTCTGTTTTGAATGTGCTCAATGACTGAGCCTTCACAGCCCTCTGGGGTAGAGAATTCCAAAGATTCACCATCCTCTGACTGAAGAACTTTCTCATCTCATCTCAGTCCTAAATGGCCAACCCCTTATTCTGAGACTGTGACCCCTGGTTCTAGACTCCCCAGCCAGGGGAAACATCCTCCTTGCATCTACCCTGTTGAGCCCTGTAAGAATTTTGTATGTTTCAATGAGATCACCTCTCATTCTTCTAAACTCTAGATAATACAGGCCTAGTCTATTCAATCTCTCCACATACGTCAATCCCGCCATCCCAGGAATCAGTCTGGTGAACCTTCATTGCACTCCCTCTATGGCAAGTATATCCTTTCTTAGGTAAGGAGAACAAACTTGTACACAATACTCCAGTATCAGAGCTTCCATGTGATCCTCTGAATTCCACAGCAGGGCTGAACAATCAATGGTGAAGTCTTGCCCTGGGCCATTACTACCAGAGTAGAAACCAGGATCTTGAAAGCTCGGCTACGATGGACTGGCTATGTGGTCAGAATGGTCAGTGACAGGTTGCCTAAAGCTATCTTTCACAAGCAACTGAATGTGGTGAAGCATTCACAGGGTAGACAGCTTGAAAATGTACCCTGAAAGGCAGGATGAAGAGCTGCTACGTCCCATTAAGAGCTGGAAGGGCCTCTCTCTAAATGTTGTGCAACCTGCAAGAGCATTTGAAGTCTCTCTCTGCTCTTCGCACCAATGGCACAATTTTACGAGCCATCTGTACTTGTTACAGCTGCACCCTGATGTGCAACTTCAAATACAAATATGTATCTACATATCTATCTGTTTCATATTAATATATTCTACATGATCTAATAGAAAGAGAGCAAAAGAAAAAGCACAAGTTAATTGCCAAGACTAGCCTACAGTGCACAGAAGGCTATGTGTATGAACATCACATCAAACACATCTCAGAGCCCATGAGTGTTGTTGGCTCCACGTCCAACACTACAAATTGCTGTAGTTATTATCAATCACAAGAAAGCAACCATTTTGCTCTAAATACTTCTGTTTATCTTATTACTGTTCATCTAATTACAATATTTTATGATGGTGTACACAGATACTTACCTCCACGTTGAAAGCATTCCGATGAGACTTCATCCCATTCTCTATGACTGCAAAACGTATCTCCACGTACTGTTACACAATTTTCATGAATTGTCATTAAACAATATTTTATAAATTGTCCACTAAACTCTGAAGAGATCACAAGTGAAAGAAAAGAGAATTCTGTGATAAAGAACAAATGTGATTTTTTTTTGCCGTACAGCTGAGATCTGACGGTGAATGCTTGCAAGGGAGAGTTGCCATGGAAACAAAATGCTCTCTGGTTCAGGGTGCATGTTTCAGGCCTTTTTCTACCCATCAAGAACATCTACTGAGTCTGGGAAATGGGGTACCCATTTAGTCATGAGTGCAGTGGGTTCTAATTTAATATCCTGTAATTTAACCCCCATTTTTAGCACAAATAAATTCTAAACACTTTCTAGAACATGTTTTGGAAACTTTTTAGAAACATTCCAGAGATTTATCCAATTAGAATCACAGAATTGCGTAACAAGGTTTGGTTTTATCCAAAGCAACAAACTTTGAGCATTGAACTCTCATGGGGTAAATTTCACGAACTAGCACTCCTGGTATGAAACCTTGCTGAACACGAGGGCAGATAAAACAATCAGGTGTGGATAAATTGATAGTCAGAAAATTGAGAGGGCTGCACAGACCTCCATGTCCAATTGTCTGATCTGCCCTCCTGTCGAATGAGACTCCACACCAGGAGCACTAACTTGTAAAATTTAGTATTTCCATAAGTATTTCTATTTTGGCAAGAATTGCTCTGTTTGGATCTGAACTCTTTATATTAGGATTGATGCTAAAGTTGTAGTATGAATCCGAAGAGGTTCTATGTTCCCCTCCAAGTCACACACCATCCCGACTTGGATATATATCGCTGTTTGTTCATGGTTACTGGGTCAAAATCCTGGAACTCCCTAAAGCATTGTGGGAGCACCTTCACCACATGGACTGCAATTAATGAAAATTGTGTAACAGTACTTGGAGATACTCAGCCATCATCTTGCAATCGTAGAGAATGGGAGGAAGTCTCAACAGAATGCTTTCAATATGGAGAAAAGTTTCTGTGTACACCATCTTAAAATATTGTAAAAAGATGTATAGCAATAAGATAAACAGTGAAGTATTTAGGTCAAAATGGTTGCTTTCATGTGATTGATAATAATTGCAGCAATCGGTAGTGTTGGACATGAAACCAACAACATACATGGGCTCTGAGATGAGTTTGATACATGGTGTTCATACACAGCCACATTCTATTCAAGAAGAAGGCTCACCACCACCACCTCAAGGGCAACTAGGGATGAGCAATAAATGCCAGCCTTGCTAGCGATGCCTATATCCCCAGAACAAATTTTTTTTGAAAGATCCTGGCTTGACTCCAGAACAAAATGGCAAGAGGCTCTTTTGAAGAGGTCATCTAAAGGCACTTTGCTCTGGACTCAGGTCAGGAGCTAACTTTGAATTTACTTTAGTGTTGGTGTGAAATGAAACTGTTCAATGCCGTTGATACCATTTGTAGTGCAAATGAAGCCTAAAAAAGATCAATTTCATTCTGAATTAATGTCAACCAAAACTGACACTGATCACACATAAACGAGGTATAAGAAAAAATAACATGATGTGATAACCTTTAATAGGAGTACATTAAATTAATGGAAAAATGCCATTGTGTAATAAAAGCCCATAATTTTGAAATATTAATAACTGAGTGTTTTATGCTAGAATTGGGTAAAGTACTTGGCTATCATTTCACAACAACACTAAAGTAAATTCAGAGTTAGCTCCTGACCTGATTCTTGTTATATATAAATAACCTGGATTTAGGAATAGGGAATACAATTTGGAAGTTTGCGGATGATACAAAGTAAACAGTAGTAAACAGTGAGCAGGATAGTAGCAGACTTCAGGAAGACATAGGCAGGCTGGTGAAATGGGCAGACAACAAGGCAGATGCAATTTAATGTGGATAAGTGTGAAGTGCTGCACTTTGGGAGGAATAACATGGAGAGGCAGTATAATCTAAATGGTACTATTTTGATGGTGTTGCAAGAGCAGAGGGACCTGGGGGTACATATTCACAAACCTTTGAAGGTGGCAGAGCAAGTTGATAAGGTGATTAAGAAAGTGAATGGGATACTTGGCTTTGTAAATAGGGGCATTGAATACAAAAACAAGGAAGTCGTGCTAAACCTTTATGAATCACTGGTTAGGCCTCAGCTGGAGTAATTGTGTACAATTCTGGGCACTACACTTTAGAAAGGATGTCAAGTCCTTGGAGAGGGTACAGAGGAGGTTTATTAGAATGGTTCCAGGGGTGAGGGACTTCAGTTATGTGGAGAGATTGGAGAAGCTGGGATTGTTCTCCTTAGAGCAGAGAAGGTTAAGGGGAGACCCAATATTCAAAATTATGAGGGGTTTTTAATAAAGCAAGTAGGGAGAAACTGTTTCTTTTGGCAAGTGGGTCGGTAACCAGAGATCATGGGCTCGAATTTAGCAGGCCTGCGGGTTCCCAGCGGGTGGTCCTCCGGGAGCGTGGAAAACGCGGACGGGTAATTGTGTGCGTCCCCCACGCGATCGCGGGATAATTGGACCCATTAAGCCCTGCTTCCGGGTTCTGCGCTCCCCAGCTGCGTGCCGGCCGGCTGCGCATGCGCAGTACCGTCGACGCGATGCAGGAGCTCCAGTTAAAGGGGCAGTCTCCCAAAGCCCCTCCTGCTGCAAGCAAGAGGTCTGGGAGAATGGCTCAACAAAGGGGAAAGGCTGCGCCCCGTTTTTCAGATCTGGCACTGCAGCTGATGCTGGAGGGCGTGAGGAGGAGGAGGGAAACACTCTTCCCTGAGGATGGGCGCAAGTTCCCTGCCGCCGCAACCAGGAAGGCATGGGCAGAGGTGGCGGCGGAGGTGAGCAGCAGGGGCAACACCCCAAGGACTTGGGAGCAGTGCCGCAAGCGCTTCAATGACCTGACTAGGTCTGGCAAGGTGAGTACACCAACGCACCCTCCCACATCCCGTCCCCACCATCACGCCAAGCAGATCACAACCCCCTCCTGCACAGCCACCACTGCGCTCCATCAGCAATCCTCACAGCCACTCATTCACCATCCTCGCCGTGCACGCAAGTACCCACCGTCCCTGACCCCACCCGAACACTACCACACACCCCAATCCCCATGCAATGGGATGGGCACGTGGCCCACGCGTCCTCCCATCCGTTCCGCGCCACGCTCAACCCAACCACACCGATGCTCGATGCGTCTCACGATGCAAGACGCACCCACTCACACATCTGTGTTTTGCCTTCACAGGAGAAGAGGAGCAAGAACAACCGCGAAAGGGCACGCACCGGAGGTGGCCCGCCGCAAGTGGTGGAGCTCACCGACGCAGAGGTGGAGGCGCTCGACCTCGCCCGCACGCGACATTGCCTGTCGGTGGCCGATGGCGAGTGTGTCGCTGCCGAAACGGCCGGTAAGGGAAAGCTGACACTCAACACCCATGATCGCGAGTTACCGTCTCATCACCTGCCATCAGGCGCACTGTCAAGTTGGTCCACATGCCTCAAAGTGCCCTCTGTTCTCTTGCAGGTCCGTCTTTGGGTCAAGCGAGCGTGGAGGGCGATTCCTCAGAGGACATGGCGGTCTCTGAGGGTGCATCGTCACATCAGAGCCAACCATCCACCAGCGCAGAGACACGCACCTCGGTGGGTCCCCCTCGCCAACTAGTTGGGGTAGCACTTGGTGAGTCACTGCGCACGAGTGAGCATGAGCAGACCCTGGTGGCAGGGGCAGCCGCAGAGGGTCTGCGACGGAGGGAGCACTCATCTCCAGGCTCTGCTCAGCCGGACCCAGATGCTGAACCCAGGGGGCCACCAGAGAAAAGGAGAGTCGTCGAGGGCCACCAGCTAATTGCTGAGGTGCTGGCAGAGGTGCCGCGCGCATTGTCCACAATAGCGCAGGCGATGGAGGAGTCCACCTCCTGCATGTGGGCATTGGTGGCGCAGGCACAGGAGGGTACCGGCGACACAGTGTCGCGGGTAGGTGCGGGACTGTCTGCGGTGGAGGACAGGCTGGCCTCCCTCGAGCGTCACGCACAGCTCCACTTCGAGTCCTTGCAGGCCCTCACAACGTCTGTACGGATTCAGGGTGAGCAACATTCCGACGCCACCAACAGGCTGAGGGATACACTAGGGGTGGCCTTGCAAGGCCTCACACATGCCATCCAAACTGCCGTCCAGCAGGGTGGAAGGGGTGATGTGGGCCGAGGCCAAGAGAGGGATGATGGTGACCGGGGACATGGAAGCGGGGACGCCTCTCAAGGCGTCCCCACGTCCCACCCGTTGCCCACCTCTCAACCAGCACCCGCAATGGTGCCTCCTCTCCAGGTGGCCGAGTCTGCCCCTGCCCCGGTGCAGGAGGAGCAGTCTGTGGAGGTGCCCTCACGGGCACCGAAACCCAGGGGCCGTCCGCCAAAAGCATCTACCCGGTCAAGGCAAGAAGACGAGCAACCTGCCACTACCTCTGCTGGAGCCACAGGGGTAGCACCACGTAGGGGTTCCCGGAGAAGAATTGCAAAGGCCTTATAATCACAAAGGGAATACACCAGGGTGTTTATTATTTTGTACTTTGTTTCTTAAATGATGTCACATTCCAGATATTAAATAGTCTATTCTCACCACTCCTGCCACCTCTCGTCCATTCTTCCGCGGCTTGTGCAATAGTTGCGTTCCGTGGAGGCCATCATGACGGCGAACACCTGCTGCCACCCATTGGGCACACTGCTGTGGGTGCAGGATTACTGGCAGCACTCTTCAGTGGAGGGGGCTGGTATGGCCGCTCGCATGTGCAGGTGAGGAGATGCGAGCGCCTCGCAGTGTCTGACTCTAGGAGAACCGTTGACGTATGAGTGCGTCCCTGGCCCGGCGACCATCCCGGTGAGTCGCGGCTCGGCACATGGGTCGTCCAACATCCTCGGGCGCGTCCTCCTCCTCCTCCGCCTCCTCCTCCTCCTCCGCCTCCTCCTCCTCCGCCTCCTCCTCCTCCTCCTCCTCGCCCTCGCCTTCCTCAATGTGGGTGGCGGGTGTGGATGGGGCCTCCTCCAGCGGCACCCCTCTCTGTTGGGCCATGTTGTGCAGGGCACAGCAGACAACTATGATTCGTCCCACTCTGAATGGTGTGTATTGGAGCGCTCCCCCAGAACGATCAAGGCACCTGAAGCGCATCTTGAGAAGCCCTATGGTCTGCTCAATTGTAGACCTGGTAGCAGTGTGGCTGTCATTGTACCGACGCTCCGGCTCGGTGATGGGGTTCCTCAGAGGTGTCATGAGCCACGTGTGGAGGGGATACCCCTTGTCGCCGAGGAGCCAGCCGTTGCCGGCGTTGGGTGCCTGCAGGATGGGCGGGACGGCGGACTCCCTGAGGACGAAGGCATCGTGGCAGCTGCCGGGGTATCTGGCGCACACGTGTAGGAATCTCTGGCGGTGGTCACAGATGAGCTGGGCGTTCATGGAGTGATACCCCTTCCTGTTGATGAACAGCCCTGGCTCATGCGGAGGTGCCCGTATTGCGATGTGGGTGCAGTCGATTACACCCTGCACCCGTGGGAAGCCGGCCATGGCATGGAATCCAACCGCCCTCTCCATCTGGCTGCGCTCGTCCATGGCGAAGTTGATGTAGTGGGAAGCCCTGCGGAACAACCCATCGGTGACCTGCCTTATGCACTTGTGTGCAGAGGACTGACAGACCCCGGAGATGTCCCCGGTGGCACCCTGGAAGGAACCGGATGCGAAGAAGTTGAGGGCAGTGGTGACTTTGACGGCGACAGGTAAGAAGATGCTGCTTGGTCCATCAGGGAGCAGCTCTTCGTTAAGGAGGCTGCAGATGTCGGCGACTACCTGGCGATTGACTCTGAGCCTCCGTATGCACTGCTCCTCGGAGAGGTCCATGAAGCTGAGCCTCGCTCTGTACACCCTGTGCGGAGGGTAGTGCCTCCTGCGACGCATCTCTCTCTGCGGTTGCCCTCCCTCCTGCTGTGCAGGTGGGTGTGCCGCAGCACCGTGTTGGGGGGCCTCACCTCTCCGAGGCGGACGGCGTGGACTGCGAGGCTGCTGGGGCTGGTCATCCTGTTCGTCCTCCGACGATGTCAACGCACCACCCATCTGGCAGGTGTTGGTGTGAGGGGTTGTGCAGGGTAGGTGGGTGGGTCCTCGGACTGGGGCTGCGGTTTCGTGTCGGTCTGTCCTCTGGCTTGGCGGGGGTTGGTGGAGGGCAGGGGTTGCCCTATGTGACGCGGTGGCCTCCTGCGTGGGTGAGGGCGCTCCCCCGTGGAGCGCACCTTGGCACCTGCCACAGGCTGCTGGCTGCAACACGCCTGGTTTGAAGGGTCCTGTTTCCCCCAGTGTGGGAAACTGACTGCTTTGAACGTAAAATCCCACACTTCCTCTTTTGACAGCTGCTTCAGCTCATTAGCTGACCACAACGAGCAAGTTAAGTGCTCTCAAGTGGAACCCCGCTGGCTTTAATTGCCTGCGGGATTCCCACCAGCGGGGCTTTCGCGCGCAGCCCCGCACGTCAGCGCGGTACCCGGAAGTGGCCGGGATTTCATCCGAATCGGAGATCGGGATTTTCGGGGCCCCCCCGCTGGAAACCCGCAGGTAACCCGACCCTAAAATCGAGCCCCATAGATTTAAAATAATTAGCAAAAGAACTAGAGGGGAAATGAGGAGAAATTTTTTCCTCAGAGCATTGTTAAGATCTGGAACGCACTGCCTAAAAGGGTGGTGGAAGCAGATTCCATAGGAAATTTCAAAAGGCAATTGGACATGTATTTGAAGAGGACTAATTTGCAGGATTATGGGGGAAAAGCTGGGATGTGGGACTAAATTGGGCAGTTCTTTCAAAGAGCCAGCACAGGCACGACAGGCCAAATGGCCTCCTTCTGGGCTGTAGGATTCTATGATCCTTGAACTTTAATAAATTCTCTCACCTATTTCAGCACATAATATTTTGGCCCATTTATAATATTCAGAGACAGTATCTGAGTAACTACGGTTGCGTAAGCTAGGAATCATTCTTGTGGCCCTCGTTTGAACCTCGATATCACCCACCATATGAGGGGACCAAAACTGGAAGCAGTATTCTAAATGCGGCCTAACCAAGGTCTTGTACATGGACAAAATGGTGTGCTTTGTTTTATATTGAATAGTGCTGTTAATACAATCTAATTCCTTATTTGCTTTGGTTATGGCTTCTCAGCGTTGGTCTTGAACCTTTAGAGAATGATAAATTATAATGCCAAGATTCTTTTTCTCTCTCAACCTATTTCATTTCTGCTCCTTATAAAGTGTAAGTATACCTGGTGTTGGATCCCGTCCACATGTATAACACTGCACTTATCTACGTTACATACCATTTACCAGAATTTGGACCATTCTCCCAGCGCATCTAAATCTGCTTGCTGAAATTCGTTCTCCTCCACAGTCCCACACTCATAGTTTGATCTCCTCCACAGAACTAACACTTGCACAAGTAATTCCCCCCAATACCAGATTGGACCAGTATTACTGCCACAAATATCCATAAACAAATAATATACCCGTAAACCCCAGTTAAAAAAAGAGCAAGATAAACAAGAAAGCAATGCACGCAGTACACTCCCACAGGCAATTTCTGTGCTACACATAAAGCTTTTGATCCATCCATTTTATGTTTACTTTTGAAGGATTTGTAACATGGTTCTAAAGATGTAAATATATTTTTAATACATTCATAATTAGCTTTAAATCAATTAACATAAAGATATGACTATCAGCAAAATCATAGTACAGTACATAAAATATCTTAGTGAAATCGCGGTTGAAACTAATTTATCGAAAACAACATAATTGCCTGTAATTCTTGCTGTAAGGAGGTAAGAATTGATTGCTGACAGGAACAAATAAGGCATTTTAGTGGTTTTGATCAGTAATTAAACCAGCTTTATCTCAGTCAGAAAATCTGCTAAACCACTGAATGTTTAACATCAAGAATGTTAAATATTTTGGAATGCTTAAGTAGCTGCTTTTTGAATTTTAAATAAATTCTGTAGCTTCCTGTGATTGTGCCGTAGCTCAGTGGTAGCACTCTTGTGTCTGAGTTGGAAGGTCATGGGTTCCAGTCCCATTCCGGAGATTTGAGCACAACATCGAGGATGGCACTCCAGTGCGCTACTGAGGGAGTGCAGTACAGTTGGAGATGCAGTCTTTTGGATGAGACGTTAAATTGAGACTCTTTCTACCCTCTCAGGTGGACGTAAAAGGGGAGTTCTTCCCGGTGTCCTGGCCGACATTCATCCCTCAACCAACACCACTAAAAACAGATTACCTGGTCGTTATCACATTGCTGTTTGTGGAACTTTAATGTGTGCAAATTGGCTGCCACGTTTCCTACATACAAGTGACTACACTTTAAAAGTACTTCATTGGCTGTAAAGCGCTTTGGGACTTCCTGAGGTTGTGAAAGGTGCTATATAAATGCAAGCTTTTTTTTGTTTACAGAGATCATTTGCAGTTGGTAGAAAAGCACAGCTTAGCTGTTATCAGGATGCAGTGTGACATTGCTCAAAGTCCCTATCTATTGCTCTTATTATTTGGCATGATGTGGAGATGCCGGTGATGGACTGGGGTGGACAAATGTAAGGAATCTTACAACACCAGGTTATAGTCCAACAATTTTATTTTAAAATCACAAGCTTTCGGAGATTATCTCCTTCGTCAGGTGATCACTCACTCACCTGACGAAGGAGATAATCTCCAAAAGCTTGTGGTTTTAAAATAAAATTGTTGGACTATAACCTGGTGTTGTAAGATTCCTTACATTTATTATTTGGCAGTTAAGGTGCCAAATACAAATGCCATCACTAGGACAGCTGTTAGTTCCTACAGAATGGGAAATGTTAAAGTCACTATGTAGTTTGAGAGTCTTTGCATTTAACAAATCTATAAGGTGAGTCTGATGCTAGCAGAATACTTTAGTTACCCTGATAGTTACATGCACAAATATTAAATGTCCTTCTTCATATTATTCACTATTACAGAAACAGATTCTGAATGCCGTACAAAATTGGATTTTTCTATAAATAATCCAGAAACACATTCATGGATATAACAAAAAAAAGCAGTTTCTGTAACAAAAACAGTTTTCCACACAGTGGCTTTGCACAGAGTAAGATGGGCTGTATACCATTAAACATCAGGAACACCTTTTGACTGCCTGGTGCTCCATCTAGTGGCACTCCTCAAGACTCATGAAATTCATCCAATTGAGACCAGCAAACTTGATTGACAGGAAGATGTCAGATATGAACTCTTTAATTTGGGATTCTAGTGCTTAAGCCACTGGTCTAGCTCACCCAAATGGAGTTCTGTAATTTCCCTGTGTTAGAACTGGTCTTGTTTCAGTGTGTCAGCCATAGCTCAGAGGCTGTAGGTTCAAGGCCCACTCCAGGGACTTGAACACATAATCCAGGCTGACACTCCAATGCAGTACTAAGGAGTGCTGCACTGTCGGAGGTGCTGTTCTTCGGATGGGACATTAAACTGAGGCCCCGTCAGCCCTCTCAGATGGACCATGGAATGTTTCTATTATATGAACAAGAACTCATGTTCCCAAATAGACACAGATCCTACCATTTAAATACATAACATGAGTTGCCATTCTATGTCAGTGCAGTCCCTTACTCATTCATTTTAAACTCAGAATTGCATCCTTTAAGGTGGTTTCTAGATTTTCCCAGATCATTCTTAAAAAGATATTACCTACTCACCTTGATGTCTAATAATGATTTCACGGCCAAATTTTTCTTAGCTTGCTTGGATACCCCAAAGCACTCAGTTGGAGGCTTAAAATAATTACTGTAGTCTTTCATTATAAAACCTGAAGTAAATAATCTCTACAACACCTTGGACATCTGCCGGGAAACCACACTTCATTTTTTACCAGCACAACTTGTTCCGTATGGCTGGTTTGTTATAGTCCTTTTATGTTACCTTTCATCTTTAGCAATTTCTACATCAAAACTTTTTCTGTTCCACCTCACTCTTTGCTGAGTGCTCTCATCCTGCCACAAACCCCCTTAATGTTTAAACATCAGAGATGAAAATGAGGAGTTACAAAAATAATCCAGAAGCGTTCGTACAGCTGACAGTACACCTCATGCCGAGGAAGAGGTATACACTCATTACAACCAGATTTCTTTAACTCATATTGTAAAGAATTATATCCTAGTGTTGTGTCGTTTATTAATAGGTGTAAGAGTTATTTTTTCAAATGATGGGCAACATTACAAACCAAAGAACATGTTTAGTTGTTTAGTCAACCAACTTTGTTAAAACATTAAATTTGTCAGGCAGAACCTACCTTTAGTGGGCCATTATTCACTCAAAACTATTACTCTTATCACATGGTCTTCAATTGTTTCTTTCATAAGACTGCAAGATGTTCTAGGAGACTTTTTTTCTAAAAGAAATAAGATTGATATTGGTCATCTTCTTGGCATCTGCTATTACCCATGTCTATTGATATTCACCACCATATTCCTTCTTTTTTTACACATGGTTTTTGTTGTATTCTCAGATACATTCTACCAGGGCCGAAGACTTTATGGGCCTTAATTTTGTTACATTACAATAACCACACTTTAGAAGTAATACATCGGCTGTGATGCACTTCGGGACGTCCCGAGGACATAAAAATGCAAGTTTTCTTTTTCTTTAATTACTCCAGTTTTAGCAACGTTGTCCCTTCCCACCATCTCCATCATTACAGAGTCCTGCTATTTGTCAGTCTCTACCTCACATCCAAAAACATTTTGAACTTGGTCGAAATCCTGGTTCGCTGGAACATGTGGTTGCTGCTCTTCCTTGCTTAGTCTGAAAATACCTGGCAAACCATGAAGGTTTGAATCGTAGTATAGATATTACTCCTTGAGAAACACTTGCACCGTGCAAAATGTTTAACAGGCAGCAAAGGCAGAAACCTTTAGAGTAGCTCAAGATAGTGACACTGTTCTGTAACTTTTTACAAAAAAAAAGTATGCATTCTTACTGAAATGTGGGGGAGGTGTCTACAACACTTCTAACCCACTGAACCAATTTGCACGGTGATTGATACTTACTGAATAAGAGAAGCAAAGGATTCTCTCCCTCAGGTTCCATGAACCATAACATTTTCCAAAAGCACTGCTCAATTAACATTGCACTGAGAATCATCTTTTCATCTGCTTTGATAAAATGAGTCCACAGTAAGATCTCATAATAATAGCTTTTATCAAACATTTGTCTTGAAAGAAATTAGAAGTTAAAGCACCTTTTTTTCCCAAAATTTATCATGATAAGTAACCTCCAAATTGGGACTATCGCCATCTTGTTTTAGCGGTGGGCACTGATCCAAAATTTCTCTTTGCCTCCCAGCATTGCCTACCTCTTCACTGAAAGTAATGAGCAGAGCCATGTTCTTTGGATTAATATTTAAGGGTCATATTCAAACTAATAAATTTTTTAAAAAATTGTTTGGCATCTGAAATATGACTTTAATTCTGACAAATCAGAATGACCTCATATTCCTGCATCAAATTAGCGAGCAATAAATTTTACCACTGTCTAAACGGAAGCTCTCAGTTGACGCAAAAGGAATAGTTCTCAGTAGAACTGTTTCTGAAGATGTTCTGCAGGTGCCAGTCAAGTGTCTCTCACCCAGGAAAGGAGTTGGCCGAGATGATCAGTTTCAGTGAGTTTAGTGCAGAAAGCAGTGACAGAGAGCACCCAGTGCTTAGGTTCTTTGACGCAAGAAGGTCCACATCACTTTGAAAGGCATTTTTATCATGCAAGAAATCATTCTTGGAGCTGGTAACCTGAAGAAGGCTTTACTGTGACACTTGAATTATCCCTAACTGAGCTCTATCCTCAATGTATACCAGTTCTATACCTTATACAGCATGCAGAAATGTAGAACCACAGTATCAGCAATAGGGTTGCCAACTCTGGTTGGACGTATTCCTGGAGGTTTCATCACATGACCCCCCACCTCCACTCGCCCCGCCCTGTTAAAATGGACTTTTTTTTTAGCCTTCTCCGATGAGGAATTCAGGTGAAACTTCTTTACCCTAAGAGTGGTTAGAATGTAGAACTTGCTACCACAAGGAGTAGTTGAGGTGACTAGCATAGATACATTTAAGGGGAAGCTAGATAAACGCAGGAGGGAGAAAGGAATAGAAGGTTGTGCTGATAGGGTGAGATGAAGGAGGCTCGTGTGGTGCATAAACACCGGCATGGACCTGTTGGGGCGAATGGCCTGTTTCTGTGCTGTAAAATTCTATGCAAATGAAAATGAAAAACACACAATTTTTTTTAATGCCCCAATGATTTTTCTCCCCCGGGTGTTGCTCACAGCAGTGTCCTGGAGATTAATCTTTAATTCCTGGAAACTCCAGGGCAATCCGGGTGGGTTGGTAACCCTAATCAGCAACCATTACAATACAGCATGGCCCAGTTATGCTTAACTTTCCCCACCTGTAGAACTTAATGTCAGAGCATTGCTTTTGGAATGTTGAGCAGTCAAATTCCACTGCAATAATCACATCCAATTCAGCTGCAGGCACCAACAGCATGCTCAATAAAAGTAGCACAAATCTCTGAGGTCAGCTTAGTTGTCTGATTTACACAAGCTCTGTTCTTCCCCAGGAGCCATTCAACACTGATAGAAGATCGATCTTCACCTATACCCATCTCTAGAAGATCTGCTGGTGTAGCCTCTTGCATTACTAAACAGCAAGTTGTGACTGAAGGCAGCAACACTGAAGCAAAGCTGGAGTGGGGAGGAGGGGCTCATTTTCAGATACTGGTGCAAGGCAGTTCTAAATGGATAAGAACTGGTCCAAATCTCACCATAATGGTAAACAGTAATAGCACTCAGTTCTCTGGAGTTAAATTATTTGCATAATCATTGACAACAGCCTGTGCAGAGTTGGACAGGCACAAGGGAGCACGCTAGTGATAGGAATGGAAGACTTTGTGCAAGTGAAGTTTAAAGTGATGGAGAACAATTAAAGAGGCGTGTCACAATAAGTTAACAAAAATCCTGGAAGCTTTTTGAAAAATTCAAAAAAGGCATCTCAACTCATTATCCTTTGCCAAGGCTATAGGAGCAGTGGGTCTAAGAAATGTCAGGCAAGAAGTAAAGGAAAGGAAACCCAAGGTGCAAACATGATTCTGCAAGCAAGTAACAGAGCAGTTCAGCACCTGGCTTCAACTGATGGCTATTGAAGTAGAGGTGGTGCTGCATAAGGTGGTTGTGAGGACAGTATTCTCCTATACCACTCCACAGTTTTATCTGTATAGATCAGCACTACAGTGTACCTGCAAGGAGGTGGAGGAAGGCTTGAGGCTGCAGATGACCAATCCTGTCACTAGTCGTGCCAACCAGACATGGCATTTTAGCAGCAAATGTCCTTACAGCAGATAACAGAGCTTTGCATCCGGCTGTCTGCTGATCTGGACCTTGCGAAGACCATGGCCTTTACTAGGTAGTGTGACAATGTCTGCAAGCATGATTGGCGGCATCTGGACAGGTGTGGCAAATCAAGCTTTGCAGGCTCATTACCCTGGCATGCTTTCTTTCATGGCGTACTATTGAAAGTATAACGTACTATGATTGGGGGTGTTTCCAACAAACCATCGAGCAAAAGCAATTAGCCAGGCATTCATACTTTTGCCATCAATCTGTCACAGCTCTCCCTGGGAATAGGAATCGACAGGGCACTTATCTGCCAAAGTGAGATATATACATCACTGGATGGGCATAGAATTCCTTTGTTGCAACCTGGCCTGCCTCCAATTTGGGATTCCCATTGGTGGCACTAATGAGCCACGAGGGCTCATGAAAGCCTTAATGGAAGCAGAGGAAAAATAAAAATCAGTTGAGAAATGACCTTAAAACTGCTGAATCTTACCAGGTCCTTTAACCTTACTTGCTTATACTGCTCAGTACAAAGCGACCAAGGACACCCATTATATATAGGCAGAGTTGTATTGGTGTAATAGCTGTAAAATGTCATGCAAAGCTTGTGGCGTCACTCCCACATCATTTAAATATTACGAAGCTCCGTCTGTTTTGGGCAAGAGTCTCTGACAGTCACACCAAGCCCCACCAGTAACCTGAACAACCAAAAAATGGGCAAGAGTTCTGTCAGGACTGATCTCCACCCAATTCCACACCCCGCTATTCCCTATTTCTAGGATCTCGCAGAGACTGAATTCGGCTCCAATGAGCTTATGTATCAGAGATTTGCTGTTAGCAGTGCAGCGTTCAACCTACCATGAAATTATGCTCCAGAACTAGCCGCGCCTCTAGCCAAACTGTTCCAGTACAGCTACAACACTGGCATCTACCCGACAATGTGGAAAATTGCCCAGGTATGCCCTGTCCACAAAAAGCAGGACAAATCCAATCCGGCCAATTACCGCCCCATCAGTCTAGTCTCAATCATCAGCAAAGTGATGGAAGGTGTCCTCGACAGTGCTATTAAGCGGCACAAGTCAGGAGTGTGATGGAATACTCTCCACTTGCCTGGATGAGTGCAGCTCCAACAACACTCAAGAAGCTCGACACCATCCAGGACAAAGCAGCCCGCTTGATTGGCACCCCATCCACCACCGGCGCACAGTGGCTGCAGTGTGTACCATCCACAGGATGCATTGCAGCAACTTGCCAAGGTTTCTTCGACAGCACCTCCCAAACCCACGACCTCTACCACCTAGAAGGACAAGGGCAGCAAGCATATGGGAACAACACCACCTGCACGTTCCCCTCCAAGTCACACACCGACTTGGAAATATATCGCCGTTCCTTCATCGTCATTGGGTCAAAATCCTGGAACTCCCTTCCTAATAGCACTGTGGGAGAACCGTCACCACACGGACTGCAGCGGTTCAAGAAGGCGGCTCACCACCACCTTCTCAAGGGCAATTAGGGATTGGCAATAAATGCCGGCTTTGCCAGCGACGTCCACATACCATGAACGAATAAAAAAATAATTACTTTAACCTTAAAAAAAAATCCAGCATAGTTTATTCAAAAGGAGGTGGGGGTGAGGGGAGGGGGGATGGGGAGAATGTGATCCATCACTGAGGGAAAAACAGAAAACACCTTGCTGGATTGGAGGGAGTATGTTTCCATAATGCAAGATCATGCTATTCCACCTCTTATTAAGTAAAGTCTTTCATCCACCGACCTTCGGGTAAGCGTACTCCAAGGCGGCCTTCGAGACACACGACAACGCAAAATCGTCGAGCAGAAATTGATAGCCAAGTTCCGCACCCATGAGGACGGCCTCAACCGGGATCTTGGGTTCATGTCACGCTACACGTTACCCCACCAGCGAACAAATGTTATCTGTTTTTAATATAATGGGTCATTTGCTGGCTTTCTCTGCCTTCTGGATGTTTCTGCCTCTCTCTGTTTTTTTTTCTCTGTTTTTTTTCCCTGTTTGTTTTTTTGTTGAATGTGTATTCGGGGGTTCTGCAGGTGACACCTCTCTGTCTGAACACGGTGATTGCCTTGGCAACGGGCAGTTGCAGGGGCAGTCTGTAAACACCATGTATTGTTCTATATGTATAAATGCGTAGGCTTCAAGGAGCTCCTGAACATTTACCTGAGGAAGGAGGAAGTCTCCGAAAGCTTGTGAATTTAAAATAAAATTGCTGGACTATAACTTGGTGTTGTAAAATTGTTTACAATTGTCAACCCCAGTCCATCACCGGCATCTCCACATCATGACTACCATCGACACCACAAACTGCTGGCTCACAGTGGAAAGGATATCCAAGAAGATAGCGCATTTAGACACAGACATCAAGTTTTTACAGAGCTGCAAGAAAGCAGACAAGATCCCAAAAGGACTCCAGATCACGAACCCACTCAAGTCCACATACAACTCGGATTACGCTGAGAGACTCTGCCGCCGTACCTCTCGCACACTCCGCAACCATCTCATACACCAACTCTACAGCAGACGCCACAACCTCGAAACCAAGATAGAGTCCATACTCTCAACCTGTACTCAGGACATAGCAGACCAGCTACGTTATACCGCCAAACAGACGAGGCAACGGAACTACGCTGCCTACATGAAAACCAAGAGCAGGAAGCTTGAGAAACTCGGCATCACCACCAGCAACGACCAAGCTTCCCCTGGTACCACGGTTGCAACCACAGGGAAGTCTATTGTCAATTTATCCGACCACACCCTTCAACCAGACGAAATCGAAGTTCTCAGCCGAGGGCTCAATTTCTGCCCCACTACCAAAATGGACCCCACTAGTCTCGCGGCGGACACAGAGGAATTCATCAGGAGAATGAGGCTCCGGGAATTCTACCACAAACCCCAAGATTTCAGCAGCGAACCCAATGAGACAATCGAAGATCCGGAACAGCAGACAGAGGGATCCGCGGTACAGCAACCGAAGAGGAAAGAGTCAAACTGGACTCCTCCGGAGGGTCGCTGCCCTCAGCTGGACATGTATGCTCAAGCTGTCAGGAAATGCGTCAATGCCAGATTCATCAGCCGCACTCAGAAGACAGTCCAGAATGTCACCCGAGCACAACGCAACGCCATCAACGCTCTCAAGACCAACCGCAACATCGTCATCAAACCAGCGGACAAAGGAGGAGCCATAGTCATACAGAACAGAACAGACTATTGCAAAGAAGCATACCGACAACTGGACAGCCAGGAACACTACAGACGGTTACCCGCAGATCCGACCAAAGAACACACCCACCAGCTCAACAAACTGATCAAGACCTTCGATCCAGACCTTCAAAGCATCCTACGCACTCTCATCCCACGTAATCCCCGCGTGGGAGACTTCTACTGCCTCCCAAAGATACACAAAGCCAACACACCCGGACGTCCTATTGTATCAGGCAACGGAACCCTGTGTGAGAACCTCTCTGGATACATCGAGGGCATCCTGAAACCCATCGTACAGGGAACCCCCAGCTTCTGTCGCGACACTACAGACTTCCTACAAAAACTCAGTACCCACGGACCAGTTGAACCAGGAACACTTCTCACCACGATGGACGTCTCGGCACTATACACCAGTATCCCCCACGATGACGGCATTGCTGCGACAGCATCAATACTCAACACCAACAACAGCCAATCTCCGGAAGCCATCCTACAACTCATCCGCTTCATCCTGGATCACAATGTCTTCACCTTCGATAACCAGTTCTTTACCCAAACACACGGAACAGCCATGGGGACCAAATTCGCACCCCAATACGCCAACATTTTCATGCACAAGTTCGAGCAGGACTTCTTCACTGCACAAGACCTCCAACCAACACTATACACCAGATACATCGACGACATTTTCTTTCTATGGACCCACGGCAAGGAATCACTAAAGAGACTACACGATAACATCAACAAGTTCCATCCCACCATCAAGCTCACCATGGACTACTCCTCAGAATCAGTTTCTTTCTTGGACACACGAATCTCCATCAAAGACGGGCACCTCAGCACCTCACTCTACCGCAAGCCCACGGACAACCTCACGATGCTCCACTTTTCCAGCTTCCACCCTAACCACGTCAAAGAGGCCATCCCCTATGGACAGGCCCTGCGAATACACAGGGTCTGCTCAGACGAGGAGGAACGCGATGGACACCTACAGACGCTGAAAGACGCCCTAGTAAGAACGGGATATGACGCTCGACTCATCGATCGACAGTTCCGACGGGCCACAGCAAAAAATCGCATAGACCTCCTCAGGAGACTAACACGGGACGCAACCAACAGAGTACCCTTTGTCGTCCAGTACTTCCCCGGAGCGGAGAAACTACGCCATGTTCTCCGCAGCCTTCAACATGTCATCAATGAGGACAAACACCTCGCTATGGCCATCCCCACACCTCCACTACTCGCCTTTAAACAGCCACCCAACCTCAAACAGACCATCGTTCGCAGCAAATTACCTAGCTTTCAAGAGAACAGCGTCCACGACGCCACACAACCCTGCCACGGTAACCTCTGCAAGACATGCCAGATCATCGACACAGATACCACCATCACACGAGAGGACACCACCCACCAGGTGCATGGTTCATACTCCTGTGACTCGGCCAACGTTGTCTACCTCATACGTTGCAGGAAAGGATGCCCCAGAGCATGGTACATTGGCGAGACCATGCAGACGCTGCGACAACGGATGAACGGACACCGCGCAACAATCGCCAAACAGGAGGGTTCCCTCCCAGTCGGGGAACACTTCAGCAGTCATGGACATTCATCCACCGACCTTCGGGTAAGCGTACTCCAAGGCGGCCTTCGAGACACACGACAACGCAAAATCGTCGAGCAGAAATTGATAGCCAAGTTCCGCACCCATGAGGACGGCCTCAACCGGGATCTTGGGTTCATGTCACGCTACACGTTACCCCACCAGCGAACAAATGTTATCTGTTTTTAATATAATGGGTCATTTGCTGGCTTTCTCTGCCTTCCGGATGTTTCTGCCTCTCTCTGTTTTTTTTCCCTGTTTGTTTTTTTGTTGAATGTGTATTTGGGGGTTCTGCAGGTGACACCTCTCTGTCTGAACACGGTGATTGCCTTGGCAACGGGCAGTTGCAGGGGCAGTCTGTAAACGCCATGTATTGTTCTATATGTATAAATGCGTAGGCTTCAAGGAGCTCCTGAACATTTACCTGAGGAAGGAGGAAGCCTCCGAAAGCTTGTGAATTTAAAATAAAATTGCTGGACTATAACTTGGTGTTGTAAAATTGTTTACAATTGTCAACCCCAGTCCATCACCGGCATCTCCACATCATAAGTAAAGTCTGAGGACTTTTCAGTCATTCAGGTCACTAAATGCTTGTGGAGGTGTACACAAAGTTTTTAAATGCCAAGATTAGAACTAAGAAATGAACTGGAATGCACTGTCTAACAGAGTGGTGGAAGCAGATTCAATAGTAACATTCAAAAGGAATTAGATAAATACTTGAAGTGAAAAATTTGCAGGGCTATGGGGAAAGAGCAGGGGAATGAGAGTCATTGGATAGCTCTTTCAAAGAGCCGGCACAAGCATGATGGGCCGAATGGCTTCCTCCTGTGCTGCACCTAACTGTGATATTATAAATGGGGAATCTAAACTTAGAAACATCCAGGATATCAGCATGTATCAGTTGATAGCACTCTTACCTTGGAGTCATAAATTGCAGATTTAAGCCACATTGCACACCTTTGTCCAGATCGAGAACCTAGAGCTGTGCTGCAATGTGGATGCGCCATCCTCTGCACACAAGAAGTTAAGCTGAGGCCTGTTCAGCCTTTTCCAGTGGTTTTAACATGACTGAAGAATAATGAGTTCTGCTGCTGCCCTGCTCAACATTCCGCTCTCAACCACTGTAGGGAATTTAGGGTCGTTCCCAGAGATTCGTGGATCTGGACGATAGTTCAAACAAAGAAAGCCACCTGAGGCGATAGTTTTGTGAATCAAAGTGATTATTTAGTCATTTAAAAAGAGCACATAGCAAGCATGAAGCAACTCATTAATACAAGGATTACTCTACCCGATAATACGAGTGGGGGTTCGCAATGTTCCTTACTTAATGATGTAAAAGGGCACATGAGCAGGCACAAAGCAAAGCGAGCAAGTAACGGATACAACCTTACGCAGCAAAGCAGTCTTCTAGGTCAAAGCAGTCATTTAGGTCCAAAAGTAGGGAGTTGATTACTGTGGTAACAGGTGATGTGTCGAAGTTCTTCTCATCAAGGTTTGACTTTTCATCAAAGTTTAGAGACAAAGTGGTTTGGTCAAAGTTCAGAAACAAAGTCTTGTTAGAGGAACTTATGCTTCTTCGATGTTGTTTTAACTGCTACGATGTCTTATTTTTATATGCTTCTGTGCAAATGGGTGTGAACCAAGGTATGAGAAGGCCCAATTTGTCCATAGCATTAAGATGGATGGCTGGTTGGACCGCTCATGGACCGTATGAACCCCTTATATCCTCCTCTCTACGTGAAGCCAGGTGTCCTATCAGTTCTTTGTCCTTCGAAGTTATTGTCGACATCGAAAACCTTCTGGAAGCTTCTCCTTATCGGTTGTTATTGGCAGTCACAGCCTGTCCACGGTTTCTATACTGTGTTGCTCCTGCAGTGTTAAACTGATGTCCGACTGTCCAGTTTAAACAGTCTGCACTTTGCTGTTTTGCAATTGTGCATTATTTACTATAATATCCAGGGCATGTTAACCCTTGCTTTCAAATGTACTATCCGAGTGAATGTCCAAATCCTTAAAGGGACTGGTTAACCCTTCATGTTGAATCGTTAAGAGTAAAATGGGGTTTGACTCAATGTCCAAAATTTCACCAACACCCAAATAAGCTTAACTCGCCCTTCATCTCATTACCATTTGTGGAATTTCACTGTGATTACAATGTCTGCTCTATTCGCCCATGTTACAATTAATTACTTTAAAGTGCAACAATCTATTGTATGTATTTTTCAGATGTAACAAAGCACGATATAATTTTCTTATCCCCTTAGAAAAAACTTTTAAAAAATCTTCAATATGTTTTTGAGCTAAATAGAGTGTTTTAATAGAAAATGTGAATATGCAACAAAAAGTAACATTTAATGTCAGATTATGCAAATTAAGTCACATTAGTTCTTGTTTTAGGCCATTACTTAAATGGTGGTTTAGTCAGTGCTTATTTAGTTTATTAGCACTAAAATACTATCTATAACATATTAAAGTCTTCCCGTCAACTTTCTGCATTATAAATTCCGACATCCACATTATAACCAGAACTGTCTGAAAATTTGTCACTGTAATTACACACTCCCACCAATGGAGGTGCTGCAGCAACACCACTGGCAGAAGGGTGTAATTACATGATGACATGGTATGTTAGCCTTTGTTGCTTGGGGGTTGGAGTATAAGAGTAAGGAGGTCTTGCTGCAATTATTTAGTGCTCTAGTGAGACCACACCTGGAGTACTGTGTACAGTTTTGGTCTCCTTACCTAGGGTTGACTTAGAGTCATAGTCATAGAGTTATACAGCACGGATAGAGGCCCTTCGGCCCATCGTGTCCGCGCCGGCCATCAGCCCTGTCTACTCTAATCCCATATTCCAGCATTTGGTCCGTAGCCTTGTATGCTATGGCATTTCAAGTGCTCATCCAAATGCTTCTTGAATGTTGTGAGGGTTCCTGCCTCCACAACCCTTTCAGGCAGTGAGTTCCAGACTCCAACCACCCTTCTGGGATGAGAGGGTTGTCCTATGAGAAGAGATTGAGTAGAACGGGCGTATAATCTCTGGAGTTTAGAAGAATGAGAGGTGATCGCATTGAAACATACAAGATTCTGAGGGGACTCGACAGGGTAGATGCTGACAGGCTGTTCCCCCTGGCTGGAGAGTCTAGAACTAGGGGGCATAGTCTCAGGATAAGGGGTTGGCTATTTAGGACTGAGATGAGGAGGAATTTTTTCCACTCAGAGGGTTGTGAATCTTTGGAATTCTCTAACCCAGACAGCTGTGGATGCTGAGTCATTGAGTATATTCAAGGCTGAGATAAGATTGATTTTTAGACTCTAGGGGAAATCAAGGGATATGGGGATCACACCCAAATGTGGAGTTGAGGTTGAAGATCAGCCATGATCTTATTGAATGGAGAACAGGCTCGAGGGGCCGTATGACCTACTCCTGCTCCTATTTCTTATGTTCTTATGGAAGGATATACTTCCCTTAGAGGGGGTGCAATGAAGATTCACTAGATTGATTCCTGGGATGAGAGGCTTGTCCTATGAGGAGAGATTGGGTAGGATGGGCCTATACTACCTGCAGTTTAGAAGAACAAGAGGTGATTTCACTGAAACTTATAAAATTCTTAGAGGGCTTCACAGGATAGATGCTAAGAGGCTGTTTCCCATGGCTGGAGAGTCTAGGGTCATAATCTTAAGGGGTCAGCCATTTAGGACCAAGGTGTGGAAAAATTTCTTCACTCAGAGGGTTGTGAACTTTGGAATCCTCTACCCCAGAGGGCTGTGGATGCTCAGTCGTTGAGCATATTCAAGACTGAAATCGATAGATTTTTAGACACTAAAGGAATCAAGGGATATGGTGGGAACGTGGAGTTAAGGTCGAAGATTGGCTGTGATTTTACTGAATGGCGCAGCAGGCTCGAGGGGGCCGTATGGCCTACTCCTCCGTCTGCTCCTATTTCTTATGTTCTTAAGACAAGTTTACATAGGCAGCTGCCATTACAAACGTGGATCTAGGAATTTATAATGGAAAACCAAAAACGAAGACTGAACGACAGCAGCACAACCTGGTCCAATTATCCCCTGTCCTCCTCACCTGAAGACTACAATTTGTTAAGGCTCCCCACACACACACCACAGGAGATTGACTAATGAGGGAAAGACACTTTAGTCAATATGCTTAGAAGGGTAAAATCTATAAATGTATTGCTAGGTATTTTCAGTTCAATTGGACATAGTAAGAGACAGAGTTTCCACTAGATTGTGCTGGCTTTTTCAGCAAGATTCTGTGTCCTATATTAATTTGCAGGTACAAGGCAGACTGAATCAGCACAAAACCTCGCTTACTTTTGATTTACACTTGGCCCAGCGTGATTCGAGTTTCCGCGATCTTTTGCACTGGCTCAAGAATCATTTTGCTGAAGCTGGCCCCACCCACAAAACTGGCTATGCCTCCCCGAGCTAAATAACGAGGTTTGCGCATTTCCACCGATTGTGGCCATTCGATGAGGGTCTTAAAATTAAGCTAGTTTTCTTAGGCGCAAAGGCACTAATAGGCATGTTTTTAAATATTAAAAAATACTTAATTTATTAAGAAACTGACTAGTTACACCAATGAAAGTAGTAAATGGTTCAGTATATTTTTTGAATCATTTTCACTGATTTAAAATCAGGTTACTCACAGATCGATGACTAGACACTCATTAAAAATCCTTATTTTTTGTGATAAACCCATTTTCAGCTGCATTAATAAAACTGTACCAGATTGCCACTCTTAAATACAACGAAAAAATTTTGTTGCGATAAAAAACGATTACGTTATGTTAAGCTGCCGAATTGCGCTGATTAATGGCAGATTTTACGTTCGTTATGCTAATACATTTTAGCAATTGTGCCCAGATGCCGATTGCACTCAAAGCGGAAACTCCAGGCCAGTACATTTGCCCACGCCCATTCTGTGAATTCTTATCAAATGTCTATTCTGGTCATTCTTTTCAAATGTCAGGACTGTACAAGATTTATATATACACACATGTACAAATAGTCCTCTGACATTTGAAAAGGGAGAATTCACAATTATAGCCAGAGAAGCCATGTACATGCAAATAAAGAGAGGAACATAAGACACAGAAACTCCCTGCACATTGAAGACGACGACAATTATGTTTAGGACCTGTTTATAATACGCTGTAAGGCAGTTTTCACTGTTGCGTCTCTCTTTCCCCACTCCCCCATTAATTGTTTATTAGTAAAATACAATTGAGAAAAAATATTCTCCAAGGGCAAGCTGTAAAACTGGCCTTAAAAGTAATCATGCTATGAACATGCATTTCAATTGAAAGCCTCATCAGATTAGTGTATCTGCTCCATTTGAATTCCTCATTTGTTAAAACAGCATAAGACTGATTTAAGCATTAGCCCAAAAATGGCCAGTGATACTAGCATACACTTAACATATTCATAGGATGTTGTATCTATTTTAGTGGAGCCATTAATTTTAAAATGGGGTGAGTGCTTACTTCTAGGTTAATATTCCCTGTAGTTGCAACACAAAGGAGTCTTTAAGATGTTGCTTTTTCTGCCAAATTCAGAACTGTAATTTGACCAAAAGTAAGTGGGCTGGAAAGGCTATCAATTATTGTCAAAGGTACCATCTTTCAGAGGAGACAATAAACTAAAGCCCCATCTGCCTGCTTTGGTGGGTGTACAAGATCCCTTGGCTCTATTCAAAGAACAAAGTTCTCCCAAGTGTCTTGGCCAACATTCCTCTTTCAAACCGCCAAAGAACATAAGAAATAGGAACAGAAGTAGGCCATATAGCCCCTTGAAACTTCTCCACCATTCAATAAGATCATGGTTGATCTTTGGTCTAAATTCCACTTTCCCACCAGATCCCCATGTCCATTGATTCCACTAGAGTCCAAAAATCTATCCATCTCAGCCTTGAATATACTCAATGACTCAGCAGCCACAGACCCCTGGGGTAGAGAATTCCAAAAGATTCACAACCCTCTGAAGAAATTCCTCCTCATCTCAGTATTGAAATGGCAGACCCCTTATCCTGAGACTATGCCTCCTAGTTCTAGACTCTCGAGCTAGGGGAAACAACCTATCATCTACCCTGTCAAGCCCCCTCAGAATTTTACGTTATATGTTTCAATGAGATAGGCAGTTCAACTGGTCATTTCTCTCATTTGCTGTTTGTGGGAACTTTGGTGTGCAAAGTGGCTGCTATATTTGCCTACACTCCAAAAAAAAGTCAGTTGGATGTGATAAAGTGCTATGTAAATACAAGTTAGTTTTTCTTTATGGCTTGTAAAGTAATTGCAGTAAGTTAAGAAAACAACCAGAAATGAGATATTTAAACAAATCAACTTTATGAATATTAACCTAATTATACAGTACCAAATTCTACTGTAGAATTTGAGAAATTAAGGACGGAACAAATCCCAAATCATATTTTATCACATTACAATTAGATATTTTGTAACATAATTTACAACAAACAGAAGTGGGCTTACAATTCATTTTTCAAAGGCTTGACTCAAAAAACAAGTTCAATCTTAAGGAATGTCCACAACGACCAGTTTGTAAGATTACAAAGCTTTTCTTTTTTCGGGGGTAATTACCGCAAATCAGGAGATTTTAATTTTTTTTATTTGGCGCATTTAAATTTAAATCATTTGCTGCACAAATTTCTAAGCAAAACTAAGTACTGCCAGCCTCTGGCTATGCAAAATACTTTGCTAATATTTCCCAATTTACAATAATACGCCAATTACACTAGATTCACAATGAATTGTAACATTCCACCTCAAGGGGAGGATCTAAGCAAGAGTACTTGTGAAAAAGCATAATCATGGGTTACCTCTTACTCAAATCAGCTCAGAATTTCAATATTCCCTGCATAATTCTTAATCTTTATCCTGGATTTTGCTGAGGTGCTCTTATAAAATCAAAAAGGAACAATTTTTTAAATTACAGTAGATCATTCCTTACACAGGTGTGTTTCAAAGCATTGTCCATTTCAACTTTTTACATCTCCAGTGCTGTATAGCATATTGAAAGGCAAGCTTCACATAGTATCTCAAGTTTTGTTCATTTAGACTGAAAGTTTCACATTAGAATAACGAACATTAAAAATGTTCAGAATGAGTCCTTCAATTCATCTATTTTAAAGGGAATGCGGTCTTTTTAGGGGGAAAATCTTGTAAATTGCACTGGGAAAAATCGGAGAAATAATGTTAGCTGCCATACAGTCCATCAACATTTTCATAACTGGTTTGAAAATTTTCAAAGATGCAATCTAGACTTTATGCTAGTAAAGTTGGTGTTTGCAGCGGAGGTGCACAATCTGTTTGCTCGACATTCCTTTGTCCATTACTTTAATGTAGGTGTTAATCCATCTCTTTTAAATCATTTAACACGAGTTAAAATAGGGGACTGTCATAATCTATCCAACAGCAATTTCTAGCCTTATATCTTTGAACCATTTGGAGACATTACCCAAATGACTGGATTCCACGACCATATTGCATATCTTTAGCGCTCCCTATGCAATAGCAGTCTTGGTTGAGCCTTTCTGCAAGACCATACCATCTCGTGAGGAGCCAAAAAGAGATAAACATGATACTTTAGATTCGATAGAAAGCTACTGCAGCTGGAAGATGATCGTTTCCCTAGGAAAGGATTTTATCCCAAAATGTAGATTCTTCTAGAGCGCTCTCACAGGTGACTTGAGACTAGAACAAAGTTAGCAAGGTTGGAATAGCTTTCTAGATCTGTACAATTCCAAAACAATTTCACATGTAAATCAGATTACTGAACATTGTCTTTCACAACAACCATTACATATAAACCTTATTAGCAATAGGCAAAAGAAAGATGTAGCTTGTGTGGGATTACAAGTAATAATATCTATTACTTCGCTAGAATCCAGTTAAGAACATGGCTTACACTACAATAATAGATCTAGACACAAGTAGACACCTTCACAGAATACTTAGAATGGAAATAAACACCATGTATACTGCAGCACTAAGATCAATGTTTCGAAACAAGGCTATTCAAACACTAGAGTAATGAAAATGCCTTTGTTATTTTAAACGGGTTAGCACCTGTGTTAAAGTAGCAAATAAATTTCATACAAACGTATTAAGCATTGGTATGCTAAAGTTTGACTAGCCAAATTTCAAGCCACAAGTGTTATATTGCCAATAAATGTAAATAGTGTACATCTAAAGTGCGTGTATAGTCTTACATTCTCAACTATTGAATTAATGACAAGGTGGGGGAATAACAGGCACTGTCTTTGAAAGTTGATTTGAGCTCCAACTGTACTGTAACTTCCATTTTTCTTCACTTCGCTCCAACGCTTCCGACCCTAAAAGAATCTCCGATGGGTTTGACGGTATGCCTTCCAGCCATTCTTCTGCCTCTTCATTTCGGCTCCATCCCCCAGAATTGACGTTTGAATGGCAGCAGCCAGATCCCATTCAAACAAAGATGTACTTAATCCTGCTTGCCATCACGCCACTGCCTTGAGCCTTCATTCCAAGCTACATATACAAACAAGGCCAGCACAATATGAACAGCCACCACAGCAACTATGGCAGCATAGAAGTAGCTGTCGCGGTTTGACATCCCAAGTGTACCTGAGAAGAAACAAAGTAAAATTAAAGACTATACAGAAAAAAATACAACTATATAATGTTACTTTTAATCCAAAGCTAGGGTTTAATTTTTTTTTTAAAAAAGGGACAATAGAAAAAAAGGACAACATGAAAATTATATTGGGTTCTTGTTGGAAGGGCAGATATCAAAAAGCAGGAGAGGGTGGGTAAAGAAAAACTTCTGGGACAATTTTTATTCGATAGAATCTGGTCAGTTGATATGGCAAACAGCAGTGGCCCCAGTGAACACCAGGCTTGTGCTCTTTATTGTAGACCGGGATTCAACTTGGGAAACATTTGAAACTCTCCTAACATTTGAAAACTGTCTCACATTCGCATTAGGAGTGGATAAGGTATAACCAGTTTTTCTGTACATTGTTCAGTAAAATAATTCCCATTATATGGTTTTCAGCAATGGCTCATGAGAATACGGTCACTTGAGTCAGAAAGTCATGGGTTCAAGCCCCACTTGAGACTTGAACACATTATCTAGACTGACATATCAGTGCAGTACTGAGGGAGTGCTGCACTGTCTGTGGTGTCATCTTTCAGATCAGATGCTAAACAGAGGCCGTCTGCCCCCTCAGGTGGATGTAAAAGATGCCCGGGCATCATTTTGAAGAGGAAGACAATTCACGTAGTATCCTGGCCAACATCTAGTCCTCAGCCAACACCACTAACACAGACTAGCTGGTCATTTATCTCTGCTGTTTCCAACAACGTTTACCTGAGGAAGCCTCCGAAAGCTTGTGAATTTAAAATAAAATTACTGGACTATAACTTGGTGTTGTAAAATTGTTTACAAGTTTGCGAGACCTTAACGTGTGCAAATTGGTTGCTGCATTTGCCTACAAGTGACTACACTTCAAAAGTACTTCATTGGCTGTGAAACTCTTTGGGATGAATGGAGTTATATAAATACAAGTTCTTTCTTTATTGCTCGTCAAATTATGTAGTTTGATCAAGAGCCTACAGTCTGAAGGGTTGCCATAGCAAAGTATAAAATGCTTGTACTTGTGTATAATAGTTTAAGAAAAATGGAATGTGTGCTAAAACAGTTAACAAATCTTGGGATTGTAATTATACTGATGAACCATTAGAGCTTCATGATTTGGCAATTAAACTCCTTGAAATATGCTGCAAAATGATTTAGCTACTTAACAGAATAGAATCATATAAGTTCACAACATGGAAACAGGCCCTTCGGCCCAACATGTCCATGTCGCCCAGTTTATACCACTAAGCTAGTCCCAATTGCCTGCACTTGGCCCATATCCCTCTATACCCATCTTACCCATGTAACTGTCCAAATGCTTTTTAAAAGACAAAATTGTATCCGCCTCTACTACTGCCTCTGGCAGCTCGTTCCAGACACTCACCACCCTTTGAGTGAAAAAATTGCCCCTCTGGACCCTTTTGTATCTCTCCCCTCTCACCTTAAATCTATGTCCCCTCATTATAGACTCCCCTACCTTTGGGAAAAGATTTTGACTATCTACCTTATCTATGCCCCTCATTATTTTATAGACTTGTATAAGATCACCCGTAAACCTCCTACTCTCCAGGGAAGAAAGTCCCAGTCTATCCAACCTCTCCCTATAAGTCAAACCATCGAGTCCCGGCAGCATCCTAGTAAATCTTTTCTGCACTCTTTCTAGTTTAATAATATCCTTTCTATAATAGGGTGACCAGAACTGTACACAGTATTCCAAGTGTGGCCTAACTAATGTCTTGTACAACTTCAACAAGACATCCCAACTCCTGTATTCAATGTTCTGACCAATGAAACCAAGCATGCTGAATGCCTTCTTCACCACCCTATCCACCTGTGACTCCACTTTCAAGGAGCTATGAACCTGTACTCCGAGATCTCTTTGTTCTATAACTCTCCCCACGCCCTACCATTAACGGAGTAGGTCCTGGCCCGATTTGATCTCCCAAAATGCATCACCTCACATTTATCTAAATTAAACTCCATCTGCCATTCATCGGCCCACTGGCCCAATTTATCAAGATCCCGTTGCAATCCGAGATAACCTTCTTCACTGTCCACGATGCCACCAATCTTGGTGTCATCTGCAAACTTACTAACCATGCCTCCTAAATTCTCATCCAAATCATTAATATAAATAACAAATAACAGCGGACCCAGCACCGATCCCTGAGGCACACCGCTGGTCACAGGCCTCCAATTTGAAAAACAACCCTCTACAACCACCCTCTGTCTTCTGTCGTCAAGCCAATGTTGTATCCAATTGGCTACCTCACCTTGGATCCTGTGAGATTTAACCTTATGTAACAACCTACCATGCGGTACCTTGTCAAAGGCTTTGCTAAAGTCCATGTAGACCACGTCTACTGCACAGCCCTCATCTATCTTCTTGGTTACCCCTTCAAAAAACTCAATCAAATTCGTGAGATGATTTTCCTCTCACAAAACCATGCTGACTGTTCCTAATTAGTCCCTGCCTCTCCAAATGCCCGTAGATCCTGTCTCTCAGAATACCCTCTAACAACTTACCCACTACAGATGTCAGGCTCACCAGTCTGTAGTTCCCAGGCTTTTCCCTGCCGCCCTTCTTAAACAAAGGAACAACATTTGCTACCCTCCAATCTTCAGGCACCTCACCTGTAGCGGTGGATGATTCAAATATCTCTGCTAGGGGACCCGCAATTTCCTCCCTAACCTCCCATAACGTCCTGGGATACATTTCATCAGGTCCCGGAGATTTATCTACCTTGATGCGCGTTAAGACTTCCAGCACCTCCCTCTCTGTAATATGTACACTCCTCAAGACATCACTATTTATTTCCCCAAGTTCCCTAACATCCATGCCTTTCTCAACCGTAAATACCGATGCGAAATATTCATTTAGGATCTCACCCATCTCTTGTGGTTCCGCACATAGATGACCTTGTTGATCCTTCAGAGGCCCTACTTTCTCCCTAGTTACTCTTTTGCCCTTTATGTATTTGTAGAAGCTCTTTGGATTCACCTTTGCCTTATCTGCCAAAGCAATCTCATGTCCCCTTTTTGCCCTCCTGATTTCTCTCTTAACTCTACTCCGGCAACAATGACCAACAACAAGACCTTGAAATTTTTGTGTATTAGTTGGCATAAGGCACAACTGGGACAGGAGTAACAAGGTCACTTGTTTAATCTATTTGTGCTGGGTGGGTACTGAGGCAGAGAAAATAGTGCAGAAAAAGCAGGGGTTGTTAGAAACCAGAATTGCTAAAGGGATGCAAATGATGGTGAATTCTGCACTTAAACTTCTATATAAAGACAGAGCTCTAGGTGCCAACCAGTCCAAAGGCAGAAGCAGTACTGTCGGTAGCTTTGTTACTACGCAAACTTTTTGTATTGATGCAGATTAGAACTGATTCAGAATAATGATGTGGATGAAGATGCAGCAGCTCTTGTCCCTTTTACATAAACACGGAGATCGGGCACGAGTGCTAGCAACCCTTCCAGTGCTTCTCCAGTCATGATCTTAGAGATTTGCAAGTCTGAATAGCTGACTAGCATGAAAAAGTTACCATTCTGTGGCAATCTCAGTTTATTAAAAGCACTTCATTGCTTTTGAAAAGCAGTGACAAACTACACCATCTGTATTTGTATTAAGTCATTTCCCACTCAAGCAATATTAATTTTAATAACTATTCTTTGCCTGTCACGGAGGCATATCATTTCAGATTTCCATTTACTCTGATCCAAGGTGGCCCGATACAACCCAGTCATTCCATTCAACCCTACAAAATTGAAATGAATAGCGGAGTTATCTTTTCTCTCTCCCCACCACCCTAAAATACACCCTGTAGCCCAGGATGCAAATGCACAAGCAAAATGGCAGATCATGAAAGGAATAACTGTAATAACTGCAAGAATTATATTGCTTGCCAACTGTCATCCATCCATCCTTAAGGAGTGTTGATTGCTTGATGGAACATAGCTCTAAAGGCACTAAACACCCTCCAGTTTCTCATGTAGGGTTCAACCATTGTGCGTGAACCTTGACAGTGAGTAGGTAGGTTATTCAAGCACAGGGGCATTATAGCCAAACCTAATTTTACCCTCACCCACGCTATACACACTCCTCCGGTGTGGGGGGGGGTCACTGGAAAGCAATCGGGAGCAGGAACAGAGGGGAATTTAGCTCTTCACCCAGGCACAGAGGCTAATTTAAACTTAGAAAAATAGAGTTACGGCTAAATATGGTGGACTGGAATATGTTAAAAATAAAATTTAAAAATGGGACAAAGGAAAAAGAAAAGGCAACAGGGGCAGCATAGGTCTTTATATTTAAAACTTTGCAGGCATTTTTATAGTTTAGGATTTTGGTAGTAAAGCTGACATGTGAGTAATTTATTACTGTAATATTATGCTCTCTTTAGCATTGAGCATAAGGATATTTTTACAGATATATAGTCTAACAATTATTTGTATAGTTAAAAAAATTAAAGTTCCAGATTTAAAAATGGTTTTACTTTAGCAGATTTAGGAAGGCCTTAAGGAATTGGCACAATAAAAATGACCATTAGACACACGTTGCATTCAATTTGATGCAATAACTTGCATTTATATAGCACCTTTAACATAGTAAAACATCCCAAGACACTTCACAGGAGCGTAATCAGACAAAAACTGACCCCGAGCCAAGACGACATTAGGGCAGGTGGCCAAAAGTTTGGTCAAAGCTTGGTTTTAAGGAGTGTCTTAAAGGAGGAGAGGCAGAGAGGTATAAGAAGGAAATTCCAGGGCCCAGACAGCAGATTTTTTTTTTTTTACTTCCACTGATATTTTCACACTAGTGTCATGAAATCAGGTTAAAGAGAGCTAGAATGTGCTAAAAGTTATATAAACCCATCTCCACCCAACACCCCAATATACAAATTTCTTCCATGAGTACATTTAGTGAAATATATAACCAATCACCTACAATATATTTTTGCATGTTTATAAGCTATTGGTTTACAAGCAAACAAGTTGCACCCTGACTTATCGTTGTAGAACCTCTTCAGTCACACTATGGAAGCATTCCTATGCTTTTGTTGGACAGCAATAGAAAAAAGCAGCACAGAATCCCTGTACCATTAACCGACACTGGTAACCAGATCAGGAAGAGAATGGGGACTGATCTCCAGCTTTTATGGAAACTTATGCATCACAAATTACTTGTATTCAAATAGATTAACTGGATTAGATGCAATCCATTAATTATCTTCAAATCAATTGAAAGAGACACTCCTTTACACCAGAAAATCATTTGTTACTCGTATTAAAATGCAGTTACCTTCAAACACATAAGACTTTGTCCCAAAATACAACCCAATTGGTAAAGTGATCATTAGGAATGTGAAAAACAGAAGAGTCTTCAGCACTGATAACAATGAGCCATCATTTCTGAAAGTGATCAAAAACAATGTTAACAGGTCTACTCTGTGATTACTGTAAACATGTCTATTTATAACAAGCCACATTTTAGCAACATTACAACCAGTTTTAAACAGTCTTGGCTGGAAAGGCCCAGGATGTGACCTTCCAAACCTACAGGTACCAAATCCACACTGGAAAAATTATTTTTCCACTCTGTCTTCGCACACTGAAAAGATCACATCCCTGGTTGTTACGAGCAAGAAAACCTTTCATGGCATGGGGGGGTTCTATTTATGGAGGTATGAGAGGGAGATTTTTTTAAAAAGCATTTAACAAATGAGTGAGAATGTAGGTGTAGTGGATGAAGATGTGGAACAAGTGTTAGAGATAAATGTAGAAAATGAATTGGTTTAAAAAAATTTAGAATTCAACCTGGAGAAGTCACCAGGTCATGATGGCACGCACCCTAGGCTGTTGAAGAAAGTCAGAGATGCCTCCGACCACAATTTTTTAATCCTCCTTATAAATGAAAATTGTGCCACTGGGTTGCCAGCGTAACACCTCAGTTCAAGGTGGTAGAAGGTGAAACCTGGTAACCAAAGCCTAGTATGTCTAATATCAGTTATGGGCAGGATTAAGAATCTGCAATTCAAGATCAAATTAGTGAGCATTGAGAGATTCACAGGACTTCAGGATATAGAAAGGTTAGCAGAACTGGATACCAGCTGGCAGAAAAACTGAAGGGCCTTGGGGTGCAAATGCACAACTCCTTGAAAGTGAGAGTTACCATAGCGCCATAAAGACGACCAATAAATCTGGGTACACAGTATAACATTAAAGAGGTCATGATGAATTTGTACATAACAGGAGTTAGGCCATACAGTACCGCGTGTGGTTTTGGGCATTCTATAATAGAAAGGGCATTCAAGCTATAGAGAGTATATGGCCTGGATTCAACAGTATAATACCTGGGGAGAGGAAACGAGTTATGAGATTAAACTTGAGATACTGGGACTATTTCCACTGAATAGAGAAATCTGAGCTGAGATTTAGTAAGTTTTCAAAATTTAGGATTTTGATAGTGAATAGGGACTATTGTCTCATTGTGGAGAGAGCGATGAGGAGAGGCACTGTAATTTTCTTAACACTGTTGTTGGAGCATTGAGTGCTTTGCTACAGTGAACTGTTGAAACCACTGCATTTTTTTTTGAAGCAGATAAACTTTTGAATCAGTGGCAATGTTAACAATGTAAACTTCTACGGCACAAAATACTCTGCTTGAATAAACAAAGCTACCTTTACACTCCACCTGAAAAATCTAATCTTGCCAGTTAAAGCAGTGGTCTGTATCTAATACACAGGTTCATTATATTTAATAACATTTCACAATTACAGATTTAGAACTGGCATTGAAATTAAGTATAATCACTGAGCTTCATAGTGATTGTTTAGAACTGAATAGCTTACTAGGCCACTTCAGAGAGCATTAAGTGTCAGCAACTGAGTAAGTCAAAAGCAGCAATATTGTGGAGACACAAATCACCTCCATTCCCTCCCAAGTCACACACCATCCTGACTTGGACATACATCACCATTCCTTCATAGTCGCTGGGTCAGTAACCGAGAATTCCCTACCAACACCATTTATGCACACCATCACCTACAGTAGTTCAAGGAGAAGACTAAGCAGTTGGGCCGAATGGCCTATTTCTGTGCTATAGTTTCGTTGTAATTCGATGTAACCACCACCTTCTCAGGGCAACAAATGTGGCCCTGGTGGCCTGGCCCACATCTCAAAAATATTTTTTAAAAATTGAGGCATGATTAAAAAAAGACCAAATTTTTGAGAGATTATACTGCACACCTGGGACCAATACAGTACAAAACTTTTCCACACAATGGACTCAAAAAAGCAGTGTAACACTTAACCAGTTTGGTGTTTTCAGTACATAAGCAGAGTATTGTGTATCACAGACAGGTCTCTGGGTTATAACAGCTACAGATGGCTGAACTCTTACTATCAAGCTTACTTTAATTGGTGAACTTTTGTACTCAAGATGAGATGCCAGGAATGGGTCACCCCTCCCCAACTTGTCAACATTAAGCATTTCCACATTAAGATAGGTAAGAAGTAATAAAGAAAGTAAATTCATCTTAAATTGAGTAAGTGAACAGGAGGGCCCTGGCATGCAGATACACAGGTTATTTAAAGGTGGCATCACAAGTAGATACGGTCATAAAAATGCAAACTGAATCCTTGATTTTATACATAGATGTATTGTAGGAAGATTAGAAAAGCAATTGCAGATGTGCAGCATAGATTTGCTAGAATATCACCAGGAACATGGGTTCACTAAATTGATTCCTGGGATTATAAGGTTGTCCTAGGAGGAGAGATTGTGCAGAATGAGCCTAGATTCTCTGCAGTTTAGGAGAATGAGAGGTGATCTCATTGAAACGTATAAAATTCTTAGAGGGCTTGACAGGGTAGATGCTGAGGCTGTTTCCCCTGGCTGGAGAATCTAGAACTAGGGGGTCATAGACTCAGGATAAAGGGTCGGCCATTTAGAACCAGAATGAGGAGGAATTTCTTGACTCAGAGGGTTGTGAATCTTTGGAATTCTCTACCCCAGATGGCTGTAGATGCTCATCCATTAAGTATATTCAAGACTCAGATCGATGGATATTTGGACACGGAGGGAATCAAGGGATATGGGGATCGGGCGGGAAATTGAGTTGAGGTAGATGATCAGCCATGATCTTATTGAATAGTGCAGTAGGCACGAGGGGCCGGATGACCTACTCGGCTCCTATTTCTTATGTTATGAAGAGACTTGAGAAGCAAGACCTTTTTTTGTTAAAAAAGAGCAGACTGACCTGATGGAAATATTTCAAGATGATGAAGGATTACAACAAAGAGCAAGTGATAGATTGTCTTACTGACCAGTAGAAAGAGGTTTAAGACAATCATAAAAAGAATTAAAGGGGAGGTAAGAAAAAAGTTCTATCAAACTGTTTTTGAAGAAAGTGTTTTCAAAAGGGAATTATAAAGCTGCCTGGAAAGAGGAATATTGGAAGGATATAGGGAGTGAGGATAGTAGGTTTAGACTAAATGGCTGATGCAGAGAAAATCAGTATTGGTGTAATGGAGTGAATGGCCTGTTTCTGTAATGTAACATTCTACAAGTATACTTTTTCCTATTTATCCAAAGGACTTATTACAGAAAAATACCATGAACATGAAATCTCAAACCAATTAGTGTGCACTTTAGTTAGCATCATCCCCTACTTCAAGGCACACAAGTCATGCAGAAAAGAACTGCTTGCCTTGGCCAGGATTGGTTGCTCAGGAGTTGCTAACAATGCAATTCATAGTGACAATCAGGCAAACGAAAAAAGGGGCAATTTTTTTAAGTCATCGCAAAAGTTGTTTAATACAGAAAGTAATTCTCAAGTCACAAGTCAAGGAGGATAAACCACAGTTTCATCACTTCCCTCGCAAGCACTGTCAAATGTTTCACTTCATTTGGAACGGAAAGCCTGCATCCATTAGGGGTTACGGGGAGCGGGCAGGAAATTGGACATGAATTTAGATTTGAGGTTAGGATCAGATCAGCCATGATCTTATTGAATGGCGGAGTAGGCTCGAGGGGCCGATTGGCCTACTCCTGCTCCTATTTCTTATGTTCTTTTCCCCCAGAACAATTCACCTTCACCCCCTGGTAAAACTACATTTTAATGTATGCACCACACAGAGGTACAATTTATAACCTTGTCTCAGAGGCTGCAAATCGGGGTGTGGGTGGGAGGGAGGGAGGGAGGGAGGGGGGGAAAGAGAAAGGCAGAGAGAGAGAGAGAGAAAGAAAACATAAGAGGCAATTCTAGCACTTGGAGCAGAGGTGGCTGCACAAGGTCAGATTAAGAGACCCACAACGCTGCATCTGGGCTGGAGGAGGCGGCAGGGACCAAGTGGACTGACGTCACCGCACTGCGCCTTTAAGGTTTGGCCGATAATATTCATTCAATCACTTTAAGAACCGTCCTTTCTACTGCGATTGAGCGGGTCCCTGCGGCGACCGGGACCGCTGCTCTCGGCCGCCCTGACGCCGGACGCCACCGGGCCACCGGGCCCCCGCTCTCTCCGCCGCACTCACCCCCTAAAGTCTGCGGCCGGAGCCGCGTTCAGCGCCGCCTTGTCCAACCGCTCCATGTTCTTTGGTGACGCACTTCCGTCTGCCCCCCCCGGAGTCAGCTGACGGTGGCGCGATGGCGTCACTTCCTGTCTGGGCTGCAGGTAACTGAGCACCAGGTGGGAGCCTCCATCTCCCACCTGCAAGGTGTCGCCTTCTCTTAAATAAATCCAATAAGGAGAACATAAGAAATAGGAGCAGGAGTAGGGGGCTGGAGTGTATCCTGGACGAGGACAATAACATTTTAATTTGATACTTGGTTTTGGTTTCTTTTGGTTTTCGCACTTAAACTCACCCTAAACCCCCCCCCTTATAAAAGGGGGGCCTAAAATCACAGGGAAAAAAAAAGAAAAGGAAAAAAAAAATTATTATTTGACACTTATTTTGGGTTTATTGGTTTACTGCACATGAACACACCCTAACCCCCCCCCACCCCGGCTTATAAAAGGGGGGCTTAAAAACACACAAAAAAATATTCGATCTGAACAAAAAAAGGAGCAGGAGTAGACCAGAAGGCCCATCGAGCCTGCTGCGCCCTTCAATAAGATCTTTGACCTCAACAGGACTGCCTCTTTCTTTCGCTTCTCCAATTCAACAGAGTCTGGACTGGAATGCATCGTCAACCAATTATGATTTAATTTGGTTTCATTTGATTTATTATTGAAAGAGGAAAAAAAAGATGCTGATTCTCAGTCATTGGGACTGATTGGCACTCCACTGGTTTCAGGATCTCACTCACCTACGGGGATTTCGGACAAAGAGAAAGAAAAGAGTCTGAACAGGGCTCACTGCAATACCACTTCGATTATTTTGTTGTCTGTTAGTTATCCACACGTAGACTCACGGCTAAGCACAGAGCATGTGGAGTCGCGGGACAAGTCGTAGAATGGATAGCAAGCTGGCTACAAAACAGAAAACAGAGTAGGGGTAAAAGGTGGGAAGCGGTGTTCCGTGAGAATGGATGCTGGGACCACTATTGTTCACCATTTACATCAACGATTTGGACTCGGGAATCAGAAGTACAATTTCAAAATTTGTGAACACCAAATTGGGTGGTGTAATTAATATGGGAAGACATTAATAAACTTGCAGAATAAGTGTGTAATTGGCAAATTAATTTCAATATAGGTAAATGTGAGATGGTACATTTTGGTAGGAAGAATAAGGAGACCACTTATTCCTTGGAAAATAAGAGTTTAAATGTGGCAGAAGACCACACTTGAAGAACTGTGAACAGTTCTGGTCTCCATATTATAAAAAGGATATAGAGGCACTGGAGAAAGCGCAAAAAAGATTTACTAGGATGATACCAGAACTGAGAGGTTGTACCTATCAGGAAAGATTGAACAGGATGGGGCTCTTTGCTCTAGAAAAGAAAAGACTGAGGGGTGACCTGATAGAGGTTTTTAAGATTATGAAAGGGTTTGATAGGGTGGACGTAGAGAATATGGTTCCTCTTATGGGGGAGACCAGAACTTGGGGCCATAAATATAAGATAGTCACTAATAAATCCAATAGGGAATTCAGGAGAAACTTCTTTACCCAGAGAGTGGATAGAATGTGGAACTCACTACCACGAGGAGTAGTAGAGGCGATTTGCATAGATGCATTTAAGGGGAAGCTAGATAAACACATGAAGGAGAAAGGAATAGAAGGATCAGTTGATGGGGTTAGAGGAGGCTCATGTGGAGCATAAACACTGGCATGGACCTGTTGGGCTGAATGGCCTGTTTCTGTGCATCTACCCTGTCAAGCCCTCTTAGAATCTTATGGGGCTTAAATTCGAAAACCCCCGAATCCAGGCACGGGGGTCATGGTGCTCAATTAACCAGCACCCGGTGGTTGAGTTGCAGGCAGCACGTGAGATTCATGCTGCCTGGTAATTTTATTGCTTTTTGCAGGATCTTGCTGTGTGTAAATTAGCTGCTGTGTTTGCCTACATTTTAAAATAATTTATTAGCTGCAAAGCACTTTGGGATGTCCTGAGGACATGAAATGTGCGACATTTGCAAATTGTTTCTTTCCCTTTCCCCACTTTTAGCCTGTGGACCTTTCAGGGTCTTACCTTGAAGTAGTGCTCTGGATTTACCTTATCTAGAAAAGAATACAGATAATAGAATTACATAGAATGTACAGCACAGAATCCATTTTAGTGGTGCTGGTTAAGGGATAAATATTGGCCAGCACATACTCCACTCCTGTTCCTTGGATAGTACCATGGGACCTTTTACATCCACCTCGAAACAGGTAGACAGGGCCTTGGTTTAACATCACATCTGAAAGGCAGCACCTCTGATAACGCTGCACCCCCTCAGTACTGAGGTAGTACTGTACTGAAGTGTCAGCTTGGATTTTGTGTTCAACTACCTGGAGTGGAACTTGAACCTGCAACCGTTTGATTCAAGAAGCAAGAATGCTGCCACTGAACCAATGCTGGCATTTGTGAGTGGGAAATTAAATGCAGATGTCAGGAAGAATACCTTCAAAGAGTGACCAATACTAGACATGTCTTCTGGACAGGGTAATGGAGATGAAAACTTTAGATTCATGAGAACATAAGAAATAGAGCAGGAGTAGACCATACGGCCCCTCGAGCCTGCTCCGCCATTCAATAAGACCATGGCTGATCTTCGACCTCGACTCCAATTGCCCGCCCGATCCCCATATCCCTTGATTTGCTTAGAGTCCAAAAATCTAACGATCTCAGTTTTGAATATACTCAACAACTGAGCATCTACCGCCCTCTGGGGTAGAGAATTCCAAAGATTCACCACCCTCTGAGTGAAGAAATTTCTCCTCATCCCTGTCCTAAATGGCCGACCCCTTATCCTGAGACTAAACCCACCTAGTTCTAGACTCTCCAGCCAGAGGAAACAGCCTCTCAGCATCTATCCTGTCAAGCCCTCTTAGAATCTTATGGGGGTTAAATTCGAAAACCCCCGAATCTGGGCACGGGGGTCATGGTGCTCAATTAACCAGCACCCGGTGGTTGAGTTGCAGGCAGCACGTGAGATTCATGCTGCCTGGTCATTTACTTGATTCCGGCGAGCAGCCAGGCCTAGCTACGCTGTTGGAATGGCTGTCATCAGCATGGGGGGCCCCAATATTGCATGAGTGGCTCGCATCTCTTAAAGGCAGCCTACACCTCTTAAAGGCAGCCTGCACCTCTTATTTGCAAAATATAAGATACAGGTCCACATGGAGTCTGAACGGAGACCAGACATCGCACGCTTAAAACACAGAAGTAGGTCCCGTCCCTATGTTTACAAACTGCTGAGTTATGTTAAAACATTGAATAAAGGTTGCGCACTACTAAATCCCACATCCTCCAATCTGCACCCCAGACCTCACTAATCTGCCAATCTGAGCTTGCGAGAGTGCCTGCACCAAGGTTCTCTGATGATGCACTAGAGGTCTTGGTGCAAGAGGTGGACAAAAGAATGGGCAAGAGGCAGTGGGAGGCAGTAGGGGATGAAGTCAATGCCAGGCGCATAGCACCACGAACATGGATGGAGTGCAGGGAGAAGTTCAACGCTTTGACACAAGTGGTCAAGGTGAATGAGGTCAACTGTCAAGTGGCATCTCCTATCAACTTTACCACTAGCCGCATCCACTGCTCCACACACTACACCCCATCACCCACATACCAACAAACTCTTTCCATCAGTACTCAACTCTTCCAAGCAGATGCTTCCTCTCACCTTCACACAGTTTTTGTGACTGGAAGGCTGTTTCCAGTGGGGTTCTGCAGGGCTCAGTACTAGGCCCCTTGCTTTTTGTGGTATATATCAATGATTTAGACTTAAATGTAGGGGGCATGATTAAGGAATTTGCAGAGAATAGAAAAATTGGCCAAGTGGTGGATAGTGAGGAGGAAAGCTGTAGACTGCAGGAAGAGGGTGTGCAGCGAAGGTTCACCAGACTGATTCCTGGGATGGTAGAACTGTCATATGAGGAGAGATTGGGTCGACTAGGCCTGTATTCACTAGAGTTTAGAAGAATGAGAGGGGATCTCATTGAAACATATAAAATTCTGACAGGGCTAGACAGACTGGATGCAGGGAGGATGTTTCCCCTAGCTGGGGGGTCCAGAATGAGGGGTCACAGTCTCAGAATGATACGGGGTAGGATATTTAGGACTGAGATGAGGAGAAATTTCTTCACTCAGAGGGTGTTGAACCTGTGGAATTCTCTACCACAGAAGGCTGTGGAGGCCAAGTCACTGAATATATTTAAGAAGGAGATGGATAGATTTCTAGACACAAAAGGCATCAAAGGGTATGGGAAGAGAGCGGGAATATGGTATTGAGATAAAGGATCAGCCATGATCATATTGAATGGCGGAGCAGGCTCGAAGGGCCGAATGGCCTACTCCTGGTCCTATTTTCTATGTTTCTATGTTTCTATATCAATGGACTGGTCAGGTGGGCAGAAAAGTGGCAAATGGAATTCAATCCGGAGAAGTGTGAGGTAATGCATTTGGGGAGGGCAAACAAGGCAAGGGCATGCACAATAAATGGGAGGATACTGAGAGGTGTAGAGGAAGAGAGAGACCTTGTAGTGCATGTCCACAGATCCCTGAAGGTAGCAGGACAGATAGATAAGATGGCTAAGAAGGCATACGGGATACTTCACTTTATTAGCCGAGGCATAGAATATAAGAACAGGGAGGTTATGCTAGAACTGTATATAACACTAGTTAGGCCACAGCTTGAGTACTGCATACAGTTCTGGTCACCACACTACAGGAAAGATGTGATTGCACTAGAGAAGGTACAGAGGAGATTTACGAGGATGTTGCCAGGACTGGATAATTTTAGCTATGAGAAAAGATTGGATAGGCTGGGGTTGGTTTCTTTGGAACAGAGGAGGCTGAGGGGAGATTTAATTGAGGTGTATAAAATTATGAGGGGCCTAGATAGAGTGGATAGCAAGGACCTATTTCCCTTAGCAGAGAGGTCAATAACCAGGGGGCATAGATTTAAAGTAATTGTTAGAAGGATTAGGGAGGAGCTGAGGAGAATTTTTTTCACCCAGAGGGTGGTGGGGGTCTGGAACTCACTGCCTGAAAGGGTGGTAGAAGCAGAAATCCTCATCACATTTAAAAAGTACTTGGTTATGCACCTGAAGTGCCGTAACCTACAAGGCTACAGACTAAGAGCTGGAAAGTGGGGTTAGGCTGGATAGCTCTTTTTCGGCCAGCACAGACACGATGGACCGAAGGGCCTCTTTCTGTACCGTATATTTCTATGATTCTATGATTCTATTACCACTGTTGCAAGCCGCACACCCACTACTCACAGGTCACACACACAGGCATCCATTCAACCATGACCGGTTTCTTGCAGGAGAAGGTGGCACATAAAAGGAGGCAGCAAATGGCAGTGGCGTTTAGTCCCTCGAACCTGTTCCGCTATTCAATGAGATCATGATTGATCTGTGACTTAACTCCATATACCTGCCTTTGACCCATATCCCTTAGTATGTTTCGTTAACAAAAATCTATCAATCTCAGATTTAAAATTAACAACTGAGCTAGCATCAACTGCCGTTTGCAGAAGAACGGTCCAAACTTCTACCACCCTTTGCATTGTAGAAGCATTTCCTAACTTCACTCCTGCAAGCCCTGCCTCTAATTTTTAGGCTATGTCCCCTAGTCCTAGTATTCAAGTATAAGAGACTTCCAAAAATAGGTACAAATGCATCAGCAGCCAGAAACAGTAATCCGGCAACTATCCTGTAACTCCTGCATGACCCCTTTTAATAGCGCTAGTGGGGGGGTCTTCCATGCTGTTTACGACCTGTTCAGCTGTGCGAGGTTAAGAAAAAGCGTTGGCTGGAGCATTGAGTTCCAAAATCGTATCTGTCCCTTTAAATCAGAGTTGCACACTGATCCAATGCATATTCTCCTTATTTTACATGTTGCCGGCATTCCTTACCTGCGCGTGCATAAACACCTTTACCAAGATGGCTACCAGCGCACCTCAGGCTAGAAGCGTGCGATCGCATTCCAGATGCTATTTTGGGACCGTAGGAGACTGCGTAGTGCCTAGAAAACAAGCGTTACGCAGCCCAATTTATAGCCCACAATGTTTCAATGAGATCACCTCTCATTGTTCTAAACTCCAGAGAGTGTAGGCCCATTGTACTCAATCTCTCCTCATAGGACAATCCTCTCATCCCAGGAATCAATCTAGTGAACCTTTGTTGCACTGCCTCTAAGGCAAGAATATCCTCCCTAAGGTAAGGAGACCAAAACTGTACATAGTACTCCAGGTGTGGTCTCACCAAAGCCCTGTACAACTGCAGCATGGCTTCCTTACTCTTGTACTCTAACCCCCTTGCAATAAAGGCCAACATGGCATTTGCCTTCCTAATTGCTTGCTGTAACTTCCTGTTAACTTTCTTTGCTTCGTTTACAAGGACACCTAAATCTTTCTGAACACCAACATTTAATAGTTTTTCACCATTTAAAAAATATTCTGTTTTTCTATTCTTCCTACCAAAGTGAATAACCTCACATTTATCCACATTATACTCCACCTGCCACCTTCTTGCCCACTCACTTAACCTGTCTATATCCCTATGCAGACTCTTTGTGTCCTCCTCACAGTTTACTTTCCCACCTAACTTTGTATCGTCAGCAAACATGGATACATTACCCTCGGTTCCTTCATCTAAGTCATTAATATAGATTGTAAATAGCTGAGGCCCAAGCATTGATCCTTGTGGCACCCCATTAGTTATGGCCTGCCAACCTGAAAATGACTCGTTTATTCCTACTCTTTTCTGTCCATTAACCAATCCTCTATCCACGCTAATGTATTACCTCCAGCAACATGAGCCGTTATCTCTGCAGCCACCTCTTTTAGAACCCTAGGATGTAGGCCATCAGGTCCAGGAGATTTGTCGGCTTTTAGTCCCATTAATTTCTCCAGTACTTTTTCTTTACTAATATTAATTACTTTAAGTTCCTTACCCTCGTTAGACTCTTGTTTCCCCACTATTTCAGGAATGTGTTTTGTGTCCGCTACTGTGAAGACAGAAACAAAATATTTATTTAATGTCTCTGCCATTTCCTTATTCCACATTATAATTTCTCCTGTCTCAGCCTGTTTACTTTTGCTACTCTCTTCCTTTTTACATACTCAAATGGTGAGTCTTACAATCTGTTTTCATATTTCTTGCTAGTTTACTCTCATATTCTATTTTCTCCCTCTTTATCAATTTTTTGGTCATCCTTTGCTGATTCATTCAAGATACTGTTAAATGATGTGATTGGGGAGTGTAAAGCTTTTTAAATTCTAGATGAATGAATCAAGATGGTCTCCCTCATCTGTATTTATCTACTGTCTTCGTGATGTACAGTTAATTCCATGATAGACAAATAGCCTGAAAGAAAAATATCATTGACATCAGGCACTGATTAGTTTTGGGGATTTAGGTGAGTATTTAAAAAAAACTAAAGCTCAAAATCTGATAGATTATCTTTATGTATGCATTTAAGATCTTACAAACCCTAACCCTAAGTCGCTAGGGGGCTTTTGAAGCAGAGAGTTAATAAAAATAATTGTTTTGAAAAAAGAAAAGAGTTCCTGAGGGCAGGAGCATAACTGCTGAAAGATCAGTCTCTGATGGTGAAGCAGTGACCCAGAGTCAGAAGAATGGAAAGTGTGGGCTGGGACACATGGCAACTCGGGTGAGCTGAGGCCGTGGATGGATTTGAAAATGAAAATGACGATCTTGAAGTTTGACTTCGTGGAAGGCAGTGGAGTTGGGTGTGGGCAGGGAGGGTTGATGGACATGTGAGACTTTATGTGTAGGAGAGGACACAGGCTGCAAAGTGCTGGATTAACTGGAGTGAACGAGGGCAAGGAGGCTAGCGAGGAAAGCGTTTGCAAAATGGATCTTCCAGGTGATGAAGGTGCGAGTAAGGCTTTCAGCAGTAATATTCTTCCCCTTTCTCTCCTCTTCTACTCCTGAAGGTGTCAACTTCTGCTGGGGGACAGTTCCACAGGCACCCTCGAGTACCTCACTTCATCGGAAATTCTTTATGTGCGAGCCTAGGCAGCTAGTGGTGTCAGTCTATTCGACCATAGGGACCATCACAGCTAAGCACCATTCTGCCCTCGCCTGACATCCACACATATGGACTTTGCAGCAGAGGTAACTGGATACTGATTAGGAGCAGGAACCCTAACTAATTTTCCTTCGTTCAGCAGCACTGTGCCCAATTGAAGCATTCTATCGACCACATATTCCTATATTAAAATTCTTGCATATATGTGCACCTCCTGTCCAATTTCCTATTTTCACAATTTGTGGTAATGCTTTTTTGTCAACACTTATAATTGAATTGTCCAATTTATAATGGGAATTTCCAATATAACCGCTTTTCTGTCACAGTATAATTACAGGCCTCCCACTACTGGTGGTGCTGTCAGGCCTCCCCATTGCTGTCTCTCAGCTGACTCTCTGACTCCATGACCCCTTCCTCAGCTCATTGCCTGGTCTCTGGCCTGAACCTCTCCTCTCCCAGCCCACTCCCATCCTCTGCTACCCTACACTGCTCCTGCTGTAGATTAAAAAAATTACACTATTCCCAGTCCAGGATGGGAATGCGAGGATAGGCCTACTCTGCTAAAGATGTAGTTGCCTGCTCCCTGGCCTGCCCTTCGACCCTTCCTCCCCCTGAACCTTCTTGATCTCCTGCCAACCCAACTCTTCCCTACGCCAGGAGCCCCCGTGAGCATCACCACAGGAGATCAACCAGTACCTATGGAAATAAAAATGTGTTAATAGATATGCAGATGGAAATTCGGTGCTTCCTCTTTACTTTGCAGATACTATTTGAGATTCACTCTTCAGTATTCTGTTCACAAGGGATTATCATAATAAACCAACTCGGCAATTTATCAATAAGGATAGTGTATTTCCCTGTATCAAATTCCATTTCCAAATCCTCTCCCTTGCTCTCTTTTACTTTATTTTCTACAGAATATTCATTTTGTTAGTGTATTGCCAAAAATTGACCTCATCGTTATTAATTATGCCGTCAGCATTCTTCAATTTGTCATTGTCTTTGATCATTTCTTTTCAGATTCATCATACGGTAGCTCATCTGTTCACAGACCTGCTCATATATAAACCATACCTTATCACTTTAATTTACTTTCATTTTAACATCTTATTCAGCATGTCACGTAGTGCTGCAGGAATATCCAACTCTATAAAGACACCGAAAGGAAAAGAAATTTAGTTGAGACTAGTTGATATTTTTGAAAGTGGAATTCAATTTTGCGAGTAATTGCTATTTTCAGTAGTGTTCGGACTTGGCCCTTAGCTGAATGGCGCATTGTAAATATGCCACGACGCAGCCTATTCGCATCGAAATTATGTTTTACTTTTAAAAATATCAATTAACATGTGGTTCTTTAACAAAAACTTTCTACAAATTATGAACACCACACAAAGACTATCAGGTTAGTTCTAATTTGTTTCCAATTTCTCCCCCTTTCTTCCCTCTTCTTGTGGAACGTATGACTCCTACTAGATATAGTTCCATGGGAACCACCAACAGTGCCCTGCTCAAGTGACCGATCTTAATGTAGGAGCCTATATTGTTGCCTAGCAATTACTGTTTGCAATATTAGTGCATTCCTATGAGACGCCTCTACATACTATGTTAAAGTAGGTAATAACCTTTTCAGTTCAAAATGGTAGCTTGAGTAAGCAAGTGCGAGGGTGCCAACTAGATTGCAACCTCTCCTTAAAGTGTTTGTCCACTAATAGTCCAACAGTACTTTCCAGGCTAGTAAAGGTCGCTAAGGTATTTGACTATGGAGGGCATTACAATCAATGTGATCCTGTCCTCATCCATTGTACATATAGGTGCACTTTACAGTGGGATTCACTAGATAGCAATCAGAACAGGAAGGTAGAATGATTTTTATCCCCCTCCGAACCCAATTGCATTGTTCCCTCTGATACCAGAATGAGACTATCTATGAAGCATAATTCAGGAACTGCCCATTATTTACATGTTAAGTCTCCTCATCATTGATCTTTTCTACAAGACTTCCCCTTTAAAGGTGTTTGGTGAAGCCAGTAGCTTTTCTACCTTATCGGTCATAATAGTCTATTGCTTTCTATTTTTACAGATTGCTTATCACTGGGCATATTCAGTGTACTTATTGTGCTTTCATTTCCTTGTTTTACTCCTGAAATCAATTTCTAATTTATGTCTTGTTAATTTGCATAATTTTTTTAGTAAGAAGCTGTTTGCAACCTAATTCTAATTGGCACAAAATCCCTCAGTGCCAAAACTAATGAATAAATTCCCACGGTTGTAATGAATAATGATGTGATATTGTACTTGATGATGATTTATGACATCTGGAATGCAAATCCACCTTTGAAATTTTTTTTAAAAAATGAAATGAAAATCGTTTGTATCAACTTTTAAATTACCCTCCATTTATCATTTTCATCATTAATCAATCTCCACATGGTCATCATTAAAACCGATTCCTCTATCCTTTCAGTCCTCTCCAATCTATTTCATCGGACAGGTTAGACTTTTGCTTTTATCTCAGCAAAAGAAATGTTATTGGAAGTCACTTTAGCTTAAATCCTCAAAGCAGAATTGCTGATTGAAAGTTCTCTTATCTTCTAGTTCAGTTCACTGTCCTACTTCACTTTGATTAGGGCAAAGGATTGAATGCTCAGAAAGCCCGTGCTAATACTGTGTGCTCACTCTTAGTGTTCAGATATCTTTAGATTAATTTTCCGTATTGATGTGAAAGTACGATGGTGGGGTCTGGATCATTAGCTTTCAGCGCATTGATTTGTCTCCTTCTACATGATGATTTTCTTATTGGTTCACAAAGTTTTCTTCCCCATCTGGTGCTGAGGATTACATGTGTCAGAGTGGATAGAGTGAATTCAGGCTTTGGGATTGACAGCTAATGACTGGAAGGGGTTAACACAAGTAGATAACTTATGTATCGAAATATTTTAAATACCTTTTGTTTTGCTGTGATGCTTCTCCTGATTTCGTAGAATGAGAATGCACCCAATGTCCATAGGGGTTTAGTACTTGCCATGTTGTTGATTTTCTTTGCAGTATTCTATGGTGGGTTGGGGGGGTTGGGGGGGGGCGCGGGGGAAGGTTCTTAATGATAAATTTGATTTCTCTACTAGTTCAATAGTGTGGGCAAAGGATACTATGTAAAGAACATACATTTATATAGCCCCTTTCGCAACCTCATGATGTCCCAAAGCGCTTTACGGCCAATTAAGTATTTTTGAAGTGTAGTCACTGTTGTAATGTAGGAAACGCAGCAGCCTATTTGCGCACAGCAAGATCCCACAAACAGCAATGAGATAATGACCAGATAATCGGTTTTTGCGATGTTGGATAAATATTGGCCAAGACACTGGGGAGAACTCCCCTGGTCTTCTTTGAAATAGTGGCATGGGATCGCTTACGTCTACCTGAGAGGGCAGACCAGGCCTCAGTTTAACGTCTCACCTGAAAGAAGGCACCTCCAACAGTGCAGCACTCCCTCAATGTTGCTCTGAAATGTCAGCCTGGATTATGTCCTCAAATTTCTGCAGTGGGAAGTGAACCCACATCTTTCTGACTGAGCCAAGGCTGACGCCATTGTCACATACATATGATTTATTTCTCTAATTTCTCTCATCATGTCTTCTTTTGTCTTATGCTATAGTCACTTCTGTCATTTAATCATCTCCTGTTCTCCACCGAACCACTTTGCAAATCATTCTTTTTCTTTTCTTGTGTATTTAGTCATTTTTTCCCCAGCCCCTTCATCCTTGCCCTGTTCCTCCTGAGAAGCTGTTAACAGGTAACTGTTAACAAGAAACATGGCCTTGGTGAGACCACACCTGGAGTATTGTGTGCAGTCCTGGTCTCCTTACCTAAGAAAGGATATACATGCCATAGAGGGAGTGCAGCGGAGGTTCATCCAGACTGATCCCTGGGATGCCAAGAGTGTCGTATGAGGAGAGATTGGCTCGACTCGGCCTGTATTCACTAGAGTTTAGAAGAATGAGAGGGGATCTCATTGAAACATATAAAATTCTGACATAGCTAGACAGACTGGATGCAGGGAGGATGTTTCCCCTGGCTGGGGGCTCCAGAATGAGGGGTCACAGTCTCAGGATACAGGATAGGACATTTAGCACTGAGATGAGGAGAAATTTCTTCACTCAGAGGGTGGTGAACCTGTGGAATTCTCTACCACAGAAGGCTGTGGAGGCTAAGTCACTGAATATATTTAAGAAGGAGCTAGATAGATTTCTAGACACAAGAGGCATCAAGGGTATGGGGAGAGAGCGGGAATATGGTATTGAGATAGAGGATCAGCAATGATCATATTGAATGGCGGAGCCCACTCAAAGGGCCGAATGGCCTACTCCTGCTCCTATTTTCTATGTTTCTATGTTCATCTGTAACATGATCTGATTCTGACAAAGGCTTATAGTCCTGAAAAGTTAACCTAACCCTTTAATCGTCTCTCCATCGATGCTGCCGGACCTACAGAGTGTTTCCAGCATTTTCTGTTTATTTTATTTTGGATTTCCAGCTTCTGCAGTATTTTGCTATTTGCTAAATTATAAGCAAACTGAATCAGCGGAGGGGCTTAAGGAATGAAAATGAAAAACAGATTCCTCCTAAATCCAATCCTTTGCAAACTGATGGGCTGAAAGTTAAGAATCCACAAAACAGCATTTACTTCTGCTGATGTGCACCTTGTTAGAATCAATGACTGAAACTCTTAGAAGCCTTCATTAAGTTTAGTCACTGACTGAGCCTGGAATTTGTTTTGAGTCATTAAATTAAAATCCATTATATCAGTACTTTGCCATAAATGTTGCCCAAAGGACAATTTTATAATTGCAACATTTTTTATATTTTCCAGCAAAACTGAATGCTGCATCTTTAACTTAAATTTCAAAAAGAATTGTTATGACTGTGAGAGTTCTGGTTTGCTTGACGCTACCCGAAACTGTAATCATTATAGACTTGATTTAAAATTGAATATAACATGTGAAGCATATATTACACAGGCCGCTGCAGTCCTATATGAACAACGATAGTGGCATTCCTCAATGAATTGCATTTGGATGATAGACACACATAGAAATCTCCACAGAGAACCATTATTAAGCCCAACACTGGCAAGGTAAAGGATAAAAATGGTCCCCTGCACTATTAACACATAGCGATGTTTTCTAGAAAAAGCTACCTTGCAGCTAAATCATAGAATCATAGAATGGTTACATAGAAACATAGAAAATAGGAGCAAGAGTAGGCCATTCGGCCCTTCGGGCCTGCTCCGCCATTCAAAATGATCATGGCTGATCGTCTAACTCAGTACCCTGTTCCTGCTTTTTCCCCATATCCCTTGATCCCTTTAGCATTAAGAAATATATCTATCTCCTTCTTGAATACATCTAATGACTTGGCCTCCACTGCCTTCTGTGGTGGAGAATTCCACAAGTTCACCACCCTCTGAGTGAAGAAATTTCTCCTCATCTCGGTTCTAAATGGCATACCCTGTATCCTGAGACTGTGACCCCTGGTTCTGGACTCCCCAGCCACCGGGAACATCCTCCCTGCATCCAGTTTGTCTAGTCCTGTTAGAATTTTATATGTTCAATGAGATCCCCTCTCATTCTTCTAAACGCTAGTAAATATAGGCCTGGTCGACCCAATCTCTCCTCATACATCAGTCCTGCCATCCCAGGAATCTGTCTGGTAAACCTTTGTTGCAATCCCTCCATGGCAAGGACATCCTTCCTCAGATAAGGAGACCAAAACTGCACACAATACTCCAGATGTGGTCTCACCAAGGCCCTATATAACTGCAGTAAGACATCCCTGCTCCTGTACTCAAATCGTCTTGCAATGAACGCCAACATACCATTCGTCTTCCTAACTGCTTGCTGCACCTGAATGCTCACTTTCAGAGACTGGCATACAAGGACACTCAGGTCTCGTTGCACCTCCCCTTTTCCCAATCTATCACCAGTCAGATAATAATCTGTCTTTCTGTTTTTACAACCAAAGTGGATAACCTCACATTTATCCACGTTATACTGCATCTGCCATATTCTTGCCCACTCACCCAATTGTCTAAATCACATTGCAGCCTCTTTGCATCCTCCTCACAGCTCACATTCCACCCCAGCTTTGTGTCGTCTGCAAACTTGGAAATGTTACATTCCATTCCCTCATCCAAATCATTGATATATATTGTGAATAGCTGGGGCTTAAGCACTGATCCCTGCGGTACCCCACTAGTCACTGCCTGCCACCCGGAAAAAGACCCGTTTATTCCTACTCTCTGTTTCCTGTCTGTCAACCAATTCTCAATCCATGCCAGTATATTCCCCCCAATCCCATGTGCATTAATTTTGCACACTAACTCTTGTGTAGGACCTTATCAAAAGCCTTCTGAAAATCCAAATACACCACATCCACTGGCTCTCCCCTATCTATTCTACTAGTTACCTCCTCAAAAAACTCCAGTAGATTTGTTAAGCATGATTTCCCTTTCATAAACCCATGCTGACTTTGTCCAGTCCCGTTAATGCCTTCCAAGTGTTCTATTATCACATCCTTTATAATAGACTTGAGCATTTTCCCCACTACTGATGTTAGACTAACTTCTGTAATTCCCTATATTTTCTCTCCCTCCTTTTTTAAATAGTGGGGTTACATTTGCCACCTTCCAATCTGCAGGAACTGTTCCAGAGTCTATAGAATTTTGGAAGATGACCACCAATGCATCCACTATTTCCAGGGCCACTTCCTTTAGTACTCTGGGATGTAAATTATCAGGCCCTGGGGATTTGTCAGCCTTTAGCCCCATTAATTTCCCTGGCACTATTTTTTTTACTAATACTGATTTCCTTCAGTTCCTCCCTCTCACTAGACCCTTGGTTCCCTAACATTTCTGGGAGGTTATTTGTGTCCTCCTTTGTGAAGACAGAACCAAAGTATGTGTTTAATTGTTCTGCCATTTCTTTGTTCCCCATTACAATTTCCCCCATTTCTGACTGTGAGGGACCTACATTTGTCTTCACTAATCTTTTTCTCTTTACATATTTATAGAAGCTTTTACAGTCAGTTTTTATGTTCCCTGCTAGTTTACTCTCATACTCTATTTTCCCCTCTTAATCAATCTCTTTATTCTCCTTTGCTGAATTCTAAACTGCTCCCAATCCTCAGGCTTGCCGCTTTTTCTGGCAATTTTATATGTCTCCTCTTTGGATCTAATACTATTCCTAATTTCTTTTGTAAGCCATTCGGCCCATCGAGCCTGTGCCAGCTCTTTATAAGGGCAATCCAGTTAGTCCTATACCCCCGCTCTTTCCCCATAGCCCTGCAAATTTTTTCCCTTCAAGTATTTATCCAATTCCTTTTTGAAAGCCACAATTGAATCTGCTTCCACCACTCTTTCAGGTACCACATTACAGATCATAACTACTCACTGTGTAAAAACCTTTTCCTCATGTCACCTATGGTTCTTTTGCCAATCACCTCAAATCTGCGTCCTCTGGTTCTCGACCCTTCCGCCAACAGTTTCTCTTTATTTACTTTATCTAAACCCTTCATGATTTTGAACACTTCTATCAAATCTCCTCTTAACCTTCTCTGCCCTAAGGAGAACAACCCCAGCTTCTCCAGTCTATGTAACTGAAATCACTCATCCCCAGAAACATTCTCGTAAATCTTTTCTGCACCCTCTTTAAGGCCTTCACATCCTTCCTAAAGTGCGGTGCCCAGAATTGGACACAATACTCCATCTGTGGCTAAACCAGTGTTTTATAAAGGTTCAACATAACCTCCTTGCTTTTATACTCTATGCCTCTATTTCTAAAGCCCAGGATCCCGTATGCTTTTTTAAACATTTTTTCAACCTGTCCTGCCACCTTCAAAGATTTGTGCACATACACCCCCAGGTCTCTCTGCTCCTGCACCCCTCTTGGAATTGTACCATTTAGTTTATATTGCCTCTCCTCATTCTCCCTACCAAAATGTATCACTTCTCTGCGTTAAATTACATCTGCCACGTGTCGCCCATTCACCAGCTTGTATATATCCTCTTGAAGTCTATTAATATCCTCCTCACTGTTTACTACACTTCCAAGTTTTGTGTCATCTGCAAATTTTGAAATTGTACCCTGTACGCCCAAGTCCAAGTCATGAACATATATATAAAAAAACAGTGGTCCCAGTATTGACCCCTGGGGAACACCACTGTATACCTTCCTCCAGTCCGAAAAGCAACCGGTCACCACTGCTCTCTGTTTCCTGTTACTTAGCCAATTTCATATCCATGGTGCCACTGCCCCTTTTATTTCATGGGCTTCAATTTTGCTGACAAGCCTATTATGCGGCACTTTATCAAACGCCTTTTGAAAGTCCATATACACAACATCAACCGCACTGCCCTCATCAACCCTCTCTGTTACCTCATCAAAAAACTCAATCATGTTAGTTAAATATCATTTGTCTTTAACAAATTTGTGCTGGCTTTCCTTTATTAGTCCTTTATTTGTCTAAGTGACTATTAATTTTGTCCCGGATTATCGTTTCTAAAGAACCACCGAGGTTAAACTGACTGGCCTGTATTTGCCGGGTTTATCCTTACACCCTTTTTTGAACAAGGGTGTAACATTTGTAATTCTCCAGTCCTCTGGCACCACCCCCATGTCTAAGGAGGATTGGAAGATTGTGGCCAGCAACTCTGCAATTTTCACCCTTACTTCCCTCAGCAGACTATGGTGCCTCCCATCTGGACTGGGTGACTCATCTACTTTAACTATGGCCAGCCTTTCTAGTTCCAACTCTTTATCAATTTTTAGCCCATCCAGTATCTCAACTACCTCCTCTTTTACTGTGACTTTGGCAGCATCTTTTTGCTTGGTAAAGACAGATGCAAAGTACTCATTTAGTATCTCAGCCATGTCCTCTGCCTCCAAGCATAGATCTCCTTTTTGGTCCCTAATCAGCCCCACCCCTCCACTTACTTATTTATATGCCTATAGAAAACTTTTGGATTCCCTTTTATGTTTGCTGCCAGTCTAGTCTCATATTCTCCCTTTGCCCCTCTTATCTCCTCTGTACTTTCATTATTCAGCCTGGTTCTCACTTGTATTATCAAGTGAGACATCTGTCATACGCCCCCTTTTTCTGCTTCATCTTATTCTCTATCTCTTTCAACATCCAGGGAGCTCTGGCTTTAGTTGCCCTGCCTTTCCCCCTCGTGGGAATGTACCTAGACAGTACCTGAACCATCTCCTCTTTAAAGGATGCCCATTATTTGATAACTGTTTTGCCTGCCAATCTTTGATTCCAATTTACCCGGGCCAGATCCGTTCTCAACCCACTGAAATTGGCCCTTCTCCAATTAAGTATTTTTTACTCTAGATTGCTCCTTGTCCTTTTCCATAACTAGTCTAAACCTTATGATACCATGATCACTGTTCCCTAAATGTTCCCCCCACTGACACTTGCTCCACTCGACCCACTTCATGCCCCTGAACTAGATCTAGCAATGCCTTCCTCCTCATTGCGCCGGAATCATACTGGTCAAGAAACTTCTGAACACACTTCAGAAATTCCTCCCCCTCTTTACCCTTTACACTATTACTATCCCAGTCTATATTAGGATAGTTGAAGTCCCCCATTATTACAACTTTATAGTTCTTGCACCTCTCTGTAATTTCCTTGCAAATTTGCTCCTCTATATCCTTCCCACTAGTTGGTGGCCTATAGAATACACCCAGTAGTGTAATGGTGTCTCTGTTGTTTCTTAACTCTAACCAAATAGATTCTGCCTTTGACCCCTCAAGGACATCCTCTCTCTCCAGCACTGCAATATTCTCCTTAGTCAATACTGTCACCCTCTCTCTTTTTTTTCCCTTCCCAATCTTTCCTGAACACCTTGGGCTCGATTTTCGCCCCCCCGAGCGGGTGCGTTCGTCGCGGGGAGGCTCCGAAAATCGAGGATTCTGGGGCGGGTCCGGATCCCGGCTCCAACCCACCCACTTCCGGGTTCCCCAGTGACCTGATTAACATGATATTTTAGGAGGGGTGGGATTTTCCAAACAACTGAGACTGTTTCCCGTACTGGGGGAAACACTCCCAGTTGAAATGGACGTGTTGCAGCCATCAGCCTGTGGCAGCTGCAAAGGTGCATTTGACAGGTCGGGGGGGAGACCCTCACTCATTGCAGGAGGCCACTCTGTCACTTTGGACAAAGTTTGGCCTCCACCACCTTCCTCCTAACAATAAAATTCACCAACTTGCACACTTACCCCGGTGTCCAGACACATTTACCTACCTTGCGGACCCCCTCAAACGTACATCTTCCGGATGGGGGCCGGCGTAGCTGCAGTCATGACCTCCTCGGAGGACGAACAGCATCACCAGCCTCGCCGGCCACGCCATCCACCTCTGACACGTGGAGCTCCACAACACCGTGCTGTGACACATCCACCTGCACAGCAGGAGGGAGGGCAACTGCAGAGAGAGATGCGTTGCAGAAGGCACTACCCTCGCCACAGGGTCTACAGACCGAGGCTCAGCTTCCTGGACCTCTCTGAGCAGCAGTGCAAATGGAGACTCAGAGTCACTCGACATGTAGTCGTAGACATCTGCAGCCTCCTTCATGCCGAGCTGCTCCCGGCTGGCCCGAGCACCATCTTCTTACCTGTCGCTGTCAAAGTCACCACTGCCCTCAACAACTTCTCCTTTGCATCCTTCCAGGGTGCCACCGGGGACATCGCCGACGTCTCTCAGTCATCTGCACAAAAGAGCCCTGCAAATACACCTACACCCACTCTGCAGTGACACAATGGGTGGCATCAGTTATGGGTCTTCATTGTGATCCTCAGGAAAGGGCATTATTGCACAAACCAGACAAGATTCGCAAAGACGTGGCAGTAGTGGTGACCTTATAATATGTAATGTGAGTTGATTAGAAATCAAATGTAAGTAAAAACCATGACAAACCCTCAAACAACCTTGTGCATTCCCTTTTGCTCATGACAGGTTTGCCTTACGCTGCCTACTGCACATATGTGATGCATGCCCTGTGGCTGCAGCACAGGTAGTGGCAGGTGAGTGAGGCTGATCGTGAAAAAGATGCATGAGAGGGTGAGAATGAGATAGAGCCATGAGATTGCATGAGGATTGGGTTGAGTGGTAGTGGTGGGATGAGTACTGGCGAGGTGAGTAAGTGCAGGTAAGATGAGGATGAGCTTTGAGTGGGTGTGAGGAGTGATGTGATAGAGTAGTGTTGGCAGTGCAGAAGGAGATGTGGGGTGGGGGCGGTGATGTGGCAGACGGAGTGTAGGGGAATGAGTAAGTGTACTCACTTCGGCTGACCTACTTAGGTCATTGCAGCGCCTCCTGCACTGTATGCAGGTGCGCGATATGTTGGTGGTGCAGGTGACCTCCTCTGCCACCTCGAGCCAGGCCTTCTTGGTAGCAGAGGCAGGCCACTTCCTCCCGCCTGCCGGGTAGAAGATCTCTGTCCTCCCCCTCCTCCTCACCCCATCTAATAATACCTGGAGTGAGGCATCATTAAACCTGGGAGCAGCCTTCCCCCCGGGCTGCTCCATGCTGTAATTTTTTCTATTTGTTGCAGCATCAGTCAGTGGAGGACTGCCCCTTTAAATAGGGCTCCTCCAGCTGACAGCCTATGCTGCTGATGCGCAGTCCGCCCACTGCGCAGCTTTCCAGCGTGAAACCCGGAAGCAAAGGTAAGTACCTTCAATCAAGCTGCGATTGCGTGCGGAGCACCCCGATTTCACTGGCCGTGTTACCCACGCGCCCAGTCGACCCCCCGCTGTCGACCCCCCGCTGCCAACCCGCCGCCCTCCTAATATCGGGCCCCTTGTATCCAGGAATATTTAGTACCCAATCCTGCCCTTTTTTGAGCCAGGTCTCTGTTATCGCCACTACGTCATATTCCAATGTGGCTATTTGGGCCTGCAGCTCACCAACCTTGTTTACCACACTTTGCGCATTTGCACATATGATTCTAAACCTATCTTAGACCTTCTCGCATTCTCTCTTAGTCTGGTCCCGCCTAATACTGTACTATTTCTTATTCTGGTGCTATCTGTCTCTCCCAATCCTTTGTGCACCTTGTTTCTCTTTTCTAATGTTACACCCTAGTGCCCATTCCCCAGCCAAATTAGTTTAATCCCTCCCCACCTCAACAGGTTACATCATTAAAATACTGTGCATAAAACACTGTCTTGGTTACATAGCTTGAATCAACATCTGAACTTCAGAAACAAATTCAATGGAATACCCGGGGGCATTTTTTTAATCTACAAGATCTGTCAATTTAGAACGGTTGAAAGTTTAGACCAAAAACAAAATACTGTGGATGCTGGAAATCTGAAATAAAAACAGAAAATGCTGGAAAATACTCAGCAGGTCAGAGCAGCATCCATGGAGAGAGAAACCAAGTTAACGTCTCAGGTCGAAGACCTTTCATCAGAACTGGAAGATATTAGAGATTATCAATTTTTAAGCAAATACAGAGCCAGGGAAAAGGGTGGGGTACTGAGGGTTAGGGGAGGAAAGAACAAATGGGAAATGTTGAGGTGGAGAGCAGGAGTGATTAAATAACAAAAGCGATTATGGTGCGAGGTAAAATGAGGTGATAATGAAACAAGTAAACAAACAAAAGATGGGTCCAGAGGAGGTGTAAATGGTCACAGCAGAATAACAGAGGGGGTGGGAAGCATGGAAAATCTGGCAAAAAGGAGAAGGCTCCTGTGGTCCGGGAATGTAAAGAAAGGCAGGTAGACCCTAGAGATGTGGACCACCCCACCAGCCATCTAGCAATAGGGGAACCCCATCCCAAACCCCAGGAAGTTTACACTGTTGTATCCTTTGCAATAATAGCAAGGATTTTCTCAAAGCTTTGAGAAACAAGATTAGGGATTATATCCAAGGCCACGCAAGTCTACTGCTTTTTTTGCTGCTGCCAAATATTAACTTGTAGAGCAATCTGATACCACAGCTACTGTTGGAGCCTCACTGTGACAGCTCTGAATGAAGTATGTGTTTTGTAGATACTCCCTCCATTTAAGGGCTACAGTTAAAAACAAAAATGTTTGGCCGAAGATTGTAGAAGTGACCAAATGTTGATGTTGGATATTGGCACCAAGGACTGAAATGCTTCGGACTGTCCATGGTTGGTCTTTCATTGACTTATTCTGCACTGCAGCTGTTTCATGGTTTGCCGTTGGCTAATTCAGTCCCACTATACCTTTGAGCTAATCTTAATGATGAGAAACCAATTCGTCAGTTTTGAACTGCCTACACCTTGGACTAGGAATTTTAATGGGCCCTTGGGTGCCTGGTAACAAGTAATGGTGAAACTTTTTTTCTGATAATGCAAGTGCTTCTTCAGTAATTGCTTTGTCAGTGCATGAATATTAATATAAATTTTTCTCTCGACCTCAGACAGTCTGAGGTAACCAAGCACGTTGCCTGCCTTAACTTGCTGCTTGTGAGAATGTCTAGTGAAGCACAATGTTAAATTGTAAGAGATGTGGGACGATGCTTTGCCAATATTAAGCAGATGTTAAATAAGGGCCCAGTCAGTGACAATCCAAAACCAAAAATAAAAGCAGCATTTTAATGCCAGCTGACAAGTCAGAATGCAGCCAAGTTTGAAGTAGCATTGATCTTAATTGCAGACACACTAGTAGAATTCAGTGGGCATCATGCAGGTGGCAACTGAATGACTCCCCAGGTTGGGACTTCTTATTAGCGAATTTCATGTTCAAACTCTTAGCATGTTCATGCTACAGTCCAACGTGCACTATTTTTATACAGCTGTTTACAATAACAGCAACAACTTAGGAACAGGAGTAGGCCATTCAGCCCCTTCAGCTTGTTCCGCCATTCAGTGAGATCATGGCTGATCTGTATCCTAATTCCATCCATCCGCCTTGGCTCCATATCCCTTAATCCCTTTGGCCAGCAAAAATCTATTGATCTCAAACTTCAAATTATTAATTGAGCTAGCATCTATTGCTTTTTGTGGGAGAAAGTTCCACACTTCTACCACCCTTTGTGTGAAGAAATGTTTCCTAACTTCTCTCCTGAATGGCCTGGCTCTGATTTTAAGGTTATGTCCCCTTGTCCTAGACTCCCCCACCAACCCTATCAATTCCTTTCAAAATCCTAAAAACCTCAATCAAATCACCCCTTAACCTTCTATATTCCAGGGAATACAAACCTAGTTTATACAACTTGCATTTATATTGCGTCTTTAATGTAGTAAAACATCCCAAGGCGCTTCACAGGAGCACAATTGGACAAAAGAAATTGACACCGAACCAAAGAAGGAGACAGGGGACATAAAGTTTGGTTAAAGAGCTAGGTTTTAAGGAGTGTATTAAAGGAGGAGAGATAAGTGGAGAGGCAGAAAGGTTTAGGGAGGGAATTCCAGATCTTGGAGTCTAAACAACTGAAGGCACAGCTGCCAATGGTGGGGCGAAGGAAGTTAGGGATGTATAAGAGAATTAATACCCATTTATTTTAACCAGGTTAATTGGTTAATGTCTGTGTATCAATAGAACACACACTAAGCGTTCCTACATGAACGTTGCTAATTGGAATTTTTACCCTTCCATGACCTATAAGAGTTCTTCCAACGTGAGTGGAAAAGGATGAGATTTATTGTTCTATAGGCCAGCAGAAATCTTACTTGAAATGACTCCCGAGCCACCATCTGGTGCTATTATTGACTATGAGTCTTACTTCTCGCACGATAGAGGTCTCGCATTGATGGTATTAATGAAAATGTTGGCTTGAATACAAAATGAGAAATCTCCCTATTTTACTTAAGGTCAAAGTTTTTAGGCTGAGCCCTGCTCCTACCTCGTCATACTGACTGCAGTGAACTCTTAATAGCTTTGAAATCGCAAGATTCGTTTTTTGATTGTCTTTTTACAGATAGTGTCCACTCTAGGTTGAAGTTGTCAGCACAATGGTACAATGGATGGCACAGCACTATGGGAGATGGCTTTATTCACACAGATCTCAGCCATGCTGTCGTAGAGTGATGCCAATTGAAGGGTAGAGAGGAGGGACATCAGAAGGTGGGTTATTTCAGGTTGCTGTTGTACTTCTTCTACTAGCCAGCTTTAAAGCACCATCAGCGGAGGTGTGGGAGCTGCCTGCTCTCTCTGCACCTGTAAGAGATGTGCTATATTAAATGACTTTAAGTCAATAGTAATGTTTACCGTGATTTGGGGTACTATTTTTCAAACATCGTTTGTAATTATTAACAACTGATTTTTTAATATTGTCAGATTTGACTTTAATTTCAGTTGAGTTGAAATTGAAATGTAGAAGGCCAAAATGTGTGCTTTTGGGCATGTGATTGTCCCTGAAAGTTCAAATGCATGTATTGATACAGAGGAAGGAGTAGAAGGGATTATAGTCACTCTATAGTTCACTTATTTTACTGCAGAAAACATAGGTCAAAATAAAGTAAATAAAATGCTGTGCATGATTTTTTTTGTTGAAAATAAACTGCTGCAATAATCTGAGAGAAAATGCAAGTTGGACCTGCAGGTAATAAATATTTGAACCAGTTTCTGCCATTTTCACTGTAATTTTAAAACATGTATTGATTGAATTCATTTGACTGTAATGATTGACTCTAATCATCAGAACTCCAGGTAAAGGTTTCAGTTCATGAAATTCATGCAGAAAAATGAACGGTACAAGTAAGTATTGGTATAAGCCGCATGTCATTAAGAATGAAAAATTACACTGGCCTCATGATGCAAATTTGATGAAAAATATCATTTGTCATTACTCTTTGTTGTTGGAATAGATGATTGCTTCTAAACTGTTGATCAAATTCCACATTGTATTCAAATATCATTAAAACGGACTCGATTCAAACTCCCAAGTGGCTGAATTGTGAAAACAATTATCTGTATTGAACGACTGGTTCCAATAGGGTCTTAGTACAGTCCTGATCTGTTGTGCAAATGCCTCTCTGTTACCAGTTACTGGGGAAATGTGTGACAATTACTCACCTTTTGAAGAAGCAGTTATCATCTTGTCTTCTTGTGGCTCAGCAGAGATTGAGAATACAATCTATAGACATAAGAAGATAAGAAAGCATGGAACCAGAAAAGATCATTCTCCCTACTAAGCTCACTCCTTCTGCAGACTGTGCACAATCTACCCCATTGTGGCCTTTACCCTCCACATTTAATTTGCTGAGGGAAAGTCCTACCTGGCCATCATTTTCCAAGCCTCTCTGGCTACAGGCATGATGCCGGGGGACTGCAAACATTGTACCGTTATTTAAGAAGGGAGAAAGGGATAGACCGAGTAGTTACAGGCCAGTCAGCCTAACCTCGGTGGTGGGCAAATTATTAGAAAAAATTCTGTGGGACAGTATTAATCGTCATTTAGAAAGGCGCGGATTAATCAAGGATGGATTTGTTAAGGGGAGGTTGTATCTGACTAACTTGATTGAATTTTTTGGGGAGGTAACAAGGAGGGTCAAAGAGGGTAGCGCATTTCATGTAGTCTACATGGATTTTAGCAAAGCTTTTGACAAGGTCCCACATGGCAGACTGGTCAGAAAAGTAAAAGCCCATGGGATCCAAGGGAAAGTGACAAGTTGGATTAAAAATTGGCTCAGTGGCAGGAAGCAAAGGGCAATGGTCGACCGGTGTTTTTGTGACTGGAAGGCTGTTTCCAGTGGGGTTCCACGGGACTCAGTACTAGGTCCCTTGCTTCTTGTGGTATATATCAATGATTTAGACTTAAATGTAGGGGGCATGGTTAAGAAGTTTGCACATGATACAAAAATTTACCGTGTGGTTGATAGTGAGGAAGGAAGCTATAGACTGCAGGAAGATGTCAATGGACTGGTCAGGTGGGCAGAAAAGTGGCAAATGGAATTCAATCCGGAGAAGTGTGAGGTAATGCATTTGGGGAAGGCAAATAAGGCAAGGGAATACACAATAAATGGAAGGATACTGAGAAGTGAAGAGGAACAGCGGGACCTAGGAGTGCATGTCCACAGATCCCTGAAGGTAGCAGGACAGGTAGATAAGGTGGGTAAGAAGTCATATGGGATACTTTCCTTTATTAGCCAAGGCATAGAATATATGAGCAGTAAGGTTATGCTAGAACTGTATAAAACACTAATTAGGCCATAGCTCAAATACTGCGTACAGTTCTGGTCACCACATTACAGGAAAGATATGATTGCACAAGAGAGGGTACAGAGGAGATTTATGAGGACGTTGCCAGGACTGGAGAGTTTTAGCTATGAGGAAAGATTGGATAGGCTGGGGTTGTTCTCTTTGGAACAGCAGAGTCTGAGGGGAGATTTAAGTGGGATGTATAAAATTATGGGGGGCCTAGGTAGAGTGAATAGGGAGAATCTATTTCTCTTAGCAGAGAGGTTGATAACCAGGGGGCATAGATTTAAAATGATTGGTAGAAGAATTAGAGGGGAGTTGAGGAGAATTTTTTTCACCCAGAGGGTGGTGGGGGTCTGGAACTCAATGTCTGAAAGGGTGGTAGAGGCAGAAACCCTCATTACATTTAAAGAGTACTTGGACATGCACTTGAGGTGCCATATGCTACAAGGCTACGGACCAAGAGCTGGAAAGTGGGATTAGGCTGGATGGCTCTCTTTTTTGGCCTCATGGCCTCCTTCTGTGCTGTAAATTTCTATGATTCTATAAATACTCCCTTTGCCTCACAGGAAATCAAACTAAACTCCGGAACATCTACCCATTCCACATCTCCACTATTTAACCATGGTCTGCTGGCCTTCACATTTAACCACTCCCTCCACCCCACTTCTGACTCACAGCCAGAATGGGACCATTATGATCCATATAATATTTGACTATCTCCATATAAACTTATCCCTATAAATGTCAATCCCATTCCAACATTGGCGTAATCTATGGTGCAGCATTTTGGGATAATTTTTGAGGGGGAATATGGATGTCACTGACAAGGCCTTGAGAAGGTGGTGGTGGGCCTTCTACTTGAACCGCTGCAGTCCGTGGGGTGAAGGAACTCTCACAATGCTGTTTAAGGAGGGAGTTCCAGCATTTTGACCCAGCGATGGTTATGGTGCGGATTCCAATTGGATTCTGGTCAGGCCTATAAGAATCCAGTTTGAATCTTTCTGCTTTTACAACTGCTACTGAACCTCAATTATCCATAAAACTAGCAGCAAAACTCAAAGGATAGGATGTAATCTAGAAATTCCAATGTCTACCAGTTTTCTAAGTAAACTGTATTCCCTTAATAGCAAATTTATGCTTCAAAATATGAATACTATGTCACCATATAAAAATGTAACTTTCAGGAGATGTATATAAGGAATCTTACAACACCAGGTTATAGTCCAACAAATTTGTTTTAAAATCACAAGCTTTCGGAAAGCTTGTGATTTTAAAATAAATTTGTTGGACTATAACCTGGTGTTGTAAGATTCCTTATATTTGTCCACCCCAGTCCATCACCGGCATCTCCACATCATCAGTAGATGTAAGTAGAGATGCATTATTTTTAATATAATGTTGAAGGTATCGTTGCAGGATTGACTTCTCATGCTTGAATTGTCTGTTGAATTGTTAACTGTTATTACACTATTTATGAAAACATTGAGTGATAATGTTGCTGAACAATGTTCCTGTATCATAATGATAAGAATCATTACAATGGAGAGATCAAATGGACCTGCACTTTGATCCAGTGTTGGAGTCACAGCTTTCATAACATGATTACTTTGCGTTCTTGCAACCTTCCTCTTGGCAAGACTATTTACACAAACAGCATTTCAGAATGTTCAATCACGTTAGCTCAAAAGCTTCAGCAACTTTTTTTAGCTTTGGCACAAAGCTCTTTTTTTACTTTGAGAAATTATTTTGATGATGGCCAGGTAGTTGGAAGCCTTCTGCTCCAGAAACCCAACGCCGCCTACCAGTCCTGACTGTCATTTAAGAATGTTAATACTGCAGCTATTGGTTTGAGATTAATAGCTGTAGTATGAGTTCCAGCCAAGCAGTACAATGTATACTGCCCGGCTCCAGTTGTTGTTGTCCTGCTCAGGAGAACGTTTTCTGCATGCGTGTTTAAAGATATGTGCAAAGTTCTGTTTCCAAGTAGTTAACATTTAAATATATAAAGAATGTGGGCAGGAGAATCCACATCCTCTAAACATTTGAGTCAATTCTGGGTAAGTTTGAAAAATACTCAGGGGGATCCCACGTGTTTGGAGATTTGCTCATACGGTGTCAAACCTAAAGAGTGTGAAACTGTCCCTTCGGTGGGTCTCACACTGCTTCTCTCCAGAGCAGCCTTAGCGTTGTAGTTGTAGTACGTGTCAGCCTTGGCTCAGTAGTGGAACCCTCACCTCTGAGTCTCATTTGAAAATTCTTATCCTTGTTTTCAAATCCCTTGCCGCCCCCCCACCACTGTAACCTCCTCCAGCCCTACAACCCTCCGAGATCTCTGCGCTCCTCCAATTCTGGCCTCTTGTGCATCCCCGATTTCCTTCGCTCCACCATTGGCATCCATGCCTTCAGCTGCCTAGGCCCTAAGCTCTGGAATTCCCACCCAAAACCTCTCCGCCTCTCTACCTCTCTCTCCTCCTTTAAGACGCTCCTTAAAACCTACTTCTTTGACCAAGCTTTTGGTCAACTGTCCTAATATCTCCTTACATGGCTAAGTGATAACACTCCTGTGAAGCACCTTGGGATGTTTTACAACATTAAAGGCACGATATAAATGCAAGTTGTTGTTGACTCAGAAAATTGTGGGTTCAAGTTCCACTTCAGGGACTTGAGCACAAAATCTAGGCTGACACTTCGGGGCAGTACCGAGAGAGTGCAGCACTGCTGATGTTGTCGTCTTTTGGATGAGACATTAAATCGAGACCCCATATACCCTCTCAGGTGGGTGTAAAAGATTCCATGGCACTATTTGAAGAAGAGCGGGGGAGTTCTCCTGGTGTCCTGGCCAATATTTATCCCTCAACCAACATCACTAAAAAATAGATTATCTGGTATTTTATCACATTGCTGTTTGTGGGACCTTGCTGTGCACAAATCGGCTGCCGTGTTTCCTACATTACAATAGTGACTATACTTCAAAAGTACTTTATTGGCACTTTAGGATGTCCTGAGGTCATGAATGGTGCTATATAAATGCAAGTTATTTCTTTTCTTTTTATAATCTTTTTTATAAATGCACCTAAATGCTACACTACTAAAGCTGCTTAAATACGAAGTAGTTTATCTGTGGATTGCAATGAGAAAAAACTCAGTGCTTATGAGTGCTTCTGACGTTAATGGATTTTTGCAGTTGTTCAGTGGATAACATTTATGCAAACATTTGCCACATCAACTCAACAGGAGATAATAATACATTTGAAAATTAAACATTTCAAGGATAAATATATTGGCCTAGAAATTGCTCGGATCGGCTAACAAATGGCGCTCGCTGCTCAATAGATTTATATCTCACCCACAAACTTACCGTGGTCTTTACTGCATGAGGTTCCTCTAATTCAAAGCTGAAAAGAGTCCAGCGTTAACGCCAGCGGAGCTAGGACCATGCGAGCAACAAGAGGAGCTCTCTCTCCCCTCAACCAATCTGATTGCAGCATTTTTGACAAGCCACGAAGAGTCAGTGGGCCCGATATTAGGAGGGAGGCGGGTTGCCAGCGGGGGGGTTGACTGGGCACATGGGTAACACGCCCATTGAAATCGGTGGGTTCCCCACGCGATCGTAAGTAAATTGAAGCCACTTAACGTGGCTTCCGGGTTTCGCGCTGGAAAGCTGCGCAGCGGGCAGACTGCGCACCCGCATCACAGGCTGTCAGCTGGAGGAGCCCTATTTAAAGGGGCAGTCCTCCACTGACTGATGCTGCAGATAGGAGCCAAAATTACAGCATGGAGCAGCCCAGGGGGAAGGCTGCTCCCAGGTTTAATGATGCCTCACTCCAGGTCCTACTGGATGGGGTGAGGAGGAGGGGGAGGACAGAGATCTTCTCCCCGGCGGACGGGAGGAAGTGGCCTGCCTCTGCCACCATGAAGGCCTGGCTTGAGGTGGCAGAGGAAGTCACCAGCACCACCAACATATCACGCACCTGTATACAGTGCAGGAGGCACTTCAGTGACCTAAGTAGGTCAGCCGAAGTGAGTACACTTACTCATTCCCCTACATTCCATCTGCCACATCACCGCCCCCACCCCACATCTCCTTCTGCACTGCCAACACTACTCTATCACATCACCCCTCACACCCACTCAAAGCTCATCCTCATCTTACCTGCACTTACTCACCTCGCCAGTACTCATCCCGCCACTACCACTCAACCCAATCCTCATACAATCTCATGGCTCTATCTCATACTCACCCTCTCATGCAGCTCTTCCACGGTCAGCCTCACCCAACCTGCCACTACCTGTGCTGCAGCCACAGGGCATGCATCACATATGGGTAGTAGGAAGGATAAGGCAAACGTGTTGTGAGCATAAAGGGGATGCACAAGGGTGTTTGAGGGTTTGTCATGGTTTTTACTTATATTTGATTTCTGATCAACTCACATTACATATTATATTGTCACCACTACTGCCACATCTTGGCCATTCTTGACTGGCTTGTGCAATAATGCCCTTTCATGAGGTTCTCCATGAACACCCTTGATGTCACCCATTGGTTCACCCTACAGTGGGTGTATGTGTAGTTGCACGACTACTTTGTGCAGGTGCCTGTTGCGCAGCACTGTGTTGTGGAGCTCCATGTGGCGGAGGTGAACGGCATGCCTGGTGAGGCTGGTGATGTTGCTTGTCCTCCAATGGAGTGATGAATGCAGCAATGAATGCCCCCCTCCCCCCTCCATCCTGACGGTGTGAGTGTGAGGAGGTCCACAAAGTAGGTAAATGTGTTTGGACAGCAGAGTTTAGGGTTTGATTTAATAATTTGGAGTGCGGAGACAACAGTGTGACAGGCAAAACTTGGTCTGAGGTGACAGAGTGCCCTGCTGCAATGAATGTAAGTTTACCCCGTACCTGTTAAATGGACCTTTGCAGCTGCCACTGGCTGCTGGCTGCAACACATCTGTTTAAACACGGAGTGTTTCCCCCAGCATGGGAAACACGCTGTGGGTAGTCTAAAATCCGAATCCTCCTAAAATCTCCAACTAATGAGGTCTGTAAACGACCTCAAGTACCCAGAAAATGGACTTAAGTGGGATCCAGCCGGCTTTGATTGCCGTTCGGAGTCCTGTATGCGGGTCTGCGCGCGCACCAATTTGCGTCATTGGGGAACCTGGAAGTGGGCGGGTTGGAGCCGGGCTCCGGATCCGTTCCGGGAATCCCCAATTTTAGGAGCCCCCTCGCCACGAACGCACCCACTCAGCCATCCGAAAACTGACCCCAGTGAGTCAAAACCAGGAAGTGAAAGGTAAAAAATTAAAATCCTTGTAAAAACAGAGAGAGCGAAAGGGTAAGAAATATCGAATTAAAAGATAGAGATAAAAGCGGCAGAAAGAAAAAGTAAAACAATTAAATTTTTAAAAAAATGTCCAACAACTCTTAAAATCACAATTAATGAGACTCTACCTTTTTGTAATTTAATTTTCGGTGTCAGAGGGGTTGTTTGGCAGTTATTAAGACTTACTACGCCATTAAATTTTAGTTTAGAGCTGATATTTTTGAGCGTACCTTTTTTGTGGTGATACTATTTAGTTTCCAGCTGGGCAGGAGAGCAAGTTGGCGCTGGTCTATTGAATCCAGTGATTCCAGTCGGCGAGGTCCCTTTTAAAGCAAATCTGTCATATCCCCTGCGAACCAGGAAGAGCTAGTTCCGGATTTCCGCGTTTAACTGCGCGTGTCCAGACGCTGAAACTTGCTCTTCGATTTCACCACTAATAACGGTGAGCGGTTTTGAGCTCACTGTTACTTTAGAAGCAATTCATAGGCCATTAAATTTTGAAATGTACTAAAATATTAACAGATATTTATACCAAGAAGAAAGTTGTCTTCCTGCAAAACAGATTTACGAAATGTCCTTGGTGTCTCTTTTCTACTAATAGTTAATATACTGCAAGTAACTATGAATTTCACAAGTAACAATGTAGGACAATGCGTAGCCTTGTGGGAATCAATGGGACCTTGCTACCTTTAAATAAATAAAACGAGAGCTGTACACTCAAGATGTGGAGCATCCACAACTGGTAATGCACTAAATCACAACCAATAAATTGACCAGCAAATGGCTTGTACTCTATTAAATTAAATGTATGGCTTTGAATGTTTACGACAACAACTTGCATTTATATAGTGCCTTTTACGAAAAAGACCCAAAGCACTTCACAGGAGTGTTATCAAACAAAATTTGAGACCGAGCCACATAAAGAGATGTTAGGACAGGTGACCAAAAGCTTAGTCAAAGAGGTAGGTTTTAAGGACCACCTTAAAGGAGGAGAGAGAGGTGGAGAGGTTTAGGGAGGGAATTCTAGAACTTAGGGCCTAGGCAGCTGAAGGCACGGCCGCCAATGGTGGAGCGATGAAAATCGGGAATGCGCAAGAGGCCATATATGGACAAAAATTCACCCGATTCTATCGTCAGTTTCATTTTAAAGTGCAGATAACCTCAAAGTAAATTCTTATGAAGAACACTTGAAGTAAATATATAAAGAATAAGGTAACAAATGTGATGTATAAAACCCAAAGCAACTATCTGTTGTATGATTTCTCACCCAGAAAACTACAAGGGAATTTTTAGAAGCAGATCCTCCAAGGTGAACTTGAAACACCTCAATCTTTTGGCATCTCTAATTGACTTCCAGATTGGGGAGGGAAAACATTCTGTATTAATCTTGTTGTGTTATCCAATTTCTCATCCCATGAAAGCTGAGATTATTCATTCAATAGTTCTGTTGTGATCACTCCCTTGTCTGTTTTAATATATGCTCTTCCCCCATTCTCAGAGAATCAATAAATTTCAGTCGACCTCTGTGAACCTGGCCATAAATCTTTTGGTAAATGGGCATTCTTTAATACCCACAAGATTTAACTAATCTTATGAGTGTGGTTCAAATGATTTATATCCTGTTAACTTTTTGTTTACCATTGGTTTATGCTTTAGTACAGAGCCCTTGGGCCCGATATTACCAGGGCGGCGGGTTCGCGGCGGGAGGTTGGGGGGGGGGGGGGGGCGATTGGGCGCGTGGGTAAAGCGCCCGGTGAAATCAGTCTGCTCCGCGCGCAATCGCAGGCTGATTGGATCCACTTACCTGGTCTTCCGGGTTCCCCGCTGCTGAGCTGCGCGTCGGGCGGACTGCGCATGCGCAGTAAGGTCTGTCAGCTGGAGGAGCTCTATTTAAAGGGGCAGTCCTCCAATGGCTGATGCTGCAAGAAATAGGAAAAATTACAGCATGGAGCAGCCCAGGTTTAATGGTGCCTTACTCCAGGTATCATTGGATGGGGTGAGGAGGAGGGGGAGGACAGAGATCTTCCCCCCGGCGGGCGGGAGGAAGCGGCCTGCCTCTGCCACCAAGAAGGCCTGGCTCGAGGTGGCGGAGGAGGTCACCTGCACCACCAACATATCGCCCACCTGCATACAGTGCAGGAGGCGCTGCAATGACCTAAGTAGGTCAGCCAAAGTGAGTACACTTACTCATTCCCCTACACTCCGTCTGCCACATCACCGCCCCCACCCCACATCTCCTTCTGCACTGCCAACACTACTCTATTACATCACCCCTCACACCCACTCAAAGCTCATCCTCATCTTACCTGCACTTACTCACCTCGCCAGTAATCATCCCACCACTACCACTCAACCCAATCCTCATACAATCTCATGGCTCTTTCTCATACTCACCCTCTCATGCATCTCTTTCACAGTCAGCCTCACTCAACCTGCCACTACCTGTGCTGCAGCCACAGGGCATGCATCACATATGTGCAGTAGGCAGCGTAAGGCAAACGTGTTGTGAGCATGAAGGGGATGCACAAGGGTGTTTGAGGGTTTGTCATGGTTTTTACTTATATTTAATTTCTGAGCATCTCACATTACATATTATATTGGCACCACTACTGCCACGTCTTTGCGAATCTTGTCTGGTTTGTGCAATAATGCCCTTTCCTGAGGATCACAATGAAGACCCACAACTGATGCCACCCATTGTGTCACTGCAGAGTGGGTGTAGGTGTATTTGCAGGGCTTTTTAGTGCAGACAACTGAGAGACGTCGGCGATGTCCCCGATGGCACCCTGGAAGGATGCGGAGGAGAAGTTGTTGAGGGCAGTGGTGACTTTGACAGCGACAGGTAAGAAGATGGTGCTCGGGCCAGCCGGGAGCAGCTCGGCATGAAGGAGGCTGCAGATGTCCACGACTACATGTCGAGTGACTCTGAGCCTCCGTGTGCACTGCTGCTCAGAGAGGTCCAGGAAGCTGAGCCTCGGTCTGTGGACCCTGTGGCGAGGGTAGTGCCCTCTGCGACGCATCTCTCTCTGCGATTGCCCTCCCTCCTGCTGTGCAGGTGGATGTGTCACAGCACTGTGTTGTGGAGCTCCACGTGTCAGAGGTAGACGGCGTGGCCGGCGAGGCTGGTGATGCTGTTCGCACTCCGAGGAGGTCATGACTGCAGCTACGGCGGCCCCCATCCGGAAGATGTACATCTGAGGGGGTCCGCAAGGTAGGTACATGTGTCTGGACACCGGGGTAAGTGTGCAAGTTGGTGAATTTTCTTGTCAGGAGGAGGGTGGTGGAGGCCAAACTTTGTCCAAAGTGACAGAGTGGCCTCCTGCAATGAGTGAGGGTCTCCCCCCCCCCACACCTGTCAAATGGACCTTTGCAGCTGCCACAGGCTGATGGCTGCAACACGTCCATTTAAACTGGGAGTGTTTCTCCCAGTACGGGAAACAGTCCCAGTTGTTTGTAAAATCCCAACCCTCCTGAAATATCTCCTTAATCAGGTCTGTAAATGACCTGAAATACCTAAATAAATACATTGAGTGGTACCACGCCAGCTTTAATTGCCAGCGGGAGTCCCACATGTCGGGTTGGAGCCAGGCTCCTGACCCGCCCTGGGAATCCCTGATTTTCAGAGCCCCCCCCGCCAGGAACGCACCCGATCACGGGTGCTAAAATCGACCCCCTTGTCTTTGTAACCTGACATTCTGTGATCATCAACATCGTGCACTACATAATAGCAGCACACTTAGGCTTCAGTTAAATCTTCTGGGTATTAAAGAATCCCCGTTTACCAAAAGGTTTATGGCCAAGCTCTCAGTGGTTCACTGATTCTCTGAGAATGGGGGAAGAAAATATCTTAAAACAGAGAGGAGCGAGCGATCCCAATGGGACTATTAAATCAATAATCGCAGCTTTCATGGGACTAGAAATGAGATAAAATTACTGATATAGACAAGTAACTGCAGTGAAGGGTTTGCAGTTGAAAGCACTACATTTATATCATGGCTGCTCTTTGGCATCAATCTATGCTTCCATTGCGAGGGGAAATATGTATGCTTGCATGCACTGCTACGCAGCATAATCGTGTCTTTAGAGAAGGCTAAGGGGTTACATAATAAAAGTCTTTCAAATTATGAAAGGGTTTGACAGGGTAGACGTAGGGAAGATGTTTCCACTTTTGGGGGAGTCCAAATCTTGGGGTCATAAATATAAGATAGTCACTAATAAATCCAATAAGGAATTCAGGAGAAACTTCTTTACTCAAAGAGTGGTTAGAATGTGGAACTTACTACTGAGAATCCCTACGTGGTCAGTTTTCGGTAAAATATTAAAATGCCTACGTGGCAAAGAAGCAGAATGCAAAATGGTTAGAAAGGGTTAATTAGTTAGTAACTGAGATTGATACAGGTGGCCTGGCCCCCCTGCTGGGCCATATGTTTGCTTAGTCAGCAGGCCTGCATTGTCTTATCAATGATAGGTCTTTGATGTGATTCAAGGACTGGTCTGAATGTCTCCATGTTTATGGCAGATCAATATAGGTAACGAGCTTAGCCAAAGTTGAAAGACATTCCAGGTTGGGAGATAAGGAACAGGGAAGAACATTCCAAGTTGGAAGGTGAGGAAGTATCCCCTTTGATGTCTAACAGCAACATGGTCAGCACATGGATTATCTATGATTGGCCGGAAATAATGTAACCCCGCATGGCAACCTGTGCCCGGCTTATGTTTGGTGTTGACTCTTGTGTTAATGATGTTCCAACCCCTATCGATCTGTATAAAGGTATGAGTTTTTGTCTTTGTCTTTGTCTCCTTATTCTGTTAGAATCGTTCGGATTCTCTCAGGAATCTGAATTGAAGCTACAGACTAAGATCTGCTATTAAAGTTGTGTTGAACTTTACGGTGTACTCGAATCAGTTCTTGCTGAACCAGACTGAGGGGAAAGAATCCGGTTCGTCACTACCACAAGTGGTAGTTGAGGCGAATAGTATAGATGCATTTAAGGGGAAGCTAGATAAGTACATGAGAGAGAAAGGAATAGCAGGTTATGGTGATAAGGTTAGTTGAAATAGGGTAGGAGGAGGCTCGTGTGGAGCATAAACTCCAGCATAGACCACTTGGGCCGAATGGCCCGTTTCTGTGCTGTAAATTCTACGTAATTCTATGGAATTATGACTGAATAGTTTAGCGCATGTCCCAATCTTTGTTACGTGTTATTAGTGTGGAATTAGGTGATTGATGAATGACACATTAATGGTGGTTGTAGACATTTGGGCACCATTGCCTTTCCCTCTCATTGAAAACTAGGGAGAGAGAAAAAAGTGAAAATGAGTTTTTTTTAAACCAACACAGTGCAAAAAATATTCAAGTCGAATGCAAGTAGGACATTGGTAAACAATAAATCCAGAAATAAATCTAACTATGGATTAGAGAATAGTGTTGCCAACACTCAGAATTTTGTTAATGATTTATTAATTTTTCATGATTATTTTAAAGTCTGTAAGTTATGAGTTTAGAAGGGAGGGAGAGGAAAAAAATCAGTTACGGCAGGAGGCTGGGAGTAATTTTGGCCACATTATCTTTTTAACCTTAAAATAGCCGTACATGTACAGCTCCTCGGTCAAATTCAGATATCGGAAGAAAAATAACAGAAATCTAACAGCAAGTATTATCAATACCACTTCTCTAAAGAATTCCACATTATGAGCGAAGTCTGCTAATCTAAATACATGCATTATGTTTGATAACAGTTACTGCAGTGTCAGAAAATGGTTAGCAACCTTTATTATTCTTTATTAATTAGTACTTTCTCAGAATTCAATTACAATCTTGGCTAATAAATTGAAATTATAGATCACACCTATCATGAACTGTATGTATTCTGATGTTGATTATTCTGTGATTTGATTTACTGTTGATGCTGTGATACTCGCTATCAAGTGTTAATTATCTCAGAAGCTATACGGTTGTACAGATTGCTAGTCACTAAGATTAAATGCTGTAATGTTACGTAAAGTGTGTTCAGACACTGAAGGAATCAAAAAGAAACACCAGGAGAAAAGGCACAAAAGTAAGAATTGATCAATATAGGTCAATTACTAACTAGAATCATAGAATCACACAGCACAAAAGGAGGCCATTCAGCCCATCGTACCTGTGTTGGATCTTTGAAAGAGCTATCCAATTATTTCCATTCCCTGATCTTTCCCCATAGCCCTGCAAATTTTCCCTTTTCAAGTATTTATCCAATTCTCTTTTGAAAGTTACTATTGAATCTCCTTCCACCACCCTTTCAGGCAGTGCATTCCAGGATATCTCCCCACTCCTTGTACTAACTTATCTACCCTCTCCTCAATATACCTAACTTTTGACCCTGGGAGAGAAATTTCTCCCTGCTAGCTTTGTCTTTATGACAGAAAGACTGTCAACATATTGCACCAGGGAATCTCCCTATTATCATTAACTTCCTAATCTCTTGCACTCGTGCTTTTCTCCGTTATTCCCCTATGCTACGCTGTCTCCTCATAAGGTTGCTCCTCCCCTAGTTAGTAATGCCTTCAATGTTATCCAGCACATGGACCTATTTCCTCGATTTACTCCATTGATTTCCCAACTCTCATTACTAATTTGTACTGTTACCTACTCAATGATTCTGCCCCCTCACCTCCCCCCACCACCCACCATCTGCTTTCTCCTCTTCTATCGTTTTCCTAACAGACAATTCATACTGGTCCATTCCCATACCTGTCTCACCTGAGTCCAACACCAGCCATGTATTCACATTCACTGTACTCCCTGTGCACATCAATTGAACTTTCCAACACTGATATCCATTCCTTCAGATTGCTAATTAGCAGACAGTGTTTAAAACAAAGATCCTGACCAACCTTCACAGCACTGGCTACAGCAAACATCACAGTAGATATAGATTGTGGAATTCATTTCACAGCCCATCTCCTATGCCACTAAGGCTCTAATTTAAAGAGTGGTTCAATGACAAGCAGTTTTTACCACAACTTTGTTTTTTTTGTGTTGCTCAGTGGCTAAAAGAGATCAGTAAAGAATCGTTTGGGGATTTAACAAAGAAGGAACGAGTCCCTTATCACTTTGAATATTATACAATTCAATCCAAAACACAAGTGGGAAGGCAGATGCAGCCTACTTGAAGCATTGTATAATGGAACTATTATATTCAAGCATTCTATGGTAAGTTTGATTTAGGTATTCTCTTTGAACAATTTAATGTTTATTAATCGGACAAAAGATGCTTCATTGCAACATTTCAAGTAAGCAATCTGCTTTCTGTCCAATCAGCCTTGCGGTTACATATATTTTGATTCATAGAATTACAGTACCCGTTATAAGTCAGAAATGAAACCTATCGCTAAATGAATTTATGGCAGCCAAGAATCAATGCCTATACCATATAGTAAACAATTTTACAACACCAAGTTATAGTCCAGCAATTTTATTTTAAATTCACAAGCTTTCGGAGGCTACCTCCTTCCTCAGGTGAACGATGTGGAAATCGTTCACCTGAGGAAGGAGGTAGCCTCCGAAAGCTTGTGAATTTAAAATAAAATTGCTGGACTATAACTTGGTGTTGTAAAATTGTTTACAATTGTCAACCCCAGTCCATCACCGGCATCTCCACATCATGTATACCATATAGTGCATCGATGCTACTCTGAGGTTAGTGTCAGCAGCAATGTAGAATAGTTATTGAATAAGGGATTCATTCTGCACTCATTTTCTTCTCCAATAACATCCATTTAACTGCACCGTGCTGCATGCAAAGTATTAATTTTCATCTTTCAGTTGAATCCGCAAGTTTTGAAGTTACATTGCTGAAGTGACATTACTATCTATAATCAACATAACTTAAGGAACAATAGAGGAGCTATTACGCTACTGGGTGTATACAACAGGCCACCAAATAGTGGGAAGGAGATAAAGGAACAAATTTGCAGGCAAATTACAGAAAAATGCAAGAACTATAGAGTAGTGATAATGGGGGACTTTAATTATCCTATTATAGACTGCGACAGTAATGGTGTAAAGGGTAAAGAGGGAGAGGAATTCCTGAAATGTGTTCAAGAGAACTTTCTTGAACAGTTTGTTTCCAGTCCATCGAGGAAGGAAACAGTGCTGGATCTAGTTCTGGGGAATGAAGTGGGGCAAGTAGAGCATGTATCAGTGGAGGAGCATTTAGGGAATAGTGATCATAATATCATTAGGATTAGAATAGTTATGGAAAAAGTCAAGGAACAATCAAATGTGAAAATACTTAACTGGAGGAGGGCTAATTTCAGTGAGTTAAAAAGGGATCTTGCCCAGGTGGATTGGAATCAAAAATTGGTAGGCAAAACAGTAATTGAACAATGGGAGGCCATCAAGGAAGAGATGGTTTGGGTACAGAGTAGACACATTCCCACGAGAGAGAAAGGAAGGGCATCCAAAACTAGAGCTCCTTGGATGACTGAAGATATAGAGATTAAAATGAAACAGAAAAAGGAGGCTTGTGACAAATGTAAGGTTCATAATACAGTAGAGAACCAAGGTGAATACAGAAAGTATAGAGGAGGTAAAAGGAAATAAGAGGGGCAAAGAGAGAGTATGAGAATAGATTAGCAGCTAACATAAAAGGGAACCCAAAAGTCTTTTATAAACATATAAATAATAAAAAGGTAGTCAAAAGAAGGGTGGGACCAATTAGGGCCAAAAAAGGAGATCTTCTTGTGAGGGCATAGCTGAGGTACTAAATGAATACTTAACATTGGTCTTCACTATAGAAGAGAATGCTGCCATTGTAGTGGTAAAGGAGGAGATAGGGACGATATTTGATAGGATAAAAATAGATAAAGAGAAGGTACTTAAAAGATTGGCAGTACTCAAAGTAGAAAAGTCGTTCAGTCCAGATGGGATGCATCCTAGGTTACTGAGGGAAGTAAGGGTGGAAATTGTGGAGGCTCTGGCCACAATCTTCCAATCCTCCTTAGATATGGGGACGGTGCCCGAGGACTGGAGGATTGCAAAGCTTACACCCCTGTCCAAAAAGGGGGAGAATGATGAACCCGGCAATTACAGGCTAGTCAGCCTAATGTCGGTGGTGGGGATACTTTTAGAGACAATAATCCGGGACAAAATTATTTGGCGCTTGGAAAAATATGGGCTAATAAATGAAAGTCAGCACGGATTTGTTAAAGGAAAATCATGTTTGACTAACTTGATTGAGTTCTTTGATGAAGTAAGGGAGCGGGTTGATTTGGGTAGTGTGGTTGATGGTGCGTATATGGACTTTCAAAAGGCATTTGATAAAGTACCATATAATAGACTTGTTAGCAAAATTACAGTGGCAGCATGGATACAAAATTGGCTAAGGGACAGAAAGCAAAGAGTAGTGATGATGGTTGTTTTTCAGGCTGGAGGGAAGTATACAGTGGTGTTCCCTAGGGATCAGTATTAGGACCACTGCTCTTTTTGATAAATATTAATGACCTGGACTTGGATATAGAGGGTATAATTTCAAAGTTTGCAGATGACACAAAACTTGGAAATGCAGTAAACAATGTGGAGGATAGTAACAGACTTCAGGAGGACATAGACAGACTGGTGAAATAGGCAGATATGTGGCAGATGAAATTTAACACAGAGAAGTGTGAAGTGATACATTTTGGTAGGAAGAATGAGGAGAGGCAATATAAACTAAATGGTACAATTTTAAAGGGAGTGCAGGAACGGAGAGACCTGGGGGTGTACATAGACAAATCTTTGAAGGTAGCAGGACAAGTTGAGAAGGCTGCTAAAAAAGCATTTGGGATCTTGGGCTTTATTAATAGAGGCATAAAGTATGAAAGCAAGAAAGTTATGTTAAATCTTTATAAAACACTGGGTAGGCCGCAGCTAAAGTATTGTATTCAATTCTGGGCATCATACTTTAGGAAGGATGTCAAGGCCTTAGAGAGGGTGCAGAGGAGATTTACAGAATGGGTCCAGGGATGAGTGATGTCAGATATGTGGAGAGACTGGAGAAGCTGGGGTTGTTCTCCTTCGAACAGAGAAGATTAAGGGGAGATTTGATAGAGGTTTTCAAAATCATGAACGGTTTTGACAGAGTAAATAAGGAGAAACTGTTTCCAATGGCAGAAGGGTCGGTAACCAGAGGACACAGATTTAAGATGATCAGCAAAAGAGCCAGATGAAACATTTTTTTACACAGTAAGTTGTTATGATCAGGAATGCCCTGCCTGAAAGGGCGGTGGAAGCAGATTCAATAGCAAATCTCAAAAGGGAATTAGATAAATACTTGAAGGGAAAAAATTTTCAAGGCTATGGAGAAAGAAAAGGGAAATGGGATTAATTGAATTGATCTTTCAAAGAGCTGGCACAGGTACGATGGGCTGAATGGCCTCCTTCTGTGCTGTACCTACTATGATACTATGAATTGCTTGTTTCCTCATTTATTGCTGATAGAAGTCACTGGTGAAGGTATTTTAAATTGGATTACTCGAACAAGCACTTGATGTGATCATGTTCAATTATTTTCCCATTGCTTCAGGGTAACATTATTTGTTATCAGTTAATAAGTAGCAGTATCTATGTCCTGAAATATTTTTTCTCCAGTGTGAATATTTTTTTTTCAAGTGAGACTGAGCTAATTTTACACTGCAATGCCAATGGATTGTTCCATAAAAAGAGACTTAATAGCACGGTCTTGATGTTCATTGCAGGCCCTATTGATATCAAGTCTCAATGGTTCATTGGTACAAAATCAGAAAATGTCATCAAATTAGTTCTTTTAATCTTGACATTAGTACATTTTTCATTATGTACTCTGCCTTGACAGCTGTGGCTCAGTGGTAGCATTCTCGCTTCTGAGTCAGAAAGTTGTGAGTTTAGGTCCCACTCCAGAGACTTAAGCGCAAAATCTAGGCTGACACTGAGAGAGTGCTGCACTGTCGGAGGGGCCGTCCTTTGAATGAGACATTAAACTGTTTGCCCTCTCAGTTCAATGTCAGAGACCCCGCAGCACTATTTCAAAGACGAGCTGGGGAGTTCTCTATGGCCAATATTTATCCCTTAACCAACATCTAAAATAGATGATCTGGTCATTTATTTCATTGCTGTTTGTGGGAGCTTGCTGTGTGCGAATTGGCTGTCGCATTTCCTACATTACAACAGACTACACTTAAAAAGTACTTTGTTGGCTGTAAAGTGCTTTGGGAGTCCAGAGGTCGTGAGAGGCTGTAAATGGGTTAAGTGCTTTGGTAGGACAGCATTAAGTGTACGTGAAAATAACACCACTGACAATCATTTCTACCCTAAAAGTCTTTGCTCTGGTGCAGCGCAGCTCGGATCATGCCCTGAAGGTGGTGCTATTGGGCCAGTTGTGACACTACAATATGTTACATTCTTCTAAACAGCCTTCATGATAAACAAGTATTTGTACACTTTCTGACTTTAGTTATATTTGTCAGTGTGAATAACAGTGTACTCTAAACCTAATAACACAGAATAATAATTGTGCTGTTTTTCTGTTAATCTACTGTACCCAAAGAATTTGGGGGCAATTTTGACTTTGTATAATAGTCTAAAATGGGTGAATGCGAATCGGCAGCCGTTTTACAACTCTCCTGATTTTTGTTACCATTGATGTAAAATGAGCTTCCAAGCGCCCATTTTACAGTGTTGCACAAAGTCAAGATCTACCCCATTGTGCTCACAAAATAATGCACATCATAAACTGTATACACAAGATCTGTGAGCAAACACGGGTCGGGAATTTCCTGGAAATGTGCGCCGTAACAATGGCGTCTCTACGTTGTAAAGCAGTTTCCCGGTGTAAAAATCAGAGAAAAATATGGTGCAAGTGAGTTAAGCCAGCTTTCACGCTAGTCGATAATTTCCTGGGACTTTTGCGCCGGACTATGTCGAGACCTGCACCAAAACCCTCCAGAGCTGGTTAACAAAAGCCGCCAGCGCGCATTTCCCGGATTGATGCAAGTTTGCCCATGGCGTCCAGTTACTCTAAGATATCAGGTAGGCCCGAGGTCACCCATTGGCAGCGTAATGTGTGGCTCTCACGTGATTCTCGGCCTGGGACGACTATTTAAGTTTCACAGCTTCCTCTCTGCAGTTTGGAATTGATATTTTTGCCAGGTTTTTTTCTTTGCTTGTCTCTTACTGACATCTTCAGTTTTCCTGACCAGAGTCCTGTGAGTTTCTGAAGCCAATAATTTTTAGGATCCCCAACCTCTGTCAAGGTGTTCAGAAGGGCTAAGTATCTGCAATGGCTGTCCCACTGGGCATTCGTCTTGTCATCATTAATATTATTATTATTATTATTATGGAAGAGGAGAAGCAGAGGCAGCAGGCATGAAGTGTGAGGCACCATGGCAGGAGAAGTCTGTTCTGAGCTTTCTCGAGTGCTTCCTCCTAAGGCTCCCGGAACCCGGCATTGGTCACATCGAAAATGGTCATAGAATCATAGATGTAAGGAATCTTACAACACCAGGTTATAGTCCAACAACCTTTCACTCACTCACCTGACGAAGGAGACAATCTCCGAAAGCTTGTGATTTTAAAATAAAATTGTTGGACTATAACCTGGTGTTGTAAGATTCCTTACATTTGTCCACCCCAGTCCATCACCGGCATCTCCACATCATAGAATCATAGAAGCTTACAGCACGGAAGGAGGCCATTCAGCCTTTCGTGCCTGTGCCTAGCTCTTTGAAAGAGCTATCCAATTAGCCCCACTCCATCGCTTTTTCCCCATAACCCTGCAATTATTTTACTTTTCAAGCATATATCCAATTCTCTTTTGTCCTCCTTCTTCTCCTCCCCATTTTATTACGCACAGTGTGCATCATCAACTCTTTTCCATTACAGTAGGATAGATTAAAGATGGGCTGAAAAATCAAATCAAACCAAGTAAAATGAATATCTCTCTTTTCCCACACCGATGGCTTCCCTCGGTGAATTTACACCTTTCAAGTTTAGTCTCAGCGCAAAGCAGTTTCAGCTCCACATCAATTCAATACTTGAATCATGTAAGTCGGGTATTAAGGCCAGAATTGATTCTGAAGTGAAGTCAAGCAAAGTCTCCTCCTCTTCAGTTTGGTGTCAGATTGGGCCCTGATTCCGGATTCAGGCTGCATTTACAACAACGACAACTAGTATTTACACAGTGCCTTTAACGTAGTAGAACGTCCCAAGGCTTCACTGGAGCGTTTTCAAGCAAAATTTGACACCTGGCCACATAAGGAGATATTAGGATAGGTGACCAAAAGCTTGGTCAAAACTGGTAACTACAGTTTCGAAGCGAAATTGCTTCACATTGACACTTTAGTTTTAGTGTTAATTCACCCTCTGAGTGAAGCTGCCAATGATGTAATAAAGTTAATGGCATTTTGTACAATAGAGTAATGTTAAGACCTCCCCCACTCCGCCCAAACTCATTTACTGTAGGATCCTTACAAGTGGCAAAGGGAGGAGATTATCACCCAGTTATTTTGAGATGGGTTATGAACCTGGTTCCAGGCATGAAGAGAAGTGTGCTAGCCCACTGCAGCACTCAGCTTCAACAGTATTTCTGCTGAAAGAACTGAGTGTAAAACAGAAGACGTGTTCTCGGAGATAGCTAACCTTACATTAAATCTGGTGGGTTGACAGTTTCGTTTTGACGGATGATGTTAAACATTTTTAGATCAGATTCTAAAATGCCATAACATATCTGTAATTCTGTAAATCTCCATTATTTTAAAGTGGGTCGATTTAATTAACAACCACCATTTCTATTTATCCGACTCGGCCTCCCACACACATTGTCTGTTTTCCCATATTTGGAGGAAAAAAAATTACAATTCTTCTGCTGATCTCGAGAAGTGTCTCACACAAGCCATTTAGCATCATGATAATTATACTTTATATAGCAATTACGATCCAAAAAACATGTTAGAACTGCTATTATCAACTATATTTTAAAATATGAGTTGTGAGGGACAAGTTTCTGAAGGTGTGAGCCCCTCGCCTGACTGGAGCACGTAGACTCTCCACAATTTTCCGATATATATTCTGGCGGGGAAGTCTCCGCACTGAGAGCTGTGCGGTCACGGGCACTGAATTTCCGCAAAGATGCTTTCCGCCACTTTTCCTGGGGTTTCGGCAGCTCTTCCGCTGAAGTTATGGCAGACATATGGGAGAACCTCTGCAGAAATTCAGCCCCATGTTGTCTGACACAATCGACACAGATTCAACCTGTCAAGGTGATAGCGTGGGAAAATCTGATACTTTCTCAAAACTAGACGGGACCTTGCACATACAATGGAATGTGAAGCAGGTGTGATGGGTGCTGACTCTCTGCATGCCTTCAAGAGGGAGCTGGACCGATTCCTGACTGGGGCAGAGATCACATCCTATAGAAGGTAAGTACCTTTATAGGTAACACTCGGCCCATGTGATCCTGGACTGGTTTCGATCGTATGAGGGGGTCAGAGAGGAATTTTCCAGAGTATTTTTTCCCTTATTGGCCCTCGGTTTTTTTTCTGTTTTTTGCCTCTCCCAGGAGATTACATGGCTGCGGGAGTGGGTGTGAGGGGGTGAGGTCAGGGGAGGGAAGAAGATTTTAGTTATACTGGTCCGGACATCATGGTGTGGGGCAGGCTTGATGGAGGGACCAACTGGTCTTTTCCTGCCCATCTATTTCGTATTTTTGTATGTTTGTGTAAAGAACAAGATTGTCTGTGTATTTTATGAAGAGGGCAATCAGAATTAACTTGACTAATTCCATTCCATCACAAGCATAATTATCTTGCCTGATTCATGATCAAATCATAATCAATGTTTGTTTTCTTACCTTAGAAAAGGTCAGAGTAATGCTGCAGTACTAGTTGGAAACATTTTTTAAGAGATTGAAGTCATTTTTATGCTTTTCTTGAATAAAGCAGCAGTTGTTCTAAATGTAGAATTGTAATAAGACATTCCACAATGCATTTCACTAAAGTGACGGAGGCCATTGAAGTTACCCCCGAGTTTATTACATCAACTTTTTTTCCTCATCAGTGATATCTTATTCTTTCCATTTTAGTGAATCATTTGCAAAATTGAAAATATATTATATTGTGTAAATTTAATGAATCCAATCTCTAGCTGGTGATTTGTGTGCACAGTTGAGAAAGTAAAATAAGTATCGACAGTGTAAAGAAACCTTTAATTCAAACTGTGGCATGCATATAGACACTACATATTTCAGACAAAAGCGCAGTGGAATTTAAAAAATATATTATGCAGTGCAACTTTGCCACAAATGGAAACTATATTAACTGCAGCAACAAAATTGAGGAAGTCTTATTCAAATTTGGAGGTGTACCATGGGTCATTTATGCTAATTGATGTAGGTTATAAACTTGACGCGATACGAGTCCAGCTGCATCATTTACAGATTTGCAAATGTAACATAAACATTTAATGAAAGAATATGGTTTTGGGCATTACTCCTTCTTAAATTAATGATGCCAAAAATGTAAAAAAAAATACAATACAAATGTATAAAGCAGTTTAAAGATTCTTTTGGCATACCACTGCAAAAACATTTAGACACACAAAATCAAGCTTGTATTTATAAAGAGAGCTTGTAGCAACTGAACAGTTAATTTAAGGCCTTGAATTTCCTGTGGTTCAGCTCCACCACCAGATGTGCAGCAGGGTGGGACTTCTGGCTGCCTGTCCGTTCTCACCTTGACCCTGACCCATCTTCCGAGGTCAGGGGTCATCACCATAATTAGTTTGGACGCTGTGGCCATTTATGGCAGTGCTGAGGTGTCTGCAGTCCCAGCTAAACATTTCCAAAAACATTTTTAAAATGGCCCATTTCTAAATATACCTGTTTCCCTGAATGTAAAGTGACTATTTAAAATTTTAAACCACCCTCTCTCCCCCAAGGCGCTTAGCAACACCGAATGTCAGGGAACACAGACATCCCTTATTGCTAGAGGACGAATGACAGGAAATATGCCCCATCCCGATCATTTACAATCATTATAAAACACCTCCCTGTTTTTTTGCACAGACATATTATAATATGATGGGAAGCCGGCTACCCGCTGAATTCTCTGCCCCTTGCCCACCCAGGTTGCTCAAGATTACTGGCATAACAGGTGAGGAAATTCAGGGTTCTATTCCACTTGTATAAACTCAACAAGAATTGCATGGAAAGAAAGAAAGGAAGAAAGAGACTAGCATTCATATAGCACCTTATTAAGTGTCATAGGATGTCGCAGAGCACTTCACAGCTGGTGAACTCTCTCCCCCAAAAAGCTGTTGAGGCTGGGGGTCAGTTGAAAATGTAAAAATTGAAATTGATAGATTTTTGTTTGGGAAGGGTATTAAGGGATATGGAACTAATGCGGGTTGATTGAGTTAAGATACAGATCAGCCATGATTTAATTGAATGGCGGAACAGGTTCGAGGGGCCTATTCCTGTTTCAATGTTCCTATAATTGTTGGGCTGTAATTAGTGGTGTTGGTTGAGGGAGGAATGTTGGCCGAGACACTAGTAGAACACCCTGCTCTTCATCTAGTGCCATGAGATCTTGGGTAGTGCCACCTGAACCACTAGAATAATCAAAGGGGGCTTCATTTTAATGTCTCATCCGGAGGACAGCACCTCTGAGAATACAGCACTCAATTCCTATTTCAGCTGACGCCATTTCTCTGCTATTTCACCTCACAATTTGTAACATTTCAAATGTCCGATATTTTTCAGTTGGGACAGATCTGGTTGAGTGCCAGACTGACTCAACATTTTTTTTCATTTTCAGGGCCAAGTCAGCTGTCCAAAACCTTCCACTGTATTTCAAAAATAACAGGATGGGAAAGATTCAGCTTAGTTTGGAAATCTTTTGAGACTTTTATCAATTCTTTTCCCCTTTAATTTTCACCACTTCTTTCCTGAACAAGGGAACAGGAGTAAGCCATTCAGCCCCTTGAAGCTATTCCGCAATTCAATTGGATCATGGCTGATCTGCATCTTAACTCCATTTACCTGCCCTGGTTCCGTCACCCTTAATACCCTTGCCTAACAAAAATCTATCGCTCTTAGTCTTGAAACTTTCAATTGGCCCCCAGCCTTAACAGTCTTTTGGAGGAGAGAGTTCCAGATTTTCACTACCCTTTGTGTGAAAGTCTAGTTAACAGAATCAAATGATAAAATAATAGCTGAGTGAATAATTGTCCTTATTACACATTTAATTAGTTTCCCAAACCAAAATGACACTGGCAATCTCTGTATAAATAGCATGAAGGGTATGGTAGTGTAATGGTTATCATTAGTAGCCGAGAGCACGTAGGCTCAAATTCTACTATTACAAGATGTGAAATTGAATTCAATAAATCTAGTAATTTATGGGCTAGTAGATGCAACCTCTTCCTGGCCTGGCCTATATGTGATTCTAGCCCCTCACTATGTGGTTGACTCGAGCTTAACAATCCACTCAGTTGTCAGGATAATTAAGGATGATCACAAGATACTTATGGATGAGGAGGGTCATTTGGCTCATCTTAAATCATCCATTCAACACAACCCTACACTCATCCTGTAGCTGAATACAGTTGTTTCTTAATGTTTCCAGGATTTTCGCCTCTACCACTCTGCCTGCAAGTCCTTTCCAAATGTTGATCACTCTGTGTGAAGAAATACCTCCTGATACTTGTCCTAAAGTTACCATTTACTGGTTTGAACCTGTGTCCCCTTGTCCTACTCCCACTGTTTAATTTCAATTAGTATTCCAGGTTAACCTTTACCATACCGTTTGCTATCTTATATACCTCTATATGATCGCTTCTCAGGTCCTTCTGTCATACAACAGGAGTGCCCCCTTTGTCAGCAGGTTTGACAATGATGTCAGGATTGGACCTGAGGGAACAGGGCATTGGAAGTTCAGAGAGGGATAGATTAGAGTGAGTGAGCTGAGTGGAGAAACTGACATGGCCAATATCGCGCTGATCAAGTGAGGCTGGGAGGCCAGCAGGAGGGATCCAGGTGGATCAGGGAGCCTGAAGACAGGAGAAAGGGACAGATGTAGTGGAGGAAGCCTCTTACATCATTTTCCAGGCTGAAAAGTCCACATCTCTCCAGCAAAACCTCTGACCCCAGGGGCCCGATTTTACCAGGGGTGCGGGTTCTCGGCGGGTGGGCCAGCGGGCGCGTTAAAAACGCGCCCGGTGAAATTAGTGGGTTGCCCGCGCGATCGTAGCAGGCAAACCACTAATTGGATCCACTTACCTGCTCCTCCAGTTTCCCCGCTGCTGATCTGCGCGTCGGGCGGGCTGCACGTGCGCAGTAAGATCTGTCAGCTGGAGGCGCTCTATTTAAAGGGGCAGTCCTCCACTGACAGATGCTGCCACAAACAGCAAAAATTACAGCATGGAGCAGCCCAGGGGGAAGGCTGCTCCCAGTTTAATGATGCCTCACCCCAGGTATCATTAGATGGGGTGAGGAGGAGGGGGAGGACAGAGATCTTCCACCCGGCGGGCAGGAGGAAGCGGCCTGCCTCTGCCACCAAGAAGGCCTGGCTCGAGGTGGCAGAGGAGGTCACCTGCACCACCAACATATCGCCCACCTGCATACAGTGCAGGAGGAGGTCCAATGACCGCAGTAGGTCAGCCACTGTAAGAACACGTAGTCTTTCCCCTACACTCCATCTGCCACAACACTGCCCCCACCCCACATCTCCTTCGGCACTGCCAACACTACTCTGTCACATCACCCCTCATACCCACTCAAACCTCATCCTCATCTTACCTGCACCTACTCACCTCGCCAGTACTCACCCCGCCAGTACCTCGCAACCCAATCCTCATACAATCTCATGGCTCTATCTCATACTCACCCTCTCGTGCATCTCTCTCACGGCCAGCCTCACTCAACCTGCCACCACCTGTGCTACAGCCACAGGGCATGCATCACATATGTGCAGTAGGCAGTGTAAGGCAAACGTGTCATGAGCATGAAGGGGATGCACAAGGGTGTTTGAGGGTTTGTCATGGTTCTTACTTCTATTGAATTAAAGAACAACTCACATCACACATTATATTGGCACCACTACTGCCATGTCTTCGCGAATCCTGTCCGGTTTGTGCAATAATGCCCACTCCTGGGTATAAGAACATAAGAAATAGGAGCAGGAGTAGGCCAATCGGCCCCTCGAGCCTGCGCTGCCATTCAATAATATCATGGCTGATCTGATCCCAACCACAAATCTAAAGAACACAAGAAGTAGGAGCAGGACCCGGCCACTCAGCCCCTGGGCCCTCTCCGCCACCCACAGGGCATTGACCGATCCGAACTCAGCTTCATGTCCAATTTCCTGCCCGCTCCCCATAACCCCTAATTCCCTTTAATTCCCTATGAGGACCCACCACTGATGCCACCCAGTGTGTCACTGCAGAGTGGGTGTAGGTGTATTTGCAGGGCTCTTCTGCGCAGACGACTGAGAGACATCGGGGATGTCCCCGGTTGCAGCCTGGAAGGCTGTGGAGCAGAAGTTCGGGAGGGCAGTGGTGACTTTGACAGCGACAGGTAGGAAGATGGTGCACGGGCCAGCCAGGAGCAGCTCGGCATGAAAGAGGCTGCAGATGTCCACGGCTACATGTCGACTGACTCTGAGCCTCCGTGTGCACTGCTGCTCAGAGACGTCCAGGAGGCTGAGCCTCGGTCTGTGGACCCTGTGGCGAGGGTAGTGCCCTCTGCGACGCATCTCTCTCTGCGGTAGCCCTCCCTCCTGCTGTACAGGTGGATGTGTCACAGCACTCTTTTGTGGAGCTCCACGTGTCAGAGGTGGACGGCGTGGATGGCGAGGCTGGTGAGGCTGGTGATGCTGTTCGCCCTCCGAGGAGGTCATGACTGCAGCTACGGCGGCCCCCATCCGCAAGATGTACATCTGAGGGGGTCCGCAAGGTAAGTGTGCAGGTTGGTGACTTCGACCATCAGGAGGAGGGTGATGGTGGAGGCCAAACTTTGTCCAAAGTGACAGAGCGGCCTCCTGCAATGGCTGAGGGTCTCCCCCCCCTCCACCTGTCAAATGGACCTTTGCAGCTGCCACAGGCTGACGGCTGCAACACGTCCATTTCAACTGGGAGTGTTTCCCCCAGTGTGTGAAACAGTCCCATGTTTGTCCAAAATCACACACAGTCCCTTAATCAGGTCAGTTAATGACCTGAACAAGCAAAGTAAATACTCTCAAGTGGCATCCCGCTGGCTTTAATTGCCTGCGGGATTCCCACCAGCGGGGGCTGCGCGCGCACAGTACACAAGGTCTGGTCTGACCAGAGCTGGACACAGTACACAAGGTGCGGTCTGACCAGAGCTGGACGCAGTACACAAGGTGTGGTCTGACCAGAGCTGGACACAGTACACAAGGTCTGGTCTGACCAGTGCTGGACACAGTACACAAGGTGTGGTCTGACCAGAGCTGGACACAGTACACAAGGTGCGGTCTGACCAGAGCTGGACACAGTACACAAGGTGCGGTCTGACCAGAGCTGGACACAGTACACAAGGTGTGGTCTGACCAGAGCTGGACGCAGTACACAAGGTGCGGTCTGACCAGAGCTGGACGCAGTACACAAGGTGCGGTCTGACCAGAGCTGGACGCAGTACACAAGGTGCGGTCTGACCAGAGCTGGACACAGTACACAAGGTGCGGTCTGACCAGAGCTGGACACAGTACACAAGGTCTGGTCTGACCAGAGCTGGACACAGTACACAAGGTCTGGTCTGACCAGAGCTGGACACAGTACACAAGGTCTGGTCTGACCAGAGCTGGACACAGTACACAAGGTCTGGTCTGACCAGAGCTGGACACAGTACACAAGGTGCGGTCTGACCAGAGCTGGACACAGTACACAAGGTGCGGTCTGACCAGAGCTGGACGCAGTACACAAGGTCTGGTCTGACCAGAGCTGGACACAGTACACAAGGTGCGGTCTGACCAGAGCTGGACACAGTACACAAGGTGCGGTCTGACCAGAGCTGGACGCAGTACACAAGGTGCGGTCTGACCAGTGCTGGACACAGTACACAAGGTGCGGTCTGACCAGAGCTGGACACAGTACACAAGGTGCGGTCTGACCAGAGCTGGACACAGTACACAAGGTGTGGTCTGACCAGAGCTGGACACAGTACACAAGGTGCGGTCTGACCAGAGCGCAGTACAATTTGTTCACAATTTATTCTGGTCATAAGTTCAGGCTTGCCAGTGTCGCTCTCATCCCAAGAACAAATAGACGATCTACCAAACCAACTATATCATATCATTCTAAACTCCTGATGAGAAAACTCTTGCTAAATGTCACAGCAAAGAGCAGCTTTCAATCAACAGCGACTGACCTTCGAAAAATTTTCTGAATTACACAAATTAGTTCAAGACGCAACTCAGAGGCTCACGGGTTTATGCTACTTGCTTAGAGAAAGAAATGCATTTACGTAATGCATCTCTCAGAAATGTCTCAAATGCTTCACATACTTTGATGCACAGTGACTTTGAAGTGGTGACTACTGACTTTTCTACGGGATACTCAATTACTTTGTCTTAAAGTTGACTTTGAACTGTGAAAATAAAATATGAATATAATTTATGATTACAATTATGAACATTATATCATATAACCATTGGAAATATTTCAAAATCCAAAGGATGAAAGAGGAATTAAGGAACTGGAGTTGGGTGATAGGTTCTTGTTACTCCAGATTTCCCAGGTTATTTATATGATAATTTGTAACCATCATATGATGAAAGAAAGAACTAGCATTTATATAACGCCTTTCACAACCTCAGGACACCCCACAGTGTTTTACAGCCAATAAAGAACTTTTTGAAGTGTGTTACTAATAATAAACTGTTGTAATGTAGGAAATATGGTGGTCAATTTGCACACATCAAGGTTCCAAACAGCAATGAGATAACAACCAGATAGTCTGTTTTAGTGGTGTTGGATAAATATTGGTTAGGACACCAGGGAGAACTCCCCTGCTTTTCTTTGAATACTGCCATGGGATATTTTACAACCACCTGAGAGGACAGACTGGGCCTTGGTTTAACACCTCATCTGAAGGAGGGCACCTCTGACAGTGCAGCACTTCCCTCAGTACTGCACTGGGAATATCAGCCTGGATTATGTGCTCAAGTCTCTGGAGTGGGACTTTGAACTCACAACCTTCACGTTACAAAGGTGAGAATGTTACCAACTGAGCCATGGCTGACACTGTGGACATACAGGAAACTTCAGATGTTTTGATTTATAGAAAACATCCTGGTAATAAATCTTAAGCAGAAAATGATAGAAATAAAGTTATGAGTGCTAATGAGCCAACAACGTGAAACCATTTTATTGAAACGCCATATTTTAAGGGAGAGTGCCATTTTATGATGTTAATTAGCCATTTCAAATAAAATGTATTACAGAAAGCAACCAGAAAATATTTTTAATAAATTTAGTTTAATGGTTCAATGAATTGAAAAGTATCAGTGGCTTTGCTGGCAGCGTGTAGGCCAGTTATTAAAATCATATTTATTGCTTGCATTCCATTTTACTTATTTATTAACCAGTCATTCTTTCAGATTCGTTTTTTTTAAAATATATCAGTTCTATCCAAGCAGCGTGAATAGTTTATCCAGTAATCGTCTTATATATGTGTGTGTATATATATATATATATATGTATATGTGTGCACAAATCGCTGAAGGTGGCAGGGCAGGTTGAGAAAGCAGTTAAAAAAACATACAGGATCCTGGGCTTTATAATTAGAGGCATAGGAAGTTAGAAAGAATCTTTATAAAACACTAGGTCAGCCATAACTGAAGTATTCTGTCCAGTGGATGTGGTGCATTGGATTTTCGATAAGGTCCCACATAGGAGGTTGGTGAGCAAAGTTAGAGCATGTGGAATTGGGGGTAATATACTGGCATGGATTGAGAATTGATTAACAGACAGAAAACAGAGAGTAGGAGTAAACAAGTCTTTTTCAAGTTGGCAGACTGTGACTAGTGGGGTACCGCAGGGATCGGTGCTTGGGCCCCAGCTATTCACAATCTATACCAATGATTTGGATGAGGGGACCAAATGTAATATTTCCAAGTTTGCTGATGACACAAAACTAGGTGGGAATGTGAGTTGTGAGGAGGATGCAAAGAGGCTTCAAGGGGATATAGACAGGCTAAGTGAGTGGGGCAAGAACATGGCAGATGGAATATAATGTGGAAAAATGTGAAGTTATCCACTTTGGTAGGAAAAACAGAAAAGCAAAGTATTTTTTAAATGGTAAGAAATTGGGAAATGTTGATGTTCAATGGGACCTGGGTGTCCTTGTACATGAGTCACTGAAAGCTAACATGCAGGTGCAGCAAGCAATTAGGAAGGCAATTGGCCTTTATTACAAGAGGATTTGAGTACAGCAGTAAAGATGTCTTACTGCAATTATATAGGGCCTTGGTGAGACCGCACCTGGAGTATTTTGTACAATTTTGGTCTCCTTACCTAAGAAAAGATATACTTGCCATAGAGGGAGTGCAACAAAGATTCACCAGACTGATTCCTGGGATGGCGGGATTGTCCTATGAGAAGAGATTGAGTAGACTAGGCCTGTATTCTCTAGAGTTTAGAAGAATGAGAGGTGATCTCATTGAAACATACAAAATTCTTACAGGGCTCGACAGGGTAGATGCAGGGAGGATGTTTTCCATGGCTGGGGAATCTAGAACCAGGGGTCACAGTCTCAGAATAAGGGTAGGCCATTTAGGACTGAGATGAGGAGAAATTTCTTCACTCAGAGGGTGGTGAATCTTTGGAATTCTCTACCCCAGAGGGCTGTGGAGGCTCAGTCATTGAGTACATTCAAAACAGAGATCGATAGATTTCTAGATATTAAAGGCATCAAGGGATATAGGGATGGTGCAGGAAAATGGTGTTGAGGTAGAAGATCAGCCATGATCTTGTTGAATGGCGGAGCAGGCTCGAGGAGCCTACTCCCACTCCTATTTCTTATGTTCTTATGTTCTAATTCTGGGCACCACACTTGAGGAAGGATGTGAAGGCTTTAGAGGGGGTGCAGGAAAGATTTACTGGAATGGTTCCAGAGATGAAGTACTTCAGTTACGTAGATAGACTGGAGAAACTGGGGTTGTTCTCTTGAGCAGAGAAGGTTGAGAGGAGATTTGATAGAGGTGTTCAAAATTATGAGGGGTCTAGACAGAATAGATAGAAAGAAAGTGTTCCCATTGGCAGAAGGGTCAAGAACCAAAGGACACAGATTTAAGGCGGTTGTCAAAAGAACCAAAGGCGACATGAGGAAAAACTTTTTTATGCAGTGAGTGGTTATGATCTGGAATGCACTGCCTGAGGCGGTGGTGGAGGCAGATTCAATCGTGGCTTTCAAAAGGGAATTGGATAAGTACTTGAAGGAAAAAAGTTTGCAGGGCTACGGGGATAGGACGGGGGAGTGGGACTAGCTGGATCGCTCTTGCAGAGAGCCGGCACGGGCTCGACAGGTCGAATGGCCTCCTTCTGTGCTATAACCATTCTATGATTCTATGATATGAAGTAACAATCGATATTTCATTCTAAAGTAAGCTTAAATTTCCTTGAGGTATTCAGCTCTTTGAGTTGGTATACATTAACATTCATTATCGCTGTCAAATAAAATACTCCGTGTCTTGAAAAGCACTGGGTCTGTGTTACCAATGATAAATTAGGCAATTGCAGGCACACAAATTGTTTCAGTCCCAGTGTTAATGATGTTTTCACAGCACCACTATATTTCACAGTTCAACAAACAGTTTCTTAACGACCAAGAAAAATGAATGGCAGCTATGAAATTTTATACAGATATCCATGGTTACGTGCAAGAACCGAAACTGCCTTAAAATGGGGCAGGCCTACGTTTAGAAATGGTCATTGTGGGGTCCACTGAAATAATCAGATTTTCATAGGTGAGAAACAGCACATATGTTATGTATTTTCACAAATTCTTATTTTAATTTATAAATAGGAAGGGCACTGAATGTAATTATTAATGTACTTCATTGCTGGTCTGAGATGCAGATCTTCATGGCTGATACCAAAAAAAGGCAATATTGAAAGGTTCACATTTTACTTGCATAGCGCTTCTTAGAAAGAAAGAATGAAACGCAGTAAAGGAAGAATTTATTGCTTTATGAATTAGTTGAATAGCTAATAAAACTCGGTGCACAATAACTTTTAGAGTTTCTTTTTTAATCCAGGGATTTCCTGTGCCATCTGGGAACAGAGCCAGAAGAATCAGGGCAGCCCGTGTGAATGATACCAGAGCATTTGGAAAATAACATTGACGGAGCAGATACAAGACTGATAAAGCAGAGTCAGAGGAATTAGGATGAGCTTGACTGAGCCAGGGAATTAGTGCATGGAGTTGAGGCAAGCTGCCTAGACAAAAAGAGGATACTGATAGAACTCAGGATGGGTGTCAAGGTTGGGGGCTTGTTATACATCTCACGATTTTCATTTTTATTGGCTTCAATAGAAGTAAAGATTGGGAGCGATGTCTGATGAGCGCAGATCTGATCTTGCCCGTTTTACACTGTCACCCAAAGTCAAAATTACCCCCAATGCTTTTTCTAACACTAATTTGATATACGTCATTGACTAGTTCAACGTATTTCACAAAGCTCCAATAAACCATTATTGACTGTGACCAAGATTGACTGTAGTAACACAAAAGTCTCAGGACAATTTTTGGAACACACCAACCTCCTCAAAAAGTATATGTAAAAATCCCAGGGAAAACTTTTGAAGAAACAGTAGCGACATTAAAAATGGTGTTGAATTAATTCAATTCTTATTTCCATAAAAATTTAAGAAAAGGTCAGAATTGTGCATTTCTGGTTTTGACACAATTTTAAGTATTTTAACATGTAGTAAAGTAAGAAAGAACAGTAGACTTTGAAAGCAAGTAAAGCAATTTACTGAAGAAAATAATATAGAATTAAGATCCGTGGGATGGATTACACTAAAGCCTAGTCTCAATACAGGCTGCCGTCAAACTACTTACTGCGGAATCCAAGGAATGGGACCCAAAGGGCAAACAAATCCCCAACCTTCAGTGTTCAAGAAGTGCAATATTAAACACTATCATCAATTTCAACTGAAAGATGGATGGAGGTGTAGCTCATTTTCAACTACTGACATTTTTGTTTTGTACAGACAGCCACGAGTGATGATTTTGAGACTTACTAGATGTCAACTGTTCAACAATAAATATGCAGAGATCCACAGCACCAAAGAGAAAGTGACAGCAACAAAACCACATTAAACCCATGCACCGCATTGCACAGTCAAATGAATTTATTTTTAGTTTAACTTGCAGCCTCATGTTCTTTTATCGTGCAAGAAAAAGAAGGCCAAATAAAGTGGTTGATTCTCGAGAGGCTATCTGGAAGGGCACCATGACAGAAAAGTTCCAGACACCGGTGAGCGTCAGCACCTATGGTAGTGCTTGGCGGATGATTGACTATTCCATCAGGTCTTTGTGGACCAAGTGAGTTACCTCCTTCACATGCCTTCCTGCTGAGTCTGAGCTCCCTTACATGTTGTTAGCTTGATTCAGTGGTGGTACTCTTGCCTCTGAGTTTATAAGGTTGTAGGTTCAAGTCCCACTGCAGGACTTAAGCACATAATCTAACCTGCCATTTGCTGTATTATTGGAAGTGGGAGCTATTGGATGAGACATTAAACTAAGCCCCTGTCTGCCAACTCAGGTGGATGTAAAAGATACCCAGACGCTTTTCTAAAGAAGAGCAGGGCAGTTTCCCTGGTGTCCTGGATGACATTTATCCCACCACCAAAACAGATCAACTGGTCGTTTATTTTATTGCTGTTTGTGGGACCTTGCTGTGCACAAGTTGGCTGCTGCAATTGCCTACGTAACAATACACTTGGAAAATAATTCATTGTCTGTAAAGCACTTTGAGATGTCATGTGGATGTGAAAAATGCTGTATAAATGCTAAGGAAATGTCTTTCCTTTCACTACTCTTCCATTACATACAGGTAGCGGACTCTGTTGTGACACACTTGCTACCTGCAGTAGTACCCATTGCGGGTTGTGCAGCTCTTATCAAACTGAGGGCAGGAAGAGGGGAAACCAAGGGGGGAGGGGGAAGAGAGGAAATGGAGGAACCCCCTAATTCAGAGGCCCTCCCCAATTCAGAGACTCCCCATTTCAGAGACGCCCCCCATCTTAGAGCCTCCCCCCTCGATTGCCGAGACTCCCCAAATGCCGAGCCCCCACCACCACCCCTCCCCCACCTGATTCCCGACTCTCCAGCCCCCTCCCGACTGCACTACATGTGGTCACAGCTCTGTGGGTAATGTCATGGAGCGGGGATTGAGGGGTGGGAGGTGCACTGCAGCAGGAAATTTAAATCGCTGATCTCCCGGGCTACTGGAGGCAGCGCTCGAGGAAGGAACCCCCGATTCGGGGAAACACCTGGTCATTCCGGGAGGAATGGGAACCCGACTCCTGAGTCACCCTCTCTTTCTCCCGCTGCAATGGGTGCTCCACCCAAATGCTCTCTGACAAAAAAAAAATTGCCTGCGTACTTCTTTTCTGAAAAATTCAAAATCTCTTTTTTTGTTGAACTCACCACCTCTAGGTCTGAAAAGCAAGAAAATGTCCACTTTTTGATTTGATTGTGCAGCCGCAGAACGCTGCACAATTTTCGAATGAAGGAGCTAAGCAAAGCCCTCAGCAAGCACAGTTTAGCCTCTTTCCAAACCTGTCACCATTGTTTGTTAATCCATTTTTTTCCGGAGTGCGAGTACTCAGAGCAGCACCACAGATGAACAAAGCCAATGTTTTCATTAAAATGGGCAAACAGGACAGGGACTTGAGCAAACAATCTAGGCTGACACTTCAGAGCAGCAGTAAGGAAATGCTGCAGTGTTAGAGGTGCCGTCTTTCGGATGAGACGTTAAACTGAGACCTCGTCTGACCTCTCAGATGAACGTAAAAGATCCCAAGGCACTATTTCGAAGAAGAGCACAGGAGATCTACCCGGTGTCCTGGCTAATATTTTGTCCCTCAACCAACATCACTAAAACAGATTATCTGGTCATTTATCTCATTGATGTTTGTGGGATCTTGCTGTGTGCAAATTGGCTGCCGCGTTTACTACATTGCAAACGTGACTACACTTCAAAAGTACTTTATTAGCTGTTGCTTTGGGACGTCCTGAGATCATGAAAGGTGTTACATAAATGCAAGCCTTTCTTTCTTTATGAAACACAAAATTCTTCCAAATACCAGGTGATTTTTTTCATCTCATCATGAGTATACTTTCCTAGAGTATCATTTCTACAGGTATATGCTTAATGAAACAGATTTTCTATTTCACACTATACAGGATGTTTAAGGGTATATTTCCCAGTTCCTCTTGCCCATTTCACATTGGCACCATTGCCCATGTAGAACAGAAAATATACCCTATAGTACTCAGTGCTATTATCAATGTCAAGCCTAGCAGGAATTTTATACTTGAGACAACAGAATGAAAATGACAGTAATGCTAAACCAGGGAAATAAGTTAATTTAATCACTCTATTCAATAACTGGTTTATTAAAAGCACATTGAAAATCTAATTAAAACTCTGTATTACTCCATCAAGCAGGCACTCTGCGAAGCAGCAACTCCAGCTAAAATATTGTGAAAATCCAAATGAAGGCAATTAGAGAACAGCAGGAAATCTGTCATGATAATTACAGACATACTACACAGCATGCAGTGTTAACAATGTAACAGGCTTACTCGAATTCTGAATGTAATGCAGAGATTGGCTTTTGAATGTTTTTGTTTGGGGGATCCTCCCCCTACAAAAATATTGACACAATCCAGTGGACCCCCCACAAAAATATTGGCACACTCTTGGGGACCCCTTGCAAATATTAACACAATCCAGTGGACCCCCTACAAAAATATTGGCACACTCCTGTTCCTATCAAATTTCTTCTTCCCCTTTTTTCAATCAATCAGGCTCCTTCTGAAAATTAGGTTATTATTACAAAATTACAAGAAAAGAGGCGACTGAGCAAAAATTCTTCCACACTGCCCCTGGAACATCCAGGGAGCAAACCTCACAAGACTGTGCCCTCCTAGCCCGCAGTTGTCTGTGCATTAAAGTTAATCGATACAAAGTCGCAGACTGGGAGTGTGGCAATTTTCCAACATGTGGCAATTTTCCTGCATGTACCAGAAGCAAGTATATCAGAAATGTTACCCTTAAGTATGATTCAATTGGTAGGACTCTTGCCTCTGAGTCAGGAAGAATCATAGAGCACAAAAGGAGGCCTTTTAGCCCATTGTGCCTGTACCAACTCTTAGAAAGAGCCATCCTATTTGTCCTACTCTTCCCCCCGCCCCCCATGCTCTGCTCTTTTCCTGTAGCCCTGCAATTATTTCCCTTTCAAGTATATATCCAATTCCCTTTTGAAAGTTACTATTGAATCTGCTTCCTCCACCATTTCAGGCAGTGCATTCCAGATCATAACAACTCGCTGCGTAAAAAAAAGGCCCTCCTCATCTCCCCCCCCTGGTTCTTTTGCTAGTTGTGATTTCAAGCCGCATCCCTAGACTTGAGCACGTAATCCAGGTGGACACCCTAGTGCAATGCTGAAGGGGTGTTGCATTGTTGATGGTGAGATGTTAAACTGAGGACCAGCTTGACTGTTTGGATGGGTTCCAGAGTCTGTGGCGGTATTTGAAGGTAGAGGGTATGAATCAGATACAATGTAGGAGCTGATGGTGTTAATAGCTTGTGAACAATTTTCTTTTCAAAATGCTGAAAAGAGGTGAAAGTGCAGGATGATATGTAATGGTCATCTCAGTCAGGCTGTGAAAAGCTATTAGAAAGACTAAAAGATAAGGCACCACAGTGGAATATGATTGGGACAGACTGACAGGAAAATAGGAAAGACAGCAAGGACTAAAGTTGGATAAAGTTACAAAATTAAACAGCATATTGATGCAGGGCTCCTCAGAATTACTATTATTGGTCACATAGCCTGCTATAGTCTGTATTGGAGGCAAGTATACGGTGGGAATATCAATGCAAACAAGAAAGAAAGAAAGACTTTTGCAACCTCAGGATGTCCCAAAGCGCTTTACAGTCAGTGACATACTTTTTGAAGTGTAGTAACTGTTGTAATGTAGGAAACACTGTAGCCAGCAAGATTCCACAAACAGCAATGTGATAATGACCATATAATCTGCTTTTTTTAGTAATGTTGTTTGAGGGATAAATATTGGTCATGGCACCAAGGAGAACTCCCCTGTTCTTCTTCAAAATAGTGCCATGGGATCTTTTACAACCACCTGAGAGGGTAGACAGGGCCTTAGTTTAACATCACACCAGAAAGATAGCACCTCCAACAGTGTAGCATTCCCTCAGTACAGCCCTGGAGTGTCAGCCTAGATTTTGTGCTTAAGTCTCTTGAACCCACAACCTTCTAACTCAGAGGCAAGAGGGCTACCCAAGGAGCCACAGCTAACACCACAAGTAACTATTCAGTCTTCTGTTTTATTAGATATGCGATTCTTAAATTATTTTGCATTACAGACTAGATTGCAAATAATCCTAGCTTTACTGCAACTAAATTACTGAATTGAGGGCATGATCATTTCTTATATATACACTTACTAAAATAAAATTTATATGAGTTAAATTGAACAAAGGTGGCCATATATCCATGCAGAAGCAAATTAAAGCAGGTGTAATCAATTCCAGATGTCTGTGCAGGCTCCAATTAGAACTGAAGAAGTTCGTTGAAAAAAGTATTTAATGACTGTCACATAGTCACAATGTTAACAAGAAAATGTGTACAAGGGTAGATTTTAATTCTCGCATCTGTGAATCTGACAACGTAGAAAATTCTACAGAATGTAATAACTAGGATTTACAAAACTACTATTGGAGGTAACTGGCTTAATTAAATGCCTGTCAAAACATCATAACTGGCTGAGCTAGGGACTACAAAGACAGCAATAATCTTATTTGAGTGTTGTAGATCTTATGTCAGCAGTCCTTGATAAGTTTTCAGCAAACATGGACCCCTACAAGAGAAAGAAAAGCACTTCTTAACCAGGACACTATTGAAGTTTACAGCGCAGAAATAGGCCATTGTGTTTGTGCTGGCTCTTTTGTTTCTTTGGCATAGCATGCACCATTTTGTATTGGAGAGAGTAGCCGATTCTCCTCTGCTTCTAGGAAGGAACATAGGAATGTGGAAGCAGGAGGAGGCCATTCAGCCCCTTGAGACTGTTCTGCCATTCAATTAGATCATGGTTGATCTGTATCTTAACTCCATTTACCCGCCTTGGTTCCATAACCCTTAATACTCTTGCCTAACAAAAATCTATCAATCTCAGTTTAGAAATTTTCCATTGACCCCCCCACCCCCCAGCCTCAACAGCATTTTGGGGGAGAGAGTTCCAGATTTCCGCTACCCTTTGTGTGAAGAAGTGCTTCCTGGCATCACCCCTGAACGGCCTAGCTCTAATTTAAGGTTATGCTTCCTTGTTCTAGACTCCTCCCACCAGAGGAAATAGTTTCTCTCTATCTACCCTGTCAACTCCTTTAATCATTTGAAACATCTCACTTGGGAATAAAATATAGCACCATGCTATAAGCAAACACTTTAAGGAGAAGGGAAAATTGTGCATTATTGTGCTGCATGTTAAATATGAAAAATAATGGCATTCTTTCCTCAACAAATAAAGGTTGAAGTTCCAACAATGTTGGAAATAAATCAATGATACTCATAACCTTGAAAAGAAATGTAAAGATTTAGTAATGGCATCCAATCTGACTCAGCATCTGGCTCTTTACTCTTAGGGACCTGCGGTTGAATGCAGCCCAGACTGTAATCTTTTGTTTCTGTTACATAGATTACATAGAATCTACAACACAGAAACAGGCCATTCAGCCCAACTGGTCTATGCCGGTGTTTATGCTCCACATGAGCCTCCTCCCCCCACCTCTTCATCTCACCCTGTTAACATATCCTTCTATACCTTTCTCCCTCAAGTACTTAAATAGCTTCCCCTTAAATGCATCTATTTTAGTCGTCGCAACTATTCCATGCAGCAGTGAGTTCCATATTCTCACCACCCTCTGACTAAAAAAGTTTCTCCTGAATTCCTTATTAGTGACTATCTTATATTTATGGCCCATAGTTTTGGTCTCCCCCACAAGTGGAAACATCTTCTCTACATCTACCCTATCAAACCACTTCATAATTTTAAAGACCTCCATCAGGTCACCCCTCAGCCTTCTCTTTTCTGGAGAAAAGAGCCCCAGCCTGTTCAATCTTTCTTGATAAGTATATCCTCACAGTTTTGGTATCATTCTTGTGAACCTTTTTTGTTCCTTTTCCAGTGCCCCAATATTCTTTTTATAATATTGAGGCCAGAACTGTGCACAGTGCTGTAAGTGTGGTCTAACCATGGGCAATACTGATGTTTGCTTGTACTTAATAAACAAAAATAGCAGTTACACAGAATATACTTATCATTTTTGTTCCCAAAATCTGAATTTATGTCATTTCTCCATATCTTTTGCAGCCACAAGGCTCAATTTACAACTGCTAAATGTCACACACTCAGGGATGATGCATGACATAGAGACAAGAGGTCCTGCAGATGCTAATTGCTTTTTCAAAATAATTTGTTTTCTTTGCTGTCATCATTTAGCAGGAAATTGCTTCTCCTGGGGACAACAGAATGTGTTTTTGTAAAATCCCCAGGACTTACTGATTGGATTATGATTAGTACCATTTACAGCTTTCTGAGCACTGACACAGCAGTAAAGTTAATTATACTCCATCACTCTCATATGAAATAGTTTAATATCTGTATAGCTTGTAACTACAACTGATATCATTCGCATCAAATATCTTTAAGCCCTAAGTACATAGTTTCTATTCCAGTGTAACGTGTTTATTGTAAACCATTTACAGTAGATGGCTGTAGGACTTTTGAACGATTGACATTATAGGATAGCATCAATTACAAGGTGGAAAAGAATATTTATATCCTGCATACTATAATACAAGTAAACATTTGTATCTGTCCTATTTTACTAAACACTAGAAAATCACCCGGTGGCATTGTTCAAGGTAAGTCAGTGGATATACTGTTTTCTTAAAGGCCAGAAACATTATATTATGTAAAGTCTTGGGGGGAGAGTTTCATCTTTACTGCTTTGGCTTAGCAGAGAGGTTATGTATCAGAACCTACCCAATTTTCCTGCCATCAATTTAAATGGACAGAAGATTAGTTGGGTTATGTTAGTAGCGTTCCATCCTCTCCATCAAATTTTTCTCTCCACACTCAGTCCTGGTGTTGAAGAGGAAAATCTACCCCTAGATATGTATCCCTTTAAGAACTCAAAGCCTAATTGCTGTTAATACTGAGCTCAATTAAGAGGTTGCTGCTGTTTGGTAAACATTAGGTGAGCCAATGCAGATGTCAATTAAGAGAATAGACACTGTAGGGACAATTTTAAACAAAGCCACTGAGTAGGAAATGGGCAAGTTCATGTCAGCTGCCCATTTTACACCCCGTTCAATTTTATTCTTCATTGACTTCAATGTGACTCTGAGATAGAATCATAGAAAGGTTACAGCGTGGAAGGAGGCCATTCAGCCCATTGAGTCCATGCCTGCTCTATGCAAGAGCAATGCAGCTAGCCCCACTCCCCAGCCCTATCCCTGTAGCCCTGCAAATTTTTTCCTTTCAAGTACTTATCCAATTCCCTTTTGAAAGCCACGATTGAATCTGCCTCCACCAACCCCCTGGCAGTGCATTCCAAATCCTAACCACTCACTGCGTAAAAATGTTTTTCCTCATGTCACCTTTGGTTCTTTTGCCAATCACCTTAAATCTACGTCCTCTGGTTCTTGACCCTTCCGCCAATGGGAACAGTTTCTCTCTATCTATTCTGTCTAGACCCTTCATGATTTTAAATATCTCTATCAAATTTCCTCTCAACCTTCCCTGTTCCAAGGAGATCAACCCCAGCTTCTCCAGTTTATCCACTAAAGTCCCTCATCCCTGGAATCATTCTAGTAAATCTCTTCTGCACCGTCTCTAAGGCCTTCACATCTTTCCTAAAGTGCGGTGCCCAGAACTAGACATAATACTCCAGTTGTGGTCGCACCAGTGTTTTATAAAGGTTCATCATGACTTCCTTGCTTTTGTACCCTATGCATCTATTTATAAAGCCCAGGATCACGTATGCTTTTTTAGCCTCTTTCTCAACCTGCCATGCCACTTTCAACGATTTGTGCACATATACTCCCAGATCTCTCTGTTCTTGCACCCCGTTTAGAATTGTGCCCTCTAGTTTATATTGCCACTCCTCGTTATTTCTACCGAAATGTATCACTTTTGATTTTTCGGCGTTAAATTTCATCTGCCACGAGTCTGCCCTTTCCACCAGCCTGTCTATATCCTCTTGACGTCTCTCACTATCCTCCTCACTGTTCACTACACTTCCAAGTTTTGTGATATCTGCAAATTTGGAAATGATGCCCTGTACACCCAAGTCCAAGTCATTAATATATATCAAGAAAAGCAGTGGTCCCAGTACCGACCCCTGGAGAACGCCACTGTATACCTTCCTCCAATCTGAAAAACAACCATTCACCACTATTCTCTGCTTCCTGTTAGTTTGCCAATTTTGTATCCATGCTGCTACTGACCCCTTTATTCCACGGGCTTCAATCTTGATGACAAGCCTATTATGCAGCACTTTATCAAACGCCTTTTGAAAGTCCATTTACACCACATCAACCCCATTGCCCTCATCGATCCTCCCTGTTACCTCATCAAAAAACTCTATCGAGTTAGTTAAACATGATTTGCCTTTGACAAATCCGTGCTGACTTTCCCTAATCAATCTACACTTGTCCAAATGACTGCTAATTCTGTCCTGGATTATTGTTTCTAAAAGTTTCCCCACCCCCGAGGTTAAACTGACTGGCCTGTAGTTGCTGGGTTTATCCTTACACCCTTTTTTGAACAAGGGTGTAACATTTGCAATTCTCCAGTCCTCTGGCACCACTCCAGTATCTAAGGATATTTGGAAGATTATGGCCAGTACTGCCGCAATTTCCACCCTTTCTTCCCACAGCAACCTAGGATGCATCTGGACCGGGTGGCCTATATACTTTAAAGTACAACTAGCCTTTCTAGTACCTCCTCTTTATCGATTATTAGCCCATCCAGTATCTGAACTACATCTTCCTTTACTGAGACTCTGGCAGCATCTTCTTCCTTGGTAAAGACAAATGCAAAGTACTCACTCAGAACCTCGATCACACCCTCTGCCTAGACCATAAGACCATAGGAGATAGGAGCAGGAGTAGGCCATTCGGCCCCTCGAGCTTGCTCCACCATTTAATGAGATCATGGCTGATCTGATTTTTACCTCAACTCCACTTTCCCGCCCTTTCCCCATATCCTTTGACTCCCTAGCTGATCAAAAATTTGTCTAACTCAGCCTTGAATGTATTCAATGACTCAGACTCCACAGCTTTTGGGGTAAAGAATTCCAAAGATTCACGGCCCTCTGGGAGAAGAAATTCCTCCTCATTTCCATCTTAAACGGGTGACCCCTTATTCTGAGACTATGCCCCCTAGTTTTAGATTCCCCCATGAGGGGTAACATCCTCTCAGCATCTACCCTATCGAGTCCCCTCAGAATCTTGTATGTTTCAATAAGATCTCCTCTCATTCTTCTAAACTCCAATGAGTATAGACCCAATCTGTTCAATCTTTCCTCATAAGACAACCCTTCCATACCCGGAATCAACCTAGTGAACCTTCTCTGAACAGTCTCCAATGCAAGTATGTCCTTCCTTAAATAAGAGCACCAGAACTGTACGCAGTACTCCAGGTGTGGTCTTACCAGCACCCTGTACAGTTGTAGCATGACGTCTCTGCTTTTATACTCCATCCCCCTAGAAATAAAGGCCAATATTCCGTTTGCCTTCCGGATTACCTGCTGCACCTGTATGTTGACTTTTTGTGTTTCATGTACGAGGACACCTAGATGCCTCTGTACCACAGCATTTTGTAGTATTTCTCCATTCAAATAATATTTTGCTTTTTTATTGTTCCTCCCAAAGTGGATGACTTCACATTTTCCCACATTATATTCCATCTGCCAAATTTTTGCCCATTTGCTTAACCTGTCAATATCCCTTTGAGACACTTTGGGCTCGAATTTAGCAGGCCTGCGGGTTCCCAGCGGGTGGTCCTCCGGGAGCGTCGAAAACGCGGACGGGTAATTGTTCGCGTCCCCCACGCGATCGCGGGATAATTGGACCCATTAAGGCCTGCTTCCGGGTTCTGCGCTCCCCAGCTGCGTGCCGGCCGGCTGCGCATGCGCAGTACCGTCGACGCGATGTAGGAGCTCCAGTTAAAGGGGCAGTCTCCCAAAGCCCCTCCTGCTGCAAGCAAGAGGTCTGGGAGAATGGCTCAACCAAGGGGAAAGGCTGCGCCCCGTTTTTCAGATCTGGCACTGCAGCTGATGCTGGAGGGCGTGAGGAGGAGGAGGGAAACACTCTTCCCTGAGGATGGGCGCAAGTTCCCTGCCGCCGCAACCAGGAAGGCATGGGCAGAGGTGGCGGCGGAGGTGAGCAGCAGGGGCAACACCCCAAGGACTTGGGAGCAGTGCCGCAAGCGCTTCAATGACCTGACTAGGTCTGGCAAGGTGAGTACACCAACGCACCCTCCCACATCCCGTCCCCACCATCACGCCAAGCAGATCACAACCCCCTCCTGCACAGCCACCACTGCGCTCCATCAGCAATCCTCACAGCCACTCATTCACCATCCTCGCCGTGCACGCAAGTACCCACCGTCCCTGACCCCACCCGAACACTACCACACACCCCAATCCCCATGCAATGGGATGGGCACGTGGCCCACACTTCCTCCCATCCGTTCCGCGCCACGCTCAACCCAACCACACCGATGCTCGATGCGTCTCACGATGCAAGACGCACCCACTCACACATCTGTGTTTTGCCTTCACAGGAGAAGAGGAGCAAGAACAACCGCGAAAGGGCACGCACCGGAGGTGGGCCGCCGCAAGTGGTGGAGCTCACCGACGCAGAGGTGGAGGCGCTCGACCTCGCCCGCACGCGACATTGCCTGTCGGTGGCCGATGGCGAGTGTGTCGCTGCCGAAATGGGCGGTAAGGGAAAGCTGACACTCAACACCCATGATCGCGAGTGACCGTATCATCACCTGCCATCAGGCGCACTGTCAAGTTGGTCCACATGCCTCAAAGTGCCCTCTGTTCTCTTGCAGGTGCGTCTTTGGATCAAGCGAGCATGGAGGGCGATTCCTCAGAGGACATGGCGGTCTCTGAGGGTGCATCGTCAAATCAGAGCCAACCATCCACCAGCGCAGAGACACGCACCTCGGTGGGTCCCCCTCGCCAACTAGTTGGGGTAGCACTTGGTGAGTCACTGCGCACGAGTGAGCATGAGCAGACCCTGGTGGCAGGGGCAGCCGCGGAGGGTCCGCGACGGAGGGAGCACTCATCTCCAGGCTCTGCTCAGCCGGACCCAGATGCTGAACCCAGGGGGCCACCAGAGAAAAGGAGAGTCGTCGAGGGCCACCAGCTAATTGCTGAGGTGCTGGCAGAGGTGCCGCGCGCATTGTCCACAATAGCGCAGGCGATGGAGGAGTCCACCTCCTGCATGTGGGCATTGGTGGCGCAGGCACAGGAGGGTACCGACGACACAGTGTCGCAGGTAGGTGCGGGACTGTCTGCGGTGGAGGACAGGCTGGCCTCCCTCGAGCGTCACGCACAGCTCCACTTCGAGTCCTTGCAGGCCCTCACAACGTCTGTACGGATTCAGGGTGAGCAACATTCCGACGCCACCAACAGGCTGAGGGATACACTAGGGGTGGCCTTGCAAGGCCTCACACATGCCATCCAAACTGCCGTCCAGCAGGGTGGAAGGGGTGATGTGGGCCGAGGCCAAGAGAGGGATGATGGTGACCGGGGACATGGAAGCGGGGACGCCTCTCAAGGCGTCCCCACGTCCCACCCGTCGCCCACCTCTCAACCAGCACCCGCAATGGTGCCTCCTCTCCAGGTGGCCGAGTCTGCCCCTGCCCCGGTGCAGGAGGAGCAGTCTGTGGAGGTGCCCTCACGGGCACCGAAACCCAGGGGCCGTCCGCCAAAAGCATCTACCCGGTCAAGGCAAGAAGACGAGCAACCTGCCACTACCTCTGCTGGAGCCACAGGGGTAGCACCACGTAGGGGTTCCCGGAGAAGAATTCCAAAGGCCTTATAATCACAAAGGGAATACACCAGGGTGTTTATTATTTTGTACTTTGTTTCTTAAATGATGTCACATTCCACATATTAAATAGTCTATTCTCACCACTCCTGCCACCTCTCGTCCATTCTTCCGCGGCTTGTGCAGTAGTTGCGTTCCGTGGAGGCCATCATGACGGCGAACACCTGCTGCCACCCATTGGGCACACTGCTGTGGGTGCAGGATTACTGGCAGCACTCTTCAGTGGAGGGGGCTGGTATGGCCGCTCGCATGTGCAGGTGAGGAGATGCGAGCGCCTCGCAGTGTCTGACTCTAGGAGAACCGTTGACGTATGAGTGCGTCCCTGGCCCGGCGACCATCCCGGTGAGTCGCGGCTCGGCGCATGGGTCGTCCAACATCCTCGGGCGCGTCCTCCTCCTCCGCCTCCTCCGCCTCCGCCTCCTCCTCCTCCTCCTCCTCCTCCTCGCCCTCGCCTTCCTCAATGTGGGTGGCGGGTGTGGATGGGGCCTCCTCCAGCGGCACCCCTCTCTGTTGGGCCATGTTGTGCAGGGCACAGCAGACAACTATGATTCGTCCCACTCTGAATGGTGTGTATTGGAGCGCTCCCCCAGAACGATCAAGGCACCTGAAGCGCATCTTGAGAAGCCCGATGGTCTGCTCAATTGTAGACCTGGTAGCAGTGTGGCTGTCATTGTACCGACGCTCCGGCTCGGTGATGGGGTTCCTCAGAGGTGTCATGAGCCACGTGTGGAGGGGATACCCCTTGTCGCCGAGGAGCCAGCCGTTGCCGGCGTTGGGTGCCTGCAGGATGGGCGGGACGGCGGACTCCCTGAGGACGAAGGCATCGTGGCAGCTGCCGGGGTATCTGGCGCACACGTGTAGGAATCTCTGGCGGTGGTCACAGATGAGCTGGGCGTTCATGGAGTGATACCCCTTCCTGTTGATGAACAGCCCTGGCTCATACGGAGGTGCCCGTATTGCGATGTGGGTGCAGTCGATTACACCCTGCACCCGTGGGAAGCCGGCCATGGCATGGAATCCAACCGCCCTCTCCATCTGGCTGCGCTCGTCCATGGCGAAGTTGATGTAGTGGGAGGCCCTGCGGAACAACCCATCGGTGACCTGCCTTATGCACTTGTGTGCAGAGGACTGACAGACCCCGGTGATGTCCCCGGTGGCACCCTGGAAGGAACCGGATGCGAAGAAGTTGAGGGCAGTGGTGACTTTGACAGCGACAGGTAAGAAGATGCTGCTTGGTCCATCAGGGAGCAGCTCGTCGTTAAGGAGGCTGCAGATGTCGGCGACTACCTGGCGATTGACTCTGAGCCTCCGTATGCACTGCTCCTCGGAGAGGTCCATGAAGCTGAGCCTCGCTCTGTACACCCTGTGCGGAGGGTAGTGCCTCCTGCGACGCATCTCTCTCTGCGGTTGCCCTCCCTCCTGCTGTGCAGGTGGGTGTGCCGCAGCACCGTGTTGGGGGGCCCCACCTCTCCGAGGCGGACGGCGTGGACTGCGAGGCTGCTGGGGCTGGTCATCCTGTTCGTCCTCCGACGATGTAAACGCACCACCCATCTGGCAGGTGTTGGTGTGAGGGGTTGTGCAGGGTAGGTGGGTGGGTCCTCGGACTGGGGCTGCGGTTTCGTGTCGGTCTGTCCTCTGGCTTGGAGGGGGTTGGTGGAGGGCAGGGGTTGCCCTATGTGACGCGGTGGCCTCCTGCGTGGGTGAGGGCGCTCCCCCGTGGAGCGCACCTTGGCACCTGGCACAGGCTGCTGGCTGCAACACGCCTGGTTTGAAGGGTCCTGTTTCCCCCAGTGTGGGAAACTGACTGCTTTGACCGTAAAATCCCACACTTCCTCTTTTGACAGCTGCTTCAGCTCATTAACTGACCACAACGAGCAAGTTAAGTGCTCTCAAGTGGAACCCCGCTGGCTTTAATTGCCTGCGGGATTCCCACCAGCGGGGCTTGCGCGCGCAGCCCCGCACGTCAGCGCGGTACCCGGAAGTGGCCGGGATTTCGTCCGAATCCGGTCACGTGATCGGAGATCGGGATTTTCGGGGCCCCCCCGCTGGAAACCCGCAGGTAACCCGACCCTAAAATCGAGCCCTTTGTGTCCTCATCGCAACTTGCTTTTCCACCTATCTTTGTATCATCAGCAAATTTAGCTACAAGACACTCTGTTCCTTCATCCAAGGCATTGATATATATTGTAAATAGTTGAGGCCCCAGCACTGATCCCTGCGGCACCCCACTAGTTACAGATTGCCATTTTGAAAATGACCCTTTTATCCCGACTCTTTGTTTTCTGTTAGTTAGCCAATCCTCTATCCGTGCCAGTATATTACCCCCAACACCATGAGCTCTTATCTTGTGCAGTAATCTTTTATGTGGCACCTTATCGAGTGCCTTTTGGAAATCCAAATATACTGCATCCATTGGTTCCCCTTTATCCACCCTGCCCGTTACTTCCTCAAGGAACTCTAATAAATTTGTCAGACATGATTTCCCCTTCATAAAACCATGTTGACCCTCCTTGATTGTATTATGAGTCTCCAAATGACCTGCTACTACTTAATAATGGATTCTAGCATTTTCCCAATGACAAATGTTAGGCTAACTGGTCTATGGTTACCTGCTTTCTGTCTCACTCCCTTTTTGAATAGGGGGTGTTACGTTTGTGGTTTTCCAATCCGCTGGGACCTTTCCAGAATCTAGTGAACTCTGGAAGATTACAACCAATGCATCCACTATCTCTGTAGTCCCTTCCTTTAAGACCCTCGGATGCATGCCGTCAGGTCCAGGGGACTTGTCAGCCTTTAGACCCATTAGTTTACCTGGTACTTTTTCTCTAGTGATAGTGATTGTTTTTAGTTCCTCCCTCCCCTTTGCCCCTTGATTTTCTACTATTATTGGTATGTTATTAGTGTCTTCTACTGGGAAGACAGATACAAAATATCTGTTCAATTCCTCTGCCATTTCCTTGTTTTCCATTATTATTTCCCCAGTCTCATCCTCTATGGGACTAACGTTTACTTTAGCTACCCTCTTCCTTTTTATATACTTGTAGAAGCTTTTACTGTCAGTTTTTATATTTCTTGCTAGTTTACTCTCATAATTTATTTTCTCCCTCTTTATTATTCTTTTAGTCATCCTTGAGTAGATGCCTCTAGTTGCCTCCATGAGTAGATCTCCTTTTTAGTCCCTGATCGGTCCCACCCCTCCTCTTACTACCCGTTTACTATTTACATGCCTATCGAAGACTTTTGGATTCCCTTTTATGTTGCCCCCAGTCTATTCTCATAGTCTCTCTTTGCCCCTATTTCCTTTTTCACTTCCCTCTGAACTTTCTATATTCAGCCTGGTTCTCACTTGTGTTATCAACCTGACATCTGTCATATGCCCCTTTTTTCTGTTTCATCTTACTCTCTATCTCTTTTGTCATCCAGGGAGCTCTGGCTTTAACTGCCCTACCTTTCTCCTTCGTGGGAATGTACCTTGACTGTACCCGAACCATCTCCTCCTTAAAGGCCCCCCATTGTCAATTACAGTTTTGCCTGCCAATCTTTGATTCCAATTTATCCGGGCCAGATCAGTTCTCAACCCACTGAAATTGCCCTCCTCCAATTGAGCATTTTACTTTGGAGTGGTCCATGTTCTTTTCCATAGCTATTCTAAACCTTATGATACTATGATTGCTGTTCCCTTTTTCGGTTCCTGGAGAGTTCTTTTGTTAATTTAATTCTTTTCGACACAGAAAATTGAGTGTGACTCTTGAGGTAGATCAGAGGTATGACAGACAAGAAATGTGTGCTAGACGTAGGGGTTCTATAATAATAAATAGACATTGTAAGTGCTGCTTGATGTAAATCAAGTTTTTATCATTTGAATACCATTATTGACGATGTAGCATTTCACTATAGTCTAGTCAATACTGTGAGGGAAAGTGTTGTATGGACTCTTAACACTCTCAAGTCAAATTCCTCTCTCTTCTACTTTAGTGGAGGCATGGGTTTATACCTCTGTTAAAATAACATCGGACCTGGAGTCAGTGAACTTAATGAAGGAGAACGTTTTGAAGATATGCCATAGCAGTGAACTATACAGAGAGATTTTTGTCTGAGAATGTGGGTGTAGCAGCCATTGATGTGTATATCACAGTGGGAGAGGATGAGAAGAGGGTGATCCAGGAGTACAGAGGACGTAGAAGGGATACAGATTGTAACTAGTAGCAGGTCTTTTTCAAAGAGGTGCTACCAGGCCAAGGCGAAGGAACAGTGTGTGAGGGACCTCAGGCTGAACAGGATGGATCTGACTGAGGTGTGCCAGCATCTCCATGAGAATCAGCAAGGAGGGTCAACCATCTCCACTGTACTCTCTTGACATCCCAAGAGTCAGCCACTTTGCCAATGTACCAGGGCGTCAAGGAAGTATCTGAAGCTCTATACCACCATGCATCTGGTTACACAGACTTAAGCAATGACCAGGAGCTGAATAAGCAGAAACAGTACTTCTTAATTTCTGGCTTCCCTAAGTACCAGGACATCATTGACTGTATGCGTATAGTATTTATGATGCCCATTGTCAGCCATGGCTGAGTTGTTAGCCTCTGAGTCAAAAGGGTTCAAATCCCACTCCAGAGACATGAGCACATAATCCAGGCTGACACTCCAGTGCAGTACTGAGGGAGTGCTGCACTGTCGGAGGTGCTGTCTTTCAGATGAGACATTAAACTGAGGCCCTGTCTGCCCTCTCAGGTGAATGTAAAAGATCCCAAGGCACTATTCAAAGAAAAGCAGGTGAGTTCTCCCTGGTGTCCTGGTCAATATTTATCCCTCAACCAACATCACTGAAACAGATTATCTGGTCATTATCACATTGCTATTTGTGGGATCTTGCTGTGTGAAAATTGGCTGCCAATGGTGACTACACTTCAAAAGTACTTCATTTGTTGTAAAGCATTTGGGACATCCTGAGGTTGTGAAAGGCGTTATATAAATTTTCTTTCGATAACCCCATAAATAGGCAGGGGTTTTATTCTATCAATGTGCAAATGGTATGCCACTTCCACCACAATGAGCGCTCACTATGGTATTGGTACTTATTATGCTTTCATTCTGAGACAGTCAACAGTGACACATCTCTTTGAAGAAGAAGGAAAGATGGTTGTTGGCTTCTCTGAGATAGGGGCATGGGACACAACTCTTCTATTGTGTCAGTTTTTCACGACGAATGATACACTGCAAGTTATAGTAAAAATGGATTGAATTTATTCAGCTGCACTATGCCAGTGATGTACATTTTTGCCTCACCTGCAGTGTAGTTCCTCAATTGGTTTTACTTTTTTTTTTCATTCTTCTTGAACTGCTGCAGTCCATGTGGTGAAGGTGCTCCCACAGAGCTGTTAGGGGGGTAGTTCTAGGATTTTGACCCAGCGACAATGAATAATGGCGATGTATGTCCAAGTTGGGATGGTGTGTGATTTGGAGGGGAACTTGGAGGTGATGGTGCTCCCATGCATAGGAACATAGGAACAGGAGTAGGCTATTTGGCCACTTGAGCCTGTTCTGCCATTCAATTAGATCATGGCTGATCTGTGTCTTAACTCCATCTACCCGTTTTGGTTCCTTAACCCTTAATACCCAATAGTGTTCCCATGCACCTGATGCCATTGTCCTTCTAGGTGGCGGAGGTCAGGGGTTTGGGACCTACTGCTAAATAGTTCCCCAGTGGAAGGAATAGTACTGATGGATTGCTACATTGATAACTATGGAGCTGCAGAGGAAACAGAAGCCTGCTACCTGAATCTTTGACTAAGCCGGAAGCACCTGTCAACACCAGTATACAATGTGGGCTCAGTATTTTCCTATATGGTGCTTGCCATTTGTGTAGGGCTATGCGGTGGCACAGAATTAACATTTTTTAAATGGGAAACCTGACCCCAACCCACCTCCAACTTACGGTTTTAACAGAGGCGGGTTGGGTGGAGGGTGACTAACCTGCTCTCCGGAGGTGGGTCCCTAATTTAAATATTTTAATGAGGCTACGTACTTCAGATTTTACTTCTGTTTCAGTTTTAATGCAGGCGGGAGGTGAGAATGGTTGGATCCAATAGGTAAGTGCCTTTCCAGCACTGCTTGTGGGCCAGGAGGAGCGGGAGTGCTTCTCCCCGGTCCATCAAGCTTACCTGCTGCAATACCACACACACGATCGGCCGACCCCCCCCCCCACAATCTCCGACCCTCCCACCACATTCTCCGACCCCCCCTCCGACATCCGACCCCCATGATGTCCAATCCCCCCTCCAATGGCCGACCCCCTCAATATCCGACCCCCCAATGACCGACCCCCTCAATGTCCGACCCCCCCCAAATGACTGAGCCCCCGATGAACCCCCCCCCCACACCGATGACCGGCCCCAATTACCCGATCTCAGACTTTACTGCTGGTATCTGCTCCCCGGCTGCTTTCCCATCTGACTGACATCCAGCGCGGGAAACCTACAGGAAAAATTTGAAAGACGCCCTTGCGTCAAAATTGTAAGGACATCTGGGAAACCCATACTTCCGGGTTTCCCATCCGGAATTCCTCTCTCCCCGCTCTCTTCACTGCCCTGAGTAAATATCGGGGCCTGTGTATCTATTTATAAAGCCAAGAATCCTGTATGCTTTATCAACAGCCCTATCAACTTGTCCTGCCACCTTCAAAGATTTTGATAAAATAAGTAAAAGTATACAAACCTACTTTACAATTGTAAAGGATAGCGACACAAGTGACTTGCAAGATGTGCCAACTGGCCTCATATCTGTAATACTAATAATTTGTGCCGTCGTTTTGGGAAAGTCCTGGTGAGATTGTCACTTGCTTAATGACTTAAGTAGATAACAACTTTTTATGTCTGATGCATATTATTTGCTAAAATTATTACATTTTAATGTTTACTTCTCTTCAACACATTACTGATACAAGAGTACAACGGCTTAAAGAGTTTGTTCCCTCTGCTGTTTTGGTCGAGGTGTTACCCCATTTATTTCAAATGGATTAATGCTAAAATAATGTAGGAAAATAATGATCACTTTTAAAGGATAGGATTAAACATTATACAAATGTAAAATCTACAGTCTAACATTTGGATGTGGTAAGTGGTACCACCCTCCCCTCTGAGTTAGAAGGTTCAAGTCCCACTCCAGGCCTTGAGGACATTATCTAGGCTGACACTTCAGATCCCATGGACACTGTTCAAAGAAGAGCAGGCGAGTTCCGTTGGGGTCCTGCCCAACATTTGTCCCTCAACCAACTCCACCAAAATAGGTCAACTGATCATTTATCTCATTGCTGTTTGTATGACCTTGCTATCCACAGCTTGGCTGACATGTTTGCCTAAACTATGACACTGGTTGCATTTCAAAAGTAATTTGTTGGCTGTGAAGCCCTTTGGGACTTCCTGAGGACGTGAAAGCTGCTATATAAATGCAAACTCCTTACTTCTCTTCAATACTACAGCCTTAAAGTTACAATACTGATACAAGATTACCCAAGTTTAGAGAGTTTGTCTAAAAGTCCCCCTGGTGGAGGTGCTACTCTATTTATTTTGAATATAAATGCCAACTCCTACTTTCAGAAAAAAAAGCCTCCTTTTATGCCAAGGACCTTGAATAAGTTTGTAATTTTTTTTAAGGAGACTTCTGTGACATTTAAGGTTTAATATTTATCACAAGGTAACATCGTTCTCCAACAGTTCAGTTGCACTTTGCTTAAAAGCCTCAATTATTTAGAGCTTCAAACATACTAATTTAATGGAGGGGTGCTCTTCAGAAACCCATTCCCTAGTTAAATGGTTATGGACTGTACAAAGCAGTGCAAACTCATCCTTGTGTTCATGTTTGAAAGTTTCAAATGGATCTTTTGTAAACAGGATACTTCACATAAACACTACCGCAAAGATAATAGTTCATGACAAAAGAACTGTAGAAGCAGTTATTTAGACTCACCAATGTTCCAAAAATTGTATTGAGCACTTACTGCAATTGCTTATTAACGCAGTGGGAAGGGGAGAGATCCTCTGTGCACTACGTAGTGAAACCGGCAAACACATTGTCAATAATGGCATTTCTCAATTTCACTACACAAGGCATGCAGAGGGATTCGTCCCCTCAGGGTTTTGCAAAAAATACATAAACAAGCAATCGTTCTTCTTAAACAAAATAGTGACACGCCAATATGTAAATAGAGCTTAGAGATATCCAATACTAGTGGTTAATATGTTTGTGTCACCTGGTATTTTAACAGATTAATCCATTGAAGATGAATGGGTTTATAGCTGCACTAAAATAGCAAACAAAGGAATGTCATACAAAGGTGTTATGTGTTGTCTGCTAAAATCAGCAACAGTAATTTTTAGGTTTGAAGCTTTTAAATTTGGTAATATGCAAACAATGCATTTTTCTGAAATTCCTCTCTGCGTTATTTTTGCAAAGGTGTTATCCCATTTACTTTAAAGGCATTAACAATCCCATTAAAGTAGCAAAAAGGAATTTTAGTAGAATGTGATAAGCATCTTTACTGTAATATCTCATGGTGTAACTTTAAGGTATTGGATATTAAATTTTATAAGTATTCAAGTCCAAACCTATATGGCCCAGATCATATCAGGCAATTTGAGAAAGCAGTTACAAATAAAATCAGGGCTCCTATAGTTAACAATATGGCGTCCTAGATCTGTAAGGCTACAAAACATGATCAAATACAATGGGCTCGATTTTAGGAGGGAGGCGGGTTGGCAGCGGGGGGTCGACTGGGCGCGTGGTTAACGCGCCCAGTGAATTAGGAGTTCTCCCAACGCGATCGCAGCCTAATTGAAGGCACTTACCTTTGCTTCCGGGTTTCGCGCTGGAAAGCTGCGCAGCGGGCGGACTGCGCAGCCGCATCATAAGCTGTCAGCTGGAGGAGCCCTATTTAAAGGGGCAGTCCTCCACTGACTGATGCTGCAGAAAGGAGCCAAAATTACAGCATGGAGCAGCCCAGGGGGAAGGCTGCTCCCAGGTTTAATAATGCCTCACTCCAGGTCCTACTGGATGGGGTGAGGAGGAGGGGGAGGACAGAGATCTTCTCCCCGGCAGATGGGAGGAAGTGGCCTGCCTCTGCCACCAAGAGGGCCTGGCTCGAGGTGGCAGAGGAGGTCACCAGCACCACCAACATATCGCCCACCTGCATACAGTGCAGGAAGCACTTCAATGACCGAACTAGGTCAGCCGAAGTGAGTACACTTACTCATTTCCCGACACTCCATCTGCCACATCACCGCCCCCACCCCACATCTCCTTCTGCACTGCCAACACTACTCTAGCACATCACCCCTCACACCCACTCAAACCTCATCCTCATCGTACCTGCACTTACTCACCTCGCCAGTACTCATCCCACCACTACCACTCAACCCAATCCTCATACAATCTCATGGGTCCATCTCATACTCACCCTCTCATGCATCTGTTTCACGGTCAGCCTCACCCAACCTGCCACTACCTGTGCTGCAGCCACAGGGCATGCATCACATATGTGTAGTAGGAAGCGTAAGGCAAACGTGTCGTGAGCATGAAGGGGATGCACAAGGGTGTTTGAGGGTTTGTCATGGTTTTTACTTATATTTGATTTCTGATCAACTCACATTACATATTATATTGTCACCACTACTGCCACATCTTGGCTGGCTTGTGCAATAATGCCCTTTCCTGAGGATCACCATGAAGACCCACACCTGATGCCACCCATTGTGTCACTGCAGAGAGGGTGTAAGTGTATTTGCAGGGCTCTTTTGTGCAGACGACTGAGAGATGTCGGCGATGTCCCCAGTGGCACCCTGGAAGGATGCGGAGGAGAAGTTGTTGAGGGCAGTGGTGACTTTGACAGCGACAGGTAAGAAGATGGTGCTCGGGCCAGCCGGCAGCAACTCGGCATGAAGGAGGCTGCAGATGACTACATGTCGAGTGACTCTGAGCCTCTGTGTGCACTGCTGCTCAGAGAGGTCCAGGAAGCTGAGCCTCAGTCTGTAGACCCTGTGGCGAGGGTAGTACCTTCTGCAACGCATCTCTCTCTGCAGTTGCCCTCCCTCCTGCTGTGCAGGTGGATGTGTCACAGCACTGTGTTGTGGAGCTCCACGTGTAAGAGGTGGACGGCATGGCCGGCAAGGCTGGTAACGCTGTTCGTCCTCTGAGGAGGTCATGACTGCAGCTACGGCAGCCCCCATCCGGAAGATGTTCGTTTGTGGGGGTCCGCAAGGTAGATAAATGTGTCCACACACCGCGGTTGAGGTTGCAAGTTTGTGAATTTTATTGTTAGGAGGAGGGTGGTGGAGGCCAAACTTTGTCCAAAGTGACAGAGTGGCCTCCTGCAATGAGTGAGGGTCTCCCCCCCCAACCTGGCAAATGGACCTTTGCAGCTGCCACAGGCTGGTGGCTGCAACACGTCCATTTCAACTGGGAGTGTTTCACGCTTAGTTGAGTTGTAAATTCCACCCCGCCTAAAATATCCTATAAATCAAGTCTGCAAACGACCTGAAGTATCTAATTAATTGATTTAAGTGGGATCCTGCTGGCTTTAATTGCCGGCGGGGGTCCTGCTTGCAGGGGCTGAGCACGCATCTAATCGTGTCACTGGGGAACCCGGAAGCAGGCGTGTTGGACCCGCACCAGGAATCTCCGATTTTCGGAGCCCCCCCGCCACGGACCCGCCGTCTTGGACGTCCGAAAATCGAGCCCATTAACTTCAAATTTATCGGTGACTGTTTTGCACTCACCACAAATGGGTTGCCATGGGTTCCCAGCTGTGGCCTCCTGCCTCAAATTCTCGCTCCCGCCCGCCGGCCAGGCTGTAAATCTGGCCAGCTGTCAGGCTGGAGACTGCAGCAGATTATTTAAATGAGTGCCCTGCTGTTAAGATCAGCAGAGCCTCCACGTCCCCGGCCTTACCGGGCATTGCTCCGTGCCACCGTGCTTCCCGCCAGCACCTTCCACACCTTCCCGTTAATACTGCGGCAAATGGGTGAGTCGGACAGGATGCAAGCAGCTAGTTTTGAACATGTTGGAGTTGATGGAGGATGGAAGATGGGCGGTCACCAAGGATGGTATTGGAGAAATCGAGTCTAGAGGTGGGAAAGGCATGGATGAGGATTTCAGCCGCAGTGGAGGTAAGGCAAGAGAGAGATAGGCAATATTACGGAGGTGGAAGTCAGCAGTCTTAGTAACGATATGATGTTGGGTTTGAAGCTTAGCTCTGGGTCAAACAGAACTCTAAGGACCTCAAGTACCTACAGCTATGTGACACTTCCTGAAAATCCCATTGATATCTGCAACGTCTCTTAGATTATAAAGTTATTTAAAGTTTGTTTTTTGCACAGTGAACGAAATGAGTTGAAAACTAAAAATATTACCAGAGGACATTTTTAAACCTCTGACCTTGAATTGAAACATATTAAAAAATGGGGTGATTGACGATTTAACTTTAAAAATAATCTATGTGACAGTGTGAGGGATCTCTGTTTTGTAAATTGTAAACAAAACTGTTAAAAAAAAACATTGTAATCATACGATTCTTTTCTCATTTAACTGTGACAATAATTTGAATAAATGCAACACGACAAATTTTGTAATATAAAGCAAAGATTAAACAATATATCAAACAAATAAAAATGGACAAACTGCCGCTATATGAATAATGTATCTCCCTTCGTATCTACAGATGACATTGATTATGGGTCAGATTCCTGAAATATGAGTCCCTGCACTGATCTACAAGGCTCAGTGAAATCCTATTCCAATGCCCATATATCTGCTCAGAGCATCACTGGATAACATTTATGGCACAAGCAGTTAGATTCTGCTGTTTGGAGAGGTTAATGGGGACTGAAAATGCTTTAAAGGCATGTAAATTGTGCCAAGTGGCATGCTTTATAACTTCACAACACCTTGAAGAAACCTGAGTGGATATAATGACAATATGGCACATGTTCCTGATTAACAGAAAATGATGATCTTTTCTGCACTATAATATGTACACCTAACCAATCACACCTTTGTCAATGATCAGTACACAAGAAGCAGGAAGGCATTGGATTTGGTAAGCACAAGATGGGTTGTAAAACTCAGATTATTATGTGTGGATCAGGACCAGGTAATAGTTTTTAAATGGAAGCATTCATATGTTTATCCAGAAGTAATAATTCACTATTTCAAGGACCTCACTCCCCAGCCATACTGACTATGTGTGCTTCAATCACATTTTCTCATTGTTGCCCTTTTAATATTCTAGTCAAATACACTTTATGATTACTTTGACCCCTGTTTTTTACCATCTACCTGTGAAGGTCTTTTTTCTCCTCCCATACCAATGAGACACTGACTGTTGAGCTTACCCTCTGTATGATTTATTGTACTTACAATGCTGAACATTTCCAGTAGCGCTACTGGAAATGTTCAGCATGGACTGGTTTGCATTGCCCCCAGATTATACTTTTGGCAGATCTGTTTGTGGGACCTTGCTGTGCACAAATTGGCTGCCGCATTTCCTACATTACAATAGTGGCTACACTTCAAAAAAAGTACTTCATTGCCTGTAAAGCGCTTTGAGACGTACTGAAGTTGTGAAAGGCACTATATAAATGCAAGTTCGTCCTTTTTTTCTTTATATACACCAACACAAAATGTTGCAGAAGGCTGTTCAAATATGTTGTGTTATGTATCGTGGTTATTCAATGGTAATAGCCACACCAGAACATTTAGCAATAGTGGATGTGCTCCTCTGAAATCACCAGAGCCTTTCTGTGAGAAGCTGGCCCACAGGGGAACACTCGAGTTTTCATTTCCAGACACTGTTTGAAAGCAATGTGATGCAGCAATTACGTCATAAACTGGCAAACAGCAACGGTTGAGTGGTTGTAAACTAAGTTAATTTGAAAGTAGTTTTCTTCCTCTATTGGTCAAAAGTTGTAAATCATATCTCTATGGTTCATTTTAGTATCATAGTAGGTACAGCACAGGAGGAGGCCATTCAGCCCATCGTGCCTGTGCCGGCTCTTTGAAAGAGCTATCCAATTAGTTCCATTCGCCTTCTGTTTCCCCACAGCCCTGTAAATTTTTTCCCTTCAAGTATTTATCTAATTCCCTTTTGAAAGTTACTATTGAATCTGCTTCCCCACCCTTCAGGCAGTGCATTCCAGATCATAACTACTCGCTGCGTAAAAAAATGTTTCCTCATGTCGCCTCTGGCTCTTTTGCTGATCACCTTAAATCTGTGACCTCTGGTTACCGACCCTTCCACCACCAGAAACAGTTTCTCCTTATTTACTCTATCAAAACTGTTCATGATTTTAAATATCTCTATCAAATCTTCCCTTAACCTTCTCTGCTGTAAGGAGAACAATCCCAGCTTCTCCAGTCTCTCCACATGACTGAAGTCTCTCATCCCCGGCAACATTCTAGTAAATCTCTTCTGCACCCTCTCGAAGGCCTTGACATCCTTCCTAAAGTGTGGTACCCAGAATTGAACACAATACTCCAGCTGAGGCCTGACCAGTGTTTTATAAAGGTTCAGCATAACTTTCTTGCTTTTGTATTCTATGCCTCTATTAATAAAGCCCAGAGTCCCATATGCCTTTTTAACAGCCTTCTCAACTTGTCCTGCCACACTCTAAGATTTGTGTATGTGCACCCCCAGGTCTCTCTGTTCCTGCACCCCTTTCAAAATTGTACCATTTAGTTTATGTTGCCTCTCCTCATTCTTCCTCCCAAAATGTATCACTTCACACTTCTCTGCGTTAAAGTTCATCAGCCATGCGCCTGCCCATTTCACCAGTCTGTCTATGATCTCCTGAAGTCTGTTACTATCCTCCACATTGTTTACTACATTTCCGAGTTTCATGTCATCTGCAAACTTTGAAATTATACCCTTTATACCCAAGCCCCATCAGTCTACTCTCAATCATCAGCAAAGTGATGGAAGGTGTCGTCGACAGTGCTATCAAGCGGCACTTACTCACCAATAACCTGCTCACCGATGCTCAGTTTGGGTTCCGCCAGGACCACTCGGCTCCAGACCTCATTACAGCCTTGGTCCAAACATGGACAAAAGAGCTGAATTCCAGAGGTGAGGTGAGAGTGACTGCCCTTGACATCAAGGCAGCATTTGACCGAGCGTGGCACCAAGGAGCCCTAGTAAAATTGAAGTCAATGGGAATCAGGGGGAAAACTCTCCAGTGGCTGGAGTCATACCTGGCACAAAGGAAGATGGTAGTGGTTGTTGGAGGCCAATCATCTCAGCCCCAGGGCATTGCTGCAGGAGTTCCTCAGGGCAGTGTCCTAGGCCCAACCATCTTCAGCTGCTTCATCAATGACCTTCCCTCCATCATAAGGTCAGAAATGGGGATGTTCGCTGATGACTGCACAGTGTTCAGTTCCATTCGCAACCCCTCAGATAATGAAGCAGTCCGAGCCTGCATGCAGCAAGACCTGGACAACATCCAGGCTTGGGCTCATAAGTGGCAAGTAACATTCGCGCCAGATAAGTGCCAGGCAATGACCATCTCCAACAAGAGAGAGTCTAACCACCTCCCCTTGACTTCAACGGCATTACCATCGCCGAATCCCCCACCATCAACATCTTGGGGGTCACCATTGACCAGAAACTTAACTGGACCAGCCATATAAATACCGTGGCTACGAGAGCAGGTCAGAGGCTGGGTATTCTGCGGCGAGTGACTCACCTCCTGACTCCCCAAAGCCTTTCCACCATCTACAAGGCACAAGTCAGGAGTGTGATGGAATACTCTCCACTTGCCTGGATGAGTGCAGCTCCAACAACACTCAAGAAGCTCGACACCATCCAAGATAAAGCAGCCCGCTTGATTGGCACCCCATCCACCACCCTAAACATTCACTCCCTTCACCACCGGCGCACTGTGGCTGCAGTGTGCACCATCCACAGGATGCACTGCAGCAACTCGCCAAGGCTTCTTCGACAGCACCTCCCAAACCCGCGACCTCTACCACCTAGAAGGACAAGGGCAGCAGGCGCATGGGAACAACACCACCTGCACGTTCCCCTCCAAGTCACACACCATCCCGACTTGGAAATATATCGCCGTTCCTTCATTGTCGCTGGGTCAAAATCCTGGAACTCCCTTCCTAACAGCACTGTGGGAGAACCGTCACCACACGGACTGCAGCGGTTCAAGAAGGCGGCTCACCACCACCTTCTCGAGGGCAATTAGGGATGGGCAATAAATGCCGGCCTTGCCAGCGACGCCCACATCCCGTGAACGAATAAAAAAAAAGTCCAGGTCATTAATATATATCAAAAAGAGCAGTGGTCCTAATACTGACCCCTGGGGAAAACCACTGTATACTTCTCTTTAGTCTGAAAAGCAACTGTTCACCACTACTTTCTGTTTTCTGTCCCCTAGCCAATTTTGTATCCACGCTGCCACTTTAATCCCATGGGTTTTCATGTTGCTAACAAGTCTATTATGTGGTACTTTATCAAATGCCTTTGTGTCACAATGGGAAGAAAATGCAATAAATTGCACACTGATTATTGTTATATTTGTAAATTAAATTAGAAAATGTCATTCAGTAATAGATCCAATGATTATTGTGTCACTCTTTTGCTTGTATGGATAATATATTAGCACGTTACAATAATTTACATATTTAAACCGGATTAGGAAACTGTTTTTCCCCTTTTACATAATAGTAAGACCTGCCTTTCTGAAATATCAATTAAATTATCAATGGAACCATTCCCAAATGATTGTCATAACAAACAAAATATATCTTCATTGCTAACTAGCATGTTATTTAATCAAACAGGTCCTTAGCTGTTTCTAATTTATCCATAACAAAATAGTGTCAAGAGGTTACTTCTTGGCACAGAGCCCGGAATGGTTGCGTATAAAGACTGAGGGGTAAATTTTAACATATTGACATGAACCCAGCTGGATGGGGGGGTCAATACGCACATGAGAAACCCCAGAATTTTTTTTTGTGCGTTTTCTTGATTGATCGCGACTCAACTGAGGGCCCTTAATGTGGCTTCCCGATTTGGCATTTCCAAGTTGCACTGCAGTTGGACTGCACACCCGAATGACGTGCTGGGAGCTGGACTATTGAAAGGGCCATTGCAAGCATGGATTTTGAGGGAGAAAGGAGAAATTTAGCCAATTGGAGCAACAAAGGTGGGGGCCAGCTCCCCAGTTCAGTGACTCTTCTCTTGAATTGCTACTACCCGGTGTGAGGAGCAGGTGGGACATACTGGCTGACAGGAGGAAGTGCCCTGCCTCTGCAACCAAGTAGGCCTGGCTCGAGGTGGCAGCGGAGCTGAGCAGCAGGAGCACGGTGGCAAGATCGTGGGTGCAGTGCAGGAAGCTCTTTAATGACCTAACCAGGTCAGGAAAAGTGAGCACAGTTACTGATTCACCTGCATCCTGTGATGCGCATCATCCCCCCCTCCCCCCACCTCACTCTGTCTTGCCAGGCCTACTCCATCACATCACTCCTCACACCCTCTTTAGTCTCATTATCAATTACCTTCACTTTCTGTGCACTTCCTCACCTCCCCATCTGTGAACCCACCACTCCCACTCACCCCAATCCTGATGCAATATCATGACTCTGTCTGATAGTCACCCTCTGATGCAGCTCTTTCATGGGCAGCCTCACCCAGAGCAATGCAACCATCGGGTGACCCTGTCACCTTCACTCACTCACACGTTTGTTCTTTCTCCCCTTGTAGGAGAAGAGAGCGCAAAATGCGTGGGAGAGGAGTTGGACTGGAGGGGGCCACCACAAATAGGTGGAGGAGGAGACCTTGGAGCTTAGGCAGACATTCGAATGCCTGGCTGTCAGAGATGCCGAGACTGGCACCCCACAAACGTCTGGTGACAGAACTTTAACATCCCTCACACACGACATGACTTGATGTTATCAATGATTGACCTGTCGCATACCTCAGTCTGCTCATCGCAACATCACTTCTGCGATGATTCTTAATATTGCTGTATGTTCTCTTCCAGGGTCTTCAAGGATTGCTGAAGAGGCACATGATGTGGAGATGGCGATTCCTCAGAGCAGCTCCAGCCTCTGAGGGTGCACCATCACGTCATAGCGAGCCATACGCCAGCACAGTTACTCACACCTCGGTGGGTCCTATTAGAGAGTTAGTTGGGTTGTCACCTGATGATTCACCAAACACAAGTGAGCACGAGCAGACACTGGTGGCAGGGGCAACTGTGGAGAGTCCATGTCGGAGGGCGCACTCCTCTCCAATCTCTGCTCAGCTGGACACAGATGCTGAACCCTGGGGGCCATCTTTGAAAAGGAGAATGATCGTGGTACTGATGTATCTTTGTGAAATACTGGAAGGCATGCACGCACACTCTCCACAATAGCGGAGAGGATGGAGGAGTCCACCTCCAGCATTAGTGGACTGGTGGCACAGGTAAGTGCAGGAATATCTGCAATGGAGAGAATGGCAGCCTCCATTGAGCTTCAAAGCACGGCTCACAAATGAGTCCATTCAGACCCTGACAATGGCTGTGCGGACTCTGGATGCCAACATGTCTGCCGCCTTAAACAGACAGACAGATCCTTTAGCCATGGCCTTCAAATGCGTCACAGATCTGCTCCAAGCTGTTGTCCAGCAGAGTGGTAGGAGTGACGTGGCACCACTCCTCAGAGAGGTCCAGGAAGCTCAGCCTCTGCCTGTAGACTCTCTCACGGGGGTAATTTCTCCTGCGACCTCGGCCCCTCCATTGGTCCCCTCTCTGCTCTTCTCCAGATCCTTGTGGCGCACCTCTGTCTTGCGTACCTGCAATTCCCAGAACTGCACGTTGTGCCTGCCACGGATGACGATAAGCCTCCTCCTCACATGTACTGTAGAATAAATCCATTGCGCCCCCCCCCCCCATCTTGATGTTGTCAGTTTGAGGGGACGCAAAATGTAGGTAAATATGTCTGAACTCAAGAATTCTGAGTGTGAACCAAGAAATGTCAGACTGACCACAACTCCCAGCCAAAGGTTTGTCTGCGAGAACTGATTGCCCTGCAAAACTCACCTTTTATCCCTGCGTCAATCACTGGTTTAAAGGTCCAAATGAGGGTCGGCTGTAACTCGCCTCCGTTTCCATGGCGTGTTTCAGACGCGATGGGTTAAAATGACTTGTGTAGGTCAATATACAAAAATGTAACATCTTTAATGACTTTAAGTACCTCACTTTGCCCTTTAAATATCGTCCCGGCGTCTTTAAATGCCAGCGGGACTTCCGGGTTTCAGAAGCATGCGCGCCTGGGTCAAACCCAGAAGTAGATGTGATGGAGCCGGGCTGCAGTCCCGCTCCGAAAACGGAGGATTTTTACTCTCCACCTGCCCCCAACCCACCCATTCTTGGCCCCAAGGTTGCAAATAGGAATTGGAAAGACTGTACAGGAAACCACAGATACCCAGACCACCATAAAAAGGCCGTAACAACTCTGGAGGGGTGGGGGGGGGGATCAGTGGCTGCTTTTCTGCTTGATCATTGTATGAAAAACTTTAACAGTTTCCAGTTCCCCGATCCTAACCGTCTCCTTTCCACCAGGGACGTCCAGTCCCTCTGCACCTCCATCCACCACCAGGACAGCCTGGGGACTGGTTGGGCCTCCGCTTCTTCCTTGAACGGAGGCCCAACCAGTTCCCATCCACCACCACCCTCCTGCGCCTGGCTGCACTTGTTCTTAAATTGCACAAATTCTCCTTTGACACCACTCACTTCCTCCAAATAAAAGGTGTCGCTATGGGAACCTGTATGGGTCCCGGCCATCACTCCCAACACCCACTCTCTTCCCCATGGCACCTTCCCGTGCGAGCGCAGGAGATGCAACACCTGCCCCTTCACCTCCTCTCTTCCCACCGTCCAGGGCCCCAAACACTCCTTCCAGGTGAAACAGCGGTTTACTTGTACTACTTTCAATTTAGTACACTGTATCCACTGCTCACAATGTGGTCTCCTCTACATTGGGGAGACCAAACGCAGACTGGGTGATCGCTTTGCTGAACACCTCCGCTCTGTCCGCAAGCGTGACCCTGACCTGCCGGTCGCTTGCCATTTTAATTCCCCTTCCCACTCCTACTCTGACCTCTCTGTCCTCGGCCTCTTACACTGTTCCAATGAAGCTCAACGTAAGCTCGAGGAACAGCACCTTATCTTTCGTTTAGGCACTTTACAACCTTCTGGACTTAACACTGATTTCAATAACTTCAGATTATAACCACTGCTCCCATTTTTTTGGTCAGCTAGTGCTGGTAATGGTTCTGCTGCTGCCATTTATGGCTACTCCTGATCAATCTTTTGTTTCTTAACCTGTCCCATTACCACCTTCCTTGCCTTGCACCATCATCCATTTTGTTATTTAATCACTCCTGCCCTCCACCCTATCACAGACCTTCCCTTTTGTTCCTACCTCCCCTCCCTCCCTCGCTCCCTTTCCCCGGCTCTGTACTTGCTCAAAAACTTAAACTTTTTTAACATCTTCCAGTTCTGATAAAGGGTCTTCGGCCTGAAACGTTAACTCTGTTTCTCTCTCCACAGATGCTGCCTGACTTGCTGAGCTTCTCCAGCATTTTCTGTTTTTATTTGTATGAAAAATTAAACCTGAGTAAAAAAGTCTGTAAATGACAGTGGAGACTGCCAATAAAGAAAGACAAAAAAAATAGCATTTATATAGCAATCTTTCAAGACCTCAAGATATGCTTCACAGCCAATTAATTACTTTTGAAGTGTACTCACTGTTGTAATGTAGGAAACGTGGCAGCCAAATTGCCCACATCAAGGTTCCACAAACAGTAATAAAGTGAATGACCAGATAATCTGTAATGTTGATTGATTAGCAGATATATTTTTCTGTGATTAGTGACTGATTTGAGGATTCCAAAGATTCACAACCCTCTGAGTGAAGAAAATTTTCCTCATCTCGGTCCTCGGCCGACCCCTTATCTTGAGACTATGCCCCCTAGTTCTACACTCTCCCGCCCGGGGAAACAGCCTCTCAGCATCTACCCTGTCAAGCCCTCTAAGAATTTTATACGTTTCAATGAGATCACCTCTCATTCTTCTAAGCTCCAGAGAATATAGGCCCATTCTACTCAACCTCTCCTCAAAGGACAACCTTCTCATCCCAGGAATTAACCTAGTGAACCTTCTTTGCACCCCCTCTAAGGCAAGTATATCCTTCTTTTGGTAAGCTGACCAAAACTGTACACAGTGCTCCAAGTGTGGTCTCACCAGAGCCCTATATAATTGCAGCAAGACCTCCTTACTCATATACTCCAACCCACTTGCAATAAAGACTAACTTCTTCCAGTGCTGATGAAAGATCATCGACCTGCTACATTGCTGTGATTGGCAGCAGGGATGAACTGCTTATGCCATCGATGACGCGCACTCGGGCCTGGAGCGTGTTGGGGAATGGGGGAAGCAGAAGCAGCAGGGGAATGGGGAAGCCCGGAGGGAGCAGTGCGGGGGTGGGGGGAGGGGAGAGAATGTGATCCAGATCTAAGGTGGGGGGGTTAAGAGAGGGAGAATGTGGTCCAGACAGGGGAGATGGATCACTTTCTCCTCTCCCCTGCCCCTCCCTCGTTAGACCTGGATCTCGCTCTCCTCCCCACCCCCATCAGACCTGGATCACGCTCTTGAGCATGAACGGCAGCGCGTTGATTTCTCGGAAAGCCCGGCGCATGCGCAGCAAATGACATCATCGGACGCAGTGCCGCTATTCACTTTGTATTGTAAAAGGTGACCCCCACCCCGGCCCCACTTTCTACCCAATAAACCTGAAAACAATCCATGGCCCACACACAATGTTCCATCAGTCACCGCAGCTCGCTCCCAAAGTGCTAGTTTGACGGGAGTGATTAGTGACAGTGTGGGTACTTCCGGTTTTCGATCGACCCGTGACGTGCTCCTGCACATGCGCCGGGCCACCCGATGACATCACTCTCACAGCTCCGCTCGTGACCTCACTTCCAATGACATCACCCTCACCCATTCTCGTTGAATGAACTGCGCCCTCACTAAACCAACCTCGCAGCTCAAATTATGTAAAATAGTCAATGCTGTGGATTTGTCAAATTCAGCCTCATAGGGAAACGGCAACAGCAACCCCCGTCCTCTCCTCAGTGCCCATTCATGGGGCCACATATTTGAAGGGGCCCAAAAGTCAATTGTTGGGTTGGCCTGGCGTGGAGTGTTTTCATAGTCAAAGTGAGGTGGAAGGCTGCTCATTGTGAGTGCCTCACTCCTCCAGCACACAGGGGAGTTGGGTGAGAGTTTTTAATCAGATCACGCTGATAGCATTCGAAAAGTTTCCACATAAGAGACTGTTAACAAAAATGAGAGCACATGGAATTGGAGACAACCTATTGGCTCGCCCTCCATACCTGTCTCTGAACCTGGACATCAGTTCGTCGATGCTCCAAGCTGACTCCACCATATCTACGTCAACCTTATCCCACCACAGGACCTCTGACTTTAACTTTGGACGGAGTCTCCTCTCTAGTCCCTGTTTATTACCAGGACATATCTATCCTAATGATTATTAGAATGATACCCGGACTTCAAGCGTTAAGTTACGAGGAGAGATTACACAAATTGGGGTTGTATTCTCTAGAGTTTCGAAGGTTAAGGGGTGATCTGATCGAAGTTTATAAGATATTAAGGGGAACGGATAGGGTGGATAGAGAGAAACTATTTCCACTGGTTGGGGATTTTAGGAGTAGGGGGTACAGTCTAAAAATTAGAGCCAGACCTTTCAGGAGTGAGATTAGAAAACATTTCTACACACAAAGGGTGGTAGAAGTTTGGAACGCTCTTCCGCAAACGGCAATTGATACGAGCTCAATTGCTAAATTTAAATTTGAGATAGATAGCTTTTTGGCAACCAAAGGTATTAAGGGATATGGGCCAAAGGCAGTTATATGGAGTTAGATTACAGATCAGGCATGATCTTATCAAATGGCGGAGCAGGCACGAGGGGCTGAATGGTCTACTCCTGTTCCTATGTTCCTATGTTCCTAATCTTGCTATAGAACCGTGCCTATATAATTTGAGATTCCCTGTGTGCGTTTTGGCTGCCGCTCCAGACCCGAGCCCAATGTTTCTATTTCCTCTTTTTTCTTCTTTTCACTTTACCCCTCCTAGGCCCCTCTCTCCTGTCTTCATGCCTCCTTTCATTTCTCCCCTCTCAAATAATCTGCCCCTCCCCCCAAATCCCTACCCCAACCCTTCAGCATTTTTTGACCTTCCTACTCTCCTGCTGCTGTCCCTGGCTTGACTCCCTCTTAGATAAGCCCACAGCTTCCCTCTGTGCCTCTCTTGGCATCCTCTGAAGGGCCCATCGAGGCACTCGTCGCTGCCTGCTTACGAGCAGCAACTCAAACTGCCCCATCTTACCCTCTCACTGACCTTCCCACTCAGCGCGCCCGCTGGGAGCTAATCTCGCCAATCTCCTTCCCATTCCATTCACCCCTCCCAGTGCTGACCCTGTGGACTCTGCCAGTGGATCAGCTATCACTGCCCCTTTCCGCATCTCCCTCCAGAATGTCCGTTCGCTTGTGAACAAGGCCCTTACCATCCATGAGCTTATTGTGGATGATTGCATCGCCATCATGGTCTTGACGGAAACCTGGCTGATGGGTGATGACACCTTCCCCCTTAATGAAGCCTCCCCGCCTGGCTTTATCTTCCACCACTTGCCCCGCCCAGACCGTCGCGGTGGAGGTGTGGCCCTTATCACCTTGGTCTGTCCCCGTACTCCTCTGAAACCTTCTCCTCCTTTGAGCATCTCACCTTGTTCCACCCCTCTGACCTCTCCTTTAAAATCCTCGTTCTCTACCGCCCACCCAAGTACCACGCCAAGTGTCTCACCGAGATATCTTCACAGCTTTCCTCCCTCAGCCTCTGCACCAAGCAATTTCTCATTCTCGGTGACTTCAACCTCCATCTCCACTCATCATGCTCTCTCTCTCCTCTGAGTTCACTGCCCTCCTATCCTCCCTTAATCTCTCCCTCCATATAAACTTCCCTACACATATTCACGGCCACTCCCTTGATCTTGCCATCTCACATGGTCTCTCTACTCCCATCGTGTAAATCACGGATAAGGCCATCTCTGATCACTTCCTTGTATTCCTCTCGCCCCTGGAAAAAATTCTTCCCCCCAAGACACTTGCAATGGCATTTTCAAATTCCCGACTGCCTAGCCTTTGGCTCTCCATTCACCACCACATTTCTGCAGCTACCGATCTGCTCAAGCACACCCTCACCTCCGCCTTTGATGCCCGTGTCCCCATTAAGAGTGTTACTCTCTCTAACCCTGGTCATTCCCCCTGGTATGGCCCTCATTGCCACGCCCTTAAGTCCAAGTGATGCAGACCTGAATGTATATGACAGACAACTGGTTTAGCCATTCGCCGCCAGATCTGGCTGGACACATAAAGCACAATCGGGTCCTGCTCTCCTCTGCCAAAACTGCTCACTATTTCAAGAACATCCTGGAATGCAAAGGTAACTCCGGCTTCTCTTCTTCACTACAAACCGTCTTTTTAAACCCCTCTCACTTGCCTCCTCCATTCTCATCTCCAACAACAAATGCGAGGAACTCATGGACTACTTTGTCACTAAGATTGAGACCATCCGTTCAGCTGCCTCTGCCGTTTCCCTCCCTTCCCCTAGCCCACCAAGCCAAACTTCCCCAATGGTTCCCCCCCCCCGTCCTTGCCCTGAACTCACATCTTTCTCTAGTTTCTCTCCTATTGCCCCTCATACCCTCTCCAAGTTCATTTTGACCATGAGACCCACTTCTTGCTCCCTTGACCCTGTTCCCACCAAACTGCTCACCACCCAATTTCCTTTCCTGGCCCCCATGTTACCTGATATTTTTGACAATTCCGTCTCCTCAGGTACTGTTCCCCTCCCCTTTAAATCTGCCATCATCATAGAGTCATAGAGTCATAGAGTTATACAGCACGGATAGAGGCCCTTCGGCCCATCGTGTCCGCGCCGGCCATCAAGCCCTGTCTACTCTAATCCCATATTCCAGCATTTGGTCCGTAGCCTTGTATGCTATGGCATTTCAAGTGCTCATCCAAATGCTTCTTGAATGTTGTGAGGGTTCCTGCCTCCACAACCCTTTCAGGCAGTGAGTTCCAGACTCCAACCACCCTCTGGGTGAAAAAGTTCTTTCTCAAATCCCCTCTAAACCTCCCGCCTTTTACCTTGAATCTATGTCCCCTTGTTATAGAACCCTCAACGAAGGGAAAAAGCTCCTTAGTATCCATCCTATCTGTGCCCCTCATAATTTTGTACACCTCAATCATGTCCCCCCTCAGCCTCCTCTGCTCCAAGGAAAACAAACCCAATCTTCCCAGTCTCTCTTCATAGCTGAAGCGCTCCAGCCCTGGTAACATCCTGGTGAATCTCCTCTGCACCCTCTCCAAAGCGATCACATCCTTCCTGTAGTGTGGCGACCAGAACTGCACACAGTACTCCAGCTGTGGCCTAACCAGTGTTTTATACAGCTCCATCATAACCTCCTTGCTGTTATATTCTATGCCTCGGCTAATAAAGGCAAGTATCCCATATGCCTTCTTTACCACCTTATCTACCTGTTCCGCCGCCTTCAGGGATCTGTGAACTTGCACACCAAGATCCCTCTGACCCTCTGTCTTGCCTAGGGTCCTCCCATTCATTGTGTATTCCCTTGCCTTGTTAGTCCCTCCAAAGTGCATCACCTCGCACTTTTCCGGGTTAAATTCCATTTGCCACTGTTCCGCCCATCTGACCAACCCATCTATATCGTCCTGCAGACTGAGGCTATCCTCCTCGCTATTTACCACCCTACCAATTTTTGTATCATCAGCGAACTTACTGATCATACCTTTTACATTCATATCCAAGTCATTAATGTAGACCACAAACAGCAAGGGACCCAGCACCGATCCCTGTGGTACCCCACTGGCCACAGGCTTCCAGTCACAAAAACAACCTTCGGCCATCACCCTCTGCCTTCTGCCACTAAGCCAGTTTTGTATCCAAAGTGCCAAGGCACCCTGGATTCCATGGGCTCGTACCTTCTTGACCAGTCTCCTGTGGGGGACTTTATCGAAGGCCTTACTGAAATCCATGTATACCACATCCACTGCGTTACCCTCATCCACACGCCTAGTCACCCCCTCAAAAAATTCAATCAAATTAGTCAGACATGATCTTCCCTTGACAAAGCCATGTTGACTATCCCTGATTAATCCTTGCTTCTCCAAGTGGAGACTAATTTTGTCCTTCAGAATTTTTTCCAATAATTTTCCTACCACTGATGTTAGGCTCACTGGCCTGTAGTTCCCCGGTTTTTCCCTACTCCCCTTCTTGAATAATGGTACTACATTAGCGGTTCTCCAGTCCTCTGGCACATCCCCTGTGGCCAGAGAGGTTCTGAATGTATGTGTTAGAGCCCCCGCAATCTCCTCCTTTGCCTCACACAGTAGCCTGGGATACATTTCGTCCGGGCCTGGGGATTTATCCATTTTTAGGCCTGCTAAAACCGTCAATACCTCCTCCCGCTCGATGTTGATATGTTCGAGTATATCACAGTCCCCCTGCCGTATTTCTATGTCTACATCGTCCTTCTCCATCGTGAAAACAGATGCAAAAAATTCATTTAGAACCCCTCCTACATCTGCCGGCTCCACAGACAGATTGCCATTTTTGTCCCTAATGGGCCCTATTTTTTCCCTAGTCATCCTCTTACCCTTAATATACTTATAAAACATCTTAGGATTTTCCTTTATTTTGCTCGCCAGTGTTATTTCATGGCCCCTCCTTGATCTCCTAATTTCTTTTTTAAGTATCCCCCTGCACTTTTTGTACTCCTCTAGGGCTTCCTCCGTCTTTAGCCTTTTGTATCTGCCAAAAGCCCTCCTTTTTTTCCTCATCCATTCTTGTATATCCCCTGACATCCAAGGTTCCCTGGAGTTCTTGGAACCACCCTTGACCTTTACGGGAACATGTTGCCATTGTATGGTCTCAACCTCCCTTCTGAAAGACTCCCATTGCTCCGATGCGGATTTTCCTACAAGCAGCTGATCCCAGTCCATTTTGGCCAGATCCTGCCTTATCCTATTAAAATCGGCCTTCCCCCAATTTAGAACCTTTATTTCCGGCCCCTCCCTATCCTTTTCCATGACCACCTTAAATCTCACCGAATTATGGTCACTGTCACCAAAGTGCTCACCTACTAGCACTTCTTCCACTTGGCCGGCCACATTCCCTAGAATTAGGTCCAGTACCGCCCCCTCTCTTGTAGGACTTTCTACATGCTGGCTCAAAAAGCTCTCCTGGATGCACGTTAAGAATTTTGTACGCTCTAAGCCTTTTACACTCTGAGTATCCCAGTTAATATTGGGGAAGTTGAAATCCCCCACTATTATTACCCTATTATTTGCACAATTTTCTGAGATTTGCCTACATATCTGTTCCTCTATCTCCCCCTGACTGTTTGGGGGCCTATAGTACACTCCCATCAAAGTGCTTGCCCCCTTTTTGTTTTTAAGCTCCACCCATATGGCCTCATTAGAGGAACCTGCTAATATATCATCCCTCCTTATGGCAGTAATTGATTCTTTAATTAATATTGTGACCCCCCCTCCTCTTATACCTCCCCCTCTGTCTCGCCTGAAGATTCTGTACCCCGGAATATTGAGCTACCAGTCTTGCCCCTCCCTCAACCTCTGTGACAGCAACAATATCATACTCCCATGTGTTTATCAACACCTTCAGTTCATCCACCTTATTCGCAAGACTCCTTGCATTAAAATAGATGCCATCCAGCCTTGCCCTCACATATTTGCCCTGTCTTCCAAGCTGACTTGTTTTTTTCTCTATATTTGGCTGCACATCACCCCCTATTGTAGCTCCACTCTGTATCCCATCCCCCTGCCAAGTTAGTTTAAACCCCCCCCCAACAGTGCTAGCAAACCTCCCCGCAAGGATATTTGTCCCGCTCTGGTTCAGGTGCAACCCGTCCGACTTGTACAAGTCCCACCTTCCCCAGAAGCAGGCCCAGTGATCCAGGAAACTGAAACCCTCCCTCCTGCACCAACTCTTTAGCCACGCATTCATCTGTTCTATCCTCCTATTTCTATACTCACTAGCCCGTGGCACTGGGAGTAATCCAGAGATTACAACCTTTGAGGTCCTGCTCTTTAATCTGCTACCTAGCTCCCTAAATTCTTGATGCAGGACCTCATCTCCCTTCCTACCTATGTCGTTGGTCCCAATGTGGACCACGACCTCTGCCTGCTCACCCTCCCCCTTGAGAATGCCCTGTAGCCGCTCAGTGACATCCATGACCCTGGCACCAGGGAGGCAACAAACCATCCTGGAGTCACGTTTACGGCCACAGAAACGCCTGTCTGTTCACCTTACGATAGAATCCCCTACCACTATAGCTCTTCCACTCTTTTTCCTCCCAGCCTGTGCAGCAGAGCTACCCCTGGTGCCAGGAAGTTGGCTGCTGCTGCCTTCCCCTGATAAGTCATCCCCCTCAACAATATCCAAAGCGGTATATTTTCTTGAGAGGGGGACGGCCACAGGGGACCCCTGCACAGCCTGCCTGCTCCTCTTACTCTGCCTGGTGGTCACCCAATTACTTCCTGCCTGTACAACCTTTACCTGCGGTGTGACCATCTCACTAAACGTGCTATCCACGACGTTCTCAGCATCGCGAATGCTCCTTAATGAATCCATCCGCAGCTCCAGTGCCGCAATGCGGTTTGTCAGTAGCTGCAGCTGGATACATTTCCCGCACACATGGTCGTCAGGGACACCGGAAGGGTCCCTGATTTCCCACATAGAGCAGGAAGAGCATAACACGGGGCTGGGCTGTCCTGACATGACTTACCCTTTAACTAATTAATTCAAATTAAATGAATCCCACCAATTTCACTTCAATTAAAAGGTATACTCAAGGGCCCTTGCTGAACAGCAGTCCCCCACTACACAACAGAGACCCGAGAATCCACAAACTCTAACCTTAGACAAATTCAGCAGGAAAATACTCACCAGCCAATCACTTACCTCTTCCTTGGTGACGTCCCACTTGGATTACTTTTTGCTTCTTATTTATCTTAGGTCCAGGAGTTAAGTCCCTGTGATGTTGCACAGTTGTTGTCTCTTGGTGCAGGTCTGCTGCTGCTTTTATTCCACAATCTCAGTCTTCTACTCTCAGGTCCACTACCGCTCTGCAGGAAAAGTTTGGAAAAGCAAGGCAAAGCAGCACCTCCTTCCCCCACTTCACCAAACTCCCACACTTACCGAACTCTCAGCACACTGTGTAATATCCGCACACCGCCTCTTCACCCCCCTCTTCAAAAAGCCCACCCTTCATCCCTCTGTCCTTGCAAATTATCGCCCCATCTCCAACCTCCCTTTCCTCTCCAAAGTCCTTGAACGTGTTGTCGCCTCCCAAATCCATGCCCATCTTCCCCGCAACTCCATGTTTGAATCCCTCCAATCAGGTTTCTGTCCGTGCCACAGTACTGAAACGGCCCTTATCAAACTCACAAACGACATCCTATGTGACTGTGACTGTGACGATGGTAAACTATCCCTCCTCATCCTTCTCGACCTGTCTGCAGCGTTTGACATGGTTGACCACATCATCCTCCTCCCATGCCTCTCCTCCGTCGTCCTGCTGAGTGGGACTGCACTTGCCTGGTTCCATTCTTATCTATCCAGTCGTAGACAGAGAATCACCTCAATGGCTTCTCTTTCCGCTCCCCCACCGTTACCTCTGGAGTCCCCCAAGGATCTATTCTTGGCCTCCTCCTGTTTCTCATCTACATGCTGTCCCTCGGCGACATTATCCGAAAACACAACATCAGATTCCACATGTACGCTGATGACACCCAGCTCTACCTCACAACCATTCCCTCGAACCCTCTACTGTCTCTGATTTGTTACACTGCTTGTCAAACTGGAAGTGCAAAAATTTCCTCCAACTAAATATTGGGAAGACCGAAGCCATTGTCTTTGGTCCCTGCCACAAACTCCGTTCCCTAGCCACCGACTCCATCCCTCTCCCTGGTCACTGTCTGAGGCTGAACCAGACTGTTTGCAACCATGGCGTCCTATTTGACCCGGAGATGAGCTTCCAACCACATATCCGCTCCATCACCAAGACCATCTAATTGCACCTACGTAACATCGTCCATCTCTGCCCCTGCCTCAGCTCATCTGTTGCTGAAACCCTTATCCATGCCTTTGATACCTCTAGACTTGATTATCCCAATGCTCTCCTGGCTGGCCTCCCATCTTCCACCCTCAATATACCTGAACTCATCCAAAACTCTGTTGCACGTTTCCTAACACAGCAAGGGATGGGCAATAAATGCTGGCCTCGCCAGCGACGCCCACATCCCGTGAACGAATTTTAAAAAAGCCTTATTCACCCATCACCCCTGTGCTCGTTGACCTACATTGGCTCCCGATCCACCAACACCTTGATTTTAATATTCTCATCCTCATGTGGAAATCCCTCTAAGGCCTCACACCTTCCTATGTGAACTCAGTAGTGTTAGCGCTGTGTGTTCTCTGAACTCGGTAGTGTTAGCGCTGTGTGTTCTCTGAACTCAGTAGTGTCAGCGCTGTGTGTTCTCTGAACTCGGTAGTGTCAGCGCTGTGTGTTCTCTGAACTCGGTAGTGTCAGCACTGTGCGTTCTCTGAACTCGGCAGTGTTAGCCCTGTGCGTTCTCTGAACTCAGTAGTGTCAGCGCTGTGCGTTCTCTGAACTCAGTAGTGTCAGCGCTGTGCATTCTCTGAACTCAGTAGTGTCAGCGCTGTGCATTCTCTGAACTCAGTAGTGTCAGCGCTGTGCGTTCTCTGAACTCAGTAGTGTCAGCGCTGTGCATTCTCTGAACTCAGTAGTGTCAGCGCTGTGCATTCTCTCAACTCGGTAGTGTCAGCGCTGTGCATTCTCTGAACTCAGTAGTGTCAGCGCTGTGCATTCTCTGAACTCAGTAGTGTTAGCGCTGTGCATTCTCTGAACTCGGTAGTGTTAGCACTGTGCATTCTCTGAACTCAGTAGTGTTAGCACTGTGCATTCTCTGAACTCAGTAGTGTTAGCACTGTTCGTTCTCTGAACTCAGTAGTGTTAGCACTGTGCATTCTCTGAACTCAGTAGTGCTAGTGCTGTGCGTTCTCTGAACTCCGTAGTGTTAGCGCTGTGCGTTCTCTGAACTCAGTAGTGTCAGCGCTGTGCATTCTCTGAACTCAGTAGTGCTAGTGCTGTGCGTTCTCTGAACTCGGTAGTGTTAGTGCTGTGCGTTCTCTGAACTCCGTAGTGTCAGCGCTGTGTGTTCTCTGAACTCGGTAGTGTTAGTGCTGTGCGTTCTCTGAACTCCGTAGTGTTAGTGCTGTGTGTTCTCTGAACTCGGTAGTGTTAGTGCTGTGCGTTCTCTGAACTCCGTAGTGTCAGCGCTGTGCGTTCTCTGAACTCAGTAGTGTTAGTGCTGTGCGTTCTCTGAACTCGGTAGTGTCAGCGCTGTGCGTTCTCTGAACTCGGTAGTGCTAGCCCTGTGCGTTCTCTGAACTCAGTAGTGTTAGTGCTGTGCGTTCTCTGAACTCCGTAGTGTCAGCGCTGTGCGTTCTCTGAACTCAGTAGTGTTAGTGCTGTGCGTTCTTTGAACTCGGTAGTGTCAGCGCTGTGCGTTCTCTGAACTCGGTAGTGCTAGCCCTGTGCGTTCTCTGAACTCGGTAGTGTCAGCGCTTTGCCTTGTCTGAACTCTGTAGTGTTAGTGCTGTGCGTTCTCTGAACTCCGTAGTGTCAGCGCTGTGCATTCTCTGAACTCCGTAGTGTCAGCGCTGTGCGTTCTCTGAACTCAGTAGTGTTAGCGCTGTGCGTTCTCTGAACTCGGTAGTGTTAGTGCTGTGCGTTCTCTGAACTCCGTAGTGTCAGCGCTGTGCGTTCTCTGAACTCGGTAGTGTTAGTGCTGTGCGTTCTCTGAACTCCGTAGTGTCAGCGCTGTGCGTTCTCTGAACTCGGTAGTGTTAGCGCTGTGCGTTCTCTAAAATCAGTGGTGTCTGCACTGTGCGTTGTCTGAACTCTGTAGCCTGCCTGACAATGACTGGATCAAATTATACATTCCAGAGAACTTGAATTACTCTGCAGCAGAGTGGATGAAATTATACATTCCAGACAAAGGGTTGGGTGAGTATTGTCCTCCCACATCCTGTCAGTGGCAATAGCAGAATGTGTTACTGTCACCACGCGACCCTGCTACATTAACTCAAAAGCAAAATACTGCGGGTGCTGGAAATCTGAAATAAAAACAGAAAATGCTGGAGAAGCTCAGCAAGTGAGGCAGCATCTGTGGAGAAAGAAAGAGTTAACGTTTCAGAAATATTAACTGCTTCTCCCTCCACAGATGTTGCCTGACCTGCTGAGTGTTTCCAGCATTTTCTGTTTTTTTTTGTTGAACCATCAATGCAACTTAACAGGCTGTCCAGGGAAATCATTCGAACCAACAGTCTAAATTTGTTAGCAATTTCTCTGTAGCCTTGGCTGATTGCACACCTCGAGTCTCTTTATATTCTTACATCATTATTAATCAAAATCAGCCCCTCTGCCAGAAAAATGTTGTACCTTGTATAACAAGTGGAGGCTCTTGGTTTAAAGAATATATCCTGGGGTTGATGGACCTCATGAGAGGTAATTATAGAAATGTTTGCAGCAGCTTAAATTCTCCTGATTGTTTAGATTCATTTCAGTTACGTATCTGCAGGGTTTGTTATCACATGAATCTCTTGTGGTGTTGCTCGTGTATCAATATTAATGAATTAAGGAGATAGATAAAGGGGAAGAGAGTTGGGATCCACACACTGAAGGGGCTGAATGAGGAGATGAAAGGACTCAGACTTGGTTTGGCGTGGTTAAGACTTGCTTTTAAAACTTACCTTGTGTTTCCCTTTTTCATGTCCTCGTCTCTTTATTTTTCTCCCTGCTTTCTCTTCCTCTTTAGAACTTTATTCTATTTTCTTCCCTCTTTGTTCCATTACCCACGTTCTAGTAGTGAAGGTTACCTAAAGTGGGAGACCTACCCCGGGGATTTATTTCTGTTAAATTTTAGACGGTTTAAATTATTTTTGTTTGTTCTGTGAATACCTTCTTGTGAAGAAATACCCAATATGGAAAGCACAGGCGAGGAGCGCTACGAGGAATTTTGTACGGATTGTGTCGCCATGTTTGGGAAGTGTATAATCCCAGATTCATCATCAGAAACCCAGCCACCACATCATAGGTATTATCATAAGTGCCACAACTGTCATTGGTGAGTCTAGGGCTGCAGGTGTCTGTTCATTGGCACAGGGTCTACATGGCTTTGTGTGACTAACAGTTGATACCTGTGCGAACCTGAGCTCAGAATCGGGCGGGCGGCTGGAGGTGATGGACGTTCGGTTGCTGAAGCTGCAGCAGTGGAGTCAAGGCTATCTCCGCAGCAACTATTTCATTGTTGACAGCAGCATAGATGCAGAACCAAAAATACACGCAATTAACAATTAATAATTAATAGACGTGAGCTAGGGCGAGATTTGACCCTTCGGCTGTGCAGGAAGATACAGAGTTAGGACGAGAAAGGAGGGCAATGGATTGGAGGCGGCCTCTGGAAAGGTAAGTTTTAAGGTTTTTACATATCTTAATGTGGAGCTTTAGGAATCCCCCCCGGCTCCTCATTAAATTAGCGGCCGCTGGTGACCGCTGCTCTCCCTCATCTCCCCCTTCCCCCCTCTACCTCCTTCCACTCCTCCCCCTTCCCCCCTCTACCCCCTTCCACTCCTCCCCTTCCCACCTCTACCTCCTTCCACTCCTCCCCCTTCCCCCCTCTACCCCCTTCCACTCCTCCCCCTTCCACCTCTACCCCCTTCCACTCCTCCCCCTTCCCCCTCTACCCCCTTCCACTCCTCCCCCATTCCCCCTCTACCCCCTTCCACTCCTCCCCCTTCCCCATCTACCTCCTTCCACTCCTCCCCTTTCCCCATCTACCTCCTTCCACTCCTCCCCTTTCCCCCTCTACCCCCTTCCACTCCTCCCCCATTCCCCCTCTACCCCCTTCCACTCCTCCCCCTTCCCCATCTACCTCCTTCCACTCCCCCCCTTTCCCCCTCTACCCCCTTCCACACCTCCCCCATTCCCCCTCTACCCCCTTCCACTCCCCCCCTTTCCCCATCTACCTCCTTCCACTCCTCCCCTTTCCCCATCTACCTCCTTCCACTCCTCCCCCATTCCCCCTCTACCTCCTTCCACTCCTCCCCCTTTGCCCCTCTACCCCCTCCCACTCCTCCCCTTCCCCCCTCTACCTCCTTCCACTCCTCCCCTTCCCCCTCTACCCCCTTCCACTCCTCCCCCATTCCCCCTCTACCCCCTTCCACTCCTCCCCCTTTCCCCCTCTACCCCCTCCCACTCCTCCCCTTTCCCCCTCTACCCCCTTCCACTCCTCCCCCTTCCCCATCTACCTCCTTCCACTCCTCCCCTTCCCCTCTCTACCCCCTTCCACTCCTCCCCTTCCCCTCTCTACCCCTTCCACTCCTCCCTTTCCCCCTCTACCCCCTTCCACTCCTCCCCCTTTCCCCCTCTACCCCTTCCACTCCTCCCCTTCCCCCCTCTACCCCCTTCCACTCCTCCCCCTTCCCCATCTACCTCCTTCCACTCCTCCCCTTCCCCTCTCTACCCCCTTCCACTCCTCCCCTTCCCCTCTCTACCCCTTCCACTCCTCCCTTTCCCCCTCTACCCCCTTCCACTCCTCCCCCTTTCCCCCTCTACCCCTTCCACTCCTCCCCTTCCCCCCTCTACCCCCTTCCACTCCTCCCCCTTCCCCATCTACCTCCTTCCACTCCTCCCCCTTCCCCCCTCTACCCCCTTCCACTCCTCCCCTTCCCCCCTCTACCCCCTTCCACTCCTCCCCTTCCCCCCTCTACCCCCTTCCACTCCTCCCCCTTCCCCATCTACCTCCTTCCACTCCTCCCCCTTCCCCCCTCCTGAATGCCCCCCGCACCTCCAAGTTAAAACTGATTGTAGAAAAGGGAACCTGTACTGAACAGTGACCAGAATGAATATTCACACACAGTATCTTGAGGGTAAATTGGGATTTTTAAAATTATAGTTCAGTAATTTAACAGAAATAATGGATACTTGGTTAATCGGCTCATTAACGACTTGAGAAACATTAAAGAATCATTGCTCCAGGTGTTTTGAGACTAGTTGCTATTTTTCTCATTCCTTGTGAAAAATTCTATTCTCCGGAAGCGCACGTTTCAAAACAAATGAAAAATAGTTAATTCTTCCAGATTTTTTTTGATCAGAAGGAAATATAGCCCCAAGGGATGTTAGAGGTGAAGGGGTTTAAATTGGATTAGGCCAATAAATGGGGGCGGGTTCCGCGATCCGCGACTAACCCGCGCCCATCTCTTCCTGCGCGGGCAGAACGTGAACTTCGAGCCGCCTGCGAATTGGAATGATTCCTCCGTGCAGCCAGCGCTACCCGCCCTGCACGGAGAATCAGGAAGGCTGAAACGGGGCGTGGCCAGAGCTCGTCACAGGCAGCCAGGCAGGTGCACGTTTTAAAGGGCAGGTGCACAGTCTACTGGGAGGAGGGAAAGATGGCAGGAATGTGTAATCAGATGGAGAGAGATTTGATGGTAACGTGGGAATGGACAGGTGGGGAGTGTAGGACTGGCGGTGACTTGGGTGATGTCGTTCACATTATTGATACCGGGCACGGATTAGGTGAGCACGCAGAGCCCTGGCAGACAAGGCTGTTCATTCCCTGTTGCCCCCTTGCGTCTTCCTCCACTTCCTCCTCAGCCTCTTCCTCCTCCTCCTCCTCACCCTCTGGCTCAGGGTCTTGTCCGATCATCGGTGGCAAGGGCTGGTCCCTTATGATGGCGGGGTTGTGCAGCATGCGGCAGACCACCGCGATTCTTCCCACCCGCTCAGTGGAGTACTGCAGGGATCTACCAGAACGGACCATGGTGTGCTCCACGATGTTGGGTGTGACAGCATGGCTCTTATTGTAGGCCTGCTCTGCACGTGTGTGCGCATGCCACACCAGAGTCATGAGGCACCGCATGAGGGAATAGCCCTTGTCACCCAATAGCCAGCCTTTGACTTGCCGAGTCAGGTGAAAGATTGCTGGCACGTTCGACTGCCGCATAACAAAGGTGTCGTGACTGCTCCCAGGGTAGCGGGCATCGACTTCCATGATACGTTGTGTGTGGTCGCACAACAGCAGCACGTTCAGGGAGTGGAACCCCTTTCGGTTCACGAAGACGGCTGATTTGATATGCGGAGCACACTGTCAATGGCACCCTGCACCATGGGGAAGCCTGCAATGCGAGCAAAATCTCGTGCTCGCTTGGTCTGCTTGTCTCTATCGAGAGGGAACGTGATGAACCTGTTCCTCATCTCGTACAGTGCGTCCGTGACCTCCCTTATGCAACAATGCACTGCAAACTGCAAGATGTTGCACATATCGCCAGCAGAGGCCTGAAATGATCCAGAGCTGTAGAAGTTCAGTTCTACAGTTACCTTGACAGCCACAGGCAATGCTGTCCTTGCCCTGCTCTGAGGCTGTAGTTGTGGCTGTGAGAATCCCTACGTGGTCAGTTTTCGGTAAAATATTAAGATGCCTACGTGGCAAAGAAGCAGAATGCAAAATGGTTAGAAAGGGTTAATTAGTTAGTAACTGAGATTGATACAAGTGGCCTGGCCCTCCTGCTGGGCCATATGTTTGCTTAGTCAGCAGGGTTGCATGGTCTTAGCAATGTAGAGGCTTTGATGTGAGTCAAGGACTGGTCTGAATGTCTCCATGTTTATGGCAGATCAATATAGGTAACGAGCTTAGCCAAAGTTGAAAGACATTCCAGGTTGGGAGATAAGGAACAGAAGGAACAGGGAAGAACATTCCAAGTTGGAAGATGAGGAAGTTATCCCCTTTGATGTCTAACAGCAGCATGATCAGCACATGGACGATTTATGATTGGTCGGAAATAATGTAACCTCGCATGGCAACCTATGCCCGGCTTATGATTGGTGTTGACCCTCGTTAAGTATGTTCCAACCCTATTCATCTGTATAAAAACGTGTGGATTTCTGTATGTTGTTGTTCTTGCTCTGCCAGCATAGAGGGACTCTATCAGGAGTCCAAATCAATGCTGCAGACTAAGAACCCTGCTATTAAAGTTGTGCTGAATTTTAAAATGTATTCGACTTCAGTTATTACTGAACCAGACTGAGGGGAAAGAATCCGGATCGTCAGCTGCAGCAGTTGACAAATCTCCATCACAACCTCCGTGCTGAACCTCAGCTGTCGGATGCACTGCTCCTCGCTCATGTTGAGGTAAGAGAATTGGTCCCTAATGGCCCTCATTGGATATTGCCTCCTGCTCAGTGCCCTGCGCCTCCTCCTCCTCCCTCTCCTCGCAGCTTGACCTGCTCTGCGTGGCCTCTCTGCGTTTTCAATGCCCAGCGGGAGCCCTGGCAGACCACCCATGGTTGCCAGGAATCTTGTTCAACCACGGTTGTAACTTTCCGAACCATAAGGCAGTACCTGCCAAGCCACTCTCAAATGTACTCTAGCAACTCTCAGTAACTAGAGGGAGCTTCAAAAAACACTTCCTATTCTACCAGCAGCCAGAAGCAATAATCCAGCAATTAACCTGCAACACCTGCATGATCCCTTTAAATAGAGCTGATGGGGGGTCCTCCGGGCACTCTAAGACATGTTCAGGTGTGCGTGGTTAAGACTGTGCGTTGAGTGGAGCGTTAAGTTCCAAAATGGTGTCTATCCCTTTAAATCAGCATTGCACACTGTACGCATTTTCTCCCTACTTTACCAGAGGTCGCTCTCTGCGTATGCGCTAATACCTTTACCAAGATGGCATCCGCGCACGTCACGCTAGAAACGTGCGTGCGCATCCAAGACGCCATCTTGGCACTTCAGGAGGCCGCGTAGCGCCGAAACAACGGGCCCAAATTCTAGCCCACATTGTTTCAGCTGCTTAAAGTTGGTTTCTTTTCATCTAATTGTGCAAGAACAGTTCGAAAACAAGACTTTGCAAACTTTACAGTCTAATTTACTGTTCTGAAGTTTTAATCATTCCTCCACCCACTGTGATATAGATAGCGGTGTGTTTTCATGCCACTTAATCATTGTTTCAAGATTGTGGATGGCTGGAAAAGTGCGTATAATTTGTTAGCTCAGCTGTACCTGCTGAGATGTGAAGGGGAAAGAATGAAATGTCACAAGTTGTGCCATCTCACAAAATCACCGCTTCTGTTCCACAGCTCCTTAATGCTTTTTGCCTTCTGTACTGATATAGAAATGTGAAAAATGAAAATGCTGTTTGGATTTTTCCAAAAGGAAAGAAATCCTAAAAAGGTCCTCACATCTTTGGTATCGATGGGTCAGATTGGGTAGGGGAAGAACTGTTATAAGGAAGAAAGGAATAGAATGCAGAAAGAGTGAAGGATAGGAGACTGACAATGTATCTTGCAAGCAGATAATTTTGTATTCAACTTTCTATGGCTGGACTGTAGCTTTCACCTCGATAATTGTTGACCAGGACTTGTCCACCTTCGTTGAGGTACAATGCTGTTTGTCACATTACAGCATTCAACACTATGACATTTTACATTCATCATTTGCTGCTCATTTTGTTGTGTCTGACTTGTGACCCTGACTAGCAAGGCTTAGCCTGGGAGCACAGCTTGGTCAGTTCCCTTTGGATTCATAAAATCATACAGAGCAGAAGGAGGCCATTCAGCCCATCATGCCGTGCCAGCTCTTTGAAAGAACTATCCAATTAGTCCCACTCCCCTGATCTTTTCCCACAGCACTGCAAATTTTTCCTTTTCAAGTATTTATATAATTCCCTACTGAAGGTTTATGAGGAAATGATTGAATGTGAAGCAGCACCAACCACACATTTAATTTATTGCCAATAAATTTATGCAAGGCAGCAATTCTTCTTATTATCCCCTCCCCCACCTCAGCCCCCTCCCCCCAACCCTAGAAATGGTGCAATAAACATAAATATATATCTTAAGTGTGAAGGGAAATTCTATGTGATATAAAGGGGGAGATTTAACCTCTTCCGGGCTCCCAAGATTGAGCAACAGCTGGCATTGCTGCAGTGCGTCCGTGAGGCTAAGAGTTTCATGGATAGCACGTTTCAGGAGGCAGTCACCATGCAGCTTAAGAGTGTGTGGGCAGAGAGGTACTGGGTGACCGCCAGGCAGACAAGGAGGACCAGGCAGGTAGTGCAAGAGTCCCCTGAGTGCAACTCACTCTCAAACCGGTATTCTGAATACTGGTGAGCTAGAGGGTCCCTCTGGGGAGTGCAGCCAGAGCCAAATCCACAGCTCCATGGGTGGCTCAGCTGTACAAGAGGGGAGAAGAAAGGTCAGGAGAGCAATAGTGATAGGGGATTCATTGGTTTTGGGATGGCCGCAGACCGTGAGTCCAGGAGAGTATGTTGCCTCCCTGGTGCCAGGGTCAAGGATGTAACTGAGCAGCTGCAGAACATTCTGGAGGGGGAAGGTGAACAGCCAGAGGTCATGATCCATATCGGTATCAACGACATAGGTAGAAAGAGGGATAAGGTCCTGCAGGAAGATTTTAGGGAGTTAGGAAAGAGATTAACAAGCAGGACCTCAAAGGTAATAATCTCCGGATTACTCCCAGTGCCACGCGCTAGTGAGTATAGAAAGAGGAGGATAGAGTAGATGAATGCGTGGTTGGAGTGATGGTTCAAGAGGGAGGACTTTAGATTCCTGGGGCTTTGGGACAGTTCTGGGGAAAGTGGGACCTGCACAGACCGGATGGGTTGCATCTCAACAGAGCTGGGACCAATGGCCTTGTGGGGAGGTTCGCTAATGCTGTGGGGAAGGGTTTAAATTAATTTGGCAGGGGGATGGGCACCAGGATGTAGCATTGGAAAGGAGAAACAAGGGGAACAAAGGATTGGGAGAGACAGATAGCACAAGAGTAAGAAATAGTACAGTATTAGGTGGGATCAGATTAAGAGAGAATACAAGAAGGTCTAAGATAAGTTTACAGTGCATGTGCGTAAATGCACGAAGCGTAGTAAATCAGGTTGGTGAGTTGCAGGCGCAATTAGCCACATGGGAATATGATGTCATGCGATAACGGAGACCTGGCTCAAAAAAGGGCAGGACTAAATACAAGGTGTTCAGGAAAGATAGGGAAGGAAAGAAAGGAGTGGGGGGTGGCAGTATTGATTAAGGAGAATATTGCAATACTGGAGGGGTCAAGGACAGAATCTATTTGGTTAGAGTTAAGAAACAATAGAGGTGCAGTCACATTACTGGGTGTATTCTCTCGGCCAGCAACTAGTGGGAAGGATATAGGGAAATTTGCAGGGAAATTAGAGTGGTGCAAGAGCCATAGAGTAGTGATAATGGGGGACTTCAACTATCCTAATATAGTAATAGTGTGAAGGGCAAAGAGAGGGAGGAATTTTTGAAGTGTGTTCAGGAGAACCTTCTTGACCAGTACGTTTCTGGCTCAACAAGGAAGGAGGCATTGCTGGATCTGGTTCTGGGGAATGAGGTGGGCCAAGTGGAGCAAGTGTCAGTGGGGAAACATTTAAGGAACAGTGATCATGGTATCATAAGGTTTAGATTAGCTGTGGAAAAGGACAAGGAGCAATCTAGAGAAAGAATACTCAGTTGGAGGAGGGCCAATTTCAGTGGGATGAGAACGGATCTGGCCCAGGTAAATTGGAATCAAAGATTGGCAGGCAAAACTGTAATTGAACAATGGGCGGCCTTTAAAGAGGAGATGGTTTGAGTACAGTCTAGGCACATTCCCACGAGGGAGAAAGGTAGGGCAACTAAAGCCAGAGCTCCCTGGATGATGAAAGAGATTGAGAGTGGGATGAAGCAGAAAAAAGGGACAGATGACAGATGTCAGGTTGATAATACAAGTGAGAACCAGGCTAAATATAGAAAGTTCAGAGGGGAAGCAAAAAATGGAAATAGGAGGGGCAAAGAGAGAGTATGAGAATAGACTGGCGGCCAACATAAAAGGGAATCCAAAAGTCTTCTATCAGCATGTAAACAGTAAACGGATAGTAAGAGGAGCAGGTGGGACTGATTAGGGACCAAAAAGGAGATCTACGCATGGAGGCAGAGGGCATGGCTGAGGCAATAAATGAATACTTTGCATCTGCCAAAGTCACAGTGAAAGAGGAGGTAGTTGAGATATTGAATGGGCTAAAAATTGATAAAAGAGGAGGGACTAGAAAGGCTAGCTGTACTTAAAGTAGATAAGTCACCCGGTCCAGAAGGGAGGCATCGTAGGTTGCTGAGGGAAGTAAGGGTGGAAATTGTGGAGGTACTGGCCATAATCTTCCAATCATCCTTAGATATGGGGGTGGTGCCAGAGGATTGGAGAATTGCAAATGTTACACCCTTGTTCACAAAAGGGTGTAAGCATAATCCCAGCAACTACAGGCCAGTCAGTTTAACCTCAGTAGTGGGGAAACATTTAGAAACGATAATCTGGGACAAGTGTGGATTAATTAAGGAAAGTCAGCACAGGTTTGTTAAAGGCAAATCGTATTTAACTAACTTGATTTAATTTTTTGATGAGGTAACAGAGAGGGTTGACGAGGGCAATGCAGTTGATGTGGTGTATATGGACTTCCAAAAGGTGTTTAATAAAATGCCACAAAATAGGCTTGTCATCAAAGTTGAACCCCATGGAATAAAAGGGGCAGTGGCAGCATGGATATCAAATTGGCTACGTAACAGGAAACAGAATAGTGGTGAACGGATGTTTTTCGGACTGGAGGGCGGTGTACAGTGGTGTTCCCCAGGGGTCGGTACTGGGACCGTTGTTTTTCTTGATATATATTAATGACTTGGACTTGGGTGTACAGGGCACAATTTCAAAACTTGCGGATGACACAAAACTTGGAAGCGTAGTGAATAGTGAGGAGGATAGTGAAAAACTTCAAGAGGACATAGACAGGCTGGTGGAATGGGCGGACGCATGGCAGATGAAATTTAATGCAGAAAAGTGTGAAGTGATACATTTTGGTAGGAAGAACGAGGAGAGGCAATATAAACTAAAGGGTACAATTCTAAATGAGGTGCAGGAACAGAGATATCTGGGGGTATATGTGCACAAATCGTTGAAGATGGCAGGGCAGGTTGAGAAAGCAGTTAAGAAAACATACGGGATCCTGGGCTTTATAAATGGAGGCGTAAAATACAAAAGCAAGGAAGTCATGATGAACCTTTATGAAACACTGGTTCGACCACAACTGGATATTGTGTCCAGTTCTGGGCACCGCACTTTAGGAAGGATGTGAAGGCCTTAGAGAGGGTGCAGAAGAGATTTACTAAAATGATTCCAGGGATAAGGGTCTTTAGTTATGTGAATTGACTGGAGAAGCTGGGGTTGTTCTCCTTAGAGAAGGTTAAGAGGAGATTTGATAGAGGTATTCAAAATCATGAAGGGCCTAGACAGAGTAGATAGAGAGAAACTGTTCCCATTGGCTGGTTAAGAACCAGAAGACATAGATTTAAGGAGATTGGCAAAAGAACCAAAGGCGACATGAGGAAAAACTTTTTTACATTGCAAGTGGTTGTGATCCAGAATGCACTGCCTGAGGGGGTGTTGGAGGCAGATTAAATCATGACCTTCAAAATGGAATTGGATAAGTACTTGAAGGGAAAAAATTTGCATGGCTACAGGAATATGGCAGGAGAATGGGACTAGCTGGATTGGTCTTGCAGAGAGCCGGCACGGACTCGATAGGCCGAATGGCCTCCTTCCATGTGGTAGCCATTCTATGATTCCATGATTCTGCGCCGAGGGCACAAGAGCTTGATGGGGCAGAAGAGCTTATTGCAAAGTCAGCCCAAGCTGATCATGTTTATCCACCCATTAACATGAATGAGCGGAAAATCATCTTGTGCCTTAATTTGTGCTAAGGACAAAACCTAACCTAAATAGTCCAGAGGGGGAGTTTTCCAACATCACACTTCTGATGGGGTGCCTTGCCCATCAGCAAGATATGTTGGAAATGTAGGCGAGCATTACATGGCGTCCAATTTTGCCCCCATATTCTATTATGGATGTAGTCATGGGAATTTATAACAGGAAAAGTTGGTGCAAAAGTGTGACAACAGGAAGTAAGTTTTTGTAGCCAGGAAGTGTATGTAAATATTATAGATAATTTTCATAGGAAATAATATAAATCATGATCTTAATCTGCTTAGCCTACTGTTTAGAAGGATTTCATTATCACTTCTCAAAGATTAAACATGGAGATAAGGTTGGTGCTCTAATAACCATTGCGTAAGTAAATCATTTTAAGGTGTAATAAACAATTTTTTTAAGGAAATGATACAGTAAAAATGGAAGCAATTGCATGTGAGGCGATACAACAAAAACAACTTCAACTTGCATTTACATAGCGCCTTTAACATAGTAAAACGCCCCAAGGCATTTCACAAGAGCGTTTTCAAACAAAATTTGACAGGGAGCCACATAAGGAGATAGTGCCATGCACTGTTGAGTACGGAAATGGGAGGATAGTTGTAGATGAATACGTGGCTGGAGAGATGGTGCAGGAGGGAGGGCTTTAGATTCCTGGAGCATTGGGACCGGTTCTGGGGGAGGTGGGACCTGTACAAGCCAGACCGGTTGCACCTCAACAGGGCCGGGACCAATATCATCGAGGTTTGCTAGTGCTGTTGGGGAAGGTTTAAGCCAACTTGTCAGGGGAATGGGAACATGAGCATAGATTCAGAAGGGAGAGAAGCAGAGCTGAAAATGGAAAGCAGAAAAATTAATAAGCAAGTTTGGAAGGCAGAGGAAACAAAGGCTAGAAAATAGACAACAAAAGAATTTCGCAGTGCATAATGGTATATACTTCAATGCTAGGAGTATAGTGAATAAGGGAGATAAGCTGAGGGTACAGATAGACATGTGGAAATATGTTATCATAGCTATTACTGAAACATGGCTTAAAGAGGGGCAGGAATGGTAGCTCAACATTCCTGATTACAGGGTTTTCAGATGAGATAGAGAGGGGGATAAAAAAGGAGGGGGGGGTCGGAATATTGGTTAAAGAAACAATTACAGCTGTGAGGAGGGATGATATGTTAGAAGGAACATTAAATGAGGCCATATGGGTGGAACTGAAGAACAAAAAAGGGGCAGTCACATTGCTGGGAGTGTACTATAGACCCCCAAACAGTCAATCAGAGGGAGATAGTAGAGCAAATATGTAGGCAAATTTCTGAGAAGTGCAAAAACAATAGGGCAATAATAGTAGGGGATTTCAACTACCCAAATATTATCTGGGGTAGAATCAGTTAAAAAAGCATAGAGGGCGCAAAATTTTTTAATTGCATTCAGGAGAACTTTTTTAGCCAGTACGTAGCAAGCCCAAAAAGAGGGGCAATTCTGGACTTAGTCTTAAAGAATGAAGCTGGACAAGTGGAAGGGGTATCACTGGGAGAGCATTTTGGTGGTAGTGATCATAATTCAATGAGATTTAGCGTATTTATGGAAAAGGACAAAGATAGGCCAGGAGTAAAAGTTCTCAATTGGGGAAAGGCCAATTTTATTAAGCTAGGATGTGATTTAGCAAAAGGGAACTGGAAACAGCTACTTGAAGGTAAATCAGTGTCAGAGCAGTGAGAGGCATTCAAGAAGGAGATAGTGAGTGTTCAGGACAAATATGTTCCCACAAAGAAAAAGGGTGGGATTCCCAAATCTAAAGCCCCCTGGATGTCAAGGAGCATACAGGGGACAATAAGGCAAAAGAGGGAAGCTTATGTCAGATACGGAGAGCTCAATGCTGCAGAAAGCGTAGAGGAGTGTAGAAAGTGCAGGGATGAAATTGAAAAGGAAATTAGGAAAGGAAAGAGAGGGCATGAAAAAATATTGGCGAGTAAAATCAAGGAAAAACCAAAGATGTTTTATAAATACATACACAGCAAGAGGGCAACTAAGGAAAGAGAAGGGCCTATTATAGACCAAAAAAATAACCCATGTGTGGAGGCGGATGGCATGGGTGTGGTTCTTAATGAATAGTTTGCGTCTGTCTTCACAAAAGGGGGACGACGTAGAGATTGTAGTTAAGGAGGAGGAGTGTGAAATATTGGATGGGATAAACATAGTGAGAGAGGAAATATTAGGGGGATTAGGATCTTTGAAAGTAGATAAATCGCCAGGCCTGGATGAAATGTATCCCAGGCTGCTAAAAGCAAGAGAGGAAATAGTGGATGCTCTGACCATCATTTTCCAATCCTGTCTGGCTGCAGACATGGTGCCAGATGACTGGAGGACTGCCAACGTTGTACCATTGTTTAAAAAGGGAGAAAGGGATAGACTGAGTAATTACAGGCCAGTCAGCCTAACCTCAGTGGTGGGCAAATTATTGGAAAAAATTCTGAGGGACAGTATTAATCGTCATTTAGAGAGGTACGGATTAATCAAGGACAGTCAGCATGGATTTGTTAACGGAAGGTCGTGTCTGACTAACTTGATTGAATTTTTTGAGGCAGTAACAAGGGCAGCGCGTTTGATGTAGTCGACATGGATTTTAGCAAGGCTTTTCCAAGTCGGGATGGTTTGTGACTTGGAGGGGAACGTGCAGGTGGTGTTGTTCCCATGTGTCTGCTGCCCTTGTCCTAGGTGGTAGAGGTCGCGGGTTTGGGAGGTGCTGTCGAAGAAGCCTTGGCGAGTTGCTGCAGTGCATCCTGTGGATGGTACACACTTCAGCCACAGTGCGCCGGTGGTGAAGGGAGTGAATGTTTAGGGTGGTGGATGGGGTGCCAATCAAGTGGGCTGCTTTGTCCTGGATGGTGTTGAGCTTCTTGAGTGTTGTTGGAGCTGCACTCATCCAGGCAAGTGGAGAGTATTCCATCACACTCCTGACTTGTGCCTTGTAGATGGTGGAAAGGCTTTGGGGAGTCAGGAGATGAGTTACTCACCACAGAATACCCAGCCTCTGACCTGATCTTGTAGCCACAGTATTTATGTGGCTGGTCCAGTTAAGTTTCTGGTCAATGGTGACCCCCAGGATGTTGATGGTGTGGGATTCGGCGATGGAAATGCTGTTGAATGTCAAGGGGAGGTGGTTAGACTCTCTCTTGTTGGTGATGGTCATTGCCTGGCACTTGTCTGGCGCGAATGTTACTTGCCACTTATCAGCCCAAGCCTGGATGTTGTCCAGGTCTTGCTGCATGCGGGCATGGGCAGCGTCATTATCTGAGGGGTTGCGAATGGAACTGAACACTGCGCCATCATCAGCGAACATCCCCATTTCTGACCTTATGATGGAGGGAAGGTCATTGATGAAGCAGCCGAAGATGGTTGGGCCTAGGACACTGCCCTGAGGAACTCCTGCAGCAATGTCCTGGGGCTGAGATGATTGGCCTCCAACAACCACTACCATCTTCCTTTGTGCTAGGTATGACTCCAGCCACTGGAGAGTTTTCCCCCTGATTCCCATTGACTTCAATTTTACGAGGGCTCCTTGGTGCCATACTCGGTCAAATGCTGCCTTGATGTCAAGGGCAGTCACTCTCACCTCACCTCTGGAATTCAGCTCTTTTGTCCATGTTTGGACCAAGGCTGTAATGAGGTCTGGAGCCAAGTGGTCCTGGCAGAACCCAAATTGAGCATCGGTGAGCAGATTATTGATGAGTAAGTGCCGCTTGATAGCACTGTCGACGACACCTTCCATCACTTTGCTGATGATTGAGAGTAGACTAATGGGGCGGTAATTAGCCGGATTGGATTTGTCCTGCTTTTTGTGACTAGGACATACCTGGGCAATTTTCCACATTGTCAGGTAGATGCCAATGTTGTAGCTATACTGGAACAGTTTGGCTAGAGGCGCGGCTAGTTCTGGAGCACAAACTTCAGCACTACAGCCGGGATGTTGTCGGGGCCCATAGCCCTTGCTGTATCCAGTGCACTCAGCCGTTTCTTGATATCACGTGGAGTGAATCGAATTGGCTGAAGACTGGCTTCTGTGATGGTGGGGATATCGGGAGGAGGCCGCGATGGATCATCCGCTCGGCACTTCTGGCTGAAGATGATTGCAAATTGGTAGACGAATTACAGGGGAGTTGAGGAGAGATGTTTTCACCCAGAGGGTGGTGGGGGTCAGGAACTCACTGCCTGAAAAGGTGGTGGAGGCAGGAACCCTCAACTCATTTAAAAAGTAATTGGATATGCACTTGAAGTGCCGTAACCTACAAGGCTACAAACCAAGAGATAGAAAGTGGGATTAGTCTGGATAGCTGTTTTTTGGCCAGCACAGATACGATGTCCTATAAATTTCTATGATTCTATGATTATGACAGGTGACCAAAAGCTTGGTCAAAGAGGTAGATTTTTGGCAGCATCTTAAAGGAGAAGAGTGAGGTAGAGATGCGGAGAGGTTTAGGAAGGGAATTCCAGTGCTTAGGGCCTAGGCAGCTGAAGGCACGGCCGCCAGTGATTTTACTGTCCCACACATGGTTGTAAAACAGCAATTAACTTTTAATCACAGCGCCAAGGAACATAAATGAGCAGTTTTATTGGAAGAGTGGTCTTTTCAAAAGAGCATTAAAAATTGATGCAGGCAACAGCAAGGAAGGGAATATCAAAAACGCAGCCATTTTTCTTGTTTCAATTTGTAATCTGCTTATTTGTAATAGCTTCTTAAAATAAGATCTTTTATTAAAAAAACATAAGATATGGAAGGGAAGTAGAAAGAACAAGGCATTCTGAAATTTTCAGACTGAGGCTTTGCTGGGCACTTAATCTCCATCTATAAATATCGCTTTTGGCAGCAAGATTATTGTATCTCAACTCTCCATTTATTCACACGGGTTTAATAAGGTTGTAAATGATTATCATAAGTTAGCAAGGAACAGTGATGGAGTTGTTTAATAGAACCATTCACTTTAGTTCGTCTGCAGTTTTCTAATGACACCCTTCCACCACTGGCACTATAAAGTACTTTACAGTCAAGATTTATTACTGCTCACAGGCTCCCAATTCAATTTTGAAAATGAAGATCAAATTGGCAGTAAAACTTTACTAATACATCATGTGGCAATACCATCGGGCCCCAGTATTGCTCCCCTACCCCTTCCATCTGTCCAGGCCTCTGTGCATCTAAATTTAATGGGGCAAGTCATTAAAATGACCTGGTCGTACCCCCCGGTATATGCCTGTCCCCTGGCAAGGCCTTGCAGTGAAAATCTAGGGGCGGAATCAGGAGCACAGAAGCAGGCCTAGCTCGACCCTCAGGGCCCTTTGGCTGCTTTTTGGAGGACAGCAGCCAGATGGCCTCCAGGCCCAAAAATCCAATGGGCCTCTATAAAACTTTATTGGTCTCCTTCACCTTGATGACTGGGAGAAAGCATGAGACTTACCACTGATTTTCTGGGGAGCCACCATAGATGCCTGATACGGTGTTGGCTTGGCTCAGTTGGTAGCAGTAGTGCCTCTGAGTCAGAAGGTTGTGGGTTCAAGCCCCACTCCAGAGACCTGTGGGACATAATCTAGGCTGATACTTCAGTGCAGTTCTGAGAGAGTGCTGCACTGTCAAAGGTACACATTGTAGGCAAAGCACAGGAGGAGGCCATGCAGCCCATCATGCCCTTGTGGCTCTTTGAAAGAGCTATCCAATTAGTCCCATTCCCCTACTCTTTCTCCATAGCCCTGTAAATTTTTCCCTTCAAGTATTTATCCAATTCCCCTTTGAAAGGTACTATTGAATCTGCTTCCACCATCCCTTCAGGCAGTGCATTCCAGATCATTACAACTCGCTGTGTAAAAAAAATGTTTCCTCATGTCGCCTCTGGCTCTTTTGCCGATCACCTTAACTCTTTGTCCTCTGGTTACTGACCCTTTTCCCACTGGAAACAGTTTCTCCTTATTTACTCTATCAGAACCGTTCATGATTTTGAACACTTCTATCAAATCTCCCCTTAACCTTCTCTGTTCTAAGAAGAACAACCCCAGCTTCTCCAGTCTCTCCACATAAGTGAAGTACCTCATCCCTGGTATCATTCTCGTAAATCTCTTCTGCACCCTCTCAAAGGCCTTGATATCCTTCCTAAAATGTGGTGCCCAGAATTGAACACAATACTCTAGCTGAGGCCTAACCAGTGTTTTATAAAGGTTTAGCATAACTTCCTTGCTTTTGTACTCTATGCCTCTGTTAATAAAGCCCTGGATCCCATATGCTTTTTTAACAGCTTTCTCAACTTGTCTTTTGGATGAGATGTTAAACCAAGGCCGCATCTGCCCTCCCAGTTCGATGTAAACGTTTCGATGACACTATTGGAAGAACAGCAGGGGAGTTCTCCCTGGTGTCCTGGCCAATATTTATCCCTCAACCAACATGACTAAAAAGCAGATTATCTGTTCAATGTATCATTGTTGCTTGTGGGATCTTGCTGTGTGCAAATTGGCTGCCGTGTTTCCTGCATTTCAAGCAGTGAGTACATTTCAAAAGTACATCATTGGCTGTAAAGCACTTTGGGATGTCTTGAGGTTGTGAAAGGCACTATATAAATGCAAGTCATAGAATCATAGAATCATAGAAAGGTTACAGCATGGAAGGAGGCCATTCAGCCCATCGAGTCCGCGCCGGCTCTATGCAAAAGCAAACCAGCTAGTCCCACTCCCCCCCCTTTCCCCGTAGATCTGCAAAGTTTTTCCTTTCAAGTACTTATCCAGTTCCCTTTTGAAGGCCATGATTTGAATCTGCTTCCACCACCCCCTTGGGAACAGTTTCTCTCTACCTACTCTGTCTAGACCCTTCATGATTTGAATACCTCTGTCAAATCTCCTCGCAACCGTCTCTGTTCCAAGGAGAACAACCCCAGCTTCTCCAATCTATCCGCATAACTAAAGTCCCTCATCCCTGGAAGGGTCAAGGACCAGAGGACATAGATTTAAGGTGATTGGCAAAAGAGCCAAAGGTGACATGAGGGAAAACATTTTTACACAGCGAGTGATTAGGATCTGGAATACACTGTCCCTAGGTGCTAGAGAGAGCAATAATGGTGCCATGATTTTTTCCAAAGTTGCTGCACGGATCAGTATGTGTCACAAAAATTGTACATGAAGGCATTAGTGAAAACCAAAAGGGAAGAGACAAATATCTATGACTTGTCCCCATTAATCTGTCCATACACTGTCCAAGGGAGTGGTGGAGGCAGATTGAATCATGGCCTTCCCTGGAACCATTCTAGTAAATCTCTTCTGCACCCTCTCTAAGGCCTTCACATCATTCCTAAAGTGCGGTGCCCAGAACTGGACACAATACTCCAGCTGTGGCCAAACCAGTGTTATATAAGGGTTCATCGTGACATCCATACTTTTGCATTCTATGCCTCTATTTATAAAGCCCAGGATCCCATATGCTTTTTTAACCACTTTCTCAACCTGCCCTGCCACCTTCAACGATTTGTGCACATATACCCCCAGATCTCTCTGTTCCTGTACCCCTTTTAGAGTTGTGCCCTCTAGTTTATATTGTCTCTCCTCGTTCTTCCTACTGAAGTGTATCACTTCGCATTTTTCTGCGTTAAATTTCATCTGCCACGTGTCCGCCCATGTCTATATCCTCTTGAAGTCTATCACTATCCTCCTCACTGTTTACTACCCTTCCAGGTTTTGTGCCATCTGCAAATTTTGAAATTGTGCCCTGTACACCCAAATCCAAGCTATTAACATATATCAAGAAAAGTAGTGGTCCCAGTACTGATCCCTGGGAAACATCACTGTACACCTCCCTCCAGTCCAAAAAACAACCGTTCACCACTACTCTCTGTTTCCTGTCCCTTAGCCAATTCTGTATGCATATTGCTATTGCCCCCTTTATTCCATGGACCGTAATCTTGATGATAAGCGTACCATGCAGCACTTTATCAAATGCCTTTTGAAAGTCCATATACACCACATCAACTGCATTGCCCTCATCTACCCCCTCTGTTACCTCATCAAAAAACACTATCAGGTTAGTTAAACATGATTTGCCTTTAACAAATCTGTGCTGGCTTTCCCTAATCAATCCACCCTCATTTAAGTGACTGTTAATTCTGTCCCGGATTATCGTTTCTAAAAATTTCCCCACCACTGAGGTTAAACTGACTGGCCTATAGTTGCTGGGTTTATCCTTACACCCTTTTTTGAACAAGGGTGTAACATTTGCAATTCTCCAGTCCTCTGGCACCACCCCCGTATCTATGGATGTTTGGAAGATTATGGCCAGTACCTCCGCAATTTCCACCTTTACTTGCCTCAGCAACCTTGGATGCATCCCATCTGGACCGGGTGACTTATCTACTTTAAGTACAGCTGGCCTTCTCTTCTTTATCAATTTTTAGACCATTCAGTATCTCAACAAGTCTTTCTTTTCTTTATTATAGATGGGTGCCCTTGGGATGCAAAGAAAGGGAAATTGAGATGTTTGGGCCAGGAACATGCCGCACTGCCTATTGCAGGTAAAGGCCCTGCTCCTGACCCTCTGGGGTAGCCCTAGAAATCCCAGGACAATGTAAAGGGATGGAGACGTAGTTAGTTCCTGCCTTCTTTTCCTTAACTTAGAGCCTAGGGAATGAGCATTCCCTAGGTGCTAGAGAGAGCAATAATGGTGCCATGATTTTTTCCAAAGTTGCTGCACGGATCAGTATGTGTCACAAAAATTGTACATGAAGGCATTAGTGAAAACCAAAAGGGAAGAGACAAATATCTATGACTTGTCCCCATTAATCTTTAGGCCTATTTTTCCATTTGCCTTTGGATCCAGTTTTTGATGTTTCTACTGGAACTTCTTAAAAAGTTGCCCTCAAAGAAAGACCAAGCAAACGATGACTAGACAATCAGAAATTGGGCAGGAATATTAGTCAGACTGGCCATTTAGAATGAGCTGTTAAAGGCCTGAAATCAATTTAATGAAAAACAGGGAGGTTCTATAAAAGGCATGCAATCCACCCCAACACTTTATCACCCAGGCAATAAAGATGAAAATCTATCCCTTAATCTCCCTTTAAGTGCAGTTCCGCACTGGAGCATGAGATTGTTGGATCACCCCTAATGTTATTGCAAGCCCAGAAGAGCACAATCACAATTGCCAATCACTGAAGATCATTGTAAATTATTCTATCTCTTTATTTTTTTTCACAAACATACAATTTTTTAATGCACTTACTGAATATACATCTTTAATACTCAAAGGAATTTTAGTAACGGGACAATTTGTTATGCAGCAGTATCTTAAACAATATTAGATGCTGTGATAAATGACCAAGATCTAAATAGTATGGAGGCTGGAGCCTCCATACTATTGACAGGATATTATTTATGTTCTGAATGAAAACGCCACATCATGTGTATCTCTTCCATTTTACAGCAGATGATGGGTGTCAATTTAATCTGCCCTCTCGTAGATTTATGAACATCACTAAATCGATGAACCCGTATCATTTTTCTCTATTGGAATCAGAAAAAAAGTGAATGGCAGGAAAATGTTTAAATGTTTTTCACACCGGGTTTTACCATTTCAACACAAGATTTATTCCTTGTTTTATACTTATTTTAGCTGCATTCTCTATTTCTTTTTTTCAATTGCATACGTATTGACTAAAGTGTGACTAAATTGTGCTGCACTGGATCCAGCTCTTAAGTCTAAAGTAACACACGTATCACTACAGATAGTCTCAGGGAATTTCCTTGCTAGTTCTCCTGATCGGCCAACGTAACTTCAGAGGAAGATCGTTGGAAACCCTTTTTAAAAAAGAAAGAACTTGCAATTATACAGTGCCTTTCATGACCTCAGGATGTCCCAAAGCGCTTTACAGCCAATGAAATACTTTTGAAGCGTAGTCACTGTTAATGTAGGAAACACAGCAGCCAATTTGCGCACAGCAAGATCCCACAAACAGCACTGAGATAAATGACCTTTTAAACCATTTTAGTGATATTGGTTGAGAGCTAAATTTTGGCCAGGACATCAGGGAGAATTCCTCTGCTCTTCTTCATTTGGTGCTGTGGATTCTTTTATGTCCACCTGAAAGGGCAAAGCAACCTCAGTTTAACATCTCATCCAAATGATGGCACCTCTGACAGTGCAGCACTCCCTCAGTACTGCACTGATGAGTCGGCCTAGATTTTGTGGTTGTCTCCGAAGTGGGGCTTGAACCCATGATCTTTTGACTCAGAGGCAAGAGTGCTACCACTAAGCAACGACTGAACAAGTGAAAGATAACATTAGGACTGATATCAGGAAGTTCTTCACTCGGAGAACGATCAACACTTGGAATGGACTTGCAGATAGAGTGGTGGACACGGAAACCCTGGAACCATTTAAGAAACAATTCGATGCAGCAAAGTCTTTCTGGATGGATAAATTACAATGTTGACAAATGGCCTTCCTCATCCATAATTATATTGCGATCTTGTGATTAAGGAAAGTAGCCGTTGTTAAACTATATGACAAAGTGCTGTGCCAAAATGTTAGCAAGGCTGTATCAAGGACTTTCGAGTGAAGAAGAAAACACCACAGAGACTCGACAAGTTGTTGGTGTTTGTCATTTCTACTTCCGTTTAAAACATTTTTGCCCATTTTTGTCCACATATCTCAGGTACGGATTCATCACAGCCCACTGTTCAGTAGGTGCCAGGCACTCTCCAATACTTTGCCTCTCTCCATGAGTAAGTATAGATAGTGAGTGTTAGCAGGCCATACAACTGTGAGGTGCATCACAGTCTTCCTTGACCCTATCCATGCACAAGTGCTTTCCAGTGAGGAGTAGGAACCCTGGCTGATTTTTTCTTTTCTGCCCTACCTCTCTGGTTACAGGCATGGTGCCGGAGGACTGGAGGACTGCTAACGTTGTACTGTTGTTTAAAAAGGAAGAAAGGGATAGACCGAGTAATTACAGGCCAGTCAGGCTAACCTCGGTGGTGGGCAAATTATTGGAAAAGTTCTGAGGGACAATATTAATCGCCACTTAGAGAAGGACAGTCAGCATGGATTTGTTAAGGGAAGGTCGTGTCTGACTAACCTGATTGAATTTTTTGAGGAGGTAACAAGGAGGGTTGATGAGGGTGGCGCGTTTGATGTGGTCTACATAAGAACATAAGAATATAAGAAATAGGAGCAGGAGTAGGCCATACGGCCCCTTGAGCCTGCTCCACCGTTCAATCAGATCATGGCTGATCTTCGACCTCAACTCCACTTTCCCGCCCAATCCCCATATCCCTTGATTCCCCTAGAGTTCAAAAATCTATCTATCTCAGCCTTATATATATTCAATGACTCAGCATCCACAGCCCTCTGAGGTAGAGAATTCCAAAGATTCACAAACCTCTGTGTGAAGAAATTCACTCTCATCTCAGTCTTGAATGGCCGATCCCTTATCCTGCAACTATGCCCCCTAGTTCTAGACCCTCTAGTCAGGGGAAACAATCTCTCAGCATCTACCCTGTCAAGCCCCCTAATAATCTTATATGTTTCAATGGGATCACCTCTCATTCTTCTAAACTCCAGAGAGAATGAGCCCATTCCACTCAACCTCTCCTCATAGGAAAACCCTCTCATCCCAGGAATTAATCTAGTGAATCTTTGTTGCACCGCCTCCAAGGCAAGTATATCCTTCCTTAGATAAGGAGACAAAAACTGTACGCAGTACTCCAAGTAAGGTCTCACTAAAGCCCTATACAACTGTAGTAAGACTTCCTTACTCTTGTACTCCAACCCCCTTGCAATAAAGGCCAATAGGCTATTTGCTTTCCTAATTGCCTGCTGTACCTGCATACTAACTTTTTGTGTTTCTTGTACGAGGGCTCCCAAGTCTCCCTGAACACCAACATTTAATAGTTTCTCACCATTTAAAAAATATTCTGTTTTTCTATTCTTCCTACCAAAATGAATAACCTCACATTTCCGCACATTACACTCCATCTGCCACCTTCTTGCCCATTCACTTAATCTGTCTAAATCCCTTTGCAGACTCTTTGGGGGTGATTTTAAACCCCAAGAATGGGTGGGTTGGGGGCGGGTGGGAGTTGAAAATAGTTGTTTTTTGGGTCACAACCACAGCCTGGCTTTATTTCCGGGTTTAATGTCGGTGAGTAAAAGTACATGCTTCCCACTGGGAATGCAAAGTCGGAAAAGTTTGTGGTTGCAACCCAAAAAAACAACTATTTTCAACTCCAACCCGCCCCCAACCCACCCGTTCTTGGGGTTTAAAATCACCCCCTTTGTGTCCTCTTCAAAGCTTACTTTCCCACCTAGTTTTGTATCATCAGCAAACTTGGATACATTACACTCGGTCCCTTCATCTAAGTCATTAATATAGATTGTAAATAACTGAGGCCCAAGCATTGATCCTTGTGGCACCCCACTAGTTACAGCCTGCCAACCTGAGAATGACCCGTTTATCCCTACTCTCTGTTTTCTGTCCTTTAACCAATCCTCTATCCATGCTAATATATTACCCCCAACCCCATGAGCCCTCACCTCGTGTAACAACCTTTTATGTGGCACCATATTGAATGCCTTTTGAAAATCCAAATATACGACATCCGCTGGTTCCCCTTTATCTACCCTGCTAGTTACATCCTCAAAAAACTCTAATAAATTTGTCAAACATGATTTCCCTTTCATAAAACCATGTTGACTTTGCCTAATCATATTATGATTTTCCAAGTACCCTGTTACCACTTCCTTAATAATGGATTCCAGCATTTTCCCGACGACCGATGTCAGGCTAACCGGCCTGTAGTTCCCTGTTTTCTCTCTCCCTCCCTTCTTGAATAGCAGGGTTACATTTGCTACCTTCCAGTCCACTGGGACCGTTCCAGAATCTAGAGAATTTTGGAAGATCATAACCAATGCATCTGCTATCTTTGTAGCCACCTCTTTTAGAACCCGAGGATGTAGGCCATCAGGTCCAGGGGATTTGTCAGCTTTTAGTGCCATTAGTTTGTCCAGTACTTTTTCTCTACTGATAGTAATTGTTTTAAGTTCCTCACTCCCATTTATCCCTTGGTTCCCCATTATTTCTGGTATGCTTTTAGTGTCTTCTACTGTGAAGACAGATACAAAATGTTTGTTTAACGCATCTGACATTTCCTGATTCCCCATTATAATTTCTCCTGTCTCAGCCTCAAAGGGACCAACATTTACTTTTGCTACTCTCTTCCTTTTTACATAATTGTAGAAGCTCTTACAATCTGTTTTTATATTTCTTGCTAGTTTACTTTCATATTCTATTTTCGCCCTTTTTATGAATTTTTTGGTCATCCTTTGTTAGTTTCTAAAACTCTCCCAATCCCCAGGCTTTTTTCTCTTCTTGGCAACATTATAGTCCTCTTCTTTCAATCCACTACTCTCCTTAACTTCTTTTGTTAGCGGGTGGCTAAACATGGATTTTAGCAAGGCTTTTGACAAGGTCCCACATAGCAGGCTGGTTAGGAAAGTAAAAACCCATGGGATCCAAGGGAAAGTGGCAAGTTGGATCCAAAATTGGCTCAGTGGCAGGAAGCAAAGGGTAATGGTCGACCGGTGTTTTTGTGACTGGAAGGCTGTTTCCAGTGGGGTTCTGCAGGGCTCAGTACTGGGTGCCTTGCTTTTTGTTGTATATGTCAATGATTTAGATTTAAATGTAGGGGGCATGATTAAGAAGTTTGCAGATGATACAAAAGTTGGCTGTGTGGTTGATAGTGAAGAAGAAAGCTGTAGACTGCAGGAAGATATCAATGGACTGGTCAGGTGGGCAGAAAAGTGGCAAATGGAATTCAATCCGGAGAAGTGTGAGATAATGCATTTGGGGAGGATAAACAAGGCAAGGGAATACACAATAATTGGGAGAATACTGAGAAGTGTAGAGGAAGTGAGGGACCTTGGAGTGCATGTCCACAGATCCATGAAGGTGGCAGGACAAGTAGATAAGGTGGTTAAGAAGGCATATGGGATACTTTCCTTTACTGGCCGAGGCATAGAATATAAGAGCAGGGAAGTTATGCTAGAACTGTACACAACACTAGTTAGGCCACAGCTAGAGTACTGCGTACAGTTCTGGTCACCACATTACAGGAAAGATGTGATTGCACTAGAGAGGGTACAAAGGAGGTTTACAAGGATGTTGCCAGGACTGGAGAATTTTTGATATGAAGAAAGATTGGATAGGCTGGGGTTGTTTCCATTAAAACAGAAGAGGCTGAGGGGAGATTTAATTGAGGAATATAAAATTATGGGGGGCCTAGATAGTGTGGATATGAAGGACCTATTTCCCTTAGCAGAGAGGTCAAAAACCAAGGGGTAAAGATTTAAAGAAATTGGTAGAAGAATTACAGTGGAGCTGAGGAGAAATATTTTCACCCAGAGGGTGGTGGGGGTCTGGAACTCACTGCCTGAAAGGGTGGTAGAGGCAGAAACCCTCATCACATTTAAAAAGTTATTGGATATGCACTTGAAGTGCTGCAACCTACAAGGCTACGGACCAAGAACTGGAAAGTAGGATTAAGCTGGGTGGCTCTTTTTTGGCCGGCACAGACTCGATGAGCCGAACGGCCTCCTTCTATGCCGTAAATTTCTATGATTCCATGATTCTATGATTCTAACCCAGGGAGACTGGGGTTAACAGTAATCGCCCTACAATTGCCTTAGCTTCGATCAGCTAACTCAGCACTGATCAGGAATGGAAGCTGGGACCTTCCAGATCTGTATGGCTGTTTCACACAGCAGTTTTTTAACCTGCAATGATTGCTGGTCCCTGGACAACTCCAAAAACGAATTACCAATCTTAACCTTAGTTAACCAAACTGTGAAAAATTAGTCGATGGTTTATCTCGCTGGTGCCCAGCACCTGTTCCAGTTTATATAGTGTGCTTCACATCAGTCACCTTTGGACAGACAATTTGTTATACCTCAGTTTTCAAATCTGTTATTTTAAGTCTCAATAGCTAATCTAACTAGTATGTCCCAACGAAGTTTTAAAAGGTACCTCACAATGGGTGTGTGCATTTGGGCATCTGAAATATTCTCAATCCATTTGATCATGAAGATCAAAGAGGTGTTCCTTTCAAAAGCTGTGGTTTGAATTTTGAACTCTCCTCTTTCCTTTTGATATAAAGGCCTTTTGAAGCTGCAAGATAATGAGATGTTTGCATGTGGTTTGAGTGGCTGAAATGAAATAATGGCTGATTCTGAATCGTCAAACATTAGCCTTGGAGTAAAAAGTGCAAAATTTCAATACTTATGAATTTTGGATAATTGTAAGACCTGTGAAATTGAATTTGCATTAATTAGAATATTTCTTTTAATGTTTGTGTAGAAGTACCATGCAAGTTGTCGATTTGTTTTTTTTTGCTTCGTTTCACTCTGCTGCTTCGCCCCAATAGTCTCCCTTTTTTCATGGAAACCGGCATTCATATTGGAGTAGGTTTCAAGTCTGCCCTCTGGTATCTGGCCTAAAAGGCCCTTTACATGTTACATAGAATTACATCGAGTTACATAGAATGAACAGCACAGAAACAGGCCATTCGGCCCAACTGATCTATGCCAGCGTTTATGCTCCACACAAACCTCCTCCAACCCCTCTTCATCTCACCCTCTCAGAATACCCTTCTAGTCCCTTCTCCCTTATGTCTTTATTAAGCCTCCCCTTAAATGTATCTATGATATTTGCCTCAACTACTCCTTGTGGTAGCACGTTCCACATTCTTACCACTCTCTGGCTAAAGAAGCTTCCCCTGAATTCCCTACTGGATTTATTAGTGACCATCTTATATTTATGATCTCTAGTTCTGGTCTCTCCTACAAGTGGAAACATTTTCTCTACATCTACTCTATCAAACCTTTTCATAATCTTAAAGACCTCTGTCAGGTCACTCCTCAACCTTCTCTTTTCTAGAGAAAAGAGCCCCAGCCTGTTCAGTCTTTCCTGATTAGTGTATCCTAGAGGGTGGCGCATAGGGAGCAATATCCCCACCAGAAGTGGGAGCGTGTGGAAGCTCCTAGAACACTTTTGGTGCAAATCTTCATGACAGAGGGCTCTTTAGCTGCCTGTGCTCCATCCAATGGATGCTCAGGCTTCTGCCAAGGAAGCTTTGGGCACCAGTTTGGGGAGGAATAACTCTTCCAGCTTGAACAGGCTTGGCCACCAATTGTGCAGCGTTGCACCGAGCTTGACTGAATCATTGGGATCATTAGATCTGCTTTCCTGCAGATCAGTGCCCATGCAGATGCCAATGTCCAGTACTAGCGGCATCACCGGGAGGCACATGCACGTTGGTCCTGTCTCTCAGGATAGCAGCACAAGTGCCATCCTTCCAGCCCCACTGTGATGCCTGAACAGGTGTCAGAAAGTAGGTAGGGCCAGGTTGCTCATGGTACGAGTGATGCAGCCTGCCTCCGGTCCATCTCTGGATTTAGCTGCCAGGAAACAGGGCCATCCCAGTCCCAGGAGGCACCTCATGACACACAGCAGCCAGCAATTTCACACATTCATTTAGGTAGAACCTGGGAGAAGCATTAGTTTAGGGTTAAGAGTTCCTCATTCACTTACTGGTAGTGACAGGATGCACCATGGTAAGAAGTAGTAGGCACAGTCACACAGTACAGAATAACAATAAAATTATGGAGGGACTAAAGTTCTTGTGGATATTGACTTTGTCTTTAGAAAGGTGTGGAAAGTTTTCATTAGAATAGGAATTTTGGAAGTACTTCAGCTCAGAGAAGGGGCCCAGGACATCTTTATGGAGGGAAAGGACGAGGGGTGGGTGAATATAGGCAGGACAGTTAATGCATTGCCCAAATATATAATTAAGGGAGTGGAAGACCGTCCCTTCCTGGTGGTAATAAATTATCTTCTAGTTGATTGCTTCTCTTGCTGATCCTTTTTCTGTTCATGTGGGGCCTTACTGCTCAGGGGCCTCCATTATGAGGCATTTTAGCAAAGTTCAGCTGTGCATCACCCAACACACAACCATGATCCTCGAAACCCAAATTGAACTATATAGCACTCTACAGCAGTGTCCCCAAATCGAGCTACACACCTGATGCATCTGCCACTCTACCTGACACTGAGTCCAAATCGCTCTCTCCAACTGAATCTCCTAGCAGCAAGAGAGTGGCAGTTGCAGATGCTTGGGAGTAGGTTATATGCTTGTTATATTGGTTGAGGAACAGTACATAACAAAGTTAGAAAAAAAATAATATTTTTTGAGTGTTCCAAATGAAATAATCTGAGTTATTAACAAAGCAAACCTTTAAATTGGTGAATTGCCCATCCAAATTCTGGAAGATCTTTTTTGTTGTTGCCCTGGATGTTGTGCAAACATCTTATTGCAGCTGTCACAGTTGTCTTAGAAATAAGATCAAGCTCACTTTCAAAACAGCAGCCCATGGTGAGTAGAGCAGGACAATTATGCATGTAATGCTATTTAAAAGGGTAAGTTTATCATTAAACGTAAATTTTCATTTTGCCAGATCGATAGGTACCAATGGAACACTTTACCTCCAGCACAATCAGATTTGTGTCAGCTAAGTTGTGCCTCTAAGTTAGAAAGTTGTGGCTAGAAGCTTTAGCCTAAATTTTAACCCAATGAACGGGGAGGTTGGGGCCGGGTAGGAAGGTAAAAATTGTAAAAAAAAACTAAAACCCGACCCCAGCTCGCCTCCAACCCACCCACTTCCGGTTTTAACGGAGGCGGGATGAGGGGCGGGCGACCAATCCGCTCTCAGGAGGCGAGTCAGTCAGTGAAAGCTTTCAAGGAGGCTTCGGGCCCCCATTTTGACAGTTTTTTTATTTTTAACTCCTGGGGGCCGGGATTCCCGGGCCTTCTGCTTCACACCACGTGAGAGGAGGTGAGAAGGCCCGGATCAACAGGTAAGTGCCTTTATTGCACTGCTTGTGGGCCAGGTGGAGCAGGAGTGTTTCCTCCAGTCCCAACAAGCCTACCTGCCGCGATCCCACGCACGCGATCAGCCGACCCCCACGATCCCCGACCACCCACCCACAATCTCCAATTCCCCCCACAATCTCCAACCACCCCCCATGATCTCCGACCCCTCCCCACAATCTCCAACCCCCCCCACGATCCCCGACTACCCACCCACAATCTCCAATTCCCCCCACAATCTCCAACTACCCCCCACGATCTCCGACCCCTCCCCACGATCTCCAACTCCCCCCCACCATCTCCAACTCCAACCCACAATCTCCAACCCCCCCCCACGATCCCCGACCACCCCCCACAATCTCCAACTCCCCCCCACCATCTCCAACCCCCCCCCACCATCTCCAACTCCCCCCCACGATCTCCAACTCCCCCCCACGATCCCCGACCACCCCCCACAATCTCCAACTCCCCCCCACCATCTCCAACCCCCCCCCACCATCTCCAACTCCCCCCCACCATCTCCAACTCCCCCCCACGATCTCCGAGCCTCCCCCACGATCTCCAACCCCCCCCATGATCTCCGAGCCCCCCCCACCATCTCCAACTCCCCCCACCATCTCCAACCCCCTCCACCATCTCCAACGCCCCCCCCCACGATCTCCAACTCCCCCCCACGATCTCCAACCCCCCCACGATCTCCAACTCCCCCCCACGATCTCCAACCCCCCCACGATCTCCAACTCCCCCCCACGATCTCCAACCCCCCCACAATCTCCAACTCCCCCCCACGATCTCCAAACCCCCCACGATCTCCGAGCCCCCCATGATCTCCAACTCCCCTCCATGACCTCTGAGTCCCCTCCCATGATCTCCAACCCCCCCACAATCTCCAATCCAAACCCCCCACAATCTCCGAGCCCCCCCCCGATCTCCGAGCCCCCCCCCCCGATCTCCAACCCCGCCCCCCCACGATCTCTGGCCCCCTCCCACGATCTCCGACCCCCTCCCACGATCTCCGACGCCCCCACTACCTCTGAGTCCCCCTCCCTCGATCTCCAACCCCCCATGATTTCCGACCCCCCCACTGCCTCTGAGTCCCCCTCCCTCGATCTCCAACCCCCCACGATTTCCGACCCCCCCCACTATCTCTGAGTCCCCCTCCCACGATCTCCAACCCAAATGCCCCACGATCTCCAACCCCCCCCACGATCTCCGAGCCCCCCGCTCTCCGACTCCCCCTCCACGATCTCCGACCCCTCTCCATGATCTCCGATCCCCCCACCACAACGATCACTGATCCCCCCCCCCCAACATCGCCGACCCCCCCCCATAATCCCTGCCCTCACCCCCGGTGACCCCCAACCCTGATGACGGACCCCCCCAATGACTACCCCCAATGACTGACCAAACCGATAACTCCCCTCCGATGACTCCAGAACCCCCTGATGGCTCCCGACACCCCCCACCATTGACCAACCCCCACCCCCCGATGACCGCCACACCCCTCTATCCGCTTCCTGGCTCTTCTCCAATCTGACTGACGACCAACCTGTCAATCAGGCTGGCCTGTCGGGCGGGAAACAAACGAAAAATAATTAAGACATGTCCTTATGTCAAAATCATAAGGACATCCGGGAAAACCATACCTCCGGGTTTCCCGTCAGGAATTCCCCCCACCGCACTTTTCTTGGCACCGAGTTAAAATTGACCTCTATGTTTCAGTATTGAGCGGAGACTGTCGACTGGCACCCTTCAGTACAATGCTGAGAAAGTGCTGCCTTGTTGGAGGTGCTGTCTCTCGGGTGAGATGTTGAATCAAAGCCCTGACTGCTTGTTTCGGTTGATGTTAAAGATCCCACTGCACTCTTTGAAGAATACTAGGGAGATCTCCTGGCAGCTCAGATTTATTAATTTTTAAAAAAATGTCCAACAACAATTAAAATCTGAAGGAATGAGACTCCGTACTTGTTAAAGTTAATTTTCAGTGTCAGAGAGGTTGTTTGGCAGTTATTAATACTTACCATGCTGTTAAAAGGGTGCTTATATCAGAATGGACAAGCCCTAACTTTTTCTGGTGAGTTTAATCCATATCTACGATGTCAGTGCAGGAACTTCACACCGTTCCATTCATTTGAACGGGGAGCCAGAGGGCAAGATGCCGTTTTCACGGAGCTTATGGTGGAGGATCACATCTCGGCCAGCAACTTCCAGATTTCCGCATTTAACTGCGCATGCGCACTTGCCGAATGTTGCTGTACGATTTGCACAGAAATAACGGTAAGCACTGTTAGCCTCACTGTTATTTTTACAGCAAAATCCAGCCCATTGTCAGTTCTCAAAACGGATAGCGGTCGAGAGAATTTTTTTTCGTTGCGGCATACCAAGGAAAATTCTTACATCATCACACTTGACAAACAGCCAATTGAGGATTGGCGCCCACTCTTAAAGGAGGAGAGGGAGATGGACAGGATTAGGAAGGGAATTCCAGAGCATACCGCCTGGACGGCCGAAGGCACTGGGAGTGCTGGATCACAGACTCGCCCCTCACATCCCGAGAGAATAAATTTTGCAAGGCGAGGTTCCAGGTACAGAGCCTAGAATGATGGGAGCGGGGATCAGAGATACAGGCGTGGAGATTAGTGAGCCCAGTTTGCTGTGAGCTCCTGACATTCTGATTTGTTTTTAATCATTTCCCGCTCCGCGTTCCTGTCGAATGATGCTCCATTCTAAGAACTTTGCCTGATAAACTTTCCCCTTATATCCCAGTCTTAAAGGTGGGGACTGTATTGAGCTGATTTGCAGCACTGGTGGGGAGAGTTGCTCGATGGCTGGGCAGATCGGGAAATCTTGGGGGCGCTGCCATCGATTTTTCCATCCATTATAAATCAATGAGGGAAAACTGTGAGTAGTTGGCCTGCAATTGGCCGATATGTGCGGCCAGTGAGCAAAGCTCCCTGCCAATGTGAACTCGGAAGATTACCCAGGAGTAGTTGGCACTAATTAAACTGCTTAACTTAGGAAACTTACTGATACTTATTTTAACTTTCAGCCGTGGCGTAAAACGGGCGATATTGGATCGGCAGTCATTATACACTCCGCCCGATTTATCTTTCCTTTGACTTCAATGTATAGACAAAAAGACTTGCATTTCTATAGCGCCTTTCATGACCTCAGGACGTCCCAAAGCGCTTTACAGCCAATGAAGTACTTTTGAAGTGTAGTCACTGTTGTAATGTAGGAAACACGGCAGCCAATTTGCACCCAGCAAGCTCCCATAAGCAGTGATGAGATAATGACCAGATAACCTGTTTTTATCGTGGTGTTGGTTGAGGGACAAAAATTGGCCAGGACACCCAGGTGAACTGCTTTGCTCATCTATTAATGGTGCTGTGGGATTTTTCACAGCCACCTGAGAGGACAGATGAAGGACGGCACCTCTGACAGTGCAGCACTCCCTCAGTACTGCACTGGAACATCAGCCTAGATTATGTGCTGAAGTCTCGAGAGCGGGGACTTGAACCCACAACCTTCTTACTTGCAGGTGAGAGTGCAACCAACTGAGCCATAGCTGACACCTTGGCCAACAATATAATGGACAGCCAAACCAATATCGCCCATTTTATGCCACCGCATAAATTACCACCTTACTGTGAACTGGATTCCATTAATTTAAACGGGAAGAAAATCAGACAGGCTCAGCTACTGGAGTGTGATCCCCCTGCTCGACTCTCCTGCCCCAGCTCCACCCTGGACATGCTTAATGTCAAAGTGGTAAAAATGAAAATCTACCTCAATAAATCTTTCCTTGGTTTAAATTAATAGGAAAAAGAGCAAATTCATTTACAGATTTGAATCAACAAAAGATGTATAAATACTCAGGATCTTCGAGTGCCTGTCATTTTATTACAATGTAATGGTATGTAAATTGGGGACTGACTACGCTGTCTGATTGAAAAGGTCAGTATTTTTAAAGCAAAGAGCTCTCTGTCATAATCCAAATGCCTTCAAGTTCCTCGGCTAAACATACGTGTGAATTTAAATATTGTTATTGAATTATTTCAGTGATGGAAAAAAGTGAAGTGTAATTGGAATGTTCATTTGAATTTCAAAGCAGAAGATTTCTGTACTTCACTCAAAATGAAAAGAAAATATTTGAAACTATAAATTGACTGACATTATGGTGCTAAAAAATCACACATTGGATTTAAAGACTTATGTGCATCATACGTTTTAGTCATTAGTCAGTAGTACACTTTCAGTTTTAGAACAGGCATTGTCCAATTATTTCAAGACAGTGATTTTTTTTGAAGGACTCAGATAGCATCATGATCTAGGCGAGTGATTAGTAATCATCACCTGAACTGTAGGTGAAGTAACTGCCTTGCAATTGCTTCCTAATGCCAAGTCTTTTTAAAAATAATTTATATTGCCAAGGTAGTGTGGGTAATATTAATTAGTACTGAACTTTTCTTTAAGCAGCTGATGGAGAGAAAGTGTCAGTGCCCTTTGTGTAATTAATGTATGATGTCCACACTGAAAGATTAGTTGTGATACAACTCCAATCACTGGTGAATAATATACCTGAATAGTTAAAAGTCTAACGCATACCAGAGTGCTTGTTTCACACTTCAAAGTGTCACACATGCAAAGTGTCTGTCACACTTACTTGATAACCACACCCAAGTTTATAAAAAATTGTTCTTGGGATGTGGGCAAGACTGGCAAGGCAGGCATTTATTGCCCATCCCTCGTTGCTCTGAGAAGGAGGTGGTGGGGCATCTCCTTGAGCCACTGCAGTCCTTGTGGTGATGGTGCTCCCACAAGGGGTTTGCTAGGGAATTCTAGGATTCTCACCCACAATGGGGTCTGGTAGGGAATTCTAGGATTCTCACCCTCAATGGGGTCAGGTAGGGAATTCTAGGATTCTCACCCACAATGGGGTCAGGTAGGGAATTCTAGGATTCTCACCCTCAATGGGGTCAGGTAAGGAATTCTAGGATTCTCACCCACAATGGGATCAGGTAGGGAATTCTAGGATTCTCACCCACAATGGGGTCAGGTAGGGAATTCTAGGATTCTCACCCTCAATGGGGTCAGGTAGGGAATTCTAGGATTCTCACCCACAATGGGGTCTGGTAGGGAATTCTAGGATTCTCACCCTCAATGGGGTCAGGTAGGGAATTCTAGGATTCTCACCCACAATGGGGTCTGGTAGGGAATTCTAGGATTCTCACCCTCAATGGGGTCAGGTAGGGAATTCTAGGATTCTCACCCTCAATGGGGTCAGGTAAGGAATTCTAGGATTCTCACCCTCAATGGGATCAAGTAGGGAATTCTAGGATTCTCACCCTCAATGGGATCAGGTAGGGAATTCTAGGATTCTCACCCTCAATGGGGTCAGGTAAGGAATTCTAGGATTCTCACCCTCAATGGGGTCAGGTAGGGAATTCTAGGATTCTCACCCTCAATGGGGTCAGGTAGGGAATTCTAGGATTCTCACCCTCAATGGGGTCAGGTAAGGAATTCTAGGATTCTCACCCTCAATGGGGTCAGGTAAGGAATTCTAGGATTCTCACCCTCAATGGGATCAAGTAGGGAATTCTAGGATTCTCACCCTCAATGGGATCAGGTAGGGAATTCTAGGATTCTCACCCTCAATGGGGTCAGGTAAGGAATTCTAGGATTCTCACCCTCAATGGGGTCAGGTAGGGAATTCTAGGATTCTCACCCTCAATGGGGTCAGGTAGGGAATTCTAGGATTCTCACCCACAATGGGGTCAGGTAGGGAATTCTAGGATTCTCACCCTCAATGGGGTCAGGTAGGGAATTCTAGGATTCTCACCCTCAATGGGGTCAGGTAAGGAATTCTAGGATTCTCACCCTCAATGGGATCAAGTAGGGAATTCTAGGATTCTCACCCTCAATGGGGTCAGGTAGGGAATTCTAGGATTCTCACCCTCAATGGGGTCAGGTAGGGAATTCTAGGATTCTCACCCACAATGGGGTCTGGTAAGGAATTCTAGGATTCTCACCCTCAATGGGATCAAGTAGGGAATTCTAGGATTCTCACCCTCAATGGGGTCAGGTAGGGAATTCTAGGATTCTCACCCACAATGGGGTCAGGTAAGGAATTCTAGGATTCTCACCCTCAATGGGGTCAGGTAGGGAATTCTAGGATTCTCACCCTCAATGGGGTCAGGTAGGGAATTCTAGGATTCTCACCCTCAATGGGGTCAGGTAAGGAATTCTAGGATTCTCACCCTCAATGGGGTCAGGTAAGGAATTCTAGGATTCTCACCCTCAATGGGATCAAGTAGGGAATTCTAGGATTCTCACCCTCAATGGGATCAGGTAGGGAATTCTAGGATTCTCACCCTCAATGGGGTCAGGTAAGGAATTCTAGGATTCTCACCCTCAATGGGGTCAGGTAGGGAATTCTAGGATTCTCACCCTCAATGGGGTCAGGTAGGGAATTCTAGGATTCTCACCCACAATGGGGTCAGGTAGGGAATTCTAGGATTCTCACCCTCAATGGGGTCAGGTAAGGAATTCTAGGATTCTCACCCTCAATGGGGTCAGGTAGGGAATTCTAGGATTCTCACCCTCAATGGGGTCAGGTAAGGAATTCTAGGATTCTCACCCTCAATGGGATCAAGTAGGGAATTCTAGGATTCTCACCCTCAATGGGGTCAGGTAGGGAATTCTAGGATTCTCACCCACAATGGGATCAAGTAGGGAATTCTAGGATTCTCACCCTCAATGGGGTCAGGTAAGGAATTCTAGGATTCTCACCCTCAATGGGATCAAGTAGGGAATTCTAGGATTCTCACCCTCAATGGGGTCAGGTAGGGAATTCTAGGATTCTCACCCTCAATGGGGTCAGGTAGGGAATTCTAGGATTCTCACCCTCAATGGGGTCAGGTAGGGAATTCTAGGATTCTCACCCTCAATGGGGTCAGGTAGGGAATTCTAGGATTCTCACCCACAATGGGGTCAGGTAAGGAATTCTAGGATTCTCACCCACAGTGGGGTCAGGTAGGGAATTCCAGGATTCTCACCCACAATGGGGTCAGGTAGGGAATTCCAGGATTCTCACCCACAATGGGGTCAGGTAGGGAATTCTAGGATTCTCACCCACAATGGGGTCAGGTAGGGAATTCTAGGATTCTCACCCTCAATGGGATCAAGTAGGGAATTCCAGGATTCTCACCCACAATGGGGTCAGGTAGGGAATTCCAGGATTCTCACCCACAATGGGGTCAGGTAGGGAATTCTAGGATTCTCACCCTCAATGGGATCAAGTAGGGAATTCCAGGATTCTCACCCACAATGGGGTCAGGTAGGGAATTCCAGGATTCTCACCCACAATGGGGTCAGGTAGGGAATTCTAGGATTCTCACCCTCAATGGGATCAAGTAGGGAATTCCAGGATTCTCACCCACAATGGGGTCAGGTAGGGAATTCTAGGATTCTCACCCACAATGGGGTCAGGTAGGGAATTCCAGGATTCTCACCCACAATGGGGTCAGGTAGGGAATTCTAGGAATCTCACCGACAATGGGGTCAGGTAGGGAATTCCAGGATTCTCACCACAATGGGGTCAGGTAGGGAATTCCAGGATTCTCACCCACAATGGGATCTGGTAGGGAATTCTAGGATTCTCACCCACAGTGTACGCAAATAATATACATAATTCCAATACAAAGTTCAAGAAGAAGAAAATCAACACCATTGTGGGAGCACCATTACCACAAGGACTGCGGCAATTCAAGGAGGGGGCCCACCACCATCTTCTCCGAGCAACCAGGGATAGGCAATAAATATGGCTTTGCCAACATCACCAGCATTCCAAGAACAAATAAAAAAAACACTGCATTTACCCACAAAATTAATAATTTATTGCAAAATGGACGCTGAGCCAATACTGGCCCTCAGGTTGTACCTAGAGGAAGCACTACAATAGGTGATAGAAAGTCACCTGAGGCCACCCAGGACAAGAACGGTGTCAGGAAAGAGCACGTTGGCTTCTGTTCACTTCGGACTTCATTGCAATAAAATAGAATGTGCGCCGATGCTTTTTATGAAGGTTAGAGTCAAATGGGAAAGGGTGCGTTTATTTGGTGCTGACTTATTCACTCAGGTGCTGATTATTGGCATGCTCATTAAAGGGAAAAGAGAGCTGATGTGTTGTCATGTTGTAGGATGTGTAGTGGATTGAGGGAATGTCCCTTTATTTGAGAGTGGGGAGTGAAGGAGGTAAGGTTTTGGTGCCGAAGGCAGACTGTGTTGCACAGAAGATTTCAGTGATGAGGGGCCGGATTTTTAACTCGGAGCGGGTCTCCGACAAGGGCAACATGAAGCCACAGCGATTTTAACCACCAGACCTCATTTCCATGCCGCTGGCCCACTTCTCGCCTGGAACAGGCATGAAAAGGAAGCACAGCGGCTTCTGGCAGGTGAAGATCGGGCAGTCCTTGGTCACCCACAGCTTCCAGGTAAGTGACGGGGAAAGGGTTTCGGGAGGGTCTGATGGGAGGGAAGGGTGGGTGTGGGTGGGAGTCAGGGGCAGGGAAGGCCGTGACCTTCCTTTAGGGTCCCAAAGAGAACTGCTGCTCCACCTGGCCCCACAACAGAAAGTTTTAGACTAACCTGTATGGCCTCTTATGTCTTCAGACCAGCTGTAAATCTGCTTCTGCCCAGCAGGAAAGTCGTGGCAACTTCCCTGCTCAGGTTAAAACTTCATCCTGATCTGCATAAATTTATGGGGCTCCTGCCTCCTTTAGGCAAACACCTCATCCACCTGCAAAACCCTATAGGTTAATGTCGGAAATGGTCGAGATCTGAGTGGATAAGTAACCTGCTCACTTTCAACTGCCCACCCGCCCAGTTTCCACCGGGCGGGCAGGGTTAAAATCGACCCTGAGATGTGCCTTGATGCCCCTTGCATAATCCAATGGGACCTTCATGTCTTAGTCACTGAAATGGACCTACTTTGCATCTTTTTGTAGCTTTTTGCAATAGTTTACAGCACTCCAAGGTTGGGTGAATTAAATTTTCATCATTTTGAAGAGTTAAGTGGCTTGTTACTTCTTGAGAAATGTGAATCATAGAATCATAGCATAATAGAAAATTTACGACACAGAAGGAGGCCATTCAGCCCATCATGTCCGCACCGGCCAAAAATGAGCCACCCAGCCTAATCCCACTTTCCAGCACTTGGTCTGTAGCCTTGTAGGTTACAACACTTCAACTGCATATCCAAGTACTTTTTAAATGTGATGAGGGTTTCTGCCTCTACCACCCTTTCAAGCAGTGAATTCCAGACCCCCACCACCCTCTGGGTGAAAATTCTTTTCCTCAGCTCCCCTCGATTCCTTCTACCAATCACTTCAAATCTATGGCCCCTCTGCTAAGGGAAATAGGTCCTTCCTATCCACTCTATCTGGACTCTTCATAATTTTATACACCTCAATTAAATCTCCCCTCAGCCTTCTCTGTTCCAAAAAAAACAGCCCCAGTCTAGCCAATCTTTCTTCATAGCTAAAATTCTCCAGTTCTGGCAACACCCTCGTAAATCACTTCTGTATCCTCTCTAGTGCAATTACATTCTTCCTGTAATGTGGTGACCAGAACTGTATGCAGTACTCAAACTGTGGCCTAACTAGTGTTTTATACAGTTCCAGCATAACCTCCCTGCTCTTATATTCTATGCCTCGGCTAATAAAGGAAAGTATCCCGTATGCCTTCTTAACCACCTTATCTACCTGTCCTGCCACCTTCAAGGATCTGTGGACATGCACTCCAAGGTCCCTCATATCCTCTACACTTCTCAGTATCCTCCCATTTATTTGTGTATTCTCTTGCCTTGTTTGCCCTCTTCAAATGCATTATCTCACACTTCTCCGGATGGAATTCTATGTGCCACTTTTCTGCCCACCTGACCAGTCCATTGATATCTTCCTGCGGACTACAGCTTTCCTCCTCACTATCAACCCATACAGCCAATTTTTGTATCATCTGTAAACTTCCTAATTATGCCCTCTACATTTAAGTTTAAATCATTAATAAATACCACAAAAAGCAAGGGACCCAGTACTGAGCCCTGCGGAACCCCACTGGAAACAGCCTTCCAGTCACAAAAACACCTGTCAACCGTTACCATTTGCTTCCTGCCACTGAGCCAAATTTTGGATCCAACTTGACACTCTCCCATGGATCCCATGGGCTTTTACTTTTTTGACCAGTCTGCCATGTGGGACCTTGTCAAAAGCCTTGTTAAAATCCATGTCGACTACATCAAACGCACTACCCTCATCGACCCTCCTTGTTACCTCCTCAAAAAATTCAATCAAGTTAGTCAGACACGACCTTCCCTTAACAAATCCATGCTGACTATCCTTGATTAATCCATGTCTTTCTAAGTGACGGTTTATCCTGTCCCTCAGAGCTGATTCAAATAATTTGCCCACCACTGAGGTTAAACTGACTGGCCTTACTCAGTCTATCTCTCTCTCCCTTTTTAAACAACGGTACAACGTTAGCAGTCCTCCAATTCTCTGGCACCACGCCTGTATCCAGGGAGGATTGGAAAATGATGGTCAGAGCATCCACTATTTCCTCCCTTGCTTCTTTTAACAGCCTGGGATACATTTCATCCGGGCCTGGTAATTTTATATACTTTCAAAGATACTAATCCCCTTAATACTTCCTCTCTCACTATGTTTATCCCATCCAATATATCACACTCCTCCTTAACTACAATGTCTGCATCGTCCCTCTCTTTTGTGAAGACAGACACAAAGGGGCCGATTTTCGGATGGCCGAGCAGGTGCATTGGGGGTGGGAGGGGTTCTAAAATGGCGGAATCCCGGAGCGGATTTGGAGTCTGCCTCCAACCCGCTCACTTCCGGGTTCCCCAATTGCGTGTTCAGGTGCATGTGCAGCTCCCGCATTCGGGACTCCCACCGGCAATTAAAGCCGGCGGGATGATCATTTCGATACTTATATAACTATTTGAGATATTTGACAGACCTCATTGACAGGAGATTTTGTCAGGGGTGCAATTTTGAAGGATCCTCAGCATGTTTCCCATGCTGTGGGAAACACTCCCTGTTGGAGCAGACGTGTTTCATCCAGCAGCCAGTGGGAGATGCAAAGGATTATTTGACAGTTGGGGGGAATACCTCATTTATTGCAGCAGGGCACTCTGTCACTTCAGACAAAGCTTTGGCTGCAACACCTTTGTCTTTCCACTCAAAATTATTAATTTATACCCTAAACTCTGCTGTGCAAACAAATTTACCTACTTTGCGGACCCCCTCAAATTCACACCGTCAGGATCGGGGGGAGCGCCATGGATGCATTCATCACTTCATCCGAGGACGAGCAACATCACCAGCCTTGCCAGGCACACCGTCCACCTCCGCCACGTGGAGCTCCACAACACAGTGCTGCACCACATGCACCTGCACAAAATAGTTGTGCAACTACACATACACCCACTGTAGGGTGACCCAATGGGTGGCATCAAGTGTGGGTGTTCATGGACTTATTAAACAAGCCAGTCAAGAATGGCCAAGATGTGGCAGTAGGGGTGACAATATAATATTTAATGTGATTTGAACAAAAATGAAATATAAATCAAAAACATGACAAACCGTCAATGCCCCTTTGTGCTCATAAAACCTTTGCCTTATGCTTCTTACTACTCCTGCGTGGTGCTTCCCCTGTGGCAGAGGTAGTGGCAGGTTGCTCCTGTTCAAGCCCTGACCGATTAGATGCTTTGGGCCGACGTCCTCTGGGTTTCGGTGCCAGTGAGGGCCCCTCCAAAGACTGCTCCATCCACACCTGTGCGGGGCAGACTCGACCACCTGGAGAGGAGGCAGCATTGTGGATACTGGTTGAGAGGGGGGCAACGGGTGAGACGTGGGAGCGCTTTGAGTGGCGTCCCCATTTCCATGTCCCCTTTTGCCATCATCCCTCTCCTGGGCCAGGTCTACATCAATCCTACCATGCTGCTGGACGACAGTTTGGAGGATATGTGTGAAGCCTTGTAAGGCCAGTGCTAGTGTATCTGCCTGCCTGTTTAAGGTGGCAGAAAGTTACTCACCCTGAGTGCGAACGGCCGTTGTCGGGGCCTCACTGGGCTCATTGTTGAGCCATGCCTGAAGCTCCATGGAGGCTAGCCCTCCCCCCATTGCAGACATTCCCGCACTTACCTGCGACACTATCTCAGAGATGTCTTCATGTCCCTGTGACAGTATCTCGGAGATCCCCTCCTGTACCTGTGCCACCATTCCACTTATGCAGGAGCTGGACTCCTCCATCCTCTGCGTGATTGTGGAGAGTGCGCATAGCATCTGTTCCAGCACCTCGCAAATGTGCTGCTGCCCCTCGGTCATTCTCCTTTTGAAGGGTGGCCCTCAGGGTTCAGCATCTGTGTCCAGATGAGCAGAGCCTGGAGAAGAGTGCTCCCACCGAGGCGGACTTTCCACAGCTGCCCCTGCCACCAGTGTCTGCTCGTGCTCACATGTGTGTGGTGACTCACCATGTGCAACCTCAACTAACTGAGGACGGGGACCCACCGTGGTGTGTGTATCTGGCTGGTGGATGGCTCGCTCAGATGTGAAGATGCCCCCTCAGAGGCCGGCAGATCCTCTGAGGAATCGTCCTCTGCCATCACAGAGGTCGCTGAAGGCCCTGTAAGAGAACAGAAGGCAATATTAAGCATGATGACAAATGTTGAGGTGCTGAAGATGGCAAGGCATGTTAGCGTCATTTGCTATTGTGAGTGCTGAATGTTAAAGTTCTGTCACCAGACGTTTGTCGGGTGGCAGTCTCGGCATCCCCGACGGACAGGCACTTGAAGGCGCGGCTCATTTCAAGAGCCTCCTGCTCCGCGTCCGTGAGGACAACCAGATGTTGCGGCTCCCCTTCAGTCTTCGCCCTCTCCCATGCATTCTGGGCTCTCTTCTCCTATAAGGGGAGAAAGTAGAGAGGCGTGAGTGAGGGATGGTGACGTGGCCAACCGCTGAATTCATTGATTTGGGTGAGGCTGACCATGAAGGAGATGCATCAGAGGGTGAGTATGAGACAGAGCCATGACATTGTATGAGGATTAGGTTGAGTGGGATGAGTACTGGGGAGGTGAGTAAGTACAGGTAATTTGAGGATGATGTTTGAGTGGGTGTGAGGAGTGATGTGATAGAGTAGTGTTGGAGGTGTAGAATGAGTTGTGGGGTGGGGGCGGTGATGTGGAAGACGGAGTGTAGGAGAATGAGTAAGTGTACTCACTTTGGCTGACCTAGTTAGGTCATTGAAGTGCTTCCTGCACTGCATCCAGGTGCGGGAGACGTTGCTGCTGCTGCTGACCTCCTCTCTGCCACCTTGAGCCACACCTTCTTGTTGGCAGAGGCAGGGCACTTCCTCCCGTCCGCCGGGTAAAAGACATCCCTCCTCCTCCTCACCCCATCCAGTAAGACCTGGAGTGAGGCATCATTAAACCTGGGCTGCTCCATTCTATAATTTTGGTTCTTTGCTGCAGGAGCAGCCATTGGAGGACTGCCCCTTTAAGTAGAGCTCCTCCAGCTGACAGCCTGTGATGCGGTTGCGCAGTCCGCCCACTGCGCAGGTTTCCGACGGGAAACCTGGAAGCCACGTTAAATGGTTTCAATTTACCCGCGATCGCGTGGGGAATGGACGGATTTCACTGGGCGGGTTACTCACGTGTCCAGTCGCCCCCAACCCACTGCCAACCTGCCTCCCTGGTAATGTTGGGGCAAAGTATTCATTAAGAACCATACCAACATATTCCGCCTCCACACATAGGTTACCTTTTTGGTCTCTAATAGGCCCTACTCTTTCCTTAGTTATCCTCTTGCTCTTAATGTATTTATAAAACATCTTTGGGTTTTCCTTGATTTTACTCGCCAATATTTTTTCATGCCCTCTCTTTGCTTTCCTAATTTCCTTTTCAATTTCACCCCGTACTTTCTATACTCCTCTGGGCTTTCTGTAGCATTGAGCTCTCGGTATCTGACATGAGTTTTCCTTTTTTGCCTTATCTTACCCTGTATGCTCCTTGACATCCAGGGGGCTCTAGATTTGGCAGTCCCACCCTTTTTCTTTGTGGGATCATGTTTACTCTGAACCCCTTGAATCTCCCCCTTGAATGCCTCCCACTGCTCTGCCATTGATTTACCTTCAAGTAGCTGTTTCCAGTCCATTTTTGCTAAATCACTTCTCAGCTTAGTAAAATTTGCCTTTCCTCAATTGAGAACTTTAACTCCTGTTCTATCCTTGTCCTTTTCCATAATTATGCTAAATCTAACTGAATTATGATCACTACCAACTAAATGCTGTCCCACTGGAGTGTGATTACCGATGCATCATGATTGGTCTGTTCTCTGTCAATTCTGCTGATGAATTTGTGTTGCACAAAACCAGCCACAGCAAAGTCACTTTGTTAAAACATTTTTAAAAATTCATTCTCGTGATGTGGGCGTCGCTGGCAAGGCCGGCATTTATTGCCCATCCCTAGTCACCCTGAAAAGGTTGGTGGTGGGCCTTCTTCTTGAACAGTTTTGATACAACTGAGTGTCTTGCTAGGCCATTTCAGAAGGCAATTGAGAGTCAACCACGTTGGTGTGGGACTAGAGTCACATTTAGGTCCAGACTGGGTAAGGACAGCAGGTCGCCTTCCCTAAAGGACATCAGTGAACCAGCTGAATTTTACAACAATCTGACAGCTTCATGGCCCTTTTACTTATACCAGTGTTTTATTTCCAGATTTATTAAACTGAATTCAAATTCTTAAACTACCATGCTGGGATTTGAACTCATGTTCTTTGGATTACTAGTCTAGTAACATAACCACTACCGTATCCTCATAAGCCTGCCATTTTGATTGAGAAGCATTAAAATGTAGACAGATAGAGTTATTTGTCCTTTTTTGCAAAAAAAGAGAGATGGGACAGGTGTGTGTGAAGGTGGGGCAGGGTGTAGTGGGGGGGTGTAGGGGGGGGGGTGTCTTCTAAGGCTAAAGCCATTGACTGAGCAATCCAAAATATGCTTGAGTTGCCACCTCAGGATTTGTAAGCTAATGATGTGCAAATGCTGGTAAAAGGTCCCTGCTCACCTTTAAATGGAAGTGCTGCTTTATCCCTCCAACAACATCGCTAGAAACAGATTATCTGGCCATTTATCACATTGCTAATGGTGGGAGCTTGCGGTGTGCAAATAAATATGGATAAATATGGCAGGGACATCAGGGAGAACTCACATGGTTTTCTTCCAATAGTGTCAATGGCATCTTTTATGTCCATCTGAGTGGGCAGATGGGGCCTCAATTTAATATCTCACCCGAAACACTGCACCTCCGACAGTGCAGTACTCCCTCAGTACTGCGCTGTAGTGTTGGCCTAGATTATGCGTTCAAGTCTCTGGAGTGTGGCTCAAACTCACAACCTTCTGACTCAGAGGCAAGAGTGGCACTACTGAGCCAGGGCTGGCACCTGTATTGGCATTTTTCCTCTGTTACAAGGAATTTAATTCTGAAACCATAGTAACAGCACTCTTATTTTCCTAGATGAGGCAGGAACAGCTGCTAGCGCCAGGGACAGAGTACTTCATAGCATGTCATATTTGACACTGTACCTGGTGCCAACATCATCCAATTATTTTGGTGCATTTACATGGTCCTTGTAAGGAGGTTTTAGAGGATAGGTGTTGTTATTTGTAATTTACTCCTCAAATCAATATGGTTCTGATACACTGAATATCAGGTATCACAGATTCAATAAGCATACAATACATGGAATTGTACTTAAACATATACTTAAAAGGTAACACTTACAACCAGACCTAATGATGGTTTGGTTGGGGATTCAAATGTGTTACAGTTCTGAGCTTAGTATCTTAGGCCTCTACGAATCCAAATATTCATTACAAACAGCCAATTTTTATACATTTCTCTCACTCCCTCCACGTGACAATCCATACGATTCTGCATTACATAATTATATAAAAGTTAAAATACAACTCCATATAAGGAGAATTTAATTGACTTATCCCTTAAATAGCTTTGGTTTTAACGAGTTATTTTCCGTAGACCGCTACAACTCCCCTACTTTGTTATCTTATCAATAGTTTCACTCTTGTTACATAAAATTGCTATTCCACCAAGTGAAACTTTTAATTATAAATCTGTCATTGATTCAATACCATTTCATACCAGTCAACTCAGATATTTTCCTTTGCAGAACTAACTGCTTTTGCTGCACTTGTTATCAACTGATTAAAGTTCTCTGAAATATCTGAATCATTATGCACGAGCATGTCTTTTAATTAGGTTTACTGAAGTGATTAAACTTTAAGGTCAGCTCTGGCTCAATAGCCCAGTGGTACTTTAAATTGACTTAAACTTCCCTGCTTAACAGGCAAAGGCTAAAGGTTACTATTACTACAATATAAAGAGAAATCAATAGTATAACATTAGCCGGCCTCAGGACAATCTGATTAACCCTATCCTTACAGAGGGAGGACTGCGGAAAGCACAGATCACTTGGCAAGGAACAAGTGGAGGTGGCAGTGTAGAAACAGCAAACAGCTACTAAGATATTCAGCCCAAGGCATTCGTCAGCTGCAATAAATGATAAATTACCCGGTCTACCTTGAGATGACAGTTGATGGATGACGAAAAGGCCTTAGAGACATCCTTTGGGTAATACTGAATACCAGGCTGTTGGTGAATGTGCGTAATAGCATCTCCAACCACTCCGCAGAGATGCATGATTTTCACAACTGCAGGGCACCATCGAATGAGAGGCTAATTCACAGCAATCCGAAGGGAACCCTTGAGGGCATTTCTTCAATCCTTTCAGCAGGTTACCTGTTTTGGATGGATGTGGGTTCATTGTGAGCACAGAGGCACCTAATGGTGACAAAAGTTCACTCACAAAGCTACGATTCAGGCAATTAAGACCTTGGGTTTTAATTTACAGAAGTCTGCCACAGCTAGAGTTAATAGAGATAGTCGTGGCAGCAGGATTCATACTCGTCGGCAATACCTTACGTTATGTCTTGCAGGGCCTGGATGATCTGGCAGATGTCTCCTCAGGTGAATTGGAATATCCAGCGGTATTAAACCTTAATCCTTTGGCAACCTTCAAGCTACAGACAGTGCCGCCCCTGTTCAGGAAGTTATCTGCTTGGAGCAGATGGTATAGCTTAGTGGCAGCCTCTATTGTGAAGCAACCTGCCAACTGTACCCTGCAGTGGATTGGAAGATTCATTGGCATTAGAGTAAAAAGTCTTCAAAATGCCCAGATAGAAATGTCAGGGTTTGTAAATGCAAGTTCTGCATGTACTCAGAATAATTTAGGGCAAATATGTCTACTTATTCAACAATCATTGCACTAAATGACAATTCATGTCACACGAGAAAAGCTTTGCAAGTGTTTTTTGTTATCATTTTGAAATTTTTTTTTTTCGCTAATCGATTATCTGGATTATGCACAAGATTTCTATTTGATCCCCTTTTCAAACCTTAACTAGTGGAAAATTCCATGGCATTGCCCACGAAAAGTCAGGATAAAGCGAATTTCCCTGGGAGTGAATTGGTGATGCCAGGGTACAGGTATGGGGATCTGCAGGTTCTAGAACATTAAACTGGTTGGCTCATTGGAAACTGTCTTATGTAAGTTCTTCCACCCTTCTAAAGGCAAATACTTATGGCGTGGCTGATGAGAAAACTTGGACACTTCTGTGGACAGCTGCTAAACGGCGTTAGCTGGAGGTTAGATATTAAAAAAAAGGGCTCACATATCCCGAGATCAGTATCTACCATCAATGGGTTCCAGGGAAGCAAACAGCTGCTGCTGAAGATTTTTCAATACAAGTGAACAAAAACAATGAAAGATGCATCAGAAAATCAGTCCCAACACATCCAAACACAGATATTCAACAGTGGAGACTTGGGGCTCAATTTTAAAAGTCAAGTCCGGGTGCATTGGGAGTCGGGGCGTGGGGGGGCAAAGAAAATCGGAGAAATCCGGAACGGGAAAGAATCCTGGCTCCAACCCGCCGACTTCCGCGTTTGACCCAGAGTCATCTGGGTGCGCGCACCGTTCCCGAACCTGAAAGTCCCGCCGGCTACGATATTTAAAGCAGCAAATGTACCTCTGAAGTACTTAAGGTAGTTTATTTTTTGCCTTTGGGCAGTTAAAACGATTTTGAACTTACCTGGGCAGCTTTCCCCGGGCTTACGATTCAAGCCTGGTGAAATCAAGCATGAAGGGCCAGTTCGGTGAAAAACAGACTAAATAAAATTACATTTCACATTGTAAAAAAATGAATAAACATACCTTCCAAAGATGTCACCTTGCACAACCCCCTCTGATGTCCGATGTCACTTGCACCCACCCCCCCGATGTCTGATGTCACTTGCACCCCCTCCGATGTCTCATGTCTCCCCCCCACCTCTGATCTTTGTTTCCCCCCTCCATCTCTCTCTCTGGGGTCGATTTTAGCACCCGCGATCGGGTGCGTTCCTGGCGGGGGGCCACGAAAATCGGCGATTCCCGGGGCGGGTCGGGAGCCCGGTTCCAACCCACCCACTTCCAGGTTTCCCACTGACGCGCTGACATGCGCGCGCAGCCCCCGCATGTGGGACTCCCGCCGGCAATTAAAGCCGGCGGGGTGCCACTTAAGGTATTTATTTTGGTATTTCAGGTCGTTTACAGACCTGATTAATGAGATATTTTAGGAGGGTTGGGATTTTACAAACAACTGGGACTATCTCCCGTACTGGGGGAAACATTCCCAGTTCAAATGGACGTGTTGCAGCCACCAGCCTGTGGCACCTGCAAAGGTCCATTTGACAGGTGGCGGGGGGAGACCCTCACTCATTGCAGGAGGCCACTCTGTCACTTGGGACAAAGTTTGGCCTCCACCACCCTCCTCCTAACAATAAAATTCATCAACTTGCACACTTACCCCAGTGTTCAGACACATGTACCTACCTTGCGGACCCCCTCAGATGTACATCTTCCAGATGGGGACCGCCGTAGCTGCAGTCATGACCTCCTCGGAGGGCGAACAGCATCACCAGTCTCGCTGGCCACGCCTTCCACCTCTGACACGTGGAGCTCCACAACACAGTGCTGTGACACATCCACCTGCACGGCAGGAGGGAGGGCAACCACAGAGAGAGATGCGTCGCAGAAGGCACTACCCTCACCACAGGGTCTACAGACCGAGGCTCAGCTTCCTGGACCTCTCTGAGCAGCAGTGCACACGGAGGCTCAGAGTCACTCGACATGTAGTCGTGGACATCTGCAGCCTCCTTCATGCCGAGCTGCTCCCGGCTGGCCCGAGCACCATCTTCTTACCTGTCGCTGTCAAAGTTACCACTGCCCTCAACAACTTCTCCTCCGCATCCTTCCAGGGTGCCACCGGGGACATCACCGATGTCTCTCAGTCGTCTGCACAAAAGAGCCCTGCAAATACACCTACACCGACTCTGCAGTGACACAATGAGTGGCATCAGTTGTGGGTCTTCATTGTGATCCTCAGGAAAGGGCATTATTGCACAAACCAGACAAGATTCGCGGAGACGTGGCAGTAGTGGTGCCAATATAATATGTAATGTGAGTTGCTCGGAAATTAAATATAAATAAAAACCATGACAAACCCTCAAACACCCTTGTGCATCCCCTTCATGTTCACGACACGTTTGCCTTACGCTTCCTACTGCATATATGTGATGCATGCCCTGTGGCTGCAGCACAGGTAGTGGCAGGTTGAGTGAGGCTGACCGTGAAAGAGATGCATGAGAGGGTGAGTATGAGATAGAGCCATGAGATTGTATGAGGATTGGGTTGAGTGGTAGTGGCGGGATGAGTACTGGCGAGGTGAGTAAGTGCAGGTAGGATGAGGATGAGGTTTGAGTGGGTGTGAGGAGTGATGTGACAGAGTAGTGTTGGCAGTGCAGAAGGAGATGTGGGGTGGGGGTGGTGATGTGGCAGACGGAGTGTAGGGGAATGAGTAAGTGTACTCACTTTGGCTGACCTACTGAGGTCATTGCAGCGCCTCCTGCACTGTATGCAGGTGCGCGATATGTTGGTGGTGCAGGTGACCTCCTCTGCCACCTCGAGCCAGGCCTTCTTGTTGGCAGAGGCAGACCGCTTCCTCACACCCGCCGGGGGGAAGATCTCTGTCCTCCCCCTCCTCCTCACCCCATCCAATAAGAGTTGGAGTGAGGCATCATTTAACCTGGGAGCAGCCTGCCCCCTGGGCTGCTCCATGCTGTAATTTTTCCTATTTCTTGCAGCATCAGTCAGTGGAGGACTGCCCATTTAAATAGAGCTCTTCCAGCTGATAGACCTTACTGAGCATGCGCAGTCCGCCCGCCGCGCAGATCAGCAGCGGGGAACCCGGAACAAGAGGTAAGTGGATCCAATCAGCCTGCGATTGCGTGCGGGGCAGACTGATTTCACAGGGCGTGTTACCCACCTGCCCAATCGCCCCCCCCGCCGCGAACCCGCCGCCATGGTAATATCGGGCCCTCTTTCTTTCTCCGCCCCCCCCCATCTCGGATGTGTAGCTCTTGTCGGCAGCCAGCCTATCAATCAGGCTGGCTGCAGGGTGCCAATCCCAGAAGAGGCTTTAATTGGCCTCATTAGGGTTGCAACAGATCGCAACCCACCTACTTCCTCTCTGGGTTTGGCGTCCGCAAATCAGCCCCTCCCCCTGCACTCTTACTGCCGACCTTTTAAAATTGAGCCCTTGAATTCTAATTTCCGATCTGCAATTCATTATCGTATTAATTTCCTCTAATTAGTTTTTGATAACCTCCATCATGGTATGAAACTAATCAAATTTGTTAATTTAATTCATATTTAGATAAAATTAAATTAATGAGAAAGGAAATGAAGAAAGGAATCTATTTGCTTTAATTATATACCTGGAAGCAGTTAGTATAATTAAACAGTAATAGGAAAGTTATAAGGCTTTATTACCATATGTGCAGACTTTGAGTAGAATTACATGACTGTTTAATCAAATCAAATAAAATTAACAAATTGCTTAAAATATTTGGCCAGAGTACATAATGAGCTGATATTGTTCCTTTTGTCACCCTGTATCATTTCCTACATCACTGCTTTCAGGATAATCTATATTTGGCATTCCATCCCTCATGAGAATGATGAAAATGGATTCATGGCGTGCAATGAAAAGGAAAGAGATCTATTAGCAGAAAATTCAATAAATGTTTTGGAGAGAAACTCACTTGATAAATGTTCCCGGTCACAGATCTTGGAGAAATTTTCATTGTAAATGTATGCAAAAGTAGCTTGTGCTAAAACGTAGATGTGAGGAAACAGACTGAACGTGGGAACGCATTTCTCTTCCATTTCACTGCTATCATGGGTTTTATTTCCATGCTAAAATTATTTGCAGAAATTAGGGAGTAAAAATTGCTCGTTATGAACTGTTACAGTGTGCAAAATACGCTTTGGGACATTCTGAGGTCGTGAAAGGTGCTATATAAATGCAAGTTCTTTTGTTTCTTTCTTTGTTGAAAACCAGTCTAGAAAAATCTATGCAGAAATTGTGCAGAGCAGGAAAAAAAAATGAAGTCTGAATTCAGCATTTACCTTTAAACCAGCGAGGTGCATATCCAAAGGAAGGCTGGGCTTTCTGATTTTCAGCACATCACTGATAGTAGGAAGTAGTACAGTGGAACTTTCATTCCCACAGCAGGGGTACAGCAGCTATTGCCCGTTAGCACGCAGCACAGCAGGAGCTCGAGATCAAACCCTCGACTTTCTGATCGGGTGCAATCCTGACCTAAAGTAGAGCCGGTGTATAATCCGTGCCCGCTGACTATCCTCACCACTGACCCCATTGTTGCATCTGGGGTCGGCTCATTAAAATGTCAGGGGAAAGCTCTAAGCAACAAAATACCTTTGACTGGGACCTTGCTTATTGTAGGGGAGGAGGGCCAGACCAGGTAACAATGGTGGGCTACCTTTGCTGAAGAACATTAGTGAACCAGTTGGGTTTTTATAACAATCCATCAGCTTTCATGGGCAATTTTTTTCTGGTACCAGTGGACAAATTGTCAGATTTATTGAATTCAATTTCATAACTTGCTAGGGTGGGATTTGAACTCACAGCATCTGGATTGATGATCTAGTGCCATAACCATTACACCACAGCGTCCTAAGTTTCCCCATTGAAAGACAATGGACAGTGGGTTCCAATTTTCACCACACTGCGAAGAAATTTGTCCTAAATTCTTTATTTAATCTGTTAGTGGCCATCTTATAAGAGCATTAGACCTTTTGCATATGCAAATAGAGGTCTTAATGCCTGTTTAAAGCCCCCTTTGCAAAATTGGGCTGTCCTGAATGTAGCCGGCACCAGGTCAGCTGCATTCAGGAAAATACAGTCTACGTGCGGCCTAACCAGTGGTCCTTAAAGGGACCATTGGAGTCCAACACCAAAAATGTAAGTTCTTAAAAATATATTTACCTGAATGTGGAGCCAGGAGGTGCAGAATGCTTCTCCCAGCTCCACACAGTGCCGAAAACCATTGCTGGTTCCCGCTCGGCCCCCTCCCAATCGTCCCCCTAGCTCTACCAATCACCCCCTCCCTCTCTAATTGCGCCCCATCTCCTAAGACCTACCTGAGGGCCTACCCAATGCAGTGCAGTGATCGTTCCCTGCGCCCAGTTTGGCAGGCCAACATGAACCAATCCAGAGGCCTCTATGTCCATGGAGCTTTCCTTATTCCCACACCAAATAGGTACACGCAGAAAAGAAAGCAAACCCGGTGCAAATCCTGTGTAAAAAGTGTCCATTTTATTATTTTTATATTAAATCTGGGGCCTTAATGAGGCTTGTTTGTGAAATGGGCAAAATCACTTCAGCTCACTAACAATGGGAGAGAGGGGAACTAAAGCTTTCAAGGAAATTGCTGCAAGATCTCCACTCCCAATTCCCCACTCCCTCTGCTCCACTTCACAAGGTTTACTAGATTGATTCCTGGGATGAGAGTGTTGTCCTATGAGGAGAGATTGAGTGGAATGGGCATATACTTTCTGGAGTTTAGAAGAATAAGAGGTGATCTCACTGAAACATATAAGATTCTGAGGGGGCTTGACAAGGTAGAAGCTGAGAGGTTGTTTCCCTGGCTGGAGAGTCTAGAACTAGGGAGCATTGTCTCAGGATAAGGGGCCGACCATTTAAGACTGAGATGAGGAGGAATTTCTTCACTCAGTGAATCTGGAATTCTCCACCCCAGAGGGTTGTGGATGCTCAGTCATTGAATATATTCAAGGCTGAGATAGAAAGATTTTTGGACTCTATGGGAATTAAAGGATATGGGGATGGGGCGGGAAAGTGGAGATGAGGTCGAAGATCAGCCATGATCTTATTGGATGGCAGAGCAGGCTCGAGGATCCTACTCCTGCTCCTATTTCGTATGTTCTTCAATCCTGCTCTCCCAGTACATATGACTGAGAGATCAGCCCTATTATTCTTGCTGCGATCTGTCTTTAACTTTACAGACCTAAACTATGGTAAGAAAATAGTGGAAAACTTTTTTTCTCCTTCAAGTCAGTTTTTAACTGATTCACCATCCAATCAAAATCCTGGAATTTATCAGTGGAAATCAGTTGTATATTAGAAAATCATGGGCTGCACATATAACGTTTCTTGATATGAGCTTCCAGAAGGCTGGGGTCTGTGCTAGGATCATGTCATGGGGAAAGGTACCCTTATATTTTCTGCAGAAGTTTGGAAGTAAACTTGGTGGGAACAAAATTGGCTTTCCATGGCAGTGCAAAACGGGCAATGGCGAATCGGCCGCCCGTTTTACACCCCACCTGACTTTCTTTTCCTTTGAAGTCAAGACCAATTTAATCCCCCCATGTATGTAATTGGCCCTCTCCATCTGAGAATACCCTGCTATTGCACTAAGGAGAATAAAGTGATGAGCAACCATTACGTGAGTGCACATGTCTAGCACATGTTTACAATTCATAAAAACCATTACAGTGGAACTTCCAGTTGACATACGTGGTATTATGTCTTTATGTCGATTCAATAATGTAATGGAAATATTTTAGGTAGATTAGAAAAGTGATATTGCTTTCAAATCCCCTGAGATGGGCACCATAGTGAATGTTAATATCTTCCTGTAACTGCATGGATCACAACAGATTTACTTTGAACAAAAATGCAAAGGAGATTTATGACTAGGCATTAGTCAGTCAGAGTATGAGGAACTGGCCTTTTCAAATGAGATTTTTAATGCACGTAAAAAGTAAAAATTGGTACCTTAGTTATTTAGTCTATTTCCGAGTAAATGCTGTTATTTTAACAATCATACTCCAATTCTGAGTGGGCTGAAAATGTGGACTGTAAATTACCATTACTGCTAAGTGAAGGGAGAAGGTGAGGAGAAAGGAGGGGAGGTGGAAGAGGAGGGAATGGGGATTTTTTTCTCTGTTAACTGTATCCTCCTCCCACTAAGTTTTAAAAAAAACTTTTGATATCAATTTAAAGGCTTAGCTCCTGGCGATAGTTCAATTGGATGAAACATCCTACCTGATTCATTTGATGCTTTTTTTTACACAATGTAGTGGTAATGTAGTTATAGTTCAGTTCAGCCACTTATTATTGTTGGGAACACATTTCCTACTGAAACAAAAAACTTGCCCTGTTAATTCACTGTCTGGATTCATTCACAGTAGGTACAGAACAGGGATCAGTTAATGGAAAATGTTTTTGGAGCACACCTGGTTGCATTTATAAGCAAGCTCAACTTGGTGCAGCAAGTATCTTCTTCAGCAGCATTATGTAAAATAGGACTAGTTTGTTACGACCGTAACCTTACTATTTCCTTGAATTTTCCCAGATGAAGCCAAAATGTCAGAATCTGATGACAGCTTCCCCTTACAGATGTGCAATGACTCATTTTTCTATCTATCCAGCCCCCTGTGCCAGCAGTGAATTCTGGACTTACATCCAATGGCTTTTTGACCACTGAAGCTTACTTCTGTAGGGTGGGCCCAATAGTAGACATCCCCTTTGCCACTGCTATGTGTTCAATAGGAAAGTGCCTCATTCAGCTTTGCATTATGAGTAGGTGCTCACAGCTTCTTTTTAATTAGTCCATCTTCTGAGGCAAATTTACTGAATCATCCCTCTAATCTCATCTAAAAGACAGCACCTCTGACAATACATCAATCCCTCAGTAATGCATTGAAGTGTCAGCTTAGATTATGTGTGAAAGTCTCTGCAATAGGTCTTGAACCCACAAAGTTTGGACTCAGAAGCAAGATTATTACCCACTGAGCCAAGTTGACATAATTTTAGGCTGGTAGACATTAATTTACAATTGTAATGTACTCTACCACACCTTGGCATACCAAAACGCCGATTTGCTTCCCCAAGGCCCTCAAAGTCCCCACTGTTCTCTTGCTGCCCCCAATGTTCAATCATCTGTGCACATCACACATCCACTTCATCCCATGAGTTTATCCCATGAGTAACAGAATGTTGCTTCTGCAGTCTCTATCTTTGCCTTCATCGCCTTCGCGATGTTTCTAATTCCAATACAATACTCATCTATGACCATCTTTTGTGATTCACCCTTTTTGAGCCTCTTAAACATCTCTAGACTGGTCTCAACTGGCACCACCATTCTCTTCCTCATATCGCTATTAGCGAAGGCGATGAAGGCAAAGATAGAGACTGCAGAAGCAACATTCTGTTGGTCATGGGATAAACTCATGGGATGAAGTGGATGTGTGATGTGCACAAATGATTGAACATTGGGGGCAGCAAGAGAACAGTGGGGACTTTGAGGGCCTTGGGGAAGCAAATCGGCGTTTTAGTATGCCAAGGTGTGGTAGAGTACATTACAGTTGTAAATTAATGTCTACCAGCCTAAAATGATGTCAACTTGGCTCAGTGGTTAATAATCTTGCTTCTGAGTCCAAACTTTGTGGGTTCAAGACCTACTGCAGAGACTTTCACACATAATCTAGGCTGACACTTCAATGCATTACTGAGGGAATGATGTATTGTCAGAGGTGCTGTCTTTTAGATGAGACATTAAACCGAGGCCCCACCTGCCTGGTCAGGTGGATGTAAAAGATCCCATGGCATTATTTGAAGAAGAGTGAGGGACTTCTCCCAGAGTCCTGTCCAACATTTATCCCTCAACCAACATTACCAAAACAGATTATCTGGTGAATACTTCATTACTGTTTGTGAGACCTTGCTGTGTCCAAATTGGCAGCTGGATTTGCCTACATAACAACTGTGACTACACTTCAAAAGTAATTCTTTGGCGATGAAGCATTTTTGGATGTCCTGAGGATGTGAAAAGCACTGTATGAATACAAGTTCTTTCTTTTATCTTTTGCGCTTGTGACAAAATAGAATGTGGCACTTGCTCAAAAAATCCTGTTTGTCTGAGGAAGTGAGAGTCTAAAGCAGTTTTACTTGCACCATTTTCAGTCATTGAAGTTCCTTTTCAAGCATCGTTATTGCGGCAGGGACTCCAAGCAATGTTTTGATAAGTGAGATATTTACGATTTTAGATTTGATAGTAAAGTATCAGCTGTGAACTGCAGATCCTTGCAAATACACAGAATGTTGTTCAAGGATACACAGCAAGAGCTCAGGAGGGTGATTGCAATATCCTTCTGGATTTTAGCAATGGTTATCTTTGTTGACTACGTGCCCTAAATAGATAATGAATAGATGATATGAAGCTATACATGTCTAGGAAAATTATATATTGCCAAGGAACCTGTTGAAAACGCAGAGTTGGTGCAGGAGAGTTGAAAAAGTAAAATGTTACAGTGAATATTAACTGAATTGATGACCATTCTGACTTTCGCATTAAATAGGATAGAGAATAGAATTAGAATTTTATGAGTTAATTCCAGATGCTAATGATAAGCATCTCTATAGTGACATTTCTTCATCTTTGTACCAAATAAAACTATTGCCACCATAATATGATCAATTTTGCTTCTCAGTGAATTGATCATAATTTCTAACATGATTTGAATTACCACAGGATCCCCATTCTGTTATTGTCTGTAAGTAAGAACGAGCTTCATAGTACGGATGATAGGGGGTTTTGTGAATTATGACTTGCTACTACACGATACTAAAATGACTATATGCTTTTTAGAATATAGAACAATGGTCTTCTTTGAAATTAAAATGTGATAGCTCACTTTTCTCTTGATCAGTCACAGCTAAGTGTAACTGGACTGGAGATCACAAGGTTTAAGGAGGATACTTAACCAATGGAGACTCTTACACCTATTTGTTTCATTTGAACCGAGAATGATTCCACTTTGAATCAAACTAAGAACGATGAATAAAAGGCTCCTTTTCTAAGGTCTTAAGTGAGACAGTGGACAGCTTCAAACTAGCTCCTAGTAGCCCTAAGCCCAAATTGGCATGGAATGCAACATAAACCCACACTACATTTGCAGCATTGCTTGATAAGATTGCAGTAATGTAAGCGGTAAGATAGAACGGCATTATATTTTCCACAAATCCTGGTGCCAAATTAATGATGAGTTTTCATCCCACAGTTAACATCAGTGCCAGGATTAATGCTCAGTAAAAAATTGGACTTGGACTTGCTCAGAAAATCCTCAATATTGATCATTTGGTTTAAGGGATGGTTTATGATATATATGGCACACAAAGTTTCATCAGCTAGCCATAGGAACATAGAAATTGCTAGTTGAGAAAAGGCCAAGCTTCATCTAGTTCCCCCTCTGCCATCCTGATTCAATGATAATGGGCCAGAAATCGCTCCTGAAATAACGGAGGAGCTCAACAGCGCTCTCCGTTTTTGCTGTCGAATTGAAGGAGCAAGTTCCCGTGTTTGCACAGGCGCAGTAAAACGCGGAAATCTGGAACTGGCTCCTAGTAGTTCGCCGGTGGTATGACAGCTTCGAATTAAAGGGCCATCGCACGCTGCAATCAGAGAAATCATTGAAAAAGGGCCAACTTGCTTATCTGCTCAGCTGGAAATTAACTAATTACATCACCAAACAGGTACGCTTAAAAATATCAGGTCTAAACTAAATTTTAAAAGCGTGGTTAGTCTTAATATCTGTCAAATAACTAAAAATTAAATCATATTACTCCTTATTTTAATAATTTTTGGTCATTAAAAGAAAAATTTTTTTAAATTAAAGAATTAAAAGAATTTTTTTAACTTTTCCCTTCTATCTCTTTAATTTAATTCAATTATTTCTTTGGCTTTTTATAAAAAAATTAAGATGTTTATTTATAATGACATCCAGAATACTCACTTTAAATGAATGAAGTCTGCTTGCCTGCTTGAGCAATGCAGCCTGAATCTGTGGGCAGGACTTCTCTTCCTGACAGATTTTGTGGGCGTGTCTTCTCCTTACAGACGTTTCTTGCACTCTTGCCTTTAAGTCTGAAGGTGATGGGTGTAAGTCCACTCCAGAACTTGAGCACCTAATCTAGGCTGATACTTCAGTACTGAGAGAGTGCTGCATTGTCAGAGATGCTGCCTTTGAATGAGACATTGGACCAAAGTCCAAGTCGGCCTGCTCAGGTGGATGTAAAAGATTCCATAGCACTATTTGAAGAACAGTAGGGGAGTTTTCCCAGTGTACTTGGCAACATTTGTCCCTTAAACAATGGCACCAAAACAGATATTCTCATTCTTGTGTTCAAATCCCTCCATTGCCTCATCCCTCCCTAGCACTGTAACCTCCTCCAGCCCTACAACCCTCAGAGAACTCTGCGCTCCTCCAGCTCTGGCCCCTTGCGCATCCCTCACTTCATTCGCCCCAACATGGGTGGTGGTGCCTTCGGTGGTCTAGGCCCTAAGCTCTGGAATTCCCTCCCTAAACCTCTCTGCCGCTCTACCTCTCTCTCTTCCTTTTAGAAGCTCCTTAAAACCTATTTCTTTGACCAAGCATTTGGTCACTTGTCCTAATATCTCCTTCTTTGGCTCGGGCTCAATTTTCGTCTGATCCTACTCCTGTGAAGCGATGTTTTACTACGTTAAAGACGCTATATAAATGCAAATTGTCGTTGAAGAATTTCTTGGGTGTAGGGCATTGAGGATCTCGTATATAAGGGAGCCTGTACAATTTTCTTCTACGCACTGAGCCCAGGAGATCCTTCACGCCCAACAAGAAGAAGAAGAAAATCGGTCCTAATGCCCCTGAAATTCTTCAGGGGTTCTACTGGTCTCCTGCTGGAGATACAGGAAGAGATTGGTGAAATTTCAGGGCCAATATCTTTGATGGTGTCACCTCAGTTCCAGGTCTTACATGAAGGGCAGAGGCATGTTTGCCTGTAACCTTTAGGGGAAAAGTTTTGATCATCTTTTCTGATGGAAAGTCTACACCCAAAACACTAACCTGTCTTTTATCTTTCAGATGTTGACAGACTTGCTATGTATTTCTGGCACTTTCTAGTTTTATTTCAGATTTGACGTTGTTCTTCTTTTGATCATCTGTTTTCTGGTTCCTCTCATGCCAGCATTTTTCATTAAATTTCTACTTACCATTAGGAGAGGACTCACTCCTGCTGTGCCCTTTAAAGTCAGAGGCCAGCGTCAGAACTCTAACTGAAGTCAAAGTTTGCCGCCGACTTTTTTGCGCATATTATCCCGGAGTATTGACCAGACATTATTGTTTGTTTTTAATTATTCCCAGTTAATGTCGTTCTCAGCTCCCTGCCTCACTCTCACCGGCTGCTGTGCTCCACTGCAGTAGATTCACGACAGAAAAATAACAGATGGCACTTTAGTTCAATATGGGAGATTTCTGGTCGTTTTCAACCAAACAGCTGAATGAGCAGAATAGGTATCGGAACCAAATCACACACCTGCAATAAACCGAGTAGTCTGGCATCTAAATAAGGCAAGAATATGCATATTAGTCCACTGATGACATTGAGAAAAATTACCAGTATTCTGCTGGTAGATGTACATTTCATGTTATGTTTTGTGGCATATTGTGAGGTGAAGTGAAGCGAGTGAGTTGAAGTGAGTGAGGTGAAGCCCTCTTAAAGGAACTCCATCACCATCCCCTATAAAGCCTGGTCCAAGTTCGGCAGCACCCTCAGCAAGTACGCCGAGGAGATGAAGGAGATCCAGGACAAACATCGGGACAAAAAGGAAAAAGCAGGAACTAAGTGTCACAAAACATATTTGAAAGTTCTTTATCTGAATGCACGTAGCATTCGCAACAAAATGGACGAGTTAACGGCACAAATAACTACGTATGGGTATGATCTTGTGGCCATTACAGAAACATGGCTGCAGGGTGACAACGACTGGGAATTAAATATGCCAAGGTATTTAACAATCAGGAAGGACAGGCAGGAAGGAAGGGGAGGTGGGGTGGCTATGTTAATAAGGGAAGGAATCACTGTAATACAGAGAAATGATAATGGGACAAAGGATCAGGATAATGAAACAGTTTGGGTAGAGATAAGGAATAATAAGGGGAAAAAAACACTAGTGGGCGTAGTATATAGGCCTCCTAATAGTTGCAACTCTGCTGGAAGAAGTATTAATCAGGAAATAGTCGGGGCATGTAATAAGGGAACAGCTATAATTATGGGGGATTTTAACTATCATATTAACTGGACAAATCAAATTGGGCAGGGTAGCCTTGAGGAAGAGTTTATTGAGTGTATAAGGGATGGATTTCTTGAGCAGTATGTAACTGATCCTACAAGGGGGCAAGCAACCTTGGACCTGGTCCTGTGTAATGAGCCAGGATTAATTAATAATGTCCTAGTTAAGGATCCCCTTGGAATGAGTGACCATAACATGGTTACATTCCATATCCAATTAGAGGGTGAGAAGGTTGGTTCTCAAACAAGCGTACTGAGCTTGAATAAAGGAGACTATGATGGTATGAGGGCGGAATTGATTAAAGTGGACTGGGAAAAATAGATTAAAGGGTAAGACGGTACATGAGCAGTGGTGTTCATTTAAGGAGTTATTTTACAACTTTCAAAACAAATATATTCCACTGAGGAAAAAAGGGTATAAAAGAAATGACAGCCATCTGTAGCTAAGTAAAGAAATTAAGGATAGTATCCGACTAAAAACAAGGACATATATGGGAGCCAAACTTAGTGGGAGGATAGAAGATTGGGAAGTCTTCAAAAGACAGCAAAAAGTAACTAAAGGATTGATTAAGAAAGGGAAGATAGATTATGAAAATAAATGAGCAAAAAATATAAAAACAGATAGCAAGAGTTTCTATTGTTATATAAAAAGAAAAAGGGTGGCTAAGGCAAACGTAGGTCCCTTAGAGGATGAGACCGGGAAATTAATGGTGGGAAATATGGAGATGGCAAAAATGCTGAACAAATATTTTGTTTCAGTCCGACGGTAGAGGACACTAAGAATATCCCAACACTGGACAAACAGGGGGCTCTAGGGGGGGAGGAGCTAAATACGATTAAAATCACTAAGGAATTGGTACTTAGTAAATTAATGGGACTCAAGGCGGATAAATCCCCTGGACCTGATGGCTTACATTCTAGGGTCTTGAGGGAAGTGGCAGTGGGGATTGTGGATGCTTTGGTAATAATTTTCCAAAATTCTCTAGAATCGGCAAAGGAACCGGCAGATTGGAAAACTGCTAATGTAACACCCTTATTTAAAAAGGGTAGTAGGCAGAAGGCTGGAAATTATAGACCAGTTAGCCTAACATCTGTGGTGGGTAAAATTTTGGAATCTATTATTAAGGAGACAGTAGCAGAACATTTGGATAAACATAATTTAATAGGACAAAGTCAGCATGGCTTTACGAAGGGGAAGTCATGTCTGACAAATTTGCTTGAGTTCTTTGAGGATATAACGTACAGGGTGGATAAAGGGGAACCAGTGGACGTAGTGTATTTAGACTTCCAGGAAGCATTCAACAAGGTGCCACATAAAAGATTATTGCTCAAGATAAAGAATCACTGGATTGGGGGTAATATTCTGGCATGGGTGGAGGATTGGTTATCTAACAGGAAACAGAGAGTTGGGATAAATGGTTCATTCTCGGACTGGCAACCAGCAGCCAGTGGTGTTCTGCAGGGGTCGGTGCTGGGTCCCCAACTCTTCATAATCTATATTAACGATTTGGAGGAGGGGACCGAGTGTAACATATCAAAGTTTGCAGATGATACAAAGATGGGAGGGAAAGTAGAGAGTGAGGAGGACATAAAAAACCTGCAGGGGGATATAGACAGGCTGGGTGAGTGGGCGGAGATTTGGCAGATGCAATACAATATTGGAAAATGTGAGGTTATGCACTTTGGCAGAAAAAAACAGAGAGCAAGTTATTATCTTGATGGCAAGAGACTGTAAAGTACTGCAGTACAAAGGGATCTGGGGGTCCTAGTGCAAGAAATTCAAATAGTTAGTATGCAGGTGCAGCAGGTGATCAAGAAGGCCAACAGAATGTTGGCTTTTATTGCTAGGGGGATAGAATATAAAAACAGAGAGGTATTGCTGCAGTTATATAGGGTATTGGTGAGACCGCACCTGGAATACTACATACAGTTTTGGTGTCCATACTTAAGAAAAGACATACTTGCTCTCAAGGCTGTACAAAGAAGGTTCACTCGGTTAATCCCGGGGATGAGGGGGCGGACATATGAGGAGAGGTTGAGTAGATTGGGACTCTACTCATTGGAGTTCAGAAGAATGAGAGGCGATCTTATTGAAACATATAAGATTGTGAAGGGGCTTGATCGGGTGGATGCGGTGAGGATGTTCCCAAGGATGGGTGAAACTAGAACTAGGGGGCATAATCTTAGAATAAGGGGCTGCTCTTTCAAAACTGAGATGAGGGGAAACTTCTTCACTCAGAGGGTGGTAGGTCTGTGGAATTTGCTGCCCCAGGAAGCTGTGGAAGCTACATCATTGAATAAATTCAAAGCAGAAATAGACAGTTTCCTAGAAGTAAAGGGAATTAGGGGTTACGGGGAGCGGGCAGGAAATTGGACATGAATTTAGATTTGAGGTTAGGATCAGATCAGCCATGATCTTATTGAATGTCGGAGCAGGCTCGAAGGGCCGATTGGCCTACTCCTGCTCCTATTTCTTATGTTCTTATATTGGTGCTTTATTGTATAATACATTGTTCTTACACAGTTACAGAGAAGGAGCTGATTCAATCAAAGCAACTCTATTAATTTTTAGTTTTCAGTTGATGGGGTAGATATTAACTTTGTGCATTACTGTAAAATGGGTGATAGCGAAGTCAATGGAATAAAAATGGGGAGAGATCTAAAACAGACTGCTGACTGGCTATCACCCTTTTTGCGCTATCGCACAAAGTCAAGATCTACCCAGTCGTGTTTATACTGCTGCACTAGAATCATAGAAGTTACAACATGGAAACAGGCCCTTCGGCCCAACATGTCCATGTCGCCCAGTTTATACCACTAAGCTAGTCCCAATTGCCTGCACTTGGCCCATATCCCTCGATACCCATCTTCCCCATGTAACTGTCCAAATGCTTTTTAAAAGACAAAATTGTACCCGCCTCTACTACTGCCTCTGGCAGCTCGTTCCAGACACTCACCACCCTTTGAGTGAAAAAATTGCCCCTCTGGATCCTTTTGTATCTCTCCCCTCTCACCTTAAATCTGTGCCCCCTCGTTATAGACTCCCCTACCTTTGGGAAAAGATTTTGACTATCGACCTTATCTATGCCCCTCATTATTTTATAGACTTCTATAAGATCACCCCTTAACCTCCTACTCTCCAGGGAATAAAGTCCCAGTCTGTCTAACCTCTCCCTGTAAGTCAAACCATCAAGTCCCGGTAGCATCCTAGTAAATCTTTTCTGCACTCTTTCTAGTTTAATAATATCCTTTCTATAATAGGGTGACCAGAACTGTACACAGTACTCCAAGTGTGGCCTCACCAATGCCCTGTACAACTTCAACAAGACATCCCAACTCCTGCATTCAATGTTCTGACCAATGAAACCAAGCATGCTGAATGCCTTCTTCACCACCCTATCCACCTGTGACTCCACTTTCAAGGAGCTATGAATCTGTACTCCTAGATCTCTTTGTTCTATAACTCTCCCCAACGCCCTACCATTAACGGAGTAGGTCCTGGCCCGATTCGATCTACCAAAATGCATCACCTCACATTTATCTAAATTAAACTCCATCTGCCATTCATCGGCCCACTGGCCCAATTTATCAAGATCCCGTTGCAATCCTAGATAACCTTCTTCACTGTCCACAATGTCACCAATCTTGGTGTCATCTGCAAACTTACTAACCATGCCTCCTAAATTCTCATCCAAATCATTAATATAAATAACAAATAACAGCGGACCCAGCACCGATCCCTGAGGCACACCGCTGGACACAGGCATCCAGTTTGAAAAACAACCCTCGACAACCACCCTCTGTCTTCTGTCGTCAAGCCAATTTTGTATCCAATTGGCTACCTCACCTTGGATCCCATGAGATTTAACCTTATGTAACAACCTACCATGCGGTACCTTGTCAAATGCTTTGCTGAAGTCCATGTAGACCACGTCTACTGCACAGCCCTCATCTATCTTCTTGGTTACCCCTTCAAAAAACTCAATCAAATTCGTGAGACATGATTTTCCTCTCACAAAACCATGCTGACTGTTCCTAATTAGTCCCTGCCTCTCCAAATGCCTGTAGATTCTGTCCCTCAGAATACCCTCTAACAACTTACCCACTACAGATGTCAGGCTCACTGGTCTGTAGTTCCCAGGCTTTTCCCTGCCGCCCTTCTTAAACAAAGGCACAACATTTGCTACCCTCCAATCTTCAGGCACCTCACCTGTAGCGGTGGATGATTCAAATATCTCTGCTAGGGGACCCGCAATTTCCTCCCTAACCTCCCATAACGTCCTGGGATACATTTCATCAGGTCCCGGAGATTTATCTACCTTGATGCGCGTTAAGACTTCCAGCACCTCCCTCTCTGTAATATGTACACTCCTCAAGACATCACTATTTATTTCCCCAAGTTCCCTAACATCCATGCCTTTCTCAACCGTAAATACCGATGTGAAATATTCATTCAGGATCTCACCCATCTCTTGTGGTTCCACACATAGATGACCTTGTTGATCCTTAAGAGGCCCTACTCTCTCCCTAGTTACCCTTTTGCCCTTTATGTATTTGTAGAAGCTCTTTGGATTCACCTTTGCCTGATCTGCCAAAGCAATCTCATATCCCCTTTTTGCCCTCCTGATTTCTCTCTTAACTCTACTCCGGCAATCTCTATACTCTTCAAGGGATCCACTTGATCCCAGCTGCCTATGCATGTCATATGCCTCCTTCTTATTTTTGACTAGTGCCTCAATCTCCCGAGTCATCCAAGGTTCCCTACTTCTACCAGCCTTGCCCTTCACTTTATAAGGAATGTGCTTACACTGAACCCTGGTTAACACACTTTTGAAAGCCTCCCACTTACCAGACGTCCCTTTGCCTGCCAACAGACTCTCCCAATCAACTTCTGAAAGTTCCTGTCTAATACCATCAAAATTGGCCTTTCCCCAATTTAGAATTTTAACTTTTGGGCCAGACCTATCCTTCTCCATAGCTATCTTAAAACTAATGGAATTATGATCACTGGTCCCAAAGTGATCCCTCACTAACACTTCTGTCACCTGCCCTTCCTTATTTCCCAAGAGGAGGTCAAGTTTTGCCCCCTCTCTAGTCGGGCCATCCACATACTGAATGAGAAATTCCTCCTGAATACACTCAACAAATTTCTCTCCATCCAAGCCCCTAATGCTATGGCTGTCCCAGTCAATGTTGGGAAAGTTAAAGTCCCCTACTATTACCACCCTATTTTTCTTGCAGCTGTCTGTAATCTCCTTACATATTTGCTCCTCAATTTCCCGTTGACTATTTGGGGGTCTGTAGTACAATCCTATCAAAGTGATCTCTCCCTTCTTATTTTTCAGTTCTACCCATATGGACTCAGTGGGCGAACCCTCGGATATATCCCCTCTCACTGCTGCCGTGATGTTCTCCCTAATCAAGAACGCAACTCCCCCTCCTCTCTTACCTCCTGCTCTATCTTTCCTATAGCATCTGTACCCTGGAACATTGAGCTGCCAGTCCTGCCCCTCCCTTAGCCATGTTTCAGTAATAGCTATAACATCCCAGTCCCATGTACCCATCCATGCCCTGAGTTCATCTGCCTTGCCCATCAGACTTCTTGCATTGAAATAAATGCAGTTTAATCTAGTCTTCCCTTGGTCTTTGCCCTGCTTTCTCAGACCATCTGTCCGGTCATGTTCTGTACACTCTCCCTTACTGCCTTTTGTTTCTGTCACCACTTTATTTCCCACTGACTTCCTGCATCGGTTCCCATCCCCCTGCCACATTAGTTTAAACCCTCCCCAACAGCACTAGCAAACACTCCCCCTAGGACATTGGTTCCAGTCCTGCCCAGATGCAGACCGTCCAATTTGTACTGGTCCCACCTCCCCCAGAACCGGTTCCAATGGCCCAGGAATTTGAATCCCTCCCTCTTGCACCATCTCTCAAGCCACGTATTCATCTTAGCTATCCTGTCATTCCTACTCTGACTAACCCGTGGCACTGGTAGCAATCCTGAGATTACTACCTTTGAGGTCCTACTCTTTAGTTTAACTCCTAACTCCCTAAATTCAGCTTGTAGGACCTCATCCTGTTTTTTACCTATATCGTTGGTGCCTATATGCACCACGACAACTGGCTGTTCACCCTCCCCCTCCAGAATGTCCTGCAGCCGCTCCGAGACATCCTTGACCCTTGCACCAGGGAGGCAACATACCATCCTGGAGTCTCGGTTGCGTCCGCAGAAACGCCTGTCTATTCCCCTTACAATCGAGTCCCCTATCACTATAGCTCTGCCACTCTTTTTCCTGCCCTCCTGTGCAGCAGAGCCAGCCACGGTGCCATGAACCTGGCCACTGCCACCTTCCCCTGGTGAGCCATCTCCGCCAACAGTATCCAAAACGGTATACCTGTTTTGGAGGGAGATGACCGCAGGGGACCCCTGCACTGCCTTCCTACTCTTCCTCTGTCTGTTGGTCACCCATTCACTATCTCCCTCAGTAATTTTTATCTGCGGTGTGACCAACTCACTGAACGTGCTATCCACGACTTTCTCAGCATCGCGGATGCTCCAAAGTGAGTCCATCCGCAGCTCCAGAGCCGTCAAGCGGTCAAACAATAGCTGCAGCTGGACACACTTCCCGCAGGTGAAGGAATCAGGGATACAGGAAGGAGCCCTGAATTCCCACATCCCACAAGAGGAACATGACACGGCGCTGGGATCTCCTGCCATGACTTAACCCTTAAATTAGCTTAAGAACAACTACAATGTCAAGAGGAAAAAAAAGGAAAGAAAAACTACTTACCACTCCCTTTAAGGAGTTTACTCCTTTAAATTGTTCTCAATTTAGAGAATGTTAACTACACTAGGGACCTTGATTCACTAATAAATAAACGCTACTTCCTATAAGACCTGCAGACCTTCCCTTTCCTTTTACTTCAGTTACTGTAGATAAGGAGAAATACTCACCTGAACCTACTCACCAATCAGGTGCCTCCCCTGTGTCGCGTCCCGATCTGATTCCTGACGTCACTTCGAACTCGGTCGCAGCTCCGCTCGGCTCGGCTCGGCTGTTCTCAGCGCTCTGAAATCCCGCCTTTTATCGGACGCTCCCTCCGCTCGGCTCGGCTCCTCTCAGCTGTTCTCAGCGCTCTGAAATCCCGCCTTTTATCGGACGCTCCCTCCGCTCGGCTCGGCTGTTCTCAGCGCTCTGAAATCCCGCCTTTTATCGGACGCTCCCTCCGCTCCGCTCGGCTCCTCTCAGCGCTCTGAAATCCCGCCTTTTATCAGACGCACCCTCCGCTCGGCTCGGCTCCTCTCAGCTGTTCTCAGCGCTCTGAAATCCCGCCTTTTATCGGACGCTCCCTCCGCTCGGCTCGGCTCCTCTCAGCTGTTCTCAGCGCTCTGAAATCCCGCCTTTTATCGGACGCTCCCTCCGCTCCGCTCGGCTCGGCTCCTCTCAGCGCTCTGAAATCCCGCCTTTTATCGGACGCTCCCTCCGCTCGGCTCGGCTCCTCTCAGCTGTTCTCAGCGCTCTGAAATCCCGCCTTTTATCGGACGCTCCCTCCGCTCCGCTCGGCTCGGCTCCTCTCAGCGCTCTGAAATCCCACCTTTTATCGGACGCACCCTCCGCTCGGCTCGGCTCCTCTCAGCTGTTCTCAGCGCTCTGAAATCCCGCCTTTTATCGGACGCTCCCTCCGCTCGGCTCGGCTCCTCTCAGCTGTTCTCAGCGCTCTGAAATCCCGCCTTTTATCGGACGCTCCCTCCGCTCGGCTCGGCTCCTCTCAGCTGTTCTCAGCGCTCTGAAATCCCGCCTTTTATCGGACGCTCCCTCCGCTCGGCTCGGCTCCTGTGCAGAGATTCTTGATGTGGTGGTTTCAAACATACAGCACAAAGTGGCTGGTGCAAGGTATTAACAGCAAAAACCAAGACTACATCCTCGAGATCAGCTTGCATTATTTCAGCTATGTACTAGGAAACCTAATCTTTAAACTTAAAAAATTTGTAACGAAAAGGTGATGACTTGGCTAAGAAACTTCACCAGCTATCAGAAGCTGGTAAGCTGTGACTCATGCACTCACCGAAGCATGTGCACACACACACACACACACACACACACTTGCACATGTGCACACACATGCACACAGGTTAGCTACCTTGCGTTCTGTGATTGTAGTGCGCAGTGTAGTTGCTATTTGAAACACTCCACAATGCTGTTGATACTGCAACATAGGACATACAGTGCAAGCAGTCAAAATATTTAATAAAAAATATATATTGTCATGGGCTACACCATTGGGATGGGAGTGAGGACTAGAAAAGACTTAAGAACCATAGTTGTGACAGATCAAACAAAAATGGAAGTTTTCTTTTTAAATGATTCAGATCAACAAGCTGGTTTCAACAAGACTATGTCCAGCCATATTGTTAAACTACCTTTAACAACCAATTCATACAGGCTGGACTGTTCCCATTCCCCAAAATGTTTGGGGGTAATTTTCACCTGCACCCCCTTGGGCAGTAATCTAGCAGAGTGGATCACCCGGACAGTGTAGTGCCCACCCAATTGTCATTCCGTTGAAATTTGGAAATTGGAAATTTGATATCCAAATTTAAAGATGATACTAAAATAATAGTCATAGTAAATAATTCCAAAGGAAGCTGCAAGAGGATATTGATAAGTTGGTGGAATGGGTAAAAAAGTGTCAGATGGAATTCAGTGTCAGTAAATGTGATGTGGTACATTTTAGATAACAAAAAGAAAAGTAATAATTATATTTTGAACAGCGGAGAACAGAGACATTTGAGGGTTCAGGTTCATAAAAGACATTAAAAGCAGCACCTCAAATGGATAAAGTCACAAAAAAAGCTAATAGAGCAGTTGGTTTTATGGTAAGATGTATAGATTACAAAAGTTGAGATGTAATGGTGAATCTATAGATAACCTTAGTAAGACCATAGTTGAGGCATTGTGTGCAGTTTTGGGCTCCACACTATGGGATGGATGTTGAGGCAAGAGAGAGGGTACAGCACAGATTCACTAGGATGCTGCCTGGGAGGAGGAAACACAAATATGAAAAAAGACATGAAAAATCAGGGCTGTTTTTGTTAGGGAGGAGGGTTCAAGGTGATTTTATAGAGGTGTTTAAGATTATGAAGGGATGGAACAGAGTAGATAAAACTGCCTGATTCCACTGATTCCGTTCTAGAACGAGGGAACACGGGTAGAAATTGTTATGCGTGACGCCCATTTTTCGCCTAAAACAGGCGCTAGGCCTCATGAATATGTTAATGAGCGGGCTTAATGCCTGTTGAAGGACCCCTTGCTGAAATTGTTCAGCGATGAGAGAGGTAGGCGTTATACTGCCCGATCAGGATTCTTCAGCGGCTCCCAATGAAAGATAAGTTTCAGAATTTAAAAAAAACCCTTCCTTTGCAACCAGGAAGAGAAGGAGCGCTCCCCCTACTTTACAGGTGTCACGATTGCGTGTCCCCCCCCCCCCCCAGTAACTTGCACCAACCACCCTCCCAGGATTCATGTGAGGGCTACGTGAGATAGGCAGCCCGACAGCAATGTCTACCCCCACGTGAACTGCCTGTAGAGGCATGACCATCGCTGGCAGCTCACCCCGAATTAGGATTGCCAACCCTCCAAGATTGCCCTGGGGTCTCCAGGAATTTAAGATTATTCTCCTGGATGCAACTGCGAGCAAACCAAGGAGGAAAAAAAGTAGGGGCATTAAAAGAAAAAGTGGGTTTCTTTCATTTTCTTTGAACACTTTCATTTATTGCGGAGATAAATATTGGAGATGGGAAAAGAAAGGCAGTTTGACTGGGCAGGGTAGTTGGAGACAGGAGGTCATGTGATGAAACCTCCAGGAATAAATCCAACCTGAATTGGCAACCCTACCCCAATTATGTTGGTGAGGCCTGAGAACCCATTTCCATCCATCCTCGGGCCTCTTGGTTTGGCCGTACGTTGCCTGCTCAGTGCTGAGTCTATGGGCCTAGGTGAATTTTTACCCCACAGATATAAGATTAAATGTAAGAGATTTGAGACAGAGAGTAGCAGAAATGTTTTTACACAGAGGGTTGTGAGGTTGTGGAATGCACTACCAGAGTTAGTGATTGAAACAGAGACCATGTCAACATTTAAGACTAGATTAGATAGGTGATTGAAAGAAGAGCAAATCAAGGGATATGGGTACAGGGCAGGCTCGTGGGATTAGGGGTATGGCTCACAAACAGGATAAACACCAACACGGACTAGTTGGGCCAAATGGCCTATTTCCATGTTGTAATTTCAATGTAATTCTATGAGTCACTATCAGCAAATTAAGATTGCGGCCCCTATACCCAAGTCCAAATCATCTACATCGACTGAGAACAAAAGTGGGCCCAGCACTGACCCCTGGGGTACACCACTTCCAATCCTTCTCTGGTATGAGCAACACCCATTTACCCAAACTCTTTGTTGCTTGTCTGTCAACTAACCTTTCTTTCCATGCTGCTACATTGCCTCAAGTAACTTGGCTTCCAGATTGCACAGACTAAAGTTCTGAGCTTTTCTGAGTACATTAAAAAAGGAGAACAAGTTTAACACATCTCTGTACTTAGAAAACAATTTCATCTCCTCAAGCCTTAGATCAAAAGGTATTAACTGTTTGAATAAAACAGAGAGGCATTGCAAAGCAGCAATTATTGTTCAATAGGTAGTTTACACATCAGCAATTTGTTAACATAAATTTAATGAACTGAACTGAACTGAAATTTTCCTTTGTATTTTAGTAATTGGTACACTTAAATTTTGGCTTTTAAAAAACTCTTAAAGGACTGCACTGAAATATTAAAATAACCTTTTTGAAAGACCACTTTAATATGTGGCTAAATCCAGCGTTATATAATTAATTGGAAATGGCACATTCATTTTTGCAAAGAATTCTGTGCAGATTCACGAGTCGATTTAATACCTTGAAAAAACTCAAATTGCAGCAAATAGATGTTGCATCCATTATACCTGTTTAAGGATGCATTTACCTGTTTAACCTTATACTTTTTACTTTGAAACTAATCATCCAAATAAGTAAGATGCTCTTTCAAAAATATCCTAGTTACAGTTCTTTTACTGTCTAATGACTAGGGAATGACAATCTATAATGACTATCCTCATTTGGGAAAAGAGGAGGTAAGTGTTGTATCTTTTGGGTTGAAATGGCATGCCTGGTGATTGTGACAGAAAGAACACTATGTCCTGCTTCAAATTATATTTCATCAATTTATGTTTTTTTTACGACTTTAGTCATACATTGGGTAATGCGGTTGCTTTTGTACTAACTTATGTTATGATGGAAGCTCGTCTTGCCCAAATTGAGGCCACAAATTGAGGACCAGTGCCGGAAGGAAGGTCTGCAGGACGCAAGAGGCAGGGTCTTTGATTAGAAGATCAGGCAGGTGGTGAGGGCCTTGGCTTTTCCAATGATGTTTCATCAAAACATTAATGCACATGTAAGGCCTGGTTCAAGTGTGAACATTTGCAGAGAGAGAACTCTCCCATTCAGAGGTTTCCACATCATGATCATTAAAAGATTCAGTTAAAAGATTCTCGGAGTAGTTTTCACCTAACCCACCTGGCGTGAAACTGACGGATCAGATTGGCTGCCTTTTTACACCCCGTCTGATTTTACTTTTCATTGACTTCCCTGCACTTTGACGTGGTAAACAATCAGTCAGCACAAAAGAACTGGGAACTGAAAATATCTCTGTGTAGAAACAGCTTCAATCAATTCAAGGGTACAAAAGGACATCTTGAACTTAGGTTCACTTGTTCAACACTTTGGCCAGGATCTTAAGCCAAAGGATACAACATTTACCTCTTTTCCCAAATAATTCTTAAGAATTCGAACATTTTCTTGTCATCAAGATACTTTAAATAGTGCATGAATTCTTCTGATGATTCTTCAGTATTCCATTTATACCTGTGTAATTATAAATCTTTGTAAATAAATTCGACTACTAGTTTTAACCTGAACAACATGGCCTGACAGTGTGTTTTTTTCTTGCCTTTTTGGGGAGAACAGGACTACATGATAGGCGGCCCATGCAACGCATGGGTAGATGGTCAAGCTTTGGGAAGCTAACCAGTACTCTATGTTGTTAAGCTGTGCAGTATTAGTTACTCCAGCAATACCCCAATACACACTTCGGGTCCCTAAGTCTCTTAACCTGCAGTTAGGTTTTCTGCTACCTGACCAAAGCAGTATATAGCTTCATTGTGACGACCTGAGACTTAAAGAGTACTAATTTGGCAATACAGCTCAGCATTCTGCCAAGCTCAGTTTGAAAGCGATTAGAAAATTAAGGTTAAAACAACAATGTTAAGTTTGCCACATCTCTCTTTTGGGCTGTATTCTGAGGTACTTCTGATATATTGGTCTGAACTCCTCTACATCTCTGTCATATGTCTCAGAGATGAAACTGCCAATCTTCTATCTCAAAAGTTCTCTGCTTTGCAAATAAATTGCAGATGATGTGGAGATGCGGGTGATGGACTGGGGTGAACAAATGTAAGGAATCTTACAACACCAGGTTATAGTCCAACAGTTTTATTTGAAAATCACAAGCTTTCGGAGCTTACCTCCTTTGTCAGGTGAGTGAGTGAAGGGTTCGAAAATCGCATAGCATATATTAGGCTGGGAGAAGATCACAGCAATCAAAGGTGTCGTTGGTGTTCAGACAGGTTAGCCACGGAAAACATTACATCCCAGTATACTGAATACACAATGGGTCAGATTACAAAGACAGAGAGAGAAAGAGACCCGAAAGGCAGAGAGAGAGAATGTCTAGTTGTATTAAAAACAGATAACTTTTTTTTCTGCTGGTGGGATTACGTGTAGCGTGACATGAACCCAAGATCCCGGTTGAGGCCATCCTCATGGGTGCGGAACTTGGCTATCAATTTCTGCTCGACGATTTTGCGTTGTCGTGTGTCTCGAAGGCCGCCTTGGAGAACGCTTACCCGAAGATCGGTGGCTGAATGTCCTTGACTGCTAAAGTATTCCCCGACTGGGAGGGAACCCTCCTGTCTGGCGATTGTTGCGCAGTGTCCGTTCATCCGTTGTCGCAGTGTTTGCATGGTCCGCCAATGTACCATGCTCCGGGGCATCCTTTCCTGCAACGTATGAGGTAGACAACGTTGGCCGAGTCACAGGAGTATGAACCATGTACCTGGTGGGTGGTGTCCTCTCGTGTGATGGTGGTATCTGTGTCGATGATCTGGCATGTCTTGCAGAGGTTGCCGTGGCAGGGTTGTGTAGTGTCGTGGACGCTGTTCTCCTGAAAGCTGGGTAATTTGCTGCGAACGATGGTCTGTTTGAGGTTGGGTGGCTGTTTAAAGGCGAGTAGTGGAGGCGTGGGGATGGCTTTAGCGAGGTGTTCGTCATCATCGATGACATGTTGAAGGCTGCGGAGAACATGGCGTAGTTTCTCCGCTCCGGGGAAGTACTGGACGACGAAGGGTACTCTGTTGGTTATGTACCGTGTTTGTCTTCTGAGGAGGTCTATGAGATTCTTCGCTGTGGCCCGTCGGAACTGTCAATCGACGAGTCGAGCGTCATATCCCGTTCTTACGAGGGCGTCTTTCAGCATCTGTAGGTGTCCATCGCGTTCCTCCTCGTCTGAGCAGATCCTGTGTATTCGCAGGGCCTGTCCATAGAGGATAGCCTCTTTGACGTGGTTAGGGTGGAAGCTGGAAAAGTAGAGCATCATGAGGTTGTCCGTGGGCTTGCGGTAGAGTGAGGTGCTGATGTGCCCGTCTTTGATGGAGATTCATGTGTCCAAAAAAGAAACCGATTCTGTGGAGTAGTCCATGGTGAGTTTGATGGTGGGATGGAACTTGTTGATGTTATCGTGTAGTCTCTTCAGTGATTCTTCGCCGTGGGTCCATAGAAAGAAAATGTCGTTGATGTATCTGGTGTATAGCGTTGGTTGGCGGTCCTGTGCAGTGAAGAAGTCCTGCTCGAACTTGTGCATGAAAATGTTGGCGTATTGGGGTGCGAATTTGGCCCCCATGGCTGTTCCGTGTGTTTGGGTAAAGAACTGGTTATCGAAGGTGAAGACATTGTGATCCAGGATGAAGCAGATGAGTTGTAGGATGGCGTCTGGAGCACGACTTCTTCACTGCACAGGACCTCCAACCAACCCTATACACCAGATACATAGACGACATTTTCTTCCTATGGACCAACGGTGAAGAATCACTGAAGAGACTACACGATAACATCAACAAGTTCCATCCCACCATCAAACTCACTATGGACTCTTCCTCAGAATCGGTTTCTTTCTTGGACACACGAATCTCCATCAAAGACAGGCACCTCAGCACCTCACTCTACCGCAAGCCCACGGACAACCTCACGATGCTCCACTTTTCCAGCTTCCACCCTAACCAAGTCAAAGCGGCCATCCCCTATGGACAGGCCCTGCGAATACACAGGATCTGCTCAGACGAGGAGGAACGCGATGGACACCGACAGACGCTGAAAGACGCCCTCGTAAGAACGGGATATGACGCTCGACTCGTCGATCGACAGTTCCGACGGGCCACAGCGAAGAATCGCATAGACCTCCTCAAAAGATAAACACGGGACGCAACCAACAGAGTACCCTTCGTCGTCCAGTACTTCCCCGGAGCGAAGAAACTACGCCATGTTCTCCGCAGCCTTCAACATGTCATCGATGATGACGAACACCTCGCTAAGGCCATCCCCACGCCTCCACTACCCGCCTTCAAACAGCCACCCAACCTCAAACAGACCATCGTTCGCAGCAAATTACCCAGCTTTCAGGAGAACAGCGTCCACGACACCACATAACCCTGCCACGGCAACCTCTTCAAGACATGCCAGATCATCGACACAGATACCACCATCACACGAGAGGACACCACCCACCAGGTACATGGTTCATACTCCTGTGACTCGGCCAACGTTGTCTACCTCATACGTTGCAGGAAAGGATGCCCCGGAGCATGGTACATTGGCGAGACCATGCAGACACTGCGACAACAGATGAATGGACACCGCGCAACAATCGCCAGACAGGAGGGTTCCCTCCCAGTCGGGGAACACTTCTGCAGTCAAGGACATTCAGCCACCGATCTTCGGGTAAGCGTTCTCCAAGGCGGCCTTTGAGACACACGACAACGCAAAATCGTCGAGCAGAAATTGATAGCCAAGTTCCGCACCCATGAGGACGGCCTCAACCGGGATCTTGGGTTCATGTCACGCTACACGTAACCCCACCAGCAGAAAAAAAGTTATCTGTTTTTAATACAACTGGACATTCTCTCTCTCTCTCTACCTTTCGGGTCTCTTTCTCTCTCTGTCTTTGTAACCTGACCCATTGTGTATTCAGTATACTGGGATGTAATGTTTTCCGTGGCTAACCTGTCTGAACACCAACGACACCTTTGATTGCTGTGATCTTCTCCCAGCCTAATATATGCTATGCGATTTTAGAACCTGACGAAGGAGGTAAGCTCCGAAAGCTTGTGATTTTCAAATAAAACTGTTGGACTATAACCTGGTGTTGTAAGATTCCTTACATAAATAAATTGCAGAGTTCCAGTTCCTATCTTATTGTAGTGATTCACCATAGCATTCAAGAAAAAGCATTTTGCCAATTTATTAATTAAAGTTAAATTATTATTTTATCTGCCACTTTTTACAAGATTTTTGTACATCTCCAGTTTTCACATAGTATAAAAGGAATTTAAAATGATAGAGCATGAAAAGTATTTTACATAATCACTGCTCATTCCATATCAAAAAGATAGAGATTTGTCTTTTTGATATGGAATGAGCCACAATTACAATAAATCACAGGAGCTTGTTCAACTATTACACATGAAAATAATTGCAAAGAAATGTAATTTCCTGCTGCAATATGGGTGGTCATGTTCATACTTGGAATCATGTTTCTGTAACAGAAATAAATTCAGCTGCAGTCATTTTTAACAGATATGCTGTGGCGCATTATTGAATCCAACAATTTGATGAGTTGGGCTTTCTCTTGCCATTACAGATCAATAATAATGATAGCACAGAAATCGATGCTCGAAGCTGAGGGATGAGTTAGTAATGATGCTGGCTCATAGACTATCAACAGGCTAAAAGTAAATGTATTAGTTGGGCTCAGTTGATACCAGTCTTACCTTTGTGGGTTCAAGTCCCGCTCCAGAGACTTGAGCACAAAATCCAGGCTGACACTTCAGAGTCTCCGTCTGCCCTCTCAGGTGGACGTAAAAGATCCCATGGCACTATTCGAAGAAGAGCTGGGGAGTTCTCCTGCTGTCCTGGCCAACAATTGTCCCTCAATCAAAACCTAAATCAGATTATTTGGTCATTATCTCATTGCCGTTTATGGGATCTTGCTGTGCGCAAATTGGCTGCCGCATTTCCTACATTACAACAGTGTCAACACTTCAAAAGTACTTCATTGGCTGTAAAGCACTTTGGGACGTCCTGATGTTGTGAAGGGCACTATATAAATGCAAGTCTTTCTTTTTTTCTTTTATTTATAGTAACTGGATGGATTGAGTGACTACATGCCAAACAAACAGTAGTTGCATGACAGCATAGAAATGTTTGTTTCAAATTAGAACTAATCTCCTTCTAAGTCCCGCTTGCCCATTGCCCCTGTCCTCGTTGAGCCACATTGGCTCCCTGTCCGCCAACGCCTCAAATGTCCTTGTGTTTAAATCCCTCCATGACCTTGCCCCCACCCTTCGCTATCTCAGTAACCTCCTCCAGCCTTACAACCAGCCCTGACCTTTCTAATACTTTGACTCTGGCCTTTTGTGAATCCACTTCCCCCCCCCACTCCACTACCCTTCACCCCATCATTGGCAGGCGTGCCTTCAGATATTTAAGCCCCACAGTCTGGAATTCCCTTTCTAAACACCATTGTCTTTTTACCTTGCTCTCCTCTTTCAAGGCCCTCCTTAAAACTCACCTCTTTGATCAAGCTTTTGGTCATCCCAGCATCCATTTTTGTCTGATGGCACCTCTGTGAAGTGCCTTGGGACATTGTTCAACATTAAAGGCGCTATATAAATGCAAATTGTTCCTGTTATTCATCCACAGGCACATTTTTTTTCCTATCTGTACTCTTCCCATCTCCTATTTAATGAATTCCCATTGCTGATCTATGGTCCCATTTGCCAGTTTTTCCTTCCATTTAATCTGGGCATGCATTTAATCTGGCATGACTTTGTGGTGGTTGAGTTGTCACCCAGGGAGCATGGCATGAGATCCTTAAAGGGATATTTTGCCTGTCAATTTTCTCCCTGTGGAGTGGCTTGCTCGGCCATTTCAGAGTGCAATTAAGAATCAACCACATTGCTGTGGGTCTGGAGTCACATCAAGGCCAGACCAGGTAAGGACAGCAGGTTTCCTTCCCTAAAGGACATTAGTGAACCAGATGTATTTTTATGACAATCCAGTAGTTTCACGGCCACCATTACTGATACTAGTATTTTAATTCCAGATTTTATTTAATTAATTGAATTTAAATTCCCCAGCTGCCGTGGCGGGATTTGAACTCATGATTATTAGTCCAGGCCTCTGGATTACTAGTCCAGTAATATAACCACTATGCTGCCGTACCTGTTTCTCCCTGTGGAGATAATGGATAATCCTGTTTGTAAAGGAAGATTAAACTACAAGAATGAAGAAGATTGTGCATTTGCTACGTAGTTTATCATTTATCTGGCCCACTATTTGATTCTATCTGTATCTGTCTGCAACAAAGCAGTTATGTCTTGTGGTTGAGATGTTTCTTGCTGGAGAGTGGTTTCACCAGCACAAATAATGACATCCACCATGTTATAACTGGATAGCCCAGTGGTGAAGGATAGAACACTAGAGCCTGGTCTTCAGTTGCTTCCAAGCCCTTAGTCACAGAGATCCCATTACACATCCTCCTATAAATGGATACAAGAGAGGCCCCAATTGATTCCCACCGCCTCAATACAATTAACAGTAATTGACATAAATCACATGGGTACAATTAATACACCAGGCCATTGATAGAGACAAGCAACAGAGTGAGACTCAGGCTGCTTCCCCGATTAAACAAAAGGTAGATCTTCATTTAACATGGTGCAGCTTAAAATAAAAGTTAAATATTATCTGATATCACTAAAATCCACTCTGTACTATTCAATAAAACAAAGCTTTAGTATCCTTACGGGAAATATATTATTGATATTCAGGCTCATCACAACAGGAGAATACAAATCTTCCCAAACATGATATGCTTGATCTAATGTTGCATTGTTTCCAATTGCATTCACTGGGGGAAGACTTTCTTACTGCAAACCCTTTCTTTATAAGCCGATTTATGATTTTGTCACACCTTGTGTACAGAGAAAATCCCCACCCCCTTTTGTATTTAAGTATGTTTTTAAGACTAGTTGACTAGTCTTTGACTTTTTCTTCTTGTTGTGAGCACATACTTCCCACTGCTGTAGATTTTATAGTCGCAGCCGTTACTTACTCCAGAACAATAATTGACTTTGGATTATAGGAACCAAAGCTAGTCTTTGAACCCTAATGGTGAGTGCTGAGAAAGGGATTGTGTCATCATTTTCATGCACTTGGGGTTAGCACGTTACTGTTCCCAGGTACGGTAAAAGAGAAGATGGAAGGAGGGTCAAGTTCCACCTGCATTCCCCTCAAAATGTCCCTTTCTTCCATTCCCCACATCAGCCATCACTGTGACCCCTTTGAGTTGGATTGCAAATTTGTGTTGAATTACGAGCAGTTCTAAAATATGACTTCATGCCTTCTGGGAAAGGAATTGAGACGGTGTAATTTTTTTAAAAATTTAGAACAGTTACAGATAACCAGAAAGATAAAAGTTTGGGCAGGAGTCAAATCCAGGAGTCAAAGGTCAGTACTATTATATCATTTGGTACCTATATTAATCTAACTCTTAACATTTTTAATATTTTGAGTTATGTTTTTCTTATGTTAATGCACCATGTTAAAGGTGTTAAGTGATCGTATGGGAACAGTCCAGTTGGAAAATATAACCCCATCCCCACCCCCAACCCTCCAAATTCTTTCATTGTAGTGTAGAGAATTATAGAAATAAGTCTACAATTCATCAGGTGCTGCAAGTTTTCAGGTGTCTCCAGGCTGAGATTTCTATCTGAAGACTGTAGCACCTTACTGACAGGCTGATTCTTTTACTGGTGATAAATCTGTGCGTGAGTTACAGGAAAGACTTCATTCGCACCATCAGTGCTGCCATTTTAGGGAATGGACTTTGATTAAAGAATAAGTGTGACAGTTCATGTGGAAGTTCCATAGTTGCTTTCAACTAGAATCGGCACTGTGCAACTTTCAGTCAAACCATCAAACAGGAAAAGTTTCGGGGGCATAAGAAATCAGAAACAAATCTATCATCGCTGGGTTTTCAGATGAGAAATTTTTGGAGTTTGAAAGAGCCTGAGTTGCCCCAATTATTGCGAAGAGTTAGCAGAATGTGGAATGTGGTGGTTAATCGTTCACAGCAGTCAGAAAGGTACTGGGTAATTACTTAAAGAAGGCTATCAAAGGGAAATGGAATTAGTTGGGGGAAGAAAACAGGAATGCACAACTGAATGACCAATCCGACAACAACTGCTAGAGTGCTGCATAACTAGCTAAAACAAGAAAGAAAGGATTTGCATTTATATTGCGCCTTTCACCTCCTCTGTACGTCACACAATGCCTTACAACCAATGAAGAACTTTTAAAGTTCAGTACTGTGTAATATAGGAAATGCGGCAGCCAATTTGCGCACAGCAAGGTCTCACAAACAACAATGTGATAATGACCAGATAATCTGTTTTAGTGATGTTGGTTGAGGGATAAATATTGGCCAGGACTCCCCTGTCAGGAAGAACTCCACTGCTCTTCTTTGAAATAGTGCCCGCTCCGGTTTAAAAGAGGCGCGTTTGGCTGCGTGTGAGTAACCTACTCACCGGAGACAGGTCAATAATTAGTGGGTACTTATCAGAGCAATGTACCTCATCACCACATAGAATTACAGAGAATGTACAGCACAGAAACAGGCCATTTGGCCCAACAGGTCCATGCCAGTGTTTATGCTCCACAAGAGCCTCATCCCTTCCTACTTCATCTAACCCTATCATCATATCCTTCTATTCCTTTCTCCGTTATGTGCATCTATGCTATTCGCCTCAACTACTCCTTGTGGTAGCGAGTTCCACATTCTAACAACTCTTTGGGTAAAGAAGTTTGTCCTGAATTCCCTATTGGATTTATTAGTGACTATCTTATATTTATGGCCCCTAGTTCTGGTCTCCCCTGCAAGTGGAAACATCTTCTCTATGTCTACCCTATCAAACCTGTAAGTGGTTTGTCTTGGTGGTTCGAATCACCTCCCCCTTATACAGTTCTAGATGACGGGAATTACGGTGAACAGAATTGGCTCATGGACAAATTTTTCAGACTCAATCATACAGTGTTTATTAAGGTTAACACATACCGCAGTCTTCAATATATCAAAATAAACGGTGGCGTAAGACAATACAGTACACTACGTCACTACCCAGAGTAGAGTATACGCTATACCCTCCCCACTAAACCCCTAGGGCTTAGTTGGGAACACACAACACCCCTTCACACAATACCGGTGGTCTTAAGGATGTAGACTTGGACAATGCTCGCCCCGATTTGTCCCTTGACTTTCTCGCTGCTCCCCCTTGTAGAAAACGTGTCTCCTGGTTCCGGACAGGCAACGCAGTATTCAAGTCTCAGTTCGACGTTCGTCCATACAGTTGAAGAGTGAGGCTCTGCTTCTCGTGGTGGTTTCTTCTCTCTGCCCCAGGCGGAGTGCTCGGTTCTTGTTGTGAAGGTGAGGACAAGTGAAGACGAGGGCAGGCGAGGAAGCAAGAGAGTGAAAAGTCCCAAAACTGCCTCCTCTCATACCCCGCAAAGTTCCAAACTTCTTCGCGACAAAAAATGAAACATTCCTTTTCCTGCGGTTCTGTTTTCGCAGCCTGCTGTGTTTGTGTAGTCAGTAATCTTACAGTGATATCCTTTTGCTTCCAACCAGTCTGGGATTTTGATGGCCCTCCTTTGTTTGGTTTCCCGCCCTTCGGGGTTACCTCATCGAGACAATGGTGGTAATGGCTGATAGTGGGTTTCACTTCGCACACGGTCCTGGGTTAAGTGGTTTAACATTGATTAACAATGGTGGCTCCATCTCCTGCCAATTACCGTATGCATTGCCCTTCCTGGCTCACTGTGTTCCCAGAGAAACTCTGTCCGCTCAGACATTTCCCTTAATTGGCTTAGGGGTCTGGTCGGTAACCCTTGTCCATTACACACTCCTGGGCCACATTCACTTTTCAAACGGGCTGCTGTTTCTTTCAGCAGAAAAATCTTAAAACACAAAAGTCCACAAAATGTCTGTTTGTAAATCCCGGGGGCCTGCGCCGAAGCTTACAAACCCTTTCACATGTAAACGAGGCTGTTTTAAATGTATGATGTGGAGAATTTAAAGTTTTAAATTTAAGAGACCTTCGAATTCAACGCCTCCAGCATGGGTTTCCCGGGCAACGGAAATCCCGGCAAGCAAAAGGAGGTGAGAAAGGCCGGATCTACGAGGTGGGCCAGGAGGAGCTGGAGTGCTTCCCCGCCGCTCACCGAGCTTACCTTTTAAACACCCGCCGATTGGCCGCCCCCTAAACCCCCCCCCCACCCCACCACAATGTCCCACTTCCTCCACCGACCTCCCCCCCACCAATCCAAATCCCGAAGACCCCGATCTCACCCTGGCTGCTTTCTCGCCTGTCAATCTGGTTGGCTGTCAGACGCGAAACTTGTTGAAAATTTTTTGAAGACGTCCTACCGTCAAAATCGTCACGATGTGCGGGAAACCCTCACTTCCGAGATTCCTGTCAGAAAATCCCCCCCACCCCCACTCTCTTCCCGGCTCCGAGTTAATATCCAGGCCTATGAGTTCAAATCCCACCATGGCAGTTTGAGATTTTGAATCCAGTTTAAGAAAAAAAAAACCTGGTATCAATAAAAGTGACCATGTCATAAAAACCCAACCAGTGGAAAGCTGCCATCCTTATCTGGTCTGGCCTATATGAGACCCCGCACCAATGTGGTTGACTCTGAAGTGGTCAAGCAAGCCGCACAGTTGTATCAAACTACTATTTCAGAGCAACTAGGAATGGGCAATAAATGCCGGCGATGGCCACATCCTGAAAATGAATTTAAAAAATGACTCTCTATGTTGAGCACCATAGATGCACACCTAACCAGCACAAGAAAGGTATTTGGATCAAGTTTGAATCCAATGTAGTGTACAACTTGTAATGTGCTACAGCAGCACTTAGGAACCAAGGGAGGTTCCTTCTCATCCTTGTTTGCAACTCTCTCCATGGTCTCGCCCCTCCCTATCTCTGTAACCTCCACCAGCCCTACAGCCCTCTGAGATCTTTGTGCTCCTCCAATTCTGGCCTCTAGCGTATCCCCGATTTTCATCGCTGCACCATTGGCGGCCGTGCTTTCTGCTGCCTACGTCCTAAGCCACTGAATTCAATTGGAAGTCTGGACATGACTGTGTGTAATATTAATAATGGACATGATTTTAACTAGGATGCGGCTTCTCAGCAGGGGGTCAATAATCGGGTGGGAAACCCAGAGAAAAAAATCGCGCTGCTTCCTGCGTGATCGCGACTCAATTGGAGCCACTTAACTCAGCTTCCAGTTTTCACATCTTCAAGCTGCGCAGTAGGCGGACTGCACACCCACATGACTTGAAGCCCACTATTTAAAGGGCCAATCCAGCAATGCATTTGGAAGGAGAAAGGTGGAAAAAATGAGTGGGGAACGTCGTAGAGAGAAGCCAGCACCTAGATTCTCCGCCGCAGCCCTGGAAACATTGCTGGGCGGAGTAAGAAGCAGGATGGAGGTGCTGCACCCAGCAGACCGCAGAAAGACACCTGGTCGTGTCACCAAGAAGGTGTGGCTGGAGGTGGCGGACGAGGTGAGCAGCAGAAGATCGGTGCCCCGGTCATGGCATTGATGCAGAAAGAGATTTAATTACCTAACCAGGTCAGGAAAAGTGAGTACAGTTAATGATTGACCTGCATTCCGTGGTAAACTGTACCCCCTCCCCACCCCCATCCCCACTGCCCACACTGCCCTGCGAAGCCTACTCTATCACAACACTCCTCACACCCACTTAAGGCTCAGTCTCGACTCTCCTTCACTTTCTGTGCACTTCTTCACCCCCCACCCCCCGTTTGTGCACCCACCTCTCCCACTCACCACAATCCTGATGCAATATGACCAATGGTTCCGGTAATCACCCTCTGGATGCATCTGCTTCATTGTGATCCTGACCCAAAGCAATGCATCCATCGGGTGACCACATCACCCTCACTCACTCACACGTCTGTACTTTATCCCCTTGCAGGAGCAGATAGCGCAAAATGCGAGGGAGAGGGCGAGGACTGGAGGGGGGCCACCACAAATCATAGAGACGGAGGAGGAGGCCATGGATATAAGTCAGACGGTGGAATGCCTGGCCGTCGGGGATGCCGGGACTGGCACCCCACAAACGTCTAGTGACAGAACTTTAACATCCCTCACACACAACATGAACTGATGATATCAATGGTTGATCTGTTGTATGCTCATCGCAACATTACTTCTGCGATGATTCTTAATGTTGCTGTATGTTCTCTTCCAGGGGCATCACGGACCGAAGACGTGGTCAAGGGCGATTCCTCAGAGGAGCTCCCTGCCTCTGAGGACGCACTGTCACACCTTAGTGAGCCATCCACCAGCGCAGGTACTCTCACCTCGGTGGGTCCTGTTAGGCAGATAGTTGGGTTGTCACCCGGTGAATCAACACACTCAAGTGAGCACGAGCAGACTCTGGTGGCAGGGGCAGCTGTGGATAGTCCGCGTCGGTGGGCGCACTCCTCTCCAAGCTCTTCTCAGCTTGGCACAGATGCTGAACACCAGGGGCCATCCTTGAGAAGGAGAATGATAGAGGTACAGGAGAAACTTTGCGAGGGAGTGGAAAACGTGCCACGCACACTCACCACAATAGCGGAGAGGAGGGGGGAGTCCAACTCCATCGCTAGTGGATTGGCAGCTCAATCAAGTTCGAGAATGTCTATGATGGAGAGAATGGCAGCCTCCATTGAGCTTCAAGCACACCTCACAAATGAGTCCATTCAGGCCCTGACAACGGCCCTGCGGACTCTGGATGCCAACATGTCTGTCGCCATAAACAGACAGACAGATAATTTAGCCGTGGCCTTAGAATGTGTCACAGATCTGCTCCAAGCTGTTGTCCAGCAGACTGGTTGAAGTGATATGGCCATAGCCCAGGAGAGGGATGATGGCGAAAGGGGACATGGAAGTGGGGACTCCACTCAAAGCGCTCCCACGTCTCACCCATTGCCCTTCCCCTCAACCAGTACCCGCAATGCTGCCTGCTCTCCAGATGGCCGAGTCTGCCCCTGCACAAGTGCAGGTGGACCAGTCTTTGAAGGGGCCCTCACAGGCTCCAAACTCCAGAGGGTGTAGGCCAAAAGCATCTAAGCAGTCCGGGCATGAATCTGAGCAACCTGCCACTACCTCTGCTGCAGCCACAGGGGATGCACTACATAGGAGTAGTAGAAAGAGAAAGTCAACGGTTTTGTAATCACCAAGGGTAGGCACAAGGGTGTCTGACAGACTGTCATGGTTTTCATTTCTATTTAGTTTATGTTAACATCACATTAAATGTTATGATTCTCACCACCATTGCCACGTCTTGCCCATTCTTGAGTCCCTTTTGTGAAAGCACCCTTACGTGTGGTTGCTCATGAAAGGCGAGTTGACGCCACCCATTGGGTAGGTTTGCAATGGGTGTATGTGTCATTGTATGACTGTTTTGTGCAACCAGAGGAGGAGGGTTTAGGGTTGTGGTGGTCCGTACAGGTGGTCTGAGTACTTGGCTATAGTCACTTTGCACATCTCCCATGAGAATCTATCAAGTATCATAGAATCATAGAAAGGTTACAGCACAGAAGGAGGCCATTCGGCCCATCGAGTCAGTGCTGGCTCTTTGCAAGAGCAATCCAGCTAGTCCCACTCCCCCACCCTATCCCCATATCCCTGCAAATTTTTTCCTTTCAAGTACATATCCAATTCCCCTTTGAAAGCCGTGATTGAATCTGCCTCCACCACCCCCTCTGGCAGTACATTAAAGACCCTAACCACTCGTTGCGTAAAAAAGTTTTCCCTCATGTCACCTTTGGTTTTTTTGCAATCACCTTAAACCTATGTCCTCTGGTTCTTGACCCTTCCGCCAATGGGAACAGTTTCTCTCTATCTATTCTGTCCAGACCCTTCATGATTTTGAATACCTCTATCAAATCTCCTCTCAACCCTCTCTGTTCCAAGGAGAACAACTCCAGCTTCTCCAGTCTATCCACGTAACTAAAGTCCCTCATCTGTGGAACCATTCTAGCAAATCTTTTCTGCACCCTCTCTAAGGTCTTCACATCTTTCCTCAAGTGTGTTGCCCAGAACTGGACACAATACTCCAGTTGTGGTTGAACAAGTGTTTAATAAAGATTCATCATGACTTCCTTGCTTTTGTACTCTATGCCTCTATTAATAAAGCCCAGGATCCCGTATGCTTTTTTAACCGCTTTCTCAACCTGCCCTGCCACTTTCAACGATTTGTCAACATATACCCCCAGATCTCTTTGTTCCTGTACCCCTTTTAGAATTATGCCCTCTAGTTTACATTGCCTCTCCTTGTTCTTCCTGCCGAAATATATCACTTCACATTTTTCTGTGTTAAATTTCATCTGCCACGTGTCCGCCCATTCCACCAGCCTGTCTATACCCTCTTGAAGTCTATCACTACCCTTCTCACTGTTCACTACACTTCCAAGTTTTGTGTCATCTGCAAATTTGGAATTTGTGCCCTGTACACCCAAGTACAAGTCATTAATATATATCAAGAAAAGCAGTGGTCCCAGTACCGACTGCTGGGGAACACCACTGTACACCTCCCTCCAATCCAAAAAACAACCGTTCACCGCTACTCTCTGTTTCCTGTTACTTTGCCAATTTTGTATCTACGCTGCTATTGCCCCCTTTATTCCATGGACTTCAATCTTGCTGACAAGCCTATTATGCAGCACTTTATCAAACACTTTTTAAAAATCCATATACACTACGTCAACTACATTGCCCTCATCGACCATCTTTGTTACCTCATCAAAAAACTCTATCAAGTTAGTTAAACATGATTTGCCTTTAACAAATCCATGCTGGCTTTCCCTAATCAATCCACACTTGTCCAAGTGACTGCTAATTCTTTCCCGGATTATTGTTTTAAAAGTTTCCCCACCACCAAGGTTAAACTGACTGGCCTGTAATTGTTGGGTTTATCCTTACACCCTTTTTTGAACAAGGGTGTAACATTTACAATTCTCCAGTCCTCTGACACCACCCCTGTATCTAAGGATGTTTGGAAGATTATGGCCAGTACTGCCGCAATTTTCACCCTTTCTTCCCTCAGCAACCTGAGATGAAACCCATCCAGACCGGGTGACTTATCTACTTTAAGTACAGCCAGCCTTTATAGTACCTCCTCTTTATCAATTATTAGCCCAAGTATGAGTGACTCCCTGGCATGACTAGCAGCCAGATGAAATGCTACTTTGCCAATGGTTCACCCATCATCATCCTCCTCCTCCTCCTCTTCATCATCTTCTTCAACGTTGATGGTAGATGTGGCTGCTTGTTGAGCGCATGGATCCTCATCCACCGTAACTCCCTCTATTGAGCAATGTTGTGCAGCACACAGCACACGAGTATTATTCTATATACTCTCGCCAGTGAGTACTGAAGGTCTCCTCCAGCACCTCACTCTACCGCAAGCCCACGGACAACCTCACGATGCTCCACTTTTCCAGCTTCCACCCTAACCACATCAAAGAGGCCATCCCCTATGGACAGGCCCTGCGAATACACAGGGTCTGCTCAGACGAAGAGGAACGCGATGGACACCTACAGACGCTGAAAGACGCCCTAGTAAGAACGGGATATGACGCTCGACTCATCGATCGACAGTTCCGACGGGCCACAGCAAAAAATCGCATAGACCTCCTCAGGAGACCAACACGGGACGCAACCAACAGAGTACCCTTTGTCGTCCAGTACTTCCCCGGAGCGGAGAAACTACGCCATGTTCTCCGCAGCCTTCAACATGTCATCAATGAGGACAAACACCTCGCTATGGCCATCCCCACACCTCCACTACTCGCCTTTAAACAGCCACCCAACCTCAAACAGACCATCGTTCGCAGCAAATTACCTAGCTTTCAAGAGAACAGCGTCCACGACACCACACAACCCTGCCACGGTAACCTCTGCAAGACATGCCAGATCATCGACACAGATACCACCATCACACGAGAGGACACCACCCACCAGGTGCATGGTTCATACTCCTGTGACTCGGCCAACGTTGTCTACCTCATACGTTGCAGGAAAGGATGCCCCGGAGCATGGTACATTGGCGAGACCATGCAGATGCTGCGACAACGGATGAACGGACACCGCGCAACAATCGCCAAACAGGAGGGTTCCCTCCCAGTCGGGGAACACTTCAGCAGTCATGGACATTCATCCACCGACCTTCGGGTAAGCGTACTCCAAGGCGGCCTTCGAGACACACGACAACGCAAAATCGTCGAGCAGAAATTGATAGCCAAGTTCCGCACCCATGAGGACGGCCTCAACCGGGATCTTGGGTTCATGTCACGCTACACGTTACCCCACCAGCGAACAAATGTTATCTGTTTTTAATATAATGGGTCATTTGCTGGCTTTCTCTGCCTTCCGGATGTTTCTGCCTCTCTCTGTTTTTTTTCCTGTTTGTTTTTTTGTTGAATGTGTATTCGGGGGTTCTGCAGGTGACACCTCTCTGTCTGAACACGGTGATTGCCTTGGCAACGGGCAGTTGCAGGGGCAGTCTGTAAACACCATGTATTGTTCTATATGTATAAATGCGTAGGCTTCAAGGAGCTCCTGAACATTTACCTGACGAAGGAGGAAGCCTCCGAAAGCTTGTGAATTTAAAATAAAATTGCTGGACTATAACTTGGTGTTGTAAAATTGTTTACAATTGTCAACCCCAGTCCATCACCGGCATCTCCACATCATGACCTTCAACAAGATCACTGCTTTTGACAACAGTCATCAATGAAGGCTAGGGACGTACCAGGGCTAAACAAGCTTCCCTGCGGGATCTCATTGTAAGTGTTGTGAACAGAGGGGGAAAACAAATCTAATCATCATCACCTTGTGTTTGCATCCTCTGAGGCAGTAGACGCTAACAATTCACCAGTTCCAGGAAGTCATTAGCTTTAACAACTACTGTTTTGACTTTAAAACAGATCATCAGAAAAGTTTTCTTCAGTTCTGGACTATGCAATTGAAAGTGTTGCAACACGACCAGCTTCAATAAAGTTAAATTAATTAAAATTAAATTAATTATGAGGGCTTGAAGACAGCTGGCTAAAGTGGACTGGGAAATTAGGTTAAGGGACAGGTCAGTAGAGAAGCAGTGACAGACTTTTAATGAGATATTTCATAACACTCAGCAAAGATACATTCCAGTGAGAAAGAAAGACTCCAGGGGAAGGATGTACTATCCGTGGCTAACTAAGGAAATTAAAGATAGTGTCAAATTGAAAGAAAAAGCATACAATTCCGCGAAGATTAGTGGCAGGTCAGAAGATTGGACAGAATATAAAAAACAGCAAAGAATGACTAAAAGAATAATAAGGAGGGAGAAATTAGAGTACGAGAGAAAGCTAGCTAGAAATATAAAAACAGATAGTAAGAATTTCTACAGGTATTTAAAAAGGAAAGGAGTAAGTAAAGTGAGCATTGGTCCTCCAGAGAGTGAGTCTGGGGAATTAATAATAGAGAATAAGGGAATGGTGGATGAATTGAACAGATATTTTGCGTCCATCTTCACTGTAAAGGATACAAATAACATGCCAGAAATAATTGTGAATCAAGAGGTGAAAGGAAGGGAGGAACTTAAAACATTTAAAATCACCAGGGAAAGGGTTCTGAAAAAAATATTAGAACTAAAAGCTGACAAGTCCCCAGGTCCTGACGGACTTCATCCTAGGGTCTTAAAAGAAGTGGCTGCAGAGATAGTAGATGCATTGGTATTAATTTACCAAAATTCCCTAGATTCTGGAAGGATCCCATCAGGTTGGAAAATAGTGAATGTAACTCCTCTATTCAAGAAAGGAGGGAGACAGAAAGCAGGAAACTACAGGCCAATTACCTTAACATCTGTCATTGGGAAAATGCTAGAATCTATTATTAAGGAGGTTATAGCAGGGCAATTAGAAAATCTCAATGCAATCAGGTAGAGTCAACACGGCTTTGTGAAAGGGAAAAGAGAGTAGGCATAAATGGGTCATTTTCAGGTTGGCAAGATGTAATGAGTGAAGTGCCACAGGGATCAGTGCTGGGGCCTCAACTATTTACAATCCATATCAATGACTTGGATGAAGGGACCGAATGTATGGTTGCTAAATTTGCTGATCACACAAAGGTAGGTAGGAAAGTAAATTGTGAAGAGGACATAAGGGGGTCGATTTTCAGATGGCTGAGCGGGTGCGTTCGTGGCGGGGGGCTGCTAAAATTCAGGATTCACGGGGCAGGTCTGGAGCCCGACTCCAACCCGCCCACTTCCGGGTTCCCCAATGATACGTGCGCAGCTCCCACATGTGGGACTCCCACCGGCAATTAAAGCCGGCGGGATCCTACTTAAACCAATGAATTAGATAGTTCAGTTTGTTTGCAGACCTGAGTTGGAGGATATTTTAGGAGGGGTGGGATTTTCATATCAACTGAGCGTGTTTCCCATACTGGAGGAAACACTCCCAGTTGAAATGGACGTGTTGCAGCCACCAGCCTGTGGGAACTGCAAAGGTCCATTTGACAGGTGGTAGGGGGAGACCCTCACTCATTGCAGGAGGCCACTCTGTCACTTTGGACAAAGTTTGGCCTCCACCACCCTCCTCCTAACTCAAAAATTCACAAACTTGGAACCTCCACCCCGGTGGAGCACAAAGGGGATGCACAAGGGTGTATGACAGAATGTCATGTTTTTCATTTCGTTTTGTTTGTTTTGCCAAGCATATTAAAATTTGTTATCACCACTACTAACTCAAAAATTCACAAACTTGGAACCTCCACCCCGGTGTGCAGACACATTTACCTACCTTGCGGACCCCCTCAAATGTACCTCTTCCAGATGGGGGCCGTCATAGCTGCAGTCATGACTTCATCGGAGGAAGAACAGCATCACTAGGCTTGCCGGCCACGCTGTCCACCTCTGACACGTGGAGCTCCACAACACAGTGCTGTGATACATCCACCTGCACAGCAGGAGGGAGGGCAACGGCAGAGAGAGATGCGTCGCAAAAGGCACTACCCTCGCCACAGGGTCTATAGACCGAGGCTCAGCTTCCTGGACCTCTCTGACGAGCAGTGCACACGGAGGCTCAGAGTCACTCGACATGTAGCCGTGGACATCTGCAGCCTCCTTCATGCCGAGCTGCTCCCCGCTGGCCCGAGCACCATCTTCTTACTTGTCACTGTCAAAGTCACCACTGCCCTCAACAACTTCTCCGGATCATTCCAGGGTGCCACTGGGGACATCGGCGGCGTCTCTCAGTCGTCTGCACCAAATACACCTACACCCACTCTGCAGTGACACAATGGGTGGCATCAGGTGTGGGTCTTCATTGTGATCCTCAGGAAAGGGAATTATTGCACAAACCAGACAAGATTTGCAAAGACGTGGCAGTAGTGGTGATAACAAATTTTAATATGCTTGGCAAAACAAACAAAACGAAATGAAAAACATGACATTCTGTCATACACCCTTGTGCATCCCCTTTGTGCTCACAAAACCTTCACCTTACGTTTACGGGAACCCCTATGTGGTGCTACCCCTGTGGCTTCAGCAGAGGTAGTGGCAGGTTGCTCTTGTCCATGCCCTGACCAATGAGATACTTTGCGCGGACGCCCTCTGGGTTTTGGTGCCCCGAAGGGCCCCTCCAAAGACTGCTTCACCTGCATCTGTGCAAGGGCAGACTTGGCTACCTGAAGAGGAGGCAGCATTGCGGATACTGGTTGAGAAGGTGGCAACGGGTGAGACGTGGGAGCGCTTTGAGTGGCGTCCCCACTTCCATGTCCCCTTTCATCATCATCCCTCTCCTGGCCCAGGCCCACATCACTCTTTCCACCCTGCTGGACGACAGTTTGGAGGACTTGTGTGAAGCTTGGGAAGGCCAGTTGTAATGTATCTGTCAGCCTGTTTAAGGCGGCAGAATGTTGCTCACCCTGAATCCGAACGGCCGTTGTCAGGGCCTGAATGGACTCATTGTTGAGCCGTGCTTGAAGCTCGATGGAGGCTAGCCTTTCCTCCATCGCAGACGTTCCCGCACCTACCTGCGACACTATCTCAGAGATGCCTTCACGTCCCTGTGACAGTTTCCACTCATCCAGGAGTTGGACTCCTCAATCCTCTGCGCGATTGTGGAGAGTGCACGTGGCAACTGTTCCAGTACCTCGGCAATGTGCTGCTGGCCCTCGATGACTCTCCTTTTCATGGCTGGCCCCCAGGGTTCAGCATCTGGGTCCAGCTAAGCAGAGCCTGGAGAAGAGTGCTCTTACCAACGCGGACTCTCCACGGCTGCCCCTGTCACCAGGGTCTGCTCGTGTTCACATGTGCGTGGTGACTCACTATGTGCAAGTCCAACTAACTGAGGACGGGGACCCACCGAGGTGTGTATATCTGGGCTGGTGGATGGCTGGCTCAGATGTGACGATGCACCCGTAGAGGCCAGCAGGTCCTCTGAGGAATCGCCCTCCACAGTCACGGCGCTCGCAGATGGCCCTGCAAGAGAACAGAAAGCAATATTAAGCATGTGGGCAGATGTTGAGGTGCTGTAGATGCCAAGTGATGTTAAGATCATTTGCTATCATGAGTGCTGAGTGTTAGATTTCTGTCACCGGCCGCTCGTGCGCTCCCAGTCTCGGCGTCCGCCATGGACAGGCACTCCAGCATGTGGCTAATTTCCATTGCCTGCTGCTCCATGTCCATTAGGACCACCTGGTGTGGCGGGCCTTCTCTGGTCCTTGCCCTCTCCCGGGCATTCTGGCATCTCTTCTCCTATGAAGGCAAAACACAGAGAGGCGTGATTGAGTGATGGTTGCATAGTGACCCGCTGCATGCACTGGTGTGGGTGGGGGTGACCGTGAGGGAGATGCATGGGAGGGTGCGTTTGACACATAGCCACGCGATTGTATGAGGATTGGGTTGCATGGTAGTGTTCGAATGGGAACTGGGGCGGTGAGTAAGTGCAGGCAAGGTGAGGATGATGGTTGAGTGGATGTGAGGAGTGATGCGAGAGCGTTGTGGTGGCAGTGCAGAAGGAGTTGTGTGGTGGTGGAGGTGATGTGGAAGACGGAGTGTGGGAGAATGCGTAAGTATACTCACTTTGGCTGACCTGGTTAGGTCATTAAAGCGTTTCCTGCACTGGACCCAGGTTCGGCCGACAGCCTTGCCTCTGGCCTGCTCCATTCTATTATTTTGGTTCTTTGCTACAGGAGGAGCATTGGAGGACTGCCCCTTTAAATAGGGCTCCTCCTGCTGACAGCCTGTGATGCGGGTGCGCAGTGCACCCGCTGCGCAGGTCTGCAACGGGAAACCCGGAAGCACGCGTAAGTACCTTCAATAAGGCTGCAATCGCGTGCAGAGCACCCCGATTTCACTGGGCATGTTACCCACGCGCCCAGTCGACCAGCCGCTGCCAACCCGCCTCCCTCCTAATATCGGGCCCAAGGAGTCTGCAAAGGGATATAGATAGGTTAAGTGAGTGGGCAAAAATTTGGCAGATGGAGTATAATGTGGGAAAATGTGAACTTGTCCACTTTGGCAGGAGGAATAGCAAAGCAGTATATTATTTAAATAGAGAGAGATTGCAGAACTCTGAGGTACAGAGGGATCTGGGTGTCCTAGTACATGAATCACAAAAAGTTAGTATGCAGGTACAGCAAGTGATTAGGAAGGCAAATGGAATGCTGTCATTTATTGCAAGGGGAATGGAATATAAAAGTAGAGATGTTTTGCTACAGTTGTACAGGGCATTGGTGAGACCACATCTAGAATACTGTGTGCAGTTTTGGTCTCCTTATTTAAGAAAGGACATATTTGCTTTGGAGGCGGTTCAGAGAAGGTTCACTCGACAGATTCCTGGGATGAGGGGGTTATCTTATGAGGAAAGCTTGGACAAGTTGGGCCTGTATACATTGGAGTTTAGAAGAATGAGAGGTGATCTTATTAAAACATATAAGATCCTGAGGGGACTTGAAGGGACAGATGCTGAGAGGATGTTTCCCCTTGTGAGAGAGACTAGAACTAAGGGCCACAGTTTAAAAATAAGGGGTCTCCCATTTAAGACGGAGATGAGGAGAATTTTTTTCTCAGAGGGTCGTGAATCTGTGGAACTCCCTTCCCCAGAGAGCGGTGGAGGCAGGGTCATTGAATATTTTTAAGGCCGAGTTAGATAGATTCCTGATTAACAAGGGAGTCAAAGGTTATAGTAGGTAGACGGGAAAGTAGGGTCGAGGTCACAATCAGATCAGCCATGATCTTATCAAATGGCAGAGCAGGCTCGAGGGGCCGAATGGCCTACTCCTGCTCTTAATTCGTATGTTCATACGTATGTATTAGTGTCTAGGTACTAAATTGTTTGACGCGGGCAGTTATGCTGGGATTGCGCCCGTTGGTGCCCTCCAGCATGGACCCTGCTGGAGTTGACAGGGTCAGCGGGGGGTGGGGGGATGGGGCCGGTGGCCACCCACGTTGTTATAGGCCCATCTCTAGCGCTCACCTACCCCATGCAATCAGATTATCCAGTGCCTGACCACTATTTTGGTGGGGGGGGGGGCGGTCTCTGAGACCTCATAGTGCCCCTCTCAGCCTTCTGTGCCCATCTGGAGGCCACTATGACCCAGAATTTGCTGGAGTGCGGCATCTCACGGTGAGCGTCGTGAGTTGGATTTTTTCCTCACCCTTCAGCTCCGACTATAACTTGCACTGCAAATTGCTGGAAGTGCGAGTTGATAAGGGGGTGGTGGGGACAAAGGGACATCTGGGACCTTAGCGAACAATGGGACCAACAGTCTATCTCCTCAACCAGTGAGATTTAAGGATAGGGAAAGGAACAGGGCAATGATGGGGAAGAAAATAGGGTAAATTAGAGTCAAATTAGATACAGAAAAAGAAATAAAGAGAGGGAAAGAAAGATTGGATTAAGAGCGAGAGAAAAGAGAAAGAAAGGAAAAGTAAGAAAAAAATTTTAAAATGTAAAATTTTAAAAACCGATAGGAACAATTTACTACCTGCAGGAATGAAACTCCGCAGTTTCAATTGGTCGCTTTCTGGGCCTCCAAGATTGAGTTTCATGTCAGGACCATAAATCACACCATTAAGATGGTCCTTACGCTGTGAGATAGCAGTCGAACTTACTGCGGCAAGTTTAATTCATATTTACGGCGCAAATCCAGCAAGGGAGGTTGAGGGCGAGCTCCCATTTTTTGCGAGGCTAATGGCGGAGTGGTGCAAATCATCCAGCAATTTGTGACGGTTCGCATCTCATGGGGTATCTCTTCCTTGCCACAAATTGCTGTGGTTTTTCATGCACTAATAATGGCGTGCGCATTAAACTCACCGTTATTTTACCAGCAAATTCTGGGCCTATGTCTCATCTCACCTGCTGGCAACATGCCAGGTCCCTGGTGAAATGGGGAAGTGGGCATTCCCACTATAAGGAGTCCTTGCTTTTGAGGCCGCCCCTTGATATCATTGGCCTTCTAAGAGCTGTTCCGCACCCATGAGGACGGCCTCAACCGGGATCTTGGGTTCATGTCACGCTACACGTAAGCCCACCAGCGAACAAAAGCTATCTGTTTTTAATATAACGGTTCATTTGCTGGCTTTCTCTGCCTTCCGGATGTTTCTGCCTCTCTCTCTCTCTGTTTTTTTTCCTGTTTGTTTTTTTTGTTGAATGTATGTTCGGGGGTTCTGTAGGTGACACCTCTCTGTCTGAACACGGTGATTGCCTTGGCAACGGGCAGTTGCAGGGGCAGTCTGTAATCACCATGTATTGTTCTCTGATTTATAAAGGCGCAGGCTTCGAGGAATTCCTAACATTTACCTGAGGAAGGAGGAAGCCTCCGAAAGCTTGTAGATTTCAAATAAAATCGTTGGACTATAACTTGGTGTTGTAAAATTGTTTACAATTGTCAACCCCAGTCCATCACCGGCATCTCCACATCATCACTTCTAAGAGCTGGGCAGCGATTCCACCCCTCACAAGGCTGGCCAGGAAGTCTTGGAACTGCCGGAGACCCGACACAACTATGTCTCTGCCATTTTCCGATAGGTTCTGCTGGACTCCCACCAGACTTACGACCAGATTCCAGCGGAACGCCCAAGGAAATTCGAGACCAATATTCAAACAAACAGCTGAGAATATCTCAAAGGAGTATGGGGTTTTATTTAGAAGGCCTTTTTTTCTCTCTAGTCAACAGAAGTACATTTTCCCTTTTTTTTGGAGTTTATTTCATAAAAAATAGTTTTAGGATTTCTATCTGATGTTTCACTGGTGGTTTTTAATTTAAATATAGTTAAATATTCAAAACCATGTCCGTGCGATAATGGGGGAAGATGTGGTGATAGTGAAGAATTTCACTGTGATTAGAAGAGACTACCATTATTATACTTAGAATGCAAGACCATGATAATTCTATGGAGTACATGATACATGATCTTATTGGTAGCACTAACAAGTAGGGTAATAAAGAACAGGAAGATTGAGCATCCTGGAAATGGTCCCTAAATGGAGATATGAAGAGGGAGCTGTGAATAATTGTCAAGTACCACATCATGTGATTTGAAACAATGAATTCATACTGCTGCTTCATCTGAGTTAGCGCCTCATGAACGGTTTTGATAGAGTAAATAAGGTGAAACTGTTTCCAGTGGCAGAAGGGTCGGTAACCAGAGGACACAGATTTATGGAGATTGGCAAAAGGGCCAGAGGCGAATTTTAACGCAGCGAATTTTTATGATCTGGAATGCACTGCCTGAAAGGGCGGTGGAAACAGATTCAATAGTAACTTTCAAAAGGAAATTGGATAAATACTTGAAGGGAAAAAAATTATATGGCTATGGGGAAAGAGCAGGGGAATGGGACTATTTGGATGGCTCTTTCAAAGAGCCGGTACAGGCACGATGGGCCGAATGGCCTCCTCCTGTGCTGTACCTACTATGATGTTATGATATTGGTATGTTCAGAAAAAATCTGACTGCTGCTCCTACTCTTACAATATCTCACCTAGCTATGAAGATCCATAGTAATGTTCAGATATACCAAAAAGGTATATTTCACCGACAATTACTCCAAAGCTGCAGGAAAATGAGTCAGAACGTGCTTGTTACAAAGAAAATGTCAGCACTTCACAAATATCCATTGTCATCCTCCTTGCAGAATCCTCATTATTTTTCTGTGTCTTGCTTTAATGCATCAAAAAACTGGGTTCGTTTCAAGCTACTGGGTTCTCGTTGGCCAAAGGGGAAGGATTAATGATGATGTGCTTTGGCAGGAATGTTGTCAGAATTATCAGGTAGATCTCTGGGGCTGTAACTGCGGCAGTTCTGTATACTTGTTATCTTTACTCTTGACCTCATCCGGTAGGAATCCTTCATCCCCCTGACCATAAAACTACCTGGAATAAAAAGAGTCAAACCAGCAGCCTCCTCCTAAGGCCCCACCATCACTCTTCACACCCACATTCATTTTCCCTGTTCCTCCATGTTCAAAATAAACCAATATAGCTAATAACACTTTGCCAATCATGCGTTTTTGGAACAAGTGTGTGCCCATGTGCCTACTACTTTTTACCATGGTGTTTCTCTTTTACCCACTCCTTTCAAGGCTGACTGCATGGTGTACCCAGACACCAGCTTGGGGTACTGCGGCCATCCTGCCTGGTACAGCAGCAACAACAACAACTTGCATTTATGTAGTGCCTTTAAAGTAGTAAAACATCCCAAGCTGTTTCACAAGACCATTATCAAAAAAAAATTGACACATAAGGAGATATTAGGACAGAGCTTGGTCAAAGGGGTAGGTTTTAATGAGCATCTTAAAAGGAGGAGAGAGAGGTGGAGAGGTTTAGGGAGGGAATTCCAGACCTTGGGAGCATGTTGACTGGGGAAGATACGTTAGAATAAATGAGAAAAGCAGAGACAAGCAAATTTAAGCTTCTGACTGGCAGAAATGCATTAAACTTTCAACCATCCAGTGGAAGCTGACAAAATAAAGATCGTGCTCCCATAAACACTGAAATTCAATAAGTTGTTTTGGTTCTTTTGTTGGACTTCCATTGTACTTACTCCTTTAAGGTTGCTGCTACCTTTAAGGCCCTGGAAGATCCCAGACTTCCTGTTCACTTCTTGTCCGTGCCTAATAGCGTTCCCCGACATGCACCTGGTGTGCACCCGTATTATGTAAATTATCTCCGAGAAGTTAAGGCGCTCAGATCCCGGTGCCTTAAAGTACACTTCCGCTGCACTCTGCTCAAACTGCACACAATAGTTCGTAGAGCAAAACCAGCCCTAATATTTAGCACTAGAGTGTAATTATTTAAATAAAGAGGTCCAGATGGAATTCCTTTGAATTGAGCTGGAGAATAGCAAGGGATCGGACATATTCGAATGATACCAGGGATGAGGGACTTCAGTCATGGAGAGACTGGAGAAGCTGGGATTGTTCTACTTAGAGCAGAGGAGGTTAAGGGGAGATTTGATAGAGATGTTCAAAATCATGAGGGGTTTTGATAGAGTAAATAAGGAGAAACTGTTTCCAGTGGCGGGAGGATCAGTAACCAGAGGACACAGATTTATGGTGATTGGCAAAAGAACCAGAGGGGAGGTGAGGAACAATTTTTTTTTTACACAGCGAGTTGTTATGATCTGGAATGCCCTGCCTGAAAGGGTGGTGGAAGCAGATTGAAAAGTAGCTTTCAAGAGAGAATTGGATATATACTTGAAATTGCAGGGCTATGGGGAAAGAGTGGGGGAGTGAGACTAATTGGATAGCTCTTTCAAAGAGCAGGCACAGGCACAATGGGCCAAATGGCCTCCTTCTGTGCTGTATGAATCTATTTTGTTTTCTAATAATGTAAAAAAAGACCTTGATATTAAATAAAATGTAATTATTGTACAGTACTTTTAATGAAGGTGGCATTGCTCTCCAAAAATGTTTAGGATACCCACAGTTTCCATAAGGTTAGAAAAGTGCAATAGTTCAGTGCAATGGACACTATTTTGTTTAAATACCTGTGATGCTATATGGGTTTGATGTTAGTGCCATGTTATTTTGTGCCAGTCTGCACTTTGACAGTTGTAAAGTAATTTGTATGTAACACAAAATTAATGTGTTTCATAAAACCCTCCTTAGTTCTAAGGCAAAACAACAAAATCCAACAAATCACCAGTGATCAAACGTGCATTTTCTCTCCTTTGCAATGTCATGAAAATATTTTATTTACAGAATCAGAGTGATCTGCAATTTTAGTTCTAGGGGTTGTCCTCAATGATGTATAACCTTGAAACAGCTTGTAACTTTAATTATTTTCCTTTTGATAAGGATTTAGTCTACAAGTTTTTTTTTCTTTTTTGCCTGTATATTTTCTTCCATTTACTCTCCACATGGAATTCCATAGAATTCTACAGCACAGAGACAGGCCATTTGGCCCAACAGATTTATGTCTGTGTTTATGCTCCACATGAGCCTCCTCCCACCTTACTTCATCTCACCCTATCACCATATCCTTCCATTCCTTTCTCTCTCATGTACTTATCTAGCTTCCCCTTAAAGGCATTGACTCCTACATTGCAAGAAAAAATTATGTTTTTTTCATTCTAGTTTTTAGATTTCCAGCACCACCACTAAGGTATGAATGATCAATGGGCTCGATGTTACCAGGGCTGCGGGTTCGCGGCGGGGGGGCGATTGGGCGCGTGGGTAACGCGCCCGGTGAAATCAGTCTGCCCCCTGTGCGATCGCAGCCTGATTGGATCCACTTACCTGTTGTTCCGGGTTCCCCGCTGCTGAGCTGCGCGTCGGGCGGACTGCGCATGCGCAGTAAGGTCTGTCAGCTGGAGGAGCTCTATTTAAAGGGGCAGTCCTCCACTGACAGATGCTGCAACAAATAGCAAAAATTACAGCATGGAGCAGCCCAGGGGGAAGGCTGCTCCCAGTTTAATGATGCCTCACTCCAGGTATCATTAGATGGGGTGAGGAGGAGGGGGAGGATAGAGATCTTCCCCCCAGCAGGGGGGAGGAAGCGGCCTGCCTCTGCCACCAGGACAGCCTGGCTCGAGGTGGCAGAGGAGGTCACCTGCACCACCAACATATCGCCCACCTGCATACAGTGCAGGAGGTGCTGCAATGATCTAAGTAGGTCAGCCAAAGTGAGTACACTTACTCATTCCCCTACACTCCATCTGCCACATCCCCACATCTCCTTCTGCACTGCCAACACTACTCTGTCACATCACCCCTCATACCCACTCAAAGCTCATCCTCATCTTACCTGCAATTACTCACCTCGCCAGTATTCATCCCACCACTACCACTCAACCCAATCCTCATACAATCTCATGGCTCTATCTCATACTCACCCTCTCGTGCATCTCTTTCACAGTCAGCCTCACTCAAAATGCCACCACCTGTGCTGCAGCCACAGGGCATGCATCACATATGTGCAGTAGGCAGCGTAAGGCAAACGTGTCGTGAGCATGAAGGGGATGCACAAGGGTGTTTGAGGGTTTGTCATGGTTTTTACTTATATTGAATTTCTGACCAACTCACATCACATATTATATTGGTACCACTACTGCCACATCTTTGTGAATCTTGTCTGGTTTGTGCAATAATGCCCTTTCCTGAGGATCACAATGAAGACCCACAACTGATGCCACCCATTGTGTCACTGCAGAGTGGGTGTAGGTGTATTTGCAGGGCTCTTTTGCGCAGACGACTGAGAGACGTCGGCGATGTCCCCGGTGGCATCCTGGAAGGATGCGGAGGAGAAGTTGTTGAGGGTATTGGTGACTTTGACAGCAACAGGTAAGAAGATGGTGCTCAGGCCAGCCGGGAGCAGCTCGGCATGAAGGAGGCTACAGATGTACACGACTACATGTCGAGTGACTCTGAGCCTCTGTGTGCACTGCTGCTCAGAGAGGTCCAGGAAGCTGAGCCTCGGTCTGTGGACCCTGTGGCGAGGGTAGTGCCCTCTGCGAAGCATCTCTCTCTGCGGTTGCCCTCCCTCCTGCTGTGCAGGTGGATGTGTCACAGCACTGTGTTGTGGAGCTCCACGAGTCAGAGGTGGACGGCGTGGCCGGCGAGGCTGGTGATGCTGTTTGCCCTCCGAGGATGTCATGACTGCAACTACGGCGGTCCCCGTCCGGAAGATGTACATCTGAGGGGGTCCGCAAGGTCGGTACATGTCTCTGGACCTTGGGGTAAGTGTGCAAATTGGTGAATTTTCTTGTCAGGAAGAGGGTGGTGGAGGCCAAACTCTGTCCCAAGTGACAGAGTGGCCTCCTGCAATGAGTGAGGGTCTCCCCCCCTCACCTGTCAAATGGACCTTTGCAGCTGCTGCAGGCTGATAGCTGCAACACGTCCATTTCAACAGGGAGTGTTTCCCACAGTATGGGAAACAGTCCCAATTGTCTCAAAAATCCCACCCCTCCTGACATATTCCCTTAATCAAGTCTGTTAATGACCTGAAATACCTAAGTAAATGTTGGTAAGTGGCATCCCGCTGGCTTTAATTGCCTGCGGGAGTCCCACATGCGGGGGCTGCGTGCGCACATCAGCGCGTCTGTGGGGAACCCGGAAGTAGGCGGGTTGGAGCCGGGCTCCCGACCCGCTCTGGGATTCCCCGATTTTCGGAGCCCCCCTGCCAGGAACGCACCCGATAGCGGGTGCTAAAATAGAGCCCAATATGCTGATATGCTGATATGGCATGTAGGTGTGTGTGTGTTCTTCACAAATGAAGGGCGGACTCCTGTAATGTCACATCTGCCCTATTCTCTTTACTGATGCTGACTGACCTGTTGTGCATTTCCAACATTTTATGATTTCCAGCATTTTCTGTTTTCTTTCTATTTTAACATTGAACAGGATTTTAGAGACTTTCGAGATCTGGATCAAACAGAACAGGGACGGAATATGGGTTTATCTGAAAATTCTAAATGTGGTCTTCATTTTGATTTAAAGATGACAGCCTGTAAAAAAAGTGGTGGCACATGTACATTGTGGCACATTTTCAGGTCATGTCAATTGACTGTATCTATAGTGCTACAATGGCAGTAATACGACATATGCATATGTATTTTTTTTAATTCATGCTTGGGATATGGGCGTCGTTAGAAAGGCCAGCATTTATTGTCCATCCCTAGGTGGTGGTGAGCCTTCTACTTGACCTGCAGCAGTCTGTGTGGTGAAGGTGCTCCCACAGTTCTGTTAGGGAGGGAGTTCCAGGATTTAGACCCAGCAATGATGAAGGAACAGTGATATGTGTCCAAGTCGGGACGGTGTGTGACTTGGAGGGGAACTTGGAGGTGATGGTGTTCCCATGCACCTGCTGCCCTTGTGTTTCTAGGTGGTGGAGGCCGCGGGTTTGGGAGGTGCTGTTGGAGAAGCCTTGGTGAGTTGCTGCAGTGCACCTGTGGAGAGTACACACTGCAGCCACTGTGCGCCGATGGTGGAGGGAGTGAATGTTTGAGGTGGCGGATGGACTGAACTATCGGACTGCTTTGTCATGGATGGTGTCAAACCCCTTGAGTGTTGTTGTAGCTGCACCCATCAATGTATGTTCCTGCTTTCAAGGCAATATGGCGTTCAAACCAGGGAGAGCCAGGAGTACAAGCCATTATACATCATTTTGTGACATTCACTTTGAATATATTCACAGCAACCTCCACCCTGGGCGTGAAATTGGTATTGAGCGGTACAGCAAAACAGGCAACAGCAGATTGGCTGCCTGTTTTACATCTTGCCCAATTTTCCCCAAAGGAAAAGAAAATCAGACGAGGTGTAAAATGGGCGGCCGATTCACTATTGCCCGTTTTGCAACACCGCTCAATACCAATTTCACCCCCAAGGTCTTGCATCTGTGGGGAAACGAACTAACAAGAATTCCAGGATGTCTTGTACAAAATCCAATTTCCTAGGTCTGTTGGCAGCCCATAAAGGAGCCATAACAACAACAACTTGCATTTATATAGCACCTTTACGAGCGCTATCAAAGAAAATTTGACACCGAGCCACATAAGGGGGTATTAGGACAGGTGACCAAAAGCTTGGTCAAAGAGGTAGGTTTTAAGGAACGTCTTAAAGGAGGAGAGACAGGTAGAAAGGCGGAGAGGTTTACAACAACAACAACTTGCACCTTTTATATAGCACCTTTAACGTAGTAAAACGTCCCAAGGCACTACACAGAAGCGATTTTCTAACAGAATTTGACACTGAGCCACGTAAGGAGATGCTTTGCAGTCAATTAAGTACTTTTGAACTGTTGTAATGTAGGGAAACACAGCAGCCAATTCCTGGCACAGCAAAGTCCAGCAAACAGCAATGAGATTAATAACCAGAAAATCCATTTTAGTGATGTTGTTTGAGGGATAAATGTAAGCCAGGATGTCAGGTTACATGTTGCTTTCACCAAATGAACCATCGGAGAGCTGAGACACTGTTTCAATTGCCCAGTCTACAGTAATCACGGGCACACTCTTCGCTAAAGGTATTCTCAAGAACCCATTGAAAATCCTTGTAATGTCTGGATGAGCTGTTTTTTTTAAATCCTGGCATCTGCCAATCTAAAGAAATATCAAATCTGCTGCACAAAGTAGGTCATTATTCTAGGTGTAAGAACAGTTGCTGACTCTTTAAATTGTGCGATGGTCAATGGAAGATGCTTTCATAATAAACCTCAGGAGTGAATAATCCTAATTTAATGGATTAAATATTAAACTTCAAGGTATGCAGTACATTCTTCATGGTAAGACTTCAGAGGAAAAGTGGGGAAAGTTCAAACCTTGATTCAGTCAAAGCTTTTAGGAAGCATTTAATGTCTCACGGCATTATGCATATCCATTGAATAATGGAAGGATGAATTGGAAGAAGCTTAAGAATGCAATTACCTTTAAGATTGAAATGTCATCAATCCAAGGCTCAGGGTACACAAAGAATCTCAAACTATAAATGAAAAAGTTGAGCTACATCAAACACAACACGTTGAACAAATTCTAAATTATCGCCTTGATGTGAATTAAGATTTATGATTTTCTTTTGCACCATATTAAAGTTTATTATATTCTGCCTTCAAAATATTTAACATGTGTTTACTTAACTCCACTGGTTGGGTTAGAAAGTATTTTATTAATCTACTGCTTGAATGTGCCCATGTGAAAAATTTATTAAATGCATGTTGTAACATTGTCTTGGATTAGACTTTGATTATTTGTTTTTTAGATCTACTGTCAAGTTTTATCAGTGTTTCACAAAAAATCATATATTGAAATTCCCACGAAGGCCTTAGAGAATGTGCTGAGGAGATTTACTGGAATGATTCCAGGGATGAGGGACTTAAATTACGTGGATAGACTGGAGAATCTGGGATTGTTCTCCTTGGAACAGAGAAGTTTGAGAGGAGATTTGATAGAGGTATTCAAAATCATGAAGGGTCTAGACAGAGTAGATAGAGAGAAACTGTTCCCATTGGAGGAAGGGTCAAGAACCAGAGGGGTTAGATTTAAGGTGATTGGCAAAAGAACCAAAGGTGACGTGAGGAAAATCTTTTTTACACAGTGAGTGGTTAGGATCTGGAATGCACTGCCCGAGGGAGAGGTGGAGGCAGATTCAATCATGGCCTACAAAAGGGAACTGGATAAGTACTTGAAACAAAAAAATGTGCACGGCTATGGGGATAGGGCGGAGCAGTGGGATTAGCTGGATTGCACATGCATAGAGCTGGCGTGGACTCGATGGGCCGAATGGCCTCCTTCCGTGCTGTAACCTTCTATGATTCTATGATTTTGAAACTAGTTTGGTGCTGGGAATATAGCAGAAGGCATTTAACTGTGACCGTCAATTCAATAAAGCCCCATTTTGGCTTAATGACAGCACCTCTGCACTTCAGAAAGTTATAGGTTCAAGCCTTACTCCAAGACTTGAGCACATGATCCAAGCTGATACTTCAGTACAACAATAAGGAAATACCGCACTGTCAGAGGTGTTGTCTTTTGGATGAGATGTTAAAATGAGGCCCCAACTGCCTATTCAGGCGGACATAAAAGATTCCACGGCACTAGTGCAGTTATTCTGGTCTTCCTGGCCAATGTATATCCCTCAATAAACACCACCAAAAACAGATTAACTGGTTACTTGTCTCATCACTGTTTGTTGGCCTAGCTGTACAAATTGGCTGCCAGGTTTGCTGAAAAAATAACAGTAACTAAATACCTCAGAAAGAAAGTAATTAATTGGCTGCTAAACACTTTGGGTCATCATAGAATTATGCAGCACAGAAGGAGGCCATTCGACCCATTATGCCTGTGCCAGCTCTTTGAAAGAGCTATCCAAATAGTTCCACTCCCCATAGCCCTGCAATTTTTTCCCCTTCAAGTATTCATCCTATTCACTTTTGAAAGTTACTATTGATTCTGCTTTCTCCACCCTTTCAGGCAGTGCATTCCAGATCGTAACAACTCATCTCTCCTCTGGTTCTTTTGCCAATACCTTAAATCTGTGTCTTCTGGTCACATACCACCCTGCCAGTGGAAACAATATCTCCTTATTTACTCTATCAAGCCCCCTCAGAATTTTGAACATCTCTATTAAATCTCCCCTTAACCATCTCCGCTCTAAGGAGAACAATCCCAGCTTCTCTAGTCTCTCCATGTAACTGAAGTCCCTCATCATACAGCATCATGAAAGATGCTATATAAATATAAGTTCATTCTTTTCTTCTATTATATATGTTTTCAACAACACAAGAACATAGGAATTGCTAGACGAGAAAAGACCAAGGTCCATATGGTTCACCTTCTACCATCCTGGTACTCGCATGATATGACGATAATGGAGTTGTTGACTAATTATAGCAATCAATCTCTATCAATTAATCTGCAACAGACCCAGACATGAGGCAAAGTAAACCCGCCAGTGGTGGAGAGCTTTGGGAACCATAATTGTTTTACAATTACACGTGTGATTGAATGCTCTGGATTTCTGTTTTAGTATTGATTCAGATGAGTTGCTGACTCAATTGTTATTCCATTTTTCTTCGCTCAATTTTGAAATTGGGACATCAATTTTTGGGAGTTGAATATTTTTTCAACTTCAGCAACTGCAGGGCTTTGAAATCCTGCTGAATATGACTTTTGGCAAACTGGTCAATGCATTCATCTAAAGCTCCGATGTGTACAACTTTAACAAAGTTGTTATTTTAAATGGGTTAGCGATCTTGTTAAATTGGTGTTAAGTGGAAATTTTCTGGAAAAAGCCCATTGATCTGTGTCCTAAAACAGTGTCCAGCAGAATTTCCACATCCATTGTCTGCATCAAACACTCTAATAACAAACCCCTTTGATGGTACCCACTGTATCATTTGCTTTTCCACTCTCAAACACTGGCTCAGATACTTTCATCTGAGGGTAATTAGATAATATTAGTGAGGATGTAGTACTTGGCGATTCACAGAGCACAAGGGAACATAGGAACATTGGAACAGGAGGAGGCCAAGCAGCCCGTGGGGCCTGTTCTGCCATTCAATTAGATCATGGCTGATCTGTATCTTAACTCCATCTACCCACCTTGATCCCATAACTCTTAATACCCTTGCCTAACAAAAATCTATCAATCTCAGTTTTGAAATTTTCAATTGACCCCCAGCCTCAACAGCTTTTTGGGAGCGAGTTTTCCAGATTTCCACTACCCTTTGTGTGAAGAAGTGTTTCCTGACATCACCCATCAATGCTGTAGCTCTAATTTTAAGGTTATGCCCCCTTGTTCTGGACTCCCCCAACAGAGGAAATAGTTTCTCTCTATTTAACTTAAGAGATCTTAAACACCTCAATTCGATCACCCCTTAATCTTCTACACTTGGAGCCAGAGAAAAGTGTGAGGATGTGCCACTTCTCAGTGGAGGCTGTGAAGAAGGCTGCCCATGGCTTCAGAGTCACAGGACCCAGATTGCACAGGCACTTGTCCGAAAGGAAGGATGTTCGAGGAACATCGTAACTACGTGCAGGCTTTGAGGTCAGTCTCCGAGGATGTGCGGCAACTGACGGGTATGACTGGCGAGTCTGCAGCCCTCATTTGTGGTAACATCAGGGAAGCTTTTTCTTCATTGCAGGCATTAATGGAGCATGTGGGAACTGCACTGGAGTCTGCTGTAGACCCTGCCCCACACACCTATGAGGGGTCTAGGGACCAGATGGTGCCTCCACCTCCAAAGTCTGTGCCCTGGTGGTAGTTGGGGATGGAATAGACAGTGACCTAGACACTAGCTTCAAAACCCAGGCAGACAGGAAGCACAATGCTGTGCCTTAGAGTTTTTAGGATCTGATAGCTGCCATGAGACCTGCCATTCCGTTAGTTACTGGAGACATAGATCCAAGGCCCAGTGAAATGGTATATACTATTTAAATGGTAAATAGAAGACAATTTCTTTTTTTTAAATTACAGCACGGAAGGAAGCCATTCGGCCCATCAAGCATGCACCAGCTCTATGCAAGAGCAATCCAGCTAGTCGCACTCCCCTGCCCGATCCCTGTAGCCCTGCAATTTTTTTCCTTTCAAGTACTTATCCAGTTCCCTTTTGAAGGCCATGATTGAATCTGCCTCCACCACCCCCTCTGACAGTGCATTCCAGATCCTAACTACTCTCTGTGTAAAAAAGTTTTTCCTCATGTCATCTTTGGTTCTCTTGCCAATCACCTTAAATCTATGTCCTCTGGTCTTGACCCTTCCATCAATGGGAACAGTTTCTCTCTATCAACTGTGTCTAGACCCTTCATGATTTGGAATACCTCTATCAAATCACCCCGCAACCGTCTCTGTTCCAAGGAGAACAACCCCAGCTTCTCCAGTTTTGTGTCATCTGCAAATTTTGAAATTGTGCCCTGTACTCCCAAGTCCAAGCCATTAATATATATCACATACACACAAACCTGCCTGGGTTAACCCCAGAAGTGGGCACGTTGGAGTCAAGATGCGGTCCCGCTCCAAAAAGCTGTTATTTTAACCTCCCATCCATTCCCAACCGTCCCGTTCTTGGGGGTTAAAACTACCCCCATACTGTCACTTGTGCGTCAATGTAGAGTGGCAACATCTTCACAGAAATGTAAAAGTGGCAACGTAACTGCTCTCTGTTCAAACCTCCACAGCACCCCGATCAATGTGCCTCATTTTTGTGTGAGCACATTTAAAAGGAAAAAAGAAAGACTTGCATTTATATAGCGCCTTTCACGATCTCAGGACATCCCAAAGCGCTTTACAGCCAATGAAGTACATTTGAAGTGTAGTCACTGTTGTAATGTAGGAAATGCGACAATCAAAATTGCACACAGCAAGGTCAGACAACAGAGAACTCCCCTGCTCTTCTTTGAAATAGTGCCATGGGATCTTTTACATCCACCTGAGAGGGCAGACAGGGCCTTGGTTTAATGTCTCATCTGAAGGATGGCATGCTCTGACAGTGCAGCACTCGCTTTATGCTCAAGACTCTGGAGTGGTACTTGACTCCACAACCTTCGTGACTCCGAGGCAAGAGTACTACCAACTGAGCCACAACCAACACTTAACACTGATAATAAAGTTACGGAAAAGTTTTTACTCTAAATCTACAGATCGGGTGTGATGTCAGGAATACCATTATGGCCATGTGTGGCAATTTCTGTCATTCTACTTTAAGTAATCTGTTTGCCATTCTTATGCAAATATATTTATCTCACTTACAAATGTTATTCAAAACAGTTCATATATTAGAGGCACAATTGTTAGCATAAAGCATGAAATAAAATGCATTGCAATTATATTTAAATCATGAGCTAATAAAATATATTGAATTATTTTTAGTCCGTATTTAGATGCCTTTGCATCAATTCAACATTGTCAAGTTTCTCATGGTTCTATTTTTCTCAGAGTCTTATTGTGATACAATCCTTGGTCTTAGAGGACGAGGCTGTGTCTTCCTTGGTTGAAGCCATGGTTTCAGATTGCAGTGCTTAATATCCCAAACTAAATATAAGAGAAATGTAGCAAGCTGTTTTTGAAAGATAACTATATCCAAGAACGACGTACGCCACTGTTTAGATGTCAATGACTCACCATAAAAAGGGTGACAGTGATTCACATTAAAATAGTCTAGACAGACTTATAGTAAAGTATTTCAAGAACAACAATTGGCATTTAATTAGCATCTTTAATGCTAAAAAAAGGTCCTAAGGCACTTCACAAATTAATAAAGGGCAGAGGGACGATTGCTAATTGTAATGGTGTGAGGGTGAGATGAGAAGCCACTGCTGGAGATGCACTGCATGTGTTCGGAGAGGTAGGAGTGGAGCCAGGCGAGCGCACTCCCAAGGAACTGGTTAGTGGAGGAGAGGTGATGGAGCAGGATGGCAAGGCCTACTGCATCAAATGCTGTGGAGAGGTTGAGGAGGCCGAGGAGGGATAATGCATCACGGTCACAGTCCCATTTGTGGTCAATCACAGTTAAAAAGGGAACAAAAGCCATGGAGGGAAAGATTAGGATGGGTGACCAGTAGCTTGATCAAGAGGATGGATATTGAGAGGGGTTTTAAAGCAGAGAGGTGGAGGGGTTTAGAGAGGAAGTTGCAAAGAAAGGGACAGAGATGGCTGAAGAGGGAAGGACAGAGTCAGAAGTCCAAAGAGTACAGGTGGGGATATAAAGCTGGTAAGAAGTTAAAGAAATAGATTGGGGCAAAGTTATGGAGGGATGTGAAAGTGAGGACAAATATCTTAAATCTAATATGTTGGAGAACAGGAAACTAGTTTAAGTCAGCAATGATGATACAAATGGCCAGTCAGACTTAGTGCGAGGCAGGATACAGGCAGCTGTGCTTTGGACATGTTGACATTTTTGGAGAGTGGACCATAGGAGGGCATTAGAGTCTAGTTTGATTTGCAAATTATGAATTTAAATTTGCATTAATGTTGCATTTAAGGTTTAATTTGCTTAGTATGAAGTTCTTATGGCAGAAATTACTGTTGGCATGCTTAATGAATTAATGCCCACGTTTTAATGTATGTTCTCGTCATGTGGGTGACCCTTGCAAGGCAACATTTAGTGCCCATCCTTGGTGGTGGTGGGCCTTCTCCATGAACAGGGATCAGGAGGTGAGCTACTCATTACAGAATACCTCTTGTGTGATTAAGATTCGGGGTGGTGGTGATGGTGGGGTAATTGGTGATGATGGTGCAATTGAAATTCAGAGGAAGGTGTTTGCACTTTTTCTTGTTGGAGATGATCATTGCATTGGTGCAAATGTTGTGGGTAGACGATACCTTTGACAGGCTTTGTGTTGGTTTTGGAGAGAAAAAATCCATTTTGTGCTCTCCACCAAATCGCCACCACCACTTAAAAATTTCCATTGGCAGAAAAATAAACTTAAATTGCAATAATGACCTATTGCCACTTTTTCTGCCAGACGTAAGCAACTTTACCAATCCAGATGACAATTTCTCACTTGTCATAGACATCCACAGCAGACTCATGGCGGAAACTTAAATTCTCCACACGGCATCGCACACGTCCCTAGGCCTGCAGGTCGGACACCCCAAACCCAAACAATAGATGATTCGCTCTGTGACTCTGGGTTGTTCAAATTCACCATGTTGTGATCCACCTCACAGATGTGCTCCCAAATAAAGAAGAAAGACTTGCATTTACACAGCGCCTTTCACAACCTCAGGACGTTTCAAAGCGCTTTACAGCCAATTAAGTACTTTTTGAAGTGTAGTCACTGTTGTAATTTAGGAAACGCGGCAGCCAATTTGCCCACAGCAAGGTCCCACAAACAGCAATGTGATAATGACCAGATCATCTGTTTTCAGTGATGTCGGTTGAGGGATAAATGTTGGCCAGGACCCTGTTCTTCTTCAAAATAATGCCCTGGGATCTTTTATGTCTACCTGAGAGGACAGATGGGACCACAGTTTAATGTCTCATCCAAAAGATAGCACCTCCAACAGGGCAGTATTCCCTCAGTACTGCAATGGAGTGTCCATCTAGATTTTGTGCTTAAGTCTCTGGAGTGGGACCTAAACCCACAACTTTCTGACTCAGAGACAATAGTGCTACAAACTGAGCCGTGGCTGACACTGACAACAAATGCAAACTAATTTTTCAGACAAGTTTTTTTGGATTAGTGATGGTGTTGAGGTTGAAAATGTGAGGTTGGTTTCATTTCACTTTCCACTAGTCTAAGCTGCTGATTCTCACTGGGACTGACAGTAAGTGACATTAAAAGTTGGCAATGTGTTTGATCACATTGACAGGCTGCACCACTCCAACTATGATTACAAAGAGCAACTAGCCTGAAGCCCACATTGAGGATTAAATGGAAACAGCGAATGTGGCGATGACTGGATGTGTAAGGCTAGAAATGGGTGTTGAAGATAATGGCTGGCAACACTAACACTCAACCACCTACTTAACCACCCCCCCTCCCCAATAACCCACTGGTCTGCTGGCACATCCAAAAACAAGGGCCAGCTTGGACACTGAGCCAGCCCGCAGATAGGTCCTGAGAGGGAGGGAGGGGTTGCGAATGGGTAGAGGGGCAATAGCAGCCCACACTATTACTTGGAGCCAGGAGGAGCACTCCTGTTCCTCCTAGCTCCGCATCGAGATAAGTGGAAACCAGGAAAATGACCTCTTCTTCGGCGGCCTCCAGTGGTCCCTTTAAGAACCGCTGGTTAGGCTGCCTGGGACCCGGGAAAAACGGACCAAAGCCAGTTTTTGCCCAATTTGGCATCGACTGCCTGATTACCATATTCAAGGGAGCCAAACAAATGTTGCAGACGGACATGCCCCGAGGCAACAGAAAGTCGCCCGATCCAAAATGGCAGCCAGCGAAGTTCAGTTGCAGATCAGGCTTGGGAGATCCACGTCCAGTTTTGGCGAGTTTCTCCCCTGTTTTCCGCCTGGAAAAACGGGAAAAACGAGGTTGATTTTCTCCCCTCCACTGTCATCTTCTCCTCACCCCCATCTGGTGTCAGGGAGATTTGAGGTCTGAAGTGATGGAAGCATTTCATTTGTCAGCAATGTGCTGCCAAACATAGGGAGAAGTTTGTTTACTGTAGGGATTTGTCATAGGTAACTAAAATTTTCACTTTAAACTTTCTTTTTAATTTTCAATGTTACAAATTCAAAGGAAAATTGTAAAAAGGACTGTCTCCATTACTTACTTTTAAAATTAACACACCAGATCCTTTGATTACCAGTGTGGCTACCTAGTACCTCATGATCACAAAATCCATTATCCCTTCTTCGATGGGATTATTCGTTAGTGCACTAGGGTTGAAAGTGGTTTTGTTATTACATCTTCTTGCAAAATGTGTTTTTCCTTACAAAAATGTGCTTTTGTGGCCGTTCAATGGTTTTGGTCCATGCGCTAATGGATGGTGTTATTAAAATAACATATGAACTGACTTACAAGTTATGAAGTGTGAATTTTTGCCCCAAAATATAAGACTGCTTCAGAACTGCACCTTTTCATGAGGTAAAAGAAAAAGAATGAACAAAGGAAAGACTTGCATTTATATAGCCCCTATCATGACCTCAGGATGTCCCAAAGCCCTTTGCAGCCAATGAAGTACTTTTTCAGTGAAGTCACAGTTGTAATGTAGGAAACATGGCAGCCAATGGTTTCCCAAGGTCCCACAAACAACAATGTGACAATGACCAGATAATCTGTTTTAGGTGTTCGTTGAGGGATAAATGTTGGCCAGGACACCATCCCAGCTCTTCTTCAAAATAGCGCCAATGGCTCTTTTATAACCACCTGGGAGAACAGACATGGCCTCAGTTTAACATCTCATCTGAAGAACAGAACCTCAAACATCTCAACACTCCCTCAGTGCTACACAGGAGTGTCAGCCCAAATTTTATACTCAAGTCTCTGGAGCAGAACTTGAACCCACAACCTTCTGACTCAGAAGCAAAAGTGCTACCGACTGAGCCACAAAAATTACATAGTAGAGTGTGACTACAAAATGGTGGCATTAAATTACTAAACTATAACGATAAAATAGGCTCAATTGTTCAGTAATAATATGTCTCTTTTCCATGCTTCTGTACGGTACTTCACAAGAGACTCAATTGAAAAATGTGATGGATTTCAATGCAATTTCTTTCCTACACGCCAGGGAACATCTTGATTTAAAACATATCTGCTAACATTTAATTAGGCTGAAATTAACATTTAATTTGTTCTTTGATTTGTCTTTCTCATTTCACCACAAGCATGGAACATTTTTTTAAATTGCACTATCAAACACTGTTCGGTTTCATGGCTACTGACATATTGCAATGGAGTACTGAGCTTGTATACTGAATACCCAAGAGTCTCATAATCATTGAGAGTGCTAAGTTGTTTGATGGGTTTCTAATAAAGAACTTTTTAGAGTTCTCTAAAATGCAAGATATTTTGATCTTGCCGTTATTCTTTACTTCATGTCAGTTGAATTTCTGTGGCATCAGTTGGCGGTATTAAAATAGAACACATTATTTAGTCTCAGTTCATAGAAGATAAAAATAAAGTTCTTATTTATTTCACGTGTTCCATAAGAGCACACTGTGGATCTGTTGCTGAGGGTCTTCTAATTTCACAGCACTGGATGGGCCGGAGGCCTGCACAAGCGATGGCTAGCTCTCTTAAAGAGTATAACATTGTCTCTGGCCAATATTTATCACTCAATCAACTTCACTAAAAAGAGTTTATTTGGTCATTGTCACATTGCTGTTTGTGGGAGCTTGCTGTGCACAAATTGGCTGCTGCATTTCTTACATTACTACAGTGACTACACTTAAAAAGTACTTCATTGGCTCTAAAGCACTTTGAGACATCCTGAGGTCATGAAAGGTGCTAAATAAGTGCAAGTTCTTTCTAGCTAAAAAACTGAGGATGTGGCAGCTTGACAGTCAGTAATTTTTGTACTGACTTATTGCTAAGTGGAAAATGACAGTCATACACCAATAGTTTTACACCAATAGACTAAACATACCAATTGAGTGAGTTATGGGGGCAGGGGCTAATCTAACTTTACCAATGCTGTAAAAAAAAAACTCAGACCAGCAGAAACAAAAGAAGTAGTTTAATAGCTGATAGAATGTGCCATTCATAATGGGTGTGCAGCACTGATATTTGTGGAATCTTTGTGGTGCAGAAGTTCCTGCAAAGGTGAGATCGGCGGCTACAATTAGCCTGTGCCACAGCGAGCATACCGGAAGGCCCGGTTAGTTTTGAGGACAGGTCCAGCGGCCTGAAAGTGAGTGTAATGGAACAATCAGGGGGCATCCAGCAATATCGGTCCAGTGGAAAGTAGGTTCCGGGGTGGGGTGGTGGGGTGGGGCGGGGAGCCGGAGCGGCAGGGGCCCAGGCAATTGTGCACAAAAAGCAAGGAGTGCCTGAAATCGGAGGCCAGTGTCTATATCACGAGCTTCTATGGATACAATACTTGAGCCAGATATTAATTACAATTTCCTGGAATGAGCGCCATTGTCCTGCCTCCGTTATCTTAAGATTTGTTCCTTTTGGGTCTGCAGTTCCACCAACTGACTGCCACCAGTGTGCATGGCATCCCTAATCTCTGCTCAACCCCCTCCTGACAGATGAGACCTACAAACCTTTTCTATGAGACTTCTGTTAAAAAAGTGCAATCATGAGAACTCTGAAGAATTCTCTTTGATTATTGTGCAGCATTTTTCTCCAGTTTTTCTTCCACATGATGCACCAAAAAATACTGAAGGAAACATCAAATGATTGAATGGGCTATTTACTGCTTCTTCCAAATTTCTGCTTTATCCTTTTACTGAAAACATCATTTCTATTTGTTCCATCAGAATTTCAGTAAATCCCGTGATTGCCACCGGATTGGCTTTTCAATGCTTCAGGACAGTGCTGTGATTTTCTATTTACTGCCTGTGGATAATTGTATTTTTGTGGCAGAATTTTATATTCTTAACCATCAATATCATTCAATATTACAGAAGCGCCAGACAATATAAAGTGCACTATAAAAAAGTCTTGTACAAAACTGGAGTGGGGTTACTGACTCACTGCCAATCATGAACACATTTCATGGATTGGAACTTGTTCAGGTCCTACCCGACATACTTTGAGATAAATACAAATCTATTTATTTAAAAGTACAAGTTGTGGTGTCGCTCAGGGATAATCTGAGATTTTGAATGTGCTTTTATGGTTTAGTTGCTAATTCTGGACTGGCCCTTTAAGGCTACAACCAAGGTTCACCACCCCCCCACCCAAGGGGAAGCGTTGAAATAGGTGCTGATGTGGGACACAGGGCTGCTAGGGGTAGAATAGCTTAATGTGCAAGGCTGTACACCGACTGTAACTGTAAGGCATGACGGGAATGTGTCCCACATCAGATGCTGAGGTCAAATATACATTAATTGTTGTTAGCGAGAGAAATTTACAGATTATCAGGTGCTTGTAAAATACGGCTTTGAGGTTAATCTGCAAACAAGAATTAACCTGTAACTGACTTCAAAATGGAATCAGTGCCTTTCTTTTTTATACACATTGATACTTTAAATTCACTGAACACTTTCAAAACCTTTCTATGTGCACCTATTTTTCTAGTTTATGCATGATAAGGATTTTAATTGAAAAATGCTGATATATTTTGATTTCTGTTTTCCACAATGCATTTATGTTTAATGACATTCTCTGCTGTGATGATTTGGAAGTTGTTTTAACATAGTGAAGCTCTCAAAGATAATAATAGTGATTAATAACAACAACAACTTGCATTTATATAGCGTCTTTAACATAGTGAAAACATCCCAAGGCGCTTCACAGGAGTGTTATCAAACAAGATTTGACACCAAGCCACATAAGGAGATATTAGAACAGGAGAGGTAGGTTTTAAGGAACGCCTTAAAGGAGTCAGAGAGGTAGAGAGGCGGAGAAGTTTAGGATGGGAATTCCAGAGCTTAGGGAATAAAAGGAAAATGAGAAAAGCTTCATATCTACTAGAACAGCAGGGGAGTTGGACTAATTGGATAGCACTTTCAAAGAGCCCGCACAGCCACGATGGGCTGAATGGCCTCTTTCCATTCTGTAATTCTAGGTTGCATAGACTAGGCTTGCATTCCCTTGAGTATAGAAGATTAAGGGGTGATCTAATTGACGTGTTTAAAATGATTAAAGGATCTGATAGGGTAGATAGAGAGAAACTCTTTCTTCTGCTGGTGGAGTCCGGAACAAGGAGTTATAACCTTAAAATTAAAGCTAAGACATTTAGGGGTGATGTCAGGAAGTAGTTCTTCACACAAAGGATAGAGGGAAAATGAAACTCTCTCCCGCTAAAAGTTGTTGAGGCTGGGGGTCAACTGAAAATTGATAGATTTTTGTTAGGCAAGGGTATTATGGGATGTGGGACCAAGGCAGGTAAATGGAGATAAGATACAGATCAGCTAATCGAATGGCGGAACAGGCTCGAGGGGCTAAGTGGCCTACTCCTGTTCCTATGTTCCTAAACTCAGATTGCGATTGTTCATAAACAAAAAAGAAAAATGCAAGTGTTAGTAATCTGAAATCAAAACAGAAAGCAGAAAATGCTGGAAATCACTGAGCAGGTCAGTCAGCATTTGTAAAGAGAAAAGACAGGTTAATGATTTGGGTGCAGACGCTTTGACAGAAAAGCAAGTCTCTTAATAGGGGCAGTGACAGTTACTATGGTTTCAGTTGGTGCTCAATAATAGTGAGAGTGAACGCACGGCTGTTTATTTTGACTTCACTGCGGACGACACCAGCATAGACCTGTTGGGCTGAATGGCCTGCTTCTGTGCTGTAAAATGCTATGTAATTTTATATACATAAGAACATAAGAAATAGGAGCAGGAGTAGGCCAATCGGCCCCTCGAGCCTGCTCCGCCATTCAATAAGATCATGGCTGATCTGATCCTAACCTCAAATCTAAATTCATGTCCAATTTCCTGCCCGCTCCCCGTAACCCCTAATTCCCTTTACTTCTAGGAAACTGTCTATTTCTGTTTTAAATTTATTTAATGATGTAGCTTCCACAGCTTCCTGGGGCAGCAAATTCCACAGACCTACTACCCTCTGAGTGAAGAAGTTTCTCCTCAACTCAGTTTTGAAAGAGCAGCCCCTTATTCTAAGATTATGCCCCCTAGTTCTAGTTTCACCCATCCTTGGGAACATCCTTACCGCATCCACCCGATCAAGCCCCTTCACAATCTTATATGTTTCAATAAGATCGCCTCTCATTCTTCTGAACTCCAATGACTGGTATGTGAAGGTCATCCAATAATGTACTTGGATTTTCAGAAGGCATTTGATAAGGTTTCACTGTGAGACTTTTGTATTGTGGAATTCAAGGGCACGCTAACTCGCTGGGTTAAATACGAGCTGGACGATAGAAAGCTGGAGGTATTATAGATGATTGGTCGAAGCACCCACCTGTTTTGGAGGTAGGACCTTTTAATATGCGAATCGAGGCCCTATGACGTACAATGGACCCCGAAGGTTATTTAAGTAGAGAACCGGACAGATCGCATGCTGTGAGCACTCCACCCAGTTTAGGCTGGCAGTCCAGCGGAAGAGTACCCCCAAAAATAAGTTTTTAATTTATTTTTGCGGGGCCTGTTCAGCCCCTCGGGCCTGCTCCGCTCAGGACTCTTCAGCAGTCATAGTTACCGCCACCAAAAAGTACATTTTTAAAAATAAAACATTCCTGTGGAGCCAGATGGAAGAGGAGTGCTCCTCCCAGCTCCACAGCACTCCTGGAGGCTACTGCCTGCGCGCAACCGGCCCCTTTTCCGTTGTCCTTCCCCCCCGCCCCCCGCACCATCGTATTCAAACTTACCTGAGGACTGCTGCCGGCAATAACAGCCAGCCCACAATTGGAATGCCAGCTCGATGTCCAAATGATTGAAATGAAGCCCAAGGCCCAATTTCGGGTGAGCCTCAGTCCTTGAGCTTGCCCCGTCGGTTATGTGCCCACAAACCAAACCATAACCAATTATTACCCAGCACCTCTGACAGTGCCGCATAGTCTTAGTCCTGCACTGAAGTGCCAGCCTTGATTATGTGCTTAAGCCTTGGAGGCAGGTTTAAATGCACAATCTTCTGACTCAGAGATAAGAACCTGCCACTTAGCCAAACTGACTATTGAAAATTATTTGGTTGTAATAGGATCCTATAACATGTGTCAGATGAGATTAAATTATGAAGTGATTCCTTAATTGGACAATTAGAGGAAATCAGTGAATGGATCAAATCATCCACACTTGCTAAAATTCAAGTGGAAGGCATTTGTTAATGATTCATTCAATGGGGTCAAAATTGATTGAATTATTCCTCCTCACTGCTAACACGTACAAAGTCATTTCTGTTTTCTATTACTAAGAAGTCTAAATATTTAGAGCTACAGCCTAGCCTTAAGTTTTCCAATCAAATAAATGTTCCATTTCAAAATCACCTACTCAGGTCATGCTACGGACTTCTTAATGAAAAATCTGTACATGTTGACATTTTATTAGAATTTATTCAACAGAAATAACATGATTGATCAAATATTCAGTTTTAGTGCTAGCAGATCTGCTATGATGCTTTTTTGCAGGTAGTCAGGTTTGTGGCGTGCAATTATGATGATCATCTGAGAACATGGACTGTCCATTTAAGTGTGCCCTGTGGGGAAATGGTCTGCATCGGCAAATCCGATTAGTTCTTGCTGCTATTAAACTCCTGAACATTGGAACATAAGAACAGGAGTAGACCATTCAGCCTCTCGAGCCTGTTCTGCCATTCAATTAGATCATGGCTGATCTGGTTCTTAACTCCATCAAACCGCCTTGATTCCATATCCCTTAATACCTTTGCCTAACAAAAATCTATCAATCTCAGTTTTAAAATTTTCAATTGACCCCCAGCCTCAACAGCTTTTTGGGGGAGAGAGTTCCAGATTTCCACTACCCTTTGTGTGAAGAAATGCTTCCTGACATCACCCCTGAACGGCCTAGCTCTAATTTTAAGGTTATGCCCCCTTGCTCTGGACTCCCCCACCAGAGGAAATAGTTTCTCTATATCTACCCTATCAAATCATTAATCAACTTAAACACCTCAATTAGATCACCCCTTAATTTTCTATACTCGAGGGAATACAAGCATAGTCTATGCAATATGTCCTCATAATTTAACTCCTTTAGCCCAGGTATCATTCTGGTAAATCTGCGCTGCACCCTCTCCAAGGCCAGTACATCCTTCCTGAGGTACGGTGCCCAGAACTGAACGTAATACTCCAGAAGCAGTCTAACCAGAGCTTTATACAACAGTAGCATGACTTCCACCCCTTTGTATTCCAGCCTCCTTGAGTTGAAGGCTAACATTCCATTCGTCTTTTTAATTATTTTTTGGACCTGTCCACTAGTTTTTAGTGATCTGTGTACATGAACCCCATAATCTCTCTGCTCTTCCATAGTTCCTACCTTCTCAAATTTAGAAAAATACTCTGATCAATCTTTCTTCGGTCCAAAGTGGATGACCTTGCGCTTCCCCATGTTGAACTCCACTTGCCACAGTTTTGCCCACTTGTTTAATCTATCAACGTCCCTTTACAACTTTCTGGTCCCATCTACAGTACTTACTGTGCCACCTAACTTAGCGTTGCAGCAAACTTGGATAGACAGATCTCTATTCCTTCATCAAATTCATTTATAAATACGGTGAAAAAATGAGGTCCCAGTACAGATTCCCGGGGGACACCGCTAGCCACATCCTGACAATTAGAGTACATACCCATTGTCCCTACTCTTTGTCTCCTACCTCCTAACCAATTCCCTACCCATGTCAAAAGGTTGCCTCCAATTCCATGTGCTTCCAGTTTTCCTAACAGTCTCTTGCACGGAACCTTATCAAATGCCTTTTGGAAGTCTATTTAAATAACATCCATAGACACACCCTTATCTACCACATTAGTGACCTCCTTAAAAAATTCAACTAGGTTAATTAGACATTACTTACCCTTTACAAATCCATGCTAGCTCGTTCTGATCAGTTCATATTTGTTGAAGTGCTAAGTCACTCTAACCCTAATAACAGATCCTAGTAACTTCCCCACAACAACCATCAGACTAATAGGTCTATGATTTCCTGGTTTATCTCTTCCACCCTTCTTAGATAATGGAGTGACATTGGCAATTTTCCAATCCAAGGGGACAATTCCTGAATCAAGAGAGTTTTGGAAGATCTTGACTAAAGCATCTACAATTTCCTCACTTACTTCTTTAAATGCCCTGGGTGGAGACGATGTGTTTATCTTCAGTCTCATTGTTTTCTCTATCACCATTTTTAAAATTTATATTAAACCTAGTAAATTTCTCCCCTTGATTTATTTTTTATTTTTCCTCGTATCTCAGGGACTCGATCCTCTTCCTCTATTGTGAAGACCAATACAAAGTAATTATTTAGCAAGTCTGCCATTTGCTTATTTTCAGTTACAATATCACCTGCGTCTGTCTTTCAGGGGCCCACATTATCCTTACCTCTTTCTCTTAATATACTTGTAAAAATCATTAGTGTTGTCCTTGATATGCCTCGCAAGTCTTTTCTCGTATTCCCTTTTTGCAGCTCTTACTACCTTGTTTGTATCGTTTTGCTGTTCTTTATATCTCTCCCAGTCCATGGGATCTCCACTATTCTTTGGATTTATATAAGCCCTTTGTTTCAGTTTTATACTGTCTCTCACCTCAGTTGTAGACCAAGGTTGTTTAATTACACAAGTAGAGCTCTTGCTCTTTACGGGTGTGCACCAAATATTTTTTTGAACACCTCCCACTGTTCATCTGTAGATTTATCCATTAACAGTTCTGCCCAGTCTACCGTGGCTAATTTCTACCTCAAATTAATCAATTATATCTGCTTGTAAATTTCTGCCTCCAGGTCAGAAGAACTTAGCATGAAATAACTAGCTTTATTTTAAGAGTGTCTTTCACTTATAGCAAAATGTGATATGGTTAAATGTGACGTGGTTATATATTATATAGCCAAAATGCACATGGATAGATCAGACCAAGTGTTGTCTTCAGGCCAAGCAGGGTTAGAGGCTGATATTTGGACCAAGGCAGAAAAAGGAAAGGAAGGGTCTAGAGGGAAGGAAAGGAAAAGAGAGGAGAAGAGGGAGGGTGAGAGTGGCAGGAACGGGAGAGAGGCAGGAGGTGGGGGGGGGGGAGAAGGGGAAGGGGAATGGGATGATGTTGGAGAAACTACCTCAGTGGGGGAGGGGTTGGAAAGTACTTCAACAAGAGGGGGGGAAACTATCTCAGTCGGAAGGGGAAACATAGCTCAGCACGGGGAGGAGGGGCTGGTAAAGTACCTCAATGTGGGGCAGGGCTGAGAAAATACCTCAGAGATTGGAAAATTACCTGAGCAATTGGAGGGGGGACTGGAAAAGAACCTCAACTGGAGGAGTTGCTGATTTTTCAATGAATGAGGAGGTCCTGACAGCTCTAACATAGAAGCAGTTCTGGTGTTTTAAAAACTACACAGGCCCTGATTTTATTATTTTTAATAGCCCTCAATGTTTTGAAAAATAAATAGATCCCAATTGCTCAAACAGTGAATAGATTCCAATATTTTAAGTTTTTTTAAAAAAGCTAGAGAGATGCCTACCTACCTGTACTGGCAAGGTTTCTGCATTTCTGAGCAGGCACCGATTTCTCTAGGTTTGCTCCTGAAATATTGGGCCGGGACTTGCTTCGACCGGCGTGGCAGAGCTTTCCGCACATCCTGCGGATAAAAAGTACGAATATACTCACTGCGTAGGCCATGACGTCCATTTGCTTAATTTTGAAATCTTCTCCAGTAATGCGTTCCGAGATCAGCGCAGGCCGTGCGCGCTCCGAGGTCAGCGCAGGCCGTGCGCGCTCCGAGGTCAGCGCAGGCCGTGCGCGCTCCGAGATCAGCGCAGGCCGTGCGCGCTCCGAGATCAGCGCAGGCCGTGTGCACGTGCAAAGACTGTGGGAATGCAAGCCCCGCCCACAAGCAGGCAAGTAATACTCATTCATTTAAAGTGACATTCCCTGTGATAATCTAAATAAAAATTTAACACAATAACATACCTTATTATAAAAAGGCAAGGAAATGATTTATAATGTACTGAAACATACAGAAATTAAAATTTAAAAAAAATAAAATTTTTATTTCTTAATACCTTTTTTAATGATCAAAAAACATTAAAATAAGAATAATTAGACATTCCACACTTTTAAAATTTAATTTTTTTTGTTTTGCAGTCATTATTAAGTCATTAAAAAGTAGTGTGGGGCTGGTATTTTCAAGCGTACCTTCTCGTGGCGTAAATATCTTCGTTCCAGCTGGGCAGATGGGTAAGTTTACAGATGTTTATTGATTGTATTGATTGTAGCATAGGTGGCCCTTTAATTCGTAACTGTCAAAACGTTGGTGAACCAATCGGAGCAAGTTCATGATTTTGGGGTTTTACTGCGCATGTGCGCCTTCGCGAACTCGCTCCCGTGGATTCGACGGCAGTTGGGATGGACGCCATTACCGAGCGGCGTCCAAGGTAAGTAATTTCTGGGCCAAGGTGTTGTGGTGTTACTGATGTTAGCAAAGATTAGCATCGAAACCCCTAACACAGCACCATCTACAGCTGAAGGGCCGATTGGCCTACTCCTGCTCCTATTTCCTATTTCTTATGTAACAGGTATTGCAGTTAAATGTGGACACTTTTATGATAGGATTAAAGAAATAAATTTCTTTCTCAACCTCAGGATGTCCCAAAGCGCTTCATAGCCAATTAAGAAGTGTAGTCACTGTTGTAATGTAGGAAATATGGCAGTCCATTCACACACAGCAAAGTCCCACAGTGACATTTTGACCAGATCATTTGTTTTTGGTGGTGTTGGTTGTGGGATAAATATTGGCCAGGACAATGAGGAGAACTCCCCTGCTCTTCTTTGAATCATGCCATGGGATAATTTTTGCTTGAGAGCAAAAGGGGATTCGGTTTATGTTTCATCCAAAAGACGGCACTTCTGACACCATGGGCTCGATTTTAGGGTCGGGTTACCTGCGGGTTTCCAGCGGGGGGGCCCCGAAAATCCCGATCTCCGATCACGTGACCGGATTCGGACGAAATCCCGGCCACTTCCGGGTACCGCGCTGACGTGCGGGGCTGCGCGCGCAAGCCCCGCTGGTGGGAATCCCGCAGGCAATTAAAGCCAGCGGGGTTCCACTTGAGAGCACTTAACTTGCTCGTTGTGGTCAGTTAATGAGCTGAAGCAGCTGTCAAAAGAGGAAGTGTGGGATTTTACGGTCAAAGCAGTCAGTTTCCCACACTGGGGGAAACAGGACCCTTCAAACCAGGCGTGTTGCAGCCAGCAGCCTGTGCCAGGTGCCAAGGTGCGCTCCACGGGGGAGCGCCCTCACCCACGCAGGAGGCCACCGCGTCACATAGGGCAACCCCTGCCCTCCACCAACCCCCGCCAAGCCAGAGGACAGACCGACACGAAACCGCAGCCCCAGTCCGAGGACCCACCCACCGACCCTGCACAACCCCTCACACCAACACCTGCCAGATGGGTGGTGCGTTTACATCGTCGGAGGACGAACAGGATGACCAGCCCCAGCAGCCTCGCAGTCCACGCCGTCCGCCTCGGAGAGGTGGGGCCCCCCAACACGGTGCTGCGGCACACCCACCTGCACAGCAGGAGGGAGGGCAACCGCAGAGAGAGATGCGTCGCAGGAGGCACTACCCTCCGCACAGGGTGTACAGAGCGAGGCTCAGCTTCATGGACCTCTCCGAGGAGCAGTGCATACGGAGGCTCAGAGTCAATCGCCAGGTAGTCGCCGACATCTGCAGCCTCCTTAACGACGAGCTGCTCCCTGATGGACCAAGCAGCATCTTCTTACCTGTCGCTGTCAAAGTCACCACTGCCCTCAACTTCTTCGCATCCGGTTCCTTCCAGGGTGCCACCGGGGACATCACCGGGGTCTGTCAGTCCTCTGCACACAAGTGCATAAGGCAGGTCACCGATGGGTTGTTCCGCAGGGCCTCCCACTACATCAACTTCGCCATGGACGAGCGCAGCCAGATGGAGAGGGCGGTTGGATTCCATGCCATGGCCGGCTTCCCACGGGTGCAGGGTGTAATCGACTGCACCCACATCGCAATACGGGCACCTCCGCATGAGCCAGGGCTGTTCATCAACAGGAAGGGGTATCACTCCATGAACGCCCAGCTCATCTGTGACCACCGCCAGAGATTCCTACACGTGTGCGCCAGATACCCCGGCAGCTGCCACGATGCCTTCGTCCTCAGGGAGTCCGCCGTCCCGCCCATCCTGCAGGCACCCAACGCCGGCAACGGCTGGCTCCTCGGCGACAAGGGGTATCCCCTCCACACGTGGCTCATGACACCTCTGAGGAACCCCATCACCGAGCCGGAGCGTCGGTACAATGACAGCCACACTGCTACCAGGTCTACAATTGAGCAGACCATAGGGCTTCTCAAGATGCGCTTCAGGTGCCTTGATCGTTCTGGGGGAGCGCTCCAATACACACCATTCAGAGTGGGACGAATCATAGTTGTCTGCTGTGCCCTGCACAACATGGCCCAACAGAGAGGGGTGCCGCTGGAGGAGGCCCCATCCACACCCGCCACCCACATTGAGGAAGGCGAGGGCGAGGAGGAGGAGGAGGAGGAGGAGGAGGCGGAGGCGGAGGAGGCGGAGGAGGAGGACGCGCCCGAGGATGTTGGACGACCCATGCGCCGAGCCGCGACTCACCGGGATGGTCGCCGGGCCAGGGACGCACTCATACGTCAACGGTTCTCCTAGAGTCAGACACTGCGAGGCGCTCGCATCTCCTCACCTGCACATGCGAGCGGCCATACCAGCCCCCTCCACTGAAGAGTGCTGCCAGTAATCCTGCACCCACAGCAGTGTGCCCAATGGGTGGCAGCAGGTGTTCGCCGTCATGATGGCCTCCACGGAACGCAACTACTGCACAAGCCGCGGAAGAATGGACGAGAGGTGGCAGGAGTGGTGAGAATAGACTATTTAATATCTGGAATGTGACATCATTTAAGAAACAAAGTACAAAATAATAAACACCCTGGTGTATTCCCTTTGTGATTATAAGGCCTTTGGAATTCTTCTCCGGGAACCCCTACGTGGTGCTACCCCTGTGGCTCCAGCAGAGGTAGTGGCAGGTTGCTCGTCTTCTTGCCTTGACCGGGTAGATGCTTTTGGCGGACGGCCCCTGGGTTTCGGTGCCCGTGAGGGCACCTCCACAGACTGCTCCACCTGCACCGGGGCAGGGGCAGACTCGGCCACCTGGAGAGGAGGCACCATTGCGGGTACTGGTTGAGAGGTGGGCGACGGGTGGGACGTGGGGACGCCTTGAGAGGCGTCCCCGCTTCCATGTCCCCGGTCACCATCATCCCTCTCTTGGCCTCGGCCCACATCACCCCTTCCACCCTGCTGGACGGCAGTTTGGATGGCATGTGTGAGGCCTTGCAAGGCCACCCCTATTGTATCCCTCAGCCTGTTGGTGGCGTCGGAATGTTGCTCACCCTGAATCCGTACAGACGTTGTGAGGGCCTGCAAGGACTCGAAGTGGAGCTGTGCGTGACGCTCGAGGGAGGCCAGCCTGTCCTCCACCGCAGACAGTCCCGCACCTACCCGCGACACTGTGTCGCCGGTACCCTCCTGTGCCTGCGCCACCAATGCCCACATGCAGGAGGTGGACTCCTCCATCGCCTGCGCTATTGTGGACAATGCGCGCGGCACCTCTGCCAGCACCTCAGCAATTAGCTGGTGGCCCTCGACGACTCTCCTTTTCTCTGGTGGCCCCCTGGGTTCAGCATCTGGGTCCGGCTGAGCAGAGCCTGGAGATGAGTGCTCCCTCCGTCGCGGACCCTCCGCGGCTGCCCCTGCCACCAGGGTCTGCTCATGCTCACTCGTGCGCAGTGACTCACCAAGTGCTACCCCAACTAGTTGGCGAGGGGGACCCACCGAGGTGCGTGTCTCTGCGCTGGTGGATGGTTGGCTCTGATGTGACGATGCACCCTCAGAGACCGCCATGTCCTCTGAGGAATCGCCCTCCATGCTCGCTTGATCCAAAGACGCACCTGCAAGAGAACAGAGGGCACTTTGAGGCATGTGGACCAACTTGACAGTGCGCCTGATGGCAGGTGATGATACGGTCACTCGCGATCATGGGTGTTGAGTGTCAGCTTTCCCTTACCGGCCGTTTCGGCAGCGACACACTCGCCATCGGCCACCGACAGGCAATGTCGCGTGCGGGCGAGGTCGAGCGCCTCCACCTCGGCGTCGGTGAGCTCCACCACTTGCGGCGGCCCACCTCCGGTGCGTGCCCTTTCCCTATTGTTCTTGCTCCTCTTCTCCTGTGAAGGCAAAACACAGATGTGTGAGTGGGTGCGTCTTGCATCGTGAGACGCATCGAGCATCGGTGTGGTTGGGTTGAGCGTGGCGCGGAACGGATGGGAGGAAGTGTGGGCCACGTGCCCATCCCATTGCATGGGGATTGGGGTGTGTGGTAGTGTTCGGGTGGGGTCAGGGACGGTGGGTACTTGCGTGCACGGCGAGGATGGTGAATGAGTGGCTGTGAGGATTGCTGATGGAGCGCAGTGGTGGCTGTGCAGGAGGGGGTTGTGATCTGCTTGGCGTGATGGTGGGGACGGGATGTGGGAGGGTGCGTTGGTGTACTCACCTTGCCAGACCTAGTCAGGTCATTGAAGCGCTTGCGGCACTGCTCCCAAGTCCTTGGGGTGTTGCCCCTGCTGCTCACCTCCGCCGCCACCTCTGCCCATGCCTTCCTGGTTGCGGCGGCAGGGAACTTGCGCCCATCCTCAGGGAAGAGTGTTTCCCTCCTCCTCCTCACGCCCTCCAGCATCAGCTGCAGTGCCAGATCTGAAAAACGGGGCGCAGCCTTTCCCCTTGGTTGAGCCATTCTCCCAGACCTCTTGCTTGCAGCAGGAGGGGCTTTGGGAGACTGCCCCTTTAACTGGAGCTCCTACATCGCGTCGACGGTACTGCGCATGCGCAGCCGGCCGGCACGCAGCTGGGGAGCGCAGAACCCGGAAGCAGGGCTTAATGGGTCCAATTATCCCGCGATCGCGTGGGGGACGCACACAATTACCCGTCCGCGTTTTCGACGCTCCCGGAGGACCACCCGCTGGGAACCCGCAGGCCTGCTAAATTCGAGCCCCATAGCACTCCCTCAGTACTACTCATAGGATCAGGTTGACTTTTCAATGCATTTTGAAATGGAAAGTTGAGACTCACCTACCATTTTTAATATATAATAGATCAATGTTTGCACTAGAATGTGAATTTAAAATATTTAAATATTGTGGACTCCTATTATAGTCAATAGGTCAGGATGGATATGTAAACAAATTTGCATTTAATGAGATTGCACCTGGTAAAAAATTCATGAGTCATGACACGGGTTGGAGTTTCAGACTACCTATCTGGATTTGACTGGATTTTGTAGTAATAAAAATTAATTAAACTCCTTTCCCAATTGTATATCATCCTTGTGTCCTCAAATTATCCTTTTAATGAAATTTCATTTAATTCTGAATGATTTTCTGTGGTTTTGTTTGGAAATCTTCCAAGTTATTAAATAAAGCATAAAAGAAAGAGTTTAAAATACATACAAATGGAATAGGTTAAAGGAGCAATTGAAATATATTTACCCAGAGGGAGAATTTATTACAAAATTTAGCAATAAAATAAATAGCAATCAAAGGGTAGTGTGTCAAAAGGGAAAGGAGCATTTTTAAAAATTTTGTAATGTATTTCATCGAATGCTTCAAGATGAGGTATAAAATGGGCCAGATAAATGGTAGACTTTACTCTACATTGCCCCAAAATGTCAGAAGAGCACTCCTTACCCTACAATTAACCAGCCACTGTTCAGTACCTGATGAAATTAGCCAATGAGTCATTTTCAGATGTGAGTTTGTCTCCACCAATAATTTAATTGAGATTATCCAGTGTCAAGATCCTTTCAGCTGTCAGAGGGAGAGAGAGAAAGAGGTCCCATCGATCTGGATGGAGTTGAAACCCGCATTTAGGAATAAAATTACATCAATACTTTCCACGGTGTATTGTCTTTATAATAGCTACATGGTTGTTAAAAAGATTATTTTAATTAATGTTTTATAGAGGGATATTACACAGAGGATATTTTAAACCCCCCCTCCCCAATGATAATATATATGACAATTCTGACCCATCAGATGCAAATGATCACCATCTTGAAAATCCACAAAACAAATATTAATTCTTACTTCCGTGGCCAATCTCACCCTCAAACATCATACTCGTTTAATTACTGCTACAATATTGTGACGAATTAAAAGGTAAATAGGTGTGAGTGTGTTCAGTAGTTTTACCTACTTTTAGGGTGCAGATGATATTCATTAACAATCGTGATGAGGATGTCATTTTCATCTTTCATTATTTCTACAAAAAGTGTATCAAAAGCTTTCAATACCGATTCTATGATTATATAACTTTTCCAAATGAGAGAGATTCATTGGCTATGAATGGCATAAAACTACTGAAGGGCTAGGCAACAAAAGAGCCTTTATCTATGTTCTAGTCTTTATCTAGGTTTGAATATCCTTTCTGATACTGAACAGTCAGCATTTCCTGCAGTGAGATTGAATGATGTTGACAATTTGTGCTTTATCATCTTGAATTTCAGAATCACATGCCTCCAGACTCTGATCCAGACTTGGAAGCAAGAGCTGGATGCCAGTGAGCATTTTATTTGTGAGTAGGTGTCATTTGGAGGCACTTTTGGTGACTTCTTCCATGCTGATAATGGGGAGCAGAATGTTGGGTGATAATTGTTCTAGAGAGTATTGTCCTGTTTTTTGTGGATAGGACATGCCTGGGCAGTTTCCATATTGTCAGGTAGATGCCGGTATCATAGTTGAATTGGAATAAGTTGGCTGGGGTTTGGTTAGTTCTGATATGCAGATCCTCCACACTAAAGCCGGGATGTTATCAGGGCCCATAGCCTTCATTTTGTCCAGTGTACTCAGCCTGTTTCTGATGCCATATAAAGCGAACCAAATTGGCTAGACATTGTCACCTAAGATGGTGGGGACCTTGGAAGAAGGTTGGGTAGGATTGTTCACTTTGTTCTTTTGGCTGAAGGCATTTGTAAACACTTCAGCCTTGTCTCTTGCACTCCTAGGCAACATCACGATTAAGGATTCATGGAGTCTCCTCCTCCTGTTAGTTACCTAATTGTCCACCACCATTCTCAACTGGATGTGATAGAGCCATTGACTGTGGGATCACATAACTCTGCCTAAAGCCAGCTGCTTTTTGGTGTTCAGTTATCTCTGTATTGTAGTTTCACTAGGTTGGTGCCTCATTCTAAGGTTGCCAATGCTGCATCTGCGATGCCATTCTACACTGCTATTGAATCAAGGTTGATTTTCCAGTTTGATGGTGATGGACTAGTAAGGGATGTGCCAGTTCATGAAGGTACAGATTGCGGTGGTATCCAGTTCCGCTGATGATGGCCCACAGTGCCTCATGGATGCCCAGTTTTTGGACACTAGATCTGTCGTTTGATTTCCAAGTCTTTTTGACACTGCTATTTTCAGCTGCTTTAATCTATATTTGGACCAATGGTACTCTCGTGAGAATACCTTTAAAGATTTGTTTTTTGGAAGGAAAAGAAGTAGAGCAAATGAGTGTCATTAGGCAGGTGAGAATGCAGTAGAGGCTCAAGAAAGAATATAACATTCAGAACAAATGAGGGGTAATTTTTCCAATGGGGATCTCCAATTGGCCGTTAGTTGAATAGTGCATTTTGAGCATCCCACCTGACCATTAGTGTGCTGACCCCACCTGATCCTGTGGAGTCTGACTAATTTACATAACGTGGACAATCTCCCACCCTGTACTTTTAGTTGAGGGGAAAACCTGCTTGCAAGGGTAAAATTAAAGGGATTAGCCACTTAGAAGTAAGTGGCTGCATATGGAATCAAAAATGTTGGTGACACCAGTGGAGATAAGAAGCTGAGTTTTTGGTCATTCTCCTGTTTGATGACTGGACAAATGGAGGTGTTTCTGCATGAGGTAATAGCGAAGAGGGTGGCCCTGTTTGCCACTCCTTATAGTTCAGCAGTGCAGCAGGCCTGGAAGGAGGCAAAGAACACGAAGGCACAGCTGACCATTAATGCCACGGACAGTGCGAGCCCTATAGCACATTTTGGTTGCAGGTGTCCTTGCAGCAGACGGCACAACTCTGCCATGGCCTCCCTACTGATTGACAGCACCTGCAGGCAGCACTTCTCCAACAAGTCCAAGTTAGTGTGTCTCTGCATGTAAATATGGGTGTAAGAGTAGAACCAGGTGCGTACAGCATGCATCTGGTGCACTCTGACCTTGCTGACATCACTCTGTTGCTACTCTTTTTCATTCAAAAAAGATTAAGTAAAGGGAGATTCCCATGGTGCCAACTCACTATGTCAATATTGTGGCCTTTCCAAAATATAGCAGTACCAAAACACTGCCTTGCGATGCCAGACCAGGTAGAGGTAGCAGATCAGTTTCCTATAAGGACATTAGTGAACCAGTTGGGTTTCTGCATCGAACAAGCAACTTTCTTGATCATTTTCTGGTGCCAGCCCACAAATTACTAGATTATTGAATTCAATTTCACAATTTGCCATGGTGGGATTTGAATTCATGGGGCTCGATTGTCGGACGTCCTGAGCCGGTGGGTTCATGGCAGGGGGGCTCCGAAAATCGGGGATTCCCGGGGCAGATCCGGAGCCCGGCTCCAACCCGCCCACTTCCGGGTTCCCCAGTGACACGATTAGATGCGCGCGCAGCCCCCGCATACGGGAGTCCCTCCGGCAATTAAAGCCAGCGGGATCCCACTTAAACTAATTAATTAGATACTTCAGGTCATTTGCAGACCTGATTGACATGATATTTTAGGAGGGGTGGGATTTTCAACTAAACTGAGACTGTTTCCCGTACTGGGGGAAACACTCCCAGTTGAAATGGACGTGTTGCAGCACCAGCCTGTGGCAGCTGCAAAGGTCCATTTGACAGGTGGTGGGGGTGAGAATCCCTACGTGGTCAGTTTTCGGTAAAATATTAAAATGCCTACGTGGCAAAGAAGCAGAATGCAAAATGGTTAGAAAGGGTTAATTAGTTAGTAACTGAGATTGGTACAGGTGGCCTGGCCTCCTGCTGGGCCATATGTTTGCGTAGTCAAGCAGGTTTGCATGGTCTTAGCAATGTAGAGTCTTTGATGTGATTCAAGGACTGGTCTGAATGTCTCCATGTTTATGGCAGATCAATATAGGTAACGAGCTTAGCCAAAGTTGAAAGACATTCCAGGTTGGGAGATAAGGAACAGAAGGGACAGGGAAGAACATTCCAAGTTGGAAGGTGAGGAAGTATCCCCTTTGATGTCTAACAGCAACATGATCAGCATATGGACGATTTATGATTGGCCGGAAATAATGTAACCTCGCATGGCAACCTATGCCCGGCTTATGATTGGTGTTGACCCTCGTTAAGTATGTTCCAACCCTATTGATTTGTATAAAAACGTGTGGATTTCTGTATGTTTTTGTTCTTGCTCTGCCAGCATAGAGGGACTCTATCAGGAGTCCAAATCAATGCGGCAGACTAAGAACCCTGCTATTAAAGTTGTGTTGAACTTTAAAATGTATTCGACTTCAGTTTTTACTGAACCAGACTGAGGGGAAAGAATCCGGATCGTCATTTGGTGGCGCGTACGGGGATCTTAACAGTCGTTCACCGAGAGTTCGCGGCGTAAGAGGCGGATTGTCTCAGACACGGAGGAAGGAAATGGCGCCCCGATGTAAGTAGTCTTAATTTACTACGTCGGTTTTCCTCCAATCCGTCAGTCTGACGACGAATCGTCCAATCGCTAACACTCGTGTGGCGTCCTTACAAGATTCAGGTCAGTCTGGCGAATACACAGAAATAGCAGGAAGAGGTCAATGGTTGAATATCACTGAGGGAATAACTTGTAAGCGGTAGGTCAGTGGTTAATATCACTGAGGGTAGTCAGGGTTTAAGTTCCTGGTGATTGGATATAAACAGGAACTATTGATAAAACTTAGATGCCGCCAAAAAGGCTCAGGAATTAATTTGGAAAAATAACAGAGGTACCACAGCCAAAGAACTAATTGCTTTATGGAGACAGTACTGTCAAAAAAAAATATGGATAGAATTAAGTGACTAGACAAATGTTTAAAAGACAGAGACCCGAAAAAGAAAGGTTCTGTTGTTTAAGTGTACTGTCCCTTTAAAAAGCCTGTCTTGATCAGTGTTTTTTTTGTCGGTGTTGTGGGCCACGCCCCCTTCTTACTGTGTCTTGCGTGTTTTCTTCCTTTGTGTAATGTATCTGTCTTGTCGTGTGTTTAATTCTGATACTGCCGAATTAAAATTGGAGTTATTGAGGTTAAGTGACCTATTAAATTCTGGTTCTTATAAAATGTGGGCATGTTAAATTCTAGACATGGGATCTTCAAAAAATTGGCATTTTGAATGTTTATTTTGTGATTGGCTGTGATTTAAAAAGAGGTTAAAAATTAACGGGATAGATTAAAAAAACTATCAGGATCATTGTGATAGGAAAAGTCGGAAAGCTGGAACAGCTCGGAGCGTTGATTATAATCACATCCACTAAAAGTATGTGAAAAAATAGTGTGCAAAAATATAGTATAAAGCAATACACAAATGTGAGAAGTAAAAAATCAGTCAAACCTGTGTGAAGAGAAATTTTGAAGGTGGGAACTTAATCTCAAAAGGGAGAAGGATCAAGTTACTCCTACCACAACAGCAAGTTAATATTAACCCCTTCCATCCCAAGAAGCCAGACTGTCATGCCAAGACCAGTTCAAACAGATAGAAATGACCCAGTCGGTTGAGAACTGTCTGAGGCTAACCATTACACAGGTGAACATGAGGTAACAATTGGTATAGGTTATATTAGTAAAATTGTCCCAACCACTCGGAAATGCCAAAGGCTACAATTGACTGAGATATAAGTTTTCACGCTACAGTGAAAAATTGATAGGAAAGGAATGTAAAACAAATCATATGAAAAGGAAGCATAGGTTAGACAATTGGAAGTCCATTACTTGAGCTATGTACTGACACAGGGTACTAAACGCCTATCAGTTTTACCCTGCCACAGTATGATAAGGAAGTTTTGACAAGTTCTGGGGCTATTCAATTTTATTTGAAATTAATAGTAGAATACAGATCTGACCAAAGAGGGGAGACCTTCCCTGACAAATTATATAACTCGCATTGAGAATGCTAAGAAAACTCAACAATTAGATCAACACCTCCTAACTCAAGTGTTAAAACAAAGAGCGACATTGAATGGAGGTGGACATCGTAAAAAGAGATAGGCAAATATGGAGACGTAAAGATCTGTGATAAGTGATATAGCAACTGCCTTTGCCTCAGTTGTTAACAATTGTAAACAATTTTACAACACCAAGTTATAGTCCAGCAATTTTATTTTAAATTCACAAGCTTTCGGAGACTTCCTCCTTCCTCAGGTAAATGTTCAGGAGCTCCTCGAAGCCTACGCATTTATACATATAGAACAATACATGGTGTTTACAGACTGCCCCTGCAACTGCCCGTTGCCAAGGCAATCACCGTGTTCAGACAGAGAGGTGTCACCTGCAGAACCCCCGAATACACATTCAACAAAAAAACAAACAGGGAAAAAAAACAGAGAAGAAAAACAGAGAGAGGCAGAAACATCCGGAAGGCAGAGAGAGCCAGCAAATGACCCATTATATTAAAAACAGATAACATTTGTTCGCTGGTGGGGTAACGTGTAGTGTGACATGAACCCAAGATCCCGGTTGAGGCCGTCCTCATGGGTGCGGAACTTGGCTATCAATTTCTGCTCGACGATTTTGCGTTGTCGTGTGTCTCGAAGGCCGCCTTGGAGTACGCTTACCCGAAGGTCGGTGGATGAATGTCCATGACTGCTGAAGTGTTCCCCGACTGGGAGGGAACCCTCCTGTTTGGCAATTGTTGCGCGGTGTCCGTTCATCCGTTGTTGCAGCGTCTGCATGGTCTCGCCAATGTACCATGCTCTGGGGCATCCTTTCCTGCAACGTATGAGGTAGACAACGTTGGCCGAGTCACAGGAGTATGAACCATGCACCTGGTGGGTGGTGTCCTCTCGTGTGATGGTGGTATCTGTGTCGATGATCTGGCATGTCTTGCAGAGGTTACCGTGGCAGGGTTGTGTGGCGTCGTGGACGCTGTTCTCTTGAAAGCTAGGTAATTTGCTGCGAACGATGGTCTGTTTGAGGTTGGGTGGCTGTTTAAAGGCGAGTAGTGGAGGTGTGGGGATGGCCATAGCGAGGTGTTTGTCCTCATTGATGACATGTTGAAGGCTGCGGAGAACATGGCGTAGTTTCTCCGCTCCGGGGAAGTACTGGACGACAAAGGGTACTCTGTTGGTTGCGTCCCGTGTTAGTCTCCTGAGGAGGTCTATGCGATTTTTTGCTGTGGCCCGTCGGAACTGTCGATCGATGAGTCGAGCGTCATATCCCGTTCTTACTAGGGCGTCTTTCAGCGTCTGTAGGTGTCCATCGCGTTCCTCTTCGTCTGAGCAGACCCTGTGTATTCGCAGGGCCTGTCCATAGGGGATGGCCTCTTTGACGTGGTTAGGGTGGAAGCTGGAAAAGTGGAGCATCGTGAGGTTGTCCGTGGGCTTGCGGTAGAGTGAGGTGCTGAGGTGCCCGTCTTTGATGGAGATTCGTGTGTCCAAGAAAGAAACTGATTCTGAGGAGTAGTCCATGGTGAGCTTGATGGTGGGATGGAACTTGTTGATGTTATCGTGTAGTCTCTTTAGTGATTCCTTGCCGTGGGTCCATAGAAAGAAAATGTCGTCGATGTATCTGGTGTATAGTGTTGGTTGGAGGTCTTGTGCAGTGAAGAAGTCCTGCTCGAACTTGTGCATGAAAATGTTGGCGTATTGGGGTGCGAATTTGGTCCCCATGGCTGTTCCGTGTGTTTGGGTAAAGAACTGGTTATCGAAGGTGAAGACATTGTGATCCAGGATGAAGCGGATGAGTTGTAGGATGGCTTCCGGAGATTGGCTGTTGTTGGTGTTGAGTATTGATGCTGTCGCAGCGATGCCGTCATCGTGGGGGATACTGGTGTATAGTGCCGAGACGTCCATCGTGGTGAGAAGTGTTCCTGGTTCAACTGGTCCGTGGGTACTGAGTTTTTGTAGGAAGTCTGTAGTGTCGCGACAGAAGCTGGGGGTTCCCTGTACGATGGGTTTCAGGATGCCCTCGATGTATCCAGAGAGGTTCTCACACAGGGTTCCGTTGCCTGATACGATGGGACGTCCGGGTGTGTTGGCTTTGTGTATCTTTGGGAGGCAGTAGAAGTCTCCCACGCGGGGATTACGTGGGATGAGAGTGCGTAGGATGCTTTGAAGGTCTGGATCGAAGGTCTTGATCAGTTTGTTGAGCTGGTGGGTGTGTTCTTTGGTCGGATCTGCGGGTAACCGTCTGTAGTGTTCCTGGTTGTCCAGTTGTCGGTATGCTTCTTTGCAATAGTCTGTTCTGTTCTGTATGACTATGGCTCCTCCTTTGTCCGCTGGTTTGATGACGATGTTGCGGTTGGTCTTGATGGCGTTGCGTTGTGCTCGGGTGACATTCTGGACTGTCTTCTGAGTGCGGCTGATGAATCTGGCATTGACGCATTGTTCGCAGCAAATTACCTAGCTTTCAAGAGAACAGCGTCCACGACGCCACACAACCCTGCCACGGTAACCTCTGCAAGACATGCCAGATCATCGACACAGATACCACCATCACACGAGAGGACACCACCCACCAGGTGCATGGTTCATACTCCTGTGACTCGGCCAACGTTGTCTACCTCATACATTGCAGGAAAGGATGCCCCAGAGCATGGTACATTGGCGAGACCATGCAGACGCTGCGACAACGGATGAACGGACACCGCGCAACAATTGCCAAACAGGAGGGTTCCCTCCCAGTCGGGGAACACTTCAGCAGTCATGGACATTCATCCACCGACCTTCGGGTAAGCGTACTCCAAGGCGGCCTTCGAGACACACGACAACGCAAAATCGTCGAGCAGAAATTGATAGCCAAGTTCCGCACCCATGAGGACGGCCTCAACCGGGATCTTGGGTTCATGTCACGCTACACGTTACCCCACCAGCGAACAAATGTTATCTGTTTTTAATATAATGGGTCATTTGCTGGCTCTCTCTGCCTTCCGGATGTTTCTGCCTCTCTCTGTTTTTCTTCTCTGTTTTTTTTCCCTGTTTGTTTTTTTGTTGAATGTGTATTCGGGGGTTCTGCAGGTGACACCTCTCTGTCTGAACACGGTGATTGCCTTGGCAACGGGCAGTTGCAGGGGCAGTCTGTAAACACCATGTATTGTTCTATATGTATAAATGCGTAGGCTTCAAGGAGATCCTGAACATTTACCTGAGGAAGGAGGAAGTCTCCAAAAGCTTGTGAATTTAAAATAAAATTGCTGGACTATAACTTGGTGTTGTAAAATTGTTTACAATTGTCAACCCCAGTCCATCACCGGCATCTCCACATCAGTTGTTAACACCATTGATTTGACAACATTAGATCAAAAGGTCAGAGATTTAGGGTCTCACATTAAAGATATATTAAAAGATAAATGAAAATACAGATAAGGAATTGTCTGAGGATCAAATGCTGACCATATATTTGCAAAGGATAGCTACAGTGCTAGAAACACATGCCCAAACCATTAATAAATTAATAAAAGAGGAATATAACGTATCTTAGCAGGCGGCTGCTAATGATATCTGCTTAATGTGGTTACATCTTGAAAACACAGAGATTAGGACTTGGAGTTAGAAATTCCAGTCTGCAGCCCTGCGTACATCTGTATGTGGGAGAGACAGTGTTTATTTCAGACAGGCTGCGTGCTTCAGAGAGAGAGAGACTAGGCAATTTCTCTCTCCTGTTTTGTTTTCTAAATTTGTTTCGGGTATAGGGATTATTCCTTTGGATAAATAAATAATAAATGAAGATTTGACAAATTAATCACTTGGGCTCTCAAGAAGAGCCGCAATGGATTTTCTGTGTTTCTTTTAAAACAGGTGACCCTGGTTTTTTTTTTGGGACCACGTGAGTGTTGATGGTGCAGGATTACCAAGAGTAGTTACAAAGTTACGGTGCAACCTTTGCTGGAGAAATTTGGTGCAGGAAACGATCCAGTGGTGTTAAAGATTTAAGACTTTAACTGCAGACATCAGCGGATACCAAATGTCACAGCGCGGTGATATCAACCTGATTCTCTTCTTTTGAAAACATTTTGATTTGTTTTGTTTTAACCTATTTGTTGTCTTCCGAGACAGAATGCTCGAGGTGGGGAGATATGGGAATTTCTCTAAAGTCATTGAATTGGGCATGATAAAAAAAATCAATCTGGCATAAATATACAATCTAGTGGAAGTCAGGAAAGTGTAGTTGAGAATAGTAAATTGATAGCTTTCTCGTGGAGATATTTGTGTCCTTGCCTATAATGAATAATGAGAAAACTACACTCAATAGCCTGGCCACTACCCTGACATCGGGACCATGCAGGGGGAGATAAGCACTCTAGACACCCCTGATCTTTTTGATAAGATAACCTGAAAACCTAAGAGTGGCTACAGTGGACATAAAAGATACAAATGTATGTTGCCATCATCTGAAACGGAGATCAGGATGAAGAACATGATTACAAAGGCCTATGGCCTGGTGAGCTATTGCAACCACTCTTTAAACAAACCAGTTGCTTTTACAGGACTGAATCCTACAGGACATATGATGTGTGCCATGGAAAATGTTCGGAAATACCATGAGGAAGAAGAGACTGGGCAGCAGAAAGTTAATATCCAAGAACACTAAGCTCATTCCTATGAGATGCTGCTAGTATGCGGAGATACATGAAGAAGATACAGTGAAGAATGAGTCTCAGACAGGCTCAGTTACTTGACAACAGCACAACAGGAAAATGGTTAATGTGGTCCAGGCGAGTGAGAAATCCTTTTAAACAAGGCACTGACACATGGTCCATAGAGAAACCAACTAATTAATGAAACAGTCAGGAAACACTGGTATCAATCAAAAGGACTGAAATTAAAGTAAAGAGGGACACAGTAATTTGGATTTCCAAAATTCAGGGTTAGGTTCCCATCAGTTAACAATAAAATTGGGAGAAACAATATTTAGAAGATATCCGCACGATGGATACAAAATTACAAGATTATGAGGGGCCCAGATAAAGTAGACAGGAAGTACCTGTTTCCCCTAGCAGAGGGTTCAAGAACTAGAGGACGTAGATTTAAACTGATTGGCTGGAACAAAATTAAAGGGATGTGTTACTAGACATGCTGTCACTGTGTGTCCACATAGTGTTGGACACAGCCTAGAAGCACAGTGTGGGTTTAATAATACCGGTACCGATCCGGATATTAACTGTACCATGGAGGCCCTAGAGGCGGATCTAAAACCCACTTAAGTGGCATATGCCGGAGAGGGCGAATATTGTGTTACAACTAATTTGAAAACGTTTAAATATGCCAATCTAACTTGTGATATTTTAAGTCCAGAATTCTACTCCATTTCTGAAGTCCTGGTTCGGATTGGACCCGAGGAACTGGTAGAGATACACCGGCATAACCTCACCACCTTACAAGTTTCTGAGAATGTCAGAAAGGACTTAAAAGCATATCAGGACACATTTGGGTATCTGACACCCCTGTTGCCTAAATATTTGAAAGCATTGCGAATGGAGATACGCCTCTCCCAGAAGGTTTATTATAACCTACAACAGGACAATAACAACATTAAGCATGACATTGACCAAATTAAAGTCACCACCTGGTGAAATGACCTCTGGAATTTGGGACTGAATATACAGATCCATCCTTGGATTAGATTAATTTCATATGTATTAGTCGTAGTGCAGTTTGTTGTAATGTGCTTCTTGATTTTCATTGCATGTAATAAATGTAAGCAGAGGATGAAGGGTTTGGCAAAGATAGTAAAACAGAGCCTGGGTGAGAATGTCCCCATTGTCTCTGTGGTTTCAACTAAGAACACATCTTAATGGTACCGGGAGTAGCACCCGCTGGGGTAAGGTGCATGTAAAAGGGAAGACAATTATAGTTTGATAGGATTATCAGATGCTCTGCCTCTCTTCCACCCGGACTGGTGGCCAACACGAAGGGAACCTGGTTAAGATGAGGTACAGCATCTAACGGGATATTGTAGGGAGAATTTGGATTAAGGGATATAATGGGGAGGGCACCAATTCACAGGTGTAAAATGGTCTGAAAGGTACCATTCAGTCTAGTTAGGCTGGAAACAAAATATAAAGCACCATAGGATATTTGACTATGTTAGCCTTTTCAAATTAACATGAATAGGTTTAGCTGACCAAGGACATTCGCAGCTTACTTGAGAGATGTTTAGAAGGAGTCTGTTCCTGAGAACAGATAAGAGTACAAAGGCGTATTGATGAAACATGTCTGTGTTCTATTGGGACTTCTCTAGTTCAAGGGCAAGTCATATTCATTGTTATAATTCTTATAGTTTATTGCTTACTTAAATGTTGCTGCACTGCAGAACCTGCAGAACCAGTGAGCATCGTAATAATTGGTTATCATGATATGATAAAAGTGGGGAATGAGAATCCCTACGTGGTCAGTTTTCGGTAAAATATTAAAATGCCTACGTGGCAAAGAAGCAGAATGCAAAATGGTTAGAAAGGGTTAATTAGTTAGTAACTGAGATTGGTACAGGTGGCCTGGCCTCCTGCTGGGCCATATGTTTGCATAATCAGCAGGTTTGCATGGTCTTAGCAATGTAGAGTCTTTGATGTGATTCAAGGACTGGTCTGAATGTCTCCATGTTTATAGCAGATCAATATAGGTAACGAGCTTAGCCAAAGTTGAAAGACATTCCAGGTTGGGAGATAAGGAACAGAAGGGACAGGGAAGAACATTCCAAGTTGGAAGGTGGGAAGTATCCCCTTTGATGTCTAACAGCAACATGATCAGCACATGGACGATTTATGATTGGCCGGAAATAATGTAACCTCGCATGGCAACCTATGCCCGGCTTATGATTGGTGTTGACCCTCGTTAAGTATGTTCCAACCCTATTGATTTGTATAAAAACGTGTGGATTTCTGTATGTTTTTGTTCTTGCTCTGCCAGCATAGAGGGACTCTATCAGGAGTCCAAATCAATGCTGCAGACTAAGAACCCTGCTATTAAAGTTGTGTTGAACTTTAAAATGTATTCGACTTCAGTTTTTACTGAACCAGACTGAGGGGAAAGAATCCGGATCGTCAGGGGGAGACCCTCACTCATTGCAGGAGGCCACTTTGTCACTTTGGACAAAGTTTGGCCTCCACCACCCTCCTCCTAACAATAAAATTCACAACCTTGCAACCTCAACCCCGGTGTGTGGACACATTTATCTACCTTGCGGACCCCGTCAAACGTACATCTTCCCGATTGGGACCGCCGTAGCTCCAGTCATGACCTCCTCGGAGGGCGAACAGCATCACGAGCCTTGCCGGCCACGCCGTCCACCTCTGACACGTGGAGCTCCACAACACAGTGCTGTGACACATCCACCTGCACAGCAGGAGGGAGGGCAACCGCAGAGAGAGATGCTTCGCAGAAGGCACTATCCTCGCCATAGGGTCTACAGACCGAGGCTCAGCTTCCTGGACTTCTCTGAGCAGCAGTGCACACGGAGACTCAGAGTCACTCGACATGTAGTCGTAGACATCTGCAGCCTCCTTCATGCCGAGCTGCTCCTGGCTGGCCCGAGCACCATCTTCTTACCTGTTGCTGTCAAAGTCACCACTGCCCTCAACAACTTCTCCTTTGCATCCTTTCAGTGTGCCACCGGGGACATGGCCGGTGTCTCTCAGTCGTCTGCACAAAAGAGCCCTGCAAATACAACCACACCCATTCTGCAGTGACACAATGGGTGGCATCAGTTGTGGGTTTTCATAGTGATCCTCAGGAAAGGGCATTATTGCACAAACCAGACAAGATTTGCAAAGACATGGCAGTAGTGGTGACAATATAATATGTAATATGAGTTGATCAGAAATCAAATATAAGTAAAAACCATGACAAACCCTCAAACACCCTTGTGCATCCCCTTCATGCTCACGACACGTTTGCCTTACGCTTCCTACTGCACATATGTGATGCATGCCCTGTGGCTGCAGCACAGGTAGTGGCAGGTTGAGTGAGGCTGACCGTGAAAGAGATGCATGAGAGGGTGAGTATGAGATAGAGCCATGAGATTGTATGAGGATTGGGTTGAGTGGTAGTGGTGGGATGAGTACTGGCGAGGTGAGTAAGTGCAGGTAAGATGAGGATGAGCTTTGAGTGGGTGTGAGGTGTGATGTGCTAGAGTAGTGTTGGCAGTGCAGAGGGAGATGTGGGGTGGGGGCGGTGATGTGGCAGACGGAGTGTAGGGGAATGAGTAAGTTTACTCACTTTGGCTGACCTACTTAGGTCATTGAAGTGCTTCCTGCACTGTATATGCAGGTGCGTGATATGTTGGTGGTGCTGGTGACCTCCTCTGCCACCTCGAGCCAGGCCTTCGTGGTGGCAGAGGCAGGCCACTTCCTCCCGTCCGCTGGGGAGAAGATCTCTGTCCTCCTCCTCCTCACCCCATCCAGTAGGACCTGGAGTGAGGCATCATTAAACCTGGGAGCAGCCTTCCCCCTGGGCTGCTCCATGCTGTAATTTTGGCTCCTTTCTGCAACATCAGTCAGTGGAGGACTGCCCCTTTAAATCGGGCTCCTCCAGCTGACAGCCTGTGATGCAGCTGCGCAGTCCACCCACGCGCCCAGTCGACCCCCCGCTGCCAACCCGCCGCCCTCCTAAAATCGAGCCCATGATCTCTGGGTTTCTAAACCAGTTCGAATAGGTTACCCTGCCCAGCAAGTCAGATACAAAATAGGTTTTTTAAAAATTTTAATCATCACCAAGACTTACGAACAGAAATGTTTCAAACAAAATGTTCTTGGTAAGTTACATTCAGAACAGATTACAGAAGTATGCATCTCTTCAACAAGTCTGTTCCCCCACTCACAAGTAATTTAAACATTCATGGATAGAATGATGTTCAGTTATTTTTCTCGGATATAATAGGCAGCATTAATTCGAGCAACAAATGACAGTCAATTTAACAGGGCAATTATTATAATAATTATAAAATGACTCTTGTCGTCTACAACTGCTAACTCTTGAACATGGGTTCCTATTTCTGAACAATGACTAATTGAGTCATTTTGAAGTAAAATGATGAGTTATAAATAAATACGCTGGGACCACAATTTCTTTTGTATGACTGTATTGTGAATCCACACTGCAACATGTTCAGAGCAGAAATGATGGGAGAAACATTGATTCTCGGTCGAAGTCTTGTCCCAAATTTCTGAATAGTCTGTCAAGCAAGTAACCAAAAGGTATAGCTGGGCAGCATTAGCAGTACTGGAAGAGGGAGAGGATCAGGTAAGAGGCTTTATAAGATTCCATGGCAGAAGACGGTAGCCCACTCGCTATCACCCTCATTTACGTTTGTTTTACACTGGTTTTTATATTCCGAGCGTAGGTAAATGAGCTCCGCAGGAAATTTTGGCATAAGTTCCCATCAGCAAGATCGGCGCGGAAACCGCCAAAAGTTTTGGTGTGATCTCTGCACAAGTGCAATCCAGGAAATTCGGGGCTTCTAAATAAGTATCAATTATCAACTGATATCCTCTCCATCACCAAGACTGCCTACTTCCACCTCTGTAACATCGCCCGTGTCCGCCCCTGCCTCAGCTTATCTGCTGCTGAAACCTTGATCTTCAGACTCAATTATTCCAATGCATCCCTTGCCGGCCTCTCATCTTCCACCCTCCGTAAACTTGAGATTCTCCAAAACTCTGCTGTCCATATCCTAACTCGCACCAAGTCCCGTTCACCCATCACCCCTATGCTTGATGACCTACATTGGCTCCCGGTCCGGGAATGTCTCGATTTTAAAATTCTCATCCTTGTTTCAAAATCCCTCCATGGCCTCACCCCTCCCTATCTCTGTAACCTCCTCAAGCCCTACAACCCTCCGTGATCTCTGCGCTACTCCAATGTGGCCTCTTGCACAACCCCGATCTTAATCGCTCTACCATTGGCGGCTGTCTCTTCAGCTGCCTAGGCCTTAAGCTCTGGATTTCCCTCCCTAAACCTCTCCGCCTCTCTACCTCTCTCTCCTCCTCTAAGTCGCTCCTTAAAACTGACCTCTTTAACCAAGCTTTTGATCACCTGTCCTAATATCTCCTTATATGGCTCAGTGTCAAATTTTGTCTGATGATACTCATGTGAAGTGCCTTGGGATGTTTTTACTACATTAAAGATGCTATATAAATGCAAGTTGTAGTTTTTATCGTATTGCAGAGCCTGAGCTTTCCAGACTCGAGGAGGATGATTTTGATTGCGGGGGAGCATCAGGGGAACAGTGGGCTGAGCAATCACATCGCCTGCAGCAGTCAGCCCCCTTCTGATTAGGCTGCTCAACGCCTGGTGCCAATGGGCCGAGCCTGTGTGGCACACCCTTCATCCATTAGTACCTCAAAGTTCCTCCGAGATCCTACGTCTATCATGTGACCCTGATTTGCATATTACAAGTAGGCTCCCACCTGAAACAGGCAGGCACCTGAGCCACCCATGTGAAGGCCCCAAACAAGATGGTGGCAGGCGGATCTGGAGCGGGAGATCGGGGAGCTCAGCCCCGTGATTTTCAGAATGCTACCAGCCAGTGAAAGTCGACCCCATGAAAGAAAGTGTGTGTGTCCCAGCATTGCTGTATCCTGTATATACACTGATAAATGAGGTGTGTTTCTTAAAGCAGCGACCATGAGGACTTCCATTCTGAACTTAATGTCCCATAGTTGTATACTAACATGCTCATGTCTCTGCATATCTCTACTTGATCTCACATGTTCGGTGCCTTGTTTCCCCCTGCTGGGTTTGTCCAACAGCACAGCAATGACAACATCATTGTCAACTAACTCAGCTATAAATACATTTTGGATCGATCAGCACTTCCACAGCCAATGTTCAAAGAATGTTATTTCAAGGTAAATTAGGCTCGTAGGACATAAATTGCAATTAGTAGAAGGTAGATTTAAGCAGCTATTAGAAACACAGGACCCCAAATTCTTGGAGGTGTGCTGGGGGTGGGGGCGGGGAGGTGGGAGGCAGGACCTCTGCTCACCGGTCTGCCCCGACTCCGACCGCATTGCAATACCCCTGGAAAGGGTTTATTTGCGAAATGCAGAGGGTCGCCCACACCACTGATAGAATTCCCTAGACGTCCACCCTGCTGTGGGACAGGACTATCGAAGCAGTACTTTGCTGCTCTGTTGGCGGGGGGGGAAGGGAGGGGGTTGGGCCCGCTGGCTGTGGATTGAAGATTCATTTTGCCGTTGCTGCTCACCCGTGATCGACATGCTTTTCGGAAGCCAACGTTTTGGGCCCCACTCCCACCTAGACGTCATCCTGGCACACAAGCACACCTGAATCGTGCAGGTGGGCTTTGCAGGGTGTCCATGTGAGGCGGAGTTGGCAGCATTTCTGGCAGGTGATCTCAACCCCTCAGTCCCACCTCCTCTTCTATTGTCATCAGAGAGGATGGGTGAACGCATGAAATGGCCCACCCATCCTGTCCAAATTTTTCTTTGCCGTACAGGTTTCTGCCCCAAATACTGCCCCCTCTCTGGTTCAGCTTCCACCTCAGAAGTACTGTCTCAGGTCCAAGAATTTTATGTCCAGAATATTTACTCATAGTTTAATAAGTGTTTGGAATAATCACCAATAGGAATTAAGAGTTAAAGACACGGAGGGCATTCAACATGTAATTGAACGCTAGCCTGAATGAGTTGGAATAGTAAAGCAATGAGTTTGGATGGGCCAAACGATCTTTCTTGCCCTTGACTTTTTCTTTTGTTCATAGGTCTGGACAATTCTAAAACATCTCCGAAGCTGAGATTATTCTCGTGCTGAGATTGTTCTCGTGCTGAGATTATTGTTGTTTCAGGTACCTTGAGGCACGTAAGGGGTGATTCAGCAAACCCACTTCCATTAGGGAGCCATGATCATAGAGAGGGTGGATCGGAGAATTGGGACTTTAATGTTGTAGTCCTATCTCCAACTTGCGTTCCCTGCGAGACCGATTCCCCACTAAGAAACATTGTGGAGTCACCCATGTAGTCTCAAAGATTTTTGAAAACTTGACTTTTACACCACCAACTATTACCTTTACTTCTCTTCTCGGACCCTTGCGACATATTCCCTGATCTCGTCGGCCTACCTTAAGACTGGAGTTAGTGCAGGAGCAGAAAGCATCGGTCACATCCTGTAAGTCTGCCATGAGCAGCTGGCAGAGAATGTACAGCTGTGCACCTCTGACATCAGTGCGATCCTGTGGGAGCGGTTTGCAGAAATACACAGGGTACCACAGAGAGCATGGCATCTTCCTGGTCATCTGCAGGGGAGCCCCCAAAGCACAGAACAACGTTTTCTCACAAACATAGTGAGTGCTGCTACTGAGACCTTGGGTATCCACTTACAGGAGTTTCTCACCGCTGGACTTGACCACCTCAATTGCTCCTCCCACTTATGGAGCACTTAGATACAGTTTTAGGTTACTTATTAGTTCAAGGGTCATTAAAGGGAAGGACAGGCATTGGGTTTAAAGCTCATAATTACATAAGAACATAAGAAATAGGAGCAGGAGTAGGCCATAAGGCTCCTCGAGCCTGATCCTCCATTCAATAAGATCATGGCTGATCTTCTACCTCAACTCCACTTTTCTGCCCAATCACCATATCCCTTGATTCCCTTAGAGTTCAAAGATCCATCTATCTCAGTCTTGAATATACTCATAGACTGAGCATCCACAGCCCTCTGGGGTAGAGAATTCTAAAGATTCACAACCTTCTGAGTGAAGAAATGTTTCCTCATATCGGTTCTACTGTAATCAGCATAAAATAAATATTGACCTGTTCATTTTTTCTTAGTGTCAAAAGGTGATAAGTGCTGGGAGATGGCTGAAAGATGGCAATTGAGCTTCAGTAGAGTGAATGTCCAACATGTTCCTGGGAGGTACAATTTGTGTGTTTTCATCGCAAAAACATAGTTGGTCAACAGAGGATGTGTCCATTCCTGGATGTAGTTCTCTAACAACAGAATGCTGCACCAATCTCCCTGCCTGTACATCATGTCCCTCCTCCTCTTCTTCATCCTCTCCCTGTAGACCTGAAGCTCCATCCGTCTCCTTGTCATCCTTCACACTCGCTCCTCTTTAGATGGCAAAATTGTGCAGCATGCAGCAGACAGTAATGATTTTGGAGAATTTGGCTGAACTGCAGGGCAGTACTCGAACTAAGCTGTCCAGACAACAGGAACACAGGAACATAGGAACAGGAGTAGGTCATTCTGCCCCTCGAGCCTGTTCCGCCTTTTGAATCCCTATGGTGTCCCTGTGGCGTGCTTATCAGTAACTGAGGTGGTAACGTGGATTTTATTGTATCTTCATTCTGCAGCTGTGTGAGGGTCATCAGCACTGGGATCATCAACCATGGCTACAAAGGGTAGCACTGGTCTCTTATTTCTATGATCAGTAACGACATACACATTTATGGAGTGGCGTCCCTTCCTATTCATGTATGTATTCAGGTTGACATGTAGAGCTCTGATAGCCACATCTATAACTCCCTGACTGCACTTCAAAAAAGTAATTCATTGGTTTTGAAACACTCTGGGATGTCTTGAGGATGTGAAAGATGATAAATGAAAGTCTATCTTTTTTTCTTTACACTTGTAATTGATAGGGTTTATTCTTCTGCTTTTCTTGTACAATGGAGCAACTATCTTGCTCAGTCTCCTGTGACCTGAATAGCTGGGTAGAAGCAATTTCTGTCACTGCCCTCCATCTTATTGCAATATCTCTTCTACTTCTCAGTTGTGGCTTCATTAACAATTTCCTTGAGGTGTCAAAGATTCTCTTTCTCTTCTCTACTGCGACTAATTTTTCAATTTATCCCAATTGTCACACATTGATTGTTTATCTGCCCCTTGATACTCATCACATTGCTGGCCCGATCATCTGGTATTTGAGTTATTGCCTGTTTTAAGACGAGAGGCTGATTTCACCACAAATTAATATTTAATTGCCTATCATAGGCATTTAACTGAATGTTCTCAGATTTGTTCAGTGAGCTGCCACTGAGGAATCTCATTCATTAACCACAAATGAATTGGCAACGAAGATGAATGGTTTGCAATGGTAAGATAAAATGTGCCTTACTATTCTTGGCATACTTATCTATCAGGATTATACTGGCAAACTGCCAGGACATGCTAAACAGCTTTACCCTCAATATGTCTCTTTTGCCCTGTGCCAATAGCTGGCTTGTGCTTGGCATACATTGAAAGCTGATCATAGGATTATACAGCACAGAAGGAGGCCATTCGGTCCATCATGCCTGTGCCGACTCTTTACAAGAGCTATCCAATTTGTCCCACTCCTCTGCTCCTCCCTATCGCCCTGCAATTTTTTCCTTTTCAATCATATATCCAATTCCCTTTAGAAAGTTACTATTGAATCTGCTTCTACCACCCTTTCAGGCAGTGCATTCCAAATCATAACAACTCGCTGTGTAAATTATTTGCCAATATTGCCAATTATCTTCATTCTGTGTCCTCTGGTTACCAGCCCACCTGCCAGTTTTTCCCTTTTTACTCTATCAAAACCCTTCATTTTATCTTCGATTTTTATTTTTGTCTTTTTGGGGGAGGGAAGAATTTTCCAATTAATTATCATTGTTATGGCAACTTACAGCCGTGCGGAAGATGGCTGTTTAGACAATATGTTGCTGTTTATTGTCAATAACAGCAGTTCGAAAATTGTAACATAGGTTTAATACAGTCTAAATCTTTTATATTGGTGGAAGAAAAACATTAATTTAGTGAATTATTGCGTATAGGGAGACAGATCCAATTAACTTTACCAATCCTGCAAATTCCAAATAGTAGTGTGGCATACACTACTGGAGTTAGGTCAAACACGGACCAAACCTTAATCTACAGAAAAGCAGGGGAATTCTTCCCGGTGTCCTGGCCAATATTCATCCCTCAACCAACATCACTAAAACAGATTATCTGGGCATTGTTGTTTGTGGGAGCTTGCTGCGCGCAAATTGGCTGCCACATTTCCTACATTACAACAGTGACCACACTTCAGAGGTATTTCATTGGCTGTAAAGCACTTTGGGATGTTCTGGGGTAGTGAAAGGCGCTGTATAATTAACTCGGCACACTCAAGGGATGGACTCGCTGACCTTCCTGGTCTGGAGGGCTTAATCCCACATTGGATGGTGCAGTCACCAACTGAACCATCGGGAGGAGTTCCTAGATTAAGTAATTGACTTTCACTCTTGTCACAGCTGACCATAAATTTCTAAAGGGAAAGAGGAGCAACCTTGTGGTACTGCCAGTAATTTACACATCTCAGCATTTCCAACCACACAGACTGCTTTTACCCCTTTCTCAGTGGAATAGCAATAAAACTAGTGGGCAGGATTCCTGGTTTGTAGCCTTGCATCTTTATTTAACCATTTTTTGTGTCATACTGCCCAGAAGTACGGGAAATGGATTTGTAAGTTGAATTTTCAGCTATCGTGCACGGCCTTCATTTTCAGGGTTTGGCAATGCAGCAACTTTGAGTCATATTCACAACAGTAGAAGATACTCCAGTTGTTGCACCAATCATGGACAGGAATTTCCTCGGAGCTGCTCCCACTTTGCCGTAACTTTGCCTGATAATTCAGCTCTGTGAAAATTCCTGGCCACTTATGACTACTGTGACTGAAATGTGATATCTTCTAACTTGTTCTTCACAAGTGGCAGATAATAGTTTAAACTCACCACGCACATGTCCGGCCAGGCGATGGTAATGATGTACCCTACACCACGAGTGCCATACAAATAACACATATCTTTAACTAAGATACAATTGATCTCTTGTGTATTCCCAGCCTCTTCTGGTTTTATTACCTGTGAAGTTTATTTGGGATTTGTTATTTAGGAACATAGGAACAAGAGTAGGCCATTTAGCCCATCGAGCCTGTTCCACCATTCAATGAGATCATGGCTGATCTGTGACCTATCTCCATGTACCCGCCTTAGCCCCATATCCCTTAATACCTTTGGTTAACATAAATCTATCAATTTCAGATGTAAAATTAACAATTGAGCTAGCATCAACTACCATTTGCGGAAGAGCGTTCCAAACTTCTCCCACCCTTTGCGTGTAGAAGCGTTTCCTAACTTCACTCCTGCACATCCTAGCTTTAAATCTTAGGCTATGTCCCCTCACCCTAGTATTCTAATATAGGAGACCTCCAAAAACAGATACAAATGCATCAGCAGCCAGAAGTAGGAGCTGTGACTGAGATCTCCCGCATTTTCCTGGAAGGAGCCGGAAGTCAAAGGCACCTATAACCTGGATAGCCACTGACAGAACCATACCTGCACTGGAACACCAAGCCTGGTTGTAGAAGACTGCAGAGTTCAACGATGGCTTCCTTCAAGAATCAAAGTCTACATTGCTAAATCTCTTCAGGGCAGGTCGAGATAACAGACCTTGTCCCTGTATACAAATGTCCGCTGGGATCGTTTAAGGAGCAATCTCACTTGTTGCTCATGTCTCCGTTGATTGCAGCCTCCTCCTTCAGAACATGCAAATAGCTCATAGGAACACCCATTCCTGGAAGGTACAAAGCCATCTAGCAACTAAATCTGTGCAGTCAGTGACAAAAAAGCACAGTGCAGCTTTAGGTAGAAATCAGGTAGTATACAGGAAGTATATCAGGATGCACTATTGGAAGTTAATTCCAATAACTTCCCTTGTGCTACAAGACCAAAACTGCACAAAATCAAACTTACTGCTAGAAACGCAGTCAAAAAAGCCATGCCCTTTTAAGACCGAGAGCCCAATTAAGTGAAAGTGTCTCCCCAGCAGTACCTGATTGAACAGATAGTCAGCGTCCTGACTGCATTATCAGGAGCCTCCTCAATTACATAAAACTGATGGTATAACGTAGGGTTGCCAACTCTGCTTGGATGCACTCCTGGAGGTTTTATCACATGACCTCCCATCTCCAACCACCCCGCCTAGTCAAGCAGCCTTTTATCCCATCCCCAATATTTTTATAACTAATAGACAAAAGAGTTCAAAGAAAATGAAAAAAACACTTTTTTTAATGCCCCTATGATTTTTCTGTCCCGGTTTGCTTGCAGCAGTGTCCAGGAGATTAATCTTTAATTCCTGGAGACTCCAGGTCAATCCCGGAGGGTTGGGAACCCAAATGATGAGCCTTGTTCACGTTCAGTGCATAGGCTCCAAGCACATGATGTGCATCTTAGCTGCTTGATCAAGTGCTGCATACACCAGCCACAAAGGCAGGAGTATTGACCCCTTAGTTTTTATGTAAGTTCCTCATTACTGCAACATTGGGCCGGAAATTATGCTGAATGGCAAACACATGTCGCTCGCCGCTGGTAAGTAACTAACTCACCCACAAATTTTTCGCGCTCTTCTGGGTGTCAACTGGCTTTAATTAAGAGCTGCAAGAAGTACAGTGGTCGATCCCGGGCTTCTCTGAGTGGTGAGTGGTGAAAGGATCTCTGTGTCCGCTCCACCAATCAGCTTGAAGCAAGCCACACTGTGAGAACCAGAAAGTGCAGTTCATTCACAAACCGCACAAACTAACAACCAGGAAGTGTCAGACAAGTCTAGCAAATGTACTATAAAAAGAGATAGAGAAAGCGAAATAAAGCGAGGGTAAGAATAAAATACTCAGATAAAAGAGACAGAAAGAAAAAGTAAAACAAAAGTTTTAAAATTTTTAAAATTTTTAAATTAAAAAATTGAATACCTCTATCAGTTTTTTTTAAAAAACTATTAAAATCAGGAGTAATGAGACTCCACATTTTAAAATGTTAATTTTTAGTGCCAGAGAGGTTGTTTGGTAGTCATTAATACATACCCACTGTCAAAACTTAGTCTGGACATAGAAAACTCAACACATCTGTTTTATGGCGAGATTAGTTCTTACCAGCTGGACAGGAGAGCAATTTCACGGTGGTCCATTGATTGTAGCCAGCAAGGTTCCTTTAACATGAAGCTTTCAGATCACTGGTGAACCAGGAAGAGCATAGAATCATAGAATCGTAGAAAGGTTACAGCATGGAAGGAGGCCATTCAGCCCATCAAGTCCACGCCGGCTCTATGCATGAGCAATCCAGTTAGTTCCACTCACCTGCCCTTTCCCCATAGTCCTGCAAATTTTTTCCTTTCATGTACTTATCCAGTTCCCTTTTGAAGGTCATGATTGAATCTGCGTCCACCACCCCGTCAAGCAGTGCATTCCAGATCCTAACCACGCTCTGTATAAAAAAGTTTTTCCTCATGCCACCTTTGGTTCTTTTGCCAATCACTTTAAATCTATGTCCTCTGGTCCTTGACCCTTCCACTAATCGGAACAGTTTCCCTCTATCCACTCTGTCTAGACCCCTCATGATTTTGAATACCTCTATCAAATCTCCTCTCAACTTTCTCTGTTCCAAGGAGAACAACCCCAGCTTCTCCAGTCTATCCACGTAATTAAAGTCCCTCATCCCTGGAATCGTCCTAGTAAATCTCTTCTGCACCCTTTCTAAGGCCTTCACATCTTTCCTGAAGTGTGGAGCCCAGAACTGGACACAATACTCCAGTTGTGGCTGAACCAGTGTTTAATAAAGGTTCATCATGACTTCGAGACTTTTGTACTGTATGCCTCTATTTTAAAGCCCAGGATCCCGTATGCTTTTTTAACCACTTTCTCAACCTGCCCTGCCATCTTCAATGATTTGTGCACATATGCCCCCAGATCTCTTTGCTCCTGTACCCCTTTTAGAGTTGTGCCCTCTAGTTTATATTGCCTCTCCACGTTCTTCCTACCACAATGTATCACTTCGCATTTTTCTGCGTTAAATTTCCTCTGCCACGTGTCCGCCCATTTCTATATCCTCTTAAAGTCTTTCACTATCCTCCTCACTGTTTACTACCCTTCCAGGTTTTGTGTCATCTGCAAATTTTGAAATTGTGCCCTGTACACCCAAGTCCAAGTCATTAATATATATCAAGAAAAGCAGTGGTTCCGGCACTGACCCCTGGGGAACACCACTGTACACCTCCCTCCAGTCCAGAAAACAACCGTTCACCACTACTCTCTGTTTCCTGTCCTTTAGCCAATTCTGTATCCATGTTGCTACTGCCCCCTTTATTCCATGGGCAGCAATCTTGATGATAAGCCTACCGAGCAAGTTCCGGATTTCCGTGTTTGACTGTGTATGTGCGATCTTGCTCTTTGATTTCATCACTAATAACGGTGAGTAGGCTCACCGTTATTTTAAAAGCAAATTGTGCCCCAATGTTATTTTAATCTTTTCTCAAAATAATCCAAAGACAAGTTTTTCTTACTACTAAATTATGCGCACTTTAAATTAGGTGTATTTACTTATTTGTTTATGTTCTCCTCCTCTTTCGGGCTGCTCTGCTAAAGCTGGGCATGTGATTTTAGCCTGTGTCAGTACATCACCCCTAACGAAAACAGGAGCTCACCATGCGGGAAATCATGTTGCCCATATTTTAATAACTGAATACAAGAGTAAAACTGTCTTCATTATTGCTGGATGATGCATATGAATCTTAACGGAACACGTCCTACATTCAACCTGCTAGATGCAGGTGTTTCCGTTCCTGATGCTGAATGACAAGAACGTGTTAGTGCTGGTAGTCAGACAAATGTTATAGGTAATAAACGTAAATTGTTTGGAATTGGGAGTTCCTTCATCAACATAAGATTCCATTTCTTGGCTCCAATGTTTGTTTGGCCACACAATTATTGAATCTCGTGCTGACTGAGTTCTGAGGTTAATGAGTTGAAACGTTTAATTAAAGTGGGCCAGCCATTGCCTCTGACAAACAGATGTCAGCTCAGTAATTAACTTTCAGAATTCTGAAAATGTTGAGCTAGTTTAAAATTAAAACATGTTGTTGAGGATTGCAGTAAAACTGATATTTTAATGTTTGACTCTGTAAGGAGTTTCTTTTTTTACTGTTTCTCGGGCTTATAATAGGTCAGCCAGTTATGTTTTCCTGAGCTGCCCTGCCCGCAGTGCGGTTGCGAATCGCTTACCCCTTCCTGATTCTGAGCTGAGGACTTATCGAGTGGTAACAAAGACAGACAAACAGACCAGTGGATTGGTACAAGGAAAACCAATGTTTATTAATAAGAAAACTAAAACTACAAGGTAAACAGTATAATACAGAAGATAAAGAAATCGCTATGGATGTAATACAGTCTTACATTTATCGGGTTGGAAGAAACGGACACATCGAGGGAAAATTCTAAAATCACAAGTTTAGCAATATCCCTTAACCCCCAACCTTACACTTATGCTAGGTTGTCTTGTGGCAGCCAGAAAATTAATGCTCACCGGTGAAAACAGATGAAAAGGCCTGGCCCCTGTGCCTGCTGTTGCCGTCGACATGTGGTTGCGAGGTTTACTGGATGGCCTTCCTTCTTAGTTGCTAGCAGACAGACAGGATGGGGCCAAGAGGCGAAGAGAGAAGAGAGAGAGAGATACTGGGCAGCCCCAGTTATACCCTCTTGGTAACAGGTTTTTTTCATACCTCATCAGCTTGCTTCATTGTTTGATTTAAGCACGAAACGTAAGACAAAGGACCCCATCTCTGGCCCATTTACATTAATGGCCAATTCCTGTATTTCTGAGTTCCATAACTGCTTTAAGACAAAGGACCTAATTTCTGGCCCATTTACATAATGGCCGGTTCCTGTATCGATCTGTATGCTAACTGCTTTACCATTGTTCCGAATGTACCTTGATGGTTCACCTTTTGTCCTGCGATCACTTCCTGCTCGAATTTTGATGTGTTGGCCGGCCATGTTGATAGCTTGCCTCAGGGCTAGAATGCAGCTGCATTGTTTAAAGAAACCTGTCTGAAACACGAAGCCTGCCGAGTTGTTGAGAATGCAATTTCAAATCTGCCGGTCCTCGGCCATGTGTCTGACTGCAGCCATTTTGAGAGACCTTGGATTTTTTAAAACAGTCACACCAGGGTTTCTTTAATAACTCCAATAAATCTTCGGGGTGGGGGGAACATGTGAAATTTTGCGAATCCCTTCAGCTCTATGCTAATTGTGATGCATGAATGCCATATGATTATATGATGCATATGACTGGGTACAATTCTCCTGTGTTCTGATACTCGCCTAACCCAACACTAAATCATATGACCTATTTCCTGCTTCGTGACTGTCCTGTGGTCAATTACATTAAGTAGTATCATATGTGGCAATAAAAAGGGTTTATTAAATCTTTACACAGTCACATCAGCTGTTATTATCTGTCTATATGAGACCTAACTTGCAATTATCATTATTAGTCACAGTGCTAAATCTTTTACATAAACTACCCAGGGAATTAATTACTAAAATATTCCCTTTAAACAAGCACTTGTCCATTAAGCAACGTGTATCAGTTTGTAGGGCTAATTTCTCCCCTCCAGTTTCAGGCTAGTGGCCACTTCTGTTGACACTAAATCTAGCGGAGGACAGGGCTAACTGAGTTAGCGGCACAACTGTCACCACACAGACACCAGATTCTCTGTTGGCTCCAAACTGGAGCTGAAAACTTTTGCAGAAGTTGTTTTTCTGCTGGCATCAAACTTTCTGAGGCAATTAAGACGCGTCTGTAACACTACTGATTGCATTAGCGCTACCCTCCCATTAATATTTAATAAATCACTCCAGTCATTTCCCTTACTTTGAACTAGAGTAAAAATAACACAGTTTATGGAAAGAGCACCAATACCAATATTTCTTTCCATTTGTTGCATAGACAAGGGGCTGAAAGGGAAAACAGACTTCATAGAACCCAGACAAACCTGGCACTGGGCACCCATAGAAGAGCAAATATTACCTCAGGACTGGATATGACTACAGAGCACTCCATTCAATGTCTTGGTTGCCCAGGGAGATAGTCATTGAGTTGTGCCATCTACTGAGTCCTGAGCTGGAAGAACAATCCATGGCCAATATCAGGGTCATGATGTGGAGATGCCGGTGATGGACTGGGGTTGACAATTGTAAACAATTTTACAACACCAAGTTATAGTCCAGCAATTTTATTTTAAATTCACAAGCTTTCGGAGGCTTCCTCCTTCCTCAGGTAAATGTTCAGGAGCTCCTCGAAGCCTACGCATTTATACATATAGAACAATACATGATGTTTACAGAATGCCCCTGCAACTGCCCGTTGCCAAGGCAATCACCGTGTTCAGACAGAGAGGTGTCACCTGCAGAACCCCCGAATACACATTCAACAAAAAAACAAACAGGAAAAAAAAACAGAGAGAGGCAGAAACATCCGGAAGGCAGAGAAAGCCAGCAAATGACCCATTATATTAAAAACAGATAACATTTGTTCGCTGGTGGGGTAACGTGTAGCGTGACATGAACCCAAGGTCCCGGTTGAGGCCGTCCTCATGGGTGCGGAACTTGGCTATCAATTTCTGCTCGACGATTTTGCGTTGTCGTGTGTCTCGAAGGCCGCCTTGGAGTACGCTTACCCGAAGGTCGGTGGATGAATGTCCATGACTGCTGAAGTGTTCCCCGACTGGGAGGGAACCCTCGTGTTTGGCGATTGTTGCGCAGTGTCCGTTCATCCGTTGTCGCAGCGTCTGCATGGTCTCGCCAATGTACCATGCTCTGGGGCATCCTTTCCTGCAACGTATGAGGTAGACAACGTTAGCCGAGTCACAGGAGTATGAACCATGCACCTGGTGGGTGGTGTCCTCTCGTGTGATGGTGGTATCTGTGTCGATGATCTGGCATGTCTTGCAGAGGTTACCGTGGCAGGGTTGTGTGGCATCGTGGACGCTGTTCTCCTGAAAGCTAGGTAATTTGCTGCGAACGATGGTCTGTTTGAGGTTGGGTGGCTGTTTAAAGGCGAGTAGTGGAGGTGTGGGGATGGCCATAGCGAGGTGTTTGTCCTCATTGATGACATGTTGAAGGCTGCGGAGAACATGGCGTAGTTTCTCCGCTCCGGGGAAGTACTGGACGACAAAGGGTACTCTGTTGGTTGCGTCCCGTGTTAGTCTCCTGAGGAGGTCTATGCGATTTTTTGCACTGGTAGCACTGGTAGCCTTCTTAGATCATTGCCATCAAACACTCCAAAAGCAGAGCAATTAGCCCCAGAATTACCAACCTCAGAATTGCCGTACTTAGGGGTCGATTTTACAATGGTGGCGGGTTGGCAGCGGTGGGGGGGGTGAAGGTGCGTGTGGCAAACCCGCATGAACAAAACTTACCGTTACCAACGCGACCGCATGTTGATTGATGACAATTAATGTCCTCTCCGGGTTTTGCGCCCAGCAGCCAGCCTAATTAACAGGCTGGCTGCCATGAGAAGCTGCAACGAGAGGTGGGCTGGGGAGGGCGAGAAAGAGAGAGAGCCAGACGTCATCCGGCGCTGGACTGGAAGACCAGGGTGGGGCGGGGGGGGGGGGGGGGGAGAGGGGAAGATTGGGGGGGAAGGGGAAGATCAGGGGGAGAGGGGAAGATCAGGGGGTAAGGAGAAGATCGGGGGGGAGAGGGGAAGACCGGGGGAAGATCAGGAGGATATCAGGAGGTTAAGAGGGGGACACTGGGGGGACATCGGGGGTTGAAGAGGGGGACATCAGGGGGGTGAAGAGGGGGACATGGGGGGGTGAAGATGGGGAGATCAGAGAGGGAGACATCGGACATTGGAGCAGGGTGCAAAGGTAGGTTCATTTTGTGTTTTACTTCCGTCTATGGTTTTTTATTTAATTTATTAAGTTTCTTGTTCCCTGATCCGGCCCTTCGTGCCTGGTTTCACCAGGCGTGATTCAGAGGCGGTGGGCAAGCCACCCAGGTAAGTTAAAAATCTTTCTAATCACTTACTCTGTCACAGGGAAAGTGCCTTAAGTACCTCAATGAGGTTCATTTGGCTCTTTAACTGTCATTTTCAGGTCACCTGCGTGCACAGGTGGGTCCCTGGGAAACTCGGAAGTCGGCGGGTTGGAGCCAGCTTCCGAACCCAAACGAGATTGCCGCGATTTTCGGAGGCCCCCCGTTCCCCCAATGCACCCGCAATGGCCTCCTAAAATCACCCCCTTAGTTTTCTGTTGATTGGAAAGTGCGCCTGGGTAAATATCGCCTTTCAATTTATCCCAGCAAGAGGATTAATCCTGTCACCACAAGCAACAGAAATGTTAAGATGTTTCTAAAACATTGAAAGTTGTAATTTAAAGGGTTAATGCAACCGTTTGATTTTCAAGAAAAGCATATTTGGCTCTTCACTAAAATGGCTCTAAATGTGACTACAAGTTTAAAAGAGAGGCCTTGTTGTCAGAATCCGTGGAGTCTGCAAGGAAACATACCTGCAAAGAGTGATTAGCAAAGAGTGATTAGCAAAGAGTGATTAGCAAAGAGTGATTAGCAAATTACCCAGAAGCAGAAATAGTTAGTTTGGACCTATAGGATTGAAAATACAAGCTCAGGAGAAATGTATGTCAAGCTGGTTATTAGCCTTTAAACTGCATTTAAGCACCAGTGGGAATATTGATTTCCCCCATCCCCTTCCCCTTAGCTCAATGTAATTAGGCAGAGATAAACCAATTGTTGAGGATTTAATTAGGTTTTTTTTCTCACTGTGAGACCTGACATGAACAGTCCCCTTGATGCCACATTTTGACTGACAAAACTTAACAGGATCCACTCTCATGGGAGAGGTGGTCTCGATGATTTTATTTTCAAAGGGTGGGGCAAAAGGAGGAAGGTGATTTCGATCAAAATACTCCCCCTCCCTCCGGTGTCCAGGTTCATCTTTAAGAAATGGCATCCAGTTATTCCACTTAAAAAAAAGTGCTGCTAGAAAAAGGCAAGGACAGAGAGATAAAAATGGGTGGTAGTACTATTTGTAAGACATTACTCGAAGGGAGGCTCACTAATGGGCTGGCAAGAATCTTGCACATTGGTCAATAACAAAAAAACACACATTTATTGATACATATTTTTAATTCAACCTGAACAAATCACTAGAAAAAAGTTATCCTGACACAAGAACAAGGGCAATTTTGTTTACTTGATTTAAATGTCCTTTGCCCTAATATCAAATGATTTATTTGAAGGAATAACCTCTTGTCATGTTGGATGTACCCTGCCGAATACAAAGGGAGTATTTTTAATCTAGTGCAACGTTATCAAGATAAAATGTATGGTACTATGCATTAAGGTTGTAATCATTTAAGTTATACATACATGCCTGATATTTAAAGTACACTTTCAAATCCTCACTGACAATGCAAATTTACTGCAGCTAGATGTCTAAATGTCAGTTTGCTTTAATTTTTTTAATGTTACATGTTGAAATTTAAGGTTTTGGGCCAATGGATGGACATTTATTGACATATGTTTTTAATTCAACCAAATCATAAAAAGGTAACATTCAGAAGACCTTCATCGAATTACTTAGGACAAGTTCAAACTAATCCAACCTTCCATCCATACACCCACACCTGTACCTGTAATGCTCTGAAAACCAATAAATACTAAGATACTATAATAAAGATCATTTATGACAACAACATATGTCATTTATATAGCGCCTTTAATGTAGAAAAATGTCCAAGGCACTTCACAGAGATGCAATCAGACAAAAATGTATGCCAAGTCAAAGAAGCAAATATTAGATGGGACTTGGTTAAGGAGGTGGCTTTTAAGTAGCCCCTTAAAGGAGGAGAGGGAGGTGAAGAGGCAGAGGGAATTAGGGAGGGGATTCCAGAGCATGGCATCTAGATAGCTGAAGGCAAGGCCGTCAATGGTGGGTGAAGGCAAGGGGGATGCACAAACGGCATAAGCCAGAAGAATGAAGAGTTTTTAGCCACTCATTTAAATAGCACCTAATATCTCATCATTCTCCATTGCAGACTAATAGAAAACATCTATAACAAGTCCCTGAGTGCGGTTAGACTGGATAGAAAACTGACATAGATATGGGGATAGGACGGGAAAGTGGAGTTGAGGTAGAAGATCAGCCACGATCTTATTGAATGATGGAGCAGGCTCGAGGGGCCGTATGGCATACTCCTGCTCCTATTTCTTATGTTCTTATGTTTAGGCCTTCTCAGGTGGACGTAAAAGATGCCACAACACAATTTCAAAATCGAGCAGGGGAGTTCTCCCTGGCGTCCTGGCCATATTTATCCCTCAACCAACATCACTAATGCAGATTATTCTGGTCATTTATCTTGCTGCTATTTGTGGGACCGTGTTTTGTGCAAATTGGCTGCCGTGTTTTCTACATTACAACAGTGACTACATTTCAAAAATATTTTATTGTCCGTAAAATGCTTCGGGATGTCCTGAGGTTGTGAAAGGCGCTATATAAATGCAAGTTCTTTCTTTCTTAGACCAACAGTTGGGGTGAGGCAAGGATGCACACTGTCGCCTGATTTATTGAATCTAGTACTGGAAGCAGTAATGAATCTTGTACTAAAAGGTGATATTGGAGGAGTCTCCTTATGTGGATAGATTTTAAACAATCTCAGATCTTCTGATGTCATTGACCTTATAGCAACATCTAAAACAGATTTGCAGAGACTAACTGCAAATAGTGTACATGGAGAGTAGAAAATTTGGATTACTGATTAACACAAGGAAGACAATGGGCATGTCATTTGGGAAGCATCAGGAAGATGTACATATTACAGTCAGAGGGGAAAAGTTTGTATACCTTGATGGGTTAGTGTCAGAGAATGGGAATTGTGAAGAAGACATCAACAGAAAGATTGGACTTACTTCTGCTGCTTTTGGAAGATTAAGCAGGATATGGAAGGCTAAAGATATTTTGGTAAAAATGAAGGTAAGAGTTTATGAAGCAATGGTTATCTCCATATCACTATACAAGATCTGAGAGCTGGAACATGAGAAAGGTAGTTGAGGAAAAGATACTAACAGCAGAGATGACTTGGTTGAGAGGAATACTGGCAGTATCCAAGATGTAAAGCATCAAGAATTATATAATAAGAACAAGGCTTGGACAAGAAACAAGAAGATCCAAGAAAGGCGACTGCAATGGTTTGGGCACGTTTCAAGAATGGAAACAGCTAGAATACCTTTCACGGCCCTGCGGACAGAGATACATGGAACAAGAAGCTGAGAAAGACCAAGGAAACGCTGGATAGACAATGTCAAGAGCACCTTGTCACAGAAAGGGATGCAGATAACTGAAGTGACCAGGCTAATTCAGAATCGACAACAGTGGAGTGAATTAATTCGGCCCCATCGTCGCTGCTGAGCTGACGAACCGGAATTTAATAGTTGTAGTATCCTTTATGGCACAATCATTGAAAAAGTGTTATTCAAACATTCTGATTAGCGTCAACTGATCACGTTTGTGTGAATTACTGATTACTTCGTTTTAAACAAATAATGACTGACATTTCTATTTTATGAAAAATATATGCGCCGGAAATTTCCTCAGGACATCTCATGCTCCACCCCTGTAACTTTGGCAGAAACCCTATTTTTGTGTGTAAATGCGGTGTCCGGAAAAGTCATGGCAACAGAACAAGAGAAGTCCCAAGGAAATTCCCGGCGACGTAGTGTCTTAGATTCCTGAGAACGTGATCCCATTGCTATTTAATGAGAAAATGGCAGCCAATCACAACACACCTGTTGAAAAGATCCTTTCATGTTTCTCAAGCAGTTAACGAGCCACTTAACCAGTATAAAGCTGCCCACTACGCACGGGTCCAACACATGCACACTGTGCCTCAATCTTGCTCCCCCAATCTTTGGCACGAGTCAGCACCTATGACCCCAGCATGTGCCAATGCCCTTAGAGAGAAGAACGTCAGATGCAAAAAGATTGTTTTATAAAGAACTGGCTGTCTAACATTGCCTCAGGTCATCAATTCTGTGCAGACCGCTGTGTTTAAACCATTGCAGATTCCACAGGAACAGAAAAGCTATGAATGTTTCAGGTAGATGGAGTTAAGTTACAGATCTGCCATGATCTGGTTAAATGGTGGAACAGGCTCAAGGGGCTGAATGGCCTACTCCTGTTCCTATGTTTGTGGCACCTTCACCAGAGGTGAAGGCGGCCCACGCAGGCTAGTCAATGAAAAACCCGTTTTGCTGGCTCGGTGAGGGGACTGTGCTATTCAGCCATCGCTGGGCAGAAAAACACATCTCCACCTCTGAATGCAAGCCCCTTTGTGTGTTTAAAGCTGTCGGGGGGCGGGGTGCTGCACTGTTTTTAGAGCTTCCCCCAAAACTGCTGCTTTTGGTAAGTCCTGCATGTGCTGGAGGCAGCGTTGCAGGAGGTGATATTTGTTTCTGTTCAGTGTCAATGAATGTAGCGCAAGAGTTTTTCTGTCTATTACTTTATCTCCTTCGAGCAACATACTATTTTTTTGCCAAGTAGTCAACTTTGTGAAACATTTTGGATGCAACTGTAAAGCAATTGCCCGATTAATTGTGCCCTTTGAGTGATTCACATGGTTTGGAAACAACATAATTCTCTTTTGAAGTGTCTATTAAATCATGGTCTTGGTCAAACACTGGTGCTTTGGATAAACTCAAACCATTGGAAACATTTTACTACAGGCTTGAGGCAGGCTATATATAAAATGTTATTCACTTTGTAGTTAAGAATGACATGAACCGGAGATCTGTTCAAATCCCTTGCTCTGAGTTTAGTGCTGTATCTTTCCTTTTTTCCCCACTGGAATTGTAGTGAGCTGTCCCAGAGAAACCCAGTATGGAAACAAGTTACATAGGGTTAAATTTATTTCTTATTAAAGTCAACATCAAAAACAATGTCGGTGAATTGAATAGGTCTGTGACTAATATCAGTTTTACAGCAAATATTTAACAGCAAATCAATTTGATTGTTATAATAAAGATTGTTATGAAGCAATGCTATTTTACCCTGAAACCATTACTGTGGCATTGCATAGTGAAATCTCACCCAGGCTTCTTCGACAGCACTTCCCGAACCCGCGACCTCCACCACCTAGGAGGACAAGGGCAGCAGGCACATGGGAACACCATCACCTCCAAGTCATACACCATCCCGACTAGGACATATAAGCACCATTCCTTCATCGTCGCTGGGTCAAAATCCTGGAACTCACTGTGGGAGGCTCTGGAAGAGCATTAGTGGCAACAGGAACGAAAAAGAAAAGTTTGAGCAATGGCCTGACGAAGTTTTAGTATGTGTACTGGTCTTCAAACTGGCTCCTGTTGGCAGCTCAGCACCTGCCATGCTTGAACGCCCGGGGATCAGCGGGTAAATGAATCAGTGTTCAATGGGCGGATTATGATGGAAAAGCCAATTTATGGCATCGTCACATCATCATCCATTAATTTACATGCAGCCCATCACAGATAGCCCGGACGCTTTAAAAACACGATTGGAGAATCAGAACAGGAGCAAAAGATCCAACGTTACAAATCTCCACCCAATTTTCCTATTGGAAACTCACCCCCTTCACACTGAGAAGAAGATATTCCCGATCGGAAAATCCAGGTACTGCATTCAATTTAATAATGGAGATCTAACTGGCAGAAATTGGAATTCCCAGTTAAACTTGATATGGTTGGGAACTGGGACCTCTGAGCAGTGGGTTCTGCTGATCTAAAATTTACACAACAACTACAGCTTGCATTTTATATAGCATTTATATAGCGCCTTTAAGTAGTAGAACTAATACGTCAGCACACAAAATTTGACACCAAGACACATTAGGAGATATTAGGACAGGTGACCAAAAGCTTGGTCAAAGAGGTAGGTTTTAAGGAGCGAGTTAAAGGAGGAGAGAGAGGTAGAGATGTTTAGGGTGGCAATTCCAGAGCTTAGGGCCTCGACAGCTGAAGGCACGGCCGCCAATGGTGAAGCGATGAAAATTCGGGGATGTGCAAGAGGCAAGAATTGGAGAAACGCAGAGATCCTCGAGGATTGTAGGGCTGGAGGACGTTACAGAATTAGGGAGGGGCGAGGCCATGGAGGGATTTGAAAACAAGGATGAGAATTTTAAAATCAAGGCTTTGCACCCCTGTAAAACTGTAAGAGGCATTGTCTGTGCAACGTATCGACCACCAAAGAAATTCGGAATATAATGCTGTTGATTCCTTTGCCTAAAGCAATCAACTGAAGGTATTGGAAATGTTTCTTATCGTCACAAATCAGATTAGAAGCTATGCACAAGCATTGACTCGACTCTGATGCCATTCTATATACTGTCATGGTTTCCCTGTAAAGACACCTTCAGATCTGCAGCGAGGTTTTGAAAGTGTTGCCCTGCACCAACTGTCCAATTTGTTTGGGGTCTCTCAAAAGTTGAAGCATGGAGCATCATTCCAATGAAAATGGTAAAACTGACAGACTCAAGTGGCCTTTGGTGGATATGTTGAAAAGTTTGTCGCCAGACTAGAAAACAAAGTGAAAAAAACATGTTGAGGCCAGTACTTGTGCACACAACTCAATGTAAGATGGGCCCATGGGGGTATGTGGTATTCTGTGTTTTAGCAGGTGTCCTATGCTATCAGCAGGCATGAGCTAGAACGTCACTTTAACACTGTTGCTGTGGAAACTGGAAACAGCAGGGCCTAAATTCAATAGCGCCCCAACCGGGCACAATTCTGACGGCGAACAGTGACGGCGAGTCAGAACGGAGAAGCCCAGGGACTGTCCTAAATTCGTCCTCAGGCCTCATCACAATAATGCAAGCGAGCTGCAGTCACCAATCGGGCACCCTGATAAATTTGCCTGCCAGGGCCTATCCAATATCGCCCGCACCAAGGCCCACAGGTAATTCCGGGAGGAGGTAGGCAATGGAAAGTGGGGGTGAGAACGGGCTGGCTGCGGCCTGTCCTTGTTTGTGGGGAACCAGGAGGAACACTCCTGCTCTTTCCAACTCCACAAATACCACATTCCTGTAAGCATTGGGTTTGTTCATTTGAGCGTCATCCAGCGGTCTCTTTAAGGCCTCTGCTCTTCTAAATTAGTTATCATTGCATCCATTTTAGGCCTTTAAATCGGGCACAATGATGTTGAATTTAGACCCTAGTAACCATTAGAACTGTTGTTGTGGAAACTGAGCACAGCAACTTTTGGAATTTATTCTGAAAATTAATAGTGTATTATTATTCATCCTTTAATTAGCACCACTAAAAACAGATTAAATGCCCATTTATCTAATTTGCTGTTTGTGAAATCTTGCTGTGCACAAATTGGCTTCCGTGTGTGCCTATATAACAATAACCCTTCAAAAATAATTCAATAGTTGTGAAGTGCTTTGGGATGTCCTGAGAACGTGATAATGTGCTATATAAATGTATATAAATATAATATCTATATAAATATTTTTTCTTTGTTAGGAAGTTGTGGAAAATACAACATAGTTTAAAGCCTGCTTTAGCCATGTTAGTGCGTCATTGATGGTGCTAATTAAGATCATATCCTTTCAAATGAGGAGCAAACCCATGAACTGGAAGTCCATGTATAGTGCCTGCCACTCAATAGTATAAATCTTCAAAGATTAGTTGAAAGGTGTTACCCATTTTTAAATTAAAGCTGTTGCAGTCACAATTGAAGGACAAAAAAAGCATGCAAGAAAATGGTGTAATGGCTCAGTGATAGTTTTTTTTTATTCGTTCATGGGATGTGGGCGTCGCTGGCGAGGCCGGCATTTATTGCCCATCCCTAATTGCCCTTGAGTAGTCAAATGCTTTTAATACTATCTGCACCTGACATTCGGCATGCTTTTAGCTCTCAACTAATCCAGGTTTATGTTTTGGAACTGTTCCTTTTCAGAGCAACAAAGGTTAACGGTGATTAATTTAGTGTTGCTGTGCTCGACCATCTTTATTATAGCGGCAATTTTCTTTTTCTTACTAACTTGCTTTTGGGCCAAAGCTGCATTCTGTTTGAAGGGTTTGTTAAAACTGTAAACAAAGCAATGCACTGATTAGCCTGTGGTCACCAGCTGGTGCAGAGTGCTGACTAAAAGCTAAATACATCTTTTTATGTCAAATATGTGTTTCACTTCAGGCACTGCAACACATTAGCAGACATTCAGCAGTTGTCTATAAAAAGTAATGTAATGCTTCATGATCATCTTTTATTGACCATAAGATGTCACACAATAAAGACATAACAGTTTGCAGTATCATGATTGATCGATAATGATTCAAGAATGCAATGAAGCCGACTCAATCAAACTTCACATTATTGTGAATACAACAAAGTTAGTTGGGATAACATAGCATTCTTCCCACTTCCAACACTCTCATATTTTGCTGGAAGTTAAAACTGATCTTGATCTTGATGAAGCACCTATAAACTCTTTACAATGAGTGCAAGTGACGTCCCATGTAAAGCCTATTAAAAAATATCTCACCGTGTGCTTTTGTCACAGCAGAGTTCGGTTCAGCATCAGCTATCAAAACACATATTCCCTTCAGAATTCTTTACTGCACCTTCATGCACTCAAAAAATATTTTCAGTATTACTTTTTACAAAATATCATTTTGAGAAAGGAAAAGTGCAAAAGAAAACATTGAAAAGGATCGAGATGTTCCCGGACGGGGAGCCAAAGTAGGTCAGCGAGCACAGGGTGATGGGAGAACGGGACTTGGTACAAGTTAGGAGACGGGCAGCAGAGTTTTGGATGAGCTCAAGTTTATGGAGGGTGGAAGATGGGAGGCCGGCCAGGGGAGTATTGGAATAGTCGAGTCTAGAGGTGACAAAGGCATGTATGAGGGTTTCAGCAGCAGATGAGCTGAGGCAGGGACGAAGACAGGCAATGTTATGGTGGTGGAAGTAGGCGATCTTGGTGGTCAGAAGCTCATCTCAGTGTCAAATAGGACGCCAAGGTTGCAAACGGTCTGGTTTAGCCTCAGACAGTGGCCAGGGAGAGGGATGGAGTCAGTGGCTAGAGTACAGAATTTCGGCGGGGACCAAAGACAATAGCTTCAGTCTTCTTAATATTTAGTTGGAGGAAATTTTTGCTCATCCAGTACAGATAGTGGAGGGGTCGAGAGAGGTGATGGTGAGATAGAGCTGGGTGTCATCAGCTTACATGTGGAATGTGTTTTCGGATGATTTCACCAAGGGGCAGCATGTAGATGAGAAATAGGAGGGGACCAAGGATAGATCCTTGGGGGACTCCAGAAGTAATGGTGCGGGAGTGGGAGGAGAAGCCATTGCAGACAAGAATGGAACCAGGTGAGCGCAGTCCCACCCAGCTGGACGACGGAGGAGAGATGTTGGAGGAGGATGGTGTGGTCAACCGTGTCAAAGGCTGCAGACAGATCGAGAAGGATGAGGAGGGATAGTTTACCATGGTCACAGTCACATAGGATGTCATTTGTGAGTTTGAAAAGGGCCGTTTCAGTACTGTGGCAGGGACGGAAACATGATTGGAGGGATTCAAACATGGAGTTGCAGGAAAGATGGGCATGGATTTGGGAGGCAACAACATGCTCAAGGACTTTGGAGAGGAAAGGGAGGTTGGAGATGGGGCGGTAATTTGCAAGGACAGAGGGATGAAGGGTAGTATTTTCGAGGAGGGGTGTGATGACGGCAGATTTAAAGGGGAGGGAGACTGTACCTGAGGAAAGGGAATTGTTAACAATATCTAACATGGGGGCCAGGAAAGGAAGTTGGGTGGTCAGCAGTTTGGTGGGAATAGGTTCGAGGGAGCAAGAAGTGGGTCTCATGGTCAAAATGAGCTTGGAAAGGGCATGAGGGGCAATAGGAGAGAAATTAGAGAAAGATGTGAGTTCAGGGCAAGGGCAGGGGGGAACCGTAGGGGAAGTTTGGCTTGGTGGGCTAGGGGAAGGAAGAGAAGCGGCAGAGGCAACTGAACGGATGGTCTCAATCTTAGAGGACAAAGTGGTCCATGAGCTCCTCGCATTTGTTGTTGGAGGTGAGGGTGGAGGGGGAAGGGGAGAGGGGTTTAAGAAGACAGTTTGTAGTGTAGAAGAGAAGCCGGGAGTGGGGGGGGGCGAACGATGGCACTCACATGGCATTGAAGGTCACCCGTGAAGATTCACAGAGCCATCTGAACAGGAAGCGATTCCACTCCCTTAATGTCAGGTAGTGTGTGATACCCATCCGCGAATCCTGCACGTGAATGCCATGCACGCTGGATCAACAGACACGCCTTCATAGTGAGGAACTCTGACAAAGCCCATATATTCGGGCCCGATTGGCTAATTGGAGACAAGGCCTACCACCCTGTTGCCATGGCCGACGACACCATTTCAGGCACCACACACTGAGGCGGAGGTGAAATCTAATGAGGTGCATGTCTCCACCAGGCAGGTTGTGGAGAGAGCCACTGGGGTGTTGAAGAGCTGCTTCAGGTGTTTAGTCGGGTCTGGGGGCGAACTGCAGTCTCCCCAGAGAGGGTAGCCAGGATTGTTCTAATATGCTGTGCCTCTGCAAAATTTTGCTCTGGAACAATGTCTGGACCTGGACATCTCTGGAGAGGAGCCAGTCAAGATGAATGTCATGCCTCAGGAACCCAAGCCGAGGGGTGCTGAGCCTGCACAGGAGGCAACCCCTCGACGGGGCAGGGCTGTCACAGCAAGGCTTGTAGGGCATAATTTTGCATAATGAGCCCCACCTCATGCTCCCCTCCCCTGTGATGAGAGCAGAAGAAGACTCGAACACTGATCATTTCAAAAATCAAGAGATTTATTACAATCTCCAGTTGTTAACAGTTAACTTTAAATGAATAGAGAGTTAAAACTTTTTTTGCAGTTCAAAAATATAGCTAACTTTGTTTCTTGTTCCCATTTGGAATCATAGAATGACAGAATCATAGAAAGTTTACAGCACGGAAGGTGGCCATTCGGTCCATCGACTCTATGCAAAAGCAATCCAGCTAGTCCCGCTGCTCCACCTTATTCCCGTAGCCCTGCAATTATTTTCCTTTCAAGTACTTATCCAGTTCCCTTTTGAAGGCCATGATTGACTCTGCCTCCACCACCCCCTCGGGCAGTGCATTCCAGATCTTAACCTCTCGCTGTGTAAAAATGTTTTTCCTCATGTCACCTTTGGTTCTTTTGCCGATCACCTTAAATCTATGTCCTCTGATTCTTGACCCTTCTGCCAATGGGAACAGTTTCTCTCTGTCTACTCTGTCTAGACCCTTCATGATTTTAAATACTTCTATCTAATCTCCACTCAACCTTCTCTGTTCCAAGGAGAACAACCCCAGCTTCTCTAGTCTATCCACGTAACTAAAGTCCCTCCTCCCTGGAATCATTCTAGTAAATCTCTTCTGCACCCTCTCTAAGGCCTTCACACCTTTCCTAAAGTGCGTTGCCCAGAACTGGACACAATATTCCAGTTGTGGCCGAAACATTGTTTTATAAAGGTTCATCATGACTTCCTTGCTTTTGTACTCTACGCCTCTATTTATAAAGCCCGGGATCCCATATGCTTTTTTAACCGCTTTCTCAACCTGCCCTGCCACCTTCAATGATTTGCGTACATATACCCCCAGATCTCCTTGTTCCTTTACCCCTTTTAGAATTGTGCCCTTTAGTTTATATTGCCTCTCCTCGTTCTTCCTACCGAAATGCATCGTCTCGCATTTTTCTGCGTTAAATTTCATCTGCCACATGTCCGCCCATGCCACCAGCCTGTCTATATCCTCTTGAAGTCTATCACTATCCTCCTCACTGTTCACTACCCTTTCAAGTTTTGTGTCATTTGCAAATTTTGAAATTGTGCCCTGTACACCCAAATCCAAGTCATTAATATACATCAAGAAAAGCAATGATCCCAGCACCGACCCCTGGGGAACACCACTGTACACCTCCCTCCAGACCGAGAAACAACCGCTCACCACTACTCTCTGTTTCCTGTTACGTAGCCAATTCTGTATCCATGTTGCTACTGCCCTCTTTATTCCATGGGCCGCAATCTTGATGACAAGCCTACCATGCGGCACTTTATCAAACGCCTTGTTACAGCAAACATTGATTTTTTTCTTTCATAATACTGTATTAAAAACTTGTAACATTTTATAATCAATGAGAGTGGGAAGATTTATTCAAAAATGTACACATGGAAAAGTACAAAAATGTTCAACATTTATTCAACATTAAGAAAATGCAAAGATGAAACTTCAACAATTATACAAAAAGTACCATCAAGAAACTTTAAGAACTATTCATAAAATTTAACTTTAGAAAAATGTAAACAATGAAATTAAACAATATTTCAAAAACTCTCTGTCAACTGCCCCCTTGGACGACAAGAAGGACAAAGTGGAGGTAGTAGAGACAGGAATTAAATTCCATCAACTCTCTCAAGGCTCCTCACTTGACCTCCATGCCCAGGCGAGCTCTTCTACCTGCTGCCCCCCTGCGCTGTCTACCAGCCGCTGTGGATGGAGCGTCTACGTGTGTTGTGGTGGAGGATTGGAGGTCTGATGAGCCGTGGGCCTGTGACTTGTCGACTCTTCCAGCCATCTGCCTCAGGAGCAGAGATGCTGCTGCCTGTTTCCCAGGATTGAGATCCTGAGCTGCCTCGTGTGGCCTGCCATGTGCAGCTGGCAACCTGCCTGCTGCTGTTCGGCTGGAGTCCAGGCTGGTACTGCCACTCATGGAGGTGGAAGCATCAGCCACGTGGACCCTACGAGCCCAACCCACCAGTGCAGAGTTCACCGACAAGCTCACCAACCGCCGTGATGGGTGACACAATGGCAGCTGTGATGCACTGCAAGGTCTTGTTGACGGACTGTAAGCCTTCTCTTATAATGAACTCCAGTCTGTCTCCTAAGGCCTGAACATCCATCGAGTTGGGGGTCTTGGCTTCTACTTCATTGTCCTCTTGCAGGGGACCTGTCCGATGGACCAAGGCATCAGTCAACTGCTGAGTCAACTGCTGGATGGGCTCTTGGACTGGAGCCGCTGCCTGTCCAATGTTGCAGCAGATTCTGAGACCAGGCCTGGTTTAAACTCAGACTGTGACTAACATAACCCTGGTTTGAACTCAGACTGTGACTAACATAACCCGGGTTTAAACTCAGACTGTGACTAACATAACCCGGGTTTAAACTCAGACTGTGACTAACATAACCCGGGTTTAAACTCAGACTGTGACTAACATAACCCTGGTTTAAACTCAGACTGTGACTAACATAAGCCGAGTTTAAACTCAGACTGTGACTAACATAACCCGGGTTTAAACTCAGACTGTGACTAACATAACCCGGGTTTAAACTCAGACTGTGACTAACATAACCCGGGTTTAAACTCAGACTGTGACTAACATAACCCGGGTTTAAACTCAGACTGTGACTAACATAAAGCTGGTTTAAACTCAGACTGTGACTAACATAAGCCGAGTTTAAACTCAGACTGTGACTAACATAAAGCTGGGTATAAACTCTGTTCCGGTCTTTATAGAGCTGCAAAATATTGTCTTTCTTTGTCATAGACACCAAATTGTTATAGTTTGTTGCTGCAGCTCCTCAAAGGTTAGATTTCTGCACTCAGTCAAAAGTAAGAGTTCAACAACTACACTTCCATTGAAGAATGGTCAATGTTGCAATAGTTTTTTCTTGACTTGTTATATATGCACTGAATCATTCTGTCCAGAATTTTGTATATTAATTGATATTTCCATCTTCTGATCTACAGACACTGTCCATCCACCCACCAGTATCTTGCCCATGTGACCATTCTTCAGGTGTAGACAGTGAGATTGACAGAATATTTAACTGGGAGAGGAATCACAGCCAAACCTAACCCTGTTTTTACTCATTGCCCACCAGCGTGAACTTTCCAGCTAACTCTTCGCAGACCAAAGGTTGGAACCAGGGATGTACCTAGCCTGTATGGGTCAGATCTACATTAGGCAGCCCACTTACCAACTGAGCTGTACAATGTGTTATTGCCATAGAATCTTTAACCTGCCGTGGAAGTATCTTAGATCTTTCACAACCACCTGGCGGGTGCTACGTTAGTGGTGAGGGTACTGCCTTAATTCTATCACTTAATAAGTAGTTTTATCTGAGTTTTTCACAAAGGGCAGCTGGAAATAAATTTGTTTGTAAGCAGAACAGCTTCTCATGCACTTAAGAGGAAACAAATAGGGGGAAAAGTCGATGAATTGATAACAGCTGCTCTTTGACTTGTGGATGTTCTCCATAGTCCTACCTGTGACTTTATGTATGAACTAATATTATGCTTGGGCTGTTCTTTATTCCTGAACAAAACACAGTCACAATGTTATTTTCTAACAGCTGGAATAGAACAGGAGATTTTGAAATAATAATGTTCAAAATTTATTAACACAGCATTTTCTTCAGTACAAACGTTACACTGTAGTCCACAATGAAATGCCTTAACGTTGTAGCGATAACCATCCATGCAGACATGTTTTTCATTATGAGCTGTTTATTATCAACGTTTGTGCAATAATTGTGAAGAGAGATTTTCACCCATGGGATCGATCAGCTCTTTTATTTAACATCTTTAGCATAAGTTGCACTTTGTACAGGCATTCAAAGCAATAATCGTCAAAGAACCAGAATAACAGGCAGAGTTTTATATTTACAGATTTGTATATTTTTTTCAAATGTAGGTAGGATTTATGAATTAAATTTTGTTTGTTGTCATTCTTTTCAAATTCAGTTTCACTCCAAAAAAAAAAGTATCAGTGATTCCGAGCCTCACAGATCTGTCATTCTACTTGCCGTTGTGATCCAGAACACTCCACATGAGTACACACAGTCAAAAGTATGTTTGTGAATGTCTATTAAAGATGATCTGATCCAGGATAACATTTTTGCTTTTGCACATTATGAATTATCTTTTCAGCTGCCAGGGTCTTCATCTTTGGAATTTCCTTCCTAAGCCTCTCCATTTCTCTCTCCTCCTTCAAAAACCTTCTCAAAATCCATCTCTTTGACCAAGCTTTTGGACACCTCTCCCAATATCTTCTTTCCTGGCTTAGCATCTGTTTTTCTTATGCTTCTGTGAAGCACCTTGCAAATGTTCTGTTTTTTACATCAAAAGTCCTATACAAATGGAAGTTGTTGTATAACAGAACTAAACTGGAATCATCCAGAATGCAGAATAATTATGATGTGGAGATGCCGGTGATGGACTGGGGTGGACAAATGTAAGGAATCTTACAACACCGGGTTATAGTCCAACAGTTTTATTTGAAAATCACAAGCTTGCGGAGATTCCTGACGAAGGAGATAATCTCCGAAAGCTTGTGATTTTCAAATAAAACTGTTGGACTATTACCTGGTGTTGTAAGATTCCTTGCAGAATAATTAGAGAGCGACCAGGAGAGTTATGGAGATTTAGGGATGGTTGGGACCTTTGGAAGTCGAAAACCATCTAGTGAAAATACTTGTCACTAAAGATCAGCCTAGCACGTGAATATAGGTGCCATAAAAAGCAGAACGAAAATGAAATTTAACTCCAAAACTCAACACTACCTTACAGTAGTGCCTTCAGCTACCTAGGCCCTAAGCTCTGGAATTCCCTCTCTAAACCTCTCTGCCTCTCTACCTCTCTCCCCTGCTTTAAAACGCTCCTTAAAACCTACCTCCTTGATCAAGCTTTCGGTCACCTATCCTAATATTACATAGAATTACATAGCATATACAGCACAGATGCAGGCCATTCAGCTCAACAAGTCTATACCAGTGTTTGTGCTCCACCCGAGCCTGCTCCCACCCTTTTTCATCTAACCACATCAATATCTCCTTATGTGACTCGGTGTTAAATTTTGTTTGGTATCGCTTCTGTGAAGCGTCTTGGGACTTTTTACTATGTTAAAGGCGCGATATAAATGCAAGTTGTTTTTGTTATTGTTTAAGTTGTTGTTGTTGATAGACCAGATTTCTCTTTCAACTCTATTGCGTGGCATTACATCAAAAAAATGTGTTTTGTTTTCCCAACAATGCTTTAAGAGGTAATAACTGTGAAAAAGAAAGCGCAAAGGCAATAAAATGAGCAAACACTTTGGACAAAAAAAATTAATGGGCTTTTTGATGGTGCTTTTTGACAGTTATTGATGTTCAAAGATTTCCTGCATGCTGTTGTAGCACTAATCACTTATCATGGGAGCCATGCTGTTCCTGGAATTCTCTTCTGTAAACAAAGGGTTAACTTTAACGTTGTGGTAATACATACCGTGATATGAAAGATTTTGTTAATTTACAATCTAACCCAGAACGGGGTGCGAAGAGGCTCGTGTGGAGCATAAACACCAGCACGGACCAGTTGGGCTGAATGGCCTCTCTCTGTGCTGTACATTCTATGTAATTCTGTGTAAAATTCATGGAGCACTCCAGGATAGGGCCCTGCAGCCTTAGCCAGGGGGGAAAAAACCATCCCTTGGATCTAAATAGGATAAAAAACAGAAATTAAATGTCCTAAAAGTTGACTCAATGCTGCCCACTTCCAGTCTTAGCCTCAGCTTTTCGCTTCCCTTCCCCCCTCAGCTAATAGCAAAGAGCAGTGTGAAGCCCAAAGAGCTAAGAGTGTTAAAAAATAAAGTTAGGGTATGGTAGCATAGTGGTTGTGTTACTGGACTAACAATCTAGAGAACTTGAGTTCAAATCCTACCATGGCAGTTTGAGAATTTCAATTAGTGATTCATTCAAATGCAAATTAGATTTCTTTCAGAAAATAACATTTTGGGATACAATATATGAGTAATTTGAGACATGACATGTGGAAAGTGTAACAGGCTTGGGAGAAACAGGTGGCTTTGGACCTATGGTTCCCTATGCTCTCCACCACTGGGGTTTTCCTCGTGTCATGTCTGGGTCTGTTGTAGACTAATTGATCGAGATTGATTGCTCTAATTAGTCAGCAGCTCCATTACCATTATATCATGGGACTACCAGGATGGTAGAAGGTGAACTAGATGGATCTTGGTCTTTTTTTTGTCTAGCAATTCCTATGTTCCGATGTTCCTAAAGTTTAATTCAAAACTGCCCACTTCCAGTCAGGGTCTCTTAGCCTCACTTCTTCCCTCCCCCTCCCACCCCTCCTCAGCTAATAGCAATGGGCATTATGGAGCCCAGAGAGCTACGGTTGCCAACAAAACGTGAATTTTCACCTCTGGACTCAAAAATGGGACGATGACAGTCGACCTGATGAGAATACCATTGAGCTGATTTCCTTCCTGCCCCTCCCTCCAATCACCCCAGCGTGAGCCAGGCAGTCTATGTTTTGTGTGCACCTGACTTAACCTTCACTAAGCCCGGCTGTATTTTCAGCTTGAGCTTATTTAAAGGCTGTGGGCAAGCGGCAGTTGAGATTTGCTTGCTCGCAATAGGGAGCAGGAAGGTGTGTGTGTGTGTGTGTGTGTGTGTGTGAAGAATCTCAGCAGAAAGGTGAATGAGGGAAGCACCAGGGGCTGCTCTTTCTGACAATGGACAACCCCAGCCCCCACCCCATCCCCCCCCATCACAGTGCAGCCCTGGTGCACCATAGATTTTATACCATGGACTCCCCCCCCACCCTCCTGACAATCTACCAGAAACTCACTGGCTGCCCTTTCAGAAGATTCCCCGATCTCAAGGTTCAGCCCAGCAATGTCTGATGTCCAGTTTCCGTGGGCACTTTATAAACCAGGTGGCCATTCGGCGTTGGGCCTCGAAAAAGACAGGGGGATGGGTTCTTGCGTCAATCCTGCGTCGCTTGCTTCAGATTGAAAAGCTTCCACCTATTCGAGGCAGGAGCTTCCCATTCCCCTCCAATCGGACCCAGGAAAAGTGCATCAAATGCAAACGGGGGGAAGAAACCTAGCGATACGGGACTCCACTCCTATATACTGCCTCTGACACACTGCTGGATCTTGCTCGGACAGGAAAAGTGGGCCCGTATGTGGTTAAATACAAGCGTATAACATAGGAAAAAGGGCAGGAGAAGTCCAGTTGTTCCATTGAGCGAGACCTGTGCAATTCTAACCCTTCCCTTCCCAGCCCAGCTCCTTCACAACCACGCAATATCCTATTTTAAATGTGCTTTTAAACTTACACATACACATTATATTTGATTTGAAAGAGTCTTTTTCCCATTATAAAGCCATTGTAAAACTTGTAACCAATGCATTCCTTTATTTTGAGGACTGCAAGAATCTTCCTATATCAATACTGAAATGAAACGATAGAGTTCTGCTGTTATTTATTCAGCCGATACTGTAAAATAAAAGATGCTCCACGGTGACATAGATTACAATTATTCTAATTGATAATAGACAACATCAGAAAATTTGTATATTGTTTTTGATGGATAGCCATGATCTCATTGAATGGCGGAACAGGCTTGAGGGGCTAAATGCCACTGCCACTTGCTGCCTCCTGTTATGCGCCACCTTCTCCTGTAAGAAAACAGGATATGTGTTGGTGTGTGTCCTGCAGGATGTTTGGGTGATGTGCCTGTCGTGGTTGAATAGCTGTCGGTGCGTGTGACCTGTGAGTTGTGTGTGTGCGGCTTGCAACAGTGGTAGTGTATGAGGGTGAGAGGAAGCATCTGATTGGAAGAGTTTGTTGGTAGGTGGGTGATGGGGGGGTGTGGTGTGTGGAGCAGTGGATTCGGCTAGTGGTGCAGTTGGTAGGAGATGCCACTTGACAGTTGACCTCATTCACTTTAACCACTCGGGTCAAAGCATTGAACTACTTCCTGCGATGCATCCATGTTCATGGTGCTATGCGCCAGGCATTGACTTCATCCCCTACTGCCTCCCACTGCCTCAGGATCTTGGGCTTCATTTTAGCACCCGCTATCGGGTGCGTTCCTGGCGGGGGGGCTCCGAAAATCGGGGAATCCTGGAGCGGGTCCGGAGCCCGGCTCCAACCCGCCCACTTCCAGGTTCCTCACTGACGCACCGACGTGCGCGCGCAGCCCCCGCTGGTGGGAATCCCGCAGGCAATTAAAGCCAACGGGATGCCACTTAAAAGTATTTACTGAGGTATTTCAGGTCATTAACTGACCTGATTAAGTGAATATGTGAGGAGGGGTGGGATTTTATAGACAACTGGGACTGTTTCCCATACTGGGGAAAACACTCCCAGTTCAAATGGACGTGTTGCAGCTGTCAGCCTGTGGCAGCTGCAAGGTCCATTTGACAGGTGGGGGGGGGCGGGGGGGAGACCCTCACTCATTGCAGGAGGCCACTCTGTCACTTGGGACAAAGTTTGGCCTCCACCACCCTCCTCCTGACAAGAAAATTCACCAACCTGCACACTTACCCCGAGGTCCAGAGACATGTACCTACCTTGCGGACCCCCTCAGATGTACATCTTCCGGATGGGGGCCGCCGTAGCTGCAGTCATGACCTCCTCGGAGGGCGAACAGTATCACCAGCCTCGCCAGCCACGCCGTCCACCTCTGACATGTGGAGCCCCACAACACAGTGCTGTGACACATCCACCTGCACAGCAGGAGGGAGGGCAACGGCAGAGAGAGATGCGTCGCAGAGGGCACTACCCTCGCCACAGGGTCCACAGACCGAGGCTCAGCTTCCTGGACCTCTCTCAGCAGCAGTGCACATGGAGGCTCAGAGTCACTCGACATATAGTCATGGACATCTGCAGCCTCCTTCATGCCGAGCTGCTCCCGGCTGGCCCGAGCACCATCTTCTTACCTGTCGCTGTCAAAGTCACCACTGCCCTCAACAACTTCTCCTCCGCATCCTTCCAGGGTGCCACCGGGGACATCGCCGACGTCGCCACAAAAGAGCCCTGCAAATACACCTACACCACTCTGCAGTGACACAATGGGTGTCATCAGGTGTGGGTCTTCATGGTGATCCTCAGGAAAGGGCATTATTGCACAAACCAGACAAGATTCGCAAAGACGTGGCAGTAGTGGTGCCAATATAATATGTAATGTGAGTTGGTCAGAAATTCAATATAAGTAAAAACCATGGCAAACCCTCAAACACCCTTGTGCATCCCCTTCATGCTCACGACATGTTTGCCTTACGCTGCCTACTGCACATATGTGATGCATGCCCTGTGGCTGCAGCACAGGTAGTGGCAGGTTGAGTGAGGCTGACTGTGAAAGAGATGCATGAGAGGGTGAGTATGAGATAGAGCCATGAGACTATTTGAGGATTGGGTTGAGTGGTAGTGGCGGGATGAGTACTGGCGAGGTGAGTAGGTGCAGGAAAGATGAGGATGAGGTTTGAGTGGGTATGAGGGGTGATGTGACAGAGTAGTTTTGGCAGTGCAGAAGGAGATGTGGGGTGGGGGCGGTGATGTGGCAGATGGAGTGTAGGGGAATGAGTAAGTGTACTCACTTTGGCTGACCTACTTAGGGAATTGCAGCGCCTCCTGCACTGTATGCAGGTGGGCGATATATTGGTGGTGCAGGTGACCTCCTCTGCCACCTCGAGCCAGGCCTTCCTGGTGGCAGAGGCAGGCCGCTTCCTCCCGCCCGCCGGGGGGAAGATCTCTGTCCTCCCCTCCTCCTCACCTCATCTAACGATACCTGGAATGAGGCATCATTAAACTGGGAGCAGCCTTCCCCCTGGGCTGCTCCATGCTGTAATTTTTTCTATTTGTTGCAGCATCTGTCAGTGGAGGACTGCCCCTTTAAATAGAGCTCCTCCAGCTGACAGACCTTACTGTGCATGCGCAGTCCGCCCGCCGCGCAGATCAGCAGTGGGGAACCCGGAAGACCAGGTAAGTGGATCCAATTAGGCTGCGATCGCGCGGGGGGCAGACTGATTTCACTGGGCGCGTTACCCATGCGCCCAATAGCCCCCCCGCCGCGAACCCACAGCCCTGCTAACATCGATCCCCATATGTCTAGAGGGCCTCTTGCCCCCCACTGCGGATACAGGATGCCTCTCCTTCTGTCCACCACTTGCTCCAAGGCCTCTCGTGCATCATCAGAGAACCTTGGTGCACACTCTCTAGCCAGGATTGGTACAAACTCAGGTCGGCAGATTGGTGAGATCTGGCGTGCAGATTGAAGGATGTGGGATTTAGTAGTGTGCAACCTTTATTCAACGTTTTAACATAACTCAACAGTTTGTAAACATAGAGACTGGATCTGCATCTGTGTTTTATGTGTGCAATGTCTGATCTCCGTTCAGACTCCGTGCGAACCCGTATCTTATATTTTGCAAATAAGAGGTGCAGGCCGCCTTTAAGAGATGCAGGCCGCCTTTAAGAGGCGCGAGCTACTCATGCGATATCGGGGCATTGCTGCTGGTGAGAAGTCATTCAACAGCGCAGCTAGGCCTGGCTTCTCACGCTGGAATCAGGTAAATGACCAGGTAGCTCGAATCTCACGTGCTGCCTGCATCGGAACGACCGGGTGCAGGTTAAACACGCACTTTGACCCCCGTGCCTGGATTCAATCCCCTATGCCCCTTTTTATAAAGCCAAAGATGATGCTTTTTTAACAGCTTTCTCAACTTGTCCTGCCACCTTCAAGGATTTGTGTATGTTCACCCTCAGGTCTCTCTGTTCCTGTACGCCCTTTAAAATTGTACCATTTAGTTCATATTGCTTCTCCTCATCCTTCCTACCAAAATGTATCACTTCACACTTCTCTGTGTTAAATTTCATCTGCTATGAGCAGAATTTTGATCTCGAGCCGGGAAGCGGGGGGTGGGGGGAAGGTTTTTGGGTGTGATACCCGGTAGGTAAGTTGGCGGATCGTTTATTTCTGGACATCGCGCCCAGCAGCCACCTGATTGACAGGCTGGGGGGGCCGGGGAGGAGATTGGATGGGCCGGCACTTGGAGATTGGATAGGTCGGGGAGGAGATCGTGGGGCCGGGGAGGAGTTCAGATTGGCAGGGACTTGGAGATCGGAGGTCGCTGGAGGTTGGGTAAAGAGTCAGAGATAGGTGGGGAGCCACCATCTGGGGGGGGGGGGGGGGGGTCCACCATCGTTGGGTGGGGGGGCAGCCGATCGCGGGGATCCTGTTGGCCGGGTGAGCTTGTTGGGCCTGGATGAAGCACTCCTGTTCCTCCGGGCCCACGAGCAGTGTAATAAAGGCAGTCACCTCATGGATCCGGCCCTTCCCGCCTGCTTTCACCTGATGTGAATTGGAAGCGATGGGAAACCTGAACAGGTAAGGTTAAATTCATTTAAGTTTTCCAATGCACAAAGAATTAAGTACCTCAAGTATTTCAATGAGGTACATTGCCCCTTTAAGTACCAGCCTGCCAGCTTTAAGTGGGGCCAGGGCTTCTGGGTGTCTGCTGTGCACATACACACAAACCTGCCTGAGTTAAACCCAGAAGTGGGCACGTTGGAGTCGAGATGTGGTCCCGATCCAAAAAGCTGTTATTTTAACCTCCCACCCGCCCCCAACCCTCCCGTTCTTGGGGGTTAAAAATACCCCCTATGTGTCTGCTCATTTCACCAATCTGTCTATGTCCTCCTGAAGTCTATTATTATCCTCTTCATTGTTTACTACATTTCTGAGTTACGTGTCATCTGCAAACTTTGAAATTATGCCCTGTATACCCAAGTCCAGATCATTAATATATATCAAAAATATAGATAGTTAACCACCTGCTAATAAAATTGCATTCTCAGTCAAAAATTGATAATTTCAGAGTCACACATTTCTATAAGCAGGTCACTAATTACAAAGAAAGACAGGCAGTCTCCTATTTTTTGCATTAAAAAAGGAATTTCACTCCCAAAGTGTATGCATATTGTGCCACCTTTAGTGCTCAATGGATGAGGCTTTCGGTTTAGGGAGTAGATTTGACTCCCAGCTTAAATGTAAGGAAAATCATACAGGACCCTTGTGCCTGAATTCCCTTTGCATGAAGCGCTGCACTGGGTGTGCTAATTCTTAAAAATCTATCCCATTTATTCAGGTCATTATAACTAACCTCTAATTGACTTTTTTAAAATGACTACAGTGAATTATTGGGTGAATGATGTAACCAATATCTTGAACTAATTTTGAAAGAGGCAATTGTGTTGGATCTGGACTTGTACATACTGCAACAGGGGTGTAAAGGAATAGTATATGCCAGGATTAGGTACTTCTGTAGATTCGAGTTAAAAAAAAACAAGACTGATTCATGATAAAGTTATTTATTTTTCATAAAAGTACCCTGCAGTGGGCAAGAAAGAGTAAAACTGTCATTCATTAATAATACGGATAATCTATCACACAGGCATCTGTTTAGAATGTTGTACATCGAGCTGAACATTTTTACAGAAACCTTTTCAATTGCTTTTCATATGCAATTAAAATTTGAAACATCTGAGATTATAGGCACATAGTAAGCAAAAAAAGTAGATCATATTGCTTTAAGTAGAACTAACAAAATATTTATGGCACTTTTACGATCTCTTGATATTAATGATGATGTAGATCAAAATAAGCAAACAGTACTTTCCAATGCTGTCTTACACATTCACTTCTGCTACATTGTTATTGGTCACTGCTGGTGAAGGCTTAGTCTTCATTGCCTCTGTTCCAACTTTTGACAGATCAGTGAAGAAGAGTCTTGGAGACCACATTGACATCAGTATTCTCTTGTATTCATTTCTGAAGTTCTGATTGAGAAGCCCATAGATGACCGCATTGAGGCAGCTATTGAAATAAGCCATGAAGTAGCTCATGATGAACAGCCATTCTGGGATTTTTGGTGCAACTTCCAGAGGATTTATGGCCACAGCTAGGCCAATAAAGTTCAGAGGTCCCCAACAAACTGCAAACAACACGAAGACCACAAACATGGTGAGGAAATTTCTTACGTCACTGGGCTTCAACTTTGGCACGTCGGGTTTAACACGTCGTTTCACCTGGATGACCAAGACCCATATTCTCAGATAGCAGTAGGTCACCACCCCAATGGGGACTAGGAAGTGAACAACCACCACCGCAATTGTATAATATGAGCTCACTGTTTGGGCAAATGTGCATGAATATACACGAGGATCGTACTGCAACGAGCCCACAAAAAAGTTTGGTATGATTGCAATGACTGTTAAGGCCCAGGTCAGACATAGGCAGCAGGTTGTGTTTTTGTAGTTGTAAAGCTTATCGTACTTGAAGCTATGGCAGATGTAACAATACCTGTTGATTGCAATTGCTGTAATGTTGAAAACCGATCCAATGACACTCAACCCCATCAGAAATCCACTAACCTGGCAGTGAATATCTCCAAGCGTCCATCCATGTTGGAAAATGGCAACTAAGATCAGAGGGTAAGGATACACTGCCACAACCAGATCAGCTACAGAAAGACTTACAACAAAGATGTTCCCTGAAAAGAAAAATGGACAATATGTAGTAGCTGTTTAAATCATCAAATTCGTTCATCAGTTTAAATGAATAGTGTTGTCCAGCTCGGGAGAGTCAAAGATAACAATTGCTGCTTTGAACAGACTTGGCTGGTATCGCAAGAGTGGAGTCATCCTGACGCTACCCAAGAATGTGAACCCATTGGGATCTTTCCAATAACACAATTTACCCAAAATTTCCAACAACAAAAAAGATGTGCGGTTGGGATAGGCTCAATCCCACTCCGACTGAGCACAAGCACCATGGGAGCACTTTCACCACACGGACTGAGGCGGTTCAAGAAGGCGGCCCACCACCACTTTCTCAAGGGGCAACTAGGGATGGCCAATAAATGCCGGCCTTACTGGCGAAGCCCATATCCCAAAAATAAATTTTTTAAAAAGCCCATTCATCAAAAATCCATAAGGAGGCTGGTGTAAGAAATAGAAAAATTCACGCTGATGCAAAAGTGGTGTTTTTCTGAGGGTGGAGTTTAAAGTACACCGTTGGGCCAAATAAAGGAATTTGCTCTGTAACTAACTGTGCAATACTTGGCTGACATCCTTCTCCCGGATAATCACTAATTAATAAATAACAAATCGGAGAAAGTTTATTATAAAGATTGCATTTTGCCACCAGAAATTTCTAGTAGCAGTTCTCATTCAGTCTTTTGAACACTGTGGTGCTCTGTACTCATCCATAGGCCTGCTTTATAACTCCTTTGAGGTTATCTAACAGAGGTATTGCCACAAGCACCGATCGATATCCAGTAGATTAAGCCTGTAGTTATAAAAGAAAGCGTTTGCATTAAAATAACTTGTTACATTGCACAGAAATGTCCCAAAGTGCTTCACACAATGAATTGCTTTGAATTGCAGTTACGGTTGTTACACCAGCAAACTGCAAATTTTATACTGCCACTTTTGTACTATCAACACCACAAGCAATGATCTAATTCTGGTTAGTATCAAAATAGGACTTGCATTTATAGAGCGCCTTTCACGACCTCAGGGCATTCCAAAGTGCTTTACAGCTAATGAAGTACTTTTAAAGTGTAGTGATTATTGTAATATAGGGGAATGTGGCAGCTAATTTGCACACAGCAAGGTCCCACATACAACGATGAGATAATGATCAGATAACCTGTTTTTTAGTGATGTTAGTTGAGGGATAAATATTGGCCAAGACACCCCTGCTCTTCTTCAAGATATTGCCGTGGGATCTTTTACATCTACCTGAGACGGCAGATAGGGCCATCCGAAAGACAACACCTACTGACTAGTGCAGCACTCCCTCAGTACTGCAGTAGAGTATCAGCCTGATGTATGTGCTCAAGTCTCTGAAGTGGCATTTAAACCCACAACCCTTCTGCCTCAGAGGCTAGAATGCTACCAACTGAGCCAGGGCTGACATCTTAATAAAAAGAACATTAAGCAATGGAATTGTAGGCTGGTTAGTTTAATACCTGCACTGGGGAAAATTTTGGTATCTTTAATTCAAGATGAAATTACTGGTGGATAAGGGGCGGCTGATCTAACACCGTCAGATTTACACCCTCACCGGAGTTGAAAGCTCCGCCCATTATTTTAGATGCTGTAGACCAATAAAAAAATGTTTTCCGCACTGTCTTTCAGCAGTTTGGATGGGATGATGGGGAGGGGATAGTGTATCAGTATCTACATGGGAACCTGGGGTGTCATTTCTTTGATGCGATCAATATATTTGTAGTGAATCACCAAAAAGAGAAACATTTGGAAACCGTGGCGACAGTGCAATAAGAATAAAGCAAATATTTATTTAAGCTGTATCCATTGGTTGTTCGTATTCCATGAATTTCAAAAGCGAAAGATCCAACACATCATCCATCAAAACTTCAATGAGGTACTCTTAAAACCATCACTTAGCTGCGTGCTCTGTATTACAAACCGCATCTACTTTGCAGCTCATTCATTTTGACAGCTGGAGAGAGTTTGTGGTTCAGCTGCTAGCTTAGTTCAGTTTTCTTTGGTTCATGGTTCAGACGAGGTAAATAATGAAGAGTTAGCATCTGCCTATTAAACGTTATCATCATCAAAAATTAGTGATGTTCCAACACTAATTTTTACACAAGCTCAATGAACACAGCTTTGCAACAAGTAAGCACACACACACAAAATGCAATTAAGGCAAGGATGTCCAAACATTTTATCTCAATGGGCCACTTAGTTGTGTGCAACAGAACCCCACAGGTCATATGTAAACAATTATAATAGACAACACTGGTAGTCAAATTTGAGGGGTTTTGGCCAGCGCAAAGTAATTGCTACTAACAGAATTAAAAATTAATTTGGTGTAATTAAACACAAATAAACCATACTTCAAGCTAAGTTGCAGACTTAATTAAAAATTAATTGAAATAAAACATTTAGATATTAGACACTAATTATCTGCCAATGGCTTCAAGCTGTTCTTTCTGCTGCTATTGTTGATGGCCCAAAACCACAATTCAGCCACTTGTTTTCTGTCCAGATCATCACAGAAAGGAATTTTTCCCTTACAATGTACTTTCCCCTTCCATCCTTCCTTTCTTTTCTTCAGTCTTTCCTGACGCAAAAACAATCACAAGCAGCACAGACATCGATTTTGTTGTCGTAGCTATGGCAGCGACCATGGACGGATAACAGAGCACAGCGATTAGAAAGATAATTGAATTTAAAATCGTGTTTCGTTTCTTTATTTGCAAATTAGTTAGTGCTGTGTTTTTTTTTCCCAAATCTGGAAGCAGTTTTAATTTGGATTGGTGTCATGTTTTGAGCATTTTTATCCTTTTTTAATAGCGGAAAGCATTTGGATATGATTCATGTCAAGGTGCAGAATGTAAATTAATTCCTCCTAGGTGTCAGCCTTGGCTCAGTTGGTAGCACTATAAGTCAAATGGTTGTGCGTTTAAAGACCCACTCCAGAGACTTGAGCACATAATCTAGTCTGACACTCCAGTGCAGTACTAAGGGAGCGCTGCACTGTTGGAGGAGCAGTCTTTTCCATGAGACATTAAATCAAAGCCCATTTTCCCACTCAGGAGAAAATAAAAGATCCCATGGCACCATTTGAAGAAGAACAGGGGAGTTCTCCTGGTGTCCTGGCCAATATTTATCTCATTGCTGTTTGTGGGATCTTGCCATGTTCAAATTAGTGGCCGTGTATCCCTAAATTAAAACAGTGACTACGTTTCAAAATATAATTGATTGGCGGTTAAGCACTTTGGGAGATCCCAAGATTGTGAAAGGGGCTAAATAAATCAAGTTCTTTCTTTTCCTCTAGCATGGAGCTGCTGGGGCACAGAGTGGTTTGATATGTGAATGAGTCAGACCTTAATTCTTTTTTTTTATTCGTTCATGGGATGTGGGCTTCGCTGGCGAGGCCGGCATTTATTGCCCATCCCTAATTGCCCTTGAGAAGGTGGTGGTGAGCTGCCTTCTTGAAACGATGCAGTCCGTGTGGTGACGGTTCTCCCACAGTGCTGTTAGGAAGGGAGTTCCAGGATTTTGACCCAGCAACGATGAAGGAACGGCGATATATTTCCAAGTCGGGATGGTGTGTTACTTGGAGGGGAACGTACAGGTGGTGTTGGTTCATGTGCCTGCTGCTCTTGTTCTTCTTGGTGGTAGAGGTCGCGGGTTTGGGAGGTGCTGTCGAAGAAGCCTTGGCGAGTTGCTGCAGTGCATCCTGTGGATGGTACACACTGCAGCCACTGTGCGCGGTGGTGAAGGGAGTGAATGTTTAGGGTGTTGGATGGGGTGCCAATCAAGCGGGCTGCTTCGTCCTGGATGGTGTCGAGCTTCTTGAGTGTTGTTGGAACTGCACTCATCCAAGCAAGTGGAGAGTATTCCATCACACTCCTGACTTGTGCCTTGTAGATGGTGGAAAGGCTTTGGGGAGTCAGGAGATGAGTCACTCGCCGCAGAATACCCAGCCTCTGACCTGCTCTTGTAGCCACAGTATTTATATGGCTGGTCCAGTTAAGTTTCTGGTCAATGGTGACCCCCAGGATGTTGATGGTGGGGGAATTCGGCGATGGTAATGCCATTGAATGTCAAGGGGAGGTGGTTAGACTCTCTCTTGTTGGAGATGGTCATTGCCTGGCACTTGTCTGGCGCGAATGTTACTTGCCACTTATGAGCCCAAGCCTGGATGTTGTCCAGGTCTTGCTGCATGCGGGCTCAGACTGCTTCATTATCTGAGGGGTTGCGAATGGAACTGAACACTGTGCAATCATCAACGAATATTCCCATTTCTGACCTTATGACGGAGGGAAGGTCATTGATGAAGCAGCTGAAGATGGTTGGGCCTAGGACACTGCCCTGAGGAACTCCTGCAGCAATGTCCTGGGGCTGAGATGATTGGCCTCCAACAACCACTACCATCTTCCTTTGTGCTAGGTATGAGTCCAGCCACTGGAGAGTTTTCCCCCTGATTCCCATTGACTTCAATTTTACTAGGGCTCCTTGGTGCCACACTCGGTCAAATACTGCCTTGATGTCAAGGGCAGTCACTCTCACCTCACCTCTGGAATTCAGCTCTTTTGTCCATGTTTGGACCAAGGCTGTAATGAGGTCTGGAGCCGAGTGGTCCTGGCGGAACCCAAACTGAGCATCAGTGAGCAGGTTATTGGTGAGTAAGTGCCGCTTGATAGCACTGTCGATGACACCTTCCATCGCTTTGCTGATGATTGAGAGTAGACTGATGGGGCGGTAATTGGCCGGATTGGATTTGTCCTGCTTTTTGTGGACAGGACATACCTGGGCAATTTTCCACATTGTCGGGTAGATTCCAGTGTTGTAGCTGTACTGGAACAGCTTGGCTAGAGGCGCAGCTAGTTCTGGAGCACAAGTCTTCAGCACTACAGCCGGGATGTTGTCGGGGCCCATAGCATTTGCTGTATCCAGTACACTCAGCCGTTTCTTGATATCACGTGGAGTGAATCGAATTGGCTGAAGACTGGCTTCTGTGATGGTGGGGATATCGGGAGGAGGCCGAGATGGATCATCCACTCGGCACTTCTAGCTGAAGATGGTTGCAAACGCTTCAGCCTTGTCTTTTGCACTCACGCGCTGGACTCCACCATCATTAAGGATGGGGATGTTTGCAGAGCCTCCTCCTCCCGTTAGTTGTTTAATTGTCCACCACCATTCACGACTGGACGTGGCAGGACTGCAGAGCTTTGATCTGATCCGTTGGTTGTGGAATCGCTTAGCTCTGTCTATAGCATGTTGCTTCCGCTGTTTAGCATGCAAGTAGTCCTGAGTTGTAGCTTCACCAGGTTGGCACCTCATTTTTAGGTATGCCTGGTGCTGCTCCTGGCATGCTCTTCTACGCTCCTCATTGAACCAGGGTTGATCCCCTGGCTTATTGGTAATGGTAGAAGTGAGGAATATGCCGGGCCATGAAGTTACAGATTGTGCTGGAATACAATTCTGCTGCTGCTGATGGCCCACAGCACCTCATGGATGCCCAATTTTGACCTGCTAGATCTGTTCTGAATCTATCCCATTTAGCACAGTGGTAATGCCACACAACACATTGGATGGTGTCCTCAGTGCGAAGACGGGACTTCTTCTCCACGAGGACTGTGCGGTGGTCACTCCTACCAATACTGTCATGGACAGATGCATCTGCAACAGGTAGATTGGTGAGGACGAGGTCAAGTAAGTTTTTCCCTCGTGTTGGTTTGCTCGCCACCTGCCGCAGGCCCAGCCTGGCAGCTATGTCCTTCAGGACTCGGCCAGCTCGGTCAGTAGTGGTTCTACCGAGCCACTCTTGGTGATGGACATTGAAGTCCCCCACCCAGAGTACAATTCTGTGCCCTTGCTACCCTCAGTGCTTCCTCCAAGTGGTGCTCAACATGGAGGAGGACTGATTCATCAGCTGAGGGAGGACGGTAGGTGGTAATCAGCAGGAGGTTTATTTGCCCATGTTTGACCTGATGCCATGAGATTTCATGGGGTCCGGAGTCAATGTTGAGGACTCCCAGGGCCACTCCCTCCTGACTGTATATCACTGTACCGCCACCTCTGGTGGGTCTGTCCTGCCGGTGGGACAGGTCATACCCAGGGATGGTGATGGAAGAGTCTGGGACATTGGCTGAAAGATATGATTCTGTGAGTATGGCTATGTCAGGCTGTTGCTTGACTAGTCTGTGGGACAGCTCTCCCAATTTTGGCACAAGTCCCCAGATGTTAGTGAGGAGGACGTTGCAGGGTCGACTGGGCTTAGTTTACCGTTGTCGTGTCCGGTGCCTAGTGGTCTGATGCCGGGTGGTCCGTCTGGTTTTATTCTTATTGTGACTTTTTTTAGTGAGATTTTACAACTGAGTGGCTTGCTAGGCCATTTCAGAGGGCAATTAAGAATCAACCACATTGCTGTGGGTCTGGAGTCACATTTAGGCCAGACCGAGTAAGGATGGCAGGTTTCTTTCCCTGAAGGGGATTAGTGAACCAGATGGGTTTTTACGACTATCTGGTAGTTTCATGGCCACCATTACTGATACTAGTATTTTAATTCCAGATTTTTTTATTTAATTCATTGAATTTAAATTCCCCAGCTGCCGTGGGGGAATTTGAACTCATGACTCCGGATTATTAGTCCAGGCCTCCATGGATTACGAGTCCAGTAACAGAACCACTATGCTACCATACCCTAATAAGCATTCTGCTACCCAATGGTGACCAAGAACTATAGAACAGTCATTATCTCTTTTCACTGCATCCAGCAAACATTCACTCTGCAGTGGGTTGTTGAGCTGTGCATGGAGCTAACTTCAAAAGGAGGAGAGCAGCAGCAGGCTTGATTATTAGTTCTCCTGGCCAACTCTCAGACAGGGGGAAGGGTCAGGGACCAAGCCTCAACTTCCTGTGGGACAAAGCCTGGAGAACAAAGACTCACATGTTGAGCGGTCAATTGGCGAGGTTGGCTGACAGTGAGGCCAGAAAGCTCCAGGCAGTTTACCTTAAGAAGAGAGCTGACCAAGCCCTGTGTATGCCGTGATCTCATTTAATGCTAAGCTGGACTAAAATCAAGTGTATTTAGCTCCCTAACCAGGTCAGGATTATATTGTTTTTCTTATTCACAAAAGGGTAATGGAAATTAATTGGAGTTAGTGAGATTTTGTTACAGCGTAATGATTTGTATCTGGTCTCATCTCACTGTGTTCTTCACTCTGCCTTTGAAGAGGTTGAAGAAGTACGAGTGAAAAGTATGAATATTCAGTTCAGATCACAAAAGGGTCCTATTGTTACACTACCTGGTTAAGCTAATATACAGATAGATTTTGGGCACTGCAGGAACACCCCTAAAAGTAAGATGTTCTTGATTCTTGCAGGAGTAACCAGCGCTTAAGTCAATATCCTAAAGCCTCTATTTTAACCTAACCCGCCTGATGAGAACTGGGCAGATTCGGGTTGGACACTCCATTTACACCTGCCGAATTTTATGCTCCGCTGGGTGCAGTGTAAATCGGGACTCCTACTCCAACCAATCCCCTTCTTGTCAGGCGGGTTGTTGGCTTAAATTTGTAAGTGTGACTGTTTGAATTTGCCATTTTTTTCTCAGCTATATTTTTTATGCCGCTAGGTCCCAACCTGTTTGAATTTGGTGGGATTGATGGTTTGGAGAGATCTGTTCTTAGCGATGGTCTTTCATTGGTAGATTTAGGATTTAGGAGATGGGCCATAACTAACCCATTAGTAGTTTGTGTCTGTCTCTGAATTGAATAAGTTTGAGTCAGTCTAAACCCTAGTGGCTATGGATTTGGTGGGTCCTTTAGAGAAGTCAGCTCGGTCCACCAATATGTATTGGATTAAGCAACAAGATACTCTGAGGCCATTCTGTTGGAATAATAATACTGCATCTAAGAACATAGCTGTAGCTTTAGTGGTTGCATACTCCTGAGTTGGGCTGGAAAAAGATATCCTTACAGATCAAGGCACTCCGTTTATGTCAAAAGAAAGGAGGGATTTGAGTAAATTACTTCGGTTGGAAAGACTGCAGACTTCTTTTTATCATCTGCAGACAGATTTATCTGTGAATGATTGATGGATGAGAATGATTTATCTGTAAATGATTGATGGATAAGAATGATTTATCTGTAAATGATTGATGGGTGAGCAGTGATTTATCTGTAAATGATTGATGGGTGAGAGATTTATCTGTAAATGATTGATGGATGAGAATGATTTATCTGTAAATGATTGATGGGTGAGAATGATTTATCTGTAAATGATTGATGGGTGAGCAGTGATTTATCTGTAAATGATTGATGGGTGAGAGATTTATCTGTAAATGATTGATGGATGAGAATGATTTATCTGTAAATGATTGATGGGTGAGAATGATTTATCTGTAAATGATTGATGGGTGAGCAGTGATTTATCTGTAAATGATTGATGGGTGAGAGATTTATCTGTAAATGATTGATGGATGAGAATGATTTATCTGTAAATGATTGATGGGTGAGAATGATTTATCTGTAAATGATTGATGGGTGAGAATGATTTATCTGTGAATGATTGATGGGTGAGAATGATTTATCTGTAAATGACTGATGGGCGAGAATGATTTATCTGTGAATGATTGATGGGTGAGAATGATTTATCTGTGAATGATTGATGGGTGAGAATGATTTATCTGTGAATGATTGATGGGTGAGAATGATTTATCTGTGAATGATTGATGGGTGAGAATGATTTATCTGTGAATGATTGATGGATGAGAATGATTTATCTGTGAATGATTGATGGATGAGAATGATTTATCTGTGAATGATTGATGGGTGTGAATGATTTATCTGTGAATGATTGATGGGTGAGAATGATTTATCTGTGAATGACTGATGGGCGAGAATGATTTATCTGTAAATGACTGATGGGCGAGAATGATTTATCTGTAAATGACTGATGGGTGAGAATGATTTATCTGTAAATGATTGATGGATGAGAATGATTTATCTGTAAATGATTGATGGGTGAGAATGATTTATCTGTAAATGACTGATGGGTGAGAATGATTTATCTGTGAATGATTGATGGGCGAGAATGATTTATCTGTAAATGATTGATGGATGAGAATGATTTATCTGTAAATGATTGATGGGCGAGAATGATTTATCTGTAAATGATTGATGGATGAGAATGATTTATCTGTAAATGATTGATGGGTGAGAATGATTTATCTGTAAATAATTGATGGGTGAGAGATTTATCTGTAAATAATTGATGGGTGAGAGATTTATCTGTAAATAATTGATGGGTGAGAGATTTATCTGTAAATAATTGATGGGTGAGAGATTTATCTGTAAATAATTGATGGGTGAGAGATTTATCTGTAAATAATTGATGGGTGAGAGATTTATCTGTAAATAATTGATGGGTGAGAGATTTATCTGTAAATGATTGATGGGTCAGAATGATTTATCTGTAAATGATTGATGGGTCAGAATGATTTATCTGTAAATGATTGATGGATGAGAATGATTTATCTGTAAATGATTGATGGGCGAGAATGATTTATCTGTAAATGATTGATGGGCGAGAATGATTTATCTGTGAATGATTGATGGATGAGAATGATTTATCTGTAAATGATTGATGGGTGACAATGATTTATCTGTAAATGATTGATGGGCGAGAATGATTTATCTGTAAATGATTGATGGGCGAGAATGATTTATCTGTAAATGATTGATGGGTGACAATGATTTATCTGTAAATGATTGATGGGCGAGAATGATTTATCTGTAAATGATTGATGGGCGAGAATGATTTATCTGTAAATGATTGATGGGTGAGAGATTTATCTGTAAATGATTGATGGGTGAGAGATTTATCTGTAAATGACTGATGGGTGAGAATAATTTTTGGGTAAGCAGTGATTTATCTGTAAATGATTGATGTTTGTTTGCCCCAAATGGTCTATGCCAGTGTTTATACTTCCCGGGGGGTGAAATTGGTCCATGCCAGTAGCACAAATGGCCTCTTAGCAAATTGGCAACTGGCTTATCACATCGATTTCCGTTGAAGGCAATGGAAAAGTAAATTAGGCGCAGTATAAAACGGGCTCCCCATTCAGAATGGGACCATTTGATGCCGTTGGTGTACACCAATTTCACCCCCTACATGAGCTTCCCCCTACTCTGATTGCATCTTCCCATGCTACTCCCAAAAGAACATAAGAAATAGGAGCAGGAGTACGTCATAGGGCCCCTCAAGCCTGCTCCGCCATTCAATCAGATCATGATTGATCTTCAAACTCAACTCCACTTTCCCGCCCAATCTCCATATCCCTTGATTGCCCTCGAGTCCAAAAATCTATCTATCTCAGCCTTGAACCTAATCAATGACTCAGCTTCCACAGCCCTCTGGGGTAGAGAATTCCAAAGATTCACAACCCTATCGACAACATAGCCCTCTATTCCCTTCTCCCTCATGTATGCATCAAGCCTCCCCTTAAATGTTCAGTTCTATCTACTTCAACCACTCCAGGAACCCAATGCGTGGCTAGATGTTCACATGGGGAAACCGGATGTTAAGTGGGCACGTCGCTTTCTGCGTTCACAATTCAATTAAAGGTAAATATTTGTGCTTCCGGATATCCCATGCAACAGTCAGCCAGCCAGATTGACAGGTTGGCTGCCTTTCAGGAGGGAAAGGAGACATGAATCGGAGAGGAGGGAGGGAGGGAGAGATCGTGGGCTGTGAACAATATCGAGGGTGGGGGGGCTGGGGGTGGGGTGCGGGTGCCCTGCAGGACATCCTGATGGGGTCGTGGAGGACATCGCGGGGGTCTGTGGAAGGACATGGCTGGGGGGGAAGCCTTGGATGAGATCGGGGGTCGCCAGAAGATCAGAGGTCAGGAGGTGTTGAGGTTCGCCAGAAGTTCAGAGGTCGGGAAGAGTTGTTTGGACATCAGGACGGTTCCACCATTGGGGGGGTCGACCATCAGGGTTCCACTGTCCGGGGTGGGGGCTGGGTCGGCCAATCGCAGGGGTCCGATCGGCCGACCCAGCCCCCACCCCCAATGGTGGAACTGGCTCCGAGCTTGTTGGGCCTGGATGAAGCACTCCTGTTCCTCCTGGCCCAAATGCAGTGCAATAAAGACACTCACCTCATGGATCTGACCCTTCTCACCTCCTCTCAACTGACGAGATTCAGAACCGATGAGAAACCCATGTAGATAAGGTTAAATTTGTTTTACCTTTTTAATATACAAAAAATTAAGTGCTTCAACTATCGCAATGAGGTATATTGTCCCTTTAACAATCTGACTGCCAGTATTAAGTAGGGATGGGTCTTCCAGAAGATGGGCGCATTGGAGCTGGGTTGCGGTCCCACTTCAAAAAAATGTAATTTTTACCTCCCACTTGCCCTCAACCCACTCGTTCTTTGGGGCTAAATTTACCCCCCATGTGTCAGTAAGTTCCACATTCCGATCACTCTCTAAAGGGAAGCTAGATAAACACATGACGAAAAGGGAATAGAAGTTTATGCTGATAGGGTGAGATGAAAAGGAGTGGGAGGAGGCTCGTGTGGGAGGAGCTTTTTTCTGTGCTGTACATTCTATGTAATATTGTGACCGATCTCTTCCTGTCCTTTATCTCAATCCATATAGATTCTGTTTCTATCTCTCTGTTAGTTACGTCCTTTCTTGCGACTGCCATTGTGTTATTCCTGATTAACATATAGTCCACCATTCCTTCTTCCTTCCCTATCACTTGCAAATACTTTATAGCTTGCAATATTTAACTGCCAATATTGTCGTTTCTGTTATCCCAGTTACATCTGTTTCCTGAGTTCTAATTACTGCCTCCAATTTCCCTGTTTGATTGCTGATCAATGGCTGGTGCACTGGAACTTCATTGGTGTGCAAATCTCTGCGACAGAAACACTGGAAACAGACGTTTACCCCTCTGAATACACCAGAACCTGACGTGCTGACAAATTAAGCAAAACTAAAGAGGAAATTCAAACAAATATGCATTTTATTCTGTTTTAATTTTAAAAAGATTAAATTGACCTTAATTTGAATAAATGTACTGAACACCATCAGAAATGAGATGGCAGAATTTCTCAGAACACTGTCCTTTCATCTTTGGGATTTGTCTTCAAACAAGAAATGGGGAAATCCAACACTGAACAGATGGAAGTGTTTGTGAGTCTCTAATGGCCATTGAATGCCCTAAATGAAATGAGATTGGCCACCCTCAGTCTTAATTCCCAGTTCATTTTCATCAACATCACAGAAGTGTCCTCAGACTGCATACTAACCAACATTAATTTCCCTTCAACAAAGTCAAAATATGAACCAAGAAATTCTGATGTGGGAGTATGTTCCCGCTGGTATAACAAATGGACGTCGGAAAATTACCAGGGAGACTAACATGGTGGGCATGACATTAGAAGAAGTCATCAAAAAAGATATAAAGACATTTAAGATAGGATGAGGGGAGATAATTAATAAACTAATCAAACTTAGAGAGGATTAAAACCCCTGGTCCGGATGGATTGCATCCACGCATATTAAAAGAAGCGAGGGAGGAGATATCAGAGGCACTATTACATATATATAAAAATTCATTAGAAAAGGGAATTGTGCCAGAGGACTGCCAGACAGCTAATGTGATTCTTCTATTTAAAAAGAGAGATAGAACCAGTCCAGGGAATGATAGACCAATTAGCTTAACGTCGGTGGTAGAAAAGATAATGGAATCCTTACTCAAAAATGTAATAGAAAAACAGATGGGGGGAGAGGAAAACAAAGATCAGAGTGGAGACATCGGACATCAGGATCAGAGTGGAGATATCGGCAATTAAGGGTGGGGGGGTCCACACAACATCATTTTTAAGGTATGTTTCTTTACTTTTTTTTTACAATGGGAAATGTAATTTTATTTAATTTATTTAGACTATTTTTCACTGATCTGGCCCTTCCTGCCTGGTTTCACCAGGCGTGAATCGTAAACCGTGGGAAAGTCGCCCAAGTAATGTTAAATTCTTTTTAAGTGTCCAATACACAAAAAATAAACTACCTTAAGTACCTCAATGAGGTACATTTGCTCCTTTAATTATCAGCCCACCGGATTTAAGTGGGGTTGGGACTTCCTGGTGACTTCTGTACGTGCACACACAGATTTGCCCGAGACTCATTCAAAAATGTGTGGGTTCCAGCTGGGATTTCTTGTTTTTTATTCGTTCATGGGATGAGGGCATCGCTAGCGAGGCCAGCATTTATTGCCCATCCCTAATTGCCCTTGAGAAGGTGGTGGTGAGCCGCCTTCTTGAACCACTGCAGTCCATGTGGTGAAGGTTCTCCCACAGTGCTGTTAGGAAGGGAGTTCCAGGATTTTGACCCAGCGACGATGAAGGAACGGCGATATATTTCCAAGTCAGGATGGTGTGTGACTTGGAGGGGAACGTGCAGGTGGTGTTGTTCCCATGTGCCTGCTGCCCTTGTCCTTCTAGGTGGTAGAGATCGTGGGTTTGGGAGGTGATTTTGAAGAAGCCTTGGCGAGTTGCTGCAGTGCATCCTGTGGATGGTACACACTGCAGCCACGGTGCGCTGGTGGTGAAGGGAGTAAATGTTTAGGGTGGTGGATGGGGTGCTAATCAAGCAGGCGGCTTTGTCCTGGATGGTGTCAAGCTTCTTGAGTGTTGTTGGAGCTGCACTCATCCAGTCAAGCCACATTCCTGACTTGTGCCTTGTAGATGGTGAAAAGGCTTTGGGGAGGCAGGAGGTGAGTCACTCGCCGCAGAATACCCAGCCTCTGACCTGCTCTTGTAGCCACAGTATTTATATGGCTGGTCCAGTTAAGTTTCTGGTCAATGGTGACCCCCAGGATGTTGATGGTGGGGGATTTGGCGATGGTTAATGCCGTTCAATGTCAAGGGGAGGTGGTTAGACTCTCTCTTATTGGAGATGGTCATTGCCTGGCACAAATGTTACTTACCACTTGTCAGCCCAAGCCTGGATGTTGTCCAGGTCTTGCTGCATGCAGGCACGGACTGCTTCATTATCTGAGGGGTTGCAAATGGAACTGAACACTGTGCAATCATCAGCGAACATTCCCATTTCTGACCTTATGATGGAGGGAAGGCCATTGATGAAGCAGCTGAAGATGGTTGGGCCCAAGACACTGCCCTGAGGAACTCCTGCAGCAATGTCCTGGGGCTGAGATGATTGGCCTCCAACAACCACTGCCATCTTCCTTTGTGCTAGGTATGACTCCAGCCACTGGAGAGTTTTCCCCCGATTCCCATTGACTTCAATTTTACAAGGGCTCCTTGGTGCCACACTCGGTCAAATGCTGCCTTGATGTCAAGGGATGTCTGCCCGCTCCCAAAAACAGCGATTTTGATTGCCCCCAACCTACCCATTTTTCCCTTAAAAAATATGCCCCAAGAAACCAAAAATATAATAAAGAATAGTCAGCACGGATTTCAAAAAGGAAGGTCATGCTTGACCAACCTTATTGAATTCATTGAAGAAGTAGCAGAAAGAGTGGACAAGGATAATGTAGTAGATGTAATGTTTGGATTTTCAAAAGGCCTTCGATAAGATACTGCATAGTAGACTCATGACTAAGGTCAGAGTGTATGGAGTCAGGGGACAAGGAGCAGAATAGATAGTAACCTGGCTACAAAATAGAAAACAGAGAGTAGGGTTTGAAGGTAGTTACTCAGACTGGCAAAAGGTGGGAAGTGGTGTTCCCCAAGGATCGGTGCTGGGACCACTGTTGTTCACCATTTATATAAACGATTTGGACTTGGGAATCGGAAATACAATTTCAAAATTTGCGGACGACACCAAATTGGGGGGGTATGGTTAATACCGAGGAGGACTGTGGCAAAATACAGGAACATAAGAAATAGGAGCAGGAGTAGGCCGTACGGCCCATCGATCCTCCTCCACCAATCAATAAGATCATGGCTGATCTTTGACCTCACCTCCACTTTCCAGCCCGATCCCCATATCCTTTGAGTCCAAAAATCTATCTCAGCCTTTAATATATTCAACGACTCAGCATCCACAGCCCTCTGGGATAGAGAATTCCAAAGATTCACAACCCTCTGAGTGAAGAAATTCCTCCTCATCTCAGTCCTAAATGGCCGACCCCTCATCCTGAGACTATGCCCCCTAGTTCTAGACTCCAGCCAGGGGAAAGAACCTCTCAGCATTTACCCTGTCAAGCCCCTTCAGAATCTTATACGTTTCAATGAGATCACCTCTCATTCTTCTAAACTCCAGAGAGTATAGCCCATTCTACTCAATCTCTCCTCATAGGACAATCCTCTCATCCCAGGAATCAATCTAGTGAACCTTTGTTCTACCCCCTCTAAGGCAAGTATATCCTCCCTTAGATAAGGAGACCGAAACTGTACACAGTACTCCAGGTGGGGCCTCACCAAAGCTGTATGCAACTGTAGTCAAACTTCCTTACTCTTGTACTCCAACCCCCTTGCAATAAAGGCCAACATGCCATTTGTCTTCATAATTGCTTGCTGTACCTGCATGTTAACTTTCTGTGTTTCTTGTACCAGCACACCCAAATCGCCCTGAACACCAACATTTAATCGTTTCTCATCATTTAAAAAATATTGGGTAGGGCTTGTTTTAGGGCAGAGGTAGCACCATCTGCTATTACCCCGCGCCCAATAGCCCCTGAACAAGCAGGACGAGACTTTCGTCAGGCCTGAGGACTTACCTGCAATCAGCATTGAATGAGAATTCCATGCAATTCATGCTTTCAACCAGCAGGGAGGCTATCTGTTAGAAATCTCTTAAAGGTAGCTGGTTTCTGTTATTTGCTGAAAATAACGGTCTGCTACCTGCACAGAGACTGAACGGAGATCAGACATCGCACATGCAAAACACAGATGCCGGTCCTATGTTTACACACTGATGAGTTATGTCAAAACTTTAAATAAAGGTTGCGCACCACTAAATCCCACATCCTCCAACCCGCATACCAGACCTCACCAATCTGCTGGTCCGAGTTTGTACCAGGCCCGCGAGAGTGAGTGCACCAAGGTTCTCTGCTGATGCACTAGAGGCCCTGGTGCAAGAGGTGGACAGAAGGAGGGACATCCTATATCCGCCAGGGGGGGGCGGTGGGAGGTGCAAGAGGCCCTCCAGACATATACCCAAAAGGCAGTGGGAAGCAGCGGGGACGCAGTCAATGCCAGGCGCACAGCACCACGAGCATGGCTGCAGTGCAGGAAGAAGTTCAATGCTTTGACATGAGTGGTCAAGATGAGTGAGGTCAACTGTCAAGTGGCGTCTCCTACCAACTGCACCACTAAACACATCCACTGCTCCATGTACTACACCCCCCCATCACCCACATACCAACAAACTCTTTCAATCAGTACTCAACTCTTGCAATCAGATGCTTCCTCTCACCCTTACACATTACCACTGTTTCAAGCCGCCCACCCACAACTCACAGGCCACACATACTGACAGCTATTCAACCATGACAGGCACATCACCCAGACACACCGTCCCATTTTCTTGCAGGAGAAGGTGGCACATATCAGGAGGCAGCAAGTGGCAGTGGCATTTAGCCCCTTGAGCCTGTTCCACCATTCAATGAGATCATGGTTGATCTGTGACCTAACTCCAGATACCCGCCTTAGCCCCTTATCCCTTCATACCTTTGGTTCATAGAAATCTATCAATTTCAGATTTAGAATTCACAATTGAGCTGGCATCAACTGCCATTTGCAGAAGCGCATTCCAAACTTCTAGCCCCTTTGCATTTCCTAACTTCACTCCTGCATGTCCTGGCTCTAAGTGTTAGGCTATGTCCCCGCGTCCTAGTATTCAAGTCTAGGAGACCTCCAAAAGCAGTTACAAATGTCTTGCAGCCAGAAGCAACAATCCAATCACTAACCTATAAATCCTGCAAGGTCCCTTTAAATAGTGCTGGTGCGGGTCCGCCAGGCACTCTAAGGCTCGTTCAGATGGTTGGGCTTAAGACTGTGCATTGAGTTGCGTGTTAAGACCCAATATGGTGTCTATCACTTTAAATCAGCATTGCGCACTGATTGTATCCATTTTCTCCTTACTTTACATGCTTCCGGTGTTTGTTACCTGCGCCTGCGATGTCCGGCGCACGTCACGCTGGAAACGTGGGTGCGCAGCCAAGACACCATCTTGGCACTTCGGGAGGCCGCATGGCACCGAAACAAAAGGCGCTACACGGCCCAGTTTAGCGCCCAATCTGTTTTTCCATTCATCCTACCAAGGTGAATAACCTCACATTTCCCTATATTATACTCCATCTGCCACCTTCTTGCCCATTCACTTAACCTGTCCCTATCCCTTTACAGACTCTTTGGGGCCGATTTTAAAATGGGGGTGCGTTGGGGGCAGGGGGGCTGTGAAAATCGAAAAATCCCTAGCGGGTTCGGAAGCCGGCTCCAACCTGCCGACTTCCGGGGTTGCCACAGACGCACCTGTGTGCGTGCACTTCACGAATCTGGAAGTCCTGCCATCAATTAAAGCCGACGGGATGATAGTTAAACCACTTGTAGGCATTTTTGATCTTGTTTAAGTCGTTAATTTTGTGGAGATTGAGGCAGGGGTGCGATTTTAATTCAACCTCGTGCTGTGAGAAACACTTCATTTTCAAGGAGACATGTTTCAGGCAGCAGCCAGTTGGACATTTAAATCCCTGTTTGACAGATGGGGATAAAAGGTAAGTTATTACAGCAGGACACTCAGTTCTCTCAGATAAACTTTTGGCTGGAAGATCTTTGTGTTTAGACTGAAAATTCTTGGTTTACACTCACAATTCTTCTGTTTACGCATATTTACAAACTTTTTGGATCCCCTCAAACTGACATCATCAGGATGGGGGGCGCGATGGCTACATTCACCAATGCACCCGAGGACGAGCAACATCACCATCCTCACCAGGCACGGCGTGCACTTCCACCACTTGGAGCTCCACAACACAGTGCTGCGCCATAGGGACCTGCACAGGAGCACAGAGGGGAACAACAGAGGGAGCGACATCGCAGGAGGCACTACCCTCGTCAGAGGGTCTACAGACCGAGGCTCAGCATTCTGGACCTCTCTGAGGAGCAGAGCATACGGAGGCTGAGAGTGAGTCGCCAGGTGGTCGCAGACATCTGCATCTTCCTTCATGCCGAGCTGCTCCTGGCTGGGCCTGGCGGCATCTCATTACCCGTCGCTGTTAAAGTCACCACTGCCCTCAACTTCTTCGCCTCCGGATCGTTCCAGGGTGCCACCGGTGTCATTGCCGAGGTCCCTCAGTCGCCTGCACACAAGTGCATAAGGCAGGTCACCGATGGCTTGTTTCGCAGACCCTCGCAGTACATCAACTTCCCCATGGATGATCTCAGCCAGACGGAGAGGGCAGTGGGATTCCACTCTGTGGCTGGCTTCCCACGGGTACAGGGTGCAATCGATTGCATCCATATAGGAATCCGAGCACCTCCATGCGAGCCAGGACTGTTCATCAACAGAAAGGACTATCACTCTATCAACGCTCAGCTCGTTTGTGACCACTGCAAAAGATTCCTTCAAGTGTGCGCCAGATTCCCTGGCAGCTGCAACGATTCCTTCATTCTGAGGGAATCCAACATCCCGGGACTCTTCCACGCACCAAACACCCTTAAGGGCTGGCTCCTTGGGGACAAGGGATGTCCCCTGCACATGTGGCTCATGACACCTCTGAGGAATCCCATCACCGAGCAATGTCGATACAACGACAGCCACATTGCCACCAGGTCTATAATTGAGCATGCTATAGGGCTGCTGAAGGTGTGATTTAGGTGCCTTGATCATTCTGGAGGAGCTTCAATACGCACCGGACAGAGTGGGACGCATTATAGTAGTGCGTTGTGTCCTGCACAACATGGCACAACAGAGAGGGGTGAAGCTTGAGGAGGCCCCATCCACATCTGCCATCCACATTGAGGAGAAGGAGGAAGAGGAGGAGGAGGAGGACAACCCCATGGCCAGAGCAGCGGCTCACTTGGCTGCTCGTGAGGCCAGGGAGTCACTCATATGTGAACGGTTCTCCTAACATCAGAAAGTGTAGAGTCCAGTCCTCAGACTACCTGGAAAGAACAGCGCCAACACCAGCCCCTCCCCCCCCCACCCCCCACACAAAACATTCCTGCAACTACACATACACCCACTGTAAAGTGACCCAATGGGTGCCATCAAGTGTCACCGTTCATGGTGAAGCTCATGAAAGGGCCCTATCAGAAAAGCCAGTCAAGAATGGGCAAGATGTGGCAGTAGTGGTGAGAATGATAACATTTAATGTGAATGTAACAAAGATCAAATATAAATGGAAAACATGACAGTCTGTCAGACACCCTTGTGCATACCCTTCGTGATCACAAAACCTTTCTCAGAGGGTAGTAGGTCTGTGGAATTTGCTGCCCCAGGAAGCTGTGGAAGCTACATCATTAAATAAATTTAAAACAGAAATAGACAGTTTCCTAGAAGTAAAGGGAATTAGGGGTTACGGGGAGCGGGCAGGAAATTGGACATGAATTTAAATTTGAGGTTAGGATCTGATCAGCCATGATCTTATTGAATGGCGGAGCAGGCTCAAGGGGCTGATTGGCCTACTCCTGCTCCTATTTCTTATGTTCTTATGTTCTTATGTTCTTTCGCCTACTCCCTCTGGGTTTTGGAACCCATGAGGGCCCCTCCAAAGACTGCTCCACCTGCACCTGTGCAGGTGCTGACTCGGCCACCTGGAGAGGAGGCAGCATTGCAGGCACTAGTTGAGAGGGGGGCAATAGGTGAGACATGGGAGCACTTTGAGTGGTGTCCCCACTTCCATTTTGCCATCATCCCTCTCCTGGGCCCGGTCCACACTACTCCTACCACCCTGCTGGAGAACAGTTTAGAGGACATGTGTGATTCCTTGGAAGGCCACTTCTAAAGTATCTGTCAGCCTGTTTAAGGTGGCAGAATGTTGTTCACCCGAGTCCGAACGGCAATTGTAAGGGCCTGAATGGACTCATTTGTGAACCGTGCTTGAAGCTCAACTGAGGCTATCCTTCTCTCCATCGCAGACATTCCTGCACTTACCTGCAACACTATCTCAGAGAGTTGCTCACGTCCCTGTGATAGTATCTCAGAGATTCCCTCCCGTACCTGTGCCACCATTCCACTCATGCAAGAGTTGGACTGCTCCATCCTCTGCGCTATTGTGGCGAGTGTGCGTGACACCTGTTCCAGTACCTCGCAAATATGTTACTGTCCCTCGATCATTCTCCTTTTAAAGGATGACCCCCGGGGTTCAGCATCTGCGTCCAGCTCAGCAGAGCCTGGGGAGGAGTGCGCCCACCGACACGGACTCCCAACAGCTGTCCCCTGCCACCAGATTCTGCTCATGCTCATTTGTATGTGGTGACTCACTAGGGGCCAACCCAACTAACTGACTGCTGGGACCCACCGAGGTGTGAGTATCTGCGCTGGTGGATGGCTCGCTAAGATGTGACAGTGCGCCCTCAGAGGCCGGGAGCTCCTCTGAGGAATCGCCCTCTCACATCACTGTGGTCGTTGAATGGCCTGTAAGAGAACAGAAGGCAATATTAAGCATCATCACAGATGTGTCATGTTGTGATGAGCAAACTGAGGTGTTCAACGTGCCAAACATTGCTGACATCAATTCATGTTGTGTGTGATGAATGTTAAAGTTGTGTCACCAGACGTTTGTGGGGTGCCAGTCTCGGCGTCCCCGACAGAAGGCACTCGAGGGTGTAGCTGATCTGCAGGGCCTCCTCCGCGTCTGTGAGGACCACTATTTGTTGCCCCCCCCTCCAGTCCTCTCCCTCTCACGTGCATTTTGCGCTCTCTCCTCCTAGAAGGGGAGAAAGTACAGACATGTGAGTGAGTGATGGTGAAGTGGCCAACCAATGAAGGCATTGCTTTGGGTGAGGCTGACCATGAGAGATGCATCAGAGGGTGAGTATGAAACAGAGACATCACATTGAATCAGGATTGGGGTGAGTGGTAATGGTGGGGTGACTAAAGGGGAGGTGAGGAAGTGCTGAGGAAGTGCAGGTAAGTTGAGGATGAGCCTTAAGTGGGTGTGAGGAGTAATGTGATGGAGTAGTCTTGACAGTGCAGAATGAGTTGGGGGTGGGGGCGGTGATGTGGAACATGGAAAGCAGAAGAATCTATAAGTGTACTCACTTTTGCTGACCTAGTTAAGTCATTGAAGGGCTTCCTGCACTGGACCCAGGTACGGGAGATGTTGCTGCTGCTGCTGACCTCCTCTGCCACCTCGAGCCAGGCCTTCTTGGTGACAGAGGCAGGGCCCTTCCTTTCATACGTGAGGTAAAACACTTCCCTCCTCCTCCTCACCCCATCCAGTAGCTGCTCCAGTGACGCATCACTGAACCTTGGAGCAGCCTTGCCCCTGTGCTGCTCCATTGTGCTTTTTGTGGTTTGCTGCAGCAAAAGCCTTTGGAGCAATGGCCCTTTAAATAGAGCCACTCCAGCTGACATCCTGTGATGCGGGCATGCAGTCCGCCCACTGCGCAGCTTTCGGACGGCAAACCCGGAAGCCATGTTAAGGGCCAATTAACTCGCGATCGCGTGGGAAGCGGTAAGATTTTATTAGTCGAATTACCCGCGCGCCCATTGACCCCCCCCCCCCCCCACTATCCTGTTGCCCTTTGAAAATCGAGCCCTTTCTGTCCTCCTCACAGCTTAATTTCCCACCTAGCTTTGTACCATCAGCAAACTTGGATCCATTACTCTCGGTCCCTTCATCTAAGTCATTAATATAGATTGTAAATAGCTGAGGCCCCAGTACTGATCCTTGCGGCACTCCACTAGTTACAGCCTGCCAAACTGAAAATGACCCATTTATCCCTACTCTCTGTTTTCTGTCCATTAACCAATCCTCTATCCATGCTAATATATTACCCCCAACCCCATGAGCCCTTATATTGTGTAACACCTTTTATGTGGCACCTTATCGAATGCCTTTTGAAAATCCAAATATACTACATCCACTGGATCCCCTTTATCTACCCTGCTAGTTACATCCTCAAAAAACTCTAATAACTTGGTCAAACACTATTTCCCTTTCTTAAAACCATATTGACTCTGCCCAATCATATTATGATTTTCTAAGTGCCGTGTTACCACTTCCTTAATAATGGATTCCAGCATTTTCCCGACGACTGATGTCAGGCTAACTGTTTTCTCTGTCCCTCCTTTCTTGAATTGCAGGGTTACATTTGCTACCTTCCGATCCGTTGGGACCTTTCTAGAATCTAGGGAATTTTGGAAGATCATAACTAATGCATCCACTATCTGTGCAGCCACCTCTTTTGGAACCCTAGGATGTAGGCCATCGGGTCCAGGGGGTTTATCGGCTTATCAGAAGAACTTGCAGAACGGGCATGTAATTGGCAAATGAATTTCAATATAGATAAGTGCGAGGTATTACATTTTGGTAGGAAGAATAAGAGGGCCAAATGCTGCTTGGATAAGAAGAGTCTAAATGGGGTAGAGGATCAAAGGGCTCTGGGGGTAGAGATACACAAATCACTAAAAGTAGCGACACAGGTTAATAAGGCTATAAAAAAAAGCAAACCAAGCACTGGGGTTCATTTCTAGAGGGATAGAATTGAAAAGCAGTGAAGTTATGTCAAATTTGTATAGAACCTTGTTTACACCACACTTGAAGTACTGTAAACAGTTCTGGTCTCCATAATTAGAAAAAGGATATAGAGGCACTGGAGAAGGTGCAAAAAAGAATTACTCGGATGATACCAGAACTGAGGGGTTATACCTATCAGGAAAGATTGAGTAGACTGGGGTTCTTTCTCTAGAAAAGAGAATACTATTTTCTAGAGGGGTGACCTGATAGAGGTCTTTAAGGTTATGAAAGGGTTTAGGAATAGGGATAGGAATAGGTTTGATAGGGTAGAGGTAGAGAAGATGTTTCCACCTGCAGGGGAGACCAGAACTAGGGGCCACAAATATAAGAAGGTCACTAATAAATCCAATAGGGAATTCAGGAGAAACATCTTTGCCCAGAGAGTGGTTAGAATGTGGAACGTGCTACCACACGGAGTAGTTGAGGTGACTAGCATCGATGCATTTAAGGGAAAGTTAGATAAACACTTGAGGGAGAAAGGAATAGAAGGATATGATGATAGGGTTTGATGAAGTAGGGAGAGAGGGGGCTCATGTGGAGCATTAACACCGGCATGGACCTGTTGGGCCGAATGGCCTGTTTCTGTGCTATTCCTTCTATGTGATTCTAAGTAATTCTATGTAAAATCGTTTCTTTGGGAGTTTGCTGGGTTCCCATTGTCAGTGCAGTCCACATAATATCCCAGCTCATCTTTATCATCAGTGTACGCTGCCCTCACACATGAATGTCATTTAAATGAGGACATTCCGTCCTCCATTTTCTGACTTTTGGGTAGAAGACCCGCCCAGTGTTAAGTCTGCCCATTTCAAAGTGGGCATTAAGGCAAATGTGGGAAAGGGAGCTCTTAAAAAGGACATGGTCATTTTTTTTAAACCAATGGAACTTTTAATTAAACATGTGGCTTCCTTTTGAAGTCCTCAACTACAGGCTTTTAATGCTTGATAGTCAAAGAAGGCACGCCAGAGAAATCAGCTGGTACCAGGAGCCTGGACTGCTCACACCTGCCATTATGCCACCAGCCATGTTTGAAGGCCCAGTACACCTGGCAATGATTGAGTGGAACTGCCTCCATCGGTTCTGGGCCAGCACAGAGGCTCTTGCAGTGCTGGACACATAGAGGCAGCCTCCACAATGGGGAGGGTACTAAGAGTGCCAACTGAGGTCACCTCCTCCCTAAACTTTTATGCCCCTGCCTTGTTCTAGGATATCCACAATATCAATTTTCTGCCTAAAAGACACATCAACCAATTGTTTAGCAGGTCCACCATACTTCTCAACAAATGCCAATCGCAGCATGACAAAGCTGCCCAATTTCAGTACACTGATGCATCACAAGCCAGGTTCAATCCAGATCTCACCCAATGTCCATACAGGCACACTTGCAGCAGAGGTCGCTGAGCAGTGATTGGGAGCAGAAACCCTGGCAATTTTGCCCCCTCGCTAACCCAGGAGTACTGAGGTTTAATTGTGGTGCCCCTTCTGCCACCCCAGCTGAGATTAAGATTGAACATGGAACTTCCTGGTCTGTAAGGCTCAAATACTCACTGTCTTAATCACCTGAGCCATCGCGTGGAAAACAGTTCAAGCACGTTTAAAACAAACTCAATATAGGGAGCGAAATTCGGCAGTGTAACGCCCATTTTGTAGGTGTTACGCAGACACCTAAGCCCCAAAAATGGCGTCCGAGATGCACGCGCACACTTCCGATGTGAAGTGCACAGGACGCCATCTTGATAAAGGCGTTTGCGCACGTACACCTAACGAACGCGGCAGCATGTAGAGCATAGGGATTATGACGTGAATCAGTGGGCAACGCTGATTTAAAGGGACCGTGCAAAGCTGAACAGGACTTAAACGGAATGGAGGATCCCCCACCAGTGCTATATAAAGGGATCACGCAGGAGTTATAGTTTAGTTGCTGGATTATTTCTTCTGGCTGCTGATGCATTTGTACGTGTTTTTGGAAGTTTCCTATACTTGGATGAAGTTTCAATACACTACACTGAGTGGGCTGGCTAGCTGACAGGCAACAGCAAGGACACTGGCGGAATGGCAGGGGTGGGAGCAGGAATGCTGTCATCCTGAGAGAAGATGTGATGTGGAGATGCCGGTGATGGACTGGGGTGGACAAATGTAAGGAATCTTACAACACCAGGTTATAGTCCAACAAATTTATTTTAAAATCACAAGCTTTTGGAGATTATCCCCTTCGTCAGGTGATCCTGAGAGAAGACAGCAGGTTCATGTTCCATGAAGCCACTGCCACTTGCTACCTCCTGTTATGCGCCACCTTCTCCTACAAGAAAGAGGGAAGTGTGTCAGTGAGTGTCCTGCAAGATGTTTGGGTAATGTTGCTGTCATGGTTGAATAGCTGCCAGCGTGTGTGACCTGTAAGTTGTGGGTGTGCGGCTTGCCAGTGTGGTAAGGTGTGAGGGTGAAATCTTGGGGCACAGCCTATTTCCTCCTTCACCAATCGTACTCATAAATGATCATAAATAAACTGCAAGTTAGCAGATTTGATTTTAAGAACTGTTTGCATTGTGTAGTTCAACGGTATGTTCATGCATTAAGTGGAGACGTGGACATATCTCTTGACTCAAACTGTACATCCATCATTCATAGTGAAATGCAATGTTCAGCCACTGGTGGGGCAGGTCAGTTTATTGATTGACTAGTTGGTGTTATTTTGAAACGCACCATAATTTTTACTCATATACACCGGGAAATATGTTGGGACACCTGCTGATGTGTGCGGGCAATGAACAGCGCAGGTAGTGCTGTTTTCAGGGGTTATCCAATATAATCTTGCCTGATAAACATTCAGTTTATTTAGATGCGTGCCTCTTAACGGACAATCAACAAACAACGATCACATGAGCAATAAAGTCACACGGATATTTTGTTCAGTCCACGAGTTACATGAAGACCTTAATACACTGCAAGTCACGGTATAACTTTTTTAACTAATGAATGGCAGCACTTTTGTTATATGAAAGATCGTTTGCATTGGAATTCCTAATTAAAATTATATTGTAGCCATTCAATTCTGCAGAGGTAGAAAAGAACTTGACACATCCAATGATGCAAATTGCTAAGTGCTTGTGCTACGGTACGTTGCTAAGATTATTTGTGACCTCCATGCCAGGTAGCAAATAGTTTTCATTGTGCAAAGCAACCTTCGAAAAATTAAAAAGCAGGTCTCCCAGACAATGGGGTGGAGGTCTTAAGTAGAGAGACACTTTAGTGCATCACTTTCAAGCGCTTTATAGCTCATCAATGAGTGTCAATGTAAGCATTAGCGAATTTATTCAGTCAATATCTTTAGCCAACTTGTCAGCTGAGTTGGTCGCATTCTCTCCTCTGAGTCAGAAGGCTGTGGATTCAAGTCCCACTCCAGAGACTTGAGCACAAAATCTAAGCTGGCACTCCTGGTGCAGTACTGAGGGATTTGTGCATGAAGCTTTTATTCTCTTAAAGGTTTTATTCTTTTATCAGCTATTCATTTAAGTGTGTATACTTCACATTGCATTCTAATCCCACCGTTTTTCATGATATTTGTTAAAAGTAAAACAGAGTGATAGTAACTCTGCCTTACAGTTCTGATGAAAGGTCATCGACCTGAAACGTTAACTCTGTTTCTCTCTCCACAGATGCTGCCTGGCCTGCTGAGTGTTTCCAGCATTTTTCGTTTTTATTTCAGATTTCCAGCATCCTCAGTATTTTGCCTCTGCCTAATTATGTGTTTTAAACGGGTTGCCTAGCAAGCTATATATGTTGTACACTCGCTAAAATAGGTATTATACAATCATACAGCACAGAAAGAGGCCATTCAGTCCATCATGCCTGTGCCGGCTCTTTGAAAAAGCTATCCAATTAGTCAATCATTTCAAATAATTGTTGGTATTAGGTATGGAAAGGTAAGCTTTAGGCTAGAAATGAGTGTTTGTGATCTAAGCAGGCCATTAATTAATGCATTTGTATGACATTCCTCTGTTCAATAAAATAAAAGAGTTTGCTCCTCTGCGATAAAAAAGCAGGGGAAAGTCATTCAACCAATTAAGCTGCTATTCTCCTATACAATCATTCCAAGCCTCATACGACTGTAATGAGCAGAAATTATGAGGCTCCGCTATTGGCACAGAGCATTGCCAGATATGGGCATAGATCAAAGTTAGGGCTAAAACAGGGTGTCCCCGATTCTGTGCCCTGTGTTTGTGTTGTTGCTGGCGCAATTTCTGCCCTTAATAGTCTTTTCAACTCATCATTCTGCTTGTGTCTGATTTATTCAATGGGCTCATCACTAATGAGATAACAGAGTACTCAGCCTCAGAAAACGTCAGGAGACTCAGCCTTCTTCCCTCCTGATATCCAGAATCCTTGAAACTTTCTGTCATTGGCCCAAAACAAAATAAATTCTGCTGTTAGCGAACATTGTCAACATTACTTCAAGAGTTTTTATATAACATCACCCATCCCAAAACGGTATTACATATTACGAGGAAATAAATGGAAAACAAGTGAAATCTGTGATATATTTTGATCAGGTCCTTGAACTTTGAAAAGTGATTCACTATCTGTGCATAGCTGGGGAAATGAGTCAGAGGTGTGGGCAGATGGATAATTTCACTATGAACTACAACTGCAGTGAGTCCTTCCTGTGGTGTGAGTGTGAAGAGAAGTGAACAAAGAAAGCCATTGGTGAGGAGACAAGAGAGATTCAAGAAATAAAAGAAAACATGTAGCAGAGGAATAGCATAGAATCGAAACTACTAATTGAACTTAACTGATGAGCCAATTATGGTGAGGGTAATGATTTTGCAACATGCTGCACGTTACACTTCAGAATGAAGCCAAATTGCTTAATTAATTCAGCAATATAACCATTGACATTAATTGTATTTTATGATCGAATTCTACTACCCCAGAGCAAGGTCAGATGGCAGATTATATTTACTGTGAAAGGTATAATCTTTATGACTGCATCAGAAGTCACAGCTAGGTCACATTGTCACAGTAGGTGAAGCAAAGTTCTAAAAAGTTAATTGCACTTGTATAGTGTCTTATGAGGTCAAAGCATCCCAAAGCACTTCACATAATGAATTGCTTTCGACGTGCAGTGACTGTTATATGGGAAAACTTTGTACACTTAGATGGACCCTTAAACAATAAGGAGAATGGTAATCTAATTATAGTTTTGTTGGGTACAATGCAACTAGATTTGTAAAAAAAAGGTGTTTACAATGATGCCTTTGCTTCACTAATGGTTTCTGTCTTCAGAAGTTTGTAAATTTTACAAACAATTTCTTGTAAAATTTTGCATTGTAGGATGTGATAATCCATCTGGATGTTAATTTTAACGCAGACTAATACCACGCACCTGTCTGTCAAGACAGAATAATGCTCATTACATCAATCCGCAGGACAACACATTCGTTCATACGACACCATTTTAAAACCTGTGAATTAAAACAGGAATTACACCAATTCCTGAAGGATGTTTCCAATTAACTTTAGCTCACTTTAATAAGAAACAAGTCACAAAGGATATGCATAATTTTCCTTTCATTTCATTATTATCCTCTGGCATGTAGACCAATTTTGTACATGTACAAGCATCAAAGAACTAAGATTAAATGAACATGAAATGGTGCAGGGATCTCACTGTACAGGTAAAAAAAAAAGAAAGACTTGCATTTATCCCAAAGCACTCTACAACCAATGAGATACTTTTTGAAGTGTCTTCTTCTTTGGCAGTCCCTCAGGGTCGAGGATGACTTGCTTCCACTCAGGGAGGGTGGGTTCTGCGGTGGCTGAATAGTCCAATCCTGGAGCCGCAAACTCTGTCACAGATGGGACAGGTAGTGTTTAATAAGGCGGGTGGGTGAGACTCTCTGGATTCTGCACGCTCTTTCCGCTGCTTACGCTTGGCCTCCACGTGCTCCACACGGTGACGCTCGAGGTGATTGGCGCCTTCGCGGATGCTTCTTCTCCAGTTTGGGCGTTCTAGGGCAAGCGATTCCCACGTGTCGGTGGGGATGTTGCATTTTTTAGGGAGGCTTTGAGAGTGTCCTTATAGCGTTTCCTCTGCCCTCCTAGTGATCGCCTGCCATTGCGGAGCTCGGAGTAGAGCACTTGTTTAGGGAATCTTGTGTCAGGCATGCGGACAATGTGGCCCGCCCATCGCAACTGGTTGAGCGTGACCAGTGCCTCGGCACTGGCGATATTAGCCTGAGAGAGAACACTCACGTTGGTACGCCTATCCTGCCAGTGGATTTGCAGGATTTTGCGGAGGCAACGTTGGTGATACCTCTCCAGCGATTTGAGGTGTCTGCTGTATATTGTCCATGTTACTGATTCGTACAGGAGGGCGGGGACCACGGCTGCTCTGTAGACCATGATCTTGGTGCTGGATTTGATGTCTCGATCTTCAAACGCTGTTCCGAAGGCGTCCGAAGGCTACACTGGCACATTGGAGTTGATGTTGAATTTCATCGTCGATGTCTGCTCGTGCCGAGAGGAGGCTCCCGAGGTATGGAAAATGATCCACGCTGTCCAGAGGCTCACCGTGGATCTTGATGGTCGGGGGGCCGTGTTGTGTGGCAGGAGTGGGCTGGTAGAGGACCTTTGCTTTCCAGATGTTTAGCCTGAGGTCCATTCTCTCATACGCCTCGGTGAATGCGGTGACGATGGTTTGTAGCTCGGCCTCTGAGTGGCATCGTCTGCGTACTGCAGCTCGATGACAGAAGTTGGGGTGGTCTTGGTTCTGGCCTGGAGGCGTTGAAGGTTGAACAGTTTCCCACTTGTCCTGTAGGTTAGCTCCACTCCGGCGGGGAGCTTCATGGTGATGGGGTGGAGTGTTGCAGCGAGGAAGATGGAGAAGAGCGTTGGTGCGATGTCGCAGCCCTGCTTAACCCCAGTTTGCACTCATATTGTGTCGTTGGTGAGGATCACGGCTTGCATGTCATCGTGGAGCAGGCGGAGAATGGTGACAAATTTCTGCAGGCAGCTGAATTTGAGGAGGATGTTCCACAATCCCTCACAGTTGACAGAGTCGAAGGCCTTTGCGAGATCGAAAAAAGCCACGTACAGAGGTTAATGCTGCTCCCTGCACTTTTCCTGGATTTATCACGTGCTAAAGATCATGTCCATTGTGCCTCTTGACGGGCGGAAGCCACATTGAGACTCAGGGAGCAGCTCTTCGGCCACTTGAGGAGGATTCTCGCGATGACCTCTCCCGTGGCGGACAGTAGGGAAATCCCTCTGTAATTTCCGCAGTCAGACCTATCTCCTTTCTTGAAGATGGTCACAATTACGGCGTCTCTGAGATCTCCCGGCATGCTCTCTTCCTTCCAGACAAGGGTGATAAGGTCGTGTATTCGTGTCAAGAGTGCCTCTCTGCCGTATTTTAGTACTACAGCGGGGATTCCATCTGTGCCGGGGGCCTTGTTGTTTTTCAGTTGTCGAATGGCTTTTTCGACCTCACAGCGGGCTGGGGTTGTGCTGAGATGGTGGCGGGTAGCGTGTTGCGGGATGGTGTCGAGGGCACTTACGTCGAGTACTGGGTCTTGGTTGAGGAGGTCCTCGAAGTGCTCTCTCCAGTGGGCGTTGACTGCCTCTCTGTCTTTGATGAGCGCCTCTCCATGTTTGGCTCTCAGTGGGGTAGGTCCCTGGGTACTCAGACCGTAGATGGCTTTAATTGCGCTGAAGAAGCCGCGCGCATCGTGGTTGCTGGCGAGTTGCTGAGTCTCCTGCGCTCTTTCCACCCACCATCTGTTCTTTAGGTCACGGGTTCTTTGTTGCACCTCGGCCTTCAGTTGCCTGTAGGCTTGTTTCCTCTCGCTCGAGTTTTGGTGAAGCTGCCAATTCAGGAACGCCTTGCGTTTGCGGTCTAGGAGATCCTGGATCTCCTGATCGTTCTCGTCGAACCAGTCTTGGTGTTTCCTGGTTGAGAGACCGAGCGTCTCCTTGCAGGTGCTGACTGTGGTAGCTTCTAGGGCAGACCAGACGCTGTGGGCACTCTGCGGCTCTGGTTCGTTGGTCGTCGCCAGGTTGGTTGTAAGGCGACGGCTGAGTAGGTCTTTCTTCTCAGGGTCTTTGAGTCCAGCGACATTAAGTCTCCTGCGGCAGTGTTTTTTCTGCCGCTGTCAGTTAGGGCCAGGTTGATAGAGATGGTAGAGCGGATTAGTCGGTGATCAGTCCAGCAGTCGTCAGCTCCGGTCATGGCGCGGGTGACGTGGACATCTTTGTGGCCCCTCGTTCGGATGATGATGTAGTCTATTAAGTGCCAGTGCTTAGAGCGGGGGTGTTGCCATAAGGTCTTGTACTTGTCCCTCTGGCAGAAGAGGGTGCTCGTTACGACGAGGTCATGTTCTAGGCATTTCGTCAGGAGGAGGACTCCATTGGGATTTGCTTTCCCTACGTCTTCCTAGCCTAACACGCCTTTCCAAAGGTTTGCGTCCCTCCCGACTCTGGCATTGATGTCGCCAAGGAGAATCAGCTTGTCTCCCTTTGGGATACGGGACAGCGATTGGTCAAGGCTAGAGTAGAATGCCTCTTTCATCTCATCCGTTGCGTCTAGGATCGGGGCATAGGCACTGACGACTGTGGATGTGCTGCTTCTGGGTCAGGTTGAGCCGTAGGGTCAGGGGACGTTCATTTACCTCGCAGGGGGATTCGTTGAGACGTCCAACCAATTTGTTTTTTTACGGCAAAGACGGCCCCATAGAGACGGCGTTCTTCTTCTGGTTTGCCTTTCCAGAAGAAGGTGTATCCGCCGCCTTGTTCTTTAAGCTGGCTTTCTCCTGCCAGCCGTGTCTCGCTAAGGGCGGCGATGTCGACGTTGTAGCGCCGGAGTTCCCGGGCTATGATGGCAGTGCGACGTTCAGGTCTGTCACTGCTGGGATTGTCCATAAGGGTCCTGACGTTCCAGGTCCCGAAATTGATTTGGGTGGGTAGGGTGGGGTTGGGGTGGAAGATGCCAGTGCGTGGATTCTTTTAACGTGGGGTGGTCGTTGCACACCGACCACCACACGGTCCTAACGAGGTCTCGGCCCAACGGCAGGGAAATCCAAGACGATTGGAGACCATGCTCTGCTGTAGGACTTTATGAAGTGTAGTCACTGTTGTAATGTTGGAAATGCGGCAGCAAGCTCCCATTAACAGCAATGAAATAAATGACCAGATCGTCTGTTTTAGGTGTTGGTTGAGGGATAAATATTGGCCAGGACACCGGGGAGAACTCCCCTGCTCTTCTTTGAAATAGTGCTGTGGGATATTTTACGTCCACCTGAGAGAGCACACATTTAACGTCTGATCCGAAAAACGGCACTTCTGACAGTGCAGCACTCCCTCAGTACTGCACTCATTGTGTGCTCAAGGCTCTGCCGCGATCTCATCATGCAGCAATCTCGTTGGACAGGGATCCCTCCATTTACCGATATCACTGTATGATGTTTGAAAAGCTATGGGTTATTTTGGAATTCTTGAATAGGTTACAAGAAATCAGTTGTCTCTGCAGTAAAGTGGAGATGTATTAATGAATGCAAAATATGACATTAAGAAAAGATTCAGCATGTGAAGCTTCTCATTGACTCCAATTTATGTTGCAGCAAGAAAAGCAAATGAATGTGTAGAGCATCTTATCATGTGTTCAGGATGTCCCAAATTTCTTTACACCCAATGGTCGACTTTTCAAGTGCACTTGTATGGACAAATGTGGCAACCAATTTGTGCACAGCCAGGTCCCACAAAGAGCAACTGAGCCAATGACCAGATAATCTGCTCTTGGTGGCACTGTCGAGTGAGGAATATTGAATTCCCTGCCCTTCTTCATACAGTGCCATGGGATCAGATGATCAGGTCCTTGGTTTAACATTTCAGAAGGTTGTGGGTTCAAGTCCCACTCCAGACACTTGAGCATGAAATGTAGGCTGACACTCCAGTGCGATACTGAGGGAGTGCTGCACTGTTGGAGGTGCCATCTTTCAGATGAGATGTTAAACCGAGGCCTGGTCTGCCCCCTCAGGGAAATGTAAAAGATCCCGCGGCAATATTTCGAAGAAGACCAGAGACGTTCTCCCCGGTGTCCTGGCCAATATTTATCCCTCAAGCAACATCATTAAAAACAGATTTTCTGGTCATTATCACATTGTTGTTTGCGGGAGCTTGATGTGCGCAAATTGGCTGCCACATTTCTTACATTACAACAGTGACTCCATTTCAAATGGGCTGTAAAGTGCTTTGAAACGTCCTGAGGTCGTGAAAGATACTATATAAATGCAAGTTCTTTCTTTTTCCCTCTGACAACACTGTCCTCTGCAGGCAGCCAGCCCCCTCTACAGCTGCAGGCACTCATGACCTACAATAGCCACTTTGCATCCCTCCCTCATCCCAAGGTGGGCTCTCTGGAATAGGCAGGAATGTCACCGTCAGCACCAGGTCAATTAGGAGAGCGGAAAGCGTGCCACGCACTACAGTTCCAGCAACAAGGTCACTGCAGAGAAACATCTGAGCCTATAGAATCATAAGACTGCTACAACACAGACACAGGTCTTTTAGATCATCAAGTTGCACCAGTATTTTTCTCCACATGAGCCACTATGTCTTAGCAGGGCGATGTGGAGGGGGGGAATTGGACCAATTGGATCACTCTTTCAAAGAGCCAACACAGGCATGATGGGTCGAATGGCCTCCTTCAGTGCTGTATGATTCTACGATTCCATGATTCTAAATTTACTTACGGACTCTGCATCAACAATAGTTTGTGGCAGAGAATTCCACATTCTAACCACTTTCTGTGTAAAGGGTTTATTTTTCTAGCCTCCCCTTTACTTCTTTATCCTGATTACTTTAGATTTGTGCCCTCTTGTTACCGGTTTGCCGGCCAATGTCACTAGTTTCAAATTCTTTCTAAATATTCGTTTTTGGTTCATATTTTGAGTAATTTTTACGCTTGTCAAGGTGAAAGATGTGAGCGCTGGGAAATGGGGGACTTTTCAAATTCAGGGACCCAGTGCTCACAGATCAGGTAGAAGAAAGCCAGACGCGGAGACTATGTCCCTCTGTTCTGACCCAACACTGTACCACAGTCCCAAACTCAACTAAACACTATTGTACCAATGTGATATTTGTCCACCCTGTGTTCAGTCTGAATGATAAATTAAATGCCAATCAGCAGTGGTTTTATGGTCCATGCCCATTCCCACTAGAAACCGAAAGTAAAATACCCTTTGAAGGATTATTGGAAAAAGTTTGCGTGACACAAGAAGAAAGAACCTTAACACATAAAGTCACTGATGGCAAGGACTGTTGCATTCTGAACTGGTTTATCAGTAAAAAGCTAACAGCATCATGAGGTCGCCATCAGATAAGAAATGGTGGAACCTAGGATTAGCTGAAACAAAGGAGAAACAGAACGTGGCAAACAGGTGGCCCCGACCACACAAACAGTATGGGCTATGAGTCTGTCACTTTATGGTTTACGACTCCAAACAAGCTTAGCGAATCATCAAAAACGTGTGAACAAGGATTTAGGATTGGAGGAGAAGGAGACCATGCCAGTATTCATGCCCCGAGCATGCATTAAAAGGTAAATATAAAGAGGCTGTTTGGCCCCCCTGGAGCTGCAGTCGATGGTGAGAATCTACTGCCTAAGAAGACAGATGTAAGGAATCTTACAACACCAGGTTATAGTCCAACTGTTTTATTTGAAAATCACAAGCTTTCGGAGCTTACCTCCTTCGTCAGGTGAGTGAGTGAAGGGTTCTAAAATCACATAGCATATATTAGGCTGGGAGAAGATCACAGCAATCAAAGGTGTCGTTGGTGTTCAGACAGGTTAGCCATGGAAAACATTACATCCCAGTATACTGAATACACAATGGGTCAGATTACACAGACAGAGAGAGAAAGAGACCCGAAAGAGAGAGAGAGAATGTCCAGTTGTATTAAAAACAGATAACTTTCTTTTCCGCTGGTGGGATTACATGTAGCGTGACATGAACCCATGATCCCGGTTGAGGCCGTCCTCATGGGTACGGCCTCAAGTGACATCAAGAAGCAAACCACTCGGAGACCACAGGTCCAATCGATTTCCACTGAAACTCTCCATACAAAGGTTGTATTAAGATTAACTGTTTGTTGACCAAAATCACGTGTTAATAAAAACATTGCTAAAGTTTAGCAAGAGAATTGGCTTGTGTCTATGACTGATAGTCCCTCTGTGCCTGACCCTAAGAAGACTTAAGAGAAAAATCGTACACCTTTGCTTCTTAATGCTGGAATAAGCCTGCATTTGTTCCAATGCCAGATCCAAAAATACATCAGCAATGGAACAACAACACTTGCACTGAGACACCAGGCCAGAATTTGTTCCCAACCCACTCATGTTCCTCAGCCTGGGGACTGCAGTTCAGAATGTTCCAGAAGGAAGGTGGTAAGTTGAAAAGAATCCCTACCAACTGCACAGCAGATTTCTGTCGACCTACGTGTTTTCTCTCTGTAAGAGCAAAAATGTGTGAAGAGGAGATATTCAATTCTGCTCAATTATGTAACCTTCATGGGTTCATCAAAAACACCTCGGGGGCGAATCTCCAAGTGGTAGGCTGCGCCACTTTGACGCCAATGGTCAAAGATTAGGGCCCACCGCTGGTCTGTAGAGGTATTTGCACAAGGGTTTCTTGGGTCAGCTCATTTGCATATCTGCTGGAATAATGATTGGCATAAATCCCATGGAAAATGGAGGACGTGGAAATTAGACTGCAGCCTTAAGAAAAAAAAACATTTCTCTCTGAACACTTGCAGCAGCAGACTAGGGAACAATCTGTTAAGGAAGGAGCAGTACTTGGCTCAATCATTTGACTCAGCTAACTTGACTGCGTGGCCTCTCACTCTTTTACTGATGCTTTTCAAGAATGTCTACCGAAAATGAGCTTGCGCCATAAAGGTTGAGTGGGGTGGTCACCTTCATAACCAGAGAGAGAGAGCAGTGCGAGTAGGTAAGTGTGGCTGTGGGTCCTCAAGCTGTAGCCAACAGCGATGCCCTCTTTGGTGAAGCGCACTTTGCTTATACACGCCTCCTCAGTAAGGCCCTCAGTTGGCCTGTACTGCCTGTATAAATTCTATGGGATGGGGTAATTTCTGGTGGGCTGCATCCTCCTGCCTGACTTTTCGTAGCTCCATCCTGTGCTAAGAACTTAAGAAATAGGAGCAGGAATAGGCCATGCAGCCCCCCCAAGCCTGCTCCCCCATTCAATATGATCATGGCTGACCTTCGACCTCAACTCCACTTTCCTGCCCGATACCCAGATCCCTTGATTCCCTTAGTGTCCAAAAATCTATTGATCTCAGCCTTGTGCTGCTCCTCCACCTCCACCTTCATGATAATGCCTTATACGGGCATGCCCATAAGGAAATGCCATAGCTGCTCACGAGAAACCCTCATTGTGGGTAGGGGGGACGAAAATCTGCCACTGGCCTGATCCTGTCAGAAGCCGGGAGAAGGAAGTCCAGGTGTGTATAGCAGAATGGCAAAAAGTATTTTCCATCTGCAGAAATCGCTAACGAAACTCTCCAGGCTCTTCAGGCTGAGGAACCCCTCACTCCCACCTATCTCATCTGATGTTGGCAGCAGCTGCACCTTATAAACCTCTGTCTGAGTTACCCCGAGTGTATTGCCAGTGTAGAAGCAGGAAGCTTGGAGGTGCAGTACCACTGGCCCATATTATGATATATGTAAATTAGGGCAATGGTGACTCAGTGGGCAGGTTGCGAGAAGGACCAAAAAACCCAAGGGAATTCAAGGGGTGGGGGGAGCGATTTTATGACGGAAAACTAGCGGAAAGGCTTCTGCCTGATTTTCCAGCCACGAAAATGTACTTGCCTCGGTTATGCATTTGAAATACGCCAGAAACAGTGAGGAAATTTACTCCCCTACGTTTATATGAGCATTAATGATTGCCTGGACCTGCCACTTAACATTTTGTCCCATGTTTAAGAATTATGAAAGGGTTTGACATGGTAGACATAGAGAAAATGTGGGGGGGGGTCCAAAACTAGGGGCTATAAATATAAGATAGTCACTAATAAATCCAATAGGGAATTCAGGAGGAACTTCTTTACCCAGAGAGTGATTAGAATGTGGAACTCACTACCACAAGGAGTAGTTGAGGCGAATAGCATAGATGCATTTAAGGGGAAGCTAGATAAGCACATTAGGGGGAAAGGAATAGAAGATTACGCTGATAGGGTTAGATGAAGAGGCGTAGGCTCATGTGGAGCATAAACACCAGCATAGACTAGCTCGGCCAAATGGCCTGTTTTTGTGCTGTAAATTCTATGTAATGGTGATGCTGCCAACCTTGAGAAACATTCAAGCTTTTGACATTCCTGATAAAAGCGACAACAGCCTACTGATTAGAATGTCTGCGGCTCTATGCTACGGCAAATCCTTAGGTTCCACCCAAGAAGAATTATCTGCATTACCAACCTTGCAATGAGTGTGGAAAGGGAAGCTAGATTTAATTAAAGCATAAAAATTGATTTCCTGTACAAATGGCATGATACAGATGCCCAGCTGTTATCCTTTTCTCATGTGCAATGTCTCCATTCAGTCACCACTCTCAGCCTCATTGTCCAAGTTAGTTAGTGCAGTCGTCACTCTGTAATGTATCAATACATTTGTCATTACAAGTAGAACCTTCCCTCTTGTATTAACATTTCCTTGGTTCTTTTACCTAACAGCCTGCATTGGTCTATAATGTTTATCCCTAGTCAGTTTTTACATGAAGTGTATTAGTACACTGTTTTCCTAAAATGGTGCTAGTGGTATCCCCAGTGCAAAGTGTTATCTCCCATCCAGTCGCCGTATTAATTTACAACCAAGTGGCTGAGGCTGGAGATTAATTGAAAATTTCAAAAGTGAAATTGATAGATTTCTGTTAGGCAAGGGTATTAAGGGTTACAGAACCAAGGCAGGTTAATGGAGTTAAGATACAGATCAGCCATGATCTAATTGAATGACAGAACAGGCTCAATTGGCTGATTGGCCTACCTCTGTTCCTATGTTCCCATACAGCGAATTGCCAAGCTCAGCTATGCAATCTTGGGCAGTGCTTAAGTGCAGGAAGGGAAAGATAATTGGAAGGTGCTGTCAAACTCAATTACATTATACAGAAATTACAACACGGAGGTGCCCACCCAATCCATGTTGGTATCTATCCATCACACGACCAGAAGTCCTAATCCCATGTGCCCACTCTGCTCCCAAATACCTTTCCTTCAAACATCTATCTAACCTATTCTTAAATGTTGACATGGCCTCTGCTTCAAGCACTAATTACAGTAATGCATTTCACAGCCTCACAACCCTCTGCGCAAAAAGAATTCTTCTGCTCCCTGTCCTAAATCTCTTGCATTAAATGTTATGTCTATGTCCCCATCATTCTAGACCCCTCAATTACTGGAAGCAGTCTGTTTCCATCTACTTACATAAAATTACATAGAAATTACAGCACAGAAACAGGCCATTCGGCCCAATTCGACTATGCCAGTGTTTATGCTCCACATGAACCTCCTCCCATCCTTCTTCATCTAACCCCATCAACATATCTTTCTATTCCTTTCTCCCTCATGTGCTTATCTAGCTTCTCCTTCAATGCATCTATGCTATTCATATGAACAGCTACTCAACTACTCAATGTGGTAGCAAGTTCCACATTCTAACCACCATCTGAGTAAAGAAGTTTCTCCTGAATTCCTTATTGGATTTATTAGTGACTGTCTTATATTTATGACCCTTAGTTTTGAACTCCCTCACAATTGGAAACATCATCTCTATGTCTACCCTATCAAACCACTTCTTAATCTTAAAGACCTCTATCAAGTCACCTCTCAGCTTTCTCTTTTCTAGAGAAAAGAGCCCCAGCCTGAACAGTCTTTCCTAATAATTATAACCTCTCAGTTCTGGTATCATCGTTATAAATCTTTTTCAAACCTTCTCCAGTGCCTCTATATCCTTTTGTAATATAGAGACCAGAACCGTGCCCAGTACTCTGTCCCATTGTTTCATCATTTTAAAAACCTCTATCAAATCACCCCATAATCTCCTCCATTCTAATTTGTATCTCATACCAGACAGCATCCTGGTGAATCTGGGCTGTACCCTCTCTTTGCCTCAACATCCTTCCTATATCATCAGCTATAAAGCAGAAGATGTTACAGCAATGGTCAGGCTCAGCAAAGGAAATTCTGGATGAACTCATGCAATTTTCAGCACTAGCATCATGTCCACACTGATCACTACAATAAGTGACTGCCCAGCTCACCACAGCTATAATTTACACTGAGTAATATCTGTGTTGTTTCTCTGCACACCCTCCTGCTACAATCTACCTCAAGAGCTGGCCAATGATTCGGCTGCAAACTCCATCAACTCTGCTCAAGAAAGCAACCCTGCTTTGAAACAGGACTTCCATTTTGGTAAGTTTGAGATTCTTGTTAACAACTATTGCATCTGTTATCAGACTTGATCGACGACAGGTACTGATAGAACGATATTATTACAGAGTTATTTCAGGCCTCAATAAAACAGACCATCATGGAGAGGTCAAGCTGTTGTTCCACCAACATTTTTAATGTATTTTGTATTCAGCCTGTCAGCTGCTTTTAAATAGCAATCTGGATAATTTAGCTTTTTTCAGCAAAATTATTTTTTTTAAATGCCAAACATGGTAGCTTGATTGATTTTTTTTTGCATTTGGCCTTTGGCGGTAGATTCTTTCCAACACAATGTTTTTCTATCTTTAATTGAGTCACTACTCTTTGTCCTGTGTGACATTTTGGTTTCACAGACAGTTCATTATATCTCTCCAAATGAAGAAAGGATTTGTTTATTAGAGGATGTGCTGATCCATAATGTAGCACTGTGCAAAATTATCATATGATATTTCTTAACGTCAGTTATGGTCAAACATATGCAACTGTCTCACATTGATACCATTCGAAAAAATTCTTAAGTTTGTTGATTAGAGCATCTTCTGCCGGTGGCTATTCATTGAACTCTTTCCTTTGTATATTGTGCTTGAATGAAAACTCACTCATAAATACTTTCAATTGAGTTGTATGATTTTGGTGCCCACGTTAAAAATCAGATCGTCATGTCAAACCATGCAAGTGTTTGGAATTATTTGGGATAATTTATTTTATCTATAGACTCAACACTCTATTAGAATCAATAGAATAGAAAGAAGGAAAGAAAGAACTTGTGTTTATATAGCGCCCTTCACGATGTTAGGACATCCCAGAGCGCTTTACAACCAACAAAGTACCTTTTTTTGAAGTGTAGTCACTGTTGTGATGTAGGAAACAGGGCAACCAATTTGCACACAGCAAGGTCCCACAAACAGCAATGTGATAATGATCAGATATTCTGTTTTTAGTGATGTTGGTTGAGGGATAGATATTGACTGGGACACTGGGGAGAACACTCTTGTTCCTCTTCGAAATAATGCCATGGAATCTTTTACGTCCACCTGAGAGGGCAGACGGGGCCCTCGGTTTAATGCCTCATCCAAAAGAACATGAACAATCTGAGCCTCCATTTTATATGGGTTTTGCCATGTTTGCTGGACTAGCTTTGCCAAGAATATATGCCACCCAAAAGTATCCAGAATCTAGTTGCAACCACAGCATAAGAAAAGTAGCAAAGATTGTTGAGAAATTTTATAGCACATCAGTAGGGGAAGAATATTGAGTTACAGGTCATGAAAATTGATTATTATCATCATGCACAAATAGAACTGACAATTCAAACAGCTGTTAGGAGATTAGCTACTTCAAATTACATTATACTATGCATAAAGCCGACAAATTACACAGCTTTTCACTGCATATTGTCTTTTCATTAAATATAATTTGTTCTTCTCCTTACAGAAGATGGCCTTCAGTTGAACAGTGCATCTGGAAGAGAAGGAATCTGTTAGGTTCCCTTTTCAAAGACCCTGTGGGCTTGGTTTGCATTGCACTGAGTAACAGTTCATTTCACAACTACACTTGAAAAGGTCCGTTATAAATTCTCACTGGTTTTTCATTTCCTATTTAATTAAAGGAATTTAGTTGTTTTCCTTCCTTAGCTTAAGAATTTGAAAGCCTATCTTGCCCTTCTTTTGCTTAACACTATAATCTTCATTCTTTCCTCTTGCCTTCAAAGCACAGTGATCAATGTTAATTCATTATATTTGATGCATTTATTTGGCCTTTTTCTAATAAGCATTTTAAGTACTATGTTACTGATGATTTATACACATGGCATTTTTGGATTTGTGGCAAATTAATACACCTGAATATTCTGTTTGTGTTATTACTTGGCAGATAGTTTTTAAAATCTGATTTACAATCAATTCCAAATTATCCTCAAACCTCACAAGATATAATCATTCATCAGCCGGTCAGTCAGCATCAGTAAAGAGAAAGGATAGATTAATATTTTGAGTTCTTACCTTTCATCAGGGTACAATTCTAAAGGGCGTGCAGGAACAGAGAGACCTGAGCGTACATGTGCACAAATCACTGAAGGTGGCAGGGCAGGTTGAGAAAGCAGTTAAAAAAGTATACGGGATCCTGGGCTTTATAAATAGAGGCATAGAGTACAAAAGCAAGGAGGTTATGATGAACATTTATAAAACTCTGGTTCAGCCACAACTGGAGTATTGGGCCCGATATTAGCACCCGCTATCGGGTGTGCTCCTGGCGGGGGGGGCCTCCGAAAATCGGGGAATCCCGGACAGGGTCGGGAGCCCGGCTCCAACCCGCCCACTTCCGGGTTCCCCACAGACGCGCTGATGTGCGCGCGCAGCCCCCGCATGTGGGACTCCCGCAGGCAATTAAAGCCAGCGGGGGGCCACTTGACAGTATTTATTCTGCTATTTCAGGTCATTAACAGACCTGATTAAGGAAATATTTCTGGAGGGGTGGGATTTTACAAACAACTGGGACTGTTTCCCGTACTGGGGGAACCACTCCCAGTTCAAATGGACGTGTTGCAGCTGTCACCTGTGGCAGCTGCAAAGGTCCATTTGACAGGTGGGGGCGGGGGGAGACCCTCACTCATTGCAGGAGGCCACTCTGTCACCTTGGACAAAGTTTGGCCTCCACCACCCTCCTCCGAACAATAAAATTCACCAACTTGCACACTTACCCCGGTGTCCAGACACATGTACCTACCTTGCAGACCCCCTCAGATGTACATCTTCTGGATGGGGGCCGCCGTAGCTGCAGTCATGACCTCCTCGGAGGGCGAACAGCATCACCAGCCTCGCCGGCCACGCTGTCCACCTCTGACACGTGGAGCTCCACAACACAGTGCTGTGACACATCCACCTGCACAGCAGGAGGGAGGGCAACCGCAGAGAGAGATGCTTCGCAGAGGGCACTACCCTCGCCACAGGGTCCACAGACCGAGGCTCAGCTTCCTGGACCTCTCTGAGCAGCAGTGCACATGGAGACACAGAGTCACTCGACATGTAGTCGTGGACATCTGCAGCCTCTTTCATGCCGAGCTGCTCCCGGTTGGCCCGAGCACCATCTTCTTACCTGTCGCTGTCAAAGTCACCACTGCCCTCAACAACTTCTCCTCCGCATCCTTCCAGGGTGCCACCGGGGACATCGCCGACATCTCTCAGTCGTCTGCACAAAAGAGCCCTGCAAATACACCTACACCCACTCTGCAGTGACACAATGGGTGGCATCAGTTGTGGATCTTCATTGTGATCCTCAGGAAAGGGCATTATTGCACAAACCAGACAAGATTTGCAAAGACGTGGCAGTAGTGGTGCCAATATAATATGTGCTGTGAGTTGGTCAGAAATTAAATATAAGTAAAAACCATGACAAACCCTCAAACACCCTTGTGCATCCCCTTCATGCTCACAACACATTTGCCATACGCTGCCTACTGCACATATGTGATGCATGCCCTGTGGCTGCAGCACAGGTAGTGGCAGGTTGAGTGAAGCTGACCGTGAAAGAGATGCATGAGAGGGTGAGTATGAGATAGAGCCATGAGATTGTATGAGGATTGGGTTGAGTGGTAGTGGCGGGATGAGTACTGGCGAGGTGAGTAAGTGCAGGTAAGATGAGGATGAGGTTTGAGTGGGTGTGAGGGGTGATGTGACAGAGTAGTGTTGGCAGTGCAGAAGGAGATGTGGGGTGGGGGTGGTGATGTGGCAGACGGAGTGTAGGGGAATGAGTAAGTGTACTCACTTCGGCTGACCGACTTCGGTCATTGCAGCGCCTCCTGCACTGTATGCAGGTGGGCGATATGTTGATGGTGCAGGTGACCTCCTCTGCCACCTCGAGCCAGGCCATGTTGGTGGCAGAGGCAGGCCGCTTCCTCCCGCCCGCCAGGGGGGAAGATCTCTGTCCTCCCCCTCCTCCTCACCCCATCCAATGATACCTGGAGTGAGGCATCATTAACCCGGGAGCAGCCTTCCCCCTGGGCTGCTCCGTGCTGTAATTTTTCCTATTTATTGCAGCATCAGTCAGTGGAGGACTGCCCCTTTAAATAGAGCTCCTACGGCTGACAGACCTTACTGCCCATGCGCAGTCCACCCGACGCGCAGCTCAGCAGCGGGAAACCCGGAAGACCAGGTAAGTGGATCCAATTAGGCTGCAATTGTGCGCGGGGCAGACTGATTTCACCGGGCGCCCCCCCCGCCGCGAACCCGCAGCCCTCCTAATATCGAGCCCATTGTGTCCAATTCTGGGCACTGCACTTTAGGAAGGATGTGAAGGCTTTAGAGAGGGTGCAGAAAAGATTAACTAGAATGATAGATAGATAGATTTACTAGTTCCAGGGATGATGGACTTCAGTTATGTGGATAAACTGAAGAAGTTGGGGTTGTTCTCCTTAGAGCAGAGAAGGTTGAGAGGAGATTTGATAGAGGTGCTCAAAATCATGAGGGGTCTAGACAGAGTAGATAGAGAGTAGCTGTTCCAATTGGCAGAAGGGTCGAGAACCAGCGGACACAGATTTAAGGTAATTGGCAAAAGAACCAAAGGCGACATGAGGAAAAACATTTTTATGCAGCGAGTGGTTATGATCTGGAATGCACTGCCTGAAATGGATGGTGGAGGCGGCATTAATCGTGGCTTTCGAAAGGGAATTGGATAAGTACTTCAAGGAAAAAAACTTGCAGGGCTACAGGGAAAGGGCGGGAGAGTGGGACTAGCTGGATTGCTCTTGCAGAGAGCCGACATAGGCTCAATGGGCCGAATGGCCTCCTTCTGTGCTGTAACCATTCTATGATTCTATGATCAGAAAATAGATAGGTATTTGAGGGAGTAGACATTGGAAGGAGTGGCTAATTAAGAGATATTAGTTTTTTGGACCAGTGAAGATGAACTGAAGAGTCTTTTGCAGTCCTGTACTTTCCTATGTTCCTTAATGGCCCCACATTATAAAAAAAATTGCACCTTCCAACTCACCATGAGCAATATTATGGATAACCCAGTACTAATTATTACATTTCACCAATTTCTGTTCTTGAGCATCATCTGTCAATTGTCAAGCGATAACAAGCTATCTAACTAATTGAGAAGTGTGAACGTTTGTAAATCCAAAGGTTTGCTCACCCTAATGTAAGGAAAATAGTGTCCAGGTTTACAGTCCAAGGCATGTACATTCTCCTTCAGGTGACTGTGTGCAGCCTTCACCCAAGCCCTGTTGTCCTCTCTCATTTCAAGCATACAAGCAGTCTTCAGCACAGCCCCCATCTTGCCCTGCTAACAGCCACACCTTGTTCTCAATAGCGGATCTTACCCATTCCCAGTAACAGCCCTCACTTGTCCCACTAACAACTTTCAACTGACCTCTGATAACACCGTTGTTTCCCACTTACAACCTCCACCCATTCCCACTAATAACCCTCACCTGACCCCCTGCTGGCAGCTTTCATCTCAGCCCCATCTTCAGCTCAGGCCTATTAGCCATCTGCATCCAATCTCATTTGGCAGTCATCGCCCTGCCCTGCGAGTCAGCCATGGCTCAGTGGTAGCACTCTCATCTCTGAGTCAGAAGGTCATGTCCCACTCCTAGTATTCCTGGATGAGCACCACACCAGTGTAAAAAGTGGGAAATTGGGTGGACCCTAAAAGCAATATCAGGGCCTAATTTTAATTACATTAACGACAAAATGGCATGCACTTTAAGACGTGACTGGAGAATTTGATGGGCCACTAAGTGGGTGGAAATCTGGAGCAACAGGACCTTCAAACGTCCTTCTGATCAGTTGCACCCACTTTACGCCTGTTAATCAGGCGTCCCCGATCAGGAGACTGAGGTTGCTTTAGATTATTTGCAGTAGCAGAAAAACTCTCGAGTCTCACAATCTTTTGTTCCTTTGAAAATAAAATTACTGGTCACACTTCAGCTGAAAATCTTTCTATAAATTCAGCTTGCAGTATCACAGTGATGAGATGAATAGGAACAAGTCCCTGTATGGGTCAAACCTACTTGTTCTTCAGTGAAACAACTGATAATCCCACAGCAGCAACATTTTTTTCCCTTTCTTTTAAGGTCCTTATGTATTTGGCAAATTGGTAATTGGTAAAAGAATCAGAGGTGAGATGAGGAGAAATCTTTTCACACAGCGAGTTGTTATAATCTGGCATGCACTATCTGAAAAGGTGGTGGAAGCAGACTCAATAATAACTTTTAAAAGGGAAATGGATAAGTACTTGAAAAATTTGCAGGGCTATGGGGAAGGGCAGTGGAATGGGACTAATTGGATAGCACTTTCAAAGAGCTGGCCCAAGCATGATGGGCTGAATGGCCTCCTTCTGTGCTGTAGCTTTCCATGATTCCATGATTCTATGATTTGTACTGTGGAAAATCTTTCTTCCTGAGCAATCTTTCCATGTGGAAAAAATATTTTCTGAATATTGTACTACTTTAAAGAGAACTTTTGTATCTGCTGTGCTAAAAGCTTCGGATCATAAATGGTTCAGATAAACTAATTATGTTGAGAACAAAAAGCGAATATGTAATTAAAAAAACACAGCAGCTTTAAAGTGCTAAGCTATATCCTTTTTAAATTTTAAATTAAAAATCAAAAAGTGCGTTTGAAAATCTCAATCAGTTTGAAAAACAAAGCAATCAGTTGGAAAGTCCTGAAATAAAGAAAAATCTGCTTGAATTTCCAAGAAACTTTTTAAATAGGTTGCCACAGTGATAAGAAATTCAAGGAAAAGAAACACTACATTTTTAAAAAGTTTTAATTTAGTTCTTATTGTTGGGATCTTTTTATTATTTTGACCAAGCAGTTAGGTGAAAGATTGTCCAGTGTAAACATGTAAACATATTAGCTAACTATTACTTATTTTCCTGTTGATCTTCTGTAAAATAAATTTCCTCGACATCTTGAACTTAAAACAAGGTCTGATATGATGCTCTACTGCTATTGAAGATTGGAGTGAGAACTTATGGAGGTCTAAGATAAGTTTAGCAGTTAAAAGCACTTAACAAACAGGGTTTGCTATTCCTTATCCTGGGCACATTACCAAAAGCTTACCTAGATCTTACAGCAAGAATTAACGTTCTCGAAGGTGCGGGGAGTTGGAATTCGCCCATGAAAGCAATCTTAGATACCAGAAGCTGAAATAGTCTCGGGGCTAAGAATGTTAAAAATAAAGGCCCAAAAACATAATAAATTCAATAAGTGATTTATAAATCACTTATTGATTTAACTTTTAAACTCAAATCTGTTCAAATGTTGCATTGCACAAATAACCTTTGGATTGGTTTTAACCATGTAAAAGTTTTTCAATGGCCTGCTCACCATTTTCAAACTTTGCTCCTGTGAATCTGTTTGAAATTTTCCCCGAGCCCAGACTGGTGAATGTGAAAACCACAAAACAGTTTTCACATCAAATTTCTGGTGTATTGTTTTGTCGCAGTAGGTTAAAGGCACTATAAGAAGTCACACATGGCCTCAAAACCTTTATCCCTAAGAAAAAAGTTTGATAGGTTCACCGCTAAATTGCCCCTTTGATTGGGAGACTATTGTTCAGTTCTAGATCACAAAGCTAATTTATTCGCTGCCAGTAGCTGCCACACTCCACAGCTGGAGTGACATCTTCAAGGCCCCTGGTGGCACTAATAGTGGTTTACTCGTGCCCCATTTGTCTAATTAGGAACTTCCTTGAATAATAATAAGGAAGGCACAGACCTCATGCAATCGAGCTTCTCGGAGTCAGAGTAGATCCCTGTAGAGGGTTCCAATGTACTAAAATTCCTCCCAAATTTAGATTGATACAGCCCAATTGTACAAATAGTTTAAAATGAATGAGAGTTTGATAATGGGAAAAAGCCAATACATTTTTTAAAAATCAAATTTTTATGCTTCGGTTAAATGAACACTTCAAATAATATTGCTGCAATTTAAATGTGACCTACAGTCTCGAAAAGATGTCACAGGGCATTTGAAACTGTCCCACGCAAATTCCTGCTAACAGTCTTCTCAACTGATGCTGACTCTGGTGCATGGTTTTTCTGCTCAAGTTCGATGATTTTCAGGTGTATGTCAGAAAAACCATGAGGAAAAGTAGGCGGAGATCCATTACTCCAGATGGTGTGTAGTTCTGGCAGCAGGGAAAATGGAGGCATAAAACTAGGACAACAAGGTCCAATTTCATGGGGCTATGCCCCGTGCCTCACGGACGCCTGAGATACATTCAATGCCGTTTTGGCTCCAGCGTTATTCAGGCATTCATGGTGACCACCTTAAACAGGCGTTAGCCCCCTTGCAAATGCAAATGAGGGGCCTAACGCCTGTTTAAGGACTCCTCTCCGATGCTGGTCAGAAATCGAACCCCTGCTCAATGTTTCCGGTTCCTTCTGTGGCCTAATCAGCAGTTATTAAAGGGACTGCACGAGGCCACCAATGTAAAGGTATATTTCTTTCCTATTATTATACCTAATGGTGAGCCAGGAGGAGCAGAAGTCCTTCTTCTGGCTACACAGCACTACTACGGGCTGCTGCCTGCCCGCACTCGCCTCCCTCCCTCCCTCCCTCGTTCCCCATCCCCACCATCCACAAACTGGCCAGGATTTACCTAAGGGCCACTGCTGGCATTGCAGACAGCCCAAATGGGTAGAATTCATTCAGTTATTGCTCCTTTATGAAGTATATAGAATTAAATAAAATTTACAGAATTTATAGAATAAAATAGAATTCAGCCATTGGTCTATGCCAGTATTTATGCTCCACTCAAACCTCCTCCCACTGTACTTCATCTAATCCTGTCAGCATTTCCTTCTATTCCTTTCTCCTTCATGTACTTATCTGGCTTCCCCTTAAGTCTGAATGAATTTGCATGTCTTGTTCACTGAAAGTGGACGCTAATTAAAAGAGAAGTAAAAGTCTCAGAGGCCGGCCCTCCAGCCCCTCTCCAGCTGTTCTCTCCCTCTGTCTCTATACATGAGCTGCATTTCATTTAGCTGTGAGAACCATCTCAGTATGGACTCCACAGTCGTATGATCCGTAGAAACCTTCTCATTCCTTACACTCACTTTAAACCAGGACTGAAATACTCACATATTGATTTAGCTTTGAATTTTGGAATGCAGCAATTTTCACTTTTGTTCATTCATTCATTTTCTACAAGCTAGGTAGATTAACAGCAGCGCAATACACAGATGACTAACACTTTCATGCTTGCTGCCGATATTGCATAACCTTTTAATCACATCTACTATTTGTTAAGATGACATAGGAGAATAATTATAAAATCATAAATCATAAAATCATAAATCATAAAATCAAAACGCACAGAAGGAGGCCACTCAGCCCATCATGCCTGTGCCGGCTCCTTGAAAGAGCTATCCCATTAGTCCCACTCCCCCGCTCTTTCCCCATAGTCTTGAAAATTATTCTTTTTCAAGTATTTATCCAATTCCCTTTTGAAAGTTACGATTGAACCTGCTTCCACCACCTTTTCAGTCAGTGCATTCCAGATCATAACAACTCGCTGCATAAAAACATTTCTCCTCATTTCCCCTCTGGTTCTTTTGCCAATTATCTTAAATCTGTATCCTCTGGTTACCGACCCTCCTGCCAGTGGAAGGAATGATTCTAGTGCTACAGATCAATAAAACTGATATTTTTATGAATCAAAATTCAGTGAAGAGTTACCATAGCTACGAAGCACAACCAAGCCAGGGTGATGTTACGCTACCCGGTTTGCATTTTGGAAAGAAGAGGCAATGGTAAGATCCCTAATGGCGAGGACACACAGCGCAACCACTCAATCTCTTCAAAGCAACACTGGGCAGAGTATTTTGTTTCAGTGTTAACTGTACCGTGGCTGAGGCCGTGGCCACTAGTGGCACTGGAGGTATCGATGATGAGGGTCTCTGCAAACCTAATCCTCCTTCTCACTTCCCACTTCTCGCTCATCCCACAATCTTTTCTGACTCACGTGCTGCAGATGTTGTGAGCACGCACGTCTTACTTTCTCCTCTCCCCTCACCACAACTCAACCCATGTCCCTTTGTCATTTCAGATACCCAAGAACTGGAACTTGCCCAGTCAAAGGAGGCAGAGGCAGACGACAACGATGATGAAGGCACACTGTCACTCGATCTTACACTCGCAGCCACCAGCTCAGATACCGACACTGCGCATAGTTTACGAGCTAGGATGGAGGAGGGAATCTGCACGTGGTGAGACATGGGCACAAGTGTGCAGGGGCCAGGGCAGGGGGAACGGACACCGCAGATGCCAACTCGCCGGAGGGCAAGGTCGCACACTAGTTCTGCTGCAGAGGAGTCAGAGGATAACTTCGATGGGCCAGGCTACAGAAGAAGGCCAATGGGTGTACACAACTAAATGCTTGGTGCACTGGAAAACCTGCCAGAAAGCCTGCACATATTGTCAAGGGGCATGGAGGAGTCCAGCTCCAACTTGGCACAGGGCTTTGCGCAGAGCTTGAAGCACACCCTTTCCCACATGGAACGGGTGGTCACTTCCATCAGCACACTTGTGGAACCCACCATGATGCAACATCTGATGACCAATGTCAGTTTCCATTGCAGCACAAAGATCTGCCATCCAAAGTCTGACTGCTGCTTTGGAAGCTCAGACTGCTGCTATCATGGCTCTGGGTTCCGCCGTGGAACGGGGCTTCCAGAACATCACAGTACTCAAGCAATCTGTTCTCCAGCAGATCACCAGGATTGCTGAGGCGCCGCCCCGAGAGAGTGGCAGTGGCTCCATGGAAGATGAACCTGCAGTCCTCTCTCAGCATTCCTGCTCCCACCCCTGCTACTCCACCAGTGCCCTTGCTGTTGCCTGTCAGCCAGCCAGGCCAGACTGCTGCAGCCTAGGCCAAGATGGTGCAGTCTGCAGCCGGGCTTTCCCAGCCCAGAGTTGCTCGAGGTCGTCCTCCAAGGCCATCTGCACTCTCCTCCATTGAAGGTCAGCAGCCTTCCACCACCCATGCTCCAGCCTCTGGGATGCACCTCGTAGGAGCACTAGGAAAGCTAAAGGCACATGAATGACAGGCACTAAGGGAATGCACATGGGTGAATAGTATCAGTTTGTTTGAATCATTTGATGTGTAAATCTATAAATGTGGTTATGAATTTGTATTTGATGTTGGTTTTCATTTCTGCGATGAGCTGAGGGAGGAAGCAACGTGTAATCATAAGGAGGATGATTTGATGGTCATGTGGGAGAGGAAAGGTAAGGAGTGTGGGGCTGTTGGAGAATGGGGAGGTGTCGTTGAGGTTACCGGTGTCGCTCATTAATCATCTGATCACACAGAGCCTTGGCAGACAGGGCCTGTCTACCTTGTTGCCTCCCTGCCTCTTCCTCCACTTCCTCCTCCGTCTTCTCCTCCTCCTCCCTCTTCTGGCAGCCTGTCCTGCTCTGCGTGGCCTCTCTGCATGCTCCCAGTCATGTTCAATTCCCAGAGGAAGCCCTAGCAGGCCACCCATGTCTGGAAGCAATCTTGTTCAACACACTATTTTAGATGCCACTGACAGTACTGCAAGACCAGCCAGACCACTCTCTATATAATATTGCAACTTTCTCCAAGTATAGAAAGCTTCAACAAACACCCACAATTGCACCAGCAGCCAGAATAACTAATCCAGCAACTAACCTGTAACTCTTACATGTTCTCTTTAAATAGCACCAGTAGCGGGGGGGGGGGGGGGGGGTCCTTCATGCCCTATAACTCCTGCTCAGCTGTGCGAGGTTAGGTCAGTGCATTGGCTGGAGCAGGGAATTCAGAAATGCCGCCGCCGACTTCAAATCAGCTTCGCACACTGATTTACATCAGAATCTCCCTACTCTACATGCTTCCGGCTTTTGTTAGGTGCGCGTGCGCAAACGCCTTTACCAAGATGGCGTCCTGCGCACGTCACGCCGAAAGTGTGTGCGCGCATCTCTGTCGCCATTTTCGGGGCTTAGGTGTCTGCTTAGCGCCTACAAAACGGGCGCTACGCAGCCCAATTTAACCCCTCCTATTTTTAAACAACAGTCAGTTCACCTGTTACAAATGATGAAATCAGGGAACAGAATCAAAACGGATGGTTTAGTAATCCCCAGTTGTGAAATGGTTCATGCTTCAAAACAATTCCAAATGAAGGTTTCAACAAAAAATATTATTTATCCGTTTTTCTTTTGTTTTCAAAGTATTTCAGGAATGCAACTTGCGAGTTATTAGCATCTCATTATATTGTAAGACTTTCAATTTTAAATCAGGCAGCTGGATCTTTGATTTCTCTGGATCCGCAATATTGCTACACTGTGGAGTCGCGATTTCCAGGAGCGATCACAGACTGACTATGAGATGTAAATTTTCGCCAGATGGCGGGTTTATTGAAATATAACACGCTGTTCTTGCTGAGTTCAAATACCGCTGTACATATTATATTCCTCTACACACCCAAGGTCCAAAGACACACCAGATGTTTAAGTTTAGAAACAAAAATAGAAAAGAGATTGTTTTCTGCTTCAGCTAGGACCCCTCATCAGAGAGAGATCCCACCCAAAACATTACCCTGTTTTTCTCTTTGAGACCGAGCTCTTCTATATTTCCAACATGTTTTGATTTAAAATTTCCCGTTTTTCTTCTTTATGTTTCAGATTAAGATTTTTCACTTACATAAAAACCAGGATACGCTTGTCCTCTCCTATATAAAGAAAAGTTAGCAATAATATATCAGGAGATGAAACAGAGATTGAATAAGAGAAGATTTTAAAATTGTACGTTGTGAAATTTTCATTTATTTGACCTGCAAATGAGTGGTTGTTCACTAAACTTCCACTTCAGAGAAACAAACTTTCACTGCAGTAAATAGCGGAGCAGTGCAGAAGAGTAACTTGTTCCAAGAGAAAAATATTCTCTTAAAATATGGGCATTGACCGTGTCCTAATGAGGGCCGACCACAAAAATCGATCAAGCTTCCCACCGACATCATCAGGTAGATGGAGCGGAGGCCCCCAACCTCCACTGCCCGCCCCACCATTCCACTCCCCCCCACTGCCCAACCCCCACTGTCCGCTCCTCCCCCCATTGCCCGACACCACCCTACCACCCCCCCACTACCTGCCCCCCGCCATACCGCCCCCCCCACCAACTGCCCGCCTCAACCATGCAGTCTCCCACCATACACCCCCCCCATTGCCCATGCTCACTGTACCGCCATGCCCCACCCCCACTGCACGCCCAATTCACGCCACATACCAAAATCGCCCGCCCATCTGCAACACAGTGATAGGGTGACTGGTGCTATTTCAAAAGTTACCAGTTTCATTTTATTTAGATTTGTGTGAAATGAGGGTTATTTACAATTCAAATGAAAAGATAGTATCAGATTTCACACACATGTTTCTGAAAGTACTATAAAATAAGGATGTTCCAGGGCATTTTGTTAAGAAAGAGTCCATATGGATACAGTTAAGAAATAGGAAGGGAAATGGTCTGATTCTCATTACAAGCCACCAAATAGTGGAGATAATGTAGAAGGGGAAATCTGCAGACAGTTCAGAGAGATATGTAAGTACAACAGGAAATAACACTGGCTGATTTTAACTATCCCAAAATAGTCTGGGATAACAGCAACAACAACAACTTGCATTTATATTGTGTCTTTAATGTCGTAAAATGTCCCAAGGCACTTCACAGGATCGTAATCAGTCAAAATTTGACACCGAGCCGAAGAAGGATATATTAGAACAGGTGACCAAAAGCTTAGTCAAAGAGGTAGGTTTTAAGCAGAGTCTCAAAGGAGGAGAGAGAGGCGGGGAGGTTCAGGGAGGGAATTCCAGAGCTTAGGGCCTAGGCAGCTGAAGGCACGGCCGCCAATGGTGGAGCAAAGTAAGTCAGGGATGCGCAAGAGGCCACATTTGGAAGAACGTAGAGATCTCGGAGGGTTATAGGGTTGGAGGAGGCCACAGAGATAGGGAGGGGCGAGGCCATGGGGGGGTTGAAACATGTGGATGAGAATTTTTAAATCGAGGTGTTGGTGGACCGGGAGCCAATGTAGGTCAGCGAGCACAGAGTTAATGGGGGCTTGGTGCGAGTTAGCATATGGGTAGCAGAGTTTTGGATGAGTTCAAGTTTATGGAGAGTGGAAGATGGAAGGCCAGCCAGGACAGCATTGGAATTGTTGCATCTGGAGGTAACAAAAGCATGGTAAAGGTAATGCATGTGGTCAAAGTGAGGAACACTAGAATGCACACAAGATTGCTTCCTAGATCAGTGTGTTTCCAGTCCAACAAAGAGAGAAATAAAAACAGAAAATGCTGGAAAAGCTCAGCAAGTCAGACAGCATCTGTGGAGAGAGAAACAGAGTTAACGTTTCAGGTCGAAGGCTTTCGTCAGACACTACCTATCTTTTGAAGTTGTAAACAATTTTACAACACCAAGTTACAGTCCAGCAATTTTATTTGAAATTCACAAGCTTTCGGAGGCTTCCTCCTTCCTCAGGTTTGAAATGGTATTTCTGTGGGGCGAATGAATCACCTCTAATAATAGCATATGTTTGCAAATGAACTAATTAACACCTTCAAACCTCATTGTGCGGGTCAAAACAAACTTACACCTTGAGGAAAATCTATTAGCTCAAGCTGATGGTTTTCTATTGAAAAGAATTCTGTATGTGGCCTTGAGAGTTAAACCCTTACATACTGATTCCAGCAGCATAAGAGTACAAGTTCAAAAATTCATCACAGGCAAAATTTCATTTTGCCACAACATATAAAAAGCAAAAGAGTTGTTAGAGAGAGGGTGGGGCCACTCAAGAAGGGGGAAATTTAACTGTAGAGTATGAAGTATAGCAGAGATATAAAATATTCTGTGGGTTTTTTTTGAAAATGATAGTGAAAGTAGGCACGCTATAGGAGGATATGGCATAATTATTAAAGACAATTATAAAACAGGAATTAATTCTGAAAAAAGAAGAACTCAAGGTGGACAATTACTGGGCCTTGGTGGTGTGCACTCTAAACTGTTGAAGGATTTCAGAGAGAAGTCAGCAGAGGCCCTGATCTCAATTTTTCCGTCCTCTTTAGATACGCAAATTGTGCCAAGGGACGGGTGAGTAGCCAATGGAGAACTTCTGTTGAAGAAAGGAGAGATGTATAAATTGGGTACCTATAGATCTGATAGTCTAACATCACTTGTGGACAAACTCTCAGATTCCATAATTCAAAATAAAATTAGTGAGCATTTAAAAATGTCTGAGTTAATCAAGAGCAGTCAATATGGATTTGTTAAAGGCAAGCTGTGTTTGACAAATGTAATAGTTTTTTTTGTTGAAAAAGTGATAGATAAAGGGAATGCAAAAAAGGTGGTGTGTATGGGCTTTTAGAAACTGTTTCATAAGATGTCTCATAGACTGCTTGATACAAAAATGGAGAGAAATTAGGAAAAATTCCCCCCTGCCCTAGCCCTGAACTCGCATCTTTCTCTAGTTTCTCACCTATCTCCCCTCGTGCCCTCTGACAGGGATAGACAGACTGGATGCAGGGAGGATGTTTCCCCTGGCTGGGGGGGTCCAGAACGAGGGGTCTCAGTCTCAGGATACGGGGTAGGACATTTAGGACTGAGATGAGGAGAAATATCTTCACTCAGAGGGTGGTGAACCTGTGGAATTCTCTACCGCAGAAGGCTGTGGAGGCGAAGTCACTGAATATATTTAAGAAGGAGCTAGATAGATTTCCTCTCCAAAGTCCATGAACGTGTTGTCGTCTCCCAAATCCGTGCCCATCTTTCCCGCAACTCCATGTTTGAATCCCTCCAATCGGGTTTCCGCCTCTGCCACAGTACTGAAACGGCCCTTATCAAAGTCACAAATGACATCCTATGTGAATGTGACCATGGTGCACTGTCCTCCTCACCCTTCTCGATCTGTCTGCAGCCTTTGACACGGTCGATCACACCATCCTCCTCCAACGCCTCTGCACCGTCGTCCAGCTGGGTGGAACTGAGCTCACCTGGTTCCATTCTTATCCATCCAGCCATAGCCAGAGAATCACCTGCAATGGCTTCTCTTCCCACTCCCGCACTGTTACTTCTGGTGTCCCCCAAGGATCTATCCTTGGCCCCCTCCTATTTCTCATCTACATGCTGCCCCTCGGCGACAAGGCTTTAAACTAAAAAGTGGGGGGATGGTTCAGGTAAGGGTAAATTTATAAATCTAAAGAGAAAAGTCAAGGCCATAGAGCAGTGTAGCGATTTGGATAAAGACAAACAGACTGTGTCAGGAAGGGACAGATTGATCAACGCCAATAGTGCATCAGTGAACAGGGTCAAATCAGGGAAAAATAGTAAGAAGTTAAAATTAAAGGCGCTTTATGTGAATGCATGAAGCATTCATAACAAGATAGATGAATTAATGGTACAAACGGAGATAAATGGGTTTGGTCTAGTAACCATTGCTTGTGAGGTGACCAAGGTTGGAACCAAATATTCCAGGGCACTTGATTTTTCAAAAAGACAGACAAAATGGAAAAGGAAGGGGGCTGGCCTGATAATAAAGGATAACATAACGACAATAGTGAGAAAGGATCTTGGCTCGGCTGATCAGGAAGTGGAATCAGGATGGGTGGAGATAAGAAATAACAAGGGGCAGTAAACACTGGTGTCATGAAAACAACCAGGGAACAGGCAATTTTAGTATTGTGTAATGAGACAGGGTTAATTAGTATTCTCATAGTAAGGGATCCTCTGGGGCATAGTGATCATAATATGATAGAATTTCACATTGAGTTCCAGAGTGACGTACTTAAGTCCGAAACTAGGATCTTAAACTTAAACAAAGCCACTTACATACGTACGAGGGGTGAGTTGGCTACGGTAGATTGGGAAATTAGATTAAAAGATATGATATGATAAGCAATGGCGAACATTTAAAGAAATATTTCATAATTCTCAACAAATATGTATTCCATTGATGAATAAAAACTCCACAGGAAAAGTGATCCATCCGTGGCTAACTAAAGATGTTAAGGAGAATATTCGATTAAAAGAAAAGGCTTATAATGTAAGCCTGAGGATTAGGAGAGTTTTAGAAGCCTGCAAAGGATGACCAAATAATTGATAAAGAGGGAGAAAATAGAATATGACAGTAAACTAGCACGAAATGTAAAAACAGATTGTAAGAGCTTCTACAAGTATGTAAAAAGGAAGAGAGTAACAAAAGTAAACATGGGTCCCTTAGAGGCTGAGACAGGAGAAATTATATTGGGGAATAAGGAAATGGCAGACGTTAAGCAAATATTTTTTATCTGTCTTCACAGTAGAAGACATAAAAAACATACCAGAAATAGTAGGGAACCAAGGGTCTAACAAGAGTGAATATTAGTAAAGAAAAAATACTGGAGAAATTAATGGGACTAAAAGCCAACAAATTCCCTGGATCTGATGGCCTACATCCTAGGGTTCTAAAAGAGTTGGCTGCAGAGATAGTGGATGCATTGGTTGTGATCTTCCAAAATTCCCAGTGGATTGGAAGGTAGTAAATGTAACCTCACTATTCAAAAAAGGAGGGAGAGAGAAAACAGGGAACTACAGGCCAGTTAGCCTGACATCAGTAGTAGGGAAAATGTTGGACTCCATTATTAAGGACTTAATAACGGGGCATTAGAAAATCATAATATGATTAGGCAGAATCAACATGGTTTTGTGAAAGGGAAATTGACAAATCTACTGGAGTTTTTTGAGGATGTAACTAGCAGGCTAGATAAAGGGGAACCAATGGATGTAGTATAGTTGGATTTTCAAAAAGGCATTCGATAAGGTGCCACACAGGAGGTAGTTACACAAGATAAGGGCTCATCAGGTTGGAGGTAATATATTAGCATGGCTAGAGGATTGGTTAACGGACAGAAAACAGAGTAGGAATATACGGGTCATTTTCAGGTTGGCAGGCTGTAACTAGTGGGGTGCCGCAAGAATCAGTGCTTAGGCCTCAGCTATTTACAATCTATATTAATTACTTAGATGAAGGGACCAAGTGTAATGTATCCAAATTTGCTGATGATACAAAACTAAGTGGGAAAGTAAACTGTAAGGAGGACACAAAGAGTCTGCGAAGAGATATAGACAGGTTAAGTGGGTGGGCAAGAATGTGGAAGATGGAGTATAATGTGGGGAAATTTGAGGTTATTCATTTGGTAGGAGGAATAGAAAAACAGAATACTTTTTAAATGGTGAAAAACTATTAAATGCTGATGTTGAGAGAGACTTGGGTGTCCTTGTACACGAAACACAGAAAGCTAACATGCGGTTACAGCAAGTAATTAGGAAGGCAAATGGCATGTTGGCCTTTATTACAAGGGGGTTAGAGTACAAGAGTAAGGAAGTCTTGCTGCAATTGTACAGGGCTTTGGTGAGACCACACCTGGAGTACTGTGTACAGTTTTGGTCTCCTTACCTAAGCAAGGATATATTTGCCTTAGAGGCGGTGCAACGAAGGTTCACTAGATTGATTCCTGGGATGAGAGGGTTTTCCTATGAGGAGAGATTGAGCAGAATGGGTCTATTCTCTCTGGAGTTTAGAAGAATGAGAGGTGATCTCATTGAAACATATAAGATTCTGAGACAGCTTGACAGGGTAGATGCTGAGAGGCTGTTTCCCCTGGCTGGAGAGTCTAGAACTGGGGGCCATAGTCTCAGGATAAGAGGTGGGCCATTTGGGACTGAGATGAGGAAGAATTCTCTACCTCAGAGGGCTGTGGATGCACAGGCATTGAGTATATTCAAGGCTGAGATAGATAGATTTTTGGACTCTAAGGGAATCAAAGGATATGGGGATCGGATCGGAAAGTGGAGTTGAGGTCGAAGATCAGCCATGATCTTATTGAATGGCAGAGCAGGCCCAAGGGGCTGTATGGCCTACTCCTGCTCCTATTTCTTATGTTCTTATGTTCTTATGACATCATCCAAAATCACGTCAGATTCCACATGAATGCTGACAACACCTAGCTCTACCTCACCACCACCTCTCTCGACCCTTCCTCTGTCTCTCATTTGTCACACACTGCTCGTCTGACATCCAGTACTGGATGAGCAGAAATTTCCTCCAACTAAATTTCGGGAAGTGTGAAGCCATTGCCTTCAGTCCACGCCACAAACTCCTTTCACTAGACATGATCTCCATCGTTCTCCCTGGCCGCTGGTCTGAGGCTGAACCAGACCGTTCTCAACCTTGGCATCCTATTTGACCCTGAGATGAGCTTATAACCACATATCCTCTCCATCACCAAGACCGCCTTCTTCCACCTCCATAACAATGCCCGTCTCTACCCATGCCTCAGCTCATCTGCTACTGATACCCTCATCCATGCCTTTGTTACCTCTAGGCTCGACTATTCCAATGCTCTCCTGGCTGGCCTCCCATAAACTTGAGCTCATCCAAAACCCTGCTGCCCATATCCTAACTTGCACCAAGTCCTGTTCTCCCATCACCCCTGTGCTCGCTGGCCTACATTGGCGCCTGGCCCGCCAACGCCTCGATCTTAAAATTCTCATCCTTGTTTTAAATCCCTTCATGGACTCGCCCCTCCCTATATCTGTAACCTCCTCCAGCCCTACAACCCTCCGAGATCTTTGCGCTCCTCCAATTCTTGCCTCTTGCGTATCCTCAATTTTAATCGTTTCACCATTGGCGGCCATGCCTTCAGCTGCTTAGGCCCTAAACTCTGTAATTCCCTCCCTAAATCTCGCCGCCTCTCTAACTCTCTCTCCTTCTTTAAGATGCACCTTAAAACCTATCTCTTTGACCAAGCTTTTGGTTACCTGTCCTAATATCTCCTTATGTGGCTTGGTGTCAAATTTTGTTTGCTAACGCTCCTGTGAAGCGCCTTGGGATGCTATACTACATTAAATGCGCTATATAAATGCAGGTTGTTGTTGTATACAATGGAATGTTAGACCATAAACTGCTTTACCACAGGAAGCAGTTGAGGCAGAGACTATCGTATCTTTTAAGAGAGAAATAAATTATTAATTGAAGCAGAGGAAGATACAGGGCTATTGGATAGAGCGGCACAATGGAACTAGTTTTGGATTGCTCTAGGAAAGAGCTGGCACAAATACAATCGGCCAAATGGCCTCCTTCTGTGCTGTAAACTTGTTTAGTTCCATGGCTCTAAAGGCAAACTGAACTACAGGGAACATTTTATCACATGCAGTTCTTGGTAAGATTTTCAGCTGAAAACATTTTGAGAAAGCATTTAAAGCTTTATTCAGGGAGTTCTGATTTAACAATTGTGAAGGTTACTATATTAAAAAAGATGAAATATTTACTATTCTGTTTGGAGAATGAAATCCGAAATAATAAAATGAAAACTGAAATTGACTTACATGGGATTTAATTCCCTCTGGAAAAAGAAAGTCTTCCATTTATGTAACGCTGTTCATACCCTCAGGATGTCTCACAGCACTTTACAGCAAATTAAGTACTTTTGAAGTGTTGTAATGTAGGAAACGCAGCAGCCAATTTGCGCACAGCAAGATCCCACAAATAGCAATGTGAAAATGACCAGATAATCTGTTTTTTTGGTGATGTTGGTTGAGGGATAAATATTGGCCATGACACCAGGGAGAACTCCCCTGTTCTTCTTCAAAATAGTGCCATGGGATCTTTTTCATCCACCTGAGAGGACAGACGGGGCCTCGGTTTAACATCTCATCTGAAAGGCAGCACCTCCAACAGTGCAGCACTTCCTCAGTACTGCACTGGAGTGTCAGCCTAGTCCCTGGAGTGGGATTTGTACCCACAATCCTTTAACTCAGAGGTGATAGTGCTACTAGCTGAACCTTGGCTGACAATAAGGTCTATAAAGTGCTCAAGAAAGGACCATCTGGACACTTTTAAAACACACTTTTGCAACTCACTGAAGTAATGCTGCACCTGGTACAAACTTAGACTAGCTTCAGACAACCTCTGGTGGGGGAGTAACATGCTGCATGGGTTTAGTGCCCGTTAGAGTCAGACTGGGGCTTGCCTCCCAAGTTATACTGCCACTTTTACACTGAAATGGTCTTATACTGATGATAAAGTGGCAGTATATCTGCACCCTGAAGGTACATTAGTGTATCTTTAACTCAGGAGTACAAATAAATATGATGTACTTTATTTATTTGTACTCCTGAGAACATTTTATGTTTGCAAATCAATTATAAACAAGATGGCATCTAAGCTGGTAGCAGCACTTTCAAGAATCTTTTGCCTAAATCCATTAGAATCCATTTTTGGAAGTGTCAAATAGCAATCCTAGCTTCTGCCCTTCACAAGTGCCTGGTTACACATTATGCTTGGTCAGGATCGAGCAATTACTTTGTCAAGCAGTGTGATATAATTGCTCCAATATGTAACAGAGCTCACTAATCTTTGATGATTTCCAAATCACTCCTGGTCAACACCTGCCACAAGGTAGATTCCAATGAAGAGGACATGAATGATCACTGGGTACTATTACATTTCTGCTGTGAACAACATATATCTTCCCCAATGGAGATTGCAAGGAGACTGATGGCAATGGAATACATTAAGTGGGAGATCAATGCGTCAGTCAGGAAGGTTAAAGTAACCTTGGGTATGATCTTGTGGCCATTACAGAAACATGGCTGCAGGGTGACAACGACTGGGAATTAAATATGCCAGGGTATTTAACAATCAGGAAGGACAGGCAGGAAGGAAGGGGAGGTGGGGTGGCTATGTTAATAAAGGAAGGAATCACTGTAATACAGAGAAATGATATTGGGACAAAGCATCAAGATAATGAAACAGTTTGGGTGGAGATAAGGAATAATAAGGGAAAAAAAACATTAGTGGGCGTAGTATATAGGCCTCCTAATAGTTGCAACTCTGCTGGAAGAAGTATTAATCAGGAGATAGTCGGGGCATGTAATAAGGGAACAGCCATAATTATGGGGGATTTTAATTATCATATTAACTGGACAAATCAAATTGGGCAGAGCAGCCTTGAGGACGAGTTCATTGAGTGCATCAGGGATGGATTTCTTGAGCAGTATGTAACTGATCCTACAAGGGGGCAGGCAACCTTGGACCTGGTCCTGTGTAATGAGTCAGGATTAATTAATAATGTCCTAGTTAAGGATCCCCTTGGAACGAGCGACCACAACATGGTTGAATTCCATATCCAATTAGAGGGTGAGAAGGTTGATTCTCAAACAAGCGTACTGAGCTTGAATAAAGGAGACTATGATGGTATGAGAGCGGAATTGATTAAAGTGGACTGGGAAAATAGATTAAAGGGTAAGACGGTACATGAGCAGTGGTGTTCATTTAAGGAGTTATTTTACAACTTTCAAAACAAATATATTCCACTGAGGAAAAAAGGGTATAAAAGAAATGACAGCCATCTGTAGCTAAGTAAAGAAATCAAGGATAGTATCCGACTAAAAACAAGGACATATAAGGTAGCCAAACTTAGTGGGAGGATAGAAGATTGGGAATTCTTCAAAAGACAGCAAAAAGTAACTAAAGGATTGATTAAGAAAGGGAAGTTAGATTATGAAAAGAAATTAGCAAAAAATATAAAAACAGATAGCAAGAGTTTCTATAGTTATATAAAAAGAAAAAGGGTGGCTAAGGCAAACATAGGTCCCTTAGAGGATGAGACCGGGAAATTAATGGTGGGAAACATGGAGATGGCAAAAATGCTGAACAAATATTTTGTTTCAGTCTTTACAGTAGAGGACACTAAGAATATCCCAACACTGGACAAACAGGGGACTCTCGGGGGGGAGGAGCTAAATACGATTAAAATCACTCAGGAGATGGTACTCAGTAAAATAATGGGACTCAAGGCGGATAAATCCCCTGGACCTGATGGCTTCCATCCTAGGGTCTTGAGGGAAGTGGCAGTCGGGATTGTGGATGCTTTGGTGATAGTTTTCCAAAATTCCCTGGACTCAGGAGAGGTCCCGGCAGATTGGAAAACTGCTAATGTAACACCGTTATTTAAAAAGGGTAGTAGGCAGAAGGCTGGAAATTATAGGCCAGTTAGCTTAACATCTGTGGTGGGTAAAATTTTGGAGTCTATTATTAAGGAGACAGTAACGGAACATTTAGATAAGCATAATTTAATAGGACAAAGTCAGCATGGCTTTATGAAGGGGAAGTCATGTCTGACAAATTTGCTTGAGTTCTTCGAGGATATAACGTATAGGGTGGATAAAGGGGAACCAGTGGACGTAGTGTATTTAGACTTCCAGAAGGCATTCGACAAGGTGCCACATAAAAGATTATTACTTAAGATAAAAAATCACGGGATTGGGGGTAATATTCTGGCATGGGTGGAGGATTGGTTATCGAACAGGAAGCAGAGAGTTGGGATAAATGGTTCATTTTCGGACTGGCAACCAGTAACCAGTGGTGTTCCACAGGGGTCGGTGCTGGGTCCCCAACTCTTTACAATCTATATTAACGATTTGGAGGAGGGGACCGAGTGCAACATATCAAAATTTGCAGATGATACAAAGATGGGAGGGAAAGTAGAGAGTGAGGAGGACATAAAAAACCTGCAAGGGGATATAGACAGGCTGGGTGAGTGGGCGGAGATTTGGCAGATGCAATATAATATTGGAAAATGTGAGGTTATGCACTTTGGCAGGAAAAATCAGAGAGCAAGTTATTTTCTTAATGGCGAGAGACTGGAAAGTACTGCAGTACAAAGGGATCTGGGGGTCCTAGTGCAAGAAAATCAAAAAGTTGGTATGCAGGTGCAGCAGGTGATCAAGAAAGCCAACGGAATGTTGGCTTTTATTGCTAGGGGGATAGAATATAAAAACAAGGAGGTATTGCTGCAGTTATATAAGGTATTGGTGAGACCGCACCTGGAATACTGCATACAGTTTTGGTCTCCATACTTAAGAAAAGACATACTTGCTCTCGAGGCAGTACAAAGAAGGTTCACTCGGTTAATCCCGGGGATGAGGGGGCGGACATATGAGGAGAGGTTGAGTAGATTGGGACTCTACTCATTGGAGTTCAGAAGAATGAGAGGCGATCTTATTGAAACATATAAGATTGTGAAGGGTCTTGATCGGGTGGATGCAGTAAGGATGTTCCCAAAGATGGGTGAAACTAGAACTAGGGGGCATAATCTTAGAATAAGGGGCTGCTCTTTCAAAACTGAGATGAGGAGAAACTTCTTCACTCAGAGGGTGGTAGGTCTGTGGAATTTGCTGCCCCAGGAAGCTGTGGAAGCTACATCATTAGATAAATTTAAAACAGAAATAGACAGTTTCCTAGAAGTAAAGGGAATTAGGGGTTATGGGGAGCGGGCAGGAAATTGGACATGAAGCTGAGTTCGGATCGGTCAATGCCCTGTGGGTGGCGGAGAGGGCCCAGGGGCTATGTGGCCGGGTCCTGCTCCGATTTCTTGTGTTCTTTAGATTTGTGGTTGGGATCAGATCAGCCATGATCTTATTGAATGGCGGAGCAGGCTCGAGGGGCCGATTGGCCTACTCCTGCTCCAATTTCTTATGTTCTTATGTTCTTAACCCATGACTCTGTCGTAAGGTTGTGTTGACAATCAGACAGAGAAACTACTGAAATTAGAGCATTTGGAGAAGACTGCCTAATCTTGGATCAAAAGGTGGCAGGCAGACTAGATGACCTTAACAGCTGAGTTTGCCAAGACAAATCAGGATTGTTTGGAATCCCAGGGGATTTGAAGGGGAAGGAGTAACCAGGTGACTTTATTTAAAAAGTCCAGGATCCACTTTTTGCCCTGGACCTCTCTTGATATTGAATGGACTCATGTGGGTCTGATTCCCAGCGCGATCGGAACAGCAGCCAGTCAATCAAATGGAAATTAGGCCCAGGAGTTAAAATTGCCAGACCCTCAGGCTTGAGATGTCATGGGACCTTCCCGCTTGCCCCTTGCCCCTGCCTGATTTGCACCCTGAGTTAAAATCGAGGCTTATATTTTGACCTTCATGTCAAACCTCCATTGCTGTGGGTGAAAATCAACTCAAAATCCAAAAATACCAAAAATAGTGGGGAACCAAGGAGTAAATGAGAGGGAGGAACTTAAAACAATTAATATCACTAGAGAAAAAGTACTGGACAAACTAATGGGACTAAAAGCCAACAAATCCCCTGGACCTGAAGGCCTACATCCGAGGGTTCTAAAAGAGGTGGCTGCAGAGATAGTGGATGCCTTGGTTATGATCTTCGAAAATTCTCTAGATTCTGGAATGATCCCAGTGGATTGGAAGGTAGCAAATGTAACCCCGCTTTTCAAGAAGGGAGGGAGAGAGAAAACAGGGAACTACAGGCCGGTTAGCCTGACATCAGTTGTTGGGAAAATACTGGAATTCATTATTAAGGAAGTGGTAACAGGGCACTTAGAAAATCATAATATGATTAGGCAGAGTCAATATGGTTTTATGAAAGGGAAATCATGTTTGACAAATTTATTAGAGTTTTTTGAGGATGTAACTAGCAGGGTAGATAAAGGAGAACCAGTGGATGTCGTATATTTGGATTTTCAAAAGGCATTCAATAAGGTGCCACATAAAAGGTTGTTACACAAAGTAAAGGCTCATGGGGTTGGGGGTAATATATTAGCATGGATAGAGGATTGGTTAAAGGACAGAAAACAGAGAGTAGGGATAAACGAGTCATTCCCAGGTCGGCAGGTTGTAACTAGTGGGGTGCCGCAAGGATCAGTGCTTAAGCCTCAGCTATTTACAATCTATATTAATGACTTAAATGAAGGGTCCAAGAGTAATGTACCCAAGTTTGCTGACGATACAAAGCTAGGTGGGAAAGTGAGCTGTGAGGAAGACACAAAGAGTCTGCAAAGGGATATAGACAGATTAAGTGAGTGGGCAAGAAGGTGGCAGATGGAGTATAATGTGGGGAAATGTGAGGTTATTCACTTTGGTAGGAAGAATAGAAAAACAGAGTATTTTTTAAATGGTGAGAAACTACTAAATGTTGATGTTCAGACAGACTTGGGTGTCCTGGTATTAGAAACACAAAAAGTTACTATGCAGGTACAGCAAGTAATTAGGAAGGCAAATGGTATGTTGGCCGTTATTGCAAGGGGATTGGCGTACAAGAGTAAGGAAGTCTTACTACAGTTGTACAGTGCTTTGGTGAGACCTCACCTGGAGCATTGCGTACAATTTTGGTCTAGGAAGGATCTATTTGCTTTAGAGGCAATGCAACAAAGGTTCACTAGATTAATTCCTGGGATGAGAGGGTTGTCCTATGAAGAGAGGTTGGGTAGAACGGGCCTATACTCTCTGGAGTATAGAAGAATGAGAGGTGATCTCATTGAAACGTATGAGATTATGAGGGGGCTTGACAGGGTAGATGCTGAGAGATTGATTCCCCTGGCTAGAGAGTCTAGAACTAGGGGACATAATCGCAGGATACAGGGTCGGCCATTCAAGACTGAGATGAGGAGGAATTTCTTCATGCAGAGGGTCGTGAATCTTTGGAATTCCCTACCCCAGAGGGCTGTGGATGAGGAGTCATTGAATATATTCAAGGCTGAGATGGATCGATTTTTGGACTCTAGGGGAATCATGGGATATGGGGATCGGGCGGGAAAGTGGAGTTGAGGTCAAAGATCAGCCATGATCTGATTGGATGGAGGAGCAGGCTCGAGGAGCCATATGGCCTACTCCTGCTCCTATTTCTTATGTTCTTATAAAATCACAAATGACATCCTATGTGACTGTGACCGTGATGCACTATCCCTCCTCATCCTTCTCAACCTGTCCGCAGCCTTTGACATGGTTACACCATCCTTTTCCAATGCCTCACCTCCATTGTCCAGCTGAGTGTGACTGCCCTCGGCTGGTTCCACTCTTACCTATCCAGTCATAGCCAGCCAATTTCCTGCAGTGGCTTCTCTTTTCGCCTCCTCACTATTATCTCTGGACTACCCCTCGGCAACATCATTCGAAAACACAGGGTTTGATTTTAGCACCCACGATCGGGTGTGTTCCTGGGGGGGGGGGCTACGAAAATCAGGGATTCCCGGGGCAGGTCAGGAGCCCGGCTCCAACCCGCCCCATTTCCAGGTTCCCCACTGACGCACTGATATGCGCGCGCAGCCCCCGCATGTGGGACTCCCGCCGGCAATTAAAGCCAGCGGTGTGCCACTCAAGGAATTTATCTAGGTATTTCAGGTCGTTTAGAGACCTGATTAACGTGATATTTTAGGAGGGTTGGGATTTTGCAAACAACTGGGGCTGTTTCCTGTACTGGGGGAAACACTCCCAGTTCACATGGACGTGTTGCAGCCATCAGCCTGTGGCAGCTGCAAAGGTCCATTTGACAGGTGGCGGGGGAGACCCTCACTCATTGCAGGAGGCCACTCTGTCACTTGGGACAGAGTTTGGCCTCCACCACCCTCCTCCTGACTAGAAAATTCACAGACTTGCACACTTACCCTGGGGTCCAGAGACATGTACCTACCTTGCGGACCCCCTCAGATGTACATCTTCCGGATGGGGGCCGCCGTAGCTGCAGTCATGACCTCCTCGGAGGGCGAACAGCATCACCAGCCTCGCCGGCCACGCCGTCTACCTCTGACACGTGGAGCTCCACAACACAGTGCTGTGACACATACATCTGCACAGCAGGAGGGAGGGCAGCCGCAGAGAGAGATGCGTCGCAGAGGGCACTACCCTCGCCACAGGGTCCACAGACCGAGGCTCAGCTTCTGTGGACCTCTCTGAGCAGCAGTGCACACGGAGGCTCAGAGTCACTCGACATGTAGTCGTGGACATCTACAGCCTCCTTCATGCCGAGCTGCTCCCGGCTGGCCCGAGCACCATCTTCTTTACTGTCGCTGTCAAAGTCACCACTGCCCTCAACAACTTCTCCTCCGCATCCTTCCAGGGTGCCACTCGGGACATCGCCGACGTCTCTCAGTCGTCTGCACAAAAGAGCCCTGCAAATACACCTACACCCACTCTGCAGTGACACAATGGGTGGCATCAGGTGTGGGTCTTCATTGTGATCCTCAGGAAAGGGCATTATTGCACAAACTAGACAAGATTCGCAAAGCCGTGACAGTAGTGGTGCCAATATAATATGTGATGTGAGTTGCTCAGAAACTAAATATAAGTAAAAACCATGACAAACCCTCAAACACCCTTGTGCATCCCCTTCATGCTCACGACACGTTTGCCTCACGCTGCCTACTGCACATATGTGATGCATGCCCTGTGGCTGCAGCACAGGTAGTGGCAGGTTGAGTGAGGCTGACTGTGAAAGAGATGCATGAGAGGGTGAGGATGAGATAGAGCCATGAGATTGTATGAGGATTGGGTTGAGTGGTAGTGGCGGGATGAGTCCTGGCGAGGTGAGTAAGTGCAGGTAAGATGAGGGATGAGGTTTGAGTGGGTGTGAGGGGTGATGTGACAGAGTAGTGTTGGCAGTGCAGAAGGAGATGTGGGGTGAGGGCGGTGATGTAGCAGACGGAGTGTAGGGGAATGAGTAAGTGTACTCATTTTGGCTGACCTACTTAGATCATTGCAGTCCCTCCTGCACTGTATGCAGGTGCGCGATATGTTGGTGGTGCAGGTGACCTCCTCTGCCACCTCGAGCCAGGCCTTCTTGGTGGCAGAGGCAGGCCGCTTCCTCCCGCCCACCGGGGGGAAGATCTTTGTCCTCCCCCTCCTCCTCCTCACCCCATCTAATGATACCTGGAGTGAGGCATCATTAAACCTGGGAGCAGCCTTCCCCCTGGGCTGCTCCATGCTGTAATTTTTCCTATTTCTTGCAGCATCAGTCAGTGGAGGACTGCCCCTTTAAATAGAACTCCTCCAGCTGACAGACCTTACTGCACATGCGCAGTCCGCCCGCTGCGCAGCTCAGCAGCGGGGAACCCGGAACAACAGGTAAGTGGATCCAATCAGCCTGCGATTGCGCGCGGGGCATACTGATTTCACCGGGCGCGGCAATCGACCCCCCCGCCGCGAACCCGTCGCCATGGTAATATCGGGCCCACAATGTCAGGTCCCACATATACACTGACGACACCCACCTCTACTTCACCACCACCTCTCTTGACACCTCCACTGTTCTGATTTGTCACGCTGCTCATGTGACGTCCAGTCATGGATATGTCGATATTTCCTCCAATTAAACATCAGGAAGACCAAAGCCAATGTCTTCAGTCCCCGCCATAAACTCCATTCCCTAGCCTTAATTTCATCCCCCTACCCGGCCGCTGTCTCAGGCTGAACCACACTGTTCACAACCTTGGTCCCCTATTTGACCCTGAGCTGAGCTTTCGACCCCATATCCTCCCCATCACCAAGACCGCCTACTTCGACCCCCGTAATATTGACCATCTCCGCCCCTGCCTCAACCCACCTGCTGCTGACACCCTCATTCATGCTTTTGTTACCTCCAAGCCCAACTATTTTTATACCCTCCTGGCTGGCCTCCCATCTTCCACCTCCATAAACTTTACTCATCCAAAGCTCTGCTGCCCGTATCCTAATACCAAGTGCTACTCACCCATCACCCTTTCTCCGTAATCTCCTCCAGCACTATAACCATCCAAGAACTCTGCATTCCTCCAACTCTGACCTCTTGCACATCCTTTAATTCCTTCGCCCCACCATTGGCGGTCGTGCCTTCAGCCATCTGTGCCCTAAGCTCTGGAATTCCCTCTCTAAACCTCCCCGCCTCCCCACCTCTCTCTCCTCCTTTAAGACACTCCTTAAAACCTACCTCTTTGACCAAGCCTGTCCTAATGTCTCCTTCTTTGACCTGATATCAATTTTTGTCCGATTACACTTCTGTGAAGTGCTATACAAATGCAAGTTGTTGTTTCTGTTATAAAATTGGTGCAGAACTCATAGATCCTGAAATTATGGTGCAAGATATGCTTAATGAGTTTGTCTGAAATTCTTCTCTCTCTTTCAGCGCAGATGTTAACCCTTTTATATTAAACAGGTCAAGCCATCGCTAAAACAGCAGAGACGAATTTCAAATGACACAATTCTCTTCATACCCTTGCATCCCATGGTATAATTTCGGAGCTGTAGTATAATGAAGCTACTGAATGTATTGCTGATTAATAGTGCATGGGGCAAATTCAAATTAAATGGTACTTTTTCTAATCTCGTTCTCCCCCAACAGTCCATGAACTGCAACTGAGAACACAAGGGGCCTGATTTTAGCAGGCCTGCGGGTTTCCGGCGGGTTGGGTTTCGGGTGCGTGGCCTCCGCGCCCGGTGAAATTAGTGGGTTTCCCGCGCGATCGTAGCAGGCAATGCACTAATTGGAATCACTTACCTGCTCCTCCGGGGTCCGCGCTGCTGGTCTGCGCGTCGGGCGGGCTGCGCACGCGCAGTACGATCTGTCAGCTGGAGGCTCTCTAGTTAAAGGGGCAGTCCTCCACTGACAGATGCTGCAACCAATGGAACAAATTACAGCATGGAGCAGCCCAGGGGGAAGGCTGCTCCCAGTTTAATGATGCCTCACCCCAGATATCATCAGATGGGGTGAGGAGGAGGAGGAGGACAGAGATCTTCCACCCGGCGGGCGGGAGGAAGCGGCCCCTCTGCCACCTCGAGCGGCCTGGCTCGAGGTGGCAGAGGGGGTCACCTGCACCACCAACATATCGCCCACCTGCATACAGTGCAGGAGGCGCTCCAATGACCTCAGTAGGTCAGCCACAGTGAGAACACGTAGTCTTTCCCCTACACTCCGTCTGCCACAACACTGCCCCCACCCCACATCTCCTTTGGCACCGCCAACACTACTCTGTCACATCACCCCTCATACCCACTCAAACCCCATCCTCATCTTACCTGCACCTACTCACCTCGCCAGTACTCACCCCGCCACTACCACGCAACCCAATCCTCATACAATCTCATGGCTCTATCCCATACTCACCCTCTCGTGCATCTCTCTCACGGCCAGCCTCACTCAACCTGCCACCACCTGTGCTGCAGCCACAGGGCATGCATCGCATATGTGCAGTAGGCAGCGTAAGCCAAACGTGTCGTGAGCATGAAGGGGATGCACAAGGGTGTCTGAGGGTTTGCCATGGGTGTTACCTATATTGAATTTCAGAGCAACAAACATCACACATTATATTGGCACCACCACTGCCATGTCTCTGCGAATCCTGTCTGTTGTGTCCAATAATGCCCGCTCCTGGGTATCACTATGAGGACCCACCACTGATGCCACCCATTGTGTTACTGCAGAGTAGGTGCAGGTGTATTTGCAGGGCTGTTCCGCGCAGACGACTGAGAGACATCGGCGGTGTACCCGGCTGCACCCTGGAAGGATGCGGAGGAGAAGTTGTGGAGGGCAGTGGTGACTTTGGCAGCGACAGGTAAGCAGATGGTGCTGGGGCCAGCCAGGAGCAGCTCGGCATGAAAGAGCCTGCAGATCTCCACGACTACATATCGAGTGAATCTGCGCCTCCGTGTGCACTGCTGCTCGGAGAGGTCCGGGGAGCTGCGCCTCGGTCTGTGGACCCTGTGGCGAGGGTAGTGCCCTCTGCGACGCGTCTCTCTCTGCGGTAGCCCTCCCTCCTGCTGTACAGGTGGATGTGTCACAGCACTGTGTTGTGGAGCTCCACGTGTCAGAGGTGGACGGCGTGGATGGCGAGGCTGGTGATGCTGTTCGCCCTCCGAGGAGGTCATGACTGCAGCTACGGCGGCCCCCATCCGCAATATGTACATCTGAGGGGGTCCGCAAGGTAGGCACATGTCTCCGGACCCCGGGGTGAGTGTGCAGGTTGGTGACTTTGACCGTCAGGAGGGTGGTGGTGGAGGCCAAACTTTGTCCCAAGTGACAGAGCGGCCTCCTGCAATGGCTGAGGGTCTCCCCCCCCCCCCTCCCACACCTGTCAAATGGACCTTTGCAGCTACCACAGGCTGACGGCTGCAACACGTCCAGTTCAACTAGGACTGTTGCCCCCAGTGTGTGAAACAGTCCTATGTTTCTCCAAAATCACACACAGTCCCTTAATCAGGTCAGTTAATGACCTGAACAAGCAAAATAAATACACTCAAGTGGCATCCCGCTGGCTTTAATTGCCTGCGGGATTCCCACCAGCGGGGGCCACGCACGCACCCCCGCACGTCATCGGGGAATCCGGAAGTGGGCGGGATCGTGGCGGGTTCCCGTCACGTGACTGGATATCGGGATTTTCGGGGCCCCCCCCCGCTGGAAACCCACAGGAAACCCGACGGTAAAATCGAGCCCAAGCAGTTTGCTGTTCCCAGGCAATGATACTCTGAGCTGCAACACAAGGTGGTGCCAGAGAGTCATGGCTTAGATACCACTTTTCTGATCTGATTTTTCTTGCTGTGGGAGAGTGCCCAGTCTCCATTCAAACCCACTTCAAGTGGCATGATGAGCTTGACATCTTAGCTATGTAGCAGCTTGAGGGCATTAGTCCATGTCCCGCCATTCTGTGGTAGACAAGCCGGCGAGAAGGAAGGAAATAAAGGAGGGAGGGAGGGAGGGAAGGAGGGAGGAAGCAAGGAAGGAAACTAACTTGCATTTATATCGCACCTTTCACAACCTTAGGACATCCCAAAGTGATGTGAACATGTTGAACAGGGCATCCTATTTGCTTCCATATAGCCATACTCCGTAGAGTTTAGATAAAGTTGCAGGATATCTGGATTGTAAACAATGAACCAGTAAAACCCCAAAACATGTCTTCGATACTTAAAAATCCCTATCAGTAACACAAAACCTATGGGGTGAAATTTCCTGTGGGGACGTAACCAGGAATTTACGCCCAAAATTATGCCCATTCATGCACCCATTTTGCTGATGTCAATTTACACCTAAATTTCCCGCCAATCTCATTAGCATGCACCTGAATGTAAAATTCGGCGTAAACAATCAGCGCCCAGGAAAAGCACGGAACTCACACCATATATTTCTTCTTTAAGAATGAAAAATTAAAGTTTGAAGCCATCTAACCATCATTCATGCACACTAGGAGCAGCCTTTTTAAGAAAATGCAATCATGGAAGCTTTCAATTTTTAATGTGCCTTGTACTGAGGCCATAAAAATGTATTTAAAGAAACAGAAAATACAGAGCGGGTCTCAGAGAGGACAAATAAAAACAAAATCACTTCACAAATCAGCATAAAACACGAGAAATATGATTTTGTTTCCAGCTGCGCCTAAAATTCTGTGCGTAATTTTGAACCATCATAATTGCAGGAAATTTGTGCGTACAGTTCTTTAGCCTGGGGGCGGAGCCATTATAATGAGCCGAGATGTTTTCGGATTGCAGGGATTGATAACCGGGCATAAAAGATGGAGGACATTTGGGCTTAACGTAATTATGCGTGTAACTCACTTGTGCCCAATTTTCCCCAATCTTGTACGCCAGGTATTTACTTTACGCCCCGATTATCTCTGGGTGCAAATACACAGGAAATTCCGCCCATATATTTATGAACCATTGTGTGATTGCTTGGACTCAAAAGCACATTCAAGGTCGAGGCGAAACATTGACTTGTAACTTACAGAAAATTGTAGTGCCCAATATTATTTTTATCAAAGCTACAGTATAGAACATAGTGTAATCTACATTGAAATAGAGTTGCTGATTAAAACTCAAAGTGACAGCCAATTGCTCTAATCAGCACGAGGTCCCCAATGATCCATTTCAAAGCACAGCCTGTTCTGTAATATAACTTAGAACATACATTTGGGATTTAAAGCTGTGGTTTGCACTCTATTCTTATCTCACTGTTGAGTGCAGCCCGAGGTACCCCTGCCCTCGATTTGTCCCTCCGTCCCTCTAGGGAAATACCTGACCCCCACTCAGCACCTCCCCACAACGACAAGCCCACAACTCAATGAGGGAGAAAGAAGCATGTGTTCTACCCCTCGTGACTGTTTCTAAAGCAGGAAGCTCCCCCGTGAAGCAAGCAACTTGTGAATCGTACTGAGTTTTCAACTTCTTTGAGCAATACCAATTTCGTGGTGGTTACTTTTGGTTTTAACTGTTACTATTTCACCAATGAGTGCAACCATTTTTTTATTGGCAAGTTGTTGTCAGGATTTCAGGTCTTCTGAATAATTAAATAGGGATTTCCAATTTCAATGACAGATATTAAGAAATGCTTTGATGTATTGTTTCAAATAGAAGCTTATTGATGTTTGGATGGATTGGCTGGGATTCTGCACTTAAGCTTCACACAGGCAGACTCAGGTGGGGAAATGCAACAGGGAGCCAATCTGCCGATTCCCCCCTGACTCTTGACACTTCTGGGATTTCCCACCAGGAGTGATGGACGAAAGTACCATACATCCATCCATATATGGGTGAGCATACAGTAATAATATGCAAATGAGGAGATCATGCCCTCTGGCATAGTTGCCGTCATTTGCGCCATAGAAATGCTGGATGCTAGGGATGCCCTTTGGTTTGTGGTGTCCAGTGATGCCACGGGCAGTGCAGGGGGCTGTTTACAACATATATGCTCCAAAAGTCTGTGCTGGTGACTGCTGAGCGATCGATTGCGTAGGCATAAAGTAATAAAAAAGACTTTCAGCTGAAAGCATTTCAAGAAAGCATTTAAAGCTTTGGTCAGAGAGTTCAACAATTGTAAAGTTTACTTTATAAAAAGATATAAAATATTTACTCGTCTCTTTAGAGAGTTAAATCCAAACTAACAAAATGAAAACTGAAACTGACTTATGTGAAAAGAAAGACTTGCATTTATATAGCACCTTTCACAACCTCAGGACGTCCCAAAGTACTTTACAGTCAATGAAGTATTTTTGAATTGTAGTCACTGTTGTAATGTGGGAAATGCAGCATCCAATTTGTGCACAGCAAGATCCCACAAACAGCAATATGATAATGACCAGGTAATCTGGGATTTTTTTCAGGTGTTGGTTGAAGGATAAATATTGGCCAAGACACCGGGGAGAACTCCCCTGCCCTTCTTCAAAAAGGGCCGTGGGATCTTTTACATCCACCTGAGAGAACAGACAGGGCCTCGCTTTAACGTCTCATCCAAAAGACGGCACCTCTGACAGTGCAGCACTCCCTCAGTGCTGCACTGAAGTGTCAGCCTAGGTTTTGCGCTCAAGTCTCTAGAGTGGGATAGGTGCCGAATTCAAAATAAAATGTAAGAAATATTTTCTATGCTTATGCAGGTATGTGTGGTTCACTGCTACCAATCTCCACCCCCACTGCGGACAGACTGGGCCTCCCGTCCCCCAGCAACTCCACCCAACTCCCACCCCCACCCCCACCACAGCAAACCCGCCAAAATTATGTATATGATCTCCCCTCCCCACAGCTAGTAAATTGTCCAGGGTCAGGAGTTAATCTTTGTGGCAGACAGAAGTGTGAAGTGATGCATTTTGCTAGGAAGAATGAGGAAAGGTAATATAAATAAAATGGTGCAGCATTAAAGAGGGTGCAGGAACAGAGAGACCTGGGGGTTCACATACAAAAATCTTTGAAGGCTGTTAAAAAAGCCTTGGTTTTATAATTAGAGGCATAGAGTACCAAAGCAAGGAAGTTATGACAAACTTTTGTAAATCACTAGTTAGGCCTCAGCTGGAGTATTGTGTCCAATTCCACTACACAAAGGATGTCAAAGCTTTGGAGAGGATGCAGAGGAGATTTACTAGAATGGTACCAGGGATGAGGGACTTCAGTTATGTGGAGAGACTGGAGAAGCTGGAATTGTTCTTCTTAGAGCAGAGAAGGTTATAGGGAGATTTAATAGAAGTGTTCAAAAATATGAGGGGTTTTGATAGAGTAGATAGGAAGAAACTGTTTCCATGGCAGGAGGACACAGATTTGAGATAATTGGCAAAAGAACAGGGGAACAATGAGGAGAAATTTTTTAATGCAACGAGTTGTTATGATCTGGAATGCACTGCCTGAAAGGGCGGTGGAAGCAGATTCAATAGTAACTTTCAAAAGGGAATTGGATTATATGCTTGAAAAGCAAAAATTTGTAGAGCTATGCGGAAAGAGCAGGGGACTAATTGGATAGCTCTTTCAAAAAGCCAGCACAAGCACAATGAGCTGAATGGCCTCTTTCTGTGCTGTATCATTCTATGATTCTATGGGTTCTAATTAGGCCAAAATAATGATAAGGAACTGTACCAAATCTACTGAAAAATGTGTGCTGATTCAAATTGCTCTGTTGGTTAACACAGTAATGTGTTGCATTAGCAGTAGAGCCAATGTCTTTCTAAGCACATTCCAATATGATAGATACTTTCAACACTTCTATAATAAGTATTTACCTTTGAATCTTCCTAGTACAATATTTGTCAATGCAAATCCTTGGCTGATGAAGGTAAACCCATCCAATTACACAAGACTAAGTGTCAGCTTGGCTCGGTTAGTAGTTTACTCAGCTCTGAGTCAGAAGGTTGTGGGTCCAGCACTTGACCACAGAATCTAGGCTGGCACTGTAATGCAGCAGTGAGGGAGTGCTGTACTGTCAGAAGTACCGGGGCCTATTTGAACTTTTGGCACAAAACAGGAAGTCGGCTGGTGGAGCACGCCCAGACTCCACGCTCCACGCCCCACTCCCCTCGCCCACCCTCTTGTTGCTGCCGTGATGCCCCAGCCATTTTGAGGCCCATGCCATTCTTCCTTTGGCCAATCAAAATTAGATTTGGTCATTCATTCATTTGATGATTGTGGGAGTTCATTATGCACAAACTGGCTGCTGCATTTGCCCAAATCACATTGAATTACATATAATTACATAAAATTACACTGAATTACCTAGAATTACATTGAATTACCTAGAATTACCTAGAATTACATAGAATGACATAGAATCTACAATACAGAAACAGGCCATTTGCCCCATCAGATCTGTGCCGGTGTTTATGCTCCACACGAATCTCCTCCCACCTTACTTCATCTCGCCCTATCAACATATCTTTATATTGTTTTCTCCCTCCTGTAATTATCTAGCTTCCCCTTAAATGCATCTATGCTATTCCCCTCAACCACTCCATGTGGTAGCAAGTTCCACATTCTCGCCACTCTCTGAATAATGAGAGGAAATTAGAATGGTTGCACTTGAAAAGTAAATTCAGCTCTGAACTGCTTTGGGACATCCTGAGAACATAAGAACATAAAAAATAGGAGCAGGAATAGGCCATATCGCCCCTCGAGCCTGTTCCGCCATGCAATAAGGTCATGGCTGATCTTCGACCTCGGCTCCATTTTCCTGCCCAATCCCCACATCCCTTGATTCTCCTAAATCTATCAATCTCAACCTTGAATATACTCAATAACTGAGCATCCATAGCTCTCTGGGGTAGAGAATTGCAAAGATTCTCAACACTCTGAGTGAAGAAATTTCTCTTCATCTCAGTCTTAAATGGCCGACCCCTTATCCTAAGACTATGAACTCTAGTTCTAGACTCTCCAGCCAGGGGAAACAGCCTCTTAGAATCTCATATGTTTCAATGAAACCACCTCTCATTCTTCTTATCTCCAGAAAGAATAGGCCCATTCTATTCAATCTCTCCTCATAAGAAAACCCTCTCATCCCAGCAATCAATCTAGTGAACCTTTGTTGTACCGCCTCTAAGGCAAGTATATACTTGCTTAGGTAATAAGACGAAAACTGTACACCGTACTCCAGGTGTGGTCTCACCAAAGCTCTGTAAAATTGCAGCAAGACTTCCTTACTCTTATACTCCAACCCCCTTGCAATAAAGGCCAACATACTATTTGCCTTCCTAATTGCTTGCTGTACCTGCATGTTAATTTTCTGTGCTTCATGTACAAGGACACCCAAATCTCTCTGAACATCAACATTTAATAGTTTCACACCATTTAAAAAATGTTCTGTTTTTCTATTCTTCCTACCAAAGTGCAAAACCTCACATTACCCCACATTATGCTTCATCTGCCACCTTCTTGCCCACTCACTTAATCTGTCTACATCCCTTTGCAGACTCTTTCTGTTCTCTTCACAGCTTACTTTCCCACCTTGCTTTGTATCGTCAGCAAACTTGGATACATTACACTCAGTTCCCTTCATCTAAGTCATTAATACAGATTGTAAATGGCTGAGGCCCAAGCACTGATCCTTGCGGCACCCCACTAGTTACAGCCTGCCAACCTGAAAATGACCCATTTATTCTTACCCTCTGTTTTCTGTCCATTACCCAATCCTCTATTCGTGCTAATATATTACCCCCAACCCCATGAGCCCTTATCTTGTGTAACAACATTTTATGTGGCACCTTATTGAATGCCTTTTGAAAATCCAAATATACTACATCCACTGGTTCCCCTTTATCTACCCTGTTAAATACATCCTCAAAAAATTCAAATAGATTTGTCAAACACAATTTCCCTTTCATAAAACCATGTTGACTCTGCCTAATCATATTATGATTTTCTAAGTGCCCCATTACCACGTCCTTAATAATGGATTCCAGCATTTTCCCGACTACTGATGTCAGGCTAACTGGCCTGTAGTTCCCTGTTTTCTCTCTCCCTCTTTTCTTGAATAGCAGTGTTACATTTTCTACCTTCCAATCCACTGGGACCATTCTAGAATCCAGAGAATTTTGGAAGATCCCAACCAATGCATCCACTATCTCTTTTAGAACCCTCGGATGTAGGCCATCAGGTCCAGGGAATTTGTCAGCTTTTAGTCCCATTAATTTCTCCAGTACTTTTTCTTTACTAATATTAATTACTTAAAGCTCTTCACTCTTGTTAGACCCACTATTTCTGGTATGTTTTTTGTGTCCTCTACTGTGAAGACAGATATAAAATATTTGTTTAACGACTCTGTCATTTCCTTATTCCCCAATATATTTCTTGCTAGTTTTCTCTCATATTCGATTTTCTCCCTCTTTATCAATTTTTTGGTCATCCTTTGCTGGTTTCTAAAACTCTCCCTCTCAGGCTTACTACTCTTCTTGGCAACATTATAAACCTCTTCTTTTAACCTAATTCTATCCTTAACTTCTTTAGTTAGCTACAGATGGATCACTTTTCCCATGAAGTTTTTAGTCCTCAGCGGAATGTATATTCGTTGTTTGAAGTCCTATCTACAGCCCTTGTGATTTGATTCGCCAGGACACTGGTTCAAGTGGAGCCCGTCCCAATGGAGCCATTCCCTCTTATGCCAATACTGGTGTCAGTACCCCATGAATCGAAACCCCTCTCCCACATCACTCTTTGAGCCATGCATTTAACTTTCTGATCTGTTTGACCCTATGCCAATTTGAGCGTGGCTCAGGTAGTAATCCAGAGATTATTACCTTTGAGGTTCTGCTTATTAATTTAGACCACAGCACCTCAAACTCCCTCAGCAGAACCTCATTCCTAGTTCTACCTGAGGATGTGACAGACATTGTATAAATGTTATTTCTTTCTTCCAGTCAGTACACATGTACATATACAGGGTTGACAAATGTGGAAATACAAACAGTAGAGCATCCCGATGATCAACTATTGGTAATCAACTATTTGAAAGGCCATTTCACATTATTTGGCTAAATACATGTCACTGCATGAACCACTTGAACTGTTTTACATCAATTGATTTAATTTACTCGGCAGGCTACCACCCATTTTGTCACATATTATTGGACGAAATAAAATAAAAGACAGCGCTTCATTTGAAATGTCTGTTATAGATTGGTAACTAAGGTACAATAAAGCTTTGAGAGCTGAACTGCAGGAACATGAACCATTGTTATGGCCTGTAGCAACAGTGCTATGAAAAGACACATTTTGCACTGCTGGTGACATGGAGGTTTTTAGTGAAAGTTGCAGCCAGGTCCAGGAGCAATTTTAGTGCTTTTTCCCCAATTCTTCACTCTGTGAAAATAGAAGCAGTTAACACCAATATAGTGGTGTTATTTTATCGCTGTTGCTAATTAATGTCAATTAAGGACTTAATGAAGGTTACTAGTGCCCATTGGTTCCGTATTTTTCTAGGTGGCAGAATGACTCCAATATTTTGAAAATTAGGAGACGGCCATTTAGGACCAAAATAAGGAAAACTTTCTTCACTCAGAGGGTTGTGAATCTTTGGAATTCTCTACCCCAGAGGGCTGAGCATGCTCAGTCGTTGAGTATATTCAAGACTGAGATTGATAGATATTTGGACACTAAGGGAATCAAGGGATATGGGGATTGGGCGGGAAAGTGGAGTTGAGGTAGTAGATCACCCATGACCTTACTGAATGGCACAGCAAGCTCGAGGGGCCGGATGGCCTACTCCTGCTCCTAGTTCTTATGTTCCTAAGTTCTTATTACAGGTGAGGCCCCGCAGCTGGATAGAGTTGGAGTTATTTCCTCTCTGTCATTGGTAAAGGATGCTAGAGATGAGTGCAGCTGCTGCAATCAGTGAATAGTGAGGTATCACGAGGAGCGTGCTCAGGCTGTCAGAAGTCTCAATAAACAAACTATTAAGGGTGGCTGTTGTGGAGAAAGCATCATGCAGAGCAGGCTAACACAGCATGAGCTTTCAATTAGTGCCAACATTTGTTTTCCACAGAAATGTATTTCACTGTGATGATTTCTGTCTGTGTTATGTTTCTGTGTCTATTTTGCCTATCTATCATAGTATCATAGTATCTTAGTAGGCATAGCACAGGAGGAGGCCATTCTACCCATTGTGCCTGCGAATAGCTCTTTGGAAGAGCTATGCGTCCCATTCCCCTGCTCTTTCCCCATGGCCCTGTAATTTTTCTCCCTTCAAGTATTTATCTAATTCCTTTTTGAAAGTTACTATTGAATCTGCTTCCACCACCCTTTCAGGCAGCACATTCCAGATCATAACTACTCGCTGAGTAAGAAAGTTTTTCCTCATGTTGCCTTCGGTTCTTTTGCCAATCACCTTAAATCTGTGTCCTCTGGTTACCGACCCTTCTGCCTCTGGAAACAGTTTCTCCTTATTTACTCTGTCAAAACCGTTCATGATTTTGAACACCTCTATCAAATCTCCCTTAACCTTCTCTGATCTGAGGAGAACAACTCCAGCTTCTCCAGTCTTTCCACATAACTGCAGTCCCTCATCCCTAGTACCATTCTAGTAAATCTCTTCTGCACCCTCTCTAAGGCCTTGACATCCTTCCTAAAGTGTGGTGCCCAGAATTGAAAACAATACTCCTGCTGAGGCCTAACCAGTGTTTTATAAAGGTTTAGCATAACTTCCTTGCTTTTGTATTCTATGCCTCTATTAATAAAGCCCAGGATCCCATATATGCTTTTTTAACAGCCTTCTCAACTTGTCCTGCTACCTTCAAAGATTTGTGTATGTGCACCCCCAGGTCTCTCTGTTCCTGCACCCACTTTAAAATTGTACCATTTAGTTTATATTGTCTTTCCCCATTCTTTCTACCAAAATGTATCACCTCACACTTCTCTGCGATAACTCGATGGGCCGAATGGCCTCCTTCCGTGCTGTGACCTGTCTATGATTCTATGATAGTGACTAATAAATGCAATAAGGAATTCAGGAGAAACTTCTTTACCCAGACAGTGGTTAGAATGTGGAACTCTCTCCACAAGAAGTAGTTGAGGCAAATAGCATACATGCATTTAAGGGGAAGCTAAATAAACACATGAGGGAGAAAGGAATAGAAGGATATGCTGATAGGGTTAGATGAAGTGAGGTAGAAGGAGGCTTATGTGGAGCTTGAACAACAGCATGGACCAGTTGGGCTGAATGGTCTGTTTCTGTGCTGTACATTCTATGTAATGAGCATGCGAGAACAGTAATACTATTGCGTATTCAAGGAAGTACATAATGCTTGAATGTATTTCTTTAATGATTGCAGACTGTGATACTTTCCACATGTTATGCTCAGCATTTACCTTATTGGCTTCAATGAATGCCCATCTAGGGCGTCCTAGAAGGTTCAACTCCACTGAAAGGGATTCCAAGGGCAGCATGGTCTCCTCCCAGAAACCTCTGCCACCAGTGCTATTTCTGGCTTTGTTGGTGAAACATAACTTGGCCTAGGAGAAGCAAGCAAGTTGTGCCAAATGTTACTGATAAAGGTAAACCAGTGTGGTGCTTTATATGCATGGGTTAGTTAGGAGTAGAATTTTGGATTAGCAGGACAAAATAAGGCATATGTCTCCTGCTTTGCCAGAACATACGTGGGGTCACCTATTTACTCACAGCCTTTGAAACACAGGGCTAAATGACAGTAGATACACATATATCTTATTCATAGAAAGACTCCCATTTCCTGAGATATGCCTACCTTTAATAGAACTCTGCATGCTCTCATTACAATGGCTGCCGGATATGTGGGGAATCACACTTTATAGGCAATTTGCACATTAATTTAAACTGTCACACCATATCTGGCTCATGTGATGACAACAGAACACTTATATTACAAGCCGTTTACAATATAGCCCCGACTGATCCCTATCAGAGTCAGCTTGGCTCATTGGTAGCATTTTGACCTCTGAATCACAGGTCATGAGTTTAAATTCCACTCCAGGAACTGAGCACGTAATCTATTTCAGCCCAGTAGAGGGAGTGCCGCAACGTCATTGGTCTGTCTTTCGGATGAGGCGTTAAACTGAGGCACCGCCCAAGAACTGGTCATTTTTCTGTTTGTGGGATCTTGCTGTGCGCAAATTGGCTGCCGTGCTCACTTACATTACAACGGTGACTACAATTCAAAAAGTTCTTCATTGTCTGTGAGGCGCTTTGGGAGGTCCTGAGGATGTGAAAGTTGCTATATAAATGCAAGTCTTTCTTTCCCTCTGTCCTTTTATCCTTTCTTTAACTGTGACTGTCAGCCTACCTTGGTGACTTTTGAAAGGGCATTAAACTTCTTGTTCACCTCATCCCACAGGGGTCCTCCCACTCGTCTGCCGTAACAGAGGAAGAGCTGCGAGAAGGCAATTATTGCAGCATTTCTGAGGTCTTCCACCAAAGTTACAGTGGGTGGAATTTCACCCTGCATGTGCATGTGGAACCAGAGGTCAGCATTCAACCTTTTACTGGGTGAACTGCTAGCTTGCCTCAATGATGGCTCGAGCCTATTCTGCCATTCTATTAGATCATGGCTGATCTGTACCTCGACTCCATTTACCTGCCTTTGTTCCATATCCCTTAATACCCTTACGTAACAAAAATATATCGATCTCAGTCTTGAAAGCTCTAATTGTCCCCCAGCATCCACAGCCTTTTAGAGAGAATTTCCACTGTCCTTTGTGTGAAAAAGTGCTTCCTGATTTCACTCCTAAATGGCATGGCTCTCTGCCCCCGAGTTCTAGATTCCCCCATCAGAGAAAGTAGTCTCACTGTAACTACCCTATCGAATCGCTTAATCACTTTAAAAACTTCGATTAGATCACCCCTTAACCTTCTAAACTCAAGGGAAATACAAGCCAAGTTTATGCAGCCTGTCCTCATAATTTAACCCTTTAAACCCTAGTATTATTCTGTACCCTTTCGAAGGCCATTATATCCTTCCTGAGGTCCAGTGCCCAAAACTGAACCCAGTATTCCAGATGAGGTCTGACCAAGGTTCTGTACAGCTGAAGCAGCACTTCCTCACTTTTGTATTCCAGCCCCCTTGAGATAAAAGCCAACATTCTATTAGCCTTTTTGATTACTTTTTGTACCTGTGCACTCGCTTTTTAGTGATTTGTGTACATGGACACCTAAATCCCTTTGCTCCTCCACAGCTCCTAGTCTCTCACTATCACTGCTTCACGTCAATGCAAGATGAGCAGTGTAGATGCAGCCAAACTTATATCAATTTGGGATTTAGCATTTCCTGTGAGAATACCTTGGGGAGATAGTCTCACATCACTTTGGCTTCAGAAAAGGCTGCAATCGTGCACAGCCTACTCTGCAAATAGGTTTAAAAGACAACAGGTCACCCACTGCAGCATCCATAGAGTTTTAATATCGGTGAGGAGCCAGCAAGACAGTCAAAATTTCCCTAACAGTCAGATGTGGGAAACCAGAGCTCTGCTTATGCTTTTCAATCCCAGCACAGAGCTCATCTTTCCCCTAAATTGGGTATGATGTAGAGAGAAACAATAACACTCAGTGATGCCAGCTCCCACTGCTCTCAAAAACAGATCAATGTAATTCAGTGCAGTAGGAAAAGCACATGATATGCCTTGCAATCTGTAGTCTTACATTTCAGATTGTCATCTGGAGCCTTCAATTAGAACACAGTGTTAACCTCACTCCTGAGCATCAATAAATTTCTGATGAAAAATTGTAAAAGGCCTCCTGTCATAGTGAATTTCATTAAATCACTGCAAAGTGGCATTACTTTAGTTTATATCTACAGTCCGTCCATCACGTTCTGCCCTAGGGCAGGTCCTAACTCACACGCGAGACCGTTGAGCCATTTACTAGGGAAATGGTTTCCCATTGCCTTCCTCAGCGTTTTCATCTTCAGAGTACCTTCTCCTAGGTGGGCTGCAACCAAGGTTAAAGAGCCCCACTTACCCTTTAGGAGGGGGGAGTGCACTTGCACCCATCTATGGCAAATACCCCCAATTACCCCCGCTGAACGTCAATCCTAGTATTCAGAGCCGTGCTCCAGTCTCTGCTTGCCAGGGCTGTCTGGCGTGGGGCTCGAACTCAACCCTTCTGACTCAGAGGGGAATACTACCACTGAGCCAGTGGTCCCTCTGTCACGTTATTATAAATTTTTTCTCAATACATTAAGATTTTGGATAGGCAATATTTTACAATAATTAGGGGCAACTTTTTTAAAAATTAAGAAACCTAAGTGGAGGGGCATAATTCATAGTACAGGATAAGATCAAGGGTGAAGGACAGATAAAAGCCAAGGTAAATCAGCAAGTAGTATTTCGGTGACACCAAGCTTGGGTTTTAAAAACTTGTAGATTGAAGAAAGAAAGAAGGATTAGAGGGGAGATAAGAGGTTCTAAGTTTTGAGGTGTTGAGGAACAAAGAGCATGAAGATGGCACAATTGATCTTGGTTTGAACCCAGGAGGATGCAGAGAAGAGCTCGTTGGAGCTTAGTAGGAATAGGAAAAGGATGTTCAAAGGAACAATGAAATTATCAGTGTTGATAAAACAGAGAGACATAAGAAACATTGTAATGGAGATTGACATTTAAAATAAAATGTCATTTTACAATGACTCAGGACACCGGCGAGGTAACATAAAGCATTTTCTCATAATTTGATATTTCCCAGTTTCAGATTACTAACATTTATAAAAATTATATCAGATTAAGACAAAGTGACAAACATTAGATGCTGGTATTAGATGTTGCAAGCAGAATTTTTTTTTTGCAGTCTTACCGATACCAGAACAAGGACAGAAGTGGCTGAGAATATATTAGAGGGGAGCAGCCTAGAAAAGTTTAAGAACCACAGGACTGGAGGGTTGGGTTTCAGCTGAATGGCCTTTAACATCCCTATCTTTTAATGTTCTCTTCTCACATCATTGTAGCCTATATCTCACTCAGCTCAGCACTGATAGGTTGGCATCTTTCATTTTACAAAGTTGGCCAAGTGCTATATACGTTCAATGAACAATGTTCAGCTGGGTGCTACTTTTGATAGTAAGCATGTTCCATACAACTACTGGTCTGAAGGAAGAGGGCACTTCTTGTAATCTCTACTCTAAGATGACACTTGCCAATGTTGTGCTTTAGTCCTCTCATCCTACAATCACATTTTAAAAGAACTTACATTTATATAGCGCCTTTCACAACCAAAAAAAGTATTACATTTATTTAGTGCCTTTCACAACCAAAGAAAGTATTACGTTATAGATTGGGGAAAGCAGACTAGCAACTGTCAGAAAGGAAGTGAATTTCTTGAGTGTGTCCGGGATAGTTTTCTACAGCAGTATGTCCTAGAGGCAACAAGGGGGCAAGCCATACTAGATTTAGTAATGAGTAATGAACCAGATTTGGTTAACAGCTTAACTGTGCGTGAACATCTATCCAATAGCGATCATAACATGATCGAGTTCAATGTAATGTTTGAAAGGGAAAAAAGTGAATCAGCTGCTAAGATTCTAGACTTGGGTAAGGCCGACTTCAATGGGATGAGACAGAGACTGTCCACAGTAAACTGGGCAAATCTGTTAATGGATAAAATGACTGATGATCAGAGGGAAATGTTTAAAGAAACTTTTAATGAGATACAGAACTGATTTATACCCCTGAGGGGCAAGAACTCTACTTGCCAAAAAAAAACAGCCATGGACAACTAAAGAGGTAAGGGACAGTATAAGACATAAGGAAAGGGCATACAAAAAGGCAAAAAATAGCACAGATCCTGGTGAATGGGAAAGATACAAAGATCAACAAAGGGTCACAAAACAGATAGTAAGAGCTACAAAAAGAGAGTATGAAAAGAAACTCGCAAGGGATATCAAAACCAATACGAAGAACTTTTATAGTTATATTAGGAAAAAGAGGGTGGTCAGGAGCAGTGTTGGCCCCTTAAATACTGAAATTGGGGATATTGTCATTGACAATGGGGAAATGGCGGACATGTTGAATAATTACTTTGCGTCAGTATTTACAGTAGAAAAAGAGGATAGCATGCTGGAAATCCCAAGAAAACTAATATTGAATCGGGGACAGGGACGCGATAAAATTAACATAAGTAAAGCAACAGTAATGAAGAAAATAATAGCACTAAAGAGTGACAAATCCCCAGGACCAGATGGTTTCCATCCCAGGGTTTTAAAGGAAGTAGGTGAGCACATTGCGGATGCCCTAACTATAATCTTTCAAAGTTCTCTAGATTCAGGAACCGTCCCTCTAGATTGGAAAATTGCACATGTCACTCCACTTTTTAAGAAAGGAGAGAGAGGGAAACCGGGGAATTACAGACCAGTTAGCCTAACATCTGTTGTGGGGAAAATGCTGGAGTCTATAATTAAGGATAGGGTGACTGAACGCCTCGAGGATTTTCAGTTATTCAGAGAGAGCCAGCATGGATTTGTGAAAGGTAGGTCGTGCCTGACAAACCTGATTGAATTTTTTGAAGAGATGACTAAAGTAGTGGACAGGGGAATGTCAATGGATGTTATTTATATGGACTTCCAGAAGGCATTTGATAAGGTCCCACATAAGAGACTGTTAGCTAAGTTAGAAGCTCATGGAATCGAGGGAAAAGTATGGACTTGGTTAGGAAATTGGCTGAGCGAAAGGCGACAGAGAGTAGGGATAATGGCAGGATGTGACTAGTGGAGTCCCGCATGGATCTGTCTTGGGGCCTCAATTATTCACAATATTTATTAACAACTTAGATAAAGGCATAGAAAGTCTCATATCTAAGTTTGCCGATGACACGAATATTGGTGGCATTGTAAGCAGTGTAGACGAAAACATAAAATTACAAAGCGATATTGATAGATTAGGTGAATGGGCAAAATTGTGGCAAATGGAATTCAATGTAGACAAATGTGAGGTCATCCACTTTGGATCAAAAAAGGATAGAACAGGGTACTTTCTAAATGGTAAAAAGTTAAAAACAGTGGATGTCCAAAGGGACGTAGGGGTTCAGGTACATAGATCATTGAAGTGTCATGAACAGGTGCAGAAAATAATCAATAAGGCTAATGGAATGCTGGCCTTTATATCTAGAGTACTAGAGTATAAGGGGGCAGAAGTTATGCTGCAGCTATACAAAACCCTGGTTAGACCGCACCTGGAGTACTGTGAGCAGTTCTGGGCACCGCACTGTTGGCCAGGGGCTGCAGAAAACTACTGAGTTTATTTCGAATTGCTAACACTCAGGCAAAGAGACTAACTTTAGAACTGAAGTGACCTGGAGTTCAATCACTGGTCTGAGCTGGCCGGAACCGGTTTGAATTAGTTACGCTTCTAAGAGACAAAGGGACTGTGATGAGACACCAGTCCTTATTTAGAAAAGGAGTAATGAGGTGATGCTACCTAACCCCTTGGAACAGAGCCAATCAGGGGATGACGCCGACCACTCGAGGAAATCTAAGCCAACAGGAGAAAGACAACACCATTCGAAAAAGACAGACTTGGAAATAAGACTGAAGAATTGCAGGCTTGGTGCTAGTATGTGTGCGAAACTCTGGAGACTAACCATCGCGAAAGTAGGGAGTCCCTACGTCAGGGACGTAGGGACTACGTCAGGGACGTAGAGACAACGTCGAGAGAGAGAGAGAACGGAACGCCTGGCCAGCGTCAGCTCTCCTTTCCGGGTAATACAATATCCTTTCTATTCTGTGACCACTCAGGGAGTGTCAGAGAAACCTAGTGGGTGTGCATTTAAATCCTAGTTTGGGTATAAAACTGTATAACCTGCTGTAAACTGCATGCCTATATCTAACCAGACGTATAAGCTAAATGTACATGATCTAACAACGTTAATAAAGCGAATTGAGAATTAAGAGAGAATTGACTCGTCTCCTCTTTGTACTAAGCCAATAACAGTAACCGGTGACCTCCGGTCAACAGCACCTTCGGAAGGATATATCAGCCTTGGAGGGAGTGCAGCGTAGGTTTACTAGAATGATACCCGGACTTCAAGGGTTAAGTTACGAGGACAGATTACACAAATTGGGGTTGTATTCTCTAGAGTTTATAAGGTTACGGGGTGATCTGATCGAAGCTTATAAGATATTAAGGGGAACAGATAGGGTGGATAGAGGGAAACTATTTCCGCTGGTTGGGGATTCTAGGAGTAGAGGGCACAGTCTAAAAATTAGAGCCAGACCTTTCAGGAATGAGATTAGAAAACATTTCTACACACAAAGGGTGGTAGAAGTTTGGAACTCTCTTCTGCAAACGGCAATTGATACTAGCTCAATTACTAAATTTAAATCTGAGATAGATAGCTTTTTGGCAACCAAAGGTATTAAGGGATATGGGCCAAAAGCAGGTAAATGGAGTTAGATCACAGATCAGCCATGATCTTATCAAATGGAGGAGCAGGCACGAGGGGCTGAATGGCCTACTCCTGTTCCTATGTTCCTATAATTTTGTCAGCCTATTCACAAAGCTCAATGATTACATTTCTGGAATCATCCCTTGTTACTCTTCAATGAATCCTCTCCCATATCATCGTTTTGTTGGAGTCAAACTGTTCAAAACCATGCAAAATACTTAAAATGAGGCCTCAAATATAAACTATAAAGTGTTCAAATAACCTGTTTCAACTTGCAGTCGAATGCCCTTATGATACATGTAAGAAGGTGATTTGAAACAAGCATAGAAAATAGGAGGGCAAAGGTCAGTACCTCTGTGAGGAAAATAACTTACAAAAACCCAAGAGGTCATTGAAAGAGTGCTGAGGCATTAGAATAGTGAAAAACGGTAAGAGTCATACAAACATAGAATCATAGAATGGTTACAGCACAGAAGGATGCCATTCGGTCCATCGAGCACTTGCTGGCTCTTTGTAAGAGCAATCCAGTTAGTCCCGGTCGCCGTTCTTTCCTCGTAGCCCTGCAAATTTTTTCCCTTCAAGTAATTATCCAATTCCTTTTTGAAAGGCATGATTGAATCTGCTTCCACCACCCTTTCAGGCAGTGCATTCCAGATCATCACTTCTCGCTGTGTAAAAAAGTTTTTCCTAATGTCGCCTTTGGTTCTTTTGCCAATCACCTTAAATCTGTGTCCTCTGGTTCTCGACTCTTCCACCAATGGGAACAGTTTCTCTTTATTTACTTTATCTAAACCCTTCATGATTTTGAACACTTCTATCAAATCTCCTCTTAACCTTTTCTGCGCTAAGGAGAACAACCCCAGTTACTCCAGTCTATCTACATAACTCAAGTCCCTCATCCCTGGAAACATTTGAGTAAATCTTTTCTGTACCCTCTGTCGGGCCTACACACCCTTCCTAAAGTGCGGTGCCCAGAATTGGACACAATACTCCAGCTGTGGCCAAACCAGTGTTTTATAAAGGTTCAACATAACTTCCTTACTTTTGTACCCAATGCCTCTATTTATAAAGCTGAAGACCCCATATGCTTTTTTAACTGCTTTCTCAACCTGTCCTGCCATCTTCAAAGGTTTGTGCACATATACCCCCAGGTCTCTCTGTTCCTGCACCCCCTTTAGAATTCTACCATTTAGTTTATATTGATACTCCTCGTTCTTCCTGCCAAAATGTATCACTTCGCACTTCTCTGTGTTAAATTTCATCTGCCATGTGTCTGCCCATTCCACCAGCCTGTCTATGTCCTCTTGAAGCCTATCACTATCCTCCTCTCTGTTTACTACACTTCAAGTTTTGTGTCATCTGCAATTTTGAAATTGTGCCCTGTACAGCCAAGTCCAAGTCATTAATATATATCAAGAAAAGCAGTGGTCCTAGTACCGACCCCTGGGGAACACCACTGTACACCTTCATCTACTCTCTGTTTCCTGTCACTTAGCCAATTTCGTATCCATGCTGCCACGGCCCTTTTTATTCCATGGGCTTCAATTTTGCTGACAAGCCTATTATGTGGCACTTTATCAAATGCCATTTGAAAATCCATATACACAACATCAACTGCACTGCCCTCATTAACCCTTCCTGTTACCTCATCAAAAAACTCAATCATGTTAGTTAAAGACGATTTGCCTTTAACAAACCTTGCTGGCTTTCCTTTATTAATCCACACTTGTCCAAGTGACAATTAATTTTGTCCCGGATTATCATAGAATCATAGACAGTTACGGCTCAGAAGGAGGCCATTCGGCCCATCGTGTCCATGCCAGCCAAAAAAGAGCCATCCAGCTTAATCCCACTTTCCAGCACTTGGTCCGTAGCCCTGTAAGTCATGGCACTTCAAGTGCACATCCAAGTACTTTTTAAATGAGTTTAGGGTTTCTGCCTCTACCACCCTTTCAGGCAGTGAGTTCCAGACCCCCACCACCTTCTGGGTGAAAAAATTTTTCCTCAGCTCCCCTCTAATCCTTCTACCAATTACTTTAAATCTATCCCCCCTGGTTATTGACCCCTCTGCTAAGGGAAATAGGTCCTCCCTATCCACTCTACCTAGTCCCATCATAATTTTATATACCTCAATTAAATCTCCCCTCAGCCTCCAAAGAAAACAACCCCAGCCTATCCAATCTTTTCTCATAGCTAAAATTCTCCAGCTTTGGCAACATCCTCGTAAATCTCCTCTGTACCCTCTCTAGTGCAATCACATCTTTCCTGTAATGTGGTGGCCAGAACTGTATGCAGTACTCAAGCTGTGGCCTAACCAATGTTTTATACAGTTCTAGCATAACCTCCCCGCTCTTATATTCAATGCCTCAGCCAATAAAGGAAAGTATCCCATATGCCTTTTTAACCACCTTATCTACCTGTCCTGCTATCTTCAGGGACCTGTGGCCATGCACTCCTTTTATCATTTCTAAAAGCTTCCCCACCACCAAGGTTAAACTGACTGGCCTGTAGTTGTCGAGTTTATCCTTACACCCTTTTTTGAATCATTTGCAATCCTCCAGTCCTCTAGCACCACCCCTATATCTAAGGAGGATTGGAAGATTATGTCCAGCAACTCTGCAATTTCCACCCTTACTTCCCTCAGCAACCTAGGATGCATTCCATCTGGACCAGGTAACTTATTTACTTTAACTACAGCCAGCCTTTTTAGTACCTCCTCTTTATCAATTTTTAGCCCATCCAGTATCTCAACTACCTCCTCTTTTACTGTGACTTTGGCAGCATCTTCTTCCTTGGTCAAGACACATGCAAAGTATTCACTTAGTACCTCAACCATGCCCTCTGCCTCCATGCATGGATCTCCTTTTTGGTCCCCAATCAGCCTCGCCCCTCCTCTTACTACCCGTTTACTATTTACATGCCTATAGAAGACTTATGGATTCCCTTTTGTGTTAGCCGCCATTCCATTCTCATACTCTTTCTTTGCCCTTCTTATTTCATTTTGTTTTCAGTGTACTGTCTCTTTACAAAGCCTGTCCTCATTGTGAATGCTTTCTTTTCACTGTTGTGGGCTACGGCCCCTTTTTAATGCTTGTTATGTATTTTCCTCTTTTGTGTAATGTAACAAAGATAGCTGTGAAAGCAGTTATTTCCAGTTTTTGGAAAGGCATGCCTGAAGAAAGAACGAAACGAAAGACGATGGTAATTTGTTCTATTATCTGCTGTGTCTTGTGTTTAATTTTGATATTGCTGAATTACTATCAAATTGTGGAAACCAGAATTTTATAGTGGCCACAGTAAAATTCTGGTTCTTATAAAAATGTGAGAGTCTCCAATTCCGGACATGAGATTATCACATGTGTGAATTGATCTGATTGAAGTTGTGTTGAGTGTTGGTGGGTGTGAATTGATGTGTAAGGAGTTAATGTGTGTAATTGTAAATCAAAGAACGATATCTTGTTATCTAGTACAGGACATCAATTTTGATAATGTTGGGATAATCCTCCTGGTTGCACTAAAATGTGATAGCTGTTAACAAAACTGACAGCTCCCCTTTTATCTTGTGATTAGCTGTGGTCAGGAAAGGTGACAGAAAAACATATAATCTCATATAATCTTAATAGAAAAAGCAGAAAACCCAGAAAAAGCTAGAAGAGTTGGTTAAGATCATACCCACGAAAAGCATGTGGAAAAGGAAAGTTGGAAAGCTATAGTTGTGTTATTGCAAGGACAGCAAATTATAAAACTTAAATTAGAAACCGAGGGAGACCTCAATAAAAGTTGATGGAACAAAAATTAGAGGCGGAAAATCAATTAGCTCATGCAACTGCTTACAAGGCAACTTTCGCTGCGTCAAACCGAAGGTACAAATACAGCCAGAAAATTGGTAGCATGTAATGCCAAACTACAACGACAGGAAGGTCAGGTTAAAATGTGATTAAAAGAAAGTAGATGAGTTAAGTAGTGCCCTATGAGGAGTCCTAAGTCAAAAACCAGGATGACCACGTAGTGTAGCAGGAGTGGGAGATCATACCCACTGTCAAAAGAAAATACAGGAGCTGGAGGAAAGATTAAAATCCGAGATAAGCACCCTGAGACAGGAGATAGAATTCTTGAAGAAGTGCTTAATTCACTCCGTTCCTACCCTCCCCTAGCATTTCCCTTCCCCCCCCCCACCCCCAGATGGAAGCATAAACAGCTCAGTGCCACTCCATGAAAGTCAGGGCTAGGGGGATTTGGAGGAGGAGGAGATATGGGGAAGATGGTAGAGACGGAAGTCACTGCAGGGAATGTAAACATTCGCCACATGGTAGTTTGGACTCAAAAGCATCAGGTTTGGATGGGAAAGAACAATGTGGTAATGGTAAATATGTGTTTGTGGCAAATGGGTGCAGGAGGGCTGCTGATAGGGATACAAGGTCAATATGACCTAGCAGTGTGCCTCCGCCAAGAATGGAGAGAATTTGGTCAACTGACAAAGACCGTTCCCTGTTGGGCACAACACAAGAATGAGTGTGGCAGAAGATTAGTACAGATTGACCAGTCAGTACCAGTATAAACTTGCTTTCACCCTACGGGAGCAACAGTATACCTAGACCTGTTTACCACAGGGATTTCACAACTTCCTTCCATTTTCCATTATGATCTGTTTAAAGAACTGTTAGAAGTAATCACAGTGAGTAGATTAAAATTAAACCCCACAGGCTGGCGAACCATACTCACTCAAAATAACAGACAGTGATATTGTGAAGTCGGCTGTTTTGCTCCAAGAATGACTTGGTGTTCAGGTGCCTGTGGCATATACGAACATACGAACGTACGAATTAAGAGCAGGAGTAGGCCATTCGGCCCCTTGCGGCTGCTCTGCCATTTGATAAGGTCATGGCTGATCTGATTGTGACCTCAATCCTACTTTCCCGTCTACCTACTATAACCTTTGACTCCCTTGTTAATCAGGAATCTATCTAACTCAGCCTTAAAAATATTCAATGACCCTGCCTCCACCGCTCTCTGGAGAAGGGAGTTCCACAGACTCATGACCCTCTGAGAGACAAAATTTCTCCTCATCTCCGTCTTAAATGGGAGACCCCTTATTTTTAAACTGTGTCCCCTAGTTCTAGTCTCTCCCACAAGGGGAAACATCCTCTCAGCATCTACCCTGATGCCTCTCAAACACTGTCATTGGTGGAATAGATGTTCAATGCCTATGAGAAACACCTTTTAACTGTCTACTGGGCCACTAACAAATTTGCCCCTATATCATCGGATTAGATAAAGTCGTACTTGTGACCGCCCACACCCCCACCAATTTATTACTATCAGGTGCATTAAAAGATTTAACTGGAGGCCGACCAGCGCAGCAAGTTGAATTAACCACAGTGGCCTATGTCCTCCAGATGGATGCAGGGGAACGAGCCCTGTCCATTTTCTCGGACAGCCATTTTACTTGTTTGTCACTGATTGATTATTTACCTACTAGGAGAAACGAGGCTTCACCTCAATGGATGGAAAGCCATTACCCACCGCTGACCTCTTACAAAAAACTTTATAACTGTCCCGAAATCGAACACATTTGGTAGCTATTGTAAAAGTAAAGTCTCATTTGATAGACAAATTGGTACGTTATCAGAACCGAATGATCATCCCCACAGAACTCAGAAAAGCGATTGTCCGATGGACGCATACGTCCAGCTGACATCAGAGGGGAGAGAGCTTGGTCCAACGACGGCTTGAATAAATATTATCTTAAATAAATGTCGGAAATGCTTTAACAACAATTGAAATTTGATCTGAAAGGTTTGTAGATAAAAAGGTTTGGAAACGTTTTGCCAAAAGTAATTTTGTTTGGGCTAAGTTAAATCTTCTGTCTCTATGACAACAATCTGGAAATGTTGGACTAACTAAAAACTAAGATGAACGAACTGAAATGCTATCTCCCCACACGAAAGGTTTTTTTTAAATTACGTAAAAGCGACGTTGAGGTATCCTGAGAACGATGTACATCTGATGATATCTGGCTCCGTTGTTTTGTTTCTGCAAAGAAGTTAACCCCTTCCAAGGTCACTGACATCTGTTTTTAATTCACCAAGCAACAACCTTTGCATTTTTAAAAAAAATAACTGGCATAATTTAATTGGATATTTCCCCATGGTGACAGAACAAAATCATGAAATCATGAATTGACAAATGAACCCTTGGGCTCTCAAGAAGAGCCACAATTAATTTTCTGTGTTTCTTTTTAAACAGGGGACCATGGTTTTCGTGACCGCATGTGTATTGATGGTGCAGGATTACCAAGAGTAATTCTTTGACATAAAAATGGCTCACAAAATCACGGAGCAACCTTTGCTGGAGAAATGTTGGTGCAGGAAACTCCAGTGGTGTGAAGAATTTAAGATCTTATCTGCAGACTTCGACAGATATCAAATGTCACAGCATGGTGACATTTTGGACTAAGACTTAAAACTTGGGTTTTGAAAATTCAAAATTACATAGAGAAGGAAAAGCAATCATCAGCCTTGATCAAATCTCTTCTATACTTGGCTAAGAGTATACCAAATCAAAAGCAAAATACTGCAGATGCTGGAAATCTGAAATAAAAACAGAAAATGCTAGAAATACTCAGCAAGTCAGGCAGCATCTGTGGAGAAAGAAACAGAGTTAACGTTTCAGGTCAAAGACCTGTCATCAGAACTGGAAGATGTTGAAAAGTTAACAGTTTTTAAGCAAGAACAGAGACCTCCCTCCCTTTCCCCGACTCTGTTTCTTTCTCCACAGATGCTGCCTCACTTGCTGAGCTTTTCCAGCATTTTCTGTTTTTATTTTAGAGTACACCAAGTCGCTTTTCCTCTTTTGAAAACATTTTGATTTGTTTTGCTTTAACCCATTTATTTTCCGAGACAGAGTGCTTATTGGGGGGGTTGAGGGATTACTATCCAAGAGTAATTAGAAGCACTTCTGTCTCTATTGTAAAACCACAAAGCCTGGACATAATTTGTTTCTGAAATTGGAATTGATAAGATTAAATTGATACGAGTTGCTGTTCAAGCACTCGAGGGGAAAATTTACCTGTAGTTTAAGGGGATAATCAAATTATATTTTAAAATATAAGGCGTCCAGTCTAAATGGTTCCCATCCAATGCTGTGAATCAAGGAAGAAAGTATTTGGGGGGGGAATAAAATTGGACATTGACAAGTCCTGTCAGTCCAACAATACTGCTCTCAAATTGAGGTAAATAAAAACGGTCCAAGAACAATTTAATGTATGAGATATTGGACCAGACTGTAAATACTGTATTAGACAGTAAAGTTCCTCCAGGGTTCATGAATGAGATGAAATGGTAATATAATGGGATGTGTAAAACTGGAGAGAGGAAGTGATTGAGAATATAAGATAGAAACAGAGAAATTACACCACCAAATGGGAATTTCTCTAAAGTCATCGCCCTGGGTGATTATGGGTAAATAAATCACCTGGGCTTGATTTACCAAAAGATATCAATCTGGTATAAATGTACAATCTTGTGAAAGTCAGGAAAGTGTAGTTGAGAATAGTAAATTGATAGCTTTCTTGTGGCGATATCTGTGTCCTTGCCTATACTGAACAATGAGAAAACTGCATCTGATAGCTAACCTGAGACATCAGGACCCTGCAGGGGGAGATAAGCAAAGACCTCCAGACAACCCCCGATCTTTTGATAAGATAACCTGAAAGCCCAAGAATGGCTACAGTGGACATGAAAGATACAAATGTATGTTGCCATCAATTGGAAACGGAGACCAGGATGAAGATCATGATTACAAAGGCCTATGGCCTGGTGAGCTTTTGGAACCACTTTTTAAACGGAACAGTTGCTCTTACAGGATTGAATCTTGCTGGACATATGGGGCTCAATTTTCAAATAGAAGTCCAGGTGCATTGGGGGCGGGGGGGCAATGAAAATCGGTAAAATCCGTAGTGGGTAAGGACGCCTGCTCCAACCCGCCGACTTCCGCGTTTCACACAGACGCATCTGGGTGCGCGTGCTACAGGAATCCAGAAGTCCCACCAGCAATTAAAGCTGGCAGCTGATATTTAAAGCAGTCATTAAGATAGTTGAAGTTGTTAAAGTACTTAATTTTATGGTGATTGAGGCAGGGAAAGGATTTTCATTCTGCCTCTGCGTGTTTCCCGTGCTGTGTGAAACATTCCATGTTGAAGGAGACGTGTTTCAGTCAACAGCCATTTGGACATTTAAATCCCTGTTTGACAGATGGGGATAAAAGGTGAGCTATTGCAGCAGAGCACCCAGTTCACTCAGACAAACTTTTGCCTGGGAGATCTTTGTGTTTAGACTGAAAATTCTTGGTTTCCACTCAGAATTGTTCTGTTTACACATATTCACCAACTTTCCGGACCTCCTCAAGCTGACACCATCAGGATGTGGTGGGGGGGGCTGCATTCACTACTACATCCGAGGACGAGCAACATCACCATCCTCACCAGGCAAGGCGTGCACTTCCGCCAACTTGGAGTTCTACAACACAGTGCTGTGCTATAGACACCCGCACAAGAGCACAGAGGGAAACAACAGGGGGAGCGATGTCGCATGAGGCACTACCCTCGTCAGAAGGTCTACAGACCGAGGCTCAGCTTCCTGGACCTCTCTGAGGAGCAGTGCATACAGAGGCTAAGAGTGAGTCGCCAGGTGGTCGCAGCCTCCTTCATGCCGAGCTGCTCCCGGCTGGGCCTCGTGGCATCTCATTACCCGTCGCAGTTAAAGTCACCACTGCCCTCAACTTCTTAGCCACCGGATCATTCCAGGGTGCTACCAGTGACATCACCAGGGTCTCTCAGTCAACTGCATATAAGTGCATAAGGCAGGTCACCAATGGCTTGTTTCACAGGGCCTCACAATACCTCAACTTCCCCATGGACGACCTCAGCCAGACAGAGAGAGCCGTGGGATTCCACTCTGTGGCTGGCTTCCCACGGGTACAGGGTGCAATCGATTGCATGCATATAGCAATATGAGCACCTCCACACAAGACAGGACTGTTCATCAACAGAAAGTGCTATCACTCCATCAACACTCAGCTCGTTTGTGACCACCGCAAAAGATTCCTTCACGTGTGCGCCAGATTCCCTGGCAATTGCCAGGGTTCATTCATTCTGAGGGAATCCAACATCCCGGGCCTCAAGGACAAGGGATTCCCCCTGCACACGTGGGTCATGACACCTCTGAGGAAACGCATCAGCGAGCAACAGCGTCGATACAACGACAGCCACATCACCATCAGGTCTATAATTGAACTTGCGATAGGGCTGCTCAAGATGCGATTTCGGTGCCTCGATCGTTCGGGGGGAGCGCTTCAATTCGCACCAATGAGAGTGGGTCGCATTATAGTAGTGTGTTGTGCTGCACAACATGGCACAACAGAGAGGGGTACCGGTTGAGGAAGCCCCATCCCCTCATCTGCCATCCACATTGAGGAGGAGCAGGATCAGGAGGAGGAGCAGGAGGAGGACGACAAACCCATGGGCAGAGCAGAGGCTGACCTGGCTGCTCGTGAGGCCAGGGAGTCACTCATATGTGAACGGTTCTCATAAGATCAGAAAGTGAGAAGAGGCCTGTCCTCTCACCACCTGGAAAGACCAGCACCAACACCAGCCACCCCCCCTCCCCCCGCCCTGCAACTACATATACACCCAGGGTAAAGTGACCCACTGGCTAGCATGAAGTGTCGCCGTTCATGGTGAAGCACATGAAAAGGCGCTATCACAAAAGCCAGTCAAGAATGGGCCAGACGTGGCAGTAGTGGTGAGAATGATAACATTTAATGTGACTTTAACAAAAAACAAATATAAATGGAAAACATGACAGTCTGTCAGAAACCCTTGTGCATACCCTTCGTGATCACAAATCCTTAGCCTTCCTCTTCCTGCCGCTTCTACGTGGTGCATCCCCTGTGGCTGCAGCAGTGGTAGTGGCAGGTTGCTCATGTTCCTGCCTGGACTGCTTAGATGCTTTCGGCCTACGCCCTCTGGGTTTCGGTGCCCGTGAGGGCCCCTCCAAAGACTGTTCCATCTGCACCTGTGCAGGGGCAGACACGGCCACCTGGAGAGGAGGCAGCATTGCAGGCACTAGTTGAGAGGGGGGCAATAGGTGAGATGTGGGAAAGCTCTGAGTGGCGTCCCCACTTCTATGTCCCCTTTTTCCATCATCACTCTCCTGGGCCAGGTACACACCACTCCTATCACCCTGCTGGACAACAGTCTGGAGGACATGTTTGATGCCTTGGAAAACCATTATTAAGGTATCTGTCAGCCTGTTTAAGGCGACAGAATGTTGTTCACCCTGAGTCCGAACGGCCATTGTCAGGGCCTGAATGGACTCATTTGTGAGCCATGCTTGAAGCTCAATGGAGGCTAGCCTTCTCTCCATTGCACACATTCCTGCACTTACCTGCGACTCTATCTCAGACATTTCCGCAGTTACCCGCAGCACTATCTCAGACAGTTGCTCACGTCCCTGTGACACTATCTCAGACATTTCACCAGTTACATGTGACACTATCTCAGACAGTTGCTCACATTCCTGTCACACTATCTCAGAGATTCCCTCCCGTACCTGTGCCACCATTCCACTCATGCAGGAGTTGGAGTCCTCCATCCTCAGCACTATTGTGGACAGTGTGCGTGGCACCTGTTCCAGTATCTCGCAAATGTGCTGCAGTCACTCGATCATTCTCCTTTTAAAGGATGGCCCGCAGGGTTCAGCATCTGTGTCCAGCTGCGCAGAGCCTGGAGAAGAGTGCTCCCACTGATGCGCATTCTCCACAGCTGCCCCTGCCACCAGTGTCTGCTCGTGCTCACTTCTGTGTGGTGACTCACCAGGTGCCAACCCAATTAACTGACTACTAGTACCCACCGAAGTGTGAGTATCTGCCCTAGTGGATGGCTCATTAAGACATGACAGTGCGCCCTCAGAGGCCTGCAGCTCCTCTGAGGAATCGCCCTCTTCCGTCACTGTGGTCATTGAAGGGCCTGTAAGAGAACAGAAGGCAATATTAAGTATCATCACAGATATGTCATGTTGCGATGAGCATACTGAGATGTTCAACATGGCAAGCATTGTTAACATCAATTCATGATGTGTGTGATGAATATTAAAGTTGTGTCACCAGACATTAGTGGGGTGTCAGTCTTGGCATCCCCGACGGACAGGCACTCGAGGGTACGGCTGATCTACAGGGCCTTCTCCTCTGCGTCTGTGAGGACCACTATTTGTTGTGGCCCACCCCCCCTCCAGTCCTCGCCCTCTCGCGTGCATTTTGCGCTCTATTCTCCTAGAAGGGGAGAAAGTACAGATGTGTGAGTGAGTGATGGAGAAGTGGCCAACCAATTAATGCATTGCTTTGGGTGAGGCTGACCATGAAAGAAGTGCTTCAGAGGGCGAGTATGAGACAGAGACATCACATTGGATCAGGATTGGGGTGAGTTTTAGTGGTGGGGTGACAAATGGAAATGCTGAGTAAGTGCAGGTAAGTTGAGGATGAACTTTAAGTGGGTGTGAGGAGTGATGTGATGGAGTAGTCTTGGCAGTACAGAGTTGGGGGGAGGGGGTGTTTGATGTGCACCACGGAATGCAGGAGAATCAGTAAGTGTACTCACTTTTGCTGACCTAGTTAGGTCATTGAAGCGGTTCCTGCACTGGATCCAGATGCGGCAGATGTTGATCCTGCTGGTGATCTCCTCTGCCACCTCGATCCAGGCCTTCTTGGTGGTAGAGGCAGGGCAGTTCCTCCTGTCAGCCAGGCTAAAACAGTTCTCTCCTCCTCCTCACCCCGGCCAGTAGAACCTGAAGTGAGGCATCATTAAATCTTGGAGCAGCCTTGCCCCTGTGCTGCTCCATTGTGGTTTTTTTGGTCTTTGCTCCAGCAAAATCCATTGGAGCAATGGCCCTTTAAATACGGACGCTCCAGCTGACAGCCTGTCATGTGGGTGCGCAGTCCGCCCACTGCACAGCTTTCAGACAGCAATCCGGGAAGCCACGTTAAGGGCCACCAATTGAGTCACGATCACGTGGGCAACGGTAAGTTTTTATTATCCGGGTTTGCCGCGCGTCCATTGACCCCCCCCCCCACCAACCCGGTGCCATCCCGCCGCCCTTTGAAAATCGAGCCCATGATGTGTGCCATGGAAAACACATTTAGAAATACCATGAAGAAAAAGAAACTGGCCAACAGAAAGTTAATATTACCTGTGATATGTTGCGTGTGAGGCAGCTAGTATGCTGAAATGCATGATGAAGATGCTCTGACGAACGAATCTCAGACACGCTCAGTTACTTGACAACAGCACGACATGAAATGGCTAATGCGGCTGAGGATAGTGAGAAAATCTTTTAAACAAGGCACTGATTCAAAATCCATAGAGAAACCGACTAATTGTCGAGAGCTGGAGTCCATGATTTCTTGATATTATGATGCACTATCGGTTTCTGTATTAACCAAATAAAACTTAGACGCAATATGTATATGTTTATGTGTGCTCACGTAAACTCAAGATGATCTTAGGCAAGGCCAAGGAGATAGTTGAGGGATAAAGTGAAAATTGAACCTGAGTGGAACCAAGTGTAAGAATATGGTTTAAAGCCAAGCATGGTCACTATCCCATCTCACATAGCTCGCATTAAGCTCCCAAACATTTAGCAAGAGGGCGGTGTTAATAGGAGGGGGGGGCAAAGTCGTGTCGTAGAGTTTGTGTTAAAGACAGTTTGTAAGAGACAGGGCATGCTGAAGCTTCAGAACTATAAACACCCAAAGGTCAAGAGATGGCCCGTTTCTAGATGCTATAATTGAACCAGAGTGGTTCCACTCACGTTCAAGAGGAGGGAGATGTAAGAAGATGGTTTAAAACAAGTATTAAATATAGGAGTGCAAAGGTCCACATCTCTGAGGAAAATAGCTTATAGAAACTGAAGAGGTCATTGAAAGAGGGCTGAGGCATTAGAATAGTGAAAAACAGTAAGATTCAAAAGACAGGTTGTCCTAACCTACTATAAACATACTAAGACCTGATAACGGTAAACGACTATGTAAACACTAAGACATTAAAAAATCCTTGGTGGTTTTTGGAGAATCAACACAGTAGGTTGGTTTACGAACAGGTGATAAGACCAGCGGTGCTTACGTACGGAACAACGCAGCTAAATAGGATAAAGATATGTTCGGAAGTCCATTGCCACAGGCAGTCCGTGAAGGCTAATTCTGATCAACTTGGGTTCAGCGGACAGATCAGGTCTTATTGATTGCTTGTCGTTAATGTAATCTGTAGACAGTTGCATTATAACTATAACAGTATTGAATGTAATGTTGATGTCAGCTGTAGTGCAACTCTGTGGAGGTTATTGTTGATGGATTAACAACACATAGTTGTGACAGTAATGGGACAAATCTTCTAACAGTACATCTCAAGTTTTTTCAATTATGTTAGCAATCAGAAAACAATCAAGGAGCACATTGGGCCTTTAAGGCATTCATCAGGTCAGGTTATGTATGAAAATAAAGATATGGTTGACGATCTAATTAGATTCGTTGCATCAGTTTTCAGTTCTAACGACAATGCCACGGTCACAATATTACAGGAGGGATGTATGGCTAAAATTGCTCCTGTGGAAGTTACTGTGGAAATGGTTTTAGCTAAGATTAATATGCTTAAGATTGACAGCACTACAGGAACTGATGTCATTTACCCCAAACTGCTAAGGAAAATGGGAGAGGTTGTAAGTAAGCCACTAGCTCATCTGTGCAACAGTCCATCGAGATCCGAGTTAATTCCCATAGATTTTAGGGTAGCTCATGAGGTCTCATTATTTATGAAATGGAAGAAATTAGATACTGGGAATTATAGATTCTTGATTTTAACACCCAGAACACATCTGATAAAGTACTTTACAAACAGCTGTTGCAGAAAATTAGAGGCCTGGGGATTATAATATATTAATTCATTGGATAAATAGTTGCTTGAAATTATGTAAGCAGAGGGCTGTGAAGGGGAGTGGATCTGACTGGGGTCAGGGCGGAATTCCACAGGGTTATAGATTAGGACCACTGCAGTTCATCATTTTTATTAAATAATCTAGGAAGGCTTAAATGGAAGCATTCCTAAATTCACAGATGATATAAAAATGTGCGTGAGGGTCAGTAATTCAAAACAAATCAATAGGTCGCAAGTCAACTTAGATAATCACACATTTAAAAAAATCTTATTCCTTTTTCCCCTAACCAAATCCGTTGTTTTATGTTGCTGTCTGCATTGTCTTACATTCTTCCACATTTCATTCCATCTGGCAATCTTGCATCCATACTCCTTTAAAGCACAAACTGGGGTCGCCAAACCCAAGGAAATCCACAAGGGGATTTCAAGAGTCTGCGTGGTTATCGATTTTCTGTATTAATTGACTTAATAATTCATTGTTTCTATTGCTGTATAAAAGTTTTTTTTAAAGCATTTTCTGCAATGATGACACCGATTTTCTTTGGTTAGCTGACACTACCCTTGAAGAGTGAGATCAGGGATCCACGGAAACATCTCAATATTTGAAGGAAAGTCCCAGGGAGTGTGTCGATATTTGCAGGGGAATCTCTGGGATTGTATCAACATTTACAGAGTGGATCCCAGGAACATGCCAATATTTGCCTGGGGTGTGGGTGGTGGGTCCGAGGAGTGTGCCAAAATTTACTGGGATTGGGGGTGGAGGGTCCCAGGAGAGTGCCATTATTTACCAGGGGGAGGTGTGGAGAGTCCCAAAAGTGTACCAATATTTGCCAGAGGGGAGGACGGAGGGTTCCAGGAGTGTGCCAATATTTGCCAGAGGGGAGGACGGAGGGTTCCAGGAGTGTGCCAATATTTACCTGGGAGGGGAATGGAGGGTTCCAGGAGTGTGCCAATATTTACCTGGGAGGGGAATGGAGGGTTCCAGGAGTGTGCCAATATTTACCAGGGAGGGTCCCAGGAGTGTGCCAATATTTGGTAGGGGATCCAGACACAGAAATGTTTAAAAACTACTGTTTTCAAGCTCCTTTATGCTAGTCGCCTAGCTTGTTATAATCGGTAAATTTAATACTAGAAAAGGTACCTTTCTTATATTTCATTCATGAACAGTGTAAGTAGCATAGCATCCAGAACTCATCCCTATAGAAATGTACTTGTCACTTTTCTACCCCAGAATAAGCCATGTTAACTTATCATTGCTTTCTGCCTTTCATTGTCACAGTCATCATCCATCCTCCCATTAACTCCCTGTCCCTTTTACTTCTGTAAGAGCCCCAGCTGCAGAAGCTTACATAATGCATTCTGAAAATTTACGCTCTTATATTCACTGAATATCTCATTCATTGGTTTAGTCGCCTGCCAAATAATTCTAGCAGAACCACAAAGTTCAACCCATTGTTTTTAAAACCACTTTAACTACCCATTATGAATTCCATGCTTTTTAAATGCACACTGATAGTGCCTCATAATATGTTCTTGAGCTACTGATTAGAATAGCTTGTCTATAACTCCCCAGTTGAAATCTCACTCCTCTTTTGATTAACAGCATTCTATCAGCATGAACCACTCTCCAACCCAATGTTTACAGGGCTAGTGACTGCATTCACTACACCTCAATTGCCTCTTGCTCATTTTCTTCTTGGTGTGAATTTTGATCTCATCACAGTGAGGGATGTTAGTGGTGGAGAACAGAATGCTTTCCCCCATCGGCATTAAGCACTCGCTCCCTGGTTAGGTGTAACACAGTTAGATGCCGTATCAAGTTCCCTGTATTCCGCCCAACGATGTGGCTCAGCCCAAACCTGGGAAGAGCACCTCCTATTTTTATTTTTAATTCTCAGGGATGTGGGCCTCGCTGGCAAGGTCGGCATTTATTGCCCATCCCTAGCGAGGTAGGTGCTAATGGGCCTCCTTCTTGAAACGCTTGGCACAACTAAGTGGCTTGCTAAGCCATTTCTGAGGGCATGATGTAGAGATGCCGGTGATGGACTGGGGTGGACAAATGTACGGAGTCGTACATTTGCTCCTTCGTCACCTGACAAAGGAGCAAAGCTCCGAAAGCTTGTGATTTCAAATAAAGCTGTTGGACTATAACCTGGTGTTGTACGACTCCGTACATTTCTGAGGGCGGTTAAGAGTCAACCACTTTGGACCAATGTGGCATTTTTCCATATCTCACACCAGTCACCACATGGCTCCTCTGAGTGAGATTGCCAGTTTAGTGCCAGTTAGTGCCAAATAGGTATATTTGGTTTCTCTATGTGTGTGCAGACAGCAAAACATTCAGGAGAAATAAAGAAAAAAGGAAAGAACTTACATTTATATAGAGCCTCTCATGACCTCAGGACGACCCAAAGCAATTCAAAACCAATTAAGTACTTTAGAAATGTAGTCACTGTTGTAATGTAGGAAACGTTTATGCATAAATGTGCCAATTTATGCACAGCAAGATCCCACAAACAGCAATATGATAATAACCAGATAATCCTTAGTACTACACTGAAGTGCCAGCCTAGATTATGTGTTCAAGTCTCTGGAGTGGGGCTTGAACCCACAACCTTGTGACACAGTGGCAAAAGCGCTACCAACTGAGCTACAGCTGACAAATCAATGGAATAAAAGAAAAAAATAAACAGAAAGAAGTGTGCAATGTACAGAAGTGTCTGATCACAGTTGGGGAGCCTTGACAGGATCCTAACTTTTAACTAACATTCACTGTATCTGTCACCAGGTGGTAATTGCATGAATAACCTCTTCATAGCAACTTTGAAACAAAAAGGAACATCATCTCAAGCTGCTGACTCTACTGAAGCTGGCAAGCATGCACTGACAGTAGACTGTAGTTTCATCTCGTTCTGAACTTGACTATGGCTCTCCCTTAGCACTGCAATCTGCCCTGTGGTCTCAAATAGGTCGCACTGCTGATTCTGACAGGTTATTTTTTTCTTGTTCTTCTTCCTATCTCCTGCATTGCGTCTTAAGATCTCCAGTTAGCTCTTACTTCTGTCTCTGACTGATCATTTTCCATAATCTATCCTGCCAACGTCACCAAAGATATCATGGTCAGGAGGTTGTTCATGGAGTGCTAGCTTAACTCTTCTCTCAGATCCAGACTGGAATTAAACAGATTTTTACAGTAATACAAGGCAAGCTTTCATATTCAGCCTGTTATATGACACAACATACGGGATAACAGAAAAAACATCTTTTCATTTGAACAATTTGTAGTTCTAGCCCATGTGAATTATCTGATATTGTAATGCCTTGAACCCTCAAACTCACTTTGAAGTGATATCTAATTGTTCATTTACAGGACTAATTATATCCTGTGCGTCACTCTCCCATTTCTGCCGTTAGATCTGAATTCAACTCGCTGAAGTAGAAAGTCATCGCACCCCACTTGGCCAGCGCGAACTGGACGCAGGGAACGATCGCTGCATCCGAATAAGTAGGCCTGAGGCTCAATCGAAAGAGTCCTAAAACAGGCATCGGTCCCTCATTAACATAAACAAAGGGACTATCGCCTGAAAACTCACCCGGCCCAATATGGTATTTCAGGTGCCTTTGAGGTGACAGAGCCGTGCAAATTTGGTCATTTTTACCCCTGTTTGCCCGGTGAATAAATGCCCTTCTGAGTAACATAATACAACTTTGGTTCTACAGCATAAGGTCTAAATGTGAATTCTGAATATTTTAACAGATATCAAGTTATCATGTGGTGTTTTAGAAAGAGATCCTGTGATCACTGACTGACAATTGAAAATTACAAATGCCAAGGAAAAACTTACATGCTCATTTCTTAAATACTTGGTTGAATTATCCCACACATTTAACTTTAATTATATACTCTGTCCGCTGTAAATCCCATCTAATGATTTCAGTGGCCTCTGGAAGACATTATATGTAAAGTTATTATCTAAAACAAGTTCAGGCAATTTCTTAAGGCTTTTGGACACTAGCAAATGAATAGCTATATTCAATGGTCAGTCTCAACTTTGTGTTTTTTTATTATTCATTCTCAGGATGTGGACGTCGCTGGCAAGACCGATAATTATTGCCCATCCCTAGTTGCCATTGAGAAGGTGGTGGTGGGCCTTCTACTTGAACCGCTGCAGTCCGTGTGGTGACGATGCTGCCACAATGCTGTTAGATATGGAGCTCCAGGATTTTGACCCTGTGACGATGAAGGAACGGCGATCTATAAGCCAGGAGGGTGTGTGACTTGGAAGGGAATTTGGAGGTGATGGTGTTCCCATGCACCTCCTGTCCTTGTCCTTCTAGTTGGTGGAAGTCGCTGGTTTCGGAGGTGCTGCCAAAGAAGCCTTGGCGAGTTGCTGCAGTGCATCTTATGGATACTTCACACTGCAGCCACGGTGCGCCGGAGGGAGTGGACATTTGCCTGTCAGAATTTAGTTTGTAAAATTCAGACGGTTTCTTCCTCTGATCTCCTATACTGAATTTCAGGACAACAGGAACCGGGACATTTTCCCGTTAGTCATCCAAAACTTCAGATATTTCTTCACAATCTGCAGTTCCAATACATTATGGCCCTTAAAATTCCTTGTGGTTCACGTTAATTACCCACCATGACTCTGACAGAAGATCAGCAGAACCACCAGGAAAGTGGCAAAGATCTGGTTGCAACGAGTCTCTGCAGTTTCCAGGAGTTTCCTGATTGCCTGGGCAACACTCCTCAGAACGGACAAGCGAGCGGTTCCAGCAGTGATGGCCAGGTGAGTGCCAGAGATGTGGTCAATGTGCCACTTGCACCTGTCTGACCCATGACCCCTCAATCTCAGATGGGGGTCAGCACTGGAGGGCACGATCAGGTGCGATCCGAGCATAACTGCAGAGGTCGTGACCCGAGGAATTTCAGGGCCTGTATATTTTTGTTAATCATGGGTCGTCTCAGTCTTTTATTTGCAATTTATAGGCCATTGCCAAATATGACATGTAGCGGAGACCAATGTGAGGTTATAGAGTGGGCAGTCCTGAAATAGAGCAAATTAAGCCCTGTAGACATGAACATTTCACCTCACACATTTGGAAAATTTGAATGAATAGATTGTTGCTTGGAGAACAATGTTAGTAAAAATGCAATTCCACATGACTATGCTTTTGTTTGCGGTTCAAATAGCAACTGTTCACAGCATCCCGTAAACTGCCTATACTGTTTCCCGAACAAGGAATGGCAAACAGTTCAAACTCTCTTATAGTACAGTTCTATTTTAATTGAGAAACCAAGGTGAAAGGACTAGGCCCATAGTGCAGGACACCACCAATAATCAAAAGAGAACAAGAGATAAGCAGGAGGTTGATAGTACCTCTGCCCACAAGGCTGTTGATGGAGCTTCTGTTGAGTATTTTAAACTGAGTTAGAAAATGAGTTTTAAAATTCAGTTGTTTCTCTCATGCTCAGTCCCAAAGACCATCCCTGCAAGTGATCGCTCATTTCGTTGGAATCAGAATTTGACTTTGTTCTGAGTCAGAAGGTTGTGGGTTCAAGTCCCACTCCAGAGACTTGAGCACAAAATCTAGGCTGACAACCCACTGTGGTACTGAGGGAGTGCTGCATTGTCAGAGGTGCCACCTTTCGGATGAGACGTTAAATCAAGGCCCCATCTGCCCTCTTGTGTGGACGTAAAAGATCCCATGGCACTATTTCGAAGAAGAGCAGGGAAGTTCTCCCCGGTGATTTATCCCTCAACCAACATTACTAAAATAGATTATCTGGTCATCATCACATTGCTGTTTGTGGGATCTTGCTGTGCGCGAATCGCCTGCCGCATTTCCTACATTACAACAGTGACTACACTTCAAAAAGTATTTCATTGGTTGTAAAACAATTTGAGACATCCTGAGGTCATGAAAGGCGCTATATAAATGCAAGTCTTTCTTTCTTTTCACATCCATTTATCTCTGCTTTGAAGCTCTTTGTACATTTTGAGATGAGATAAAAACACTGCAGTTGGCCAGAAATTAAACAAAATTTGGTTCAGACTGTAGGCACACTTTAGCACTTTTATATCTTTGAAAGTTTCAAACTTCTGCGTTCAACGTGCAAGTGAAATAGCGTAACCCCAGAAAGCTTAAGAATGTGAAAGTGTTAAGCATTTAGTGGAGTACATCAACGTTTAAAGTACCGCTGAGTTTACTGAGCTGGTAAAGAAACTTTATAAATGAGGAACATGACATGCACAAGCGATATATTATATACAAGGCTGGAAGAGAGAAAGCATCCCAAGGACTGACACATTAAGCTACAATGTTAACTCCCATGCATGCCGCATTTTGTAAAGCAAACAAAATTGTTTTAAGTTGGGTGATACTTATATGCAGGGGCTGCCAATACACACCTCAAAATGGTGATGTTGAAACAAAAGCTACCCACATTGCAATGTCACTATTAATAATATTTTATTACATACATACATAATCCTTGTACTTAGGATGTGGTATTAAGATTTATTGTCTAGTACATAACAATTCCATGCCATAAAGTTGAGAGATTTACCAAAGCAAGGCCTCATTGCAAACTAGCAATAACACAGAAAGCTGCCAACTGCTAGAGACTGTGGGGCAGATTTCAACCATCAGTTGGCTGATCAGTGGAGCGTGCCAGCCAGCCGAACAATAGTGACAGCGGCTCGAGCCTTATTAACGTATATGAGGCAAGCTGCACAACAACAACAACTTGCATTTATATAGCGTCTTTAACATAGTAAAACGTCCCAAGGTGCTTCACAGGAGCGAAACCAAACAAAATTTGACACCGAGTTACGTGAGGAGATATTAGGATAGGTGACCAAAAGCTTGGTCAAAGAGGTAGGTTTTAAGGAACGTCTTAAAGGAGGAGAGAGAGGTAGAGAGGTTTAGGGAGAGAATTCCAGAGCTTTGGACTGAGGCAGCTGAAGGCACGGCCGCCAATGGTGGAGCGAATAAAATGGTGGATGCGCAAGAGGCAAGAATTGGAGAAGCACAAGAGCTTGGAGGGTTGTAGGGCTGGAGGAGTTTACAGAGATAGGGAGGGGTGAGGCCATGGAAGGATTTGAAAACAGGGATGAGAATTTTAAAATCAAGGCGTTGCTGGACTAGGAGCCAACGTAGGTCAGCGAGCACAGGGGTGGTGGGTGAAAAGGGCTTGGTGCGAGTTAGGATACAGGCAGTAGAGTTTTGGATGAGCTCAGGTTTATGGAGAATGGAAGGTGGGAGGCCGGCTAAGAGAGCTTTGGGATAATCAAGTCTAGAGGTAACAAAGGCGTGGATGAGGGTTTCATCAACGGATGAGCTGAGGCAGGGGCGGAGACGGGAGATGTTACGGAGGTGGAAGTAGGCGGTCTTGGTGATGGAGTGGATATGCGGTCGGAAGCTCATCTCAGGGTCAAATAGGACGCCAAGGTTGCACACTCCAAACGGGCATCCCAATGCAACTCACCAGTTCTGGGTTGGTGTAATATCGGGCAGAGGCCGGGATAAAGACTGGTCCGGGGTGGGTGGAGGTGGGGGTGGCAGCGACTCACATTATCCTGCACCTCCTGGCCCCACAAAAATAATTTTAGCTAAATAAATAAATTTATTTTTCAGGCCTCCTCTGCTGTATCAGCCGGATTTACTGAGCTAAGTGTCTGTGGTGTGCCAGTCGGCAGTTAAAATGGCATTGGGGTGCTAAAGACGTCATAGCACCCCCAACTTGCATAGGCTAATGAGGCTCCTGCCTGATTCAAGCTGGTAACCGGGCCACCCAGCAAAAGGCCCAGGGACCAATGATGGCGGAGCAGGAATTGGATGGTACGTCCATCACCTCCATTTTAACTCCGATTTATATATTTATACTCTTTCAGTACAAATTGAATTAAACCCTACCTGGACATTCTGTCCACATACTTAGACCCATCCCCACCTTATCAGATCGGAGCCATTGCTCCTAAACACACTCTTATTAGTGCACTGCCCAGATCGTCAAACTGTTAAACAACCTGGTGCCAAGTTCAGAGGGAAAAGATCAGATTTGTCCAACTTTAAATCAACTTAATATAAATATAAACATAACTATATTTAATATCAGAACTTGGAGCCCATCAGATATTCTGGAAATATGTAATTTTCATGCTAATTACTTTTTTTATTTGTTCTTGGGATGTGGGCGTCGCTGGCGAGGCCAGCATTTATTGCCCGTCCCTAATTGCCCTTGAGAAGGTGGTGGTGAGCTGCCTTCTTGAACTGCTGCAGTCCGTGTGGTGAAGGTTCTCCCACAGTGCTGTTAGGTAGGGAGTTCCAGGATTTTGACCCAGCATCGATTAAGGAACGGGGACATGTTTCCAAGTCAGGATGGTGAGTGACTTGCAGGGGAACGTGCAGGTGGTGGTGTTCCCATGTGCCTGCTGCCCTTGTCCTTCGAGGTGGTAGAGGTCGCAGGTTTGGGAGGTGCTGTCGAAGAAGCCTTGGCAATGGTAGATGGTACACGCTGCAGCCACGGTGCGCCGGTGGTGGAGGGAGTGAATGTTTAGGGTGGTGGATGGGGTGCCAATCAAGCGGGCTGCTTTGTCCTGGATGGTGTCGAGCTTCTTGAGTGTTGTTGGAGCTGCACTCATCCAGGCAAGTGGACAGTATTCCATCACACTCCTGACTTGTGCCTTGTAGATGGTGGAAAGACTTTGGGGAGTCAGGAGGTGAGTCACTCGACGCAGAATACCCAGCCTCTGACCTGTTCTTGTAGCCACAGTATTTATGTGGCTGGTCCAGTTAAGTTTCTGGTCAATGGTGATCCCAGGATGTTGATGGTGGGGGATTCGGCGATGGTAATGCCGTTGAATGTCAAGGGGAGGTGGTTAGACTCTTCCTTGTACATTTTACATTTTGATACCTTGAGTATACCTTTTTAATTGAAGTGAAATTGGTGGGATTCATTTAATTTGAATTAATTAGTTAAAGGGTAAGTCATGTCAGGACAGCCCAGCCCCGTGTTATGCTCTTCCTGCTCTATGTGGGAAATCAGGGACCCTTCCGGTGTCCCTGACGACCATGTGTGTGGGAAATGCATCCAGCTGCAGCTACTGACAAACCGCATTGCGGCACTGGAGCTGCGGATGGATTCATTAAGGAGCATTCGCGATGCTGAGAACGTCGTGGATAGCACGCTTAGTGAGATGGTCACACCGCAGGTAAAGGTTGTACAGGCAGGAAGTAATTGGGTGACCACCAGGCAGAGTAAGAAGAGCAGGCAGGCAGTGCAGGGGTCCCCTGTGGCCGTCCCCCTCTCAAACAAATATACCGCTTTGGATATTGTTGAGGGGGATGACTTATCAGGGGAAGGCAGCAGCAGCCAACTTCCTGGCACCAGGGGTAGCTCTGCTGCACAGGCTGGGAGGAAAAAGAGTGGAAGAGCTATAGTGGTAGGGGATTCTATCGTAAGGGGAACAGACAGGCGTTTCTGTGGCCGTAAACGTGACTCCAGGATGGTTTGTTGCCTCCCTGGTGCCAGGGTCATGGATGTCACTGAGCGGCTACAGGGCATTCTCAAGGGGGAGGGGGAGCAGGCAAAGGTCGTGGTCCACATTTGGACCAACGACATAGGTAGGAAGGGAGATGAGGTCCTGCATCAAGAATTTAGGGAGCTAGGTAGCAGATTAAAGAGCAGGACCTCAAAGGTTGTAATCTCTGGATTACTCCCAGTGCCACGGGCTAGTGAGTATAGAAATAGGAGGATAGAACAGATGAATGCGTGGCTAAAGAGTTGGTGCAGGAGGGAGGGTTTCAGTTTCCTGGATCACTGGGCCTGCTTCTGGGGAAGGTGGGACTTGTACAAGTCGGACGGGTTGCACCTGAACCAGAGCGGGACAAATATCCTTGCGGGGAGGTTTGCTAGCACTGTTGGGGGGGGTTTAAACTAACTTGGCAGGGGGATGGGATACAGAGTGGAGCTACAATAGGGGGTGATGTGCAGCCAAATATAGAGAAAAAAACAAGTCAGCTTGGAAGACAGGGCAAATATGTGAGGGCAAGGCTGGATGGCATCTATTTTAATGCAAGGAGTCTTGCGAATAAGGTGGATGAACTGAAGGTGTTGATAAACACATGGGAGTATGATATTGTTGCTGTCACAGAGACATGGTTGAGGGAGGGGCAAGACTGGCAGCTCAATATTCCGGGGAACAGAATCTTCAGGCGAGACAGAGGGGGAGGTATAAGAGGAGGGGGGGTCGCAATATTAATTAAAGAATCAATTACTGCCATAAGGAGGGATGATATATTAGCAGGTTCCTCTAATGAGGCCATATGGGTGGAGCTTAAAAACAAAAAGTGGGCAAGCACTTTGATGGGAGTGTACTATAGGCCCCCAAACAGTCAGGGGGAGATAGAGGAACAGATATGTAGGCAAATCTCAGAAAATTGTGCAAATAATAGGGTAATAATAGTGGGGGATTTCAACTTCCCCAATATTAACTGGGATACTCAGAGTGTAAAAGGCTTAGAGGGTACAAAATTCTTAACGTGCATCCAGGAGAGCTTTTTGAGCCAGCATGTAGAAAGTCCTACAAGAGAGGGGGCGGTACTGGACCTAATTCTAGGGAATGTGGCCGGCCAAGTGGAAGAAGTGCTAGTAGGTGAGCACTTTGGTGACAGTGACCATAATTCGGTGAGATTTAAGGTGGTCAAGGAAAAGGACAGGGAGGGGCCGGAAATAAAGGTTCTAAATTGGGGGAAGGCCGATTTTAATAGGATAAGGCAGGATCTGGCCAAAATGGACCGGGATCAGCTGCTTGTAGGAAAATCCGCATCGGAGCAATGGGAGTCTTTCAGAAGGGAGATTGGGACCATACAATGGCAACATGTTCCCGTAAAGGTCAAGGGTGGTTCCAAGAACTCCACGGAACCTTGGATGTCAGGGGATATACGAGAATGGATTAGGAAAAAAAGGAGGGCTTTTGGCAGATACAAAAGGCTAAAGACGGAGGAAGCCCTAGAGGAGTACAAAAAGTGCAGGGGGATACCTAAAAAATAAATTAGGAGATCAAGGAGGGGCCATGAAATAACACTGGCGAGCAAAATAAAGGAAAATCCTAAGATGTTTTATAAGTATATTAAGGGTAAGAGGATGACTAGGGAAAAAATAGGGCCCATTAGGGACAAAAATGGCAATCTGTGTGTGGAGCCGGCAGATGTAGGAGGGGTTCTAAATGAATTTTTTGCATCTGTTTTCACTATGGAGAAGGACGATGTAGACATAGAAATACGGCAGGGGGACTGTGATATACTCGAACATATTAACATCGAGCGGGAGGAGGTATTGGCGGTTTTAGCAGGCCTAAAAATGGATAAATCCCCAGGCCCGGACGAAATGTATCCCAGGCTACTCTGTGAGGCAAAGGAGGAGATTGCGGGGGCTCTGACACATATATTCAGAACCTCTCTGGCCACAGGGGATGTGCCAGAGGACTGGAGAACCGCTAATGTAATACCATTATTCAAGAAGGGGAGTAGGGAAAAACCGGGGAACTACAGGCCAGTGAGCCTAACATCAGTGGTAGGAAAATTATTGGAAAAAATTCTGAAGGACAAAATTAGTCTCCCTTGGAGAAGCAAGGATTAATCAGGGATAGTCAACATGGCTTTGTCAAGGGAAGATCATGTCTGACTAATTTGATTGAATTTTTTGAGGGGGTGACTAGGCGTGTGGATGAGGGTAACGCAGTGGATGTGGTATACATGGATTTCAGTAAGGCCTTCGATAAAGTCCCCCACAGGAGACTGGTCAAGAAGGTACGAGCCCATGGAATCCAGGGTGCCTTGGCACTTTGGATACAAAACTGGCTTAGTGGCAGAAGGCAGAGGGTGATGGTCGAAGGTTGTTTTTGTGACTGGAAGCCTGTGGCCAGTGGGGTACCACAGGGATCGGTGCTGGGTCCCTTGCTGTTTGTGGTCTACATTAATGACTTGGATATGAATGTAAAAGGTATGATCAGTAAGTTCGCTGATGATACAAAAATTGGTAGGGTGGTAAATAGCGAGGAGGATAGCCTCAGTCTGCAGGACGATATAGATGGGTTGGTCAGATGGGCGGAACAGTGGCAAATGGAATTTAACCCGGAAAAGTGCGAGGTGATGCACTTTGGAGGGACTAACAAGGCAAGGGAATACACAATGAATGGGAGGACCCTAGGCAAGACAGAGGGTCAGAGGGATCTTGGTGTGCAAGTTCACAGATCCCTGAAGGCGGCGGAACAGGTAGATAAGGTGGTAAAGAAGGCATATGGGATACTTGCCTTTATTAGCCGAGGCATAGAATATAAGAGCAAGGAGGTTATGATGGAGCTGTATAAAACACTGGTTAGGCCACAGCTGGAGTACTGTGTGCAGTTCTGGTCGCCACACTACAGGAAGGATGTGATCGCTTTGGAGAGGGTGCAGAGGAGATTCACCAGGATGTTACCAGGGCTGGAGCGCTTCAGCTATGAAGAGAGACTGGGAAGATTGGGTTTGTTTTCCTTGGAGCAGAGGAGGCTGAGGGGGGACATGATTGAGGTGTACAAAATTATGAGGGGCACAGATAGGATGGATACTAAGGAGCTTTTTCCCTTCGTTGAGGGTTCTATAACAAGGGGACATAGATTCAAGGTAAAAGGCGGGAGGTTTAGAGGGGATTTGAGAAAGAACTTTTTCACCCAGAGGGTGGTTGGAGTCTGGAACTCACTGCCTGAAAGGGTTGTGGAGGCAGGAACCCTCACAACATTCAAGAAGCATTTGGATGAGCACTTGAAATGCCATAGCATACAAGGCTACGGACCAAATGCTGGAATATGGGATTTGAGTAGACAGGGCTGATGGCCGGCGCGGACACGATGGGCCGAAGGGCCTCTATCCGTGCTGTATAACTCTATGACTCTATGACTCTATGATACAGTTTGCACGAAGTTCCCACTAAATAACACTCCCTAGGTCTAAATGTTGAAGGAGAGTTACACTCAAATGTTATGGAACGATCTGATTACTTTACATGTCGAGGAATTGTGCTGATTTATATAAAAACATAAGACTAGTAACGGTAGAGTCAAGGGGCTCGATTTTCAGGCTGAAGTGCGTTGACAGCAGGGGGGTCCGAAAATGGGGGAAATCCCGAGCCTGGCAGCTGCCCCGATTCCTTCAGTCTGAGGGAATCCAACATCCTGGGCCTCTTCCATGCACCGAACACCCTTAAGGACTGGCTCCTCGAGGACAAGGGATACCCCCTGCACACATGGCTCATGACACCTCTGAGGAATCCCATCACCGAGCAACAGCGTTGATACAATGACAGCCACGTCTACAATTGAGCATGATATAGGGCTGCTCAAGATGCGATTTAGGTGCCTTGATCATTCTGGGGGAGCGCTTCAATTCGCACCAGACAGAGTGGGACGCATTATAGTATGGTGTTGTGTCCTGCACAACATGGCACAACAGAGAGGGGTGCCGCTTGAAGATGCCCCATCCACATCTGCCATCCACACTGAGGAAGAGGAGGAGGAGGAGGAGGACGAACCCATGGCCAGAGCAGCGGCTCACCTGGCTGCTCGTGAGGCCAGGGAGTCACTGATATGTGAACGGTTCTCGCAACATCAGAAAGTGAGAAGAGTCAAGTCCTCACACCACCTGGAAAGAGCAGCACCAACACCAGCCCCTCCCCCCCCACCGCCTCCATGCACAAAACAGTCCTGCAACTACACTTACACCCACTGTAAAGTGATCCAATGGGTGCCATCAAGTGTCACCGTTCATGGTGAAGCTCATGAAAGGGCCCTATCAGAAAAGCCAGTCAAGAATGGGCAAGACGTGGCAGTAGTGGTGAGAATGATAATATTTAATGTGAATATAAATATAAATGGAAAACATGACAAAACATGTCTGTCGAACACCCTTGTGCATACCCTTCGTGATCGTGATTAGCCTTTCTCTTCCTACCGCTTCTATGTGGTGCATCCCCTACGGCTGTAGCAGAGCTAGTGGCAGGTTGCTCACGTTCATGCCATGACTGCTTAGATGCTTTCGCCCTATGCCCTCTGCGTTTGGACCCCATCAGGGCCCCTCCAAAGTTTGCTCCACCTGCACCTTTGCAGAGGCAGACTCGGCCAACTGGAAAAGAGGCAGCATTGCGGGTATCATAGAATCAGAGAAAATTTACGGCACAGAAGGAGGCCATTCAGCCCATCGTATCCACGCCGGCTGAGAAATGAGCCACTCAGCCTAATCCCACTTTCCCTCATTTGGTCCGTAGCCCTGCAGGTCACGGCTCTTCAGGTGCACATCCAGGTATTTTTTAAATGAGTTGTGGGTTTCTGCCTCTACCACCCTCTCAGGCAGTAAGTTCCAGACCCCCACCACCCTCTGGGTGAAAAAGATTTTCCTCATTTCCGCTCTAATCCTTTTACCAATCACTTTAAATCTATGCCCCCTGGTTATTGACCCCTCCGCTATGGGAAGTAGGTCCTTCCTATCCACTCTATCTAGGCCCCTCATAATTTTGTACATCCCAATCAAATCACCCCTCAGCCTCCTCTGTTCCAAGGAAAACAACCCCAGCCTGTCCAATCTGTCATCATAGCTAAAATTCTCCAGTCCTGGCAACATCCTCGTAAATCTCCTCTGCACCCTCTCTAGTGCAATTACATCCTTCCTGTAATGTGGTGACCAGAACTGTGTGCAGTACTCAAGCTGTGGCCTAACTAGTGTTTTATACAGTTCCAGCATAACATCCCTGCTTTTATATTCTATGTCTCGGCTAATAAAGGAAAGCATTCCATATACCTTCTTAACCACCTTATCTACCTGTCCTCCTACCTTCAGGGATCTGTGGACATGCACTCCAAGGTCCCTCACTTCCTCTACACCTCTCAGTATTCTCCCATTTATTGTGCATTCCCTTGCCTTGTTTGCTCTCCCCAAATGCATTACCTCACAATCTGCCACGTGGGACCTTGTCAAAGGCCTTGCTAAAATCCATGTAGACTACATCAATTACGCTACCCTCATCAATCCTCCAAGTTAGTCAGACACGACCTCCCCTTAACCAGTCCATGCTGACTGTCCTTGATTAACCCGTGCCTTTCTAAATGATGATTAATAATGTCCCTCAGAATTATTTCCAATAATTTGCCCACCACCGAGATTTGGTTGATTGGCCTGTAATTACTCGGTCTATCCTTCGCTCCCTTTTTAAACAACGGTACAACGTTAGCAGTCCTCCATTCACTACGCCTGCATCCAGTGAAGTTTGGAAAATGATCATTAAAGCCTGGTTTCTTTTAACATCTGGAGAGAAGCGCTCCCACCGACACGTACCCTCCACAGATGCCCCTGCCACCAATATCTGCTTGTGCTCACTTGTGTGTGGTGACTCACCAGGTGCCAACCCAACTAACTGACTACTTGGACCCACCGAGGTGTGAGTATCTGCGCTGGTGGATGGCTCGCTATGATGTGACGGTGCGCCCTCAGATGCCGGGAGCTCCTGTGAGGAATCGCCCTCTGCCATCACTGTGGTCATTGAAGGGCCCGTAAGAGAACAGAAGGCAATATTAAGCATCATCACAGATGTGTCATGTTGCGATGAGCATACTGAGATGTTCAACATGGCGAGCATTGTTAACATCAATTCATGTTGTGTGTGATGAATGTTAAAGTTGTGAAACCAAACGTTTGTGGGGTGCCAGTCTCGGCGTCCCCGACGGACAGGCACTCGAGGGTGCGGCTGATCTCCAGGGCCTCCTGCTTTGCGTGTGAGAGGACCACTGTTTGTTGTGGCCCCCCACCACTCCTCTCCCTCTCGCATGCATTTTGCGCTCTCTTCTCCTTGGAAGGGGAGAAAGTACAGACGTATGAGTGAGTGATGGGGACGTAGCCAGCCGATGAATGCATTGCTTTGGGTGAGGCTGACCGTGAGAGAGATACATCAGAGGGTGAATATGAGATAGAGACATCACGCTGGATGAGGATTGGGGTGAGTGGTAATGGTGGGGTGACTAATGGGGAGGTGAGGAAGTGCTGAGGAAGTGCAGGTAAGTTAAGGATGAGCCTTAAGTGAGTGTGAGGAGTGATGTGATGGAGTAGTGTTGACAGTGCAGAATGAGTTGGGAGGGGTGGCGGTGATGTGGAACATGGAATGCAGGAGAATCAGTAAGTGTACTCACTTTTGCTGACCTAGTTAGGTCATTGAAGCGCTTCCTGCACTGGACCCAGGTACGGGAGATGTTGCTGCTGCTGCTGACCTCCTCTGCCACCTCGAGCCAGGCCTTCTTGGTAGCAGAGGCAGGGCACTTCCTCCCGTCCGTGGAGTAAAACACTTCCCTCCTCCTCCTCACCCCGGCCAGTAGCTGCTGCAGTGAGGCATCATTAAATCTTGGAGCAGCCTTGCCCCAGTGCTGCTCCATTGTGCCTTTTTGGTCTTTGCTCCAGCAAAAGCCTTTGGAGCAATGGCCCTTTGAATAGAGCCGCTCCAGCTGACAGCCTAACATGCGGGTGCGCAGTCCGCCCACTGCGCAGCTCTCGGACGGCAAACCCGGAAACCATGTTAAGGGCCACCAATTAACTAGCGATCGCGTGGAAAACAATAAGGTTTTATTAGTCGGGTTATCTGCACTCCCATTGACCCCACCCCCCCACCCCGCTGCCATCCTGCCACCATTTGAAAATTGAGCCCAAGAACTTCCTGATGTTGGTCTGTGGGGTTAGAGGAATCTCCTTTCATATTAGTCCATCTTATTATCAGGAAAGGCAATATAAACAATGGCCTGGACTTTCCGCATGATTTCCGCCCAGATATCAGCGGAATTGAATGAAATAGTGCTAAAGATCGCGGAATTTTAAGCGTGAGTTGCGTTCATAACCAATTTGCGCTCAAGTTTCCGCAATCTTTTACGCTGGTTCAAAAATCCACTCGACGATGGCAGTTCCCAGTCACAAAACTAGCTACGCCCCCAGTTTCTGCCGATTGTGCCCATTTGGGAGTGTTCATCATATTACAGGCACCCCGCGGTCACATGAATCCAACGTTAATCACCTGTACCTGCAGTAATCAGCAGTCAATTGAAGCCTGACCCAGGTCTGTTTCCCCCGTTGCTGCTGCAATTACTTTAAATGACTTTAAATTGATCTGCCCTTAGTACATAAGACGTGTGACTAGCAATCAATCGAAGCCACACAGGTGTATCGTACTCTGCAATCACAATCCTCTTTGTGATGCTGGAAGTTTCCCTGTTCCAGTCACGAATCGATTACGACCGATTACGCTGATTCATGGGGAGATTTTACATTCGGGCTTATGCTAATGAGTTTGCACGGAAACTTCAGTGTAACCACCTCTGGCAGAGTGTCCAGCACACCCTGCCACATTTTGCCCATTGCATCCCTACCAAAAACTCCATGCTAATAGGTTTTACCAAGTACAATCAATCCTTGTTAGAAGTGCAGGTTGTAAATAATTGAACCCCCTAGCATTCGGCCAATAAAGTGTGTGGTACACTATAATCCCGGGTCAGATCGATATAAGTACTGTATTTGGTGTAGAATGAGTGTGAAATAAGCCAGTATTATATGGGGGTGTGAGTTGCGTGTAAGAGGGGATTACAGCTTCAGTCTTTCTCTTTCAAACAAGCTTTATTTTACTGTCATAACTTGGTTTAAAATAAAACAACCAGCCACTTACCGACAAGGCAGACCATAAGACGTGAAATGAACCAGACACTGGGATGAACAATGAACAGCCTTGTTTTGACAGAGTGATTCCCTCTGCACCATTCCGATTATAAGCAATGAGAATTCATTACAAAATCAGAAAAAACAAACTCTGTTTATAGTGATCAGTTTTTAAAATATGAAAATGGGAAACCTACACGAATTTCTTCAGTCTTTTACTTTCATGGAAATGTTCAATAACCTTTTGTTCCAATCTGTGTCCAGCCATTGCACCTTGTACGTGTGTCGGACAATGGCCCAGAATTTGCTGGCAAAATAACGGTGAGTTTAATGCGCAAGCTGATATTAGTGCGTAAACAATCCAGCAATTTGTGGCGGTTCACAACTCACGGTGTATCTCTTCCTCGCCACAAATTGCTGGATTGTTTACGCACTAATATCAGCTTGCGCATTAAACTCACCGTTATTTTCCCAGCAAATTCTGGGCCATTGTCCGACACACGTACAAGGTGCAAGCGGAGCCTCGCAAATCAGTCCAGCAATTTGTGGCGAGGAAGAGATACACCGTGAGTTGCAAACCGCCACAAATTGCTGGACCGATTTGCGCCGCTCCGCTGTTAACCTCGCAAAAACGGAATCTCGCCCTCAACCTCCCGTTTCAAGAAATTGCTGGATTTGCGCAGTAAATACCAATTAAACTCGCCGCAGAAAGTTAAGGCTAGTATTTAACAATGTAAAAGCTCTGTTACAAACATGATTAATGGTCCTGACATGAAACTCAACCTCTCTGGCCTAGAAAGGGAACAATTGAGACTGTGGGGTCTCATTCCTGTAGGTAGTAAATTGTTCCTAGAGGTTTTTTAAATTTTAAATTTAATTTTTTTTCTTACTTTTCCTTTCTGTCTCTTTTTTCTCTCTCTTTCTCTTAACCAATGTTTCTTTCCCTCTCTATTTCTCTTTCTGACTCAAATTTGATTCTAATTCACCCTATTTCCTTGTCTGTCGTTCCTCTGTTTCTTTCTCTATCCTTAAATCTCATTTGTTAATGAGATAAACTGTTGGTCCCTGTTGGCAAGGTCCCAGATACCCCGCTGCCCTCAACTTGACATTATCAGCTCGCACTTCCAGCAAACTGAGGAGCAAAATTAATTGGAGCTGAAGGGTGAGGAAAACAACTCAACTCACAGCGCTCACCGCAAATCGCCAGCAAATTTTGGGCCATTGGGATTTCCCGCTATGCTCTCTACAATGTATTCTAATTAGTTCTCCAGCAAATTTGGGGGTAAATTCACCACTGGAGGATCAGATAGTACAACGGTCTATTTGATGGCGTTCGGGGCCAAGTGTGCCATTCCAGGAAGTTCCGGGCCATTATACATTACACCCTATCAGTAGGCTGCAGCTACTGTTCTGAGTCCAGTATGTGTGGCGTGCGATTTGTGTTATTTTGTGTTATACTCTGTATTATACCCTGGTTTGTATTGCTGGAATTCTACTACTGACTTCACTTTATTGCAGGTCACCTTAGGTAAATCACAGAAGAGGTACACTTGGACCAGATATCACACAGCCACTAGCAGTGAAGAAAGATTCCATACAACGTTATTAAAGTTCCCGAGAGACCACCGGGGCACTTTTAAAGATTGATTTCACACCAGGCTGGAGTTACACTGTGGACAGTGAGATGGGCTCCTCTCGAGCGTTTCGCACAGCTTGGCTTTCGTGTGGCTGATGGTCAGATCGGGACTTGACTCCCAAATTAAACTGCCACCTTGCATCATTGTGAGCCACTGAAAACACTATGACAGCGTAACTACACCCTCAAACTTATTTTTGGAACTTAGTTTTGCAGTTCTGCTAAATACCCAGCGTTGGTCACAGTGAGTTGGAGGATATGGTAAAGCATGATGGCTAAAGGATATAAGTGTGACACTTGCAGAAAGAGTACACTTTACACAAGACCTTTCACATAATATAGATTTGTATTGTTCTCTCTTAAGTGCACATCCTTAACAAATATAGAAGCAATTGTACAATGCCATTTGCCCACTGTTTCTGTTAACTGTACGTTCAGTGAATGACTTCAACTAAGCTAGGTTATATAATTATATTCTTCACATTATAGTTCTGTAAAATCTATCACATTAGGGATTCGGATGATAATCTGCATGCTTTTGATGTTTGAATCAGATTTGTAATTCAAAGCTGTTGTACACTATTTCAGTTACCTTAAAAATATGGTCACTTTAGAATTTCTATATCCCATCATTACTGTAAAATTAAGTTTTGCAAAGTTCAGTTAATTAAATTATTTTAACCTTTTTTGCCTGCAGGACATTTCTAAGACTATGCACAACAAATATAATATTTACATATTTATCTTTATTCCTTGCATCATATTACGAAGATTGGTCTGTATTACGGTCTGTTAGTTTGTGTTATACTCTATTGGTGGTGTTATGTTATGTTGGTGTTATATTTGTGTTATACTCCAATTTGTGTTACACTCTTGTTTTGTGTTATACTCTGTATTGTACCCTGGTTTGTATTAAATTGCGTTATGTTCTGATTTGTGTTATACTCTGGTTTGTGTCACATTCAATTGGACTGTGTTATACTTTTGTTTCTATTATACTTTGTTGATTTGCGTTACACACCGTTGGTTTGATTCATACTCTGGGAACATGCTCCAGTTTACTGCGCTCTGTTGATTTGTGTTATACTCGGCTGTAATTCTAAGATTTTAATTTACTTTTATAAAATTCCTCTGCACTTATTGTAGATTATTCATAGCACCGTGAAAAGTTTTTGGCTTCAGCAACGTTTCTCTCTAAACCAAACCATGAGCAAAAAAATAAGCGTTTGCCTCTTTGATTAACATGTCCAATCCCTTCTGCAGCAACGAGTGGCGTTATTCTAAAACACAAATGTGAATGTTAGTATGAAATAATAAATCAGAACCTGGCGTATCTTAAATCATCCAGTGTAAAACGTGCGCTCATTCTCTGAGATAACAGCGTTATTCCAAATACAGCACATCTTTTGCAACAAATATAATTTTCCTTTTTCGGCATTAAATGTACAACTTTGTGTAAGAGTTTTGTTGATTTTGATACCGAAGGGTATAGAAACAAACGGATCAGATTTTTTTCTGATACACTCATGATCTTCCTATTTTACATCACCTGTTCTAGCGTGACGAGCAACAATTGATAAAACTATTGCCTCCTTTGTCATTTGAAGTGATTTCCCTATTACATTTAATCCAATAGTAACCGAGATCAAAGCTTTTCAATGTCTGAATCTTTTTTTTCTCCCAATATACAAACCAATGATATATCACCTATCCTCGCACAATGACTTTCCGCTTTGGTGTGAAGCCATTCACCGGGAACATTGATGTCAACACAAACGCGAACTCACACCTAGTGATAGATCAGACATCTAACTTTTACAGGCAACCATACCAGCGCCTAACAAAGTGTCATCTCCAACTCCATCTTACCAGCGTTCCTCAGTTTCCTATTCCTGAAGACCGAGATGATGACCAGCACATTGCCCAGGATGTCCACCACGATGGTGAAGATCAGCACCGTGGCCAGCACCGTGGTGACCCCGGCCGAAGGAGGTCGCTCAGATGCCCAGGAGACACACTTCGTACAGTTTCCATCCGCCGACATCTCCGGGACCTGCTGCTTTCATTCGGAGACACTTCAACCTCTTCAATGACCAAAAAAAAGAAACCCTTTCATGTCCTGACCAGGCGTCGATTCGTAGATCGAAAAGGAACTTCCTGATGGGAGGTCACCCCATTGCACTCGCTCTGCCCATCACGCCATTCTTAACTTTTTTTTTGTTTTAGTTCAACAAAGCTGACTCAAAACTGCCTTCATTGTAGTATCGAGTGTCATCATGCTTAGAAAAGTGAGAGTATTCCAAGATGCCGACTTGGTTTTCGGACTGCGGTGTTGGACTCTTGCTGTTCCGGTACCATCACACCCCATCTGATGGACTGGGGACATGTGTGAGTTATTCTGCTTTTTCTAGCAGTCATTTCCCATCCTGGATGTGTTGTGTTTTATAACTGTCAGGAATCAGGGCTCTTCGGTTCACACTGTCATCTCAACCTTCTGCATTGACGCACCTCTCTGGACCATGATTGTGATGAATCCGCCCAGGCGACAACATCACTTTAGATCGACGTCTGTTGCAATGATTGCGACCCCCGCTCCCTGGATCCACAAACCTTTCTCAGTCCGCCCAATCTGAGGATGGAGTGAAAACGCGTAGAAACAGCGCCATCCAGTGAGGCCACGGAACCCAACTCAACTCAATCGTGGTGGGGAACAAGCTTCCCCGTCAATGCATTCTTTCCTCTACCGCCCAATCTTTCACCAGCTTTTCAAACACATCTAACTTGTGCATCAACGCCTTTTTTTTCCAAGCGAGAATCTATATTCCTTTTGTCTGTCTGTGTTTGTCGCCAGAGTGATTGGATTATGATTGACAGGCGTTCTGTCAATGGGAAGATGAAGTGTGCCTGACCTGTAAATCATTGCAATCTCTCGAAAGCCAAATAACAATCATCGATTAGAACATCAGTGGCCTTTATTTCCAAACAATTCATTAATAACTGCGCTGGTAATTCTAACCACGCGTTTCAGAATGGAGTTTATAAAATGATGAAGGGATTAGATTGTGTTTGTGCGGACAATTTGTTTCAAATAAATAGGTTAGAGAGGACATGGGGTCACAATCTCAAGCTATGTAAAGGCAGAACTAGGATAGGTGTCAGGAGGTGGCTCTTTCCCCAGAGAATAGTGGGCCCGAGGAACAGGCGGTCAGCTCGTGGGGTGAACGCTGATTTCCTGAATTCTTTCAAGCGAGAGCTGCACCTGTTTCTGGCTGGGACGGAGATCACCTCGTATAAAAGGTTGGTACTGTATAATATTAATCAGGGCCAGAGTGGTCACCTGGGCTAGTTTCGACCTCCTAAGGGGGGGGGGAGGGTCAGAGAGGAATTTTCCAGATTTTTTTTTTCCTGGGTTTTTATCTTTTCTTTGTCTCTCCTAAGAGATCACATTGGGGCTGGGGTGGGGAGTGCGATACACGAGGCATCACAATTATATGGACAGGACGGATGGGCCAGCAGGTCTCTGCAGGGGGATTTGTCAGAAATAAAACTTTTAGGCGATTCTGAAGTGTGCCTATGTGTGATTTTTAAATACATAAGAGTCAAAACACTCCCGTATGCCTAAAAAACATGAAACTCGAAAGAGTTCAGATGATAATGCAGCAGATAAATTTATTGTCTAAGTTCCAGAGTGCGACCGCATTTACAATAAATAGCATGTTTACTGTGCAATCAGTGAGCTAACACACTGAGACACGTAATAAAATTCAGGCATATGTTTAATATGCCTGACAGAGGTACGAGCTCAGAAATTATGCTGCATCATATCTTATCCCTGTCAAATTCCTATTTTAGAATTCACATACAATATCATTTCCAGGCTATGGTGTTTTATTAAATTCAGCCTACAGAACAAGTACTGATGTGCTGAGTTTTGTGAACGACATAAGAGCATTTTCATTCCTGGCCAGGCCCCACAGCACCTTATAGTAAATAAAAAGGGGGAAAAAAAATACTGCAAATGTTGGAAAACAAAAACAGAAAAATGCTGGAAATGCACAGGGAGCATCTGTGGAGAGAAAAAAGACAGATTAATGTTTCGGACCGGTAGTCTCAAGATGCTGGAAGTAGCACAGACTCTGTGACAAGTCACGTCAACAGCCGACACTCCAACCCGAGCTTCAGTAAGTGACTGAATAGCATACAATGCCATAAGATGTTTTACAATGAGTTGAGGTATCGTGCCCTTGGAAGATGTGAGTGTGACAAGACTTTTAATTGTATGTTGCATCTTGAATGTGTGCCCTGCAATGACAGAGCTGTAACATTGTGTGAAGGACTTGACTTGGACAAGTGGTAAATGTGGCTCAGGTTGAAAGGCAACACTGTGTGGCACAAGATCGTGAACCATCTATCCGATGCGTGGTACTATGGGGAGTGATACCTTGCAGGATTCCTTAAAGTGTGCCATCTTCTTATACATCCATTCCTAAACATCTCAGGGAAAGTGGAGGAATGTTTGCAAATTTATTAACTTAAGCACAAATAGGAGGGAAAAAAACAGCTCCTTTTGTATTGAGTTATACAATTAATAGTTAATTCAATTGGCCCAGCAATTATGGCATCGCATTTGTAGCTGGGCAGACACATTGCTGGAGACAATAACTGCTTCTTCATAGGTGAAGTAACTAAAAACCTAACTTTGCAAATCTTGTGTACCAATATTTCACTTTGATAAGAAACAGAAAAAAGAAAGGCTTGCATTTATATAGCGCCTTCACGACCTCAGGATGTCCCAAAGCGCTTTACAGCCAACGAAGTACTTTGTTGAAGTGTAGTCACTGTTGTAATATAGGAAACGAGGCAGACAATTTGCACACAACAAGGTCCCACAAACAACAATGTGATAACAACTAGATCATCTGTTTTTAGTGATGTTGGTTGAGGGATAAATACTGTCTAGAACACCAGGGAGAACTCACCTGCTCTTCTTCGAATAGTGCCGTGGAATCTTTTACGTCCACCTGAGAGGGCAGACGTCAGTCTAACTCCTCATCCGAAAGACAGCACCTCAGACAGTGCAGCACTCCCTTGGTGCTGCGCTGAAGCTTCAGCCTGGACTTTGCACTCAAGTCTCTGGGGTGGGATTTAGAACCCACGACCTTCTGACTCAGAGACGAGTGCGCTGCCCACTGAGCCAAGGGAATAAAATGCCTCAAAGCACTTCACAGAAATGGAAACTAACCGAAGCCGAGAAATGGAGGAAGAAGGATTGGGGGAGGTGACTTAAAGCAAGATTGAAGAGGTAGGTTCTGCGGAAGCTTTTGGAGCAGGAGGGAAGGGTCAGGAAGGGCTGAAGTAGAATGCTCCAATGTATGAAGCCAAAATAACTGAAGGTTCTGCAGGCAAAATTGAAACAAAGGGACGGGAGAGGGAGTGAATAAGAGACCAGAATCAGAGAATAGGGAGTGCACACAGGAACATAGAACTGAATGAGGTTTGCAGAGGTGGGAAGGGGTGAAATCATGGAGGAATCTATAGATGATGACATGGACATTGAATTTGATGCATAGGTGAATAGGGAAAGATTGGCAATTACAGGGGTGATAGGGGAACAGGACTTAGTGCAAAATTTATAATAAAATGACAGTTGGGTAGAATTTCCTTAGGAACATAGGAATATGAGGATCAGGAGTAGGCCATTCAGCCCTCAGGCTTGCTCCACCATTTAATTACATTGAGTTACATCGAGTCTCCAGCACAGAAACAGGCCAGTCAGTCCAACTGGTCTATGCCGGCGTTTATATTCCACACGAGCCTCTTCCCTCCCTACTTCATCTAACTCTATCAGGATACCCTTCTATTCCTTTCTCCCTCATGTGCTTATCTAGCTTCCCCTGAAATGCATCTATGCTATTTGCCTCAACTACTCCTTGTGGTAGCATGTTGCACACTCTTCCCACTCTTTGGGTAAAGAAGTTTCTCCTTAATTCCCTATTGAATCTATTAGTGACTATCTTATATTGATGACCTCTAGTTTTGGACTCCTTCACTAGTGGAATCATTTTCTCTACGTCTACCTCATCAAACCCGTTCATTATCTTATAGACCCCTATCAGGTCACCCCTCAGCCTTCTCTTTTCTAGAGAAAAGAGCCCCAGGCTGTTCAGCGTTTCCTGATAAATACATCCTCTCAGTTCTGGTATCATCCCTGTGAACCTTTTTTGCACCTTCTCCGGTGCCTCTATATCCTTTCTACAATCTGGAGGCCAGAACTGTGCACAATACTCCAAGTGTGGTCTAACCAAGGTTCTATGCAATTAGATCACGGCCGATCTGCACCTCAACTCCATTTTCCTGCCTTTGCTCCATGTCCCTTGGTGGCCTTACCTAATAAAAACCTATCAATCTCAGTCTTGAAAGCTCCAATCGTCCCAGCATCCACAGCCTTTTTGGGGAAGGGAGTTCCAGGTTTCTGCTACCCTTTGTGTGAAAAAGTGCTTCCTGATTTTGCTCCTGAATGGCCTGGCTCTAATTTTAAGGTTCTTACATAGAATTACATAGAATTTACAGCACAGAAACAAACCATTCGGCCAACTGGTCGATGCTGGTTTATGCTCCACACGAGCGTCCTCCCACCCATCCTTCATTTAATCCTATCAGCATATCCTTCTATTCATTTCTCCCTTATGTACTTACCTGGTTTCCCATTTAAAGGCATCTATGCTATTTGCCCCAATTACTCCATGTGGTAGCAAGTTCCACATTCAAACCACTCTCTGGGTAAAAAAAGTTTCCCCTTATTAGATTTATTAGTGACTGTCTTCTATTTATGACCCCTAGTTTTGAACCTCCCCCACAATGGAAACATCTTCTCTACGTCTACCCTATCAAACCCCTTCATAATTTTAAAGACCACGATTAGGTCACCCCTCAGCCTTCTCTTTTCTAGAGAAAAGGGCCCCAGCCTGTTTAGTCTTTCTTGATAGTAATAACCGCTCAGTCCTGGTATCATCCTTGTAAATCTTTTTTGCACCTTCTCCAGTGCCTCTATATGTTTTTTCATAGTATGGAGACCAGAACCGTTTGCAGTACTCTAAGTGTGGTCTAACCAAGGTTCTATACAAGTTTAACATAACTTCACTGTTTTTTCAATTCTATTCCTCTAGAAATGAACCCCAGTGCTCTGTTCGCAGTTTTTATGGTCTTGTTAACTTGCATCGCTACTTTCAATGATTTGTGACTGTGTACCCCTAGATCCCTTTGCTCCTCTACTCCATTTAGACTCTCAGGGGGTTAAATTGGATTCGGCCACAAACCGGGCGTGGGTACCGCGATCCGCGACTAACCCGCGCCCGATACAGGCAGAACGTGAACTTCGAGCCGCCTGCTAATTAGAATGATTCCTCCGCGCAGCCTGTGCTGCTGAGAGGCTGCTCGGAGAATCGGGAAGGCAGAAACAGGGCGTGGCCAGCGCTCGTCACAGGCAGCCGGCACCCCGTAAAGGCGCAGGTGCATGTTTTAAAGGGCAGGTGCAGAGTCTACTGGGAGGAGGGAAAGGTGGCAGGAAGGATCGCGGGACCGGTACGAGAACAGGCCCCACGCTTCTCAGACGATGCACTGGAGGCCCTGGTGGAGGGGGTGGACGAAAGGAGGGCCAACCTGTACCCGCAGGGTGGCAGGAGACCCTCCAGACTCCAGCTTCACAGGCAGTGGGAGGCAGTGGCCCAGGAAGTCAATGCCAGGAGCATAGCACCATGCATGTGGGTGCAGTGCTGAAAGAAGTTCAACGATTTGACACGAGTGGTCAAGGTGAGTGGATGCAAGTGTCAAGTGGCACATCCGACCAACTGCACCACTGCTCCATGCACGACATTCCCCCCGTCACCCACCCACCAACAAACACTGCCCATCTGTACACAACGCTGCACTCAGCATGCTGCATCTCACCCGCACATAGCACCACACTTGCAGGCCACACAACCACCACTCACAGGTCACACACACCAGCAGCTATTCAACCATGACAGGCGCATCACCCAGACACCTGGCAGGACACTCACTGACACACTGCCCTGTGTGTTGCAGGAGGAGGTGGCGCATAACAGCCGGCAGCAGGAGGGACCCGAGGGTGGACGAGGATGCCTACACGTCCTCACCACCTTGGAGGAGACCATGCTTCAGATCATTGGGCGGGCGGTCGCTGCAGCCGTGACCACATGCCGTGCTGGAGGTCCCGATGAAGGGGGTCTCTATATGTAATGCTCCTTCTCGTTTCCCTCATCCCCCTCCTCCCATAATCTTTTCTGACTCACGTGCCGTAGATGCTGTCAGCACGCACGTCTTACTTGCTCCTCTCCCCACTGCACAATTCAACCTGTTTCCCTTTGTCATTGCAGATACCCAAGAACACGTGGCAGCACCCGAGGAGGAGGAGGGGGAGGAGGAGGAGGAAAAGGAGGAGGACACTGACACTGAAGCCACACCGTCATTTGATCTGACACTCGTTTCCACCAGCTGAGAGACTGACACTGCGCGTCCTTTAGAGGTTAGGTTAGAGGAGGTATCTGCACGTGGTGAGACACCGGGCACAAGTGCGCAGGGGCCAGGGTGGGAGGGACAGATACCGCAGGGCGAGGTCGCTCACTAGTTCTGCTGCAGAGGAGTCAGATGAGAACTTCGATGGGCCAGGCTACAGAAGATGGCTGATGGGCGTACACCAACAAATGCTTGGGGCACTGGAAAGCCTGCCAGAAAGCCTGCACACAATGAGAAGGGGCATGGAGGAGTCCAGCTCCAACTTGGCACAGGGCTTTGCCCAGAGCTTGGAGCCCATCCTTTCTTACATGGAACAGATGGTCACCTCCATCAGCGCACCTGTGGAACCCACCACGATGCAGCGTCTGATGGCCGATGTCGCGGCTTCCATTGCAGCATAAACTGACGTCAAAGGTCTTCAAGCTACAGATGCTGCTCAGACTGCTGCAGTGGAAGTTCAGACAGCTGCTATCCTGGCTCTGGGGACCACTGTGGAACGGGGCTTCCAGGGCGTCACAGCACTCCAGCAATCCGTTCTCCAGTCGATCACCAGGATTGCTGAGGCGCCGCCCCAGGAGAGTGGCAGTGGCGCCATGGCAGTCGGACCTGCTGCCCTCTCTCAGGACGACTGCATTCCTGCTCCCACCCCTGCCACTCCACCAGTGCCCTTGTTGTTCCTGTCGGCCAGCCAGGCCAGACTGCTGCAGCTCAGGCCGAGATGGTGCAGTCTGAAGCCGGGCCTTCTGGCCCATAGCTGCTCGAGGTCGTCCTCCAAGGCCATCTGGACGTTCCTCCATTGAAGGTCAGCAGCCTTCCACCACCCATACTCCAGCCACTGGGGAAGCACCTCGAAGGAGCACTAGGATAGGTAAAGGCACACGGACAACAGGCACTAAGGGAATGCACAAGGGTGAATAGTCTCCATTTGTTCACATGATTTAATTTGTTAATTGATAAATGTAACTTTGAATTTGCATTTGGTGGTGTTTTTTATTTCTGCGATGAGCTGAGGGAGAAAGCAATGTGTAATCAGATGGAGGGAGATTTGATGGTCATGTGGGAATGGACAGGTGGGGAGTGTAGGACTGTTGGTGACTTGGGAGAAGTCGTTCACAATATTGATACCGGGCACGGATCAGGTGAGCACGCACAGCCCTGGCAGACAAGGCTTGTGTTCCCTGTTGCCCCCTTGCGTCTTCCTCCGCTTCCTCCTCCCCCTCCTCCTCCTCAGCCTCTTCCTCCTCCTCCTCCTCCTCCCCCTCCTCCTCCTCAGCCTCTTCCTCCTCCTCCTCCTCCTCCCCCTCCTCCTCCTCAGCCTCTTCCTCCTCCTCCTCCTCACCCTCTGCCTCAGGATCTTGTCCGATCATCAGTGGCAAGGGCTGATCCCTCATGATGGCGGGGTTGTGCAGCATGAAGCAGACCACCGCGATTCTTCCCACCCGCTCAGGGGAGTACTGGGGGGCTCCTCCAGACCGGACCAGGCAGCGGAAGCGTTGTTTGAGGAGGCCGATGGTGGGCTCGACAACATTTCATGTGGCAGCGTATCTCTCATTGTAGGCCTGCTCTGCACATGCACACACGTTCCTGAGCAGAGTCGGTGGCCACCTCACCAGGGGATAGCCCTTGTCACCCAGTAGCCAGCCTTTGACTTGCCATGCCATTTGAAAGATAGGTGGCAGGTTGGACTGCCGCATAATGAAGGCGTCGTGACTGCTCCCAGGGTAGCGGGCATCGACCTCCGTGATTTGATGCGTGTGGTCGCACACCAGCTGCACATTGAGGGAGTGGAATCCCTTTCGGTTCATGAAGATGGCCGAGTTGATATGTGGAGCACACATGGCTATATGTGTGCAGTCAATGGTACCCTCCACCATGGGGAAGCCTGCAAAACGAGCAAATCCTCGTGCTCGCTCGTTCTGCTTGTCTCTATCGAGAGGGAACGCGATGAACCTGTTCCTCATCTCGTACAGTGCGTCCGTGACCTCCCTTATGCAGCAATGCGCTGCAAACTGCAAGATGTTGCACATATTGCCAGCAGAGGCCTGAAATGATCCAGAGCTGTAGAAGTTCAGCTCCACAGTTACCTTGACAGCCACAGGCAATGCTGTCCTTGCCCTGCTCTGAGGCTGTAGTTGTGGCTGCAGCAGTTGACAAATCTCCATCACAACCTCCGTGCTGAACCCCAGCTGTCGGATGCACTGCTCCTCGCTCATGTTGAAGTAAGAGAATTGGACCCTAATGGCCCTCATTGGATATTGCCTCCTGCTCAGTGCCCTGCGCCTTCTGCTCAGTCCTCCCTCTCCTCGCAGCTTGACCTGCTCTGCGTGGCCTCTCTGCATGCTCCCAGTTGTGTTCAATGCCCAGCGGGAGCCCTAGCAGACCGCCCATGGTTGCCAGGAATCTTGTTCAACCACAGTTGAAACTTTCCAAACCATAAGGCACTAGCTGCCAAACCACTCTCAAATGTAGTCTAGCAACTCTCAGTAAGTACAGGGAGCTTCAAAAAACACTTCCTATTCTACCAGCAGCCAGAAGCAATAATCCAGCAACTATCCTGCAACACCTGTATGGTCCCTTTAAATTGCACTGCTGGGGAGGGGTCCTCCGGGCACTCTAAGACATGTTCAGGTGTGCGTGGTTCAGACTGCGTTGAGTGGAGCGTCAGGTTCCAAAATGATGTCTATCCCTTTAAATCAGCATTGCACACTGATTGTCTGCATTTTCTCCCTACTTTACATGCAGCTGGCATTCATTCTCTGCGCATGCGCTAATCCCTTTACCAAGATGGCGTCTGGCGCACGTCACGCTAGAAGCTACACGGCGCAATTTCTAGTACTTATTTTCCAAGGACGTATGTGGCCTCCTTAGTCCTCTGACCAAAATTTACCACCTCACACTTATCTATATTGAAATTAATTTACCATTTACACATCCATTCTGCAAGTTTATTAACATCTTGTATTTTTCGCAGTCCTCCTCGATATTAACTATAGCCCCCAATTTGGCGTTGTTCATAAACTTTGAAATTGTATTTCCAATTCCCAAGTCCAAATCGTTTATGGTTATGTCCCCTCGTTCTTCATTCCCTCACCAGAGGAAATAGTTTCTCTGTATCTACCCTATCGAATCCTTTTAACATTTTAAACACCTCAATTAGATCACCCCTCAATCTCCTAAACTCAAGGAAATAAAAACCAAATTTATGCAACCTGTCCACATAATTTAGCTCTTTAAGTCGGGGTATCATTCCAGTGAATCTGCACTGCACCACCTCCAAGGCTAATATATCCTTCCCGAGGTGCAGTGCCCAAAACTGAAAGTACCCCAGACGGGGTCTGATCAAGGCTTTGTACCAAGGCTCCCCGATCTCCTGTCATAACTTTGGCAGAAACCCGAGCGAAAAGGCTTAAATGACGACTTACAACATTCCTCCGACCGTCTGCCGAAATCAAAGCAGCAGATCGGGAAAAAGCCCTGTGGGAATTCCAGGCACATGTCTTTGACAATTTTTCATTAAAAATTACAGTAGGAATGTAGGAATTCACAATAAAAAATCATTACCTGATAAAGTACGGTTGGGAGACTATTATAGAAATCAGGATGTCATAGAAAAAAAGCAAGCAGGGAGTGACAATAAAAATAATAATTGAAGCCACTCTTTAGCACACTGAAATAGAAAAGCTATTTTAGAGCTTGTGGAGAGTGTGTTTGTGCTCACTTTTAATGTGCAGTACTGAAGTTCAACACCTGATGGCAATGCAGTTTCACTTTTCAATAGCTTTAAAAAAAACTTCCAAGCACAAATGCAAATTTTTTAAAAATCAGCCTAATTGCCTTGGTTAATTCTGATAGGTAATGGAGCTATTTTAATTCTCCGTCCGACTCCCACCCTGACCTCTCTGTCCTCGGCCTCTTACACTGTTCCAATGAAGCTCAACGGAAGCTCGAGGAACAGCACCTCATCTTCCGATTAGGCACTTTACAACCTTCCAGACTTAACATTGATTTCAATAACTTCAGATCACAACCACTGCTCCCATCTTTTCAGTCAGCAGGTGTTGGTAACAGTTCTGCTGTTGTAATTTACAGTTCCTCTAGACCCATCTTTTGTTTCTTTACTTGTTCCATTACTACCCTCCTTGCCTTGCACCATCATCCCTTTTGTCATTTAATCACTCCTGTCCTCTATCCTATCACAGACCTTCCCTTTTGTTCTTTCCTCCCCTCCCTTTCCTCCCGCCCCCCCACCCTTTCCCTGACTCTGCATTTGCTTAAAAACTGCTAACTCTTTAACATCTTCCAGTTCTGACGAAGGGTCTTCGACCTGAAACGTTAACTCTGTTTCTTTCTCCACAGATGCTGCCTGACTTGCTGAGTATTTCCAGCATTTTCAGTGTTTATAAGAGTAGTCACTGTATTTGAGCCAGACACACTAAATGCAAACAATACATGAAACAGAACTGTGAAAATTAAGCCCCGTTTAGCTAATCTGGAATGGCATCTCTTAAACTGAAATGTAATAAATAGTGGAAACCTGTAGGTGGCAGTATTGCACAGCATTTGACCATTTTTGCTATTCCCGGTAAAGCTGAGGGTCTAATATTCAGCGAGTGTTCGTGTTTCAAGTGGATGTCAAATTTGCATGCTAATTTTATCAAATCCAATAGGCATTTAAAAGCTGCCAAATTCCCGTGTTCCTATGATAAAAAAATTGATAGATGGGTAATAAGAAAAAGAAAAGAAAGACTTTCACCACCTCAGGACGTCCCAAAGTGCTTTACAGCCAATGAAATGCTTTTGAAGTGAGGCAATGTTGTAATGTAGGAAACACGGCAGCCAATTTGCGCACAGCAAGATCCCGCAAACAGCAATGTGATAATGACCAGATAATGACCAGAAGCCAGTCTTCAGCCAATTCGATTACACTCCACGTGATATCGAGAAACGGCTGAGTGCACTGGATACAGCAAATGCTATGGGCCCCCGACAACATCCCGGATGTAGTGCTGAAGACTTGTGCTCCAGAACTAGCTGCGCCTCTAGCCAAGCTGTTCCAGTACAGCTACAACACTGGCATCTACCTGACAATGTGGAAAATTGCCCAGGTATGTCCTGTCCACAAAAAGCAGGACAAATCCAATCCGGCCAATTACTGCCCCATCAGTCTACTCTCAATCATCAGCAAAGTGATGGAAGGTGTCGTTGACAGTGCTATCAAGCGGCACTCACTCACCAATAACCTGCTCACCAATGCTCAGATTGGGTTCTGCCAGGACCACTCGGCTCCAGACCTCATTACAGCCTTGGTCCAAACATGAACAAAAGAGCTGAATTCCAGAGGTGAGGTGAGATTGACTGCCCTTGACATTAAGGCAGCATTTGACCGAGTGTGGCACCAAGGAGCCCTAGTAAAATTGAAGTCAATGGGAATCAGGGGGAAAACTCTCCAGTGGCTGGAGTTATACCTAGCACAAAGGAAGATGGTAGTGGTTGTTGGAGGCCAATCATCTCAGCCCCAGGACATTGCTGCAGGAGTTCCTCAGGGCAATGTCCTAGGCCCAACCATCTTCTGCTGCTTCATCAATGACCTTCCCTCCATCATAAGGTTAGAAATGGGGATGTTCGCTGATGATTGCACAGTGTTCAGTTCCATTCGCAACCCCTCAAATAATGACGCAGTCCGTGCCCGCATGCAACATCCAGGCTTGGGCTGATAAGTGGCAAGTAATATTCGCGCCAGATAGGTGCCAGGCAATGACCATCTCCAACAAGAGAGAGTCTAACCACCTCCCCATGACATTCAATGGCATTACCATCACCCAATCCCCCACCATCCTGGGGGTCACCATTGACCAGAAACTTAACTGGACCAGCCATATAAATATTGTGGCTACAAGAGCAGGTCAGAGGCTGGGTATTCTGCGGCGAGTGACTCACCTCCTGACTCCCCAAAGCCTTTCCACCATCTACAAGGCACAAGTCAGGAGTGTGATGGAATACTCTCCACTTGCCTGGATGAGTGCAGCTCCAACAACACTCAAGAAGCTTGACACCATCCAGGACAAAGCAGCCCGTTTGATTGGCACCCCATCCACCACCCTAAACATTCACTCTCTTCACCACCGGCGAACTGTGGCTGCAGTGTGTACCATCCACAGGATGCACTGCAGCAACTCACCAAGGCTTCTTCGACAGCACCTCCCAAACCCGCAACCTCTACCACCTAGAAGGACAAGGGCAGCAGGCACATGGGAACAACACCACCTGCACGTTCCCCTTCAAGTCACACACCATCCCGACTTGGAAATATATCGCCGTTCCTTCATCGTCGCTGGGTCAAAATCCTGGAACTCCCTTCCTAAACAGCACTGTGGGAGAACCTTCACCACACGGACTGCAGCGGTTCAAGAAGGCGGCTCACCACTACCTTCTCAAGGGCAATTAGGGATGGGCAATAAATGCTGGCCTCGCCAGCGACGCCCATGAACGAATAATTAAAAAAAAGACCAGATAATCTGTTTTTAATGATGTTGGTTGAAGGATGAATATTGGTCAAGACATTGGAGAGAACTCCCCTGTTGTTCTTCGAAATGCTGCCATGGGATCTTTCACGTCCATCTGAGAGATTTAACATATCGTGCAAAAGACAGCACCACACCCCCTCAGTACTGCACTGGCATGTCAGCCCGAATTTTATGCTCAAGTGGGATTATGAACCCACAACCTTCTGACCCAGAGGTGAGAGTGCTACCACTGAGCCACGACTGACACTATGGATAATGAGCAGGGTAAGACCAATTAAAAGAGTGTGCGGATGATTGTGGGTTGAAACATGTTAATCTTTTGTCCGCCTGCACCACCAGCAGTAATTTCAACCTGTTGTTTTTAACCATCCCTGCAGGTATTTATCACATTATAAAACGGGTGAAAATAAACAGGACACCCGTTCAATGAGAGGTATTTAAACAATGCTGTTTTCAGATCCAACATTAAACCCGGGTCCTGTCTGCCTGCTCTGGTGGATGTGATGGCATTGTTTGAAAAGGAGCAGAGAATTCTCCCAGTGTCCCCCCACAAACGACACCATCGAAAACGGATGAACTGGTCAGTCAGCTCGCTTACTGTTTGTGGGATGTTGTTGTGCGCAGATTGGATACTGCATTTGCCTACATAACAGTGACGTGAAATGCTTTGGGGATGTCCTGGAAAGGTGGTGTATGAACTTTACTGTGGAAACTTTGTAAGGGTGTGACATTTTTTGGGAAACTGACAGCTAGCCCAGATTACCATTACTGACTACCTTTACTTAAAGATTCGATTGTTCATCACGGGTCAAACTTTGACATATCGGAGCCTCATCGGAGCCATTGTGATTCGGAAGATGGGAATGCATAAGACAAGAGAAAACCATTTCAGCCCATCCTGCCACTCCAGTGATTGTCACAACTTACGAAATGAAACAGATTAATTTACAAAAATGCTTCGCCTTGTTTCGGAACTGAAAGTTCTGTAGGGATATCTCACAGGGTTTGCATTAATCCATATTGTTGCAGAGATAGTAAAGTCTACAATCTGATAACTGCAACAGATTTTGAAAACTGAGCAAAAATCAATTTGGCAGACACGAGGAAACATTTTTTTACGCAGCGAGTTGTTATGATCAGGAAGGCACTGCCTGAAAGGGAGGTGGAAGTAGATTCAATAGTAACGTTCAAAAGGGAATTGGATAAATACTTGAAGGGGAAAAATTTGCAGGGCTTTGGGGAAAGAGCAGGGGAGTGGGACTAATTGGGTCGCTCTTTCAAAGAGCCAGCACAGGCATGATGGGCCGAATGGCCTCCTTCTGTGCCGTATCATTCTATGACCATAATTACTACACTGATTGGATAGGTGCAGCGTAGCTAAGACTACAGGGTAGAGCACCGTACTCCCCCCCACCCCACCCCAGCTAGAAGTTCAAATCCTAGGAGTCCCTGCTCTACTTGGACCTGTCAGTGGCTCCGAGCTGGAAAGGCCCACTCACCAGTTGCAGCTTCAACAACACTCAAGAAGCTCGACACCATCCAGGACAAAGCGGCCCGCTTGATTGGCACCCCATCCACCACCCTAAACATTCACTCCCTTCACCACCGGCGCACTGTGGCTGCAGTGTGTACCATCCACAGGATGCATTGCAGCAACTCGCCAAGGCTTCTTCGACAGCACCTCCCAAACCCGCGACCTCTACCACCTAGAAGGACAAGAGCAGCAGGCACATGGGAACAACACCACCTGCACGTTCCCCTCCAAGTCACACACCATCCCGACTTGGAAATATATCGCCGTTCCTTCATCGTCGCTGGGTCAAAATCCTGGAACTCCCTTCCTAACAGCACTGTGGGAGAACCGTCACCACACGGACTGTAGCGGTTCAAGAAGGCGGCTCACCACCACCTTCTCGAGGACAATTAGGGATGGGCAATAAATGCTGGCCTTGCCAGTGATGCCCACATCCCATGAACGAATAAAAAAAAAGTTTACATTTTCCAACTTTGAGGTGCTGAAAAGCACAGGAGTCATTTTTTTTAAAATTTAAAATATAAAAATTCCAGCTACGCTGGGTCCTTCTCCCAGCTTGGTGCTGCGTTAGTAACAAGAAGAAGTCCATCCAAAGTTGTACATTATGCAGGATTAATTTGCTCAGTAATTGTGGAAAATGAATTTTGGTGAGTTTAAGTAGAATGAATTGCTGTGGCTGTATTCTAAGAAGGTACCATATCTATTATAGAATAGAAGACCGTTAACTAATTAAAGCATTTGGCTATCGACCTGTGATTTAATTAGTTCCGCATCATCCATTGAAGCTTTAATATACTAATTACCATAATATTAATGCAGTGGGTTTCACTCACTATCATCTCATCTTGCCTTGTTTCCCACCCAGTCTGTTTCTTTCTAAGTCCTTGACCCTGATAATGTAGCTTCCAATTTGTTTAAAAAATAACGGCGATGCTAACAGCGTTCACCATTATTTAAGGGCAAATGGAAGAGCAACTTTCGGTGAGCACACACACGCAGTCAAACACGCAAATCCGGAAGTTGCTCTATCAGATTCCCAGCTCCTCCGAAAGCTGAATGGGAGAAGACAGCTCGCCTCTGGAGTGAATAGACCAGCGCAAAGTGGCTGCACTGCCCAGCTGGAAACAAACTAATCTCGCCATAAAAAATGTACGCAGGGTTTTTTAGGTCTAAACTAACTACATTGTGGTAAGTCTCATTGACTGCCAATCAACCTCTCTGACACTGAAAATGAACTGTTAAAAATGTGGAACCTCATTCCTTCCAATTTTAATTGTTGTTGGATATTTACATTAAAAAAATTTTAAATTTAATCTTTTTTTACTTTTTCTGTCTGTCTCTTTTATCTCTGTCCTTTAATTTGATATTTGTTACCTTCTCTTTATTTTGCTTGCTCTAACTGATTTTACGTTGAATTTACTGTTGTAACTTTCACTTCCTGGTTCTGACGCTGTGCCTCTTGTCAAGGATGCTTCAAACTGATTGGTTGAGGGGACAGAGGGATCCATTCCCCGCTCTCACAGCTCACAGATTCCCGGGAGAGGACGCTGCACTTTTTTGCTGCTCATCAATGAAGCAAGTTGCCGTCCATAGTTAGTGGGTGAGTTTATAACTAACGAGCAGCGGGTAATGTTTGTTTAACACTCAGCCCAATTTCTGGGCCATTATCATCTCCCATCTACCCCCAGGTATTCATATGTACATGCACAGTCAATCAGATCAAATGGCTATTTAGGCAGAGTTTATATCGTCGCTTAAAAAGGAATTGGAATATTTGAAAAGGAAGAATATAAAAGGACACAGGGAAAGGACAGAAGGCAATGAGGTGAAATTAGGTGAAGAGCTAGAATCGGCACAGGTGAAATGGGCCGATGGCTTCTTGCTGTGCTATGATTCTAAGATAACCATCCAAAACTCTCTTTAATTGGGCAATGTAATCAAAACCTGCACAGAAATGCAATGATCAGTCAGTGGCTGATGTAACTGTCAGTGATTTTATTGTACAGTGTGCCTTTAACAATCTCTGAAAAAAATTACGTCCTATTGGAATGAAACGTTTGATTTTTTTTTAGCTTGCAAACTGAAAGTAACATTAACATATAGAGTACAGAGTGATATGTACAAGATAGTTCAGCCTTCAGATTTGATTCAACCTGATAATTAACCCGTGAAAGTTGAATCCCAAAATTATGATTAAGCTAATGAGAATCCAGAAATGTCAGCACATTCTGCAGCTGTGCAGCACACATAGTAAGTCCCCTAGTCTGGTGAAAGGAACACTTCATCAGCTGTCTGTGCCGCTCCGCAGCATCAATTCAGAGAGCATGTTCAGTTATCTTTATCACATACAGACAGTCGAACAAAGTTCCATGGAGAATGAGGGAGTGTTGGATCACCTGGGAGTATTGAATCACCTGGGAGTATTAGATCACCTGGGAGCAATAGATCACCTGGGAGTATTGGATCACCTGGGAGTATTGGATCACCTGGGAGTATTGGATCACCTGGGAGTATTGGATCACCTGAGAATATTGGATCACCTGGAAGTATTGGATCACCTGAGAATATTGGATCACCTGGAAATATTGGGTCACCTGGGAGTATTGGATCACCTGAGAATATTAGATCACCTGGGAGTATTGGATCACCTGAGAATATTAGATCACCTGGGAGTATTGGATCACCTGGGAATATTAGATCACCTGGAAATATTAGATCACCTGGGAGTATTGAATCACCTGAGAATATTGGATCACCTGGGAATATTAGATCACCTGGGAATATTAGATCACCTGGGAGTATTGAATCACCTGAGAATATTGGATCACCTGGCAGTATTAGATCACCTGGGAGTTTTGGATCACCTGGAAATATTAGATCACCTGAGAATATTGGATCACCTGGGAATATTGGATCACCTGGAAGTATTGGATCACCTGAGAATATTGGATCACCTGGGAGTATTGGATCACCTCAGAATATTGGATCACCTGAGAATATTGGATCACCTGGGAGTATTAGATCACCTGGGAATATTGGATCACCTGGGAATATTAGATCACCTGGAAATATTAGATCACCTGGGAGTATTGAATCACCTGAGAATATTGGATCACCTGGGAATATTAGATCACCTGGGAATATTAGATCACCTGGGAGTATTGAATCACCTGAGAATATTGGATCACCTGGCAGTATTAGATCACCTGGGAGTATTGAATCACCTGGGAGTATTGAATCACCTGGGAGTATTAGATCACCTGGGAGCATTAGATCACCTGGGAGTATTGGATCACCTGGGAGTATTGGATCACCTGGGAGTATTGGATCACCTGGAAATATTAGATCACCTGAGAATATTGGATCACCTGGAAGTATTGGATCACCTGAGAATATTGGATCACCTGGAAATATTGGGTCACCTGGGAGTATTGGATCACCTGAGAATATTAGATCACCTGGGAGTATTGGATCACCTGAGAATATTAGATCACCTGGGAGTATTGGATCACCTGGGAATATTAGATCACCTGGAAATATTAGATCACCTGGGAGTATTGAATCACCTGAGAATATTGGATCACCTGGGAATATTAGATCACCTGGGAATATTAGATCACCTGGGAGTATTGAATCACCTGAGAATATTGGATCACCTGGCAGTATTAGATCACCTGGGAGTTTTGGATCACCTGGAAATATTGGATCACCTGAGAATATTGGATCACCTGGGAATATTGGATCACCTGGAAGTATTGGATCACCTGAGAATATTGGATCACCTGGGAGTATTGGATCACCTCAGAATATTGGATCACCTGAGAATATTGGATCACCTGGGAGTATTAGATCACCTGGGAATATTGGATCACCTGGGAGTATTGGATCACCTGGAAGTATGGGATCACCTGGGAATATTAGATCACCTGGAAGTATGGGATCATTTGGGAATATTAGATAAGCTGGGAGTATTTAATCACATGAGAGTATTTGATCACATGAGAGTATTTGATCACATGAGAGTATTTGATCACTTAGGAGTATTGGATCACCTGAGAATATTGGATCACCTGGGCACTGTGCATTTTGGAAAATTAGGCAGTGAGAAGCACATACCTAAAAGGGACCTCTTCCCCTGATCTTTCATCCATTCAAATTAATCCCAGGTGCAAGAAAAGGTAAATCCGGCCTAAACAGTTTCACTCTTGAGCTGAAATACCACAGATTTGCTCAGGGTTGTTTCAGTGGGTTTTTGGGGGAAAGTAAAATCTGAACTTTCATGAATCTGAAAAGAAAGCCTAGTGATATTGAGGACCCTGTTAACTGGACAGAGGACACAGATTTAAGGTGATCGGCAAAAGAGCCAGAGGCGATGTGAAGAAACATTTTTTTACGCAGCAAGTTGTTATGATCTGGAATGCACTGCCTGAAAGGGTGGTGGAAGCAGAATCAATAGTAACTTTCAAAAGGGAATTGGATAAATACTTGAATTGGAAAAATATGCAGGGCTATGGGGAAAGAGCAGTGGAATGGGACTAATTGGATAGAAATTTTCAAAGAGCTGGAACAGGTACGATGGGCCAAATGGCCTCCTTCTGTGCAGTATCATTCTATGATTCTACGACATCAATTTATATTAGCACAAAGTAAATTTGATGCATATTAGAAAAAACTTCCTTAGTCAAAGTAGCAGTAGTAGAAAAATAAACATTATGGATTTTCTAAATGCAGATGGATGCTAAATTGGGAAAGTTAGCATACTAATGGGAATAAGCTTTGATGGGTCAACAACCTTTTCTTATGCTTGACTTAATAGAGGAGGAGATTCAGTTCTTAATTGTCTCTCAGGAGGACCCAGGACAAAGTCTGCTGCATGTTCGAGATTTATTGGCAGAAGCTCTGAAGTAATGTTCTTCCTAGGATTGCTGCTGTTCAGTCTTCTCTCTCAGTGGCCTTCCCATGAGTCACCAATGCCACACCTAATATCACTAGACCAAACCTTTGATATGAACTTGTTGGAAACACCACATTCTTTCATGATACAAGGTATATCATCCGTGGATTCTTCCTATTTACAAAACAGGTGAACGCAACGGTGTGGGCTCGAGTGGAGTCCCAATTGATACTAAATCAGAACAGAATAGAGAGTTGTTCTTCTAGAAGAAATGCCAAAAGCTGGAATAAATGACTTACATCAAATGTAAGTTTGTCCCAGTAAGTAATGAAAGAACTTGCATTTATATAGCGCCTTTCATGACCTGAGGATGTTCTAAAGCACTTCACGGCCAAAGAATTACTTTTGAAGTGTAGTCACTTGTTATGTAGGCAAACGAGGCAGCCAATTTGCGCACAATTTGCCCACAAACAGCAATGCGACAAATGACCAGTTTATTTGTTTTGGTGGTGCTAATCGAAGGGGTAAATGCTGGCTAGGACACTGGGATAAACCGCCTGCTCTTCTTCAAATAGTACCATGGGATCTTTTACATCCACCTGAACAGGCAGATGGGGCCTAGGAAATGTCAGCCTAGAATACATGCTCAGGTGTTGGAGTGAAACTTGAACTCACACCCTTCTGACCCAAAGGCAAGAGTGCTACCACTGAGCCAAGCTGACACTTAAATGGAACCCTTCCAGATCTAGTGTCTGAATCATCGTTAGTTCAGCATATGTGCCGGATAGGCAATGGAATTGTTAGGCTCCTTAAGCTAAATCCTTGAAAGTGAACATGATACCTAGAAGATACAAATCTTTTCGGGTATGTAGGGTGTCCAAGGTGGAACTAGTTGGTGGAATCTCCAATACGACACTTCCATGTTTCCGTCTTAGGGGGAGGAGCTGCAGCGATCAGATTCTCCACAATCCTGACCAAGTTATGGATTGAGGAATCACAAATGACTCTCACAACTTTCTTTACATTAAAACAGTGACTACAATTCAAAAGGAAAGGAGTGATGGGCAAATGGGATTTAGTATGGGACAGAAAACAGAGTTTTGGACAAGTTGGAATTTGTGAGTGGGCTGGGGGAGCTGGGGAAGATTGAAGACGTCTGAAGGTAAGAAATACGTGTGTAAGGGTTTCAGCGGTGATGGGTTTGAGATAAAGGCAGAGGCAGGCAACATTGCGGAAATGAAGTAAGTAGTCATGGTGATGGTTAGGATTTGGGAATTGAAGCTCAGCTCAGGGTTGAACAGGACACCGAGGTTGAGAACCTTTCCATTCAATCTGGGTGAGTAGCTGGGGAGATGGATAGATTTAGGCCACAAGGACATGGAGCTTTTGACTGGAGCTGCATAGGTTGGCTTTGGTCTTCCTAAAGTTCAACTGTAGGAAGCTCTGGCTCCTCCACAACTTGTCACTGTGGGACATTGGCAGTCCGACAACCCTAAGGTGGTTGTGGAGTCAAGATTAGTGGTGGAAAGGTAGAGCTGGGTGTTAGCGACAAACATATGAAAACTGACCCTGCCTACAGATAATGTCAGTGATAGGTAACATGTAAATAAGGGGATGGAGAGTGTGAGGGGTGGAGGGTGTGAGGGATGGAGGGTGTGGGGATGGAGAGAGTGAGGGGTGGAGGGTGTGAGGGATGGAGGGTGTGGGGATGGAGGGTGTGTGGGATGGAGGGTGTGATGGATGGAGGGTGTGGGGGTGGAGGGTGTGGAGATGGAGGGTGTGATGGATGGAGGGTGTGGGGGTGGAGGGTGTGGGGATAGAGGGTGTGTGGGTTGGAGGGTGTGAGGGATGGAGGGTGCGAGGGATGGAGGTTGTGCAGATGGAGGGTGTGATGGATGGAGGGTGTGGGGGTGGAGGGTGTGGAGATGGAGGGTGTGATGGATGGAGGGTGTGGGGGTGGAGGGGGTGGAGATGGAGGGTGTGGGGATGGAGGCTGTGGGGGTTGAAGGTGTGATGGTTGGAGGTTGTGGAGATGGAGGGTGTGATGGATAAAGGGTGTGGGGATGGATGAAGTGATGGATAGAGGGTGTGAGGGATGCAGGGTGTGGGGATGGAGGGTGTGAGGGATGGAGGGTGTGCGGGGATTGAGGGAATGAGGGATGAGGGGTGTGGGGATGGAGGGTGATGGATGGAGTGTGTGAGGGATGGAGAGAATGAGGGATTGAGGGTGTGAGGGTTGGAGGGTGTGAGGGGTGGAGGGTGTGAGGGGTGGAGGGTGTGAGGGATGGAGAGAATGAGGGATTGAGGGTGTGAGGGATGGAGGGTGTGAGGGATGAAGGGTGTGAGGGATGGAGAGAATGAGGGATTGAGGGTGTGAGGGATGGAGGGTGTGAGGGATGGAGGGTGTGAGGGGTGGAGGGTGTGAGGGATGGAGAGAATGAGGGATGGAGAGAATGAGGGATTGAGGGTATGAGGGATGGAGGGTGTGAGGGATGGAGTGTGTGAGGGATGGAGAGAATGAGGGATTGAGGGTGTGAGGGTTGGAGGGTGTGAGGGATGGAGGGTGTGAGGAGTGGATGCTTGCACTAGTCTGAAACTGAAACCACCCTATTAGATTGAAAGTGCGTTGTATGATATTAGTAATGAACTTTGTATGACATTCCGCTGTCTAAGGCATTAGCCCATTTCAAATAAATGCCTTCATTAAAAAGCAGATAAAGGAATTTCAGATGAACTTTTGTTATTAATATCGCACTGTGCGAGATCAAACTGTATTGCCTTACTGAGCACTTAACAGCACAGCCCGGGGAATTGCATTGGAACTACTGTCATTAGATCGAAAAAAGGATAGGAGAGAGATAGACCCAAAAGAACATAGACGCATAGCAGGCATGAGGAAAGTATACAATAAAAGCAGAAAGGATCATGAAGGGGTATATTTGCTCAGAAAATTAACTACACAAGTCAGCCCATTGACCTGTACCTAAGGTGATCCTGGCCCTAGGGGGAGAGGAAATTGTAACTCCATATGTATCTTTGAACTCAGGGCCAGCAGGTAGACAGTAGTGTGAGACATGGAGATGAGGAAGATGTAGCCAGAAACAGGATAAAAGCGAGTGTTTGATGGGTGAATAATGGGATGTGGAAGAATGTACTACCGTCTAGTTTAGTTAGGATCAGCTGCTCTCTTCTATTCCTGTGTTATCCAGAGGGAAATGTGTATGGGAAAACTTAAGTCCAATGTAAAAGTGGAAACATACTTGCTTCAGCGTTTAATCAATTCCATCAGTTTTGTATTTACCCAGACTTATGTTTGAATACTCAAACATTTGTGCCAGATTTCACCAGTACTCTATCCACATTAAACATTGAAACAAAACACAAGCAAACCATAGAATTAATAAAAGTATAACTGCTCCTTGGACTCTGCCAGCGGATCAATTACCACCCTTCTCCGCACTTCCTTCCAGAATGTCCGCTCGCTCGCAAACAAGGCCCCCGCCATCCATGGCCCTCTTGTGGATATTGGCATTGACAGCCTGGCTTTGGCTGAAACTTGGCTCACGGGTGACGATATCCTGCCCCTCACTGAAGTCTCCCGCCTGTCTATACTTTCCACCACCTAGCCCGCCCAAACCACCGTGGCGCTATATAAATGCAAGTTGTTGTTGTTTGCCTGCATTGACAGTGGCACTGCACTTGATTCATAGTGTGGGGGGCTTTGAGGCCTTTCTCTGTGTTACGGCATTATATAAATGCAAGGAAAAAGAAAAAAAAAACTGCTCTTCTTCAAAAGGACCACGGGATCGTTTACATCAGCCTGAGTGGCCAGGCGGGGCCTCGGTTTAACGTCTCATCTGTAAGGCAGCTCCTCCGACAGTGCAGCACTCCTTCGGTACTGCATTGAAGTGTCAGCCTAGATTATGTGCTCAAATCTCTGAATTGGGATTATGAACCCACGACCTTCTGATCCAGAGGCCAGAGTTCAACCACTTAGCCAAGGCTGACATCTAAACTTAAATGGAGCTGCCAATCAAACATGCATTCAAACAAAATCCGCTGGATGCTTTTATTTGATTGGAATGTCTTAACCCCTCTCTCAGATGTTTGTTGCTGGCGCAGCCATATTACTCCCAAATCTAACATCTGGACTTTTCCAGCTATGTATTCCCTCACACTGAATCATATAAAAAATTTATGGCACAGAAGGAGGCCATTCAGCCCATCGTGTCCGCGCCGGCTGAGAATGAGCCACCCAGCCTAATGCCGCTTTCATAGAAACATAGAAAATAGGAGCAAGAGTAGGCTATTCAGCCCTTCGGGCCTGCTTCGCCATTCAAAACGATCATGGCTGATCGTCTGACTCAGTACCCTGAATATTGGTCTTCGCCTCTGAATTACTGGTCCAGTAATATAACCACAATGCTACCGTACCCTTAAATCCATTTATACGTTTTCATTGCAAATTGAATGTTTTATTAACACAAAAATTTACTTCTGTGGCAGAAGGAGACAATTTTAACTTCACAGGAAAGATTTTGTGCAGATATCTACAAATTTGGCATTCCGTAAATTTACAAGGTCTGAGATATTGACGAGATAGGATCCCTAGCTGTTGTTTCTTTTAAAACCATGACTGTATATACTCTCCTCATGAACTAGAAAATCTGTCCCAATAGCATCCTTTGATATAGCCACAGTATGACACTGGTAGATAGAGACTAGTCTCCGGGATTCGCTGTTGCCGATCGATCATAAAAAAAAGCTGCCAAATAAATATTTTATAAATGACATTGACTTCGCTGTCTCAATCAATTTGGGTAGTGGTACAGCTCGTCAGGAGGTGACATACTGGTTCACATCTTTCAGCAGTAGGAAGGCTCATTAAGCAAGGAATGAAAGTGAATAGCGTTGGCCTGAACATATGCGTGTGCTTTTTACCGAACATCTCGCACTCTGGTCTTTCAGCAAAGCTGAGAGTGAGTAGGATTTGTGGTTGTCTTACTTGGCTGCAGCACTTCCATCTCTACAATACACCGGGGAGTAATTTGTGGACAAATGCCATCAATTGGCGGCATTCCACAGTGAAATGCTTTTTTGACTAACCTCTTTACGGTCTTTAATTACCCGATCGTGAAGCAGTCAGAAACGGACGTGTTTGCACATTTCGCTCCAGTTCACAAAATCATTCCGATTGAAACTGACTAATCTAATGTTGTAACACAAATCAAGCATGGTGTGCAGGTTATTGATCAGTGAGGTGCTATCAAAGGTTGCTTAATGCGAGCCGAAACCTCGACTGACGGGCAGCTGACAGCCTGTTATCTTTGTAGTGCAATGACGCCATCACACTGGGCGTTTTCATCAATTTAATGGGCCAAACCTTGCTGGAAAAGTAACAGCGTGTTAATGATGCAGGCCATTATTAATGCGAAAATCGGCCGGTAAGTTCAGGGGATTAAGGAATACGCCCTGAGTTATGAATCTCCAGAACTAGCTGGTCGATTTACACCTCTCTGCCGTTCACTCCGCACAAACAGCTTCCCCATTATTTTTAAGATCTTGCTGGATTTGCATATTAATTGCCCCTTAAAATCGCCGCAAAAAATTAGGGCTGGAACTTAACAGCGTAAGTACTCTTTTAACGATATGATCATTGTTAATGCAGTGCCAATCAACCTCTCAGGCCCAGAAAGTGAACCATTTAAACTGTTCAGCCTCTTTCCGACATGTAGTCAATTCTTCTTACAGATTTTTTAAAATTCTAAATTTTAAATTAAAAAATTTTTTTTCTTACTTTTCCTTTCTGTCTCTTTTCTCCCTCCCTCTTTCTTAATCCAATTTTTCTTTCCCTCTCTTTATTTCTCCTCCTGCGGAAGATTTGACTCTAATTCACCTCCTTCTCCATCGTTTCTATGTTTCTTTCTCAATTCTTAAATCTCATTGGTTGAGGAGATGGACTGTTGGTCCCACCGTTGACTAAGGTCCCAGATGCCGCTTTGCCCTCCCTGCACCGTTATCAGCTCGCGCTTCCAGCAGTTACGGTGCGAAAAAAAATTTTGCAATAGAAGTCGAACTAATAGCATAAGCCGCGAGGCGCCCGACTCCAGCAAGATTTGGCCCATTGGGCAAAGTAGAGTTTTGGTGGCGTATTGACAAATGCAGCAGTAGACCCTGGGAACCATGTACCTGTGACTGCAGTGAGGATGGGGGTGCATATTGAACAGAATTACATTTAAGCAAATTTAACTGAAAACAAAAAAAAATAAAGTGATCAACCAAAATCTCAAAGCAAAGAATATAAAGCATTGAAACCACTGACCCTGCCTTGGCACGTTTGTAAAGAAAAAGGACAAGGCAACCATTGAATTCACATTGAACCCCCCCCCCCCCACCCCTCCCCCCCGGTCTGCTGCTCTGATTGTTCATTGCTCTTCGACCTGTACAAGTTAATGCTTCGCAGTTTGTCCTGATTTCAGTACATGACATAAGTGTATGCTTCCACATGCAGTATTTGTCAGTCATGTGGGGTGGGGAGGGGTGGAGAAGAGAGGGGAGGGGAGGGGTGGGGAGAGGAGGGGAGGGGTGGGGAGAGGAGGGGAGAGGTGGGGGAGATGGGGAGGGGTGGGGAGAGATGGGGAGGGGTGGAAAGAGGGGGGAAGGGAGGAGAGGGGAGAGGAGAGGAGAGGGGAGGGGAGGGGTGGGGAGAGGAGGGGAGAGGTGGGGAGGAGAGGGGTGGAGGGGAGGTGGGGAGGGGAGGGGAGGAGAGGGGAGGGGGGAACCGGAGGGGAGGGAAGCGGTGAGGAGAGGTAAGGGGAGTGGAGAGGGGAGGGGAGGGGTTGGGAGGGGAGAGGAGGAGAGGAGATGGGAGAGGAGGGGAGCGGAGAGGAGGGGAGGGGACAGGAGTGTTGCTGCTGATCCAGTCCCAGCATCCTTGAATATTTGGAGAATACTCGATTAGATTTTTTAAAATTTGTTCATGGGATGTGGGCGTCGCTGGCGAGGCCGCATTTATTGCCCATCCCTAATTGCCCTTGAGAAGGTGGTGGTGAGCCGCCTTCTTGAACCGCTGCAGTCCGTGTGGTGAAGGTTCTCCCACAGTGCTGTTAGGTAGGGAGTTTCAGGATTTTGACCCAGTGACGATGAAGGAACGGCGACATATTTCCAAGTCGGGATGGTGTGTGACTTGGAGGGGAACGTGCAGGTGGTGTTGTTCCCATGTGCCTGCTACTCTTGTCCTTCTAGGTGGTAGAGGTCGCGGGTTTGGGAGGTGCTGTCGAAGAAGCCTTGGCGAGTTGCTGCAGTGCATCCTGTGGATGGCATACACTGCAGCCACAGTGCACCGGTGGTGAAGGGAGTGAATGTTTAGGGTTGAGGATGGAGTGCCAATCAAACGGGCTGCATTGTCCTGGATGGTGTCGAGCTTCTTGAGTGTTGTTGGAGCTGTACTCATCCAAACAAGTGGAGAGTATTCCATCACACTCCTGACTTGTGCCTTGTAGATGGCGGAAAGGCTTTGGGGAGTCAGGAGGTGAGTCACTCGCCGCAGAATACCCAGCCTCTGACCTGTTCTTGTAGCCACAGTATTTATATGGCTGGTCCAGTTAAGTTTCTGGTCAATGGTGACCTCCAGGATGTTGATGGTGGAGGATTCGGCGATGGTAATGCTGTTGAATGTCAAGGGGAGGTGGTTAGACTCTCTCTTGTTGGAGATGGTCATTGCCTGGCACTTGTCTGGCGCGAATGTTACTTGCCACTTATGAGCCCAAGCGTGGATGTTGTCCAAGTCTTGCTGCATGCGGGCTCAGACTGCTTCATTATTTGAGGAGTTGCGAATGGAACTGAACATTGTGCAATCATCAGCGAACATCCCCATTTCTGACCTTATGATGGAGGGAAGGTCATTGATGAAGCAGCTGAAGATGGTTAGGCCTAGGACATTGCCCTGAGGAACTCCTGCAGCAATGCCCTGGGACTGAGATGATTGGCCTCCAACAACCACTACCATCTTCCTTTGTGCTAGGTATGACTCCAGCCACCGGAGAATTTTCCCCCTGATTCCCATTGACTTCAATTTTACTCGGGCTCCTTGATGTCAAGGGCAGTCACTCTCACCTCACCTCTGGAATTCAGCTCTTTTGTCCATGTTTGGACCAAGGCTGTAATGAGATCTGGAGCCGAGTGGTCCTGGCGGAACCCAAACTGAGCATCGGTGAGCAGGTAATTGGTGAGTAAGTGCCGCTTGTTAGCACTGTTGACGACACCTTCCATCACTTTGCTGATGATTGAGAGTAGACTGATGGGGCGGTAATTGGCTGGATTGGATTTGTCCTGCTTTTTGTGGACAGGATATACCTGGGCAATTTTCCACATTGTCGGGTAGATGCCAGTGTTGTAGCTGTACTGGAACAGCTTGGCTAGAGGCGCAGCTAGTTCTGGAGCACAAATCTTCAGCACTACAGTCAGGATGTTGTCGGGGCCCATAGCCTTTGCTGTATCCAGTGCACTCAGCCGTTTCTTGATATCACGTGGAGTGTAATCGAATTGGCTGAAGACTGGCTTCTGTGATGGTGGGAAATCGTGAGGAGGTCGAGATGGATCATCCACTTGGCACTTCTGGCTGAAGATGGTTGCCAACGCTTCAGCCTTATCTTTTGCACTCACGTACTGGACTCCGCCATTATTGAGGATGGGGATGTTTGCAGAGCCTCCTCCTCCCATTAGTTGTTTAATTGTCCACCACCATTCACGACTGGATAGCTTTGATCTGATCCGTTGGTTATGGAATCGCTTAGCTCTGTCTATAGCATGTTGCTTCTGCTGTTTAGCATGCATGTAGTCCTGAGTTGTAGCTTCAACCAGGTTGGCACCTCATTTTTAGGTACGCCTGGTGCTGCTCCTGGCATACTCTTCTGCACCCCTCATTGAACCAGGGTTGATCCCCTGGCTTGTTGGTAATGGTAGAGTGAGGAATATGCCGGGCCATGAGGTTACAGATTGTGCTGTAATACAATTCTGCTGCTGCTGATGGCCCACATCGCCTCATGGATGCCCAGTTTTGAGCTGCTCGATCTATTCTGAATCTATCCCATTTAGCACGGTGGTAGTACCACACAACATGTTGGATGGTGCCCTCAGTGCGAAGACAGGACTTCATCTCCACGAGGACTGTGCGGTGGTCACTCCTACCAATACTGTCACAGACAGATGCATTTTCGACAGGTAGATTGGCGAGGACGAGGTCAAGTAAGTTTTTCCCTCGTGTTGGTTCGTTCACCACCTGCCGCAGGCCCAGTCTGGCAGCTATGTCCTTCAGGACTCAGGCCAGCAGTGGTGCTACCGAGCCACTCTTGGTGATGGATATTGAAGTCCCCCGCCCAGAGTACATTTTGTGCCCTTGTTACCCTCAGTGCTTCTTCAAGATGGAGGAGGACTGATTCATCATCTGAGGGAGGGCAGTAAGTGGTAATCAGCAGGAGGTTTCCTTGCCCATGTTTGACCTGATGCCATGAGATTTCATGGGGTCCAGAGACAATGTTGAAGACTCCCAGGGCCACTCCCTCCTGACTGTATATCACTGTACCGCCACCTCTGGTGGGTCTGTTCTGCTGATGGGACAGGACATAGCCAGGGATGGTGATGGAAGAGTCTAGAACATTGGCTGAAAGGTATGATTCTGTGAGTATGGCTATGTCAGGCTGTTGCTTGACTGGTCTGTGGGACAGCTCTCCCAATTTTGGCACAAGTCCCCAGATGTTAGTGAGGAGGACTGTTTCAGGGTCAACTGGGCTTGGTTTGCCATGTCAAGTGCCTTAGTGGTCCGTCCGGTTTTATTCTTATTATGACTTTTCGTAGTGAGATTTTACAACTGAGTGGCTTGCTAGGCCATTTCAGAATCAACCAACATTGCTGTGGGTCTGAGGTCACATATAGGCCAGACCGGGTAAGGACGGCAGGTTTCTTTCCCTAGAGGGCATTATTGAACCAGATGGGTTTTTAACAACAATCCGGTAGTTTCATAACCACCGTTACTGATACCAGTATTTTAATTCCAGATTTTTTATTTAATTAATTGAATTTAAATTCCCCAGCTGCCGCGGCAGGATTTGAACTCCTGACTCCCGATTATTAGTCCGGGCCTCTAGATTACTAGTCCAGTAACATAACCACGATGCTACCGTCCCCTTGACTTAAGACTAAAAGAACAAAGAGTGGTTCTGCAAAGCCTCAATCCACTACAACAGGGATATGATGAGGTAACTTTGAACGTGCGCTGCAAGGTGATAAGAAGAGCAAGCTGGAGCTTCCGGATGGACTTACACCGGCATCAAAAACATTTGGAGGATGAACACAGCAGGAAACAAGAGTTTCAGTGATTTTTCCTTGAAGAAGCCACACTCACAAGCTGCCCATCAGGCAAACTCTTTCATAATAAGAATTATGCCCCTCCGGAATGGTTCGCTGCCTGAATTCTTTATGATGAATGAACATCTCAAAGAACGATGCAATAATCAAAGCAGCGGTATATCAACAGTGTGAATCAAATAGCTGCCTCACATTTCTCCTTACAAACACAGTGAGGTGGTGTTAGTGATTTTTATACTGTTTGCTCTGAGAGTTTTGTTGATGATTCTATTTCATGTTTACAGTAAAATTTGCTTAAACAGTAATCCAAGTGCACCCTGGCCAACATTAGCTTCTGCATTAACTCACCTGCAATAGATTCCATTCCTTCCATCCGCTATGACCTTATGAAGATGCCCTCATCCCCACAAAGTCACTCTCTTGTGTCCAACCCTTGATGTTCCTCTGGTATGTTTCCCACCTTTAAACCCTAAGGTCTCAAAGCCGTAGTCCTGAGCACACCTGGCGCACTGCTGGTCTGATCGCACACCACCAGATCTGGCCCAACCATGTCAAGCAGTATCATACCTCCTTCTCCACTGCCAATTCCTCCAACTACTTCAGGATCATCCTAGAGGGTAGCACAATCCACATCCCCTCTCCTCCATAACTAACCGTATCCTCTGAGTCCCTACTCCCCCCGCCCTCACTTCCAACACCAAACGCGAGGAGATCATCCATTTCTTGGTCAAGAGTTAGGTCGTCTGTACAGTTGTCTCAGCCATTATATTCCCTTCCTCTCCCCACCAGCACCAATCACCCCCCAGCCCCCCCAGTGTATAATATAATAGCTTAACAGCTTGGTACAGGTAAAGGGTAACGTGGGATAGTTAGCGTAGTGGGCTACAGTAAAGGAGAAAGTATAGAAACCGCAGACATACATTGGGCATGATGCGGCAGAAGGTTTCGAACATCTGGTGTGAAATGATGATAAATACTTTAACAATACAGAAGTCAGTATTAAAGGGTCGGATTTTGCTGTAAAAATAACTATGAGGCTAACAGTGCTCACCGTTATTTATGTGCCAATCGAATGGTAACTTCCGGCGACCGCACATGCGCAGTTAAAGGCGGAAATCCGGAAGTTGCTGTTCGAGATACGATGCTCCGCCATAAGCCCCGTGAAAACGGCATCGCGCCGACGGACTCCCTGTTCAAACCTATTAAACGGCATGAAGTTCCTGTAGTTGCCTCATAGATACAGACTAAACTTGTCACAAAAGGTTAAGTCAAGTCACTTCAAATCTAAGCACCCTTTTAACGACGTGATAACTCTTAATTACTGCCAAACAACCTCTCTGGCACTGAAAATTAACTATTACATGTGTGGAGTCTCATTCCTTCAGACTTTATTTATTGTTGGACATTTTTTTAAAAAATTTAAATCGTTTTTTAAAATTTTTTCTTTCTGTCTCTTTAATCCAATCTTATTTCACTTTCTGTACCTGATTTGACATTGAATTCACTATTCTAACTCACACTTCCTGGTTCTGACTGCGCTGTTATTAATGATGCTTCAATCAATGCTGAGTCGTTGAGTATATTTAAGGCTGAGATGGATAGACTTTTGGACTCTAGGGGAATCAAGGGATTTGGGGATCGGGCGGGAAAGTGGATTTGAGGTCAAAGATCAGCCATAATTGATTGAATGGTGGAGCATGCTCGAGGGGCCGTATGGCCTACTCCTGCTCCTATTTCTTATGTTCTTATGTTCTTAATCTGATTGGTTAAGGGGATACACAGTTGCTTGCCCTGTTCACACAGGTCCCAGATGCCCGGTAGAAGCCGTCACGCTGTTTGTCTGTCCCGTTGACAGTAACTTACCGTGCAAAAGCTCATAGAAAGTCTCTGGGCAAGTGCAGGTCTAACAAATGGCTAAGGCTCTTCGTTCGCCGCTCACAGCAAAATCCGGCCCATTATCTTTGTATTATGAGAATGTATTCTGTACGATAGAGGCTAACGTATAGTTTAGATTAGCTTTCGGCAGGTCAAAGCTAAGCCAGCAGGATGTGTTGTCAGTTTAAGGCAACTTACGAAGCATCAATGGATCTGTGTAAAAAATTATGGCTAGTTTGGAGACAACGGGGGTGATTTTGACTTTGTGCGATAGGGTAAAACGAGTGATAGCGAGTGACTGCTGACTGAAAACATTCAAATTATTCAATAGTTTGAAATAAGCAACATAAATAACACAGCAAATGAGTTTTTTAAAAAATGGAATGATCAGATCATTCGAACTAAGCAACTTTGAGTTGAAAGGAGTAGACTGCAGTTTAACTTTATTATTGTGAAGTCTGTCTGACCGCTGAGATAAAACGCAGCTGGGTGTTTCAGAGCTGCCCATTCTCCATTCTGTGCAGCTGGAAATACTCACGACTGAAGTAAGCTTGACTGAAGCACTCTCAATGACTTAGTTGATGCATGTACTGCCCCAGGGCTCCCTCATGCTTCAGTCACACCCACCAGAAGGTCCTGGTTTCGATTCCCTCTCTGTGCTGATCCCCCGTGGGATTACAGTGGCGGTACTACAATCGGCCTGAGCATCCCGAGCTAGGGACTTCTGCTCTTCATCGCTACACTTGATTAAAAAGTGCATGTTACAGGTGAGGGCAGATTTGGGCTCAGTTGTGATGCCTTCGAATGGTGAATAGCCTGCCACCATTCCTCCCCCATCGCTGGGTCAAAATCCTGGAACTCTCTACCCAACAGCATTGTGGGAACACCCTCGCCACAAGGACTGCAGTGGTTCAAGAAGGCGGCTCACCACAACCTTCTCAGAGCAATAAAATGCCACCCTTGCCAGTCATGCTCGTATCCCGAGGGTGAATATTCTTATTGTCTAGGCTCACACTTAACTACTTGCCACTTAGACAAGGTACCAGAGGGCAACAGCCATCCATGGAACTGTATTGATCCATTAGTCAGCATCTTCAGCGAAGGAAATTAGAGAGGATTTTTTTTTAATTCGCTGCCTTCATGCTACTGAGCTGTACAGACCACAGTTCTGAGTTAGCTGATGTCAGCTGGGATGCCACAACTGGCTTCTGCACCTCTGGCCTTCAGAGGGAATTAATCAGCCATAAGTCTAGCTCCTCACCACACGTGTCGACGTTGGGTGTCGGCAGGATCACACCTCCATGGTTGAACAGCCTGCCGACGTTCCTGCTTTATATGTGAAGTGTGGCCATCTGAGCAAGTTAACGGAAGGCTACCAGAATCCACGGAAGAGTACCCTGAAGAGTCAAAGCCTTCAGGACAGGAGCGGAAGAAACTACGCGGATAAAGGGGTAAGGTGACTAGGAAAATGGTAACAAATCAGCAATTTAGAACATCCCAAGGCACTTGACAAATTAGGGGTAAGGAAAACCGATACCAAAGCAGGAAGGAGGAAGTTAGGAGGGTGAGATGAGTTTTGAAGAGGGTTTTAAAGGAAGAGAAGGAAATGGAGAGGTGGAGGCATTTAGGGATCGAATTCCAAAGTGTAGAATCCATACAACTCCAACATCAATGGAGGGATGAAGTGAGGAGGGTTCACAAAATCCCAGAGTCAGAGAAATAGAGTGTTCGGGGTGGGGGGGGGGAATATATGGTTGATGGATTTTCCAAAGATGGGCAGTGTGAAGCTGTGGAGGGATTTAAAGCAAGGATTTTAAATTTAATACACTGGGGGACAGAGCGGTGATGGGCGATCGGGACTTAGTGCGAGACAGTTTGTGTGCAATGGCGTTTTACACAAGTTGGAGTCTATAGAAGGTTGTAAACAATTTTACAACACCAAGTTATAGTCCAGCAATTTTATTTTAAATTCACAAGCTTTCGGAGGCTTCCTCCTTCCTGAGGAAGGAGGAAGTCTCCGAAAGCTTGTGAATTTAAAATAAAATTGCTGGACTATAACTTGGTGTTGTAAAATTGTTTACAATTGTCAACCCCAGTCCATCACCGGCATCTCCACATCATGACTCTATAGAAGGTGTAAGAAGAGAGGCCAGCAAGGCAAGTGTTAGAGTAGACTAGTCTGGAGGTGACGAAGGCATGTCTGATTGTTCCAATGGTGGCTGTGGTGGGGGGAGGGGGGATATGGTAGGCAGAGGTGAGCAATGTTACAGAGGTGGAAGTAAGCAGACTTTGTGGTGGAGAGGGTATGGGGTCTGAAACTAAGCACCATCAGGATGCAGAGGCTGCAAACATTCTAATTGAGCGTGAAAAAGTGGCCAGAGAGAGGGATGATATCAGTGGCAGGGAATGCAGGTGATCTAATCAATGTATTTAAAGTGATTAAGGAATTCGATAGAGTAGATAGGATTTCAAAGGAGAGGGTGCGGGGGAGGTGAGTTGAAGATTGAATTCACTGAGGATGAGATGTCACTCAGTGCAGAGGCAAAGGGGAGAGGGAAAAAAAGAAGGAAAAGAACTTGCATTTATATAGCACCAGTCACGGCCAAAGGATGTCCCAAAGCGCTTTACAGCCAATGAAGTACTTTTGAAGTGTAGTCACTGTTGTAATGTAGGAAGGACATCTCGGTGAGGAAGTCAGCTTGGGGCCTGGGGGCACGGTAAATAACAAGGCTTTTAAATGAAAGGTATGAGGGGTGAAAGAGGATGAGGTGATTGAAGGAGGAGAAGGTACCAGACAATTGGGGGAAGAGGCCAGGGCATGACCTAGAGATAGGTGCCACTCTGCCGCCACAACCGTTCAGGTGGGGGTGTTGGTGCAAGGTCTATCCATCTGAGAGTGAAAAGCCATGTTTCCAGCAGTGTGGGAATGTTGATAGAATCACCCACGATGAGGTAAGTCCTTGTATGTGAGCGAACTTATATCCTGGAGGAAAACACAGGCGGGAGGTGATTGTGCACCAACAGGATCTGGGGGCAATAATTGGTTAACTAAAGAATAGTTTTCAGTTATGGTATATGTTATTTTCTACACTATCACAACATATATGTGGGAGGAATAAATGACAATACCCGGCTTGTTACCATCTATTTTAAATGATAGAAGTATCCTTATATTAAAAAAATGTGAATCGTTTTTAGAATTTGTTGGGATATTCAGCATTGCTTATTTTATAATTGACAAAAAGAGGCGACTTTGCAATCTTCTCTTCGATATGATGTGAGTCAGTCTGCAACAGGGGGGTTTGAAATGAATGATCAAATAGCAGGTATGACACTGGGCTAGTCAGGTTGCAGCCTGGATTCTTGTGTCTACAGGAGGAAAGAAAAGCATTTCAGACAGTTCCAGCTCCAGGTGCAGGTACAGGAGACAAAGCTGAGAGCTGAGTGAACACGCCTTCGAGGCAGGATTAGCAGTCAGGTTCTCCAGACTGCTCTGTCAAGACAGGCACGGCCGCTAATGATGGCTCAGGTCACAAGGGCCGCGGAACCGTCCGTCTGCAGTCTCTTGACAAGTGGCTGCACGGTCGATATTGTCACAGGGGGGTTTAGGAGCTTGATCTCCCAGCTTAGCCACTCATGGAATAAGTACTGGGTCAGAGGGTAGTGCATCGAGAATAGTCGCTGGGTCACTTTGGGGGTATAATTTGTGCGGGGGACTAGCCAGAAGGTGACGTGCTACATAGTGAGGTAGCCAGGTTAATCCTTCGAGGAGTCTGGATGAATGAAACAAGCTGACAAACTGCTGCTGGGAGGTGAGCTTCTTAGCCTCACTGAATGGAGGAATTGTCTCACAAAGTGAATGAGGGCAAAAGAGCCCAGGCTACACTTACATTGATCCTTTGTGATTCTTAGTCATACTGAGGTGTTTGTAAGTTTAGTCTTTCCTCTTAATTAATCGTTTTCCCAAAATGTAAACCACTTAAAGACAGTTAAGTGTGAGTTCTTCCAACAATTAGGCACATTAGCCCTTAATGAATCGGCCCTCTACAGAGACAACTGTAGGGAAATAAGAGGCAGAAACGCTGCTGCTGCAAGTAAGTTGCTTATTGCTGGCATCGCAGTGTTGCGTAATAGTAACCATGGCAAAAGACAGATTGCATATTCTGAAAATTTAAAAATAAATTAAAAGGCAGTATCCATGACACATTTAAGACTAGAAATTGGTTTAGGCCGGTTTTCGGGCCCGAATAGGTGACGCGCTCAGAGCACGCAATAAATGCTGGCCTTGCCAGCGACGCCCTCATCCCATGAACGAATAAAACAAACAAAGCCGGAGTCCCGAGGTCAGTTCGAAATTGGGCCTCAGGTCTCAATAGCATATTTCTAGCGAGCTGCAGTCATCAAGCGGGCGTCCAGAGGCAGCTCGCCGGTTCGAAGAGGACTAATCTGGGCCGATTGCAACGCTGGCAGCGGCACCTCAGGTTGGTTTGGGAGGTGGGGGGAGAGGCGAACAGGGAGGGGGAGGGGCAATCGTGAGCCGGTTGCTGCCCGCAGTAGTCATGTGGAGGCGGGAGGAACACTCCTGGCTCCTCCTGGCTTCACATCAAGGTAAGTTTAAAAAGTTAAAACTTATCTGTTCGTTGACTGCTTTCAGCGGTCCCTTTAAGGATCACTGGTTAGGCTGCTAAAGAACCAAGAAACTATACGGGGCCTGGCACAGGCAAATTTCTAGGAGTAGTCTTTAAACAGGCATTAGCCCCCTCATTAGCAAATGCAAGGGGCTTAAGGCCAGTTTAAGGCAGTCATTAGGGATGCCTGAATATCGCCCAAGCCAAAATGATGTCGGGTGCACTTCAGGTGATTTGGGACGATAAGGGGGAGATATTGGACCTCGTTGCGCCCGCTTTTCAGCAGCAAAACGGGCCCCCGTTTCGCGGCTGAAAAGTGGGCGCAATGACGTCCAATATCTCCCCCTTAGACCAATATTTTGTTACTGAGTCTGTTCAATACAATGCTCAAAATAAACTCCTGATGGAGTCAATCATTGAGTCCAGAATCATTTTTACTTCTGTTTGAGCAGTTGTATATTGATAGGGGCTTTAGCACAAAAAGGATGGCCTGTTGAGTCTAAATGATAACAAGACCACAACTTTCTGTCCTCATTCAAACCATCACCTTTGTTGTCTGCTCATTCGGCAATTGTCATGTTAGACGTTAATGGTTTGAAAAACAGTGCTGAGTCCAACTAACTCAGACTCTGCATAAAGCTGCTGTGCCCATGACTAAATCAGATTAAGTCAATTTTAAGGTAGAGCTTAGGGCTACAGACCGCCATATAACCAATACACATTCTTGATTTAACTCCCGCGATTGATCAGATGTAGAAAATAGTTGGATGCAGCAACATTTGATTTTTTTTAAATCACGTAACAAAACACTAAATAAATTGTAGAATTGCGCATTCCCAGATAATGCTGTTGAAACAAAAACTGAATTTGATTTTTCCTATAATATTTTAGTATTGTACATTTTGACATTTATTTCTGTTGGTATTAATGTGCCTCAGTCCTTACTCCTCCGCACTAGCCTGCTTCAATTGGATGGGCAGGAAACTAGTTCACAGCTGCCATCAATACTGCTGTAAATGAGCTGACATGATTCGTTCTTTTTTCAGTGTGAAAGGAATTCCCTGCTGCTTTCTCCCTGTGCCATAGAATTCCCTGCAACTCCTAAGTTCTGTGTCTACATATCTGCCCAAGATTAAGTAGAGCTTCCTCTGCGATGGAGGTTACGTTCAGGTGTCAGTCAAGGTTGATACCTGGGAGCTATCTTCATGGGTCAGTGAGTAAATACCTGCTGTGGTACTGATCCATGCAGACTGGGAAGGTGCCATGTTTGATCCCTGGTCTATGCTGATATAGCTAATCTTGGCCAAGGGCAGTGATAGGGAAACTACAATTAGGCTCAGTGCCTCCAACTTAGGGAGGGCAAAAATCCATGAGATGCTCACTCCCCATCCAGTATCTTTCGATTGGATGGACCATGTATGTGGATGTCAGGCTTAAGTGTGTTTACGCTGCTCCCCACAGTCAAACAGCCTGTTGATTCTCACTGTCTAGGCTTCCATGCAAAGAATGGCCGCTTGAAGGTGAGATACCAGAAGGAAACTGGTGACTGTGGAACCATAACCCATAAAGAGTCAACACCTTCATGAGATGAGGGGAGAAAAGTGGCCTTTTGAGGAATATTAACTAGGATCGGGCCAGAACAGACTGTATTTCAGTTCAATCTGTTTGAGTCATGCTGAATCAAATTGCAAAATTCTTTTGAGTAGAGGTAGATTTTTTTCATCTTTACGTAGAATATTTATCAATCAAAACATTTATTAGCCAGTGTTGGTAATATTCGTAGCGATCTAGCGATGCCCAGAAGTGGCAGCACTTTGTGCATTGAACGAGTAGCCCATCATGGATGGAGATTTTTTTTTTATTCATTCATGGGACGTGGGCGTCGCTGGCGAGGCCGGCATTTATTGCCCATCCCTAATTGCCCTTGAGAAGGTGGTGGTGAGCCGCCTTCTTGAACTGCTGCAGTCCGAATGGTGAAGGTTCTCCCACAGTGCTGTTAGGAAGGGAGTTCCAGGATTTTGACCCAGCGACGATGAAGGAACGGCGATATATTTCCAAGTCGGGATGGCATGTGACTTGGAGGGGAACGTGCAGGCGGTGTTGTTCCCATGTGCCTGCTGCTCTTGTCCTTCTAGGTGGTAGTGTTCACGGGTTTGAGAGGTGCTGTCGAAGAAGCCTTGGCGAGTTGCTCCTGTGGATGGTACACACTGCAGCCACGGTGCGTCGGTGGTGAAGGGAGTGAATGTTTAGGGTGGTGGATGGGGTGCCAATCAAGCGGGCTGCTTTGTCCTGGATGGTGTCGAGCTTCTTGAGTGTTGTTGGAGCTGCACTCATCCAAGCAAGGTTGCCATAGGTTGACAATCTTAGAAAAAGGATTTGCAAACTTGCTGCTAAAATATCAATTCAGCTCATTAATTGGGTGGCCGATCCAAATAGAGCAGTTCCTGTTCACTTAAAGGGCCTGCACACATGTTGCTTACAAGTCCATCTAGGAGCTGAACTATCAAAACAACCTTATCGTCAAACATGGCAGCAAGATAATAATGTGTTTCTATTGTGGCTGCCATCAACCTTTCAGACGAGGAGTGGCATGAGTGGCAGGTTTTGGCACACAGGCAGAGGATCTAAAGGGCCAGAATGTTACACCTAGGACTAACGAAGGAGCCTTTACTAAGGAGGTTGAAGTTCTCCTGGAAAGCAATTGCTGAATAATGTCAAATGGTAGCAGGTGACTTGAGGATCTCATCTGTAAAGGCCATTGAGAAAAAAACAAACAAAGCACTGGGCTTCATTTCTAGAGGAATAGAATTGAAAAGCAGGGAGGTTATGATAAACTTGTATCAAATCTTGGTTAGACCACACTTGGAGTGCTGTGAACTGCTCTGGTCTCCATATTATATATGAGTTTTTTGATGAGGTAACAGAAAGGGTTGATGAGGGCAATGCAGTTGATGTTGTGTATATGGACTTCCAAAAGGCGTTTGATAAAGTGCCACATAATAGGCTTGTCAGCAAAGTTGAAGCCCATGGAATAAAAGGGGCAGTGGCAGCATGGATACAAAATTGGCTAAGTGACAGGGAACAGAGAGTAGTGGTGAACGGTTGTTTTTCGTACTGGAGGAAGGTGTACAGTGGTGTGCCCCAGGGGTCGGTGCTGGGACCGCTGCTTTTCTTGATATATATTAATGACTTGGACTTGGCTGTACAGGGCACAATTTCAAAATTTGTAGTTGACACAAAGTATAGTGAATACTGAGGAGGATAGTGATAGACTTCAAGAGGACATAGACAGACTGGTGGAATGGGCGGACACGTGGCAGATGAAATTTAACGCAGAGAAGTGCAAAGTGATACATTTTAGTAGGAAGACCGAGGAGAGGCAATATAAACTAAAGGATACAATTCTAAAGGGGGTGCAGAAACAGAGAGGCCTGGGGGTATATGTGCATAAATCGTTGAAGATGGCAGGGCAGGTTGAGAAAGCAGTTAAAAAAGCATATGGAACCCTAGGCTTTATAAATAATGGCATAGAGTTCAAAAGCAAGGAAGTCATGATGAACCTTTATAAAACACTGGCTCAGCCACAACTGGAGTATTGTGTCCAACTTTAGGAAGGATGTGAAGGCCTTGGAGAGGGTGCAGAAAAGATTTACCAGAATGGTTCCGGAGATGAGGGATTTCAGTTACATTGATAGACTGGAGAAGCTGGGTTGTTCTGCTTGGAACAGAGAAGGTTGAGAGAAGATTTGATAGAGGTATTCAAAACCATGAGGGGTCTAGACAGAGTAGATAGAGAGAAACTCTTCCCATTGGCAGAAGGGTCGAGAACCAAAGGACACAGATTTAAGGTGATTAGCAAAAGAACCAAAGGCGACATGAAGAAAAACCTTTCTACGCAGCAAGTAGTTAGGATCTGGAATGCACTGCCTGAAAGGGTGGTGGAGGCAGATTCAATCATGGCTTTCAAAAGGGAACTGGATAAGTACTTGAAGGAAACAAATTTGCAGGGCTACCGGGAAAGGGCAGGGAAGTGGGACTACTTGGATTGCTCTTGCAGAGAGCCATTCTAGGATTCTATTATGAAAAGGATATAGAAGAACTGGAGAAGGTGCAAAAAAGATTTACAAGGATGCTACCAGAACTGAGAGGATATACCTATCGTGAAAGATTGAACAGGCTGGGGCTCTTTTCTCAAGAAAACAGAAGACTGAGGGGTGACCTGATAGAGGTCTTTAAGATTATGAAAGGGTTTGATAGGGTAGATATAGAGAAGATGTTTCCACTTATGGGGGAGACCAAAACTAGGACCCATAAATATAAGACTGCTACTAATAAATCCAATAGGGAATTCAGGAGAAACTTCTTTACCCAGAGAGTGGTTAGAATGTGGAACTCGCTACCACAAGGAGTAGTTGAGGCGAATAGCATAGATGCATTTAAGGGGAAGCTAGATAAACACGAGGGAGAAAGGAATAGAAGGATATGATGATAGAGTGAGATGAAGAGGGGTGGGAGGAAGCTCATGTGGAGCATAAACACCGGCATGGACCAGTTGGGCCAAATAACTGTTTCTGTGCTGTACATTCTCTGTAAATTTATGTAAGTGAAAAAGTTTCAACTGTGTCAGTAAAAACCACAGTTCCTCCAATAATGTTTATTTACCCCTGCCCCAGCTCATCTCAATCCCTTGGTGGTGATTCACTAAACATTGGCCAGAGTGCAGCATCCAGTTGCAGAAGGCATATAAGTAACGGGCACCAGTGAGGTTCAGAGTACTGACCCGACAGGTCATCCCGTTTTCCGGGTGTCCTATCTCAGTCACTGCCTCTCCACTGAGTCCGAGCCTCACCGTGCCTGTTTCTCTGTGAGGTCCAGAGAGCTGCATCTGTTGTGATAGGAGGTAAATCAGGAAGCACTTTTTCACACAAAGGGTAGTATATATCTAGAATCCTCTCCCCCAATAGGCTGTAGATGCTGCGAGCGATAGATTTTTTTTAGGTAATAGTACCAAGAGGGAAGGCGGGTAAATGGAGTTGAGGTGCAGATCATCCATGATCTAATAGAATGGTGGAGCAGGCTCAAGGGGCTGAATGGCCTACTCCTGTTCCTATGTTCCTAGATCTATTGCCTTGGGTCTATGATGGCCTCTTCTCAAACTCCTGTTGTATTATGAGATAACTGACATTGGCTACTGCACCCATGGTGTGGAGTGAAAACACTGCTGTGTTATACTCAGTTCTTTCAGTGATGTGATGAAAAATCGTCCTTTCTTCATATACATTCAACTTTTTCTGTGCAAATTTCTCTTCATCGGCTTTCAACAAGGCCTTAAAAAAAGAACGAGCTTATATAGCACATTTCAGGACGTCCCAAAGCTCTTTACAGCCAATGAAGTACTTTTGAAGTGTAGTCAATGTTGTAATGTAGGAAACCCGACAGCCTATTTGCGCACAGCAAGCTCCCACAAACAGCAATGAACAAAATGGCCAGATCATCTGTTTTAGGTGTTGGTTGAGGGATAAATGTTGACCAAGGCACTGGAATAATTCCCCTGCACTTCTTCAATTAGTGCCATGGGATCCTTTCTGTCCATCTGAGAAGGCAGTCAGTTAACATCTCATCTGAAAGACAGCAACCTTCTAACAGTGCAGCACTCCCCCAGTACTGCACTGAAGTGTCAGCCTAGATTATATGCTTAAGTCTCTGGAGTGGGGCTTAGATTCAGAGGCAAGAGTGCTACCAGTGAGCCATGGCTGACACCTAATGCCTAAGAGCTTAACAGTCCTAAGCAAGCAGATTCTTTCTTAATTTGGCTAAATTTTGTAAACATGTTCTAGCATGGGAGCAAGAATCAGAGTAGTGTTAAAAAATGGGGAAAAATATTTTATTCCAGGGCTATACCCTTATTAACTCATATCCACATTTTTGGTAAACTTAAAACTCAGAGGCAAATATGGCACACAAGCATAATAATATTAATATGTTGAAGGAGCGGTCACTTAAAGAGCTAATCACCGCATTTTTTTTTCTCCACATTGAGATCTGACGATATTGAACTTCTAAGTATTCAGCAGGGCACAGGTAAACACCATTTCTAAGTACGATATCTGATCTTTTTGTTCCCATCTACAAAGTACAGTTGATTAACTAACACAGCATGCGATGAGTCTGGTAGCTTTACTGATTCAACATCCAGGATATTTGTGTTGATGTGGTCCAATCGCATTTGACGTGATAGGTTTCAGTTCTGCGCTAGTTAATTACAACAGTCTGCATAATCTGTGATGTTCAAAGTTCAGGTGATTCCAGAAAGATATATACAGGAGGACTGTAACCTAGTAAGAGTGGGTCAGGTTTCATTAAAATTCTCTCTTTTTTACCCCCAGCATTACTATTGTCACATCATTGAAAGCAGTGAGATCCTATTTTGAAAAAAAAACACTCTCAGAGATTGTAAAGCCATTGAAATAAAAAAGGCTTGTTATTTCTTTACAGTGAAATCACTAGAAGTGGCAGGCTCCTGAAATCTCGCTTAAGTGCCCATTCATTGTGTGAGCCTGCATTCTGATTGCCGACAGGGCTGTTCAACTGCAGAGGGCATCACAATCAAGTCTGATCCTGCCCGCCCCCGATGTCCACAGACGGCAATCAGGAGTGTGAACCTGGCTGACTTTGCTCCTCCCTAGCCCAGTGGGGTCTGAGGCCAACTTTAGCATCCTAACTTTGGGTACGATAATGTAGTGGTTATGCTACTGGACTAGTATTTCTAGAGGCCTGGACTATTAATCCAACGATCATGAGTTCAAATCCCAATTTGAGAATTTGAAAGAAAAATCTAGAAATAGAAGCTGGTATCAGTAAAAAGTGACCATGAAACTGTTGGATTTTCATAAAAACCCAACTGGTTCACCAATGTCCGATAGATGGTCCTTGCAGCTGAAGGATGAGAAGGCCAATGGAGCAGGAAAATCACCTGAATAGGATATTGACGAAGAAATGGCCCGAGATGGAGATCCATGGCTTGCAGGGAGAGACAGGAGCCCAAAACATGGTCATCCAGAATTATTTCCAATAAGGAACAACAGCGGACAAAGTCGGAGGAGCAACTTGCCAGACTGAGACCCAAGTTAAATTTGGCTTTGGGCCTCATTTAAATGCCGCCAGCGAACAGCGGGCACCAAACGTGTGCCCCACTTTAGCTCACTGTTCAGGGAGGCCAGGAAATTGGAAACACAGCGGTTCCAGGAGAATCCCAAAGTTAGGGTGGGAGTCTTGAGGATTTCATGGGATCCAGGGTCAATGTTGAGGACTCCCAGGGCCGCTCCCTCCTGATAGTATATCACTGTACCACTGCCTCTGGGTGGGTCTGGAATTCCGACCCCTCCGGAGCCACTCTGCCCTGGACACTCACCCTGGGAAAAACCAACAGGAAGAGAAAAAGACAGCCCATTACAAAACACAGCCAAGGCAATGCCTTCAAACACACATAGGAGCATTAGTCATCTTGTGTGTGATACGGCTACTTAGCATGTGTAGCCCCAGGGAAGGAAGAAGACAGAGAATGTGGAAAGATGTCAAAGGAAGGAGGATATTGGCTGAACTGTGGCACCACATCTCCAAACTCTGACTCTCTAAGATTTCCATGGAGAACAGAACAAGGAGCATCTCCATGCGTGGACTGAGAGTCTTAATGGCTGCAGGGTCCTTGAGTCCTGTACTGGAGGTTATGTGCTGCCTTGGCCTGCAAGTGGAACACAGTAAGGAATATTAAAGGAACTCATCCTGCACCCCAAAGAGCACCCCAATGCCTCAACACCTCCCTTTGAATACACCATTTTGTAAAGGGGAATAACTAGGTCTTTGTGTTGCCAGTTACTAAAATGGAGCAAAACTGCAAATACCAAATGAAAGATGGCCTACTACAAATGTGCCCTACACCATGCATTGCATGCAAGAGTGGTGGAAACACCTTGACCTCATCCCATTTCCCTGACAGGAAAGGGGAGCCCCAAATCCTGTGTGGCACACCTTCCGTGGAGAACACGTGTGCAAAGTGGTGTACGGTCACCTTGACACTTCTGCAGCTGCCTGAAAACCTCTTCCATATTTGCTCCCAGATCTGCTGAACCTGGGAGATGGACCGGACCTATTCCGTCAATGCAACATGAGGTGCTACCTTTTCTGGAAGGTGGCCCTCTGCCACATAACAGAGCCGCCCACCTTCACAGCATCTCCCGTAGCGGGACCTCCAGGGCTTCATCATTGAAGGGGGCAATTTTTGTCCATATGGCTCCTTCCAGCCACGATTCCGAATCTTCAATGTAGCTGGCCAAGCCTATAAAGTGACTCATCTTTAATGACGAGCATTCTCTTTAAATGCAATTGGCTGGCCTGATTCAGCTTCCAGGCCTCACTCCCTGCGTAAGTTTTCCATTTGCAGGGAGCCCAGGCAAATCTAGCAACGTTTTGCATTGCCTTCTCCCCAGGCCACAGGCATGTTCATCCTCAAACTAGGGGGCAATTTTAACCTCACCCGCCCGCCGGGAAACTGACAGGATCAGGAGCAACGCTGGTTTTACACCCCAGCCGATCTTACTCTCCATTGAAGTCAGTGGAGAGTAATATTGGGCAGGGTGTAAAACGGGCATTCCGTCCGATCCCGTGGGTCCGATCCCACCCCGCAAACTAGGTTAAAATTACCCCCTACCTATCACAAGGTAGAAACTAATTTGGTGTCCATTTCTCTTCCTTGGAGCAGTGGTGAGGGAAACTCTCCAGTTACGAGAGAAGTCACTGTGTAATTGAGTACGAATTTTGGAATACCCAATTTGCATTGTGATACCTCATGGGAAAGAGTTTGCAAACAGGCTTCCAAAACATGATTACAATGTTTTCCTTCCCCCTCTGCATGAAGCTGGCTGCCACTCCATCTAGCGGGTGAACTTATATTGATGTATTTTCATTTAACAAACATTACCACAGTGGCAGAGATAGCTCGGAGCCAAGAGGACACGAAGATGTGATTTTATTTTTGAAGATAGTTTGAGATCTATGATGCTCAGATTGTATGGGGTTTTCTTTTGTTGCCGTGGTAGCAGCCAGAAGAAGTGATTCATGTGTCATGCTGAGTTTGAATGCGTCACGGGAACAGTTCGCATGTCTGAATGGGTTTAACAAGTGTCACTGTGGCAGTTGCTCTTTTGGTGTTAAACTGATGCTGTGAATAGTCCCATAGAAAACTTACACATACAAGTTACCCAACAAGCCCAAGACTCTAGCCTTATTACGGATTGCAGTCTCCTTCCAGGATATTCTGATTTCACTAAGGATGCTTTCAAATTATTAAAGTAAGTTAGATAGGAATTTACCGTCTGAAAATACGTGGAGAGGAGGACTTCTTGGCATTAAATGCAGAGATGTGCCCTCCTCAGGACCTCCCTAAATGATTAAAGGATTTGATAGGGTAAATAGAGAGAAACAATTTCCTCTGGTGGGGGAGTCCAGAACAAGGGGGGGGCAAAACCTTAAAATTAGAGCTAGACCATTTGATGTCAGGAAGCACTTCTTCACACAAAGATAGTGGAAACCTGGAACTCTCTCCCCCAAAAATCTGTTGAGGCTGGGGGTCAATTTAAAATTTCAAAACTGAGATTGATAGATTTTAGTTAGGCAAGGGAATTAAGGGTTACGGAACCAAGGCAGGTAGATGGAGTTAATATACAGATCAGCCATGATCTAATAAGTACATAAGAACATAACAAATAGGAACAGGAGTAGCCTATACGGCCCCTTGAGCCTGCTCCACCATTCAATCAGATCATGGCTAATCTTCGACCTCAACTCCACTTTCCTGCCCGATCTCCATATCCCTTGATTCCCTTAGAGTCCAAAAATCTATCTATCTCAGCCTTGAGTATACTCAATGACTGAGCATCCACAGCCCTCTGGGGTAGAGAATTCCAAAGATTCACTACCCTCTGAGTGAAGAAATGCACCCTCAGCTCAGTCTTAAATGGCCGACCCCTTATCCTGCGGACTATGCCCTCTGGTTCCAGACTTTCCAGCTAGAGGAAACAACCTCAGCCTCTACCCCTCAGAATCTTATATGTTTCAATGAGATCACCTCTCATTCTTCTAAACTCCAGACAGTATAGGCCTATTCCACTCAATCTCTCCTCATAGGACAACCCTCTCATCCCAGGAATTAGTCTAGTAATAATTCCTAATAATTGGATGGAGGAACAGGTTCGAGGGGCTAAATGGTCTACTCCTGTTCCTATGAGAAAGGCTTTTTAATGATTCAAAGAGTGCCAGTAACTGTGTTCTTTTATATTTGCATATCTAGAGAAACTCACACTGCACTCTGCTCTCCAATACAAGATAAAGATGAAGTGCTCTTTGTATCCTCAGCACGACCTTGTATCATAACCACTGTAAATGCTCTCAATAAGTCACTAATTGCATACTCTTCCTCCATGTATTTTGAAATTGTCTAAAAACTCTAATCCTATTCCACTGTCTTAAGGGCAACGCCATGGTCCATTATTTAGCAATTACCTATTTGACACTACAGTTCTCTCTACTGCTGCCTCATACATGTCGCAGCATTCATTTTGCTCCACACTGCTAGTTCATACATGAACAATTAGTAGCATTTCACAATGCCTTCTGACCTGTTTACAAACAAACAAGGAGCAAATCTAGCATCGCCTCTGATTTAAAATTCTCATCCTTGTGTTCAAATCCCTTCATGGCCTCACCCCTCCCTGTCTCTGTAACTTTCTCCAGCTCTGCAACCCGCCGAGATCTCTGCCTTCTTCCAACTCTGGCGTTATGTGCATCCCCAATTTCCTTCGCCCCCTCCATTGGCGGCCATGCCTTCAGCTGTCTAGGGCCTGAGTTTCTGGAACTCCCTCCCTAAACCTCTCCGCCTCTCTACCCCTCTCTCCTCCTTTAAGACGCTTCTTAAAACCTATCTCTTTGACCAAGTTTTTGGTCACCTGTCCTAATATCTCCTTGTGTGGCTAAGTGTCAAATTTTGTTTGATAATCGCTCCTGTGAAGCGCCTTGGGATGTTTTACTACATTAAAGGCGCTATATAAATGCAAGTTGTTGTTGCAGAGATGTACAAGCAATAAAGCTGCAGGAATACAGATGTCCACTTAACACAACACTGCAGATCCCTTTCTCCACTACGCTGTCTTAGAAATGGTCCATTTCCTTGTATTTAAATCTTGTAGACAGACTGCTAGCCAGAACATCTGGGCATTTACAACCTCAAATCTCACATTTCACCTCGCCAGAACAAATCTCAACAAGGCTGCAGTCCTAGCTTCCTCAATCTAATTTGACTGATACAAAGGAAAAGAAACAGAGGCTGTACGAAGCTCGACAGCCCACAAAATACCAAACATCTCAAGAAAGTCTGTTGCCAAATTTGTATACCGAGCTAAATATTGGATTTAAAGAGGCAGAGTCTCCCTTTAAGGCTATGACAGACTGGATTTACTGGCGCATTACAAGAACATAGTCAGGGCGAACATGGATGAGAAACATGTCCCCAGATCACACTGGTCTCCCTCCTCCAAATAAGACAGCTGTTTTTAATTTTCCATAATGGCTGCTTCACTGCCCATGTTCATTAGGTTGACTGGGCTAAATGAGCCTTCTGTTTTTATCAAATCATGAAGTAATCCTGGTTGCGAGTGTGCTTTGAAATTTAGAACTGTGTGAAACTTCTCTTTCGCACATCTGCATTTATACAACAGGCCTGCCAGTCAACAGAACATTCTTACATAGTTGAGCACAGTATCACCGGCCCCGATATCACCTGGGAGGCGGGTTGGCAGCAGTGGGGGGGGTGACTGGGTGCGTGGGTAACCCGCCCAGTAAAATCGATGCGTTCCCCACACGATCGCAGGTAAATTGAAGCCACTTACCTTGGCTTCCAGGTTTCCCGTTGGGCGGACTGCGCACCCGCATCACAGGCTGTCAGCTGGAGGAGCCCTATTTAAAGGGGCAGTCCCCCATTGCTGCTCCTGCAGCAAACAACCAAAAGAGCAGCATGGAGCAGCCCAGGGGAAAGGCTGCTCTCAGGCTTAATGATGCCTCACTCCAGGTCTTACTGGATGGGGTGAGATGGAGGAGAGAGATCTTCTATCCGGCGGACGGGAGGAAGTGGCCTGTCTCTGCCACCAAGAAGGCCTGGCTCGAGGTGGCAGAGGAGGTCAGCAGGAGCAGCAACGTATCCCGCAGCTGGATCCAGTGCAGGAAATGACCTAACTAGGTCAGCCAAAGTGAGTACACTTACTCATTCTCCAACACTCCGTCTTCCACATCTCCGCCCCCACCCCACAACTCATTCTACACTGCCAACACTACTCTATCACATAACTCCTCACACCCACTCAAACCTCATCCTCAACTCACCTGCACTTACTCACCTCCCCAGTACTCATCCCACCACTACCACTCAACCCAATCCTAATACAATGTCATGGCTCTGTCTCATACTCACCCTCTGATGCATCTCTTTCATGGTCAGCCTCACCCAAACCAATGCATTCAGCGGTTGGCCACGTCACCATCCCTCACTCACGCCTCTCTACTTTCTCCCCTTATAGGAGAAGAGAGCCCAGAATGCACAGGAGAGGGTGAAGACCAGACGGGGGGCTGCAACATCAGGTCGTCCTCACGGACGCGGAGCAGGAGGCTCTCGAATTGAACCGCACCCTCGAGTGCCTGTCCGTGGGGGACACCGAGACTGCCACCCGACAAACGGCTGGTGACAGAACTTTGACATTCAACACTCACAATATCAATTGATAACAAACAAGGAATATGCCTTGCCATCTTCAGCACCTTAACATCTGTCATTTTGTTTAATATTGCCTTCTGTTCTCTTACAGGACCTTCAGCGACTGCCGTGATGGCAGAGGGCGATTCCTCAGAGGACCTGCCGGCCTCTGAGGGGGCACCGTCACATCTGAGTGAGCCATCCACCAGCCAGATACACACGCCTCGGTGGGTCCCCATCGTCACTTAGTTGGGGTCGCACATGGTGAGTCACCACACACGTGAGCACGAGCAGATACTGGTGGCAGGGGCAGCTGTGGAGAGTCCGCGTCAGTGGGAGCAATCTTCTCCAGGCTCTGCTCAGCTGGACACAGATGCTGGACCCTGGGGACCATCCATGAAAAGGATAATGATCAAGGGGCAGCAGCACATTTGCGAGGTGCTGGAACAGGTGCCACGCGCACTCTCCACAATCGCGCAGAGGATGGAGGAGTCCAACTCCTGCATGAGTGGAATACTGTCACAGGGACGTGAGGGCATCTCTGAGATAGTGTCGCGGGTAAGTGCGGGAATGTCTGCGATGGAGGGAAGGCTAGCCTCCATCGAGCTTCAAGCACGGCTCAACAATTAGGCCATTGAGGCCCTGACAACGGCCGTTCGGACTCAGGGTGAGCAACTTTCTGCTGCCTTAAACAGGCAGGCAGCTACACTAGCACTGGCCTTACAAGGCTTCACACATGTCCTCCAAACTGTCGTCCAGCAGAGTGGTAGGACTGATGTGGGCCTGGCCCAGGAGAGGGATGATGGTGAAAGGGGACATGGAAGTGGGGACGCCACTCAAAGCACTCCCACGACTCACCCGTTGCCCTCCTTTCAACCAGTACCCACAATGCTGCCTCCTCTCCAGGTGGTCGAGTCTGCCCCTGCACAGGTGCAGGTGGAGGAGTCTTTGGAGGGTCCCTCACGGGCACCGAAACCCAGAGGGCATCGGCCCAAAGCATCTAATCGGTCAGGGCATGAACAGGAGCAACCTGCCACTACCTCTGCTGCAGCCACAGGGGAAGCACCACGTAGGAGTAGCCGGAAGCGTAAGGCAAAGGTTTTGTGAGCACAAAGGGGATGCACAAGGATGTTTGACGCTTTGTCATTTTTAAATTTATATTTGATTTTTTTTCCACTCACAATAAATGTTATTATTATCACCTCTACTGCCACGTCTTGCCCATTCTTGACTGGCTTGTGCAATAAGTCCCTTTCATGAGGTTCACCATGAACACCCACACTTGATGCCACCCATTGGATCGCTCTACAGTGGGTGTAGGTGTAGTTGCACGACTATTTTGTTCCGGGGGCAGGGGAGGGGGCTGGTGTGGCCGCTTCTCTGTCCAGGTGGTAAGGACTGGACTCTTCACATTGTCTGGTGTTAGAACCATTCACATATCAGTGACTCCCTGGCCTCACGAGCAGCCAGGTGAGCCGCTGTTCTGCACATGGGTTGCTCCTCCTCCTTGGCCTCCTCCTCCTCGTCCTCCTCAATATGGGTGGCAGATGTGGATGGGGCCTCCTCCAGCGGCACCCCTCTCTGTTGTGCCATGTTCTGCAGGGCACAACAGACGACTATAATGCGTCCCACTCTGTGTGGCGCGTATTGAAGCTCCCGCAGAACGATCAAAGCACCTGAAGCGCATCTTGAGCAGCCCTATAGCCTGCTCAATTGAACACCTTGTAGCGATGTGGCTGTCGTTATATCGACGCTGTTGCTCGGTGGTGGGGTTCCTCAGAGGTGTCATGAGCCACGTGTGCAGGGGGTATCCCTTGTCCCCGAGGAGCCAGCCCTTGCGGGTGTTCAGTGTGTGGAAGAGGGGCAGAATGTTGGACTCCCGGAGGATGAAGGAATCGTGGCAGCTGCCAGGGTATCTGGCGCACATGTGAAGGAATCTCTTGCGGTGGTCACAGATGATGAACTGAGTGTTGATGGAGTGAAACCCCTTCCTGTTGATGAACAGTCCTGGATTGTGTGGAGGTGCTTGTATTGCTATATGGGTGCAATCGATTACACCCTGCACCCGTGGGAAGCCAGCCACAGCATGGAATCCGATTGCCCTCTCCGTCTGGCTGAGGTTATCCATGGGGAAACTGACATAGTGTGAGGCCCTGCAAAACAAGCCGTCGGTGACCTGCCTTATGCACTTGTGTGCAGACGACTGAGAGACCCCAGCGATGTCCCCGGTGGCACCCTGGAAGGATCCAGAGGTGAAGAAGTTGAGGGCAGTGGTGACTTTGACAGTAACAGGTAAGAAGATGCTGCTCGGGCCGGCCGGGAGCAGCTCGGTATGAAGGAGGCTGCAGATGTCCGCGACTACCTGGCGACTGAGTCTGAGCCTCTGTATGCACTGCTCCTCAGAGAGATCCAGCAAGCTGAACCTCGGTCTGTAGACCCTGTGGCGAGGGTAGTGCCTCCTGCGACGCCGCTCTCTCTGTTGTTGCCCTCTGTGCTGTTGTGCAGGTGCGTGTGGCACTGCACTGTGTTGTGGAGCTCCACGTGGCGGAAGTGGACGGCGTGCCTGGTGAGGATGGTGATGTTGCTCGTCCTCGGATGAAGTGATGAATGCAGCTATGGCGCCCCCATCCTGACGGTGTGAGTTTGAGGAGGTCCGCAAAGTAGGTAAATGCGTTTGCATAGCAGAGTTTAGGGTATAAATTAATAATTTTGAGTGGAAAGACAAAGGTGTTGCAGCCAAAACTTTGTCTGAAGTGACAGAGTGCCCTGCTGCAATAAAAGAGGTTTCCCCCCACCTGCCAAAGAATCCTTTGCATCTCCCACAGACTGCTGGCTGAAACACGTCTGCTCCAACAGGGAGTGTTTCCCACAGCACGGGAAACACGCTGAGGGCACTTGAAAATTGCACCCCTGCCAAAATCTCCTATCAATGAGGTCTGTCAAGCACCTCAACTATCTAAATAAGTATGTGAATTATCATCCCGCCGGCTTTAATTGCCGGTGGGAGTCCCGCATGCGGGAGCTGTTCGCGCACCCAAACACAAATAGCCGGTGAGTACTAATACCATATCGCCCAACTAACGTCTGATCAGAGGCTCGATTGGGAAAGAGAGAATGAAGAAAGAAAGAACGTGCATTTATAAAGGGTCTTTCACGACCTCAGGACTTTCCAAAGCTCTTTACAGCCAATGAAGTACCTTTGAAGTGTAGTCACTGTTGTAATGTAGGAAACATGGCAGCCAATTTGCGCACAGCAAGGTCCCACAAATAACAATGTGATAATGACCAGATAATCTGTTTTGTATTGGTTGAGGGATAAATAAAATGAGGCCCCATCTGCCCTCTCAGGTGGATGTAAAAGATCCCATAGCACTATTTCGAAGAAGAGCAGGGGAGTTCTCCCCGTTGTCCAGGCCAATATTTATCCTTCAATCAACATCACTAAAACAGATGATCTGGTGATTATCACATTGCTGTTTGTGGGACCTTGCTGTGTGCAAATTGGCTGCTGTGCTACCTACATTACAACAGTGACTAGACTTCAAAAAATACTTAATTGACTATAAAGTGCTTTGGAACGTCCTGGTGTTATGAAAGGCGTTATATCAATTCGCGTCTTTCTTTCTTAAGTGAAATTTTTGATTTTAGCTCGAATGTAGATGTGTGTATCGAAAATTAGGATGCGTGCCCAAATTCCTGATGCACGCTCATGGTACGCAAAGCTACGAACCGAGCGTGCCAAAGATAAAAATTTATCCCAATAAGAAATTTGAAGCCCGTTACAATGAATAAAGCAACGATAGTTTTTTTTTGAATAATGAGGCACGCAGTAAGAGATTACATGAGGGAGCTGGATAATACAGTGGGTTAGCACACAGTCCTATTACCCTACCTATGGCACCTGATTCCAAATGCAGTCTAGACAGGTGGGATGAGAAACCTCCCTCTTTGCTGTCTGTAAAACTCCTGTATGGAATGAGTTTGGACGGTTTTAACCCAGCTCCTAACGAGTAGAGGTCACAGCACACAACTACCCATAATTCAGAACAAATTGGCACAAAATTGCCAATCTTACTTAGAGAAGGCACAGGGATGACTGGTGTAGAAATGAGAAAAATCACACTGTCGCAGTGGGAGTGCTCTTCTGAAATCAAACTTAGGATACATTGTTGGGGCAGGCTAGAGGGAATTTTTATTCAATATCTGTCTTTTCTATACCTGACAATAGGGACACAGACAGAAAAGTGTTCTGTTCTCACAGTACTGACATCTCTCACTTTGTTAACCATAACATGTCATCAAAAACATTTATTCCCCCCAAAATCACCAGAAATGAGAGCGATTCTATAGGCGTGCTGGTGTAGCAAAACGTACGTAAAATAACTTGTTCTGTGTAATCAATCTTGCAAATGAAGAATGCACAAATGCAGATTATTCACAACATAAATTCAATTCTTTTTGAGAAGAAGTTAAATAAACCTAGTAGCATGATTTGTGGGGCTAGAAGAATGTTGTTCGCATCACAGTAAAGGGCCAATTCTATCTTCCCTTTTAACAGCAGTTCTGGGTTCTAGCGTGTTGCCACTGCGGAGAGGGTGGCGACTTGCCTTTGATAAGGTCCCTTTGATGGTTGCACAGAGCAGGCACTAGACCACAATACCTGCTGCGTGAGAGAAGAATCTCTGAAAAGGGGATGAGCGTCTGGAAAAAAAAGCATCTCAGCCATTTTATTTTTATCTTGTTAAGCTGACACAAATCAAAGTGAACAATCCTGGATTTATCAGCAGCTCGTATTTGGCACTCCAGACAGGAGATGACAAATTACAATTCACATACACACAGGCGGCATTTTCAGTCATAATACAATTCCTAATACAATGTTCTTTTTGCGTCACTAAGCAATGGATTGCAATTAGTGCTTGCGTTAATTCTGCTGATAATTGGGGAAAATAAAATTCTGCTGGCTTCGCTTTTTATCCTTGAACATATACTTTTCAATTATGACAAATGCAGTTCTGAGAGATTTCTCCAGGGGGTGCCTATCCCACGAAAAATCGAGTTCTGTTCTATCAGTGTCCACAGCCTACGTAAATACGAACATTACACAATGCAAAATTACGTTTTTTTTACACACGATTATGTTCAACAAAATCTATTTTTTATTTTATTTTGGTAGATTCTTCTTGTGTTGAGGAGGTGCTGGAGGGTACTTTCAATTCTGTAAGTCCTCCCAGCACTGTTTCCACTGGCAGGAGGGTCAGTAACCAGAAGACACAGATTTAAGCTAATTAGCAAAATAACCAGAGGGGTGATGGGGAGACACTTTTTTTACGCAGCGAGTTGTTATGATCTGGAATGTACTGCTTGAAAGAGGGGTGGAAGCAGATTCAATAGTAACTTTCAAAACGGAATTGGGTAAATACTTGAAGGGGAAAAATTTTCAGTGGCTATGGGGAAAGAGCAGATGAGTGGAACTAATTGGATAGCTTTTTCAAAGGGCCAGCACAGGCACGATGGGCCGAATAGCCTCCTCCTGTGCTGTATGATTCTACGATTTCAATACCCTTGAAAAGTAGTTACAAGCACTTAGAAATCAGTTAACAGTTATAAAATATATTAAAATACATGAAAGAACAGTTAAGAACAACTTGCATTTATATAGCGCCGTTAACATAATAAAATATCCCTACGTGCTTCACAGGAGCGTAATCAGAGAAAAAAAATTGATACTGAGCCAAAAAAGGAGACTTTAGTATAGGTGACTAAAAGCTTGGTCAAAGTGGTAGGTTTTAAGGAGTGTCTTAAAGGAGGAGAGAGAGGTGGAGAGGCGGAGAGGTTTAGGGAGGGAATTCCAGAGCTTATGGCCTAGGTAGCTGAAGGCACGGTCGCCAATGGTGGAGCAAAGGAAGTGGGGGATGCGCAAGAGGTCAGAGTTGGAGGAATGTAGAGATCTCGGTGGGTTGTAGGGTTTGGAGCAATAAATATCCCACAGCAATAAATAAATTTTGCTTTTAGGCTCATCAGTTACTTTAGTACTGCTTCATGACCCTCTCATGAGATTTCCAAATTCATTAATACTATGGGAAAACTTAATTCTACACCTGCGCATGGGATCCCACCTGCTGGAAAGCACGTGTGTGGAGAAACTTGGGCAATGGAAATAGGCAGCTAAATCTTCAGATTTTAAATTGTCCTAGTGACTTCATTCAGGTTCTTCTTATTCCCCAAGTAATGGAACATTCCCAACCAGCAGCAATGATGGCAAAGTCAGGAACAATTTATTTGCAAGGAGAGGGGCAGCAAAAACAAAAGGGTCACCATCCTAACTTTAGAGGAGGAGAGAGCTTCCTTGGCAACACTGGCCGCACTGCTGCTGCTGAAGCTGCTGTTGCTGAGGATATTTCCCCTTCATGGATTTCTCCCTGACTCACTGCTGCCGCCGATCACCCTGTCTGTTAGAGAAAAAATTTCTGCTCCCAGTGACTCCATCCCAGTACAGAATCTCCCCTCCCCTTAAAATAAACGTTTCCACTTCAGCAGAATAAACTCAACACCTCTGAACCTCCCCAAAGCCTTTCCACCATCTACAAGGCACAAGTCAGGAGTGTGATGGAATACTCTCCACTTGCCTGGATGAGTGCAGCTCCAACAACACTCAAGAAGATCGACACCATCCAGGACAAAGCAGCCCGTTTGATTGGCACCCCATCCACCACCCTAAACATTCAATCCCTTCACCACCGGCACACAGTGGCTGCAGTGTGTACCATCCACAGGATGCACTGCAGCAACTCGCCAAGGCTTCTTCGACAGCACCTCCCAAACCCACGACCTCTACCACCTAGAAGGACAAGGGCAGCAGGCACACGGGAACAACACCACCTGCACGTTCCCCTCCAAGTCACACACCATCCCGACTTGGAAATATATCGCCGTTCCTTCATCGTCACTGGGTCAAAATCCTGGAACTCCCTTCCTAACAGCACTGTGGGAGAACCTTCACCACACGGACTGCAGCGGTTCAAGGAGGCGGCTCACCACCACCTTCTCAAGGGCAATTAGAGATGGGCAATAAATGCTGGCCTTGCCAGAGATGCCCACATCCCATGAATGAATAAAAAAAAAGAATCCCTAAACCTAACCTGGGGACGGAGTGATTGTATTCAGAAATAAAATCATCATAGGGGTGGGGCCTTTCTAATAATGGAGCCAGAAAAGCGGAGATCAGAGAAATCTGAGCCACAGTGTTAAAAGCAAGGGACAAAGGTAATTGAAATTTAAACCTGTGAAACAGATAAGGGACTGTGGTTATGGGAGGATTTTTAGATCTGAACAATTAAGTTTTTCAAAAAAAAATGCATTTCATAAACTTATCTTTTCTAGAAAAAATAATAAATTGCTGTTTTTATGTTATTACAGGAATATGGCCAAGTATTTATGAAATTCTTATAATTAGGAAAGGGCAGAATCAAAGATTACAGGGCTGGGGGAGAGATTATCAAAGGCCTTCTTAACAAATTCCACTTTAACCACTGGAACAGAGAAATCAAGAGAGAAACCAACAGAATAAGAGAGAGAAAAATGCAGAGAGTAAGAGAGTGCAATAGAGACATAAGGAGAAAAATAAAGAGAAATAAAGTAACAGAGAGAAAAACAGAATAAGAAGAAAAGCAACAGAGACCCAAGGAGAGTAAAAGAGAGAAATACTTCTACTGACCTCATAAAAACTAGGAACGAGGCAGTGTCTCATGTAGGGCTGCCAGCTCTGGTTGGATGTATTCCTGGAGGTTTTATCACATGATCTCCCATTCCCCAAATATTGGTTGCCCGACAAGTCCATCCTCGCGGTGCACCGCCTTCCCATGGCCAATTACCTGATTGGATGATTCTTGACTGTCAGTCAAAACCTTTTTTCCATCTCCAATATTTTTATAACCAATAAACAAAAGGATTCAAAGAAAATGAAAAAACACACCATTTTTTTTAATGCCTCTATGACTTTTTTCTCCTGGGTTGCTTGCAGCAGTATCCAGAAGGTCAATCTTTAATTCCTGGAGACTCCATAGAAACATAGAAACATAGAAAATAGGAGCAAGAGTAGGCCATTCGGCCCTTCAGGCCTGCTCCACCATTCAAAATGATCATGGCTGATTGTCTAACTCAGTACCCTGTTCCTGCTTTTTCCCCATATCCCTTGATCCCTTTAGTATTAAGAAATATATCTATCTCCTTCTTGAATACATCTAATGACTTGGCCTCCACTGCCTTCTGTGGTGGAGAATTCCATAGGTTCACCACCCTCTGAGTGAAGAAATTTCTCCTCATCTCGGTTCGAAATGGCATACCCCGTATCCTGAGACTGTGACCCCTGGTTCTGGACTCCCCAGCCATCAGGAACATCCTCCCTGTATCTAGTCTGTCTAGTCCTGTTAGAATTTTATATGTTTCGATGAGATCACCTCTCATTCTTCTAAACTCGAGTGAATATAGGCCTAGTCGACCCAATCTCTCCTCATACGTCAGTCCTGCCATCCCAGGAATCAGTCTGGTAAAACTTTGTGGCACTCCCTCCTCAGATAGGGAGACCAAAACTGCACACAATACTCCAGATGTGGTCTCACCAAGGCCCTGTATAACTGCAGTAAGACATCCCTGTTCCTGTACTCAAATCATCTTGCAATGAAGGCCAACATACCATTCGCCTTCCTAACTGCTTGCTGCACCTGAATGCTCGCTTTCAGCGACTGGTGTACAAGGACACCCAGGTCTCGTTGACCCTCCCCTTTTCCCAATCTATCACCATTCAGATAATAATCTGCCTTTCTGCTTTTACAACCAAAGTGGATAACCTCACATTTATCCATGTTATACTGCATCTGCCATGTTCTTGCCCACTCACCCAACTTGTCTAAATCACATTGGAGCCTCTTTGCATCCTCCTCACAGCTCACATTCCACCCCAGCTTAGTGTCGTCTGCAAACTTGGAAATGTTACTTTTAGTTCCCTCATCCAAATCATTGATATATATTGTGAATAGCTGGGGCCCAAGCACTGATCCCTCCGGTACCCCACTAGTCACTGCCTACCACCTGGAAAAAGACCCATTTATTCCTACTCTCTGTTTCCTGTCTGTCAACCAATTCTCAATCCATGCCAGTATATTCCCCCCAATCCCATGTGCTTTAATTTTGCACACTAACCTCTTGTGTGGGACCTTATCAAAAGCCTTCTGAAAATCCACTGGTTCTCCCCTATCTATTCTACCAGTTACATCCTCAAAAAACTCCAGCAGATTTGTTAAGCATGATTTCCCTTTCATAAACCCACGATGACTTTGTCCAATCCCGTTAATGCCCTCCAAGTGTTCTGTTATCACATCTTTTATAAGAGACTCTAGCATTTTCCCCACTACTGATGTTAGGCTAACTGGTCTGTAGTTCCCTGTGTTTTCTCTCCCTTCTTTTTTAAATAATGGGGTTACATTTGCCACCCTCCAATCTGTAGGAACTGTTCCAGAGTCTATAGAATTTTGGAAAATGATCACCAATGCATCCACTATTTCCAGGGCCACTTCCTTTAGTACTCTGGGATGTAGATTATCAGGCCCTGGGGATTTGTCAGCCTTTAGCCCCATTAATTTCCCTAGCGCTATTTTTTTTATTAATACTGGTTTCCTTTAGTTCCTCCCTCTCACTAGACCCTTGGTTCCCTAACATTTCTGGCAGGTTATTTGTGTCCTCCTTTGTAAAGACAGAACCAAAGTATGTGTTTAATTGTTCTGCCATTTCTTTGTTCCCCATTATAATTTCTCAAATTTCTGATTGTAAGGGACCTACATTTGTCTTCACTAATCTTTTTCTCTTGACATATTTATAGAAGCTTTTACAGTCAGTTTTTATGTTCCCTGCTAGTTTACTCTCATACTCTATTTTCCCCTCTTAATCAATCACTTTGTCCTCCTTTGCTGAATTCTGAACTGCTCCCAATCCTCAGGCTTGCCACTTTTTCTGGCAATTTTATATGTCTCCTCTTTGGATCTAATACTATCCCTAATTTCTTTTGTATGCCACGGTTGAGCCACCTTGCCTGTTTTATTTTTGCACCAGACAGGAATGAATAATTGTTGTAATTCCTGCGCACATTCTTTAAATATTAGTCAATGCCTATCCACCGTCATCCCTTTTAGTAAAGTTCCCCAATCTATCATTGCCAACTCACACCTCGTACTTTTATAATTTCCTTTATTTAGATTCAGGACCCTAGTTTCAGATTCAATTACTTCACTCTCCATCTTAATGAAGAATTCTATCATGTTATGGTCGCTCTTCCCTAAGGGACCCCGCACAACAAGATTGTTAATTAATCCTTTCTCATTGCACAATACCCAGTCTAGGATCGCCTGTTCTCTAGTTGGTTCCTCAACGTATTGGTCTAGAAAACCATCACGTACACACTCCAGGAATTCCTCCCCCACAGTATTATTGCTAATTTGGTTTGACCAATCTATATGTATATTAAAGTCACCCATGATTATAGTTGTACCCTTCTTGCATGCATCCCTGATTTCCTGTTTAATGCCCTCCTCTACATCTCCACTACTGTTTGGGGGCCTATAGACAACCCCCACCAACATTTTCTGCCCCTTGGTGTTTCTTAGCTCCACCCATACAGATTCCACATCGTGATTTTCCGAGTCAATATCCTTCCTCACTATTGCATTGATTTCCTCCTTTACTAACAACGCTACCCCACCTCCTTTCCCTCCTAAATATTGAATACCCCGGATGTTCAGTTCCCATCCTTGGTCACCCTGCACCCATGTCGCCGTAATCGCAACTATATCATACCCGTTAATATCTATCTGCGCTGTTAATTCATTTACCTTATTGTGAATGCTCCGTGCATTAAGACACAATGCCTTTAGACTTGTCTTTTTAGGATTGCTAGTCATCTTAGTTTTTATTTTGCACTATGGCCCTATTTGTTTTTCGCCCTTGTTTTCTCTTCCTTCCACTATTGCTTCTTCCCTTTCTGTCTTTTGTTTCTATCCTTGTTTCCCCCTCCTCTGTCTCCCTGCTCAGGTTCCCATCCCCCTGCCATTCTAGTTTAAACCTTCCCCAACAGCACTAGCAAACACCCCCGCAAGACATTGGTCCCAGTCCTGCTCGGGTGTAACCCATCCTGCTTGTACAGGTCCCACCTTCCCCAGAACCGGTCCCAATGTCCCAGGAATATAAATCCCTCCCTCCTACACCATCCCTGCAGCCACGCATTTATCTGGTCTATTCTCCTGTTCCTATACTCACTAGCACGTGGCACTGGTAGTAATCCTGAGATCACTACCTTTGAGGTCCTGCTTTTTAATTTATCTCCTAACTCCTTAAATTCACCTTGCAGGACCTCATCCCTTTTTTTACCTATGTCGTTGGTATCGATATGGACCACGACTACTGGCTGTTCACCCTCCCCCTCCAGAATGCCCCGCAGCCGTTCCGTGACATCCTTAATCCTAGCACCAGGGAGGCAACATACCATTTGCGGCCGCAGAAACACCTATCTGTTCCCCTTACAATTGAATCCCCTATCAATATAGCCCTGCCACTCTTATTCCTCCCCTCCTGAGCAGCAGAGCCACCTGTGGTACCATGAACTTGGCTCTTGCTGCTTTCCCCTGATAAGCCACCTCCCCCAACAGTATCCAAAGCGGTATATCTGTTTGAGAGGGAGATGGCCCCAGGGGACTCCTGCTCTACCTACCTAGTCCTTTTACTCTGCCTGGCAGTCACCCATTTCCTTTCTGCCTGCGTAATCTTTACCTGCAGTGTGACCACCTCACTGAACGTGCTATCCACGATAATCTCAGCATCACGGATGCTCCACAGTGAGTCCACCCGCAGCTCCCTCTCCGAAATGCGGTTAGCCAGTAGCTGCAGCTGGACACACTTCCTGCACACATGGTCACCAGGGACACCTGTAGTGTCCATGACTTCCCACATAGTGCAGGAGGAGCATTTCAAGGGTGCGAGCTCTGCTGCCATGACTTGACTTAGATTTACACTGCTTTCCACTCTCGGACTCTCTTCCCGCTCTCTAGACTCTCCATTTACACTGCGCTCACCTCTCGGACTCTCCTCCCGCCCTTGGACTCTCCTTTTACACAGCGCTCACCTCTCGGACTCTACTCTCGCTCTCAGACTCTCCTTTTACACTGTGCTCACCTCTCGGACTCTCCACCCGCTCTCGGACTTTCCTTTTACACTGCGCTCACCACTCGGACTCTCCTCTTGCTCTCGGACTTGAGAGGGTTGGCAACCCTACTTTCGTAAGGAACTCAGTAACATTGATGAATGAGGTACAAGAAGTTTGTCTGAATATGATTTGGTATCTTGTCTTGTGTTATGTTGTGCCCCAGAACAAAATTAAATAAACCAATAAATAGAATAGGGAAGTGCACTCGACAAATTGTGCCATTTTGCATGTAAATTTCTGAATTTTCTAAAAGTATAAATTCCCCGACACCGTGGAGTAACAGTCAATTCCTTCAGGGCTTGATTACTACAGTCTACGGTGACTGGGGGTGGAGGCTACACAGAGCAGCTGTTGCAGGGGGCCCCCAAACCTCTCAGTCGACCCTGAACAGTCCGTGGAAAAGTTAGTCACTGAATTTTGGAAAATTCTTGTTCACATCAGATGCAAGTGAAGTGTTAAATCTCACTTCCACTCTACGGCTGCGAATGGAGGACTGACAAAACTCAACCTTGATTGCCAGCGCAAAACTCGCAAACTTTTGCACTATGAGATGGCCCCACCTGTGGAGCAGCTTTCATCCTGGACTAATTCAGAGGCAGCAGAGTGAAAGTACCAGCCACATTCACAGTTACTTCTTCTCTATTCTAGGAACTTTTATTCACTCCTTCCAGCCCATTGCACGTTAATAAAATAACAAATACAATTGTGCCTGCTGCATCCCATGTATATGTTCTTTTCACCAACAAGGAGTTTCTCACCGAGCCTATATTAAGGCCTCGAGCTCACCATAAACGAAACATTACTTTTAATGAGAGACGCCAATTGTTGTAAAGTAATCTAATTTGTCTGTCTCACTGTAGAATGTTAACCCAGCGCAAGTCATTTCAATGGGAGTTTGTAAACTGTCGGTTGGATTCTCGGTTGGTTGATATCAAGGGAAAGGAGTAATATAAGGTTAGAATAGCACCAGTCAACAAAAGGTGAATTTAGCATCTCTATTGTTAATGATCATGCTGGTGGTGACTGTGTGTAAAAGGTTCCCTAATGTGGGCCATGAGGAATAACCAAAGGATTAGTGCGTAGCTTATGAATTCATGTATCTCCCAGAAACTGCTCAGAAGATTGCAGAAGAGCAATGCAGAGTCTATAAACCGGAAAAATGTTGTTTATTTCTCCTGAGTTTAGCGTTCCAAAGGGGCATTGGATTTATATGCTAATTTACGAAATCTGACATATTTTCGCAACGCTGAGCGATGCAGGCTCAACACCTGCTGGGTCTTGGGGTTGGCTTGATCCCAGGGCAGATAAATCCAAGTAGAGTTCCTTTTCACCTGAAGTGTACTGAGAAGAATTTGTCCACAAGTGAGCTGAAGAGACTCATACTTCAGGAGCCAGCAGGATCAGGCGTTCAGATCCGGATTCATGAATATAGAACTTGGAATTTCTAACACAAAATCTGAAACTGATTCGCAAAAATCCAAATTATTCTACCTATTTAATGTTATTTATTTAAAGATGCGGCATTCGAAGCTCTCCCAATGACTCAGCACAAAGATAACCTAGCCACAGGTGGTCATTATGAGGTCCAAGAACATAGGAACAGGGGTAGGCCATTCAGCCCCATGAGCCTGTTCCGCCATTCAGTGAGATCATGGCTGATCTGTATCCTAACTCTATCCACCTGCGTTGGCTCCTCTCCCTTAATACCCTTGGCTAGCAAAAATCTATCGATCTCAGATTTAAAATTATTAATTGAGCTAGCATCTATTGCTTTTTGTGGGAGAGTTCCACACTTCTACCACCCTTTGTGTGAAGAAACGTTTCCTAACTTCTCTCCTGAATGGCCTGGCTCTGATTTTAAGGTTATGCCCCCTTGTCCTAGACTCACCCATCAGCGGAAAAGGTTTCTCTCTATCTACCCTATCAATTCCTTTCAAAATCCGAAAATCCTCAATCAAATCAACCCTTAAGCTTCGATGTTCCAGGGAATATAAGTCTAGTTTATGTAATCTCTCCTCATAATCTAACAACGACAATGACATGCATTTATATAGCGCGTTTAACGTAGTGAAATGTCCCAAAGTGCTTCACAGGAGCGTTATCAAAAAAAATTTGATGCCGAGCCACATAGGGAGGTATTAGGACAGGTGACCAAAAGCTTGGTCAAAGAGGTAGGTCTTAAAGGAGGAGAGAGAGGTAGAGAGGCAGAGAGGTTTAGGGAGGGGATTTCAGAGTTTAGTACGTAGGCAGCTGAAGGCACGGCCTTCAATGGTGGAGCGATTAAAATCGGGGATGCGCAAGAAGCAAGAATGGGAGGAACACGGAGATCTCGGAGGGTTGTAGAGCTGGAGGAGGTTACAGAGATAGGGAGGGGCGAGGCCACAGAGGGATTTGAAAACAAGGATGAGAATTTTAAAATCGAGGCATTCCCGGACCGGGAGCCAATGTAGGTCAGCGAGCACAGGGGTGACAGGAGAATGGGACTTGGTGCGAGTTAGGATACAGGCAGCAAAGTTTTGGAGGGTGGAAGATCGGAGGCCAGCCAGGAGAGCATTGGAATAGTCCAGTCTAGAGGTAGCAAAGACGTGTATGAGGGTTTCAGCAGCAGGTGAGCTGAGGCAGGAGCGGAAACAGGCGATGTTACGGAGGTGAAAGTAGGCGGTCTTGGTGATGGAGCAGATATGTGGTCGGAAGCTCATCTCAGGGTCAAATAGGATACCACGGTTGTGAACGGTCTGGTTCAGCCTCAGACAGTGACCAGGGAGAGGGATGGAGTCGGTGGCTAGGGAATGGAGTTTGCGCAGGGACCAAAGACAATGGCTTCCGTCTTCCCAATATAGGAACATAGGAACAGGAGTAGGCCATTCAGTCCCTCGAGCCCGCTCCACCATTTGATAAGATCATGGCTGATCTGTGATCTAACTCCATTTACCTGCCTTTGGCCCATATCCCTTAATACCTTTGGTTGCCAAAAAGTTATCTATCTCAGATTTAAAATTATCAATTGCCATTTGCGGAAGAGAGTTCCAAACTTCTACCACCCTTTGTGTGTAGAAGTGTTTTCTAATTCACTCCTGAAAGGTCTGGCTCCAATTTTTAGACTGTGCCCCCTACTCCTAGAATCCCCAACCAGCGGAAATAGTTTCTCTCTATCCACCCTATCCGTTCCCCTTAATATCTTATAAACTTCAATCAGATCACCCCTTAACCTTCTAAACTCGAGAGAATACAACCCCAATTTGTGTAATCTCTCCTCGTAACTTAACCCTTGAAGTCCGGGTATCATTCTAGTAAACATACGCTGCACTCCCTCCAGGGCCAGTATGTCCTTCCGAAGGTACGGTGTCCAGAACTGCTCACAGTACTCCATGTGCGGTCTAACCAGGGTTTTTTATAGCTGCAGCATAACTTCTGCCCCCTTATACTCTGGTCCTCCAGATATAAAGGCCAGCATTCCATTAGCCTTCTTGATTATTTTCTGCACCTGTTCATGACACTTCAATGATCTATGTACCTGAACACCTAAGTCCCTTTGGACATCCACTGTTTTTAACTTTTTACCATTTAGAAAATACCCTGTTCTATCCTTTTTTGGTCCAAAGTGGATGACCTCACATTTGCCTACATTGAATTCCATTTGCCACAATTTTGCCCATTCACCTTTTCTTTTTATTCGTTCATGGGATGTGGGCTTCGCTGGCAAGGCCGGCATTTATTGCCCATCCCTAATTGCCCTTGAGAAGGTGGTGGTGAGCCGCCTTCTTGAACCGCTGCAGTCCGTGTGGTGAAGGTTCTCCCACAGTTCTGTTAGGAAGGGAATTCCAGGATTTTGACCCAGCAACGATGAAGTAACGACAATATATTTCCAAGTCGGGGTGGTGTGTGACTTGGAGGGGAACGTGCAGGTGGTGTTGTTCCCATGTGCCTGCTGCTCTTGTCCTTCTAGGTGGTAGAGGTCGCGGGTTTGGGAGGTGCTGTCAAAGAAGCCTTGGCGAGTTGCTGCAGTGCATCCTGTGGATGGTACACACTGCAGCCACTGTGCGCCGGTGGTGAAGGGAGTGAATGTTTAGGGTGGTGGATGGGGTGCCAATCAAGCAGGCTGCTTTGTCATGGATGGTGTTGAGCTTCTTGAGTGTTGTTGGAGCTGCACTCATCCAGGCAAGTGGAGAGTATTCCATCACACTCCTGACTTGTGCCTTGTAGATGGTGGAAAGGCTTTGGGGAGTCAGGAGGTGAGTAACTTGCCGCAGAATACCCAGCCTCTGACCTGCTCTTGTAGCCACAGTATTTATATGGCTGGTCCAGTTAAGTTTCTGGTCAATGGTGACCCCCAGGATGTTGATGGTGGGGGATTCGGCGATGGTAATGCCGTTGAATGTGAAGGGGAGTACACTTTCTTTCTGTTGCTCTCCGCTTTTCCCTTTCACTCGTTCTTGAACAACTATTTGTACTATTTGTATTGTAAATTTCCCCTGGGTCCTCCCCTCTCTTGCTGCTTTCAACTTTACTCTCTTCTGACTCCCCGCTCAGGTACCCATCCCCCTGCCACTAGTTTAAACCCTCCCCAACAGCAGTAGCAAACCCCCCCGCGAGGATATTAGTCCCGGATCTATTGAGGTGCAACCCGTCCGGCTTGTACAGATCCCACCTTCCCCAGAATCGGTCCCAATTCCTCAGGAATCTAAATCCCTCCCTCCTGCACCAACCCTCCAGCCACGCATTCATCTGGGCTATTCTCCTATTCCTATGCTCATTAGCACGTGGCACTGGGAGTAATCCTGAGATTACTATGCTTGAGGTCCTGCTTTTTAACTTATTTCCTAACTCCTTATATTCTGCTTGCAGGACCTCATACCTCTTTTTACCTATGTCGTTGGTACTGATATGTACCACGACCTCAATATTTAGTTGGAGGAAATTTTTGCTTATCCATTATGGACAATCAGTGTGACAAATGAGAGACAATGGAGGGGTCAAAGGAGGTGGCTGTGAGGTAGAGTTGGGTGTCGTCAGCGTACATGTGGAATCTGATGTTGTGTTTTCGGATGATGTCGCCGAGGGGCAGCATATAGATGAGAAATAGGAGGGGGCCAAGGATAGATCCTTGGGGGACTGCAGAGGAGACGGTGAGGGAGCAGGAAGAGAAGCCATTGCAGGTGATTCTCTGGCTATGACTGGATAGATAAGAATGGAACCAAGCGAGCGCAGTCCCACAGAACTGGACGACAGTGGAGAGTCGTTGGAGGAGGATGGTGTGGTCAACTGTGTCAAAGGCTGCAGACAGGTCAAGAAGGATGAGGAAGGATAGTTTACCACGGTCACACTCACATAGGATGTAATTTGTGAGATTGATAAAGGCTGTTTCAGTACTGCGGCAGGGGCGGAAACCTGATTGGAGGGAATCAAACATGGAGTTGTGGGAAAGAGGGACATGGATTTGAGAGACGACATCCCAGTGAATCGAAAGCCTCAATATCCTTCCTACAGTGTGGAGTCCAATACTATACACAGCACTCTAACTGAGGTCTTGTTAAGGTTTTACATAGGCTCACCATTATTTCTTGGTTTTTATATTCTATACTTCTCGTGACAAAACCTAGAATTCCATTTTTTTTTCGCAATCTTATCATCCTGAGGTGCTGCCTTTAATGTCCTGTGAACCTGTACCTCCAAATCTCTTTGTTCTTCCACAGCACCAAGCTTACTTCCATTCAGAACATAATTCCTGCTGTTATTTTTAATACCAAAATGTATCACCTCACACTTACTGACATTGAATTTCATCTGCTGCTTTTTAGCCCATTCCCCCATCTTATTAATATCCCTTTGCAGCTTTCTTTGGTCTTCGAAAGAATTAACTATACCTTTTGGTATAATTTCCAAATTTGGACCCCATTCTTATTATTATTCCTTCTTATTCTTACAGTTCCACCGACCCACTTCTTCAATTTTAATTAGTTTCTCACCTCCTTATTTATCCGTAGCATCCTGAAACTACTGGTCGTTTCCTTCATTTTTAATGGAATATACTTATTCTGAACCTCTGCAATCTTTTTTTTTTAAATGTCCCACTGTTGCTCTACAGTTCTGTGTGCCAATTTCTCCTTCCACCTCACCTCAGCTAGCTCACTCCTCATCTATCTAAAATCTGCCCTAATTCAATCTGGTGCTCTAGTTGTTATACTGACCTTTTCCCTTTCTAGTTGAATCTTAAACCTTATCGTATCATGGTCACTACCCCCAAGGTGCTCACCTACGTTTACCTCATCTACCTGATGTATTTCATTACTCATAACCAGATCTAGCAAATCGTCCACCCTCATATTTCCCATCTCCTCAATTATCTAGTTTTTTCTTTGTTTAATTATCACAGGATCTCACGACTTGCTTATACTGGGCTGTGAAAGCAACTGTCCCTCAAGCAGCCTTCAACTGCCCTTGACCATATGTTGGTGAATACCCTTGATTGATAGGCACCCCAAGTAACATAAAGGTCTCCTTTACAACTTTTCTTTAACGTAGAATATTTTGTCTAATGCTGTCTATATACCACACCATTAACAGTAGTTCTTCAGCAAGTTTTTCTGGTGTGTTGATGCCAAGAGAACAGTACAAAGACTCTGGTGCAGGCCGGTATCACAATAAGCAAGGTTACATCCAAGATATGGTCTTGTTTCACTTTCTCTTCATTCCAACTTTCAACAAGCCTGTTTTAAAACTTAATTTTAAACGCTGGCCGTACAGCAAAGAATCTTTCAATTCGTACTGAATGATATTGAGACTGACTATCCTGTCAGCTCTTCTCCATTGGTAAAACCTGACCATAGCTCGGAGGCTGCTAGGTCGCCCTCTGTACATATTTGAATCTTCAAGTGATAAACTCTGGCTACATGGTACAGTATCATTGTTTGTCAAATCACGTGGGAGGGAGATTTCTCCTGTGCACAATGTGTAACAAAATCATAAACCACCAGCATGATTTCTCAGTAATATTTCAGTAGGATTGTAGTTAGAAAGTTATAGGAGTCCATAAATACTTGGCAACATTCCATAATCTTGCATAAAATGTTATTAATTTGTAGTATGCATATTTATTAAATATTTACTAATATATCACATCGACTTTCAGTGAACAAATCCTTCCAAAATTGGTATCGCTTCACTTTAGCAGCTTACTACATAGAATTTTATAGAATTTTATAGCACAGAAAGAGGCCGTCTGGCCCATTGTGCCTGCAAAGAGCTATCCATTTATAAACATTCCCCTGCCCTTTTCAAGCTCCCTTTTATTCATATTATTATTCCTTTCCCTTTTACATGCTATTATTGATTCTGCATCCATCTCTGTTTCTGGCTGGACATTTCGTGTACTAATAGCCCTCTCCCTTCACCCTTTTATTATAATCATTGTCTATAGTGTGTGGATATATATATATATATATATGTGTGTGTGTATAGATTTAGTTTTATTCTATAGATTGGACATAAAATGAGGCATTATTATTTTGAAGGTACAGCTGAATTAAAAATCTATTTTTCAGATAAATTGGCTAAATGGGATGATTGAGAACAAGGAGGCAATTCCTAGACAATTAAACCAAATGTAGCAACATTTTAAAAAAATCTTTCAGAACCAGGGTGTCTGAAAGATCAGTAGCACTTGATAAGACACTTATAAACTATTTGTAAATTTAGTGAATTAAAATTTCTGATGACATCAAAACTTTAAATTTGTGTAAGTTATTTGTGGCAATGTTTAGATGCATTACTATAGTTTTACTAAACAATGAGTTTGCAGTAGGCACTTGCAATGACATTTGATGGCACAGTTCATTTGGGGTACTGCACCAATGAAGTAGGTTTCAGATTCACATCCAAAATTCCTGACACACTGAGCATGGACCATCTAGGGAAGGTGTTGAGAGCGAGAAGAGAAAAAAAAAGTCAGGAGACAAATTAACTCTACAGCCTTCACATTACAAAGCTCATTAGTACAGGCCTGAGCTCTCACTTGTGGAATGGATGTGTATGGGGCAGTCAAAGAGCAGGGAATGTTGAAATGTATCTAGAGGATTTTTTAAAAATAATGAGGTATTACCTAACCTTTGCCCTATATTGGTGGATGGTCAGTGCCAATGATATTATTTGCCCATCAAAGTAAAATTGTTTTTAAAGGTGCAACACAACATGCGATATGTGTTGCAAAAATGTATAGGTATCCCTAATGTAATATGTTTAAGTTAGCAATGAAACTGTAAATATTGGCTTTCAACATTACCAAAGCAGTGGGCAGAGTATAAAAAATGTTACATGGAGAACATCAAATAACGAAGGTTTCATCCATCAACGACCTCACGACTTATGGAATAACCATTATAGTGACACAGCCTGAGAATTTCTCTGAATTTCATTCATTAAAAATACTTTTATTTTGCAGTGTTAAATGGACTGTGCTGACTTAACTATCGAAGTAGCATTTCTGCTCCAAATTGAAAGATTACATTTTAGCTTTTAGTCAGAGTACATTGCAAAGATGTGTTGAAATATGCTCTTATAAAATCCAGTACTGGCAATTGGCAGAAAATTATCGTTTTGAGATTTATCTGGAAAAAAAAGGAAGTAAATCTGCAAAGAACATCCAGCATTGAAAAAAAATAAGAAAGAGCAGTACATTAGATGGCAAGAACCAGTAAATCTTATGCACCGGTGACAAGAAAGGTAATGCTTTGGAAAGGAATCTGTATGCATGAGTTCATTAATACCATAATGTTGTAAAACAGGAATGTGCAGTTACACCTTCTATGCTGCATTGCACATCACTGTATTATCGAGTAAAATACAGGACGGCCATGTCATTATTATGTGAGGAGCAAAGTTGTGGGCTGGTAACATTTTACATACTTCATAAAGATGTCAGAAATTTACTTATATTTGAAATTGCGGGTATGTGGATTTGACTGCTGCCTAGCAGAATACAAATCCTTGCTGAGAGCAATGGGGTGATGCAGCTCATTGAGCCTCCAGTGCATTAGAAAGAAAGACTTGCATTTATATAACGCTTTTCAGAACCTCAGGATGCCCCAAAGCGCTTTACAACCAATGAGTGCCAGAGTGGTAGGATGTGGGTGCTCATGTACAATGTTCCTGCCAGGCAAATTTTAGATCTTGTTTGTTCCAAGCCAGGTGACCCCCTCACCCCCAAAGCATGGCAGAAAAAAGCAAAGGGAGTTATTCCTCCTTCCCTCCCACCACTGTAACACGTTCTCGCAGCTGGATCATTAGCAACATCTGCAGCAGGTCTAGTCTCCACAGTAAGGCAATGCACCATGACTTTGGGGGGGCCGGGGGTGCTGGGGAGGGTCAGGATAGGGTGAAAAATCTATTAAACAGAAAATAATATCTTCCTTTGCCGGATCGATTCGAATCCGTGTGTGTAAGACTGGAGTTATACAGCACTCTGCAAGCTCAAAGTGGAGTGAAATGACCTCCTGGAGGCAGTCTCACACCCCAGGGCTTTAGTGAACTCGACAGTTTCCTAAGTTAGACTGTCACTGTTTTGCATTGATGCACAGACAAAACCACTTTGTGTTGGTGTGAAAGTGGCAATCTAACTGCATCCTGAGGTATCTTTACAAATCCACTGGTCTTAATCATCTCACTAGAACATTTCTTCAAAAGTGCAATGAGAACCACAAAAGCCAAGCTACGATGAAACTATCTTGTTTCATGTATCTTACTCCACTTATTATCAGGCATGTGGAGAATTTGGCTGTAGAACCTCTGGCCATTTTTATTTCACTCTAAAGAAAATGTATGTTATGCTGAGCATGCCTGTTCCAAAATGCATAGAGATCAATCAAAGGCGATGTTTTCATTTTTCATCTCTTAATACGACTCATTAAACAGAGCATAGAAATAGAAAATGAAGGTCTCAGCCACGACCTTGTGTAATATTCCTGTGGGCAACACCCGATTTCTTCTTAATGAAAATAAGTTTGTATTTACAATTTAGCTTGTGTGAAAAATAGGTTTCTCCAATTAACTGCTACGGCTGTTACATTTGCCCTAGTAAAAGATACTGAAATCAGCCAATTACAGTGGCTCAGTTCTAGTGGCAATGATTTCGCTATTATTGTTAGGGTTAAGGCTTGTCTATTCCAGCCACTATCACTATCACTGTACTTCTGCATCTACTGGCCACAGCTAAGATCATGCGCGGCTACACCTTAAAGGAATCTTAATGGTAATGCAGGCATTTATGAGTTGGATAACTGGTCACCTCATAATTTAGTAAAGATTTCTATGATTACAAAATTGGCCACCTCCCAAAGTGAAACTTTCACTAGCCACTTATTCTTCTTCATTTCAAGTTAATATAAGAATTTGGGCAGACCTGTGGAAGTGCTTAGCTCCCAGTGAGAAATAGGCAAGTGCAAGTTCCAGTGTCACAGGTCACAATTCCTTCAGTCAGGTGAACTTTCTCAATTCTCTACTGTCCCATATCACGTGCTCTGTAATGGACAGCAGTGCAGTTTCTCTCTTTTATTTAAATCGCAAAGCACTTATTGTAACCAGCAGAACTACTGCACACGAATTGGGTACCCCTTGTGCTGCGTCCCCTCACTTAGCCTAGAGAGACCACATATTCTGGTTTACTTACCATTAAAATTTGGCAGGCTATATGCTTCAGTACAACTCTGCAATTAATTATTCATTCGCTAACCTACTAACCTGTAAACCACTGGAGATCAAGAGAATTGACATTGGCCAGCCTGTTCTATGTGAATCAATGGCGAATCATGGAATCGCAATCAAAGCTATGTAAAAAGAAAGAATTTGCATTTATATCACACTTTCCACAACGGTAGCATAGTGGTTATGTTACTGGACTAGTAATCCAGTAGGCCTAGACTAATAATCTAGAATCATGAGTTCAAATCCTGCCACAGCAGCTGGGGAATTTAAATTAATTTTTTTTAAATCTGCAATTAAAATACTAGTATCAGTAATGGCAGCCATGAAACTACTAGATTGTTGTAAAAACTCATCTGGTTCACTGATGTCCTGTAGGGAAGGAAACCTGCCGTCCTAACCTGGTCTGGCCTATATGTGACTCCAGATGCACAACAATGTGGTTGATTCTTAATCGCCCTCTGAAATGGCCGAGCAAGCCACTCAGTTGTAAAATCACACTAAAAAAAAGTCATAATAAGAATAAAACCGGATGGACCACCTGGCATTGGACCACTAGGCACCGGACACGACAACGGTCAAACCAAGCCCAGTCGACCCTGCAAAGTTCTCCTCACTAACATTTGGGGACTTGTGCCAAAATTGGGAGAGCTGTCTCACAGACTAGTCAAGCAACAGCCTGGTATAGCCATCCTCACAGAATCATACCTTTCAGCAAATGTCCCAGACTCTTCCATCACCATCCCTGGGTATGTCCTGTCCCACCGGCAGGACAGACCCACCAGAGGTGGCAGTATAGTGATATTCAGTCAGGAGGGAGTGGCCCTGGGAGTCCTCAACATTGATTCTGGACCCCATGAAATCTCATGGCATCAGGTCAAACATGGGCAAGGAAACCTCTTGTTGATTACCACTTACTGCCCTCCCTCAGATGATGAATCAATCCTCTTCATGTTGAACACCACTTGGAGGAAGCACTGAGGGTAGCAAGGGCACAGAATGTACTCTGGTTGGGGGACTTCAATGTCCATCACCAAGAATGGCTCGGTAGCACCACTACTGACCGAGCTGGCCGAATCCTGAAGGACATAACTATTAGACTGGACCTGCGGCAGGTGGTGAGCGAACCAACACGAGGGAAAAACTTACTTGACCTCGTCCTCACCAATCCACCTGTCACAAATGCATCTGTCCATGACAGTATTGGTAGTAGTGACCACCGCACAGTCCTCGTGGAGACGAAGTCCCGTCTTTGCACTGAGGATACCATCCAACGTGTTATGTGGCACTATCACCGTGCTAAATGGAAGAGATTCAGAACAGATCTAGCAACTCAAAAATGGGCATCCATGAGGTGCTGTGGGCCATCAGCAGCAGCAGAATTGTATTCCAGCACAATCTGTAAACTCATGGCCCGACATATTCCTCATTCTACCATTACCAACAAGCTGGGGATCAACCCTGGTCCAATGAGGAATGTAGAAGAGCATGCCAGGAGCAGCACCAAGCGTAACTAAAAATGAGGTGCCAACCTGGTGAAGCTACAACTCAGGACTACATGAATGCTAAACAGCAGAAGCAACATGCTATACACACAGGTAAGCGATTCCACAACCAATGGATTAGATCAAAGCTCTGCAGTCCTGCCACATCCAGTCGTGAATGGTGGTGGACAATTAAACAACTAACGGGAGGAGGAGGCTCTGTAAACATCCCCATTCTCAATGATGGCGGAGTCCAGCACGTGAGTGCAAAAGACAAGGCTTGAAGTGTTTGCAACCATCTTCAGCCAGAAGTGCCGAGTGGATGATCCATCTCGGCCTCCTCCCTATATCCCCACCATCACAGAAGCCAATTCGATTCACTCCACATGATATCAAGAAACGGCTGAGTGCACTGGATACAGCAAAAGCAATGGACCCTGGCAACATCCCGGCTGTAGTGCTGAAGACTGGTGCTCCAGAACTAGCTGCGCCTCTAGCCAAGCTGTTCCAGTACAGCTACAACACTGGCTTCTACCTGACAATGTGGAAAATTGTCCAGGTATGTCCTGGCCACAAAAAGCAGGACAAATCCAATCCGGCCAATTACCGCCCCATCAGTCTACTCTCAATCATCAGCAAAGTGATGGAAGGTGTCGTCAACAGTGCTATCAAGTGGCACTTACTCACCAATAACCTGCTCACCAATGCTCAGTTTGGGTTCCACCAGGACCACTCAGCTTCAGACCTCATTACAGCCTTGGTCCAAACATGGACAAAAGAGCTGAATTCCAGAGGTGAGGTGAGAGTGACTGCCCTTGACATCAAGGCAGCATTTGACCGAGTGTGGCACAAAGGAGCCCTAGTAAAATTGAAGTCAATGGGAATCAGGGGGAAAACTCTCCAGTGGCTGGAGTCATACCGAGCACAAAGGAAGATGGTAGCGGTTGTTGGAGGCCAACCATCTCAGCCCAAGGATATTGCTGTAGGAGTTCTTCAGGGCAGTGTCCTAGGCCCAATCATATTCAGCTGCTTCATCAATGACCTTCCATCCATCATAAGGTCAGAAATGGGAATGTTCGCTGATGATTGCTCCGTGTTCAGCTCCATTCGCAACCCCTCAAATAATGAAGCAGTCCGAGCCCGCCTGCAGCACGACCTGGACAACATCCAGGCTTGGGCTGATAAGTGGCAAGTGACATTCGCACCAGACAAGTGCCAGGCAATGACCATCTCCAACAAGAGAGAGTCTAACCACCTCCCCTTGACATTCAACAGCATTACCATCACCCAATCCCCCACCATCAACATCCTGGGGGTCACCATTGACCAGAAATTTAACTGGACCAGCCACATAAATACTGTGGCTACAAGAGCAGGTCAGAGGCTGGGTATTCTGTGGCGAGTAACTCATCTCCTGACTCCTTAAAGCCTTTCCACCATCTAAAAGGCACAAGTCAGGAGTGTGATGGAATACTCTCCACTTGCCTGGATGAGTGCAGCTCCAACAACACTCAAGAAGCTCGACACCATCCAGGACAAAGCAGCCCGCTTGATTGGCACCCCATCCACCACCCTAAACATTCACTCCCTTCACCACCGACGCACTGTGGCTGCAGTGTGTACCATCCACAGGGTGCACTGCAGCAACTCGCCACGGCTTCTTCAACAGCACCTCCCAAACCCACGACCTCTACCACCTAGAAGTACAAGAGCAGCAGGCACATGGGAACAACACCACCTGCACGTTCCCCTCCAAGTCACACACCATCCCGACTTGGAAATATATCGCCGTTCCTTCATCGTTGCTGGGTCAAAATCCTGGAACTCCCTTCCTAACAGCACTGTGGGAGAACCTTCACCACATGGACTGCAGCGGTTCAAGAAGGCGGCTCACCACCACCGTCTCAAGGGCAATTAGGGATGGGCAATAAATGCTGGCCTCGCCAGTGACGCCCACATCCCATGAACGAATAAAAAAAACCTCAGGACATCCCAAAACACTTTATAACCAATGAAGTACCAACAAAGAGCTTTAGCACAGAGGTTGGGAAAGACAGAGAGTGAACCATTAACAGAGTGAAACGCTAACAGAGTGGGGACATTCAACTGGGAATTTGGTGAGTGTAGAAATTAGGTGCAGAGGGGGAAAGAGGTGCTAAGTGATCTAAACCAAAGAACTATATACTAAGACTGAGCGGAGCACAAAGGGAGCGGCACGAGGAATCAAAAATCAACTAAAAGTCAAAAAGTGACGTCACAAGACAACAAGGAGCAACGATGGCAAGTCAGTAAGTATTCAGTTCATTGGTCAGTGCTTTTAGTTTTTAATGGTTATTGGGGATAAAAGGAGTGGGAGCGGAGGCCCGATGGCAGAAGGCGCAGGACCAGCGACCGAGAGCAGAGCAGGGATATAAAGGAGCAGGACCAGCGACCGAGAGCAGAGCAGGGATATAAAGGAGCAGGACCAGTGACCGAGAGCAGAGCAGGGATATAAAGGAGCAGGACCAGTGACCGAGAGCAGAGCAGGGATATAAAGGAGAGGGACCAGCGACCGAGAGCAGAGCAGGGATATAAAGGAGCAGGACCAGTGACCGAGAGCAGAGCAGGGATATAAAGGAGAGCGACCAGTGACCGAGAGCAGAGTGGGGATATAAAGGAGCAGGACCAGCGACCGAGAGCAGAGCAGGGATATAAAGGAGCAGGACCAGCGACCGAGAGCAGAGCAGGGATATAAAGGAGCAGGACCAGTGACCGAGAGCAGAGCAGGGATATAAAGGAGCAGGACCAGCGACCGAGAGCAGAGCGGGGATATAAAGGAGAGGGACCAGTGACCGAGAGCAGAGCAGGGATATAAAGGAGAGGGACCAGTGACCGAGAGCAGAGCAGGGATATAAAGGAGAGAGACCAGTGACCGAGAGCAGAACGGGGATATAAAGGAGAGGGACCAGTGACCGAGAGCAGAGCGGGGATATAAAGGAGAGGGACCAGTGACCGAGAGCAGAGCAGGGATATAAAGGAGAGGGACCAGTGACCGAGAGCAGAGCGGGGATATAAAGGAGAGAGACCAGTGACCGTGAGCAGAGCGGGGATATAAAGGAGCGGGGCCAGTGACCGAAAGCAGAACGGGGATATAAAGGAGAGGGACCAGTGACCGAGAGCAGAGCAGGGATATAAAGGAGAGGGACCAGTAACCGAGAGCAGAGCGGGGATATAAAGGAGAGAGACCAGTGACCGTGAGCAGAGCGGGGATATAAAGGAGCGGGGCCAGTGACCGAAAGCAGAACGGGGATATAAAGGAGAGAGACCAGTGACCGAGAGCAGGGCGGGGATATAAAGGAGAGGGACCAGTGACCGAGAGCAGAGCGGGGATATAAAGGAGAGGGGCCAGTGACCGAGAGCAGAACGGGGATATAAAGGAGAGGGACCAGTGACCGAGAGCAGAACGGGGATATAAAGGAGAGGGGCCAGTGACCGAGAGCAGAGCGGGGATATAAAGGAGAGGGACCGGTGACCGAGAGCAGAGCGGGGATATAAAGGAGAGGGACCAGTGACCGAGAGCAGAGCGGGGATATAAAGGAGCAGGACCAGTGACCGAGAGCAGAGCGGGGATATAAAGGAGAGGGACCAGTGACCGAGAGCAGAGCAGGGATATAAAGGAGAGGGACCAGTAACCGAGAGCAGAGCGGGGATATAAAGGAGAGGAACCAGTGACCGAGAGCAGAGTGGGGATATAAAGGAGAGGGACCAGTGACCGAGAGCAGAGCGGGGATATAAAGGGGAGGGACCAGTGACCGAGAGCAGAGTGGGGATATAAAGGAGAGGGACCAGTGACCGAGAGCAGAACGGGGATATAAAGGGGAGGGACCAGTGACCGAGAGCAGAGTGGGGATATAAAGGAGAGGGGCCAGTGGCCGAGAGCAGAGCGGGGATATAAAGGAGAGGGAGCAGTGACCGAGAGCAGGGCGGGGATATAAAGGAGAGGGAGCAGTGACCAAGAGCAGGGCGGGGATATAAAGGAGAGGGACCAGTGACCGAGAGCAGAGCGGGAATATAAAGGAGAGGGACCAGTGACCGAGAGCAGAGCGGGAATATAAAGGAGAGGGACCAGTGACCGAGAGCAGGGCATCCTAGCGTTTTAGAAGAGGTGGCTGCAGAGATAGTGGATGCATTGGTTTTGATCTTCCAGAATTCCCTAGATTCTAGAACGGTCTCCATGGATTGGAAGGTAGCAAATGTAACCCTGCTATTCAAGAAAGGAGGGAGAGAGAAAACAGAGAACTATAGGCCAGTTAGCCTGACATCAGTAGTAGGGAAAATGCTAGAATCTATTCTTAAGGTCATAGTAACAGGGCATTTAGAAAATCATAATATGATTAGGCAGAGTCAACACGGTTTTACAAAAGATAAATCGAGTTTGACAAATCTATTAGAATTTTTTGAGGGTGTAACTAGCAGGGTAGATAAAGGGGAACCAGTGGATTTAGTATATTTGGATTTTCAAAAGGCATTCGACAAGGTGTTACATAAGAGGTTGTTACACAAGATTAGGGCTCGTGGGATTGGGGGTAATATATTAGCATGAATTGAGGATTGGTAAATGGACAGAAAATAGAGAGTAGGAATAAACGGGTCATTTTCGGGTTGGTAGCTTGTAACTACTGGGGTGCCACAAGGATCAGTGCTTGGGCCGAGTGAAATGTATCCAAGTTTGCTGACGATACAAAGCTAGGTTAGAAAGTAAGCTGTGAGGAGGACGCAAAGAGACTGCAATGGGATATAGACCGGTTAAGTGAGTGGACGAGAAGATGGTAGATGGAGTATAATGGCGGGAAATGTGAAATTATCCACTTTGGGAGGAAGAATAGAAAAGCAACATTTTTTTTAAATGTGAGAGACTAAGAAACGTTGGTAGTCAGAGGGATTTGGGTGTTCTTGTACACGAATCACAGAAAGTTAACATGCAAGTACAGCAAGCAATTAGGAAGGCAAATGGTATGTTAGAGACCACACAGTTTTGGTCGCCTTACCTAAGGAAGGATATATTTGCCTTAGAGGGGTGCAGCAAAGGTTCACAAGTTTGATTCCTGGGATGAGAGGGTTGTCCCGTGAGGAAAAATTGAGTAAAATGGGCCGATATTCTCTAGAGTTTAAAAGAATGAGAAGTGATCCCATTGAAACATATAAAATTCTTAGAGGGCTTGACATGGTAGATGCTGAGAGACTGTTTCCCCTGGCTGGAGAGTCTAGAACTAGGGGTCATAGTCTCAAGGTAAGGGATGAACCAATTAGGACTGAGATGAGGAAAACTTTCTTCACTCAAAGGGTTGTGAATCTATAGAATTCTCTATCCCAGATGGCTGTGCATGCTCAGTCCTTGAGTATATTCAAGACTGAGATCGATGATATTTGGGCACTAAGTGAATCAAGGGATATGGGGATAAGGCATAAAAGTGGAGTTGAGGTAGAAGATCACCCATGATCTTAATGAATGGCGAAGCAGGCTCAAGGGGCTTTATGGCCTACTCCTACTCCTATTTCTTATGTTCTCATGTTCTTAGAAATGTAGTCAATGTTGTAATGTAGGCAACACATCTGCCAATTTGTGCATAGCAAGGTCCCACAAACAGCAATGAGATAATGATCAGATAATCTGTTTCATTGATGTTGGTTGAGGGATAAATATTGGCCAGAACACCAGGGAGAACTCACCTGCACTTCTTTGAATAATGTCATGGGATCTCATACATCCATCTAAGAGGACAGACTCTCAGTTTAAATGGCTCATCCGAAAGGCAGCACCTCTGACAGTGCAGCGCTCTCTCAGTACTGCATTGAAGTGTCAACCTGGATTACGTGCTTAAGTCTCTGGAGTGGGACTTGAACTCATAACCTATAGAAGTTTATCTCAATTTGCCTGTTGTAGCAGAATTCATGGCAATTTGGATCTACGTAGATAAATGTTGGCCACAATATATTTACTATGGAAACTGTTGTAAAATATCTAAGGGATGTCATACCTGCCTGAAAGCAACACTTTGTCTTTTTGGGAATTATTTATTAAACTCACTCATAAATTCAGCCAGAGTATGGATGAAATACAACTACTGCAACCAGAAATACAACTATAAACACCACAACCAGCAAGCAGCTATTGCACCTTTAACATAGTAAAATAACCCAAAGCACTTCGCAAAGAGGTAGATTGAAAGCTGAGTAGAAATAGAGAGAGAGCTGGGAAGTGACCGAAGATGTGGTCAAAAAGGTAGGTTTTGAGGAGGATTTTGAAGATATAAGGACACTGGGGTCAGAATCCTGACAAATGTATGTCAAGGAACCAGACAAATCCCAAACCCCCTCATTTAACTCCTCACTAAGGAACCGACTTGGCTCTCCGAACTCTTACATAGCACAGTTTTGATTGACTATAGGTTCACCTTGCTTACCCTCAGTTCGGAGACCCACAGGTTGATGAGTGAATGAATTAACCCTTTCTTGCCAAATCATCAAAGATGAAGTCAGACAACTGATCATGCACAAACAATTATTTATTGACTACAAGATCCTAATTATTATGACTTAAACTTAAACATTGAGTATACAAGCAATGAATAGATATAAATAATTGTAGACAGGGTCACCTAGCAATTTGAATAACAAATAATTAATGGACAGAGTTCCTTAACAAAATAAATAAGAGGTGGTAAAGGTAATACTGTGGTGTTACCATAACTTAGCATTAACTGGAATGTTGATTATCAGAATATAGTTGAGATTAATATCTGTGACAGATATGCATTGGTGAGATTAAATTAGGATAAGACTCCTTAGATTACAGGTAGATTAATAGCTAGTCTATTGAGTAGATTAGATTCTATGTGCAGGTGGTTAGCAATGTTTCCAGAACTTATAGGACCTTGTCCTTATGAGCAGCGTGGTTGAGTTAATCTTCTTCCTCTCTTCTGGAAAGGCGGCATTAGTTCTGGAATGTTGAGTTAATGAGACGCTTCAATGGTGGGATTACCTGTTCCACTTAGATCCTCTGTTTCAGCTGAATCCATTTTATGCATGAGGACCAGTGAGATGCAATGACACCTTTGCATCTCACCCATCAGGCGCAAGTACCCCAATGGATGTTAAACCAGCATTCGGAGACCGGAACTCTCATCTCTGTTCGCCAGAGCTGTCTGGTGCGGGGCTCTGACTCAGAGACGGGAATGCTACCACTGAACAAGACTCACTCACGGTGTTCAATACTTTCCTTGATCTCAGGCAATTTATACAATTAAGTAACACACTTAGCTCTGCCTGTAATTGGTTGGTATAGCCATACGATGTAACTTATATAAACTCTTACTCTCTGTCCTGAATAGCTGAATCAGACCAGATAAGGCATGACATATTTATGTCCCACTAATGAGCTGCTCGATCCTTAATACTAGTTTCTTATCACTGGTAATGAATGTTCTGTTTAAATAAACCCATTGTGGTTTTAATTAGTTTCAATTTCCCAGCCAATTCCCAGCTTTCAGTGCAACTACCAACTCCATTTTGTTGGACAACTTTAAGCTGAAACCCCATTTTGACATCAGATCAGGCAGTTGACAGGGCATTTTCCTACAAACATAAGAACATAAGAAATAGGAGCAGGAATAGGCCAAATGGCCCCTCCAGCCTGCTCCGCCATTCAATAAGATCATGGCTGATCTTCTACCTCAACTCCACTTTCCCGCCCAATCCCCATATCCCTTGATTCCCTTCGTGTCCAAATATCATCGATCTCGGTCTTGAATATATTCAATGACTGAGCATCCACCACCCTCTGGGGTAGAGAATTCTAAAGATTCACAACCCTGGGGAGGTGGTGAGAAATGCAACGTTGCTGAGGGGTTTGAGAAGAGAATTCCAAGAGTCCAATGCCGTGACAGCTGAAGGTTCTGTCACTGACGGTGGAGTAGAAGGAGGGGCCGATTACATGGTACTCCAGACTCAGAGGATGTGAGCAGAGGCACAGGGCTGGAGGAGTGTGCAAAGGTAGGACGGAGCATGGCCATGGAGGGATTTATAAACATGGTTGAGAATTTTTAAATTAATGCGTTGGCAGGATGGGGAAGCAGTGGGGATCAGCAAGGACTGGGGTGATGGGTGAGCGAGATATTGTATGGGATGGGTAAGGGCAACGGTGTTCTATATTTTTCTTCTATTCCATGCCGAGCAGCACAAGACAACCCATATCTTCTACTGCTTTTACATCCAGCAGATCATGTTCTGGATTGTTTTTGTAACAACGATCTCTTTTTATATGGACAGGTCGTTAACCTGACCAGGGAGGACCAGCGAGATGCAATGGGGGGGGGGGGGGGGAGGTGTGTGGGGGTTGCCACTCCACTCCCATCAGACGCAAGTACCCATTAGATGTCAAGCCAGCATTCGGAGATCGGAACTCTCATCTCTGTTCACCAGAGCTGTCTGGTGTGGGGCTCAAATCCATAACCTTCTGACTCAGGGACGGGTATGCTACCACTGAGCCAAGGCTCACTCCTGGTGTTCTATATTAGTTGAAATTTATGCCACATGGAGTTCAGGAGCCCAGCTACAAGGGCAATAAATAGTAATGTGAAGCCTGGAGGTGAAGACGTGAATAAAAATTTCAGTGGTGGTGGAGTTGATATAGAGACAGGCGTGGGTGATGTTTCAGGCAGTTTTGGTGATGGACTGGGTGTCCAATTTAAATCTCGGCTCAGGGTTGAGCAGGACGCAGATGATGCACATTGGCACGTTCAGTTTGAACGAGCAGCTGGGGAGGAGGTTGGAATCAGGGGTGAAGTTTCTGGTGAGGACAGAACAGAATGGATTTAGTCTTGCCAATCTTTCATGGGAGGAAATTCTGGCCCATCCAAGACTTGATGTCAGACAGGCAGCTAGACAGTACAGCAACAGTTGTGGAGTTGAGGAAGTAGCAGAGGTGCAAAGCTGGGTGTCCTCAGCAAACATCTGGAAACTGACCACATGCTTGCTGATCATATCACCAAGAGATAGCATATATACAAGGAATTGAAAGGCTTGGGGAACACCAGAGGTAACTATATGGGGAGAGTGACGGTGTTTGAGGTGATCAAACATGACCCGATGATGGACAACGTGACCAGTCGCATGCCAAGTGTGCTTGAGCCTGCAACCTTGGGTCTGAGATGTGTGGGTATTGTAGTAAAAGGAATGACACGGGTAGGAGAAGGATCTGGCAGGGACCAGGGTGTCAAGGGCAACAAATGCAGCTGTTTAGCAGTCTGGTGGAGATTATCATATTGTGGCACTTGGCGGGCTAGAGGAGAGGGAGTTTAGAGATAGAGAGAGCTGCCAGGTTTTTTTTAATATAGTGCCAGAAAGAAAGGGTGGAGCCTTGGAGACAGTCAGGAGGTGTGGCGAGGGATATGAGGAAATGGCCAGAGGTCTTAGATGACGGTGAGGTCAGGGGGCTGGTCGTGGGGTGAGGTGCTCCCTTTTATTCTGTAACTTGTATGACCCGCATCAACCCGTAATTCATTTTTGTCTTATATTTGAGACGTTATGTAGTTATTTCATTTTTGCCTTTGAGAGAAAAAAAAAATCCCCCTCCATCGTACATCACACTCTGGTTGAGAAAACAGCTGGGTGTTCTGCCCCTGGGGATCTGCCAATGTTGCTGCTGAGCTGACTGCAAGAAGTGTTTTCACAGGCAAATTACAGCCTCCAGTCATCCCTTGCTTCCTGTGGGGAAGCATCTAACCTCCACTTGGGAATTTCGTCTTATTAGTGCTACATTAAGACATGTACTATAGGAGCTGCAGCACAGGGCCCTGGGTTCAATTTTTTAAAATTAAAATTGCTGCATTTTCTAGCCGGGGGATTGGCTTGGGGTGATACAAAATCGACACTTTTGGTCAGCCTAAAATTGCTAAGTGTGCGTGCCTAGTGTGTTCTAATCCAGTGTTACCCTTTGATGACCGTGTATTACGTGCTCCCTTTGAAGTGCTTCTTCAGCGATAAGTGCAAGGTGGCTACTGGCTGAGTGTTAATGGAGGCCTCTTGGAGCCCTGTGCCTCCTTGTCCTAGGTCATGAGCTGTGCCTGCAGCTTGTGTTGCCACATTCAACGCTGTGCCAGCGAGCTGGCCCTGCCCACTTTCTGACTCATTTCTCTCATTTGAAGGGGCAGGGGGAGCAGGATAGGCTGAATTTGGTGTCACCCAGAAAGGCAGCAGCTTCATCCACGCCTATTCCAGCTATGTTCCTGCTGCTCCTTCATTGCGTCTATTGCATGACTCCCGACTGCTGGAGATCAGTGAGGTTTGTGAAGCTCTAATGTCCAATGTCTCTCTCCATCCAAACTGCCAGCATCCAGAAGCCGGATGAGAGAGCCAGCTGTACATTGGAGGCCAAGTCCTCCATACCAGAAGTGTGAGGATTCACTAGTGATATCCATGCCATGTAAAGGATCTCTCTCACTGGGGTGGGAGGGGGGAGCTGTGCTCTGCGTCAGATTGACAGATGCTGCTTAGTAGACTGCAGTCCCGAGAAGCCATAAAAGAAAAGGTTGGATTTATATAGCGCCTTTCACGACCTCAGGACGCTTTACATCCAATGTAGTACTTTTGAAAGCGTAGTCACTGTTCTGATGCATAATGCACGCAAGACCGGCCACCTGCGGGTGGGTAGTGGAGTCCTCCATAGACAGTGCAGGAATTTTTAAGGGATTTTGGGCATACCCAGATGACTATAGATGATGTGCGTGCTTAACTTTGATACTTTTAGTTTGCACATGGCCAATTCCATCAGCACATAGTCCATTATCCCTCCTCTGCGAAGGACCGAAGATAGTGGATGACAATACTGAAGCCACGGTCTATTTCTCTGTCAGGTCCTTTACCCCAGTGAGAGGTCCCCCAGTCTGATATAACAGATGTGTTTCCGACGCTTCTTAGACCATCACAATTCGTTCCTTCAATCTAAGCTGCCACAAACCCCTTAAAATAAATCTTACTCAAACTGACTGATTATTTTTTTCTCTATGTCCTTGTTTATGTCACCCTTTTTAACCTGCTGTCGTTCCTTCTCACTTGAGCTCCTATTTTTCGTAGCTGCTATATCACTCCCAACTTCTCTTACTCTTAATTTTTGTGGCTGCTCATTTCCCTTCCATTTTTGCCTCAATTAAAAGTACTTTCTTTTTCTAGCCTTCTCTCTTTAACCCTCCCATTGTCCCTAATTAGACTGGTGTCACTATGGTATACATTTTTCTCCTTAAATCATGCAATAATACTTTTCCCATTTCTGTTTTCCATCAAGATCAATTATCTCCACACCATAGTGCTGTTAACTGAATGACTTAATAACTACCATACAAATTCTTGACTTAGCCATTCTTTATTTGCTGAACAAGAAACCTGACAAGACAGTAAAAAGCACAGTACTTACTTTCAAATAGAAGGAGCAGATAGAAAGCACCTTTGTTTTTGCTGATTTATGGTATATATACTGTGCATATGGCCAGGGGAATGGTGTTTCATCATTTCCAGCAAGATTAGTTCTCAGACCCTGATCTTTCCACTGTCATCAGTTACAAGCTCAGCTTCTCAAAGCACTGTGAATGAACTTAACCTCACATCCCTGCTTAGTCTGACCTCATTCCCCATGAGGCTCAACCTACACTTACACTCAAAACTGTCACTAGTGACCAAGAATTGTTGCCCCATGCAAGTGCCTTGCACTGCACTGTCCCTTATACCATCATGTGTTGTTAACTATTCCTTGCATGCAGCTTTAGTGCCTTAGCATTTAACAGAAAGCTCTGCAGCATTTTGTGAATATCAAGATAATAACTGGTGTCCTTATACACAGTCCCCGTGATATACAGCTCCTAAAAACAGAAAGCCTCACTTATCTCCTTGTGCATTTTTGTTTGAATCAATTAAGTTACACCTCCACAATATAATGGTCAATTTCTGACAAGTGCCCCCTTTTACAAGGAGGGCACCACTACAACAATTGGTTCACAACAAACAAAAGTACATGCGAGTTTAGAATGTTTTTCTATTCACAGTCAGCAAAAGCTGGTATGTCCAGCAGTGCCCACCGGTTGCCGAACTCTTGAAGCGAGCCTGTGGGCACTGCGCGATCCCGTTCTTGTTCATTCTGTTATGGAGATTCGAGGGTGTATTCTTATCTGGTTCAGGTGCCCTGTGGATATTCAAGGCCTGATTTTCCACCTGTCTGACACTAAGGCCCTTTGTACAGTTTTTTGTTGTTTCACAGCTTCATGCAGGAATGTGGTATTTTCCACTAAGTAACAACACAGTTCACAGACAACAGGAAATTAATCCATTCTGACCTCAGCCACATTAGTCACAACTCTACAAGACACCAGACTGCTGGCAAACCACAAAGGCTGATTAGAAAATTACAAACCCACAGAAAATCCATCCCCTTGCCACTGATACCGTCCCCCACTGTTTCAGGATGATCAAGACTGCTCGCAACCTCAGCGCCTTATTCAACCCTGAGCTGAGCTTCTGACTCATAGAAACATAGAAAATAGGAGCAGGAGTGGGCCATTCAGCCCGTCGAGCCTGCTTCGCCATTCAATATGATCATGGCTGATCCTCTATCTCAATACTATATTCCCACTCTTTCCCCATACCCCTTGATGCCTTTTGTGTCTAGAAATCTATCTATCTCCTTCTTAAATATATTCAGTGACTTGACCTGCACAGCCTTCTGTGATAGATAATTCCACAGGTTGACCCCCCTGTGAGTGAAGAAATTTCTCCTCATCTCAGTCCTAAATGTCCTACCCCATATCCTGAGACCGTGACCCCCTTGTTCTAGACACCCCAGCCAGGGGAAACATCCTCCCTGCATCCAGTCTTTCTAGCCTTGTCAGAATTTTATATGTTTCAATGAGATCCCCTCTCATTCTTCTAAACTCTAGTGAATACAGGCCTAGTCAACCCAATCTCTCCTCATACGACAGTCCTGCCATCCCAGGAATCAGTCTGGTGAACCTTCACTGCGCTCCCTCTATGGCAGGTATATCCTTTCTTAGGTAAGGAGACCAAAACTGCACACAATACTCCAGTTGTGGTCTCACCAAGGCCCTGTATAACTGCAGTAAGACATCCTTGCTCCTGTACTCTCCTCTTGCAATGAAGGCCAACATACCATTTGCCTTCCTAACTGTTTGCTGTACCTGCATGTTTGCTTTCAGTGACTGGTGTACAAGGACACCCAGGTCCCTTTGTACATCAACATTTCCCAATCTAACACCATTTAAATAATACTCTGCCTTTCTGTTTTCTCTTCCAAAGTGGATAACTTCACATTTATCCACGTTATACTACATCTGCCATGTATTTGCCCACTCACCCAACTTGTCTAAATCACATTGAGGTCTCTTTGCATCCTCCTCACAACTCACAACCCCACCTAGTTTTGTGTTGTCAGCAAACTTGGAAGTATTACATTTGGTTTCCTCATCCAAATCATTGATATATATTGTGAATAGCTGGGGCCCAAGGAACGATCCCTGTGGTACCCCACTAGTCACCGCCAGCCACCCCGGAAAAGACCCATTTATTCCTACTCTGTTTCCTGACTGTTAACCAATTTTCAATCCATGCCAGTATATTACCCCCAATCCCATGTGCTTTAATTTTGCACACTAACCTCTTATGTGGGACTTTATCAAAGGCCTTCTGAAAATTCAAATACACCACATCCATTGGTTCTCCCTTATCTATTCTACCAGTTACATCCTCGAAAAACTCCAGTAGGTTTGTCAAACACAATTTCCCTTTCATAAATCCATGTTGACTTTGTCTAATCCCGTTGATATTTTCTAAGTGTCCTGTTATCACATCCTTTATAATAGACTCTAGTATTTTCCCTACTACTGATGTTAGGCTAACCGGTCTGTAGTTCCCTGTTTCCTCTCTCCCTCCTTTTTTAAATAGTGGGGTTACATTTGCCACCCTCCAATCGCAGGAACTGTTCCATAACCTATAGAATTTTGGAAGACGACAATCAATGCATTCACTATTTCCATAGCTACCTCTTTTAATACTCTGGGATGCAGATTATCAGGCCCTGTGGAATTATCGGCTTTCAGTCCCATTAATTTCTCTAGCACTATTTTTTTACTAATACTAATTTCCTTTAATTTCTCCTTCTCACTAGACCCTTGGTTCCCTAGCATTTCTGGGAAATTATTTGTGTCTTCTTCCGTGAAGACAGAACCAAAGTATTTGTTTAATTGCTCTGCCGTTTCCTTGTCCCCCACTATAAATTCTCCCATTTCTGACCGTAAAGGACTTACATTTGACTTCACTAATCTTTTTCTTTTTACATACTTGTAGAAGCTTTTACAGTCTGCTTTTATGTTCCTTGCAAATTTACTCTCATACCCTATTTGTCCCCTCTTAATCAATCTCTTGGTCTGAATTTGCTGAATTCTAAACTGCTCCCAATCCTCAGGCTTGCTACGTTTTCTGGCAACTTCTTTGGATCTAATACTATCCTTAATTTCTTTTGTTAACTATGGTTGGGCCGCTTTTCCTTTTGTGTTTTTGCACCAGAAAGGAATGTATAACTGGTGCAATTCATACACTCGTTCCTTAAATGTTAGCCATTGCCTATCCACTGTTATGCCTTTTAATTAAGCCCCCCAATCTATCATAGCCAACTCACTCCTCATACCTTCGTAGTTTCCTTTGTTTAGATTTAGGACCCTAGTTTCGGATTGGACTACTTCACTTTCCATCTATCATGTAATGGTCACTCTTCCCTAAAGGATCCCGCACAACAAGATTATTAATTAACCCCTTCTCATTGCACAATACCCAATCTAGGATAGCCTGTTCCCTAGTTGGCTCTTTAATGTGCTGGTCTAAAAAAACCATCTCGTACACACTCCAGGAATTCATCCTCCACAGTATTATTGCTAATTTGGTTTGGCCAGTCTATACATAGATTAAAGTCACCCATGATTACTGTAGCACCCTCGTTACATGCATCTCTAATTTCATGTTTGATGCCATCCCCTACATTACCACTACTGCTTGGAGGCCTATAGGCAACTCCCACCAATGTTTTCTACCCCTTGGTGCTTCTTAACTCCACCCAGACTGATTCTATGTCTTGATTTTCTGAGCCAATATCCTTTCTCATTATTGATCTGATTTCATCCTTTACTAACAACGCCAACCCATCTCCTTTTCCTTTTTGCCAGTCCTTCCTAAATATCGAATACCATATTGTCTCCACAACTAAGACCATTTACTTCCACCTCCATAACATCACCTGCCTCTGCCGATCTGCTGCTGAAACTCTCCTCTCTGCCTTTGTCACTTCCAGAAGCTACTATTCCAATGCTCTGCTGACCAGCCTTCCATCCTCCACACTCCATAATTGTCAGCTCATCCAAATCTCTGCTGCCCATATCCTATCCCACACCTAGTCCTGCTCACTCATCACCTCTGTCCTTGCAAATTAGATAGATTTCTTTCAGAAAATAAAATTTTGGGATACAGTATACGAGTAATTTGAGACATGACATGTGGTAAGTGTAGCATGCTTGGGAGGAGAAAGATGACTTTGGACCTATGGTTCCAAAAGTTTTCCACCACTGGGGTTTTCCTCGCCTCATGTCTGGGTCTGTTGGAGACTAATTGATAGAGATTTAATGCTATGATTAGACAACAACTCCATTATTGTCGTATCATGCGACTACCAGGATGGTAGAAGGGAAACTAGATGGACCTTGGTCTTTTTTCATCTAGCGATTCCTACGTTCCTGTGCTGACCTACATTGGCTCACAGCTGGCCTGCGTTGAGGAGATACTGTTGAACATAGTTCATATTCAATACAGGTTCAATCTCCTCCGTGCCACCACCTACCCCCACAGTCCCTACACCAGGGAATTGAAAAGAAATAAAGCAGTTGAACAGTATCTTGACCAAAAAAGATTTAATGGCATCAAAAGACAAGATAGTGTTCAAACACGAGCCTAGGATAACCACCAGGAAAGGGCCACGGCAACTAAAGGTGTTTTTACACCTCAATGGGTTCTAAATCTGTGTCTTAGGGGAAAAAAAAAGACTTGCATTTATATAGCATCTTTCACAATCTCAGGACTTCCCAAAGCACTTTACAGCCAATTAAATACTTTTGAATTATACTCACTATTGTAATGTAAGAAATGCAGCAGCCAATTTGTGCACGGCAAGCTCCCACAAACAGCAATGTGATAATGACCAGATAATGTTTTTTTTAGGTGTTGGTTGAGGGATAAATATTGGCCAGGACACCAGGGAGAACTCCCCTGTTCTTCTTCGAAATAGTGCCATGGCATCTTTTCTATCCACCTGAGAGGGCAGATGTCCTCATGGTTTAACGTCTCATCTGAAAGACGGAACCTCCAACAGTGCAGCATTCTCTCAGTACTGCACTGGGAGTGTCAGCCTAGATTATGTACTCAAGTCCTTATGTGCTCAATTCCTTCACATCAAACTGAAAATCTCTTGTTGGATGAGTCACCTTCCACCAGTGGAACTGCCAACAAAAGGGAGAAACAGAAGTCACCTCAACCACTACATAGTCACAGGGTAAGAAGTGCAAGGGGGTCACAGGGGAAGACTACAAAGCATTAATTAAAGATAATAAATTGATTTAAATTGCCATCTTTCTCTTTGTCCCCTCCATTACATGTACTTTTGACTAGCCAGAGAGGCAACAGTAGTAATAGGAATGGATGCAGGCAGGACAATGGAACACAGCCAAATTGTCCTTTAGCAGATAATTTATTTTTAATCTGCAACTGTTACATATATTATGTGTAATCTTCATGTGGGTATGATAAGTCATTATGTATGACTTGATATCAGCCAGACTGGTGTATGAGTTTTCTCATCTTGGCATGGGAAAGCGCATTAACTGAAAGAAGGTGGTGACAATCAGATTGTCCGTTGTGCCCCATTCCTCCTCCAAATGGACAATGGATGCCACAAGTGGCAATATTATGGTATTCCCTTGCCAGTTTTACCACCTTGTACAGCAACTATAGCAATCTTCATATACAGAGAGACATCTCAGAGCACTTTATGGAGGGGTGGACAAAGAGTGGACACTTAGCTGGAGGAAGAAACGGAAAAGGGGTTGAGGTGGGCAAATACATAATTTAAGCAAAAGGTCTTAAGGAAGCTAAGACGTGGGTGATAAGAAGAAGGTATTGAAGGGGTTGAGAGAGTAGGCACATAAAGGAGAGGCTACCAATAATGGAAGAGAAAGCAGGGAACAAGGAGTAGGCCAGTGTCACAGGAGTCAAGGATGCATGCAGGAATGTATGGCTAGAGGAGGTCACTAAGGTAGGGTGGGAATGGCTATAGAGGGGTTTGATGACAAGAATCTGAATCAATTCCCTACGGCATAGAGAGGCAGTGCAGCTTGAAGAGAGAGGCTATAGGGGTATGCGTCTTGGTACAGGTGAGGATTCGGTGCTCTGATTGAAGTTTCTGGCAGTCGAGTAGTACACCAAGGTTCTACACCTCTGGGCTTAGCTTGCAGTGGCAGCCTGGAAAGCTGATGGAAGTGAGGTTAGAGATGCACAGGTGTTGGCATGAGCCGGAGGATGGCGTCAGTTCTTCCAACATTTAGTTGAAGGAAGTTGTGGCTCCTCCAGGTTTTAATGTAAGACAGTCAATTTGAAGAGAGTGTCCGAACAACAGCATGGGATTTATGGGAGAAGGTGGAGAGTGTCACCAGCAGAAATCTTTAAGCTGATCCTATACTTGCATATAATGTCATAGATGGGTAGCATGTAAATGAACAAGAGGGAACCATAGGGCGGGGGAGTGGGACTAGCTGGATTGCTCTTGCATAGAACCAGCACAGACTCAACAGGCCAAATGGCCTCTTTCCGTGCTGTAACCTTTCTATGATTCAAAGATGGGAGACCTGGGATACACCAATAATGACTGTAAGAACACAGGAGAAACCAATGGAAGAGATACGATGCCTAAAATGCAACAAGTCTAAATAGAACTACAGGTGCAGTACTGTGGAAATGAAGAGGCATTTGAAGAGAATGAAATGGCCAAGTGTGAAAACAGCAAAGATCAAGGAGCAAAAGGAGGGATGTTGAGCCATAGCTAAAACAACTTTTACGTCTTGTTCAGTTTGGTCATAAGTGGAAGTTATATATCATAACTGCTCAGAAAATAGTTTACCTAAAAGTAATTGGATCAACCAACTGCTGCTGTTTGCTCTTTTGACCCAACTTCAGAAAACAAATAGCACAATTTCAAACCCACGTCAGAAAATAGGAACTAGTCTCATCCAAATGAGATTCTACACCTAGTGTTTCATTTTCCACATGGCAGTAGTCAGTACCAAAATTAAGAGGCAGAAAATTATCCCTTAATCCTTCCTCATTAAAATACCTTCCCTACAGCCTTGTCCAACTCACAGATTCAGCAACTTATGTAAAATGTTTGGATGCAGCCTACCTGCAAAAGCGATACATTCTATGGCCAGCCTTGGTATAGACTAAAATTGAGTGATAGATGTATAAAGTGTTGATGTTGTTTTCCTATTTCCTACACATCAAGGCAAACAACTAGACCCGTTTTAAACAATTTTAAAAATCGTAAAACATCACTGTGATTAAATAGAAGGTACATCTTACATTAATAGTGTTAGCCATCGCCATAATTAAATTCAAGTAATTGGAGAATTTCTCCAGAGATTTCTCCTTTGTCCGTGTGTTTTTCCTCTGGCCATTATTTACTGTGTTACCATCAAGAAGCAATTTCTTTGCATATGATTTTTAGTGTGCTGGTTAACGCATTTGCATCAAATGCCTGTGCGCATTATTTTAATGAAGTCGTTAACCCATTTAGAATAAACAATGTTAAAGTAAACAACTGTTAAAATAGTGCACACAAGACTTTGATGCAAATGTGTTAACCAGTGCACTAAAAATAATGCGTAGAAGGAATTTTAATTCCCAGGTCTGCTTGAGAAAAAAACGAATACAGGAAGAAGTGATAGCAGAAGTTTAACTGTGTAAGAAAACCCATCAGACTGGAGCAGGGGAGAAAATGCTCAGCACTGTGATCATTGCTTCATTCACATGAAAAAGTACAGACACAGCTCTACCAGCATTAACATCCAGTGCTTCAACAGAGTAGCACATCCGCAATGAATACCCAGACAGTTGCCTTCACAATGACATCACTTGAAATATTTTGCCTCCTAGTTCCCTAACAGTTTATATTTTTCTAATTAAAAAAATATACACAGTTGTAATAGGCAGAACTATATAAAAGGCAATGAGCTAGAATTGCCCCCCCCCCCCGCCCCCCAAGTTTCAGACCAGAGCACAAATGTCCAAGCCTTTTGTGTTTGGAGAGCACTCAGGTGCATACCATGGAGCTTTATGAGCCACATATAAAGGGCAAATTGACATTTCCATTAATGTGCAGAGATCTCAACCTACAGACACTAACACATCTTAATGTTCTAATTCAGGATTTATCCACCAATCACACAGCAGCACTAACAGCTCTTTCCAAACCGCCTGGCCCATGAAATAAAAACCAGTGAGCAATGTGAGTGAAAACAGATAATTAGTTATCTGCGCTTCATGGACACAAACCACATTCGGCTTACCGGGCTATTGTTTGGACAAACCAGGCCTGGAGAGTCCAGCTCGAATGGGCTAGCCAGAGGTTTCCAAAATGTGGATACAGACACTTTTTTCTGCTTAATTCTGTACCTTATAAGGTGGAGGCATTATTTATTAAATAAAGAACTTACATTTATTTAGTGCCTTTCACAACCTCAGGACATCCCAAAGCACTTTACAGCCAATGAAGTACCTTTGAAACGTAGTCACTGTTGTAATGTAGGAAACGCAGCAGCCAATATACATGCAGCAAGGTCCCACAAACAGCAATGAGATGCTGACCGGATAATCTGTTTTAGAGATGCTGGTTGAGAGATAAATATTGGCAAGGACAGTGGGGAAAATTACCCTGCTCTTCTTCAGTATTGTGGGATAGTGCCGTGGGATCTTTCACCTTCACCTGAGAGGACAGATGGCGCCTCAATTTAACGTCTCACGCGAAAGGCAGCACCTCTGACAGTGCAGCGTTCCCTCAGTACTGCGCTGGAGTGTCAGCCTACATTATATGTTCAAGTCTCTGGAGTGGGACTTGAACCCACAACATTCTGACTCAGAGGTGAGAGTGCTACCACTGAGCCAAGGCTGACACCTTATTAACTTTCTCAATCTTTCTTCAAGAGCAAAGAAACCTTAGATCTCTCACTATAATTCTTGCCCTATTTTCCTATTTTTTTTAGTTTCGGACTTAGCAAATGTTGAAAACATTGGCGAAATATTGAATTTCTATTCCAATGTCTCCACCTTGGCTCATTGGTAGCACTCTCGCCTCTAAGTCAGAAAGTTTTCGGATCAAGCCCAACTCCAAAGACTTGAGCACATAATCTAGGCCGGCACTTCTGTACAGTACTGAGGGAATGCTGCATGTCGGAATTGCCGCTTTTCCGATGAGACGTAGAAGATCCCACGGCACTATTCGAAGAGGAGCAGGGGAGTTCTCCTGGTGTCTTGGTCAACATTTATCCCCAACCAAAACCTAAAGCAGATGATCTGTTCATTTATTTCATTGCTGTTTGTGGGACCTTCTTGTGTGCAAATGGACTGCCGCATTTCCTACATTACAAGTGACTACACTTCAAAAGTACTTATAAACATATAAATAGTAAAAGGGTAGTCAAAGGAAGGGTGGGACTGATTATGGACAAAAAAGATCTTCTTGTGGAGGAAGAGCTGAGGTACTAAATGAATACTTTGCATCCGTCTTCACTAGGGAATACTTTGCATCCGTCTTCACTAGGGAAGAGGACATACTTAAAAGATTGGCAGTACTCAAAGTAGAAAAGTCACCCGGTCCAGATGGGTTACTGAGGAAAGTAAGGGTGGAAATTGCAGAGGCTCTGGTCACAATCTTCCAATCTTCCTTCGACATGGGGACAGAACCGGAGGACTGGAGGATTGCAAATGTTACACCCCTGTTCAAAAAATGGGAGAGGGATAAACATGGCAATTACAGGCCAGTCAGCCTAATGTCAGTGGTGGGGAAACTTTTAGGGACAACAATCCGGGACAAAATAAATTGGCACTTGGAAAAGTATGGGCTAATAAATGAAAGTCAGCACGGATTTGTTAAAGGAAAATCATATTTGATTAACTCGATTTGAGTTCTTTGATGAAGTAACAGAGAGGGTTGATAAGGGTAGTGCGGTTGATGTTGTGTATATGGACTTTCGAAAGGCATTTGAAAAAGTACCACAGAATAGACTTGTTAACAAAATTAAAGCCCATGGGATTAAAGGGACAGTGGCAGAGTGGATACAAAATTGGCTAAGGGACAGAAAGCAGAGAGTAGTAAAACGGTTGTTTTTCAGACTGGAGGGAAGTATACAGTGGTGTTCCCCAGGGGTCAGTATTAGAACAACTGCTCTCTTTTTGATATATATTAATGACCTGGACTTGGATATAGAGGGTATAATTTCAAAGTTTGCACATGACACGAAACTCAGAAATGTAGTAAACAATGTGGAGGATAGTAACAGACTTCAGGAGAACAGACAGTTTGGTGAAATGGGCAAATACATGGCAGATGAAATTTAAGGCAGAGAAGTGTGAAGTGATACATTTTGGTAGGAACTAAATGGTGCAATTTTAAAGGGGGTGCAGGAACAGAGAGACCTGGGGGTGCACACATACAAATCTCTGAAGGTGGCAGGACACGTTGAGAAGGCTGTTAAGGCGGCATATGGGGTTCTGGGCTTTATAAAAGAGGCATAGAGTACAAAAGCAAGCAAGTTATGCTAAACCTTTATAAAACGCTAGTTAGGCCTCACCTGGAGTAGCATGTTCAATACTGGGCACCACACTTTAGGAAGGATGTCAAGGCCTTAGAGAGGGTGCAGAGGAGATTTACTAGAATCGTACCAGGGATGAGGGACTTCAGTTATGTGGAGAGATTGGAGAAGCTGGGCTTGTTTAGAACAGAGAAGGTTAAGGGGAGATTTGATAGCAGTGTTCAAAATCATGAATGGTTTTCAGATAGTAAATAAGGAGAAACTGTTTCCAGTGGCAGACAGGTCAGTAACCAGAGGACAAAGATTTAAGGTGATCGGCAAGTGAGCCAGAGGCGACATAAGGAAACTTTTTTTTTAAAGTAGTGAGTTGTAATAATCTGGAAGGCATCTAAAGGGTGGTGGAAGCAGTTTCAATAGTTACTTTCAAAAGGGAATTGGATAAATACTTGAAAGGAAAAAAATTACTTGGCTGTGGGAAAGAGTAAGGGAATGGGACTAATTGAACAGCTCTTTCAAAGAACTGGCACAGGCACGATGGGCTGAATGGTCTCCTCCTGTGCTGCACCTACTATGATACTATGAATTGGCTGTAAAGCGCTTCAGGACGTCCTGAAATGCACTATATAAATGCATGTTTTTATTTCTTAACCAGAAAACTTGCAAGTTATTTGGTCAGCCACATCTACACAGTGTAATTCATATCTTGCTGCCACCAGTACAGCTAGTACTTAGATATTGGGTGTCGGATTCAAATTCACTCAAGATAAAAAGAAAACCAGATGGACAAAGGGGTTGGAAAGGTCAATATATATTGTCTGCAGATAGGTCAGCAGCTGGAAAAGGCAATCATATAAATTCAAAAGGTCAAATTAAATATTTTGTTGGTCAACCTGCTGGGTAGAAAATGCAGTGGAATTCTCAAGTTAGCATCTGAGGCATTTTCCAAAGTCCTACAGCATCACTTTGAGACAAAAAAAAGCTTAATTGATAATTATGTAAATATTCAGTAACTTTTTTTCCCCTTTTAAGAATCAAGAGAAAACAAACTAATTGGAGCTTTGTTTCATTACTCACCTTGCTATGCGTCTATCTTCTTTCAGCCTCTGACATTTTAAATCAAGCACCTTCAAAATACTTTGCACACAAGTATTTCTCAGGCACAAGATCGTTTTGACTATTTTACTATGTATCATCATCAGGTGTCTCTCTCCTTACCACAACACCTATTAATGCAAGGGGGTTGGAATACAAGAGTAAGGAAGTCTTGCTGCAATTGTACAGGGCTTTGGTGAGACCACACCTGGGGTACTGTGTAGTTTTGGTCTCCTTACCTAAGGATATACTTTCTTTAGAGGCGGTGCAACAAAGGTTCACTAGATTGATTCCTGGGATGAGAGGGTTGCCCTATGAGAGATTGAGTAGAATGGGTCTATAATCTCTGGAGTTTAGAAGAATGAGACGTGATCTCATTGAAACATATAAGATCGACAGGTTAGATGCTGAGAGGCTGTTTCCCTTGGCTGGAGAGTCTAGAACTAGGGGGCACAGTCTCAGGATAAGGGGTCAGCCATTTAGGACTGAGATGAGGAGAAAGTCTTCACTCAACAGGGTTGTGAATCATTGGAATTCTCTACCCCAGAGGGCTGTGGATGCTCAGTCGTTGAGTGTATTCAAAACTGAGATCGATAAGATATTTGGACACTAAAGGAATCAAGGGATTTCGGGATCGGGCGAGAAAGTAGAGTTGAGGTCGAAGATCAGCTACAATCTTACTGAATGGTGGGGCAGGCTCGAGGAGCCGTATGGCCTACTCCTATTTCCTATGTTCTTACATGGAGTTCCCTCAGGGTGGTGTTGGTCTCCACTCAGTTCTTTGGTTTTCATCATTGAGTACAGTACATGACACCACCCTTTGTAGAATGCTTAACTACCCACCTGAAAGAAAAGCAATGACCGAATCACTACAGGCAGATATAAACAGAATCAGACAGTGGGTAGGCAAATTGTATCTTCAACGCTGACAAGACCAAGTTAATAATTAAATCAACCGTGATGTTGCCCATTGGGTTGCCATCAACCCACCTTTTGAGTGGTGTCAGGAAAAAAACCTGGACACCAAAAGTCTAATTTTGGAACAGAAGGCTTTTTCCCCAAAACTTTTACGTGAAAGCACTTGCTTTTACGGTTACAATTGATTTTGGTCAGTCATAAAACAAAAATTAAAACTCAAGCCATGGTTCCATCATCCAATCTGTCCCTAGTCTGCCTCTTGCCCTGTTTGCATTTGTCAGTATTTATTGTCCATCCCTAGTTGCCTATGAGAAGGTGATAGTGAGAGTGGTTTGATACAACAGAGTGGCTTGCTAGGCCATTTCAGCGGGCAGTTAAGAGTCAACCACATTGGTGTGGGTCTGGAGTCACCAGTTAAGGAGAGCAGGTTTTCTTCCCTAAAAGATATGAACCAGTTGGGATTTTATGACAATCTGACAGCTTCATGGTCACGTTTACTGACACCAGTTTGTTTTCATTTCCAGATTTTTTTAAAAATGGAATTCAAATTCTCAAACTTCCATGGTGGGATTTGAACTCACATTCTCTGGATTAGTCCAGGCCTCTGGATTACTAACCTAACTACCCTCATACAAGCAAGCTGTTCAGTTTGTTACCCAGCTCTTTGGATCAGCAATCACACTGGAACTACAATGAGGTAAATAAGTGGCAGGGCTGGTTGAAATAGGTCGTACGAGAGTTTAAATTCTCAAGAAAATACAGTTCTACTTACCACTATCAAAAATGCCAGTGTTCCACAGAACCTACTTGGAATATTGCAGCCCTATATGGCAATTACAATAAAAAAAGACAATTCTTACTCCTGGCTCCAAAGATCAAATGGAGTAACACTACAAGTCTTAAGCCAGAGCTCCATCTTTACAGAAGGAACACGGAATCCAACAATTGCACCTCAAATGTTATACATCTATCAAAGAGAAAAAAAAATTAATCGCAAAATTTCAGTTATCGCTGTCATGCTTAGCAAAAGTTTAAAGTGCAGTTAACTATCACTTGAACCAGAGTTGCTGGACGATGAATTAGGTCACCAGGAACCTGTTGCTCAACGTTACCCATCATGATTTCTCCAAGTTTTCCTGTGCTTTGAGCAACCATAAAGGTGAATAATGTCTGCCAGACATAGCCTCTTTCACATTGACACGCTTTTACTTTATTAGATGGTACAAAAGTACCACATCCAATATGTGGTGGTTGTAGGGGTAAGCATACCAAATAGCCAACTAAAGCACCATTCCCAATAGGGTGATTGGGGGGAGGGGCAGGGAAAAAAAAAGAGACAAAAACCTATAATATAGAACCTTAATGTAACCTATGGAACATAGAACATGTTAACTAATTTTACTAGGCACCACCAGAAAAATTTCATTTAGTTGTTTAAGATCATTAATGTTCCATTGTCAGGTATATCCGCTACAGGTGCGTTCTGGAGATGCATTCTTTCTACCAGATTTCAGACTTTAATATAAAAAGTTTGCAATGATCCTAATATATGATATGCCAGGATGTGGTACTGTTACATTACCTCCAATTGAAGAAGAGAACTGGATTTAAAAAGCAGTGTTCAATTCTCTGAACGTATTAAAATGAACAACTTTAGAGAGCAGCTAAAAGGGTTAAATAGATTTACGGTTGCAGTGTACCATATGTAAAATTCTATCAATGAAACAAGTTCCAAGCCTTTCACTTTAATAAGTTATTTAACTTACTGACACAGCAGAAATCAATATTTGTTTGTTTGAGCACTTAAACAGTGACCTATGCTCTTCACCCCTGGACTCTGGACTTATTAGCAGGAACCCAGGGTTGAAGATTGGAGACCAATGGCATAAGTACAAATCATGCTTTACCAATTTCTGCTGAAAAATAGGAAATGTCTGAGAGATAAAATGTGATTCTTTAGCTACTACTGGCAAACATTGATTATGGAGCACTGCAGCCTTAACAGAATTGCTCCCCCAGGATAAGAACACAGTAATAATTAGTAGTCACAATATATACCAATTAAAGATACCTCAATGTTTACAGGTTATTTGTACACTAAATGCTGGAATATTTGTTAGAACTATTATTTACAAATGACAAAAATCCCCATTAATTCTTAACTTTCATTAAAGAACTTAAGGACTAGCAACAATATCATATTGCACCTACAAATTATGGAAGGACTGTAGCAGTTGGACAATTGATCACTCAACCAGGTACTGTAACTTAACAGCATGAAAAACTTAAAAGCTGTGCTGTTTCTAAAAGACCCATGTGTGAAGTATCTTAGATGGAACAGTAATATTCTCACCCTGTCATCTGTAACCATTTTCATAGTAACAGATATGTGCATGGATGTGCCAACTATCACATTATGCCTGACCTTTGACCCAGCAGTCATTTAACAATGTGCTACTCAAAACTTAAAAACCCACTGTAAACTTTTCAAATGATTCCATACAGTTCCTAACCCTCAAGACAGAATTAAATTTCTAGATAGGACAAATGTCACACCACAAGGCCATTTACTTCATGAGACAAGGAAGCACAGAACAGAGTTGAAGTAGCTGATACAGGAATTGAGGTAAAACATTGCAGAGCAGGTACACAGCTCAGTTACACCTATATTCACTATTATAACCTAGGTCCAGCCATCTCCAAAACTCTGCTGTAAAAAGGGCTTAATTGTACTGCACTTTATAGTAAAATACCCACAATAGTCAAGAGCTAAGACACAAATTTATACTTAGGAGCATAAAAGCTGATGTGCACCTGCTACATCATTGTTGGCATTTTGTAATAATCTGGATGGATTTTGGAGCAAATATGGAGTAGAATTCATCCAATGATTATCATAGTCATGAGATACTCTTATTAATGCAGACCTAGAGTAATTGTTAAAATTCATCATCCAACTACTTAACTAAAATCATGTCAACATGTTCCTACTAAAGTCTTTTTTGAACATATTTCCACTCATTGTAACTGAACACTAACTAAAAAAGGGTACAAGTGGTCTAGCAATACAGTCCAGCAGTTTCAGTTCCAGCAAGTGTAATAAGGTGAAACTGGATCATGTTGCAACAAACTTAGCTATTCCTAGATTCGAACATGTACTCAACTCCCTTCCCAACCTTTTTTTGTTGTTGCAACATAAAATGAGAGTAGCCATGTAAAACGTTCTATTATCAGTACACCCTAGTACTAAAAGGTTAGAGCTAATTATCAAACAGTTCACACAAATGTGGGTTACTTTTATTAATTCTGCCTATTAAAGAAATAAAGGGCAAGTGTAGATTAGGAGACCATCCCAACAATAAGGAATGTGGAATTTAGTATTGCTACCTGCAATATGTAGACTCTTGGCAGGGGGGGGGGGGGGGGGGGAGGGGGAGGGGGAGGAGGAAAGAGGGCAGAAGTGTGTATACATTCACTTCCATGACTGCTTCAAATCGCAGGTCAAACTTCCAGAATCATTCTACGGTTTAGTTTGGTAAACTACCAAGGTGCAGCAGGGTAGAGATATCCTTTACATGAAATAGCTAAAGACTTTAGACAAGCAAGACTTTACAAATTTAATCCTGTTTTAATTACTTCAAAACACATTTTAGCATACTAAACATACAAAAAGAAAATATACCTTAGTTACAAGATCATTTAAAGTACAGAATGCTCAGGGTTGTCACTAGGATTTCAGCAAAGCGCAAAATTGGGAGTCACCACAGCACTGCACGCAAAGTCTTTTTTTTAAAAAAAGGGACGTCTTAAAGCATCTTGCTCAATTGTTCCCAAATTGCACCAATTGTAAATGTATGCAATCACTTTAAAGCATGAATATATCACCTAGAACATCACACACGCAATGGGCCTATTAGTTCCAAAACAAAGCTTTTGTTTTTAAAATGGTACAATTCCATTCTCATTACAATGAGAACAGCAGTTCACAGAAATGGAAAGAATCATTTGCCATTTCACAGCCCTTTGGATTTGGCTTCTGCTCACCAATAAAAAAATTCCTTGGAAGTGCAGCAGCAATGATGAATATAGGCACAGGAGGTCAGTGTTGAATGATGGTTACCTCCTTTTCAATCCAACAGGTCTAGATTAACTAATCACCACCCAAGGGTGGTTGCCATCTTGCCACTCCTGTACTCTGCTTCTACAAACCATACTGTACTCATTCTGAATGAAGTCAAAGCGTATTGCACGACCATTCTAGTACATTGGGTACTGTGCGATGTTGCCTACAAGCGTGGCAGGCTTAAAATGCCTACTGACAACTCTGATGTTTTTAAACTTTGATTGCTTCATTACCCCTCATACTTACAGCAATCTCAAAAATTGAAGAATTGGCTACAACGGCACTTTAAACTATACTGCACTTAAACACAAAACACCACATAAATACATTTTAATCCAGTTAAATCCCCCTTCTGTACAAGAGGCTGAGCCAGTTTACAGAAAGAAGAGTTAACAGCTGAATCAATGTCCACCGCTGTAGTGTGAATATTACAAAAAGGCCTGTACAGTTTAAAACTCAAGCTACTTTTTGCCTTAGACCATATACACACCAACTTACAAAATTAAAAGGTTGCAACACTTGTAACAGGGTTTAAATGCTTTCAGTTACATAGCAAGTAATTATGCTGAGGCAAATATACAATTTAATCATCATCTTCATCATCCTCCTCCTCTTCCTCCTCGTCTTCTTCATCATCATCATCGTCGTCATCACAATATGCCTCCTTCTTGGCAGGGGGTTTCTTTGCATTATCCACCTTGCCTTTGGCACGATAATCAGCAACATCCTTGTTTAAAGAAAAAGGAAATATTTAACTCCTTGCCACGAGACTTACTGAAACTACCAAGTTAAAACATTGTCAGCAAGTCTTCCCAGTAATAAAGCAGTCGACTATATAGAAAGCTTCAGATGACATTACAAATGTTTCCTAATGTGTGTTTGGGGTGGGGATTTGTTTTAGTACATATTGGAATATGATGGGCTCTCCACATCAGGTGGCTTGCACATGTTTGACATCGGTTCTTAGGCTAGTTACTCAGACACAGCCTTGGGAGCAAGATGTGAAAGTACTTAATGTTGCAAACTGGACTTACCTTATCATATTTCTCCTTCAGCTTATAAGCCTTACTATTGAACGGCTTCTTCTCCTCTTCACTGCAAGCATTCCACAGCTCACCAAGCTTCTTTGCTACATCACCGATAGACAAGCCAGGACTCACAGCCTTGATTTTTGGTCGATGTTCCGAGCAAAACAAAAAGAATCCAGATCTGCAAAGAAATAAAATATTACAAGTGCATCTCACAAAACGCCAGTTCAACTATTATTTTTGTGCAGGTAACAGTAGGTTGGTCATAAAGCAAAAGCTTCAACTAAAGAATGAACAGCAAGCAGTTATACAACTAGACTTCAGTCACTATTTTGTGGTGGATGAGAAATTTAAGCTAACAAACATATTTCTAAATTAAGCTTTGAACAGTGCTGTAATTTTTGCACAGAAGTCAATACCACTCAAAATCCACTTCCAAATAGTATCAGACTGTCCACATATCAATCATGGAATATCTTTGAAAAGCAGTCTCCTCCTAGTCACGAGCTAAGTGGCCACTCTGAAGAGAAAGGCTGGAAAGATAATGGCAAGAGGGAGAAGGTAAATGGGACTGAAATAACAAAAAGGGACAGGCTTGTTGGACTTCCTGGTTCCCAGAAGTTCTTAAATTGGAAGTGGCAATTATCTAATGTTCATCCATCAATTACTCAAGGCATTTTGGGGATACACTTACGAAGGCCGTTTTGGTGCATTGGGGTCCTTCTTCTTCTTAGCTTTGGCTGGCTGGTAATTTTTCATTTCTCGGTCATAACGTGCCTTATCTACTTTAGCCAGTTCTTCAAATTTGGCCTTCTCTTTGCTAGACATGGTCTGGTGAAAAAGTATACATGTTACAACATTCAGTTTTACAATATATATATTTTATATGCTTACTTACAAGGAAAACAAGTTACCTTCCATCTTTCTGAGCACCTTTTAGAGAAATCGGAGAAGTTAACAGGAATATCAGGGCTCTTCTTCTTGTGTTCTTCACGGCAAGTCTGAACAAAATAAGCATAGGAGGACATCTTGCCTCTTGGCTTCTTGGGGTCACGTTTTGCCATTTTGGTATTTTTCTATAAAAAAGTAAAAATGTTCACTTCTCATTTCTAAATTTTCCTAAGTAGCAGCAAAGCAGCACATGACAAAAATCTGTATTATAATTTGTCTTCTAAATTCATATTACACTTACCTAATGCCAACTTAAAAATTTAGATGTTTTGTATTCCAAAAATTATGCATCTTAAATATCAATCGTTTAAGAAAATAAATCCAAAAAGTAAAGCTAAATTGCTATTTTAAATCATCTGTGTTAAATATTTAAAAATTGCAAAAGTAAAAAAAAAACCCTCATTTGAATTAATTAAACCCTAAAAAGTAACGATCTGATTAAAAAAAATTAAAAACCCTACGCGGCACAAGTCCTTCTTTCTATTGTTACCAAAAGATATTTTATGTCGGAGAAGGATTCAGATAAGCGCGAAATAAGCCTAAAAATTGAACGCATCAGTCCAAATACAGCCGATAGGGCTTTTCACTTGTGTACAATTCAATAGCATTGAGCTTAATACTATCAAAGTCTCTTTTCCTCAGCTTATTTATCTATTTCTTTCCCGCCATGTTCTTTCCATCTCCATTTTATGTTCAAGGACAACAAACAAAAAGAAAAAAAAATCCTCTTTTAAAAAATATCTCCATGACAGTATAAAACCTACAGAAGGGGAAAAAAAGCAACGTTTTAAATTTTATTATTTAACCAAGACCTACGTTTCTATAGGAGGGACTGCACTGTACATGGGGCTGGTGTGAGAGGGAGAGAGAGAGAGAGAGAGCGCAATGATGGCGAATTGCCGTCGACGAGGGAGTGAAGGAAGAGAAAAAAAAAACAGGTCAACATCCCAATAATTCTTCTTCCATTTTGTGAAATCCTTCCTCATGAAAGAAAGTCCCCTTGAAATCCCTCCGTCGTCAGGCTACGGTTGCTTTTTCCGCCCAAAATCGACGCGGCCGAGGAGTTTGAAGTGGCTCCTTTATAAAGAAAAAAATTTTCCCCCTTGGCAGTACAGTCTACGGTGCTTATATAGAGAGCAGGGGCAATGAGTGGTGTGTGTATAGTTCTTTTCAATAGCACACACACGCTGGGCTAAAATGGCTCCATCTTTGCAATGGGAGCAAACGACAGCTAACAATGCCTCCACACACACACAGCCAGAGACTTGGCTCAGCCCACCACCTTTTCAATTTTAAAATGTTATTTATCATCTCTTTTAACATTTAGTCGTCGGGTGGAGGTGGGAAAAGAAAAAAAAAACACCCCCCCGACTGTAAAAGTTTACAGTTTAGACGGACTACACTTGACGCATAGCGGTTCCATTATACGATCACATTACGCGCTGTGGTATGTGGAGTGAGGGGGGGGGGGGGAAAAAAAGAGAGCGAAAAAACAAGTTGTGGAAAACCACTTTCCTCCCCGGAATCTGGATCAAAACCCCCCCGGCTCCGGATTAAGGAAGGGGGAAAAAAAGGAGTCGGAAACAATTTAATTTTTTTTATATTCAAAAAAAAGAAATTTAAGCGAAGGGATGCGAACAGATGGCGGTGACTGAACACAAACACACACACACACACATATAGCGGCTCTCTCTCGCTTCTTTCTCTTCACAGCCCTTCGCCATTAAGAAGCTGCCATGTTAAGCACCTCACCACACACACACACACACACAACATATTAAAAAAAAAAGTGCTGGGAAAGCACCTTCCCGTCGCCGGAGCGGGCAATGGAAAAGACGAGAAGGTGAGGAGAGTGAAAACGAAGCGGAAACGAAGAAGATCCCGGTTCGCCTCCTCCTCCTCTCCTCTCCTCTCCCCGCCCGAAGCTCAGCGATACCTACCAGCAGTCGGACGGCGGGCGGTCAGACAGACGGACGGTGGTGGTGGAGGGAGCGGGCGGGCGGCGAGCGGCTGCGATTGTCGGCGGGCGCTCGCGAGCCTCCTTTTGCACCAAGTCTAGCCTCGTTGGGTAGAGCGAGAACGCGCTGATTGGCCCGACGTGCCGCCGCTTTAAACAGCGGCCGCGCCCTCCCATTGGGCAGCGTCGCGGCCGGCGGACCCGCCCACCCCGGGCTTTGCCCGCTTCCCCCCATTGGCGCGCTGCCCCCGTGACGCGGGCGGATTCAAAAAAAAAAGGCCCGCCTTCCACGGTGTGTTTTTTTTTAAAAAAAAGTCTTTTACTCTCACAAACTTCGAGAACAAGAGGGGGGGAAAAGTCACTCTCAACTCGGAATTGTTTTTTCCCGCGTGTGCTCTTAAGAGTTGAGACTTTTAAATCTATTGCTCCTGTTCTTCCTAATGAAAAATCCACACTCCCATTAACGATAGAACAGTTTAGTACAAGTTTAAAACTACAAATTCAAATTTAGTTGTTGGAAAAAGTTTGAAACGTGCACAATGAAACTTTACTAAAATACATAGCTGATTTGTGATTAATCGAAAACAATGTAGGGAATTATTACTTTTAACGCATTTTAAGTATTTTCCAAACTTAATTGTGTACTTTGAGAGTTTAATTAATAACTGACTTATTTCACAATTTTGTCAAAATAAATTGAGTGATGTATATACATATCTCTATGATCAGAAACAATGAAAAAACCAAAACCTATTTAAACGCATTGAGCTACAAGTATTATGAATGTTAAACATATAACTTACTCTGATATGTCTAACTCAAAAGCAATGTGAGTGATAAATATAGGAAACACTATAGCCAGCTGTGAGAATGATGGTAGGTGAATTTTATAGACACTGACTGATCATCGGTGGTGCTGTTGGCAGGTCTGAAGCACAGTATTTCTGTTTAGCTGCTAAGGTGGGAGCTGTGTTTAACCCAACTTATCACTTTAAGGCCATTGCTCAGGTATTCCCTGTGGGGAAGTGCTCTAATTAGACATATCATAAGGGAAGTTTCTGTAGATTAGCAGCTGCTTGTAAATCCCCAGACACTGCTCTTGGAAAGAGACCAGGTTATCAAGCTCAAAAGTAACAGCAGGAAATAATAAAGCAGCAGCGACCCAGGCTGTGTTTGTGGGCCCGGGTGGAGCAGGCCCTACAAAAAGGAAGAGGAACTCACCTTTCGGGTCCTCTTCGGTCAAGCCAGCAGCTGATACTGGCTGGAGGGCGCACCATGCATGTTCCGGCCAGTTCAGTCCAAGAATGGCCTTTGGGGTCCTATTGACATAATTGGATCCCAATTTCCATTTTAAAACAGGCCTGACGCCAGGGGCTGCTCTGGCCGTCCAGCGGTAGGCCCCAGTGAGTGCTGCCGCAGCAACAGCAACAAAGCGGCAGGTCATTGCTCATCATTTTCGGGGTGCTACCGCCCCACTTGCACTGGGCAGTAGGGCTGAAAATTCAGCCCTGTGTTTCTGGAGATAGGTTTGGCGACACTTGGATGCTTTAATAAATCTCTCTTTCCACAGATCTGTCTCACTGTTCTTGACCAATCTTTTCAATAAGTTGAGCAGTGTGAATTACTGTGTGAATATTAGTGATAGACACAAGGGAGAATACTTGCTTGGTGAAGGAATACTGCATACAGTGTGTCCCTTCACAGTGGCACATAACCAGTTAATGCACTTTTTTTTTCCCCACTGCAGCTTCAACTTCGAATAGTAGTCTTGTCACCTTGTGATACCACAATCAGATGCCTCATTGGCAATGCTGGGATGTTGAACACAGATTTGTGGAGCAGGCTTGAGGGTCCATATGGCCTACTCCTGCTCCTATTTTTTATGCACCTTTCCTTTCAAATAGGTCACAAAAAGTAGTGGAACTGGGACTGTGGGCCATATTTTCTATGGCTGCAGTTATGAATCAAGCTCAAAACTGGAACAGAATCTATTTGCTTCATTATTTTGAGATCCATAAGTGTTTAAATGTTCATGATAGAGCATATATCACCCCCCACCCCCCGGTTCCAGCTGATCCTATACTGCCACCATGGAATCCTTTCAAGTGATCCCATTGTAACAACAATCAACTATTTTGATCTAGTTTGGATTGGTAGCTCTACTTTAAAACCAGTCATAATATTTCAATATATGTTGCCCATTATTCATTCCAATATGTAATTTTTTACATTTATCTGTATTCAACTTTATTTGCCATTGTCCTGCCTACTTACATATTTTGTCCACCTTATTCTGCAATTTCTGAGCTGCCTCCTCAGATTCCACTGCCCCTCCTAACTTGGTATCACCTGCAAATTTAACCAATTTGCATTGGGTTTCTGAGTCCAAATCATTGGTGTAAATTAGAAACAGTGGTGGACCCAACACCAATCTCTTGAGCACCCACTCAATACTTCCTCCCACCCCAACATTACTCTCGAAAAAGTACCTGTTGTTTTTTTACCCTTCAGCCAATTTCTTATCCATACCCAAGATTTACCTTGAATCCGCACAACTCCGAGCTTAGCTAATAGTCTTTCATGTGGAACCTTGTCAAATGCCTTCTGGAAGCCTGGATGCAATGTGTCATAATGTACCACGATCCACATGACATGTTACTTCCTCAAAGAAGTTGATCAGGCAGGAATTTTCTCTTCTGAATCCATGTTGATTAAGTTATTATTGTATTAATTATATTGAAATTCACACTTGATAATAGATTCCATCATTTTATATAGAGCTGAAGTAAGACTATGGGTCTGTAATTGCCTGAGCCTGATTTGCTCCCTTTTTGAATATGGCCATCATGTGGCCTGTTTCCAATCTAATGATACCTACCCAGTGTTGAGTGACTCCCTCATGATTGTCAATATCTCCCAAATCCCCACCCTTGTTTCCTCTAACAATCTGGGATAAATACTGTCTGTCCCTGGGAATTTATTGTCTTGAGCCCTTCTATCCTATCTAGGACTTCCTTCTCAGTTATAGCAAAGTCATTAATTTAGCCTAGAATAACTCTGTTTGGGGAGGACATGTTTCTCATATCTTCTCTCATGAATACTTGGAGGAAGTAGTCATTCAGATTGTTTCCGATTCTTTGCTTGTACTCTGTTTCAAGACCATTTACATCTTTTATGGTTCTCTTCTGATTGTTTCAATAGTAAGAGGGCAATGAAAAGAATTCCTTACTGTGGCCCACGGGAGTGAGGGTAGTCCCTCTGGCCATCTGCCTCTCTTCTGTGCCCAGGTGGCCCTAGAGAGGGAATTAGAATTTAGTTTTATATTTCCTTTTGTTTTGTTGAAAATATATTTTAATTTGAGTTTTTTCTTATTAGTTGTGCCCCTTTCAAAAAAAAAAGTGGGGAGGGGGCACATGTACATTTGGGTTTTTTTCTGTTGATGAAACTAAAGCAACCCCTTATGGATTTGTTAGAAAAGGCAAAAAGAAAGGTTAATGAGTGTTTGCCATGTGGAGATCTCAACCCCGTATTTACCAGCAACCACATGCAAACACTTCCAGCAGGTGTCACTGGATACCAATCAGGAGCAGGAACCTTGATTGATTTTTACCTTTTCTAATTTGGAGACACAAAAAGCAATCATAACATCTCCACTGCCATATTGTCTTTTGCAAACTACCCCGTTTTACAGCTTACTTTGATTTCCACGGAGACTATCATTTTGTGTCTCAGCATCCATTCTCAGATGCATTAGTGATGTATATTACCACCTAGGCCCGCATATGTCCTGGACCAGCTCCATTCTCTTTAACGGGAGCCAGAGATTTGGGCTGGCACTTCCAATGAAGAGAGGTCAAATTGGAGGCAAAGTCATCCAGATCCTTTTGGGTGCCTCCCAGTGACTGAATTAAGAATCGTTCCTAAAAAGAATAAAGGTGATACTTTCAAAATAGCTTTATCACATTGGTAGGACAAGATGGAATTCTCCTTTAAGGAACTGAGTTGCTTAAAATTAGTGTAATTGATTTAGGGACAGATACCTCTCATGCTTTTTTCTTGCCAGTCTCCTCACAGTGCAATTAGAACACTTTTATATCTTCTAAAAGTTCATATAATTGGCTTTAGATAGGTCTCCTTTGACAGGTCCAGGTAGATGTGGAGGGATCTAAAACACGGATCCTATAGCAGTGAAGGCAAGTGGTGTAAATAATCGTCCGACACCACGGAACCATGCAGCACTTTATCACTCTTTCATTCAAGCCAACAGGGCAGAATGCCACCAGAACAACTTTAAGCGACCCCCTGGAAGGAGGGTACCACTAATAACTAATAGGGGATGTCAGCAAAACCTTTTAAATGACCAATGTGTAATTTGGGTCCAGGAAGCAATCAACATCCTACAGTGTCCACTGGTTGCAGGAATCACGGGATAGGTCCTATTCTGCGCAGACCGTCAGGGCAACATGACTACTTTGAGCACCCCGAGAAGGAGGGCAACGCTAATAAACTAAGTGGACGGCCTGCACAAACTAAAAGAGTATTTCACTAAATTCAAATAGCAGTTTGAAATTCCTCTCCGTAAAACATTCCATATCTTGGAGTTTCCAATGGTTCGAGAAAACACTGGGGTATATCTCATTTTACTCAGGCTGATGGGTTTGGGGGGTCCCACTAGAACAGCTTCAAGCACTCAGATGGAAGGACAGCACCACTAATAACTATAGGACGGCCGGTCCAAGGTAAAAATGCATGTTGATGCAAAAGTAAATTGTCTAAAGCACAATGGTGTAATTCTGGTCAATGCCACAAGGCCAGGTACAAATGCCCCTCAGAAGGAGGGCACCACTAATAGAAATGGCTGCTCATATTTAAAATACATACTGGTAAATCTAAGTGACAATTTGGCGGGTTGTGTCAATACAGCAGTCAGTGTCCTGCAGTGCCCACCAGTCACAGAAAGCAGCAAGTGAACTGGCGGACCCCTCTGAATGCATTCCATGATCACGTGGGCATGTATTTCATTGGGGTAAGTCACACATTGTTCAGGCCTGATAGGGTAGCATTGGGTGATGCCCAACTGCCCCCAGAGACAACTACAAGTGCTTTCCTAGAAAGAGGACTCACCACTAACAAAATCAAGCCAATTAGAAATGAGTGCTGGTAAGTTTAAATGGCAAGTTGGTAGTTTGAGTCAAGGAAACAATGTTCCATGGTTCCCACTGATCACACAAAGCTTCAAACCAACCAGTGGACACCACCTGGTTATACCCCCTTGCCTGACATGTACTAGCGGTTAATGTTCCACACCAGTTTGAATAAGGAATTTAAAGATATCTCCTTAGTAAAGAAAGAAAGAACTTGCGCATATATATATATATACACACGCCTTTCACTACCTCAGGACATCCCAAAGCGCTTTACAGCCAACGAAGTACTTTTGACATGTAGTCACTGTTGTAATGTAGGATCTGACAATATATCAGCTAGACAACTGGTTTAAGGCTGATTATTCTGATTGGAAAACCGCATGATAGAGTTTACAAATAGAAGCTGGCCTGCTGAATTCTGCAGCATATAATGTTTTAAATAAAATCATTCCCTTTTCATTCAATCTTGGATTACAAGGAACCATAAAACAAGTTCAAAAATAACTGATTCAAACAATCTCTGCTTCTTGACTCCAACTCACTGCTCTCTACCTTTTGACACCTGGCCCCTGTCCCACTTCTCAATGTGCTCTGGCCCCCAACTTCACAAAGTGCCTAGCGTAATCAATACAGTTCTAAGAAGCCTTCCTGTGGGTTTGGGGGCCACCAGTTGGTACAGTCTACTCGTATTTCAAAGTTGCTTAATTCAAATTTTCTGATAATTCGACATTTGTTTTAGCACTAAATTCCAACTTTATTGCATTAGTTACATTGGTTAGTTGAAATCATTTTGTAATTTTTAAAAAAGCAACTTTGAATAATCAGGGGCCGGGTGTCAGGAGGCAGAGAGCAGTGAGGGGCTGGTCGGGAGTCAAGACGACTTTGATAATGTTAAAAGCATTATTTATGTGAAAATTGTTGCTGTTGTAGTGCATTACATTAAAGAACACATTTGATAAAACCTGCTATTTATATACATCAACAATGTTGAACGTTTGCTGTTCAATGGGCTGTTTACCGTTTTTGACATTATATGCAAGATTAATTGTGAGGATTTCCAGATTTAGTACAATGAATCTTGTTACTGGGAATTAATCTATTTAGCCTTCTTGTTCTGTATGGTCAACGATCCCTCTTCAAGGTATGGTATTTACTGTGTGTTGCTTTTTTCTAAATTCTTATTAGAATGATTCATATTTGTTTTGATTCGCAAATCAGTAGAAAGAAAAGGTTCATTCCTGGTTGTGGTCATTATGAAATCCACACATTAGAAAGCCCAAAAAATAAATCCTATACTTGGATTCCAAAGTCATAGCATCTGCCCACATCTCTCTATACCGTGGTACAAAGCCCTGGCGCAGTCAACCATTCTAATTTCACTTCAGTTATGTGCTGCCTTCAGATTCTTAGGATATTTTGCCTGCAGACAGAGAAATGCAATTTGTCCAATTATTATGGTGCCTGGATTGGATTTTTGTTGAGCGGAAATCTTCTCATATTTTAATGCCAATCTCATGACTTTTGAGCACAAGAAAGAGTTGCCAATTATGTTATTGGAAAGCCGAAAACTGAATTCCTACATGGTATGATTTCATAAGGACTAAGGAATGCATGGTGCTGATGCATTCTTTCATTCAAGAGCTCAAATTGAAGCTGGAACTAGAAGTCACTGTGGAATATAAGTTTAAAGTCCTTTAGCAATAAAAAAAATGTAAATAGCACTTCAGAAATAAAATCCATTTTTTTTTAAGAAAAGCTTGAAATACAAGACAAAAATCTCCAAAGTATTTGTATTCTGAAATTCCCATTATCGGATACATTTCTACACCTTTTTGCGCATGGTTAATTGTTGAAATAAAGTTATATCTTCATGAAAACAAAACGTGAACTTGAAATGTCTCTTTTATACCAGTGTTTCTGCTAATGGTAATGACACTTAACACAAAAGGATTGTACTTGGTACAAAAACAAAAGCAGAAAACCGCAGCAGAAAGCATACCTGAACTGTTACATTCTCACCTGCCATGAATGCTCGGAGGTAACTGTTATGTCTGCACCTACTAATGTGATTTCTTTAACAGACAGTTAACACGTTGCAGATCCCTGAAAGGCAATGGAGTGATTGCAATCTAGATAAGTTGTTGGTTTTTGTTGGAGTTTCTAAGATTGTTACACATTCAAACCCAACAGGAAGAAAGAAAAATACTACAGTATATTAGCAATGAACTGACCCAAGTATAGTGAATCTAATTTAATTGTAAACAATTTTACAACACCAAGTTATAGTCATTTTCACATCGTTCACCTGACGAAGGAGGAAGCCTCCGAAAGCTTGTGAATTTAAAATAAAATTGCTGGACTATAACTTGGTGTTGTAAAATTGTTTACAATTGTCAACCCCAGTCCATCACCGGCATCTCCACATCATGACTAATTTAATTGGTTATAAGTAAAGGGGGTAGTGCAGTGGGTGAGACAGTGATCTTTCACCTCTAGTATTTTGATTCAAATGCAGACCAGAGTGATAAAGGATGATAATCTCATCTGTCTAAGGTTCCTACCTAAATTGAGTTGGGGGTAGTGTCAACCCAGTTTCTTGTGGGCACAGACCAACAGCACAAAATTGCTCCCAACTAAAATGGGTCTCACTCAGGGAGGCCTCAGGATGGTTGGAGTGTGAAATGGAAAAATGTCCAAAAGTGGTGCAGTAGCGTCTGAGGTACACTGGGTAACAAGTTTTTGCTCTGCATCTAACCATTCTATGCCTGGCCTGAAGCTGCTCAATACTTCCACATTCCAACAACAGAAACCACCATAATTAATGCAAAATTCACAAAAGAAAAAAAAAATGGCATTTTCTAGAAAAGCTTGTAAATAAAGGATACAATTTGATTAAAGATAACTGTTACACATTAGTACACTGATAACTTTTAAACCCTCTTCCCCAAATCTTTTATTAACTTTGGCAAAAATCGTTACCTGACACCCAGGTAAGAAATGATATCAGGCATTTGGAATGTAACTGTATAAAAGAATTTCTCTTCCTGCATTTTAATGAAAACATTTTGTTGCTAATTAGAAAACTGAAGAATAATTACAAAATCTTCACGTGAGATCAGACAGTATCAGCAGGTATGGGTGTGATTGGGAGTGAGTGAGTGACAGATTGCATGTGTGAGTATGTGAGCAATTTGTGAATGCACGTGTGAACATAAGAAGTAGGAGCAGAAGTAAGCCATACGACCCCTTGAGCCTGCTCCACCCTGCAATAAGATCATGACTGATCTTCACCTCAACTCTACTTTCCCTATATCCCTTAAGATGTGTGTGTGTGTGTGTGTGTGTGTGGTGTGTGTGTATATAATATTATAACAAGCCCAAGCCTGTCCTCACTCACTGTCCATAACATGAGCAGTTTAAATCCAGTTTCATTTAATTTTTATTAAACTTACAAATACTAAAAATAGTTTTCCTAGTCAGTTAAGGTGGGGGGAGGGGAGGGGTGGAGAAAGGTCATCGACCTGAAATGTTACCTCTGTTTCTCTCTCCACAGACGCTGGCTGACCTGCTGAGTATTTCCAGCGTCTTTTGGTTTTATTTCAGATTTCCAGCATCCGCAGTCTTTTACTTTTGTATTTTAATAACAGTTTGGTAAGCAGTTGTTAGAACTCTGTCTGATGACTCAGTGTGTAAATGAACCATCTTCTAGTTCTGAGGAAAGGTCATTGACCTGAAATGTTAACTCAGTTTCTCTCTCCACAGATGCTGCCGTGCTCCTGTGGAGTCTTTCCAGCATCTTCTGTTTTTATTTCAATATGGTCCCAGGTCCCATGGTCACAGTTCTATGCAAATTTAGCAGATCTCAGTCCAATCAGCAGTGGACGCAATGCATGGGCCCCTTGGACTGGTGAAGGGGGGGGGGGGTGCGGGGAGAGAGAACTCAGATTCCTGATGAAAAATTGCATTTGTGGATGTTGGACAGGGGTGGGGTGATGATACCCCTCCCCCAATACACAGTCACTACCTACTGATACTCACTGCCTCAGCTCATGTCTGAAGAATGACCAGTGAGGCACTGGAAGGCTGCTGCCACCCGAGGAAGCATAATCCAGTACGGATCAGCGACTTGAGGGGAAAAAATGTCTGGGGAGTAAAGAAAGTACTTGCATTTATATAGCGCCTTTCACAATCTCAGGATGTCCCAAAACACTTTACAGCCAATGAAGTACTTTTGAAGTGTAATCACTGTTGTAATGTAGAAAACACAGCAGCCAATTTGTGCACAGCAAGCTCCCACAAACAACAATGAGACAATGACCAGATAATTTTTTTTTTAGTGATGTTGGTTGAGGGATAAATATTGGCCAGGGCACCAGGGAGAACACCCCTTCTCTATTTTGAATAGTGCCATGGGATCTTTTACGACGATCTGAGAGGACAGACGGGGCCTCGGTTTATCGTCTTATCCAAAAGACAGAACCTCTGACAGTGCAGCACTCCCTCAGTACTGCGCTGAAGTGTCAACTTAGATTTTGTGCTCAAGTCTCTGGAGTGGGAGTTGAAACCGCAACCTTCTGACTCAGACAAGAATGTAACCACTGAGCCATGGCTGACATCTCAACAATAACTCAAGTTTTTGAACATTCTGATTCGAAAACCATTCCAGCTTGTGCTGAATTCTTCCCTCCCTCTCTAGTGGGAGGAGGCTCGTGTGGAGCATAAACACCGGCATAGAACTGTTGGGCCGAATGGCCTGTTTCTGTGCTGTAAAATTCTATGTAATTCTATTCTATGTAATACCTAGCACAAGCTAGCTAATAATCCCTTCTGGTCATATAATAAGGACCAGGATCAAGAAATCTTTCCAAAAACACGATCGCATAAGAAGTCATTAATGATTTTTGGTACATTAACAACCATAATATGACATTTCTGTTTTAAGGAGAAACATTGACTTTTGCACATTAAATCCATCCAAGAGAACGGAGAGAAAATACGTGACTTAATCCCCCGCAGTTGCATCCACACCAGATGGCGCTGCATTAAGAATCACAAAATAATAAGACAGTAAATCAGCAGATTAACTATAATCTTCCAAAGTTCTCTCGACTCAGAAACCGTTCCTTTAGATTGGAAAATTGCACATGTCACTGCGCTATTTAATAAAGGTGAGAGAGGGAAACCAGGTAATTATACACCAGTTAGCCTAACATCTGTTGTCGGGAAATTACTAGAGTCTATAATTAAGAATAGAGTGACTGAACACCTTGAAAATTTTCAGCTGATCAGAGAGAGCCAGCATGGATTTGTAAAGGGTAGGTCATACCTGACGAACCTGATTGAATTTTTTCAAGAGGTGACTAAAGTAGCGGACAGGGGAATGTCTATGGATGTTATTTATATGGACGTCCAGAAGGCATTCGATAAAGTCCCTCATAAGAGACAGTTAGCTAAAGCTCATGGAATTGAGGGCAAATTATTCACCTGGTTAGGAAATTGGCTGAGCGACAGGAGACAGAGTGTAGGGATAATGGGCAGGTACTCAAATTGGCAGATGTGACAAGTGATGTCCCACAAGGATGTGTGTCGGGGCCTCAACTATTCACTGTATTTATTAATGACCTAGATGATGGGATAGAGAGCCACATATCCAAGTTTGCCGATAAGCAGCATTGTAAGCAGTGTAGATGGAAGCATATAATTACAGAGAGATATTAATAGATTAAGTGAATGGGCAAAACTGGCAAATGGATTTCAATGTAGGCAAGTGGGAGGTGATCCATTTTGGACCTAAAAAGGATAGATCAGAGTACTTTCTAAATGGTGAAAAACTTGAAACAGTAGAGATCCAAAGAGACTTAGGGGTCCATGTACATAGATCATTAAAATGTCATGTACTGGTACAAAAATTAATCAAAAAGGCTAATGGAATGCTGGCCTTTATACCTAAAGGACTAGAATACAAGGGGGTAGAAGTTATGCTACAGCTATACAGAGCTCTGGTTAGACCACACCTGGAGTACTGTGTTCAGTTCTTAGTGCAATGTAGATTTACTAGAATGATACCTGGACTCCAAAGGGTTAAATTATGAGGCTCGATTACACAAACTAGGATTGCATATCCTGGAATTTAGAAAATTAAGGGGTGATTTGATCGAAGTTTTCAAGATATTAAGGAAACTGATAGGGTAGAGAGAGAGAAACTATTTCCGCTGGTTGGGGAGTCTAGGACTAGGGGACATAGCCCAAAAATTAGAGCTAGGACTTTCAGAGTGAAGTTAGGAAACACTTCTACACACAAGTTTGGAACTCTCTTCCGCAAACAGCAGTTGATGCTAGCTCAATTGTTAATTTTAAATCTGAGATTGATAGATTTTTGCTAACCAAAGGTATTAAGCAATATGGGGCTAAGGCGAAGGTATTAAGGGATATGGAGTTAAGATACAGATCAGCCATGATCTAACTGAATGGCGGAACAGGCTCGAGGGGTTAAACGGCCTACTCCTGTTCCTATCTTCTTATGTTCCTAGAGAGTTCTTAGCTCACTACTATTTAAAAAAGCAATTATTTACTCTCAGCTATAAGTTTTAATGGTCAGCAGGACATTCAGATGAGTTGTTATCCTCCTTCAGTAGCTGATAGAAAAGTGTTGCATGTAAGTTCAGTGAAGCTGGTTGAATGTATAGAATGATTTTTTTTATTAGCCTTATAATGCAGCAAAGACTTGCATTTATATAACGCCTTTCATGACCTTAGGACGTCCCAAAGCACTTTACAGCTAATGAAGTACTTTTGAAGTGTAATCACTGTTGTGATGTAGGAAATACAGCAGCCAATTTGTGCACAGCAAGGTCCCACAAACAGCAATGAGATAATGAACAAATAATCTGTTTTAGTGATGTTGGTTGAGGGATAAATATCGGCCAGGACACTGGGGAGAACTCCCCTGCTCTTCTTCGAAATAGTGCCATGGGATCTTTTATGTCCACCTGAGAGGGCTTTGATTTACCGGGGGAAAAATTGGATAAGGGCCATTTTTGGGCATGGGTAGCGTGATGTGCTATTGCCCCGCGCCCAATGACCCCTGTGCAGGCAGGACGCAAGTTTCGGCCGGCAGGAGGACTCACCTGCAATCAGCATTCCATTCTGGGCTTCGCATGTGGAGTCAATGCAACTTGCACTTTCTGCCACCAGGGGGAGCTCAATCTCTTAAAGGGAAGATGCTTCTTAGAAATCTCTTAAAGGTAGCTGTTATTTGCTGAAAATAAAAGTCTGCTGTCTGCACGGAGATCAGACATCGCACATGTAAAACACAGATGCAGGTCCCATCCCTATGTTTACACACTGATGATTTATATTAAAACATTCAATAAAGGTTGTGCACTACTAAATCCCACATCTTCCAATCTGCACACCAGACCTCACCAATCTGAGTTGGTACCAGGCCTGTGAGAATGTGTGCACCAAGGTTCTCTGCTAATGCACTAGAGACCTTGGTGCAAGAGGTGGACAGAAAGAGGGACATCCTATATCCGCAGAGGGTAGGGAGGAAACAAGAGGCCCTCCAGACATATATCCAAAAGGCAGTGGGAGGCAGCGGGGGATGAAGTCAATGCCAGGCTCACAGCATCATGAACATGGATGCAGTGCAGGAAGAAGTTCAATGCTTTGACATGAATGGTCAAGGTGAGTGAGGTCAACTGTCAAGTTGCGTCTCCTACCAACTGCACCACGCACTGCACCCCCCATCACCCACATACCAACAAACTCTTTCCATCAGTACTTAACTCTTCCAACCAGATGCTTCCTCTCACCCTTACACATTACCACTGTTTCAAGCCGCCCACCCACAACTCACAGGCCACACACACTGGCAGCTATTCAACCATGACAGGCACATCATCCAGACACATGTCCCGCTTTCTTGCGGGAGAAGGTGGCACATATCAGGAGGCAGCAAGTGGCAGTGGCATTTAGCCCCTCAAGCCTGTTCCACCATTCAATGAGATCATGGTGGACCTGTGACCTAACTCCATATACCTGCCTTAGCAGCAAATTCCTTAATACCCTTGGTTCACAGAAATCTATCAATCTCAGATTTAACATTCACAAGTGAGCTAGCATCAACTGCCGTCTGCAGAAGAGCGTTCCAAATGTCTCCCGCCCTTTGCGTGTAGAAGCATTTCCTAACTTCACTTCTGCACGTCCTGGCTCAAAATGTTAGGCTATGTCCCCGTGTCCTAGTATTCAAGTCTTGGAGACCTCCAAAACCAGTTACAAATGTCTCGGCAGTCAGAAGCAATAATCCAGCCATTAACCTGTAAATCCTGCATGGTCCCTTTAAATAGCACTGGTGGGGGGGGGGGGCCCCCAGCCATCTAAGACACTTTCAGATGGTCGGGGTTAAGTCTGTGCGTTGAGTTGAGCGTTACGTAACAAAATGGGGTCTATCACTTTAATCAGCGTTGCACACTGATTGAAGCCATTTTCTCCCAACTTTATATGATTCCAGAGTTCGTTATCTGCGCCTGTGCTAACTCCTATACCAAGATGGCGTCCACGCTGGAAACGTGCGTGTGCATTCAAGACGCCATCTTGGATGTCAGAGAGGCTGTGTAGCACTGAAACAACGGGCGCCACACGGCCCAATTTAGCACCCCTGGTCTCATCTGAAAGGCGGCACTTCAGACAGTGCAGCATTCCATGAATACTGCACTGGAGGGTCAGCCTAAGTGATGAGCTCTGGGTGGAACATGAACCCTGACAGATGATACCATAAACCACAAGTTTGAGCACAAGGGAGGTTTCCTCTGTGTGCCATGAGTAAGGAAATTGTAAACCCTTTCTTTATAAATGTGTTTCTGATTTTTGTTATTGCGATTGCATTTACACATAACTTCAAGTCAAGCATGTTCAATCTAAGTGTTCTAACCATTCAATAGCTGAATAAAAGGACATAGTAACAAAATAAGAAACTCATACACTTGCACAAAGGAACATTGATCCCATACTGAGCTATCTTTTGTCATCTGAACCCCAAGGTGAAATTATTTTAAATGGAATCCCTTTTACACACCCAATTATTTGTATTTGGCAGTGTTACTTTTGGCAATAATATTTTTAACCATATATTTAGGAATTAAGTCTAGCCAGTTGTTGCCACGTGAAAAGCATTTTTTGCTTTTTTCTAGCTGATATCTAGAGACAGTTGTAAACAATTTTACAACACCAAGTTATAGTCCAGCAATTTTATTTTAAATTCACAAGCTTTCGGAGGCTACCTCCTTCCTCATCGTTCACCTGAGGAAGGAGGTAGCCTCCGAAAGCTTGTGAATTTAAAATAAAATTGCTGGACTATAACTTGGTGTTGTAAAATTGTTTACAATTGTCAACCCCAGTCCATCACCGGCATCTCCACATCTAGAGACAGGACACTTCACTCAGTTTATGCATCATGACACCCTGAAAGTTTAAATTTGTAAAGTAGTCACAACAAGATTTACCAGAATTTAATCAGTATGAGCACTGCTCCAGATACTGGGGTTAAGTTTCCATTGTATTGTGCTGGCATTTTCAGCGTAATTCGGCCAAATCAGCACAAAACATCACGGAATTTCTATGTACACTGGATGTAAATTATATCCAGTGTAATTCGAGATTTCGCGATCTTTTGCACTGATTCAAAAGTCATTGCACTGAAGCCGGCCCCGCCCACAAAACTGGCCACACCCCCGAACAGAATAATGAGGACGGTGAGTTTCCGCCCATTGCACCAGTCAGCGGCCGTTCAAGGAAGGTCATAAAATTAAGCTCATTTTCTTATGCACACAGGCACTAGTAGGCACGGTTTAAACATTTTTAAATATTACAAAATATTTAATTTACTAAGAAACTGACTGGTGTACACCAGTGAAACTAGTAAATAGTTCAGTATAGTTTTTTTAATGTCATTTTCAGTGATTTAAAATCAGGTTATTCACAGGTGGAGAACCAGACAATGATTAAAAATGTTATTGTTTGTGATAAACCCATTTTCAGCTGTATTAATAACACTGCACCAGGTTACCACTCTTAAATACATCAATGAATATTTTATTTTAATTGCGATGAAAAAAAGAAACAATTACGCTTTGTTAAACTGCTGGATTACGCTGATTCATGGAAGATTTTACGTTTGTGATTAATTTAATGCATTTTAGTGGAAACTCGGACTGTAACCCAACCAGCGCAATTTTCGCCCAATTGCCGGTTGGGCCCAAAGTGGAAACTCTACCCCAATATATTTAGATAATAATGGCTCTCCTGTGGCATTGCTCATGGTGAATCAGAGGATATGGTACAGGCTTGAGAAAGTTGTTGTGAAATGCAGTGAAGTAAGTGGCTAGTGGTAAAGTGCTTTTTGATGGTTTCCTGGGATGTCTGAGCTAATCAGAAAGCATGACAGATTTCTTTGTGATACAGACACATTTAAAATGTGATGTGTGCTATAGGAAAGATAATTGTTCTTTTTCAATTTGTCGGTAACGAAACTGATACAAGCTTTGCTTAACTGTAAGAGCAGCGATATATTGGTACTGCAAATATTGTTGCATATTTGCTTTTCATTTTTTTGTAACTTTTGCATCAAAAGTAAATAATAGCAGTTCCTTAATGTCTTAGCAGGTTAATGCACACAGACCACAACACAACAACAACTTGCATTTATATAGCGCCTTTAACATAGTAAAACATCCCAAGGCGCTTTACCAGAGCGTTATCAAACAAGATTTGACACAGAGCCACATAAGGAGATATTAGGGCAGGTGACCAAAAGTTTGGTCAGGGGTAGGTTTTAAGGAGCGTCTTAAAAGGAGGAGAGAGTGTTGGAGAGATGGAGACATTTAAGGAGGGATTTCCAGAGCTTAGGGCTTAGGCAGCTGAAGGCACGGCTACCAATGGAGGGGCGAAGGAAATTGGGGATGCACCAGAAGGCTTTCAGGCTCGGCAGTTGTGTTGTGTTAATTGGTTGTATTGACAGCACCACAATTGACCATGGTGTCTTGGACTAGGAAGGAGGAGGAAAAAATCAGCCAGTGTTTTTAATCACTGTCCTTACTGAAAAGGATGCATGCATGGCTGGTGAGGAAAGGAACAGGTTCAGCTGTGATGCCTACTATAGTCAAATGGTCCATCAACACTATCCAGCCAGGCTCATAAAGAATAGCCATTTGGGTGAGGTACCGGAGGACTGTCAGTGCCTGTGGAATCAAAGCCTGGCCTTTGGAAAGAAAAACAGGCAAAAAAATTATGAATGCATCATATTATAAGTATGAATTCCTAGGGTTAGTGTAAGCTTTATCTTTCAATTTTCTTCTCTTGAAGATGTGCATCGTAACCGTGCATGGTACAATTAACTATAACTTGTAATCTGCTACCTGAAAGATTCAGATAACTAGCGGTCCGTGGCCTGGTTTCGGGCCCGAGGACCTGATTAGGCTTATGAGTAGGAAAATGCAAATAGAAGGGTTCCATTTCGGATTGCACATTCAGGAAAACGTTTGTGGGAAGCGTCACACCTAAGCCCAATTCTGTCTTCACGTAACATCCACACTTGTGTACTTTCTAGCATGGGTCATTGGATAAGTGATCAGAAATAAAGACCCTGACTGATTTTTCATCTTTCGAGCCTATGGACACTAAGGCCAGTTATAGTGCTCCTAGCTGCATTGCCCAAGATCAGCTAACTCAGCACAGTCCAGGAATCAGAGCTGGCACCTTCTTGGTTTGTATGACACCAGGATGTGCATTTATCATTTGCGACTACCAATAAATCTTTTGTTATTTATTGCTGCGAAAGTGGGCAGCATTGGGTCAGGAGAACACTGACAATGAAAAACAATGAAGGGTGATGTCAAAGGTTTGACATCACAATAGGCTGGGACGTCAAAAGATGCAAAATTACAGAGAAAACAAAGCTTCACTCAGAGTCATGTCAAAACTGAAGCCAAATTCCAGTCACCCCCACCAATGCAAATGTTCTTCTCTACTAGGTTGAGACAGCCCATCTCATTTGTCAACTTTGCATCTTAAATTTATACGAACTGAATACTGGAATTGCATCTGATGAAGGAGGGACAAAATTTCAAACCGAACTCCTTTAAATCTGATCTAGCTGCCATGCAGAAGTTGAGAGAAAATTTTTTTAAAACCTGAGGATGCATTTTTTTAAAGTTTAAAAACCTCTTATTTATAAGCTGCAATTTGTGTGGCTCCCCAGTGTGTTTTAATGAGGGTCTAACATATCCAACTTTGTGTGCTATGAATATTGATGTACCATTTTGCACTATGTGATATGCTAATAAAATAAGAAAACTTACAGAAAAAACACAAAATTGCAAGTATTTTACCATGCAGAATTATTTTAAGTTTTACTATTAATTTGGGATACATTCTCACGTAATATTTCTTTACTTGCCAAAAGAGTCCCAGAGGAGCTGACTATAATACATGAAAGCTACTTTATTAGCATGAAGATAAAAGACTCTTCTTCTCTAGAAGGGTTAGACTGAGTGTAAGGCAGTGTGCATGGGAGAAAAAAAGCCAGTTTATATGGTTCTGTAGAGAAAACAAAATTCGTGGCGTGCTATTGTTATTTTGCTTGTAATATGAGATTATTTTATCAAAGCTTTCTTATGATTAAATTAACAGAGGCCCCCACATCAAGCAAGTTAACAAAAGGTTTAACTGCACTGGTGAGAAATTTTTAAAACCTGCTTCAATAAAATTAGGTTTGAAACTGTAAGAAAGAGGCCAGTCTGTAAAAATAAATAAGAATTATTTACTTGAGCCTATACCTACTGGTAAAATTAATTGCACAAGACTATGACTGCTAGAATGTGCAATGAGAAAGTTTACAAGCTGAGATTTCACGTGGCGAGATAGAATGGCCTAGAAATTCAATGGCTCTGCACCTGTTTTTCAGGCGCTTAAACGGGCAAATAAGAATCCAATATAGTGGGCGGGCACACTCACTCAATAAGAGCCAGAGGTGCGCTGCCCGCCATATTGGAACATAGGAACAGGAGTAGGCCATTCAGCCCCTCGAGCCTGTTCCGTCAGTCAATTAGATCAGTTTTGAAATTTCCAATTGACCCCCAGCTTCAATAGCTTTTTGAGGGAGAGAGTTCCAGATTTCCACTACCCTTTGTGTGAAGAAGTGTTTCCTGACATCACCCCTGAACAGCCTAGCTCTAATTTTAAGCTTAAGCCCCCTTGTTCTGGCCTCCCCCACCAGAGGAAATAGTTTCTCTCTATCTACCCTATTAACTCCTTTATTCATCTTAAACACTTCAATTAGATCGCCCCTTAATCTTCAGTATCAGGGCTGCTACATAGGCATCCAGGGTACACGCCTGAATTATTTAAAATGATGAATAAAAGATTCTAATTAGCTTGCTGTAGGACCTTTTTCTGATATTGGGCTGCCCCAGTGCTGGGTTTGTCACGTGATAATCTCCCCCAACAACTTGTGGTGCTAACAGAAAGGAGGGACCCTTCAGCAGCACTATTTAAAGGGCTCATGCACTGCATACAGATTAATTGCTGGTTTGTCATTTGGACCTTTTTTTGGCCTGTTTTCTGACTGTGAACACTTTATCAATTGCTGAGAAGAAGATTTTACTGGTGTTGCACTGTTGTTGGCTGCCTTCTAAACAGTTGTACTGCAGTCATGGGTGGTCTGGTCAGATTGCCTTTGGGGCTGGAGGTGGAGGACAGGAAGCAGCAAGGAAGACAGGAGAGAGCAGGAGCAGCTCGCAGAAGAGGAAGGAGGAGGAGGGCACTATGCAGGAGGCCACACTCACAGCGGGTCTTCAGGGAGCATTTCTCCTATATGGACATCTCAGAGGAACAATGTCCGAGATGCTTCCACTTCACAAAGAAGACTGTCAATGAGCTATGTCACCTGCTGCAGCCACAGCTGGAGCCTCGCACCAGGGCATGGACAGCACTGCCTGTGGCTGTCAAGATCACTGTGACCCTTAACTTTTATGCCACAGGCTCCTTTCAGGCTGCAGCAGGTGACATCAGAGACATCTCCCAATTTGGAGTCCACTGCTGTATCAAGGAAGTCACCAAGGCTCATGGGATTGGTTAACGGACAGAAAACAGAGATTAGGAATAAACGGGTAATTTTCGGGTTAGCAGGCTGTAACTAGTGGGGTGTTGCAGGGATCGGTGCTTGGGCCTCAGCTATTTACAATCTATATTAGTGACTTGGATGAAGGGACCGCGTGTAACGTATCCAAGTTTGCTGACGATACAAAGCTAGGTGGGAAAGTAAACTGCGAGGAGGACGCAGAGTCTGCAAAGGGATATAGACTGGTTAAGTGATTGGGCAAGAAGGTGGCAGATGGAGTATAATGTCGTGAAATGTGAGGATATTCACTTTGGTAGGAAAGCAGAAAAACTGAATGTTTTTTAAATGGTGAGAAACCACTTAATGTTGGTGTTTAGAGGGATTTGGGTGTCCTTGTACACGAAACACAGAAAGTTAACATGCAGGTACAGCAAGCAATTAGGAAGACAAATGATATGTTGACCTTTATTGCAAGGGGGTTGGAGTACAAGAGTAAGGAAGTCTTGCTACAATTGGGCAGGACTTTGGCAAGACCACACCTGGAATATTGTGTACAGTTTTGGTCTCCTTACCTAAGCAAGGATATACTTGCCTTAGAGGCAGTGCAACGAAGGTTCACTAGATTGATTCCTGGAATGGGAGGGTTGTCCTATGAAGAGAGATTGACTAGAATGGGCCAAACTCTCTGGAGTTTAGAAGAATGAGAGGCGATTTCATTGAAACATATAAGATTCTGAGGGGGCTTGACAGGATAGATGCTTAGAGGCTGTTTCCGCTGGCTGGAGAGTCTAGAACTAGGGGGCATAGTCGTAGGATAAGGGGTGGGCCATTTCGGAGGAGATGAGGAGGAATTTCTTCACTCAGAGGGTTGTGAATCTTTGGAATTCTCTACCTCAGAGGGCTGTGGATGCTCAGTTGTTGAGTATATTCAAGGCTGAGAAAGATAGATTTTTAGACTCTAAGGGAATCAAGGGATATGGAGATCAGGCGGGAAAGTAGAGTTGAGGTCAAAGATCAGCCAAGATCTTATTGAATGGCGGAGTAGGCTCAAGGGACCATATGGCCTATTCGTGCTCCTATTTCTTACGTTGTTATGTTTCCCTGCAATCAGAGTGCACCTCCCCTTTAAAAGGTGCTGCCTGCCTTTAAGTGACTTTGGAGATTCCAGATTTCCGTTCCCCACCCCACCCACAATCAAAGCTGCAGCCAATGAATAGAGCAGGTATCACTGGCTGCATCTTTGCAACATTTTAATGAGGTCCCAGCACGAATTTAATGTGCTGCCTGGGACCACGTGAACAGGTGCGATTGAATATCTCAGCCAATGACTTCAAACACAAGCTGGATATGGTTGCTATGAATGAGGAGACAAGCCAGGCAATGAATTAGTGAAGGTTATGTGTGGATTGGTATAAAAGAAATGTATGATGATAAGTACCTAATATACTTCAGAACGCAGCAGTTACAGGTCTACAATATGAGTTGGCTCAGTAATTTGAGTGCTGCTAATCACGATTCCAAAGCTGATAGTCTCAAACTGCAACAAATACCATTGTGAAATCATAATAAACATTTCTAAATGGTGAGATAAAAAGGAAAAAAAGTCAGCCTGTTATGAAATTGGGTCTGCCATATATACCTTCTCAGGTTCAGTGGCATCAGTTGCTCCTGTAAGCAATTTGAGTGTCTTACTTTTATCGGGGTTGAATCACACAGCCCAATATCTACTTGTACGATAGTGGGACCTGGGGTTGAACACTGGAACTCCCTGAAACAGATATCCATGCCTTTCCAACGAGTTCGCACTAGATGAGGCAAAGCTTGGTTCAAATCCTAAAGCTGCTTTGTTCCATAGAAAGGTGAACGTACAGAGCAATAGTTAGGATCAGACTCACTTTGTTCAATCAATACAATTTAATCTTTGCACAATAACATAAAAATAATGAACACGATAAACGACCCCCAACTTTCAGTGGGTCACCTTGCTTGACATCAATACACTAACTCATTTGCATTCTGACACTGAGCTCGCATTTTCTGGGACCTTTTGCCTTCCCTGCTTCACAGCTATATTAACTTTTAGGTGATTGATAATAAGAGAGACACACTCACTTAACAAACTATAGCGCTTATAACTGGAGGGCTAGAATATAAAGGGGAGGAAGTTTTGCTTCAGCGATACAATGCCCGGGTTGGGCCACATCTGGAGTACTGTGTACAGTTCTTTTTTTTTAAATTCGTTCATGGGATGTGGGCGTCGCTGGCGAGGCCAGCATTTATTGCCCATTCCTAATTGCCCTTGAGAAGGTGGTGGTGAGCCGCCTTCTTGAACCGCTGCAGTCCGTGTGGTGAAGGTTCTCCCACAGTGCTGTTAGGTAGGGAGTTCCAGGATTTTGACCCAGCGACGATGAAGGAATGGCGATATATTTCCAAGTCGGGATAGTGTGTGACTTGGAGGGGAACTTGCAGGTGGTGTTGTTCCCATTTGCCTGCTGCCCTTGTCCTTCTAGGTGGTAGAGGTCGCGGGTTTGGGAGGTGCTGTCGAAGAATACTTGGCGAGTTGCTGCAGTGCATCCTGTGGATGGATACCCAGGGATGGTGATTGAAGAGCCTGGGACGTTGGCTGAAATGTATGATTCTGTAAGTATGGCTATGAGAGGCTGTTGCTTGACTAGTCTGTGGGACAGCTCTCCCAATTTTGGCACAAGTCCCCAGATATTAGCGAGGAGGACTTTGCAGGGTCAACTGGGCTTGGTTTGCCTTTGTCGTGTCCGGTGCCTAGTGGTCCGGTGCTGGGTGGTCTGTCTGGTTTTATTCTTATTATGACTTTTTGTTCTGACAGTTCTGGGCACTGCACCTTAGAAAGGATATATTGACCTTGGAAGGAGTGCAGCGCAGATTCACCAGAATATTACCAGGGCTCCAAGGGTTAAATTATGAGGAAGGATTACATAAACTGGGCTTGTATTCCCTGGAACATAGAAGGTAAAGGGGTGATTTGATTGGTGGGGGAGTCTAGGACAAGGGGACATAACCTTAAAATCAGAGCCAGGCCATTCAGGAGAGAAGTTAGGAAACACTTCTTCTTGCAAAGGGCAGTAGAAGTCAGGAACTCTCTCCCACAGTAAGCAATAGATGCTAGCTCAATTAATCATTTTAAATCTGAGATCGATAGATTTTTGCTAACCAAGGGTATTAAGGGATATGGAGCCAAGGCGGGTGGATGGAGTTAGGATACAGATCAGCCATGATCTCAATGAATGGCGGAACAGGCTCAAGGGGCTGAACAGCCTATTCCTGTTCCTATGTTCCCATGTAAACCAACAGAGATCGTAGGGATTTCTAATACAACAGCAGAGAGGTATTTTCTGATTATCCATACAAGCTAACAAATTGTTTATTGATTAGTCTCTGGGAAAACAATTTCTGTTTAGAATATTAACCACTCCATTTGGGTTCCTTTTTAAAAAACATTGTGAACATACATATTGCTTTTAAAATCCCAGCAATAAAAGTAATTCTTTTTTCCAAATCCTCTCTGTGGAAAAATGGTCAGAAAGCATCCTAAATTTCAGTACGACGCAAAAACTAGTATGCAATAGGTGTTACAGCCTAACATTTACGACCAGCTAAATGTAATGGGCTTGTCCGTTCTTTAAGGATGAAGTTAATTAAATAAAATAAATCCTTTTTTTCCTACCTCCATTTGCAAGGGGATGATCCCAGATGGAGAAGTTACTGAAGAGGAAACCTTTCGACCACAAGGCCATCAGACAATGGTGGATCAGAACGGGCAGTTCCCTGACCAGACAGTCAAAGCCATTTGGCAGAGTATCTAGTCATCGGAACTGACCAACAGACACCAGGATGTAACTTGGATGGTGTGAGAAGGGCCCTCCCAATGCAGTCTTTCCTGCACGCAGGGAATCTCAGCGCCACTGCGGGCTGCCTTCAAGGCTGCAGTGGGGACAAGACCGTCGTCCACCTCCTGGTGGACTGCCCCTTCGCACAGAAGATGTGGAGAGAGATGCATTGGTACCTGTCCCAGTTCATCCCCAACAGTTCAGTAACACAGGACGTTGTGCTATATGGGCTCTTCCTCGGGATGCACACTGACAGAGATATCAATTGCTGCTGGAAGACCATCAACTCGGTGAAGGAGGCCCTTCGATCCGCCCGAAACCTGCTGGTCTTCCAGCTGAAGGAGCTGCTCATGCCCAAGCGTTGCCGAATGGCACGCTTCAAGGTCCAGGAATACGTGCTGCGGGATGCACTGAAGCGAGTTGCGGCCTATGCAAAGGCTCTATGGGGAAAGGCCACCATGTAAGGCCATCCCACCTTGTATTGTACAGAGTGTATTAGGAGATATGTACTGTGTTTTGAATTGTAATGATGGGCTCGGAGTGTATACGATCTGTATTGTACTGTTTTGAACTGTAATTGTGATATTCACATTGAACTGTGTGTATCCTTAAATTTTATGAAATAAAGTATATTTTGAAATTTAAGAAAGGTAAAGGGCTTCATGCTGAAGAATGTTGTTGAACTGATTTAGGGTAACCTGTTGCTGAGCACCAAGGCTCTTTGCTGCTTGGTTAGAGGAAGGGGAGGGGGTCGAGGGGAGAAGCCCTTGATTTCCATATTAGATAGGGAGAAGCAAGAGCTTGCTGTTTTGGATCTGGCTTTTCAAGAAGTGAACTGGCCTTCTCCAGTAAGTAATAATGTAGACCACAATGCCTGCCATGAACCAGAGGAGGCTCAAATACACTGGGGATGTTGCATGGTGCAATAGAGGGAACCACAAAGCAACAGGTAAGTTGCTTTGAATTTATGGACTTATTCCCTTACTCCACTACCAATCGGTTTGCACTTGACCACTGTAGCCAAAATTCTGCGTCAAAGCCGTAATCTAAAGGTGTATACATGACGGGGTTGCACATCTTTGTGTGTTAAGTGTGTGACTAAGACTGTAGAGTGATGCTCTTGACTCACCATACATTAGACTATATAGAGAGGAAATAACAAGTGCGAATTAAATAAACTCCCATTATACTGCTACTTCTGACTTGATTAGATAATCTGTAGGAATATTGGGAATAGGGGCAAATTGACATCTTTTTCTTAATGCTATTAACCATCATGCTCTGCACAAGCTGTGTTGCCTGGTTTGCTGAGTAAGCTGCCTATTTTGCTGAATTGTAAAATACTAACCTTTGAATGAAGACTGAACTTTATCACCTCATCATGAGGCAGACAGCTATGCGGTTAAAAAAGTAACAATGATCTAAAAAGTGGAACGACCATCTAAAGATAGCGATAAGGACAAGACAATGACGAGACAGCTAGATTTGTGCAGTCAAAACAAACTGGCCACCTTGAAAAACAACCATGCAACGGGTCTTATGATTAGATGAGTAATGTTAAAACAAGCTGACCATCTTGAATTCTTTGGAAAACCACCTTGTTAATCTATAAACGGTCTCTCCATATATGGTGTGAGGGTCCGGCCGGAGGGGCTTTAAAACCCAATGTCTTTTGAGCTCGGAGCAGAGGATCCAGGGAAGAACACTCACCTGTCAGAAGATGTCCTAGCTGTCAGAAGATGATCCAATGGTAAGAAAACTCAAAATGACCAGACCGTCAACTTAATTACAAACTCTGCCCAGATATCAAATTGGGTAATATTGTTTTAATGTCTACATTAATACTGTCTTTTAATATTGGGTACTTTTACATGTTTTATTTGACTATTAATAAATGAGACATTGATTACCATTTGGCATCACGTCCAAATCTGTTACAAATGGTGACCGCAGCAGGACGTGACCAATCAATGTTTTGTGTTGACATAAAATTAAGCACCTAAAAGAAAATACATTTAAAAATCGACAGGCTTAATTTGATTACAGAAGACACGAATTGTTCAAATTCTGGAAGTGAGGTTTTGTTTAATATAAGTGATCATGGCAAGTGTCCACGAAGTGTTAGAAAAGAAACCGAAAAGGAAACTAAAGGGGTCCAAGGAACCTTTAGAATTGATTTCCAAAATAGTGGAGAAGGATGAGGCTTATGAGACGGCCATAGAATGGGCTGAGGATCAAGTGCGAAGTAAAAAGATGATGGTGAGAGTTATCAAAAGGACACTTATGTGGATGGCTAACTTGTGTGCTCTAAAGAGTGAGGAACGTATTAAATAATTACAAGAGGAAAATAAGAAACAGATGAAAATGAGAGGTTGAAAGAATATCTGACTGATATCATGACTATGCTGGAGAGTTTGCAGTTGGTGGCCAAAACCGGGACAGCAGAGTCAGAAAATATTACAAGTGAGAGATAGACTTAGAGAAAAATGGGAGACTAGAGTCGGAACTCACCGACTGTATTGCACTGCTGGTGGGTCAGGAGGAGCAGGAGTGTTTCCTCCAGGCCCAACGAGCTCACCTGCCGCGATCCCGCACACGCGATCGGCCAACCCCCACCCCCTCCCACGTCCTTCGTCTGACCCCCCCCCCCCCATGATCTCCGACCCTCCCGATGACCAACCCCCCTCCTCGATGACCGCCCCCGCCCCACCTCCCGCCGATGACCGACCCCAAGCCGCCAGTGTCAGACCTACCTGCTGGCATGCACTCCCTGGCTGCTTTCAGGTCTGACAGACAACCAGCCCGTCAATCTCGCTGGCTGTCACGCGGGAAACCTGCAGAAAAATTTGAAAGACGTCCTTACATCAAAATTGTAAGGACGTCCGAGAAACTCATACTTCCGGGTTTCCCCTCCAGAAATCCTCCCACCTCCCCCCGTTTTCTTTACAGCCCTGAGTAAATATCGAGCCCTATGTGGGACCCGTAAATTCGGTAGACCCCACACGGTGTAAGTTAATGATTCTGAAGTTTCGGGGCAAATTGGGCCAACAAGGGGCTATGGTGGCTGCTGTAATACGAGGAGTCATGGGAGGAACAGAAAGTCGTACGATGTCAGAAAATGGGTCATTATGCCATAGGCTGCCGGAGTAATGTAGTGCCCCCCCCCGCCCCCGGCAGAGAAAGAATGAGGGAAATCGGACCATGACTCTCCAAAAACTGGGACTACACAACAACAGAAACGGATACAATGGTTCCAAGAACAGTTGAGAATTAACAAAGATAGTATATGTACAATGACCCCAAACGGGTGGTGATGGAGAGGAGGTAGACGGGGAAGAGTTGGCAGAGGAGGATGCGGACTATCGCTTCCCAGACAACACAATGACACAAGGACCCAATGATGAGAATAAAGTGGATTGTGAAAGCTTAGAATGAGGAAGAAGAAATGAAAGTCGCAGAAGTCAAAGACGCATTTAAGCAAACCCACAGCGTGTTACAGAGTAAAAGACCAGAAGGGAAAGAGGCGGTCATCAAAGTTCTAGAAAATGAACCGAGAAAGACACTAGAGCTCCTGACTGATTCCCCCCTTTCCATTCACCACACTCCATTCTTCCAATGGAGAAGGAGAAAACTTTTAAACAGAAGAGCCTGATAAATGGTCTTTCCCATATGAGATTTTAAATTGGTACAAAATTAAGTTAAGTAGGAAACATCAGAGATTGAAAATTCAGATTAAAAATAAAGGATAGATGATTTAAAGCAGGGGGAAAAGGTGAAAAGGGAAGATTCCTTCTCTTCTACTGTTACAAGCTACTGGATTTTTCTTTCATTTTTAATGTAGCGTCTCTTTAATCATAGAAAATTTAAGGCACAGGAGGCGACCATTTGGCCCATCGTGTCCACACTGGCTGAAAATGAGCCACCCAGCCTATTTGGTCCGTAGCCCTGTAGGTCACGGCACTTCAGGTGCACATCCAGGTACTTTTTAAATGAGTTGAGGATTTCTGCCTCTACCACCCTCTCAGATAGTGAGTTCCAGACCCCCACCACCCTCTGGGTGAAAAATTATTTCCTCAGCTCCCCTCTAATCCTTCTACCAATCACTTTAAATCTATGCCCTCTCCGCTAAGGGAAATTGGTCCTTCCTATCCACCCTATCTAGGCCCCTCATAATTTTGTACACCTCAATTAAATCACCCCTCAGCCTCCTCTGTTCCAAAGAGAACAACCCCAACCTATCCAATCTTTCATAGAATCATAGAAGTTACAACATGGAAACAGGCCCTTCGGCCCAACATGTCCATGTCGCCCTGTTTATACCACTAAGCTAGTCCCAATTTCCTGCACTTGGCCCATATCCCTCTATACCCATCTTACCCATGTAACTGTCCAAATGCTTTTTAAAGACAAAATTGTACCCGCCTCTACTACTGCCTCTGGCAGCTCGTTCCAGACACTCACCACCCTTTGAGTGAAAAAATTGCCCCTCTGGACCCTTTTGTATCTCTCCCCTCTCACCTTAAATCTATGCCCCCTCGTTATAGACTCCCCTACCTTTGGGAAAAGATTTTGACTATCTACCTTATCTATGCCCCTCATTATTTTATAGACTTCTATAAGATCACCCCTTAACCTCCTCCTCTCCAGGGAAAAAAGTCCCAGTCTGTCTAACCTCTCCCTATAAGTCAAACCATCAAGTCCCAGTAGCATCCTAGTAAATCTTTTCCGCACTCTTTCTAGTTTAATAATATCCTTTCTATAATAGGGTGACCAGAACTGTACACAGTATTCCAAGTGTGGCCTCACCAATGCCCTGTACAACTTCAACAAGACATCCCAACTCCTGCATTCAATGTTCTGACCAATGAAACCAAGCATGCCGAATGCCTTCTTCACCACCCTATCCACCTGTGACTCCACTTTCAAGGAGCTATGAACCTGTACTCCTAGATCTCTTTGTTCTATAACTCTCCCCAACGCCCTACCATTAACGGAGTAGGTCCTGGCCCGATTCGATCTCCCAAAATGCAACACCTCACATTTATCTAAATTAAACTCCATCTGCCATTCATCGGCCCACTGGCCCAATTTATCAAGATCCCGTTGCAATCCTAGATAACCTTCTTCACTGTCCACAATGCCACCAATCTTGGTGTCATCTGCAAACTTAGTAACCATGCCTCCTAAATTCTCTTCCAAATCATTAATATAAATAACAAATAACAGCAGACCCAGCACCGATCCCTGAGGCACACCGCTGAACACAGGCATCCAGTTTGAAAAACAACCCTCTACAACCACCCTCTGTCTTCTGTCGTCAAGCCAATTTTGTATCCAATTGGCTACCTCACCTTGGATCCCGTGAGATTTAACCTTATGTAACAACCTACCATGCGGTACCTTGTCAAAGGCTTTGCTGAAGTCCATGTAGACCACGTCTACTGCACAGCCCTCATCTATCTTCTTGGTTACCCCTTCAAAAAACTCAATCAAATTCGTGAGACATGATTTTCCTCTCACAAAACCATGCTGACTGTTCCTAATCAGTCCCTGCCTCTCCAAATGCCTGTAGATCCTGTCCCTCAGAATACCCTCTAACAACTTACCCACTACAGATGTCAGGCTCACCGGTCTGTAGTTCCCAGGCTTTTCCCTGCCGCCCTTCTTAAACAAAGGCACAACATTTGCTACCCTCCAATCTTCAGGCACCTCACCTGTAGCGGTGGATGATTCAAATATCTCTGCTAGGGGACCCGCAATTTCCTCCCTAACCTCCCATAACGTCCTGGGATACATTTAATCATGGCTAAAATTCTCCAGTCCTGGCAACTTCCTCGTAAATCTCCTCTGTACCCTCTCTAGTGCAATTACATCCTTCCTATAATATGGTGACCAGAACTGTACACGGTACTCAAACTATGGCCTAACCAGTGCTTTATACAGTTCCAGCATAACCTCCCTGCTCTTATATTCTGTGCCTCAGCCAATAAAGGAAAGTATTCCATATACCTTCTTAACCACCTTATCTACCTGTCCTGCTACCTTAAGGGATCTGTGGACATGCAATCCAAGGTCCCTCACTTCCTCTACACTTTTCAGTATCGTACCATTTATTGTTAACTCCCTTGCCTTGTTTGCCCTCCCCAAATGGATTACCTCACACTTCTCCAGATTGAATTCCATTTGCTACTTTTCTGCCCACCTGACCAGTTCATTAATATCTTCCTGCAATTTACAACTTTCCTCCTCACTATCAACCACACGGCCAATTTTTTTGTATCATCTGCAAACTTCTTGATCATGCCCCCTACGTTTAAGTCCAAATCATTAACATATGATCTGTGAAATTTGAGATCTAAATCAATTGTTTTCTTTTCAATTTGGCAAAGTTTCTTTAAATTTAGTTGAAATCTGCCTGAGTATGGAGCTGCTGTGATGAAACTGGCTCATCTTCTTTTCAGTCAGTACTGCAAAGAAGTTTTAGAATCATGTTGCCTTACACGGTTAGTTCCACATTTGGGACGACTTTGACCCTGTGGGTCTACAGCCGTCCAACAGGGGAAGTTAGTCGGTAGCAAAGTACAGAGCGTCCAAGACGACAGAGTGTTGCGACATCAGTTCAAGATTGTGTAGGGTGTTCTACTCCAAGTCTCCAAAGAAACTGGAGGCAGAAAAAATAATTCTTTGTGCTTTCTTCACAGCTGAAGCGAAATGGACAATGTGATATTAATTACATTTATTATTGAGGAGTATAATATGACAGGGACTTAGAAACTGTAAAATGTGCCATAAGTGAATAACGTCCAATTTACGGTACTGTGGTAAATGCCCAGAAGAGACATGCAGATAAAATGGGAATGAGAGGTAGAGAGTGATAGATAACATAACGGGGGTAGAAACTAGACTAGAGGAAGGTGTCTTCAGGACAAGACAATTACAGACGATGCTGTGGGATGGGTAGATGCCATAACGGGGGTATTTGGAACAGGAATGTCAATTTGGAATCAGGTAGATGTTGAGACTATAAAGAAACATGTGTGTTATTATGAGCATGCACGGGCCAAATTGATTGATGCACCAATCCTAAACGCAATCAATGAGCTGGCACAGGAAGACCGACATACCGTCTATAACATGCACGACATTGCCAAGTTTTTCATTCAGACACAGGATAAAATAAATAAGATGATATACAAGGGAAACGAGCGAACAAAGGGAACAGGACGGGCAACCATTTGTACGGCATACGGAGCATATGTGCTTTCATTTATTGTTCAAACACTGATATTTTTGACGCGAGGTGAATTGCAGGATATGTTAAGGGACTATGACTTCCTCCATTAGTATTTGAAGGGAAATGATGAAACAAATGTGAGGGTTGAAGTTCCAGCTGTAACAACAATCCACAATCTGGAGTACGCTACTATTCACCCAATGGGCCAAGTTAGGGATAAGAATAAACCTCGATTTTTACCCTATCCTCACCTATCGTAAATGTAACAACCCAAGTATTTACTGAACTGGCAGAACCACATTCTGTGGGATATTTAGAGGGAGAAGTGTACAAGCAAAGGGTGAACTCACCTAAGTTAATGGTGTACGACTGGAAATTGCATCGTAGAAGGTGCCCAATTTCGATTGTTGTGTCAAGCAGGGGAACCGATACCTAGGACAATATGTGGATGCCTGCACACATGCCTGAGTGCAGACACGATCTAAAATTGAGACTAATGTAACTAAAACTTTAAAATGGGAGGCACCAGGAAAAGATGCAAATTCCATGCCCATGTGTTTATGAAGGATGCAAACACAAGAAGCTTGTTATAATTTGCAGTTTGAGATTATTTTCGCTCTGTTAAATTTTTCCTTCTGTATCTTTCATAGAATCATAGAATCATAGAAGTTACAACATGGAAACAGGCCCTTCGGCCCAACATGTCCATGTCGCCCAGTTTATACCACTAAGCTAGTCCCAATTGCCTGCACTTGGCCCATATCCCTCGATACCCATCTTCCCCATGTAACTGTCCAAATGCTTTTTAAAAGACAAAATTGTACCCGCCTCTACTACTGCCTCTGGCAGCTCGTTCCAGACACTCACCACCCTTTGAGTGAAAAAATTGCCCCTCTGGATCCTTTTGTATCTCTCCCCTCTCACCTTAAATCTATGCCCCCTCGTTATAGACTCCCCTACCTTTGGGAAAAGATTTTGACTATCGACCTTATCTATGCCCCTCATTATTTTATAGACTTCTATAAGATCACCCCTTAACCTCCTACTCTCCAGGGAATAAAGTCCCAGTCTGTCTAACCTCTCCCTGTAAGTCAAACCATCAAGTCCCGGTAGCATCCTAGTAAATCTTTTCTGCACTCTTTCTAGTTTAATAATATCCTTTCTATAATAGGGTGACCAGAATTGTACACAGTACTCCAAGTGTGGCCTCACCAATGCCCTGTACAACTTCAACAAGACATCCCAACTCCTGCATTCAATGTTCTGACCAATGAAACCAAGCATGCTGAATGCCTTCTTCACCACCCTATCCACCTGTGACTCCACTTTCAAGGAGCTATGAATCTGTACTCCTAGATCTCTTTGTTCTATAACTCTCCCCAACGCCCTACCATTAACGGAGTAGGTCCTGGCCCGATTCGATCTACCAAAATGCATCACCTCACATTTATCTAAATTAAACTCCATCTGCCATTCATCGGCCCACTGGCCCAATTTATCAAGATCCCGTTGCAATCCTAGATAACCTTCTTCACTGTCCACAATGCCACCAATCTTGGTGTCATCTGCAAACTTACTAACCATGCCTCCTAAATTCTCATCCAAATCATTAATATAAATAACAAATAACAGCGGACCCAGCACCGATCCCTGAGGCACACCGCTGGACACAGGCATCCAGTTTGAAAAACAACCCTCGACAACCACCCTCTGTCTTCTGTCGTCAAGCCAATTTTGTATCCAATTGGCTACCTCACCTTGGATCCCATGAGATTTAACCTTATGTAACAACCTACCATGCGGTACCTTGTCAAATGCTTTGCTGAAGTCCATGTAGACCACGTCTACTGCACAGCCCTCATCTATCTTCTTGGTTACCCCTTCAAAAAACTCAATCAAATTCGTGAGACATGATTTTCCTCTCACAAAACCATGCTGACTGTTCCTAATTAGTCCCTGCCTCTCCAAATGCCTGTAGATTCTGTCCCTCAGAATACCCTCTAACAACTTACCCACTACAGATGTCAGGCTCACTGGTCTGTAGTTCCCAGGCTTTTCCCTGCCGCCCTTCTTAAACAAAGGCACAACATTTGCTACCCTCCAATCTTCAGGCACCTCACCTGTAGCGGTGGATGATTCAAATATCTCTGCTAGGGGACCCGCAATTTCCTCCCTAACCTCCCATAACGTCCTGGGATACATTTCATCAGGTCCCGGAGATTTATCTACCTTGATGCGCGTTAAGACTTCCAGCACCTCCCTCTCTGTAATATGTACACTCCTCAAGACATCACTATTTATTTCCCCAAGTTCCCTAACATCCATGCCTTTCTCAACCGTAAATACCGATGTGAAATATTCATTCAGGATCTCACCCATCTCTTGTGGTTCCGCACATAGATGACCTTGTTGATCCTTAAGAGGCCCTACTCTCTCCCTAGTTACCCTTTTGCCCTTTATGTATTTGTAGAAGCTCTTTGGATTCACCTTTGCCTGATCTGCCAAAGCAATCTCATATCCCCTTTTTGCCCTCCTGATTTCTCTCTTAACTCTACTCCGGCAATCTCTATACTCTTCAAGGGATCCACTTGATCCCAGCTGCCTATGCATGTCATATGCCTCCTTCTTATTTTTGACTAGTGCCTCAATCTCCCGAGTCATCCAAGGTTCCCTACTTCTACCAGCCTTGCCCTTCACTTTATAAGGAATGTGCTTACACTGAACCCTGGTTAACACACTTTTGAAAGCCTCCCACTTACCAGACGTCCCTTTGCCTGCCAACAGACTCTCCCAATCAACTTCTGAAAGTTCCTGTCTAATACCATCAAAATTGGCCTTTCCCCAATTTAGAATTTTAACTTTTGGGCCAGACCTATCCTTCTCCATAGCTATCTTAAAACTAATGGAATTATGATCACTGGTCCCAAAGTGATCCCTCACTAACACTTCTGTCACCTGCCCTTCCTTATTTCCCAAGAGGAGGTCAAGTTTTGCCCCCTCTCTAGTCGGGCCATCCACATACTGAATGAGAAATTCCTCCTGAATACACTCAACAAATTTCTCTCCATCCAAGCCCCTAATGCTATGGCTGTCCCAGTCAATGTTGGGAAAGTTAAAGTCCCCTACTATTACCACCCTATTTTTCTTGCAGCTGTCTGTAATCTCCTTACATATTTGCTCCTCAATTTCCCGTTGACTATTTGGGGGTCTGTAGTACAATCCTATCAAAGTGATCTCTCCCTTCTTATTTTTCAGTTCTACCCATATGGACTCAGTGGGCGAACCCTCGGATATATCCCCTCTCACTACTGCCGTGATGTTCTCCCTAATCAAGAACGCAACTCCCCCTCCTCTCTTACCTCCTGCTCTATCTTTCCTATAGCATCTACTGATTTATGTAATTGAATGTATGTAGATTTTGATCACGCAAAGAGAAATGGCACACAGTTTTACTAAGCGCAATCGGGAAGAGATTTAGATGAACTCATATAGAGACAATGAGAACAAGATAAAACAATGCACAAGCAATTAGAGGGATTACTTAAAGGAATGAATAGGCAGACGGGGGATGTTATATCAGAACAAGGAGAGTCCCTGATTTTAATAAAAGATGTGGAGATGCCGGTGATGGACTGGGGTTGACAATTGTAAACAATTTTACAACACCAAGTTATAGTCCAACAATTTTATTTGAAATTCACAAGCTTTTGGAGGCTTTCACCTGAGGAAGGAGGAAGCCTCCGAAAGCTTGTGAATTTCAAATAAAATTGTTGGACTATAACTTGGTGTTGTAAAATTGTTTACAATTTAATAAAAGAGACAGGTTAGGGATATTGGCAATCACTCAGAATAACAAAGGCTAAGGAACAACTGATCTTAAAGGCTATTACGTATAGAGGGTTTTTACAATGTTCAGATACAAAAGGGGGTTAATTGCTTTGGAAAACAATTGAATCCCAAATTTTATATTGGACAAACAAATGAAAATCTGGAAATCAGATGGGAATATGGTTTGGTGTAAGGTGCAAAGATTTGGATTGGTGTGTCATGTCAGGAAACCTTACAAGTAAAGTGACATTGTTTCGCGACTGATTCCTGTAGTAGTGGCAATACCATTGCTATCTGATGTAAAACCGATGAAATTATTTAAAGTGGAATCGATGGGCTTGTTGGAGGATGATATACAAAAGGATTATGTAAATTATCCGAAGATCAAAGATATAAAGTAAAGGGAAAAAGAAGGGTTGCACCAAACACTTCATGCTGTTCCAGGAAAAGTGGATACTGGTTGTGCAGATGTGATGTTTTACAAAGTATACTGCCAGCTTGTGGTTTCACTCTGTTGTACCATTGAATTCAAAAAGGACCAATGTCATTTATTCGGAGAGAGGAAGGTATTGCGTTACAACTAATAAGAAGTACTACGCCCAAGGTGACACCATATGTCCGGTTTGGCAGTTTACATTTTGCTTTACACCAACCAGAATTACTAAATTGGGGTTAAGATATTGGTGCCTGTTACAGCCACAAAGTTACAAAAATGCAAGTAAACATTACCCTTACAAGTGGTTGTAAATCTTGGCCGCAAAGCACTACGTGTACTTAAACGTGCTATCAGGAATGTTAGATGGAGGCAGGCCACTTAGAACTGACAGCCTTATTGAAGGATAAATGAGAAATCAAAACCCTTAGGATTTTCTCACTTTCAAGGTGGGGAATCTGTAATGATATTGGGAATAGGGACAAATTGACATCTTTTTCTTAATGCTATTAACCATCATGCTCTGCAAGCTGTGTTGCCTGGTTTGCTGAGTAAGCTGCCTGTTTTGCTGATTTGTAAAATACTGACTTTTGAATGATGACTGAACTTTATCACCCCATGATGAGGTAGACAGAAACATAGAAAAAAAATAGGAGCAGGAGTAGGCCATTCGGCCCTTTGAACCTGCTTCGCCATTCAATATGATCATGGCTGATCCTCGATCTCAAGATCATATTCCTGCTCTCTCCCCATACCCCTTGATGCCTTTTGTGTCTAGAAATCTATCTAGCTCCTTCTTAAATATATTCAGTGACTTGGCCTCCACAGCCTACCGTGGTAGAGAATTCCACAGGTTCACCACCCTCTGAATGAAGAAGTTTCTCCTCATCTCAGTCCTAAATGTCCTACCCCGTATCCTGAGACTGTGACCCCCTCGTTCTGGACCCCCCAGCCAGGGGAAACATCCTCCCTGCTTCCAGCTATGCGGTTAAAAGAGGAACAATGACCCAAAAAGCGGAATAATTATCTAAAAAGAGAGCGATAAGGACAGGACAATGATTACTGCGGTCAAACAAACTGGCCATCTTGAGAAACAACCTCGCAAAGGGTCTTGTGATTAGATGAGTAATGGTTAAAACAAGCTGACCATCTTGAATTCTTTGAAAAATAATTTTGTTAATCTATAAAGGTTTCTCCATATAAGATGTGAGGGTCTGGCCGGGATGTGGGGGGGCGGGGGGGGGGGGGAGCTTTAAAAACCCTCCAATGTCTTTTGAGCTCGGAGCAGAGGATCCAGAGAACAACACAACACCTAGCAGTCAGAAGATGGCCCAGCTGTCAGAAAACTCACAACGACCACACCACCAACTTAATTACAAACTCTGCCCAGAGATCAAATGGGATAATATTGTTTTAATCTCTGTATTATTACTATCTTTTAATATTGAGTACTTTTACATGTTTGATTTGACTATTAATAAATGAGACACTGATTACCATTTGGCATCATGTTCAAATCTGTTACATTCCTATCTGACAAGTCAGCATTGTACAAGCTATATAGCCTAGAGGGCCACAGAACTTCAGATGTACTTTATTTTCTTCAATCCTCATCTGTCCAGCATCCCTATTTCCTTCTTCCTGAAGTAGTCAGATTTAATCCATTCGGCAAGCAGCTCTGGACTTGCACCAATATCTCCTAAGCAGCCAACCCTCTGATAACTTTCCAGTGAATAATACCCAGTAGCCTCTTCTGCCTGATGCATTTCCCAACTAAGCATCTCACAGATCCTTTCCCAGTGACAGCTTTCCTGATGAGTCATTTATTTTTCCACCATATAGCTCCCCACTTGTATCATTCTCCAACCAAATAACCCTCCTCACAATATTTTTCTCAACTAAGCCTCATTTAACAGCATTTTCAAGTATTTACCCATCAACCACACTACCTCTCACATCTCAAAGCAGACAATTGTCAAAAGCAGCTTCCCAAACCAAGTACATTACAGATGATTTCAACCAAGCACAAATGCAATAATGGCTTCCCAGCCCCAAATGACAGGCATTTGCCATGGATATAGTCTGTACTACTTTTTGTTTTCTTGAAGCATTAGATATAATTAAGTTTCAACTCTTAAAAAGATGTCACCAAATTTTTTGATACTTCACTGGATTCTCGTAAAAATAAATTCACTTTGAAGGGTTTCATTGCCTAATCTTCTAGCTAAACCATGTGGGGAGCCTGAGGCACTGCATTGTGGGGTCAGGTCAGTTCGCGGAGTGGATTTCCAGGAAGCCTTTCCATGTTCTGGGCCAGTGCACGGAGCGGACAGGGCAGCGGCTCTGCTCCATCTACGCATGTGCGCACAGTTCATTCCTTGCTCTGGATTCTGGTTGGGTGCTAGATTTGGTGAACTCAGCTGGTATCTTAATGCCGCCACTTTTTCTCTTTATTTTTCATAAATAAATGATCTATTCTATATATGGGCCCAGAATTGAGCTCTTGAAGCAAAAGCTTGATTTAGACTTGGTCCTTTACGACATTATACAAATGTGTACAAAGCCTCAATTTAATCTGGCAACCTCATGTTCTATTTCTCCTGTCTGAATTCTTCTCAATGGATTAGTTAATTTAAATATTTCAATGTAACTTATTCTTTATTTGTATCGATCACATTTCTTCCTAAATCACTTCAAATAACCTACTTAACCTTGTCCTCAACCTACCTGTTGCACACACATCTGTCCATGATAAAATTGGTAAGAGTGACCATCGCACAGTCTTTTTGAACACCTTCCCATCATGTAGTGTGTCAATACCACCCAGCTAAGTGGGACAAACTAAGGACAAATCAAGCAGTCCAAAGTTGGGTATCCATGTGGTACTGTAGGCCACCAGCAGAATTGTATACCACCACTATCTATAGCCTCTTGGCCCAGCCCTTTCCTCGCTCCTCCATCAATATCAAGCCAGGACACCAACCGTGGTTCAATGGGTAGCATTCCACCATATAGTTTGACCTTGGCCCAACATCTTCAGCTGCTTTATCAATGATCTTCTCTCCATCATAAGGTCAGGAGTGGGTCTGTTTGCATATAATACCACAACAAGAACAACTTGCATTTGTATAGTGCCTTTTTTAACATAGAAAAACATCCCAAGGCACTTCACAGAAATGTAAGGAAAAAAGATGAAGTCCCACAGTGTTCAGCTCTAGTCACAATTCCTCTGATAATGAAGTAGCCAGTGCCAGCCTACAGCAGGACTTGGACAACATCTCGACTTGAGCTGACAAGTGGCAGCTAACATTCGACCATGTGTCAGTCAATGACTTTGTCCAACAAGAGAAAGCCCAACCTTCATTGGTACCACTATTGCTCAGTCCCCCATCATCGTCATGGGGATCGCAATTGACCAGAAGCTTAACTAGACCAGCCACATCAACACCGTGGCTACAAGAGCAGGGCAGAGACTTGGTACTCTGTGACAAGAAGCTCACTTCCTGACCCCTCAAGTCAAAGGTATGCTGAACTACTCATCACTTACCTGAATGGGTACAGTAACAATAACACTCAAGCAACTTGCCACCTTCCAGGAAAAAGCAGTTCGCTTGATTGATACTCCAGTCACTGGAGTCAATATTTCCCCCCTCCCACCATTGGTGTACAGTAGCAGCAGTATGTACTAAAGGGTGTCCTGCTGCAACTCTCCAAACTTACTTAGTATCATAGTATGTTACAGCACAGGAGGAAGCCATTCAGCCCATCGTGCCTGTACCGGCTCTCTGAAAGAGCATAGTATCATAGTAAAACTTCAACAGCATTTTTTAAGCCTGCGACCACTCCACCAAGAAGGACAAAAGCAGCAATATCATAGCAACACCATCACTTCCGAGTTCCTCTCCAAGTCACTCACCATCTTGACTTGAACAGATATTGACATTACCTCATTGTCTCTGGGTCAAAATCTTGGAATTCCCTACCTATCCCATTTGGGGACACCATTACTACAAAGACTGCAGCGATCCAAGAAGGCTGCCAAACATTACCTTCTCAGGGCAACTAGGGATTGGTAAAAAATGCAGCATTGTTGGTGTCATCCCGTGAACACATTTAAAACAAAGTTCTGTGCAGTGTTTCTCAGTCCAGCTGCAACCTACCTTCTTTACTTCCTATAAGTTGTCTAAAGTAGCGCTGCATGCTGAAACCACATTTAGGTTACACACTGCTGCAAGACTATTATTGTATCTTATTGCCAACAAGTGTTCAGTTGAAATCTTCTCCTTTTATCTTCATCAGTTCTCCGGTATAAAGTGACATCAATACCGACTCATCATTGAACAGACTAAAAGCAAACTAGCATCAGATTCAGACAGTGAGAGTAGAGTACTGAATGGTTATAATATCTGATCCAAAGATTAGTAATATGAACATAAAGCAGTCCCCATACTTCGCCATTTTCTGATTCCTTATAACCTAGCCCATTTTGCCTTAGATCCAAGTTTAAAACCGCCTACATCTGACCGCAACAGAATGCTATTGAATTTTATTTTGAAACAATCTGCAAATTCAATTTTCAGTGCACAAAGGCACACGGTGATAGAAGTTGGTCATGGTTGTGCCCGTTTTCCAGACAGAAAATGGTGGGCAAAAATGACCAATTTCAAAGCGCTATGCCCTGTACTCCTGAAAAACGTTGGATGCCATATTGGCCTCAGACAATTTTCAGTTGCCCGATGCGGCCCCTTACATATGCTAATGTGGAGGCCTAGTGCCTATTTTAGGACTCCTCTGCGCCTGGCCTGCCGTGGATGCAGCCTAGGAACCGACGCCACCTTTATCTATAGCCTTGACCAGCAGGAGTGTTCCTCCTGGCACCACAGCAATTCTGACAGCCGCTATCAGCCCCCGTCCCACTGTCCTCCACCCCCCCACCCCCAGCTAGCGTGATAATAGGGTGATTACTATTTCCCTAACATGAGATGGTTACATTTTTGTGGATAATTTTTCCCTAGATATTTGCCTATACATCATTTTCAGAGGTTTAAGTTCATCACTGAATATCTATTACAACACTTAAACTTATTGCAGACCTAACAACAATTTGAACGTTCTGTGGGTTAATATTAAAACTTTATGACTCCAGATGGTCCAATGCAATTTGTAATGTTGGGGGAAATGCTGGCAGTTTAGGGGTTAAGAATCACGCGACTTGGGAATGTAAAATCTCACTTAATAGATTAATCAGTAGATGGTGCTATAGATTCTTACTCACTTACAAGCTGATTAATTTCAGACAAAGCGGTTTCCACCTGCATCACTCCATCATCTTCGAATTATTAAATTGCTGGCACGTTGATTTAGGTGCTCTCCAGAATGCTTTTTCTATCTATTTGGACAAAGCCTCCCTACAGTTTTCTGTAAAATCTTATTTTAGATATTTAGAATGATTGGGTTCAGCAGAAATGCTGCTTTCTTTGTTTAATTCACATGCAGAAAAGAAACAGGGCAGGAAGATTCAGTAGCAGCTGATCTGTAATTTTCTAGCCTCCTAGCTTATAGTTTTGATATCTACGTGTGGCTTTCTTTCTGTGCGTTACAATTTTCTGGTCTTTGCGAGTGTGGTTGTTGCAAAAGGTGAAGGGAATGTCTTTCAATGCTCCTGCAAAAGAATTGGACACACGTCTTCTTTGCTTGCGAGCATAAATGCTATTGCCCCCGAGGGCATTGACTCAGGTGCTTAATTATAGTCAATGTACACGACTTCCCTCCTGAAAGTTTAATTTTTCAAAAAGGTTTAAATAAGTAATTGTCATTATTTATGGGTCTCCTGTCTAAAGGCGGCCAAGAGTGTAATTGTTCTGAATTAGGGGAAAAAAAATCTTATATGGCATTAAAACAGAAAATGCTGGAAACACTCAGTAGGTCAGACAGCATCTGTTGATCAAAGGTCATTGACCTGAAAGGTTCCCGATATTTACAGGGAGACGGAGGGGGTTCCTGTCAGCGGCCAGGAACCTGGACACGTGGGTAAGGCGGAGGCCCTCACTAGAATTTTTTTTACCCTGTTTCCCACTCGGCAGCCAGCCCCGTTGAGAGGCTGACCGGCTGCCGGGTGGGAAAGCCTACTGTAGAAGGTCGAGCCGTGGAGGGGAGAGGAGGGAGGGAGAGAGAGATTGGATCGCGAAGAGGTCTGAAGTTCTTGGGGAAGCGATCAGACCATGGAGGGATCTGAAGATCGCGGCGGGGGGGGAAAGAGATCAGATTGCGGAGGGGTCTGAAGATCGCACGGGGTGGGGGTGGTGGGGGGGGGATGAAATCGGCTCGGGGAGAGGTCTGAAAATCGCAGGGTGGGGAAGAGAGACCGGATTGGGGTGGGGTCTGAAGATCGCTGTGTGGTGGGGGGGGGGGGGGGGGGAGGGAGGAGGGGAAAGAGATCATGGCAGGTTACCCTTGGAGATCGGGAGGAAGCACTCCCGCTCCTCCTGGCCTGCATGCAGTGCTGGAAAAGCACTTTCTCACCTCCCTTTAGCAGCCAGGTTTCCTGAGCCCCAGGAAACCAAAGCCCGTGCTGGAGGCGTTAAATCCAAATGGCTGATAAAATCTGAGGCACGGAACCTCATTAACATATTATAATTACCAACCCGCCTCTCGAGAGCGGGTTACTTGCCCAACCCCCAACCCGCCCCAGTTAAACCAAACGTTCGCAGTGGGTTGGGGTCGGGTTTTGCAGTTTTTACTATTTAAACCCGTCCCCATTCTCCCACCCATCCTGGGGTGGGTGGTTAAATTATGCTTATTAACTCGGTTTCTCTCTCCCCAGACACTGCCTGACCTGCTGCCTGTTTCAACCACAACAACTACTTGCATTTATATAGAGCCTTTAAAAGTAGTAAAACGTCCCAAGGCGCTTCACAGGAGTGTTATCAAACAAAATCTGACACCAAGCCACATAAGGAGATATTAGGACACCTGACCAAAAGCTTGGTCAATAAGGTAGGTTTTAGAGAGCATCTTAAAGGAGGAGAGGTATAGAGGCGGAGAGGTTTAGGGAGGGAATTCTAGCATGTTCTGTTTTTATTTCAGATTTCCTGTATCCACAGTATTTTGCTTTTGTCTTATATAGCATGCTTGATCACATATATATAAATACACATAATCAAGAATCCCCAAGGCTCCAGATGTTGACCATCTCACTCTCTTCTGCATATCTGTGGTGCCTGGCTGCTAAAGTGAAGAAATGTAACATATATTTGCACTCAAAAATATTACTAGTGGCAAACTAAATAGTTCTTACATTGTGTGCCCAAAGCAAATCGAAGCTAGAGCCAGCAAAAAGGTAAATAAATGTGCATTTTTTGGAGGCTTTTAATTTTTCTTTCTTTCATGTAGTTCTTGTAAAACAACTAAAACCAAAGTATCAGAAGTATTTTAGAATAAATTTGTATTATTTGCATGATAATAATTTTGAAATAGAAGATTAAAATGTCAGCAAACACTGAATCTGAACTCTCCTGGCCAAAACTGTTTTTCCCCCCCTACATCTGTAGAGAAAACAGTATTCTTGAGTATTGTATTGTCCTGATGTTGTACCAGAAGTTTTTGAAACAGGGTATCTAGACTCTAGAAGGTGTGCAAAGGAATGTCACAGAATCTATAAATGTAAGGAATCTTACAACACCAGGTTATAGTCCAACAGTATTATTTGAAAATCACAAGCTTTCAGAGGCTTTCTCCTTCGTCAGGTGAGTGACCTGATGAAGGAGAAAGCCTCCGAAAGCTTGTGATTTTCAAATAAAACTGTTGGACTATAACCTGGTGTTGTAAGATTCCTTACATTTGTCAACCCCAGTCCATCACCGGCATCTCCACATCACAGAATCTATAAGGTCAGATTTCCATTGTTCTGTAGTCAGACCTCTGTATTTTTTGACTTACTAACTTGTTATTTCTGTTGCTGCATAATAATGGGATCACAGATTTCCATTAAGCAGCTGACACTGTCTTTTGAAAGTCAGGACATGGGGTTTCTGGGAGTGTGTCGGTATTTGCAGGGGCTTGCCTGGAGGGCGTCAGTTTTCACAGGGGGTCCCCAAATATTTGCAAGAGTCCCCCACACAGAATAGTCTGAAAACAGTTGAGGTACGCTCGTATTTCAAGTTAACCAAACATCTTTTCTTATAACCATTTTAAATGCCTTAAAGCAGCAATCACCCAAATTACAATAAAGGTTTATTAATAAAAAGTTTGATATTAATTTTTTTCCCCCCCACCAGTGCCTTTTTAAAATTATTATATTTTCCTTTTTGGTTTCTCGTTTTATTTTGTGTACCTTGCCATTTTTGCTTTGTCCCATCCCAAGTTATTTTTTTCTCTTGCATGTGGCTTCAGAGTACACATCATAAAATCTGTAACATATAACATTGACTTTTGCAGCTGCTCATATTTGAATGTCAGTAGCTTCACTGTTTGCCTCTGGATACAAAATTTAATAAACCATCATAAGATCGGAATGTTGGGGGGGGGCGGTGGGAAGCGGTGGTGAGGAGAAATGTCTATTTGTGCTATTGCCATTTTTTGCTATTTGTGGGCTTTTTTATGTATCTACATTTTCCAAGCAAACAATGTAGAATTTGACAACAGGCAAAAGGGTTAAAGTGGTTCGAACGTGGAACATTTTATCACATGGGAGTAGTTGAGGCGAATAGCGTAGATGCCTTTAAGGGGAAGCTAGCTAAGTACATGAGGGAGGAAGGAATAGAAGGATATGCAGATAGGGTTAGATGAAGAGGGGTAGGAAGAGGCTCGTGTGGAGCATAAACACCGGCATTGATCAGTTGTGCTGAATGGCCTGTTTCTTTGCTGTAAATTCTATGTAATTCTAAGTAAAAAAGGCAGACATTGCTGACACGACCCCAAGGTTTTACAGAGTCACCAAAAGTCACAAGACTTTTTTAATTGCTTGAACTACTAACAACTTTTTTTTTCCCCTCAAAGAAGAGCCCGTTAACGTGGTATCACTTAAATTTTTAGTTATCTTCTCTCCACTTCCATTTCCAATGCTCGATTAATACTGCAATGTAACAAGCCATTGGGAGATTCAGGAGTGTGATCGGGGAGTTTGGGGGCGGGGGGGGGGGGGGGGGGGTGATATCTTCGCTGATCTCCTCACGCTGAGACGAAACTCCCAGTATCTGAACTGGTTACCCAATTGAGATCAAAAACTCATTAGATCGAATTCTGTTTCTGGCAACAGTGTGGCACATCACATTGCACTGCAACATGTTACAACACCTGACTAGCCACCTCAATGTGAAGTCCCACTGTCATTCTATATGTAACCTTTGGAAAAGAAAGTATTGTATTTCTTTTTTCACACACACAAAACTAACATGATGAAATTTTAGTTGCAGAACGCGTCACGGTTGTTATGTCATCTTCTGTGCATTTCAAGAATGCAGTTGGATTCTAATAACTCATTCACAGACATTCACTGTTGCAGAACAGGCTACTGTTTTCTAACTGCTCCGGGCAATATCACCCAAAACCAACTGCTGGGACAAATCTGGTCTTTTCACATCACAGTAATAGTTTGCCATTTGTCACTTGTATACTGTACACCAAATTCACTGTATTCTTTCACTTTGCATTTAAACATTTTCTCTGCCCCATCATACAAGCTTCCCTTTATTTAGGAGGGGTGGGTGGTGATATTGTGGTAAACACAACGGCTGGATTTTTTTTGTTTTGGTGTCCGCCAGCACCACAAGACGACGCAAAGTACAAATTTCTGTGCACCGGGGAGTGAGAAATAGATCCTGCTCTGTGGCACAAAACATCATTTTAAGGTTTTGTTTAAATAGGTTCCCAGTGCACTTTTAATTCAGAACGACGGAATTACATAAGAGCATCAGGAAGACTTACATCCTCACAAGACCTACGGTAAAGCAGATAAAAAAATCTGTAACTGAAGCTATTAGGAACTCTTGCCACCCTCACCCCTCTCCCTCCCGTCAAGGGGGTCGACATTTTTTTTTAGGAAGAGAGATGAGGGGAATTTAAATATTTACAATAATTGCCTTCAAAATAACACCATGTTATCTAAAATTAAATATTTATATGTTGATTGTGCCTCGGGTCCTGCATTAATGCACCCCTGCTTCCTCCACAGAGCATCACAAACATCATGGGAAATAATGGGGGAGCTGGGGCAGAGTTTGTGTGTCATAAGATTGCATTTGCACCACAAGATAAGGAACAAACACAATTCTGTTTATAGTCAATAATGTAATTTATATATATTTTTTTTTGAAGTAATTGTGATGATTTATGAAATGTTCACTAAATCCATAAATTACTTTTTTCTTATTCAATTCAAGAGAACATACAGATGTTTGAAAACTCAGCATAAAATTGGCCCTAGGTCATAGGCCAAGTAGGCCAATGGTCACTGGAGACCCTTACATGCTAATTTGTGCTTAGGATGATTATTTTCCTATTATTTTGTGCTAAAGTCTCAATAGTACTTGTCATAACAGAGAGAATATGATTAACCTAATATTTAAGAACCATCTCTTTCAAAGAATCAAGTCAGAGTGATGATTGTATTCATTTTTAAAAAGGCACAAACTGCTATATAAAAAAAACAGAACAAATATCAAACAACAGAGCATAATTATATTACAATATACAACTTGAGTACAACATTCAAATGTTATGTAGATGACCTTACTATCCGATAGGGGGAAAAAAATCAAGAAAGAAAAGAAACATTCAAGGCACAGGTTTCAAAATTAGGACAGTATCATATGTCTTCAATTTTTGTTTTCAGAATTACTGGGGTCTCAGGTAAAGATGCACATGTACATGATTTACCACATACATTTTTCAGTATTCAGCAAGCACGAAAAGCTTACTATTACTGCAGTTTCAGTTATCAGGCTTCTTATACAGTCCCCACTGCTTATAGTGGACACGTTGGTGCAAACGCGATTTGCCCACTATAGGCGTTGGATAATTTAAAGGGGAAGCGCTACAGCCATCAGGTAGTGAGTGATGCCTGAGCCTAGAGAGTGTGGGGATATCCCAGTGTTCTCACCAAGGTCCATACACCTGTACTTTGCAGCAGGAGCACTGCACAGGCCCAGCAACTACCTCATGGTGTCTGGCATGTGTGATCCCATCTGCTGCTAGTTTGAGAGGAGCACAGGCATTGGGACCACTGAGGTAGAATTGGCATAGGGAGTGAGATAAATGGGCATCTGGAGATGAGGAGCATCCTCAGAAGGAAGGAAGCTACAGCTGTTCTGCGAGAGGAGGGGGCAAATGAGCCAGTTGATGAGTATTCAGAGCCAGGAGAAGGGAAAGAGATCTGAGAGGAGAGAAACTGAACACACTCAAACAATAACTGGACAAACACATCAAACAATATCATTATTAATTAATCACAGTCAACACTTCATCGATTTGTAGCATTTATTCAAAAAGTTTATTCATTGAAGCTGTCAACTATTGAGCAAACAACTGTTTCTGCCCGAAATACATGGAGCGCTTAACTCGCTGTAAGTGGCAACTTTGTAATTGACTATAATGGAAAAGGAAAATGGTTAGCACTTCTTGGCCGATTCGAATGGTTACTCGATTTAAATGTGGGCGCTTAAGTGGTGGGCACATGCACCTCCAAGTGAGGTTCTTTCCTCCAATGTTCTCCTCACATCTCTCCTCTCTTCAAGGCAGTGACTTATTATCCAATAGGCACTGGCAGTCTCTAGTACCTTACCCAAGTGGCCATGAATTCATGTCTGAGCTGAGACAGTTAGTGTCAGTGGCAATCACCATGGCTGAACATGACCCTGGCATCCACATACTTTGCACCAGGTATCATTGGATGGCAATCAGATACTGAAATTCTGGCTATTGTTTAAAAGAAACTGCCTTCCTTAGCCCAGGAGAACTGATGGCAAATATAGTACTGCTACTTCTGCCCCAGCTGAGGTTGACTAACCCAGCAAAAATTGGGAATCAAGCTTAGGAATCTTCCTGGTCTGTATGGGTCAATGCCATACAACATAGTGCATTTACCCACTGAACGATGGAGGAAATCTAGATAAAAGCAACAAATAGCAAAGATAGCAAAAAAACATTGTTTTTTTACACCAATGTGCAATGGTGTAAATTGCACACCATTTAAATGTTTTGATGAATTACCTGGCACAAAGCAACTCACCCTCTTTAATGTATAAATTAAAGAAATAAGGACCCAGAGTTTAAATCTTTGACACATTTGTCCAGAAAAATAACACAAGATACAAGAGGAAGAAAAGGTCATTCAGCCCATCCACTTTGCAGCATCATCTAAATCCCATTTCAGGACCCAGTCTTGTCATTTTTCACATTTCCTACCCCCTTACCTATATCGCTCTCTTTTTTGATGAGTAAGGAATCAGTCCAATTCTTTGTGGAATGCTTTACTATGACATTATTTCCTCTCACAAAGGGACAACTCTAAAGCACTAAACTATTCTTTAAGCAAAATTTAGCTTACCGCTTCTTGAGTTTATAACAATGTCCTTTGGTTCTCCTGCCCCAATTTTGCACAAAACACTTCTCTACACCATCAATATCAATTGATTTATTTTCTAAAGAACTTGAATTGTGCCCTGGCCCCACTTAACCTTTTATCTCCAATGAGATAGATTTAGTTTCCTGAGCTCCTCTTTGTAGCGAATGATCTGAAACCTGGGATTATCTTTGTTGTATTTTTCTAAATCTGTTTCAGTCTCTATATTTTTATAAGTATGGTGATACAAATGGACACAGTGTCTTTGTGCACTTTCTAATGCCTTATAGAGTCTCAATATGACTTCCTTGCACTTTACTTTTTAAGATTTACTTATGTTTTCCAAGATCATATTTGCCGTTGCAACTCCAGCAACACTGCACTGTGGGGACATGTTTAGTTACCTATTACACCTTGATCTTTCTCTGATTTACCTTATTGAATGATTTAGCCTACATTTTGTAAACATATTTAGAGCACTGGTCTCAGTGGAGGAACAGCTCATAGGAAGAATAGGGCATGATTCAAACCTATATCCACCCCATTGTTTGGCTTCAAGTGTTAGTAACTAATGCTTAGCATCATTATAGTGCCAGGTAACTAATACTGGGCTATATACTGCCTCAGGATTTCTATTTGAAATGTAGAGACTGCAGCATGTCCCCTCAATGCCTCAGCCAGTTTACTCAATAAACCACTGAGCCATACTGACTAAAAAGATCTCAGTTTCTCAGTTACCTGATCCCAGCTAGGATGGTGATATTGCTGTTACAATTGGCTCCTGATTACTATCCAGAGACCCATGCGCCAAGCGTGTTTGTGTGGACATCAGGTAAGGGCAAGATGCACCCCGCCACTTACACAGCCTGCCAACGCTCACTGTCAAGGTTCACACATGAATAATGGTCATGACACTTAGGCAAGGTACCAAAAGGTGTTTGGTGCCGATGGTATTGTATTCCAGCAAGAAGTCACTCCTTCAGGATAGGAGGGAGGGGAGAACATTTACAAAAAGACGACTGCATCATAACACACAGAAGTGAATGATTGTTTACAAAAAAAAATTGTGGAATCTCTATATAAAAGTGGACAACATTATACCTGTCTTATATTGTGTGTCTTTTACCATCCCTGTCATTTTAGCCCAAATTAAGCGTGTGGTTAATATTTTATTCGCATTAGTCACTGTTTAACAAATATTGCTAAAAACATACTTACCAAAATCGAAGGTCTGGTTCGATGTGCTCTGCAGTTGCCTCAGGAGTTTGAAAGTATGACCACTTTCTCTCTGCCAGAGAAAATGAAGTTAGTTTTGGAGTGGCAGAGTTCCACCTTTGCTTTGCAAATCTTATGAGCCATCTTTATCCATATCTTCATTTTCAGATTACTAGGCCACTTCCTGAAGTTCTATTCATCCCGTCTAGCTTGAATGTTTTGAGCAACTGGGATGCATTTCCACATTACCACACCCGAGTAGGCTATCATTTTTAAAAATATACCTCTGCAGGCAAATAGGCTGGCGTGCAACATGCTCTCAGGTCATTTCTAAAGCCTTTATAGCCAACCATCCTTTCCCTCCTCTCCGTGCATCAAAAATCTCTACATTTTGTATCTCTAATATTCTCTCTAGGTTCTCTTTAATTACACTGGCAACATTCAGTCTGAGATTCATCTGACATCGCCAACACTCCTGAGGTAGGTTCTTCTATCTCAACGCTCCTCCCAACTTTAGCCAATCCACCTATCTTGTCTTTGCTGCTCAGTAAGGTTAAAAAGTGCTATTGTGAAATTCTCATTGCCACTTAAAGTGATTTATTCTCTTCATTGGCAATCAGGATGCAAGGCTAATCTCCAAGCATGATGGAGGAGACTGTCAGGAAATGGGTATAGAGGTAAAGGGGGAGGGGTTGGGAGAGATAACCTCCTTTGTGAGGAGATTTGATAGACATGATGTGGAGATGCCGGTGATGGACTGGGGTTGACAAATGTAAGGAGTCTTACAACACCAGGTTGGACTATAACCTGGTGTTGTAAGATTCCTTAGATTTGATAGAGGTATTCAAAATCATGAAGGGTCTAGACAGAGTAGATAGAAAGAAACTATTCCCATTGGCAGAAGGGTCAAGAACCAAAGGACATAGATTTAAGGTGATTGGCAAAAGAACTAAAGGTGACATGAGGAAAAAAAATTTTTTTTAAACACAGAATGTGGTTAGGATTTGGAATGCACTGCCCGAGGGGGAGGTGGAGGCAGATTCAATCATGGCCTTCAAAAAGGAATTGGATAAACACCTGAAAGGAAAAAAATTGCAGGGCTATGGGGATAGGGCGGGGTAGCGGGACTAGCTGGATTGCTCTCGCATAGAGCAGGCGCGGACTCGATGGGCAGAACGGCCTCCTTCCGTGTTATAACCTATGATTCTAACTGCAAGTGGGAGGTGGATCTGAGATGCAAATTGAAGAGAGGGAGTGGTGTTTGAACAAAAGGAAAAAGAGATGGACATGACAAGCTAATTTCTGATAAATATACAGCCTAAATAACTATAGAAAAACAATCATCCAGGCTGCAACACTAATTGGTAATCTAATTAGACTTTCATTAATTATTCTTCATAAACGTTAAGAAAGAGAAGAACGTTCTAGTGTAATGAGATAGACAATATAAACAAGCACTATTAGGGGAGGGGGGAGGGGAGGGGAAAGAGACCCGCAAAGCCTTAACAAACCTATTATAAATACAGCTTATCTATTTAGAGATAGCAGAATATGCTCTTTTCTGTACCATGCACTTGGGAGGGAGGGAGTAAATGGGGGAAAAAAACAAATTTAACACAGCTTGAGTTATAACACAGTTTTAGAGAGTTTTGAATAGGAAGAGTATCAGTGAATAAGAAACGGAATGGAAAAGTATAATTACAGGTGATCAGACAAATGAAACATTCAAGGGGTCGCTCCAACAATTGTACAAACCAGTGTGTGCTTCCTGCATGGAGAATCTTTAACAAAACCGCCCCACCAACCCCTATATGTGCCTTGGTTTGAGAGAGGAGATGATCCGAGGCATTTTTTCTAAGAGTTAAGAACAGCCGGAAATAAAGGCAGTGTTGGGAGATTTAACTGCAGTAAAACCTTCCCGGAGGAGATATAAAATCCGACAGCTTTCTATGGGGATTTAGTGTTACCCTCATCCGTGGAGTTCAGTATTCGAGCAAGATTACAGTACTTTATCTTTGGTCTATATCTCATCAGTGAGGAATTTAAACTATTAGCTTAAAAAAATGGAGCAATGCACCAGATTACATAAGATTCATCAAGGGCTACTATTGGATCGACACCGTGAGATGGGTGACAAATATATCTTGTCGAGGTAAGGAATCATTCTTCCAGTACCTGCTGCGCCACTAAATCCAGAAATACCATCTACCAGATGGAGCGGCGCTAATTACTACACAGAGGGAAAATCTGGCTTTCTGCCCGGGTTCAGCGCTTGGTTGGGATTCATTTATAAACCGTCACAGACCCAATCATCACAAATGTGTTACTTTTGTCTCATTTCCTATCTAGTCAGTGAAGTCCGTTTCCCCCTCTCCCGCCTAGGGTATGAAGCTCCAGGTCAGACCTAAGAGAGAAACTATCAGGGAGGCAAATGCAGGAGAGAGAGAGAAGAACCTGACCTCCTGCGGCTGATCCAGGATGGTGTTAGGACGGTTATAACTAGTAAGCAAGTACCAACGATAACCTATTACCATCGGTTAGAACTAGTTGATTTCTAGAGTGTGAAATAACGTAAGAAGGCGCTGCATTTTGGAGCAGTAAAGTTGCACTCATTCCCCTCTAGTAATAGTGGATACCCTGTCGAGTTAACATTTGGCCTATTGGGTTTGTTAATGCTTTTTTATTTGAAGTATTAGCGGATTTTTTTTCAAAGAAAAACTCGTTTTAAAAAGAAAATGAAAGTCGTGCATTTCTAAAACGCCTTTCACGACCTCAGGACGACCCAAAACTTGGGAGGGGAGGGGGGATACTAAAATAATTAAAGATACTTTACCTTTGTTGGCAGAAGTGAATATTTACCGCTGCAATGTAAGGGTTGGTGGTGACTAGCAATTTTTCAGAGTATAATTTTTTTTAAATAGCTACTGTGAAATTATACAGAAATGAGAGGCACTGTTTATAGAATTGGATAGTACAAAGACTGTTGGGTGAAACTTTAAAAGTGGCAAATGTCAAAAATAATTGACGGATCCCCAAGTCTAGAGGAAGCAGTCGGGGGGAGGGTTTTGGTGGTCACTTTGAGGGCTGTGTGAAGGTCTGTCTGTCTGTCTCTCTCCTGCGGTGATTGCTTCCATCCCGATGATCCAACGTGCAGACGCCGAGCGTCATTTAGTGTCAGATGGCCAGGGAGTGAGCGGAAAAGGACGTGGTGCAGCTGTCTGCCCGGTTAGACCTCCAATCTGACACTTCTAGCTCAACAACTGCCCCCAACAACAACAACAATCTGATCTTCAACCTTTTAAAACATTTTGTTTTACCTCCCTCAGCTCCACTTATCATCCAAAAAAAAAAATCCCCGACCATGGCGAACGCCTTGAGAGTTGTCCTCCTGTGTGCCACTTTTACCCTGTTGACAGTGCGAGGTAAGAAGATGTTTTGTTTCTCTCTCTCTCTCTTGCTCCCTTAGGTTGGGTAGATCCCGCTTGACTATTACATTATAATGGGCTGATTGCTCATTGACGCAGTGGGTGAGGGGTTCCCCCTCCTCTCCTCTCCCTTCAGTAGTTCGAGTCGCGCTGAATTGGTCAATTTTCCTCAGGAATTAAGAGCTTTTGGGTGTTGAGAGTATTTTTTTTTGGGAGGGGTGGGATTGGCAATGGGGTTTGAACGCCGCACTGCGCATGGCTGCCTCCACACCTCAGGGTAAATAAGGCGATGGTCTCCTTTTTAAAAAAAAAGAAAATCGTGGCCCTACCGCCCGCGATTGGTTTATTGCAGATTTATTGCAGCTTGGTAATCAAAGATCTTCTGGATTCATCGTTCGGTGACTGCGCCGAGTGCCTTTTTAATTTTAGTTCTTGGGGGAGGTCGTTTGCAGTGAAGGTTTGGGTGCAGAAAAGGAGGTCAATCTCAGCAGCCATTGATCTCATCTGCAAAAGTAGTGGCAGAGAATTATGAAGAAAAATCCAGTATTCCCAGTGAATACCTTATGTGCAGGGTTCCTATAGCAACCTCTCCGTTCCGAACCAGGCTGTGTACACACTTAAGATTGCAGAGGATCTTTGGTAAATACTTACACCGAATATAACGAACGGGAGACATAACGCGAATAGGTTCGAAAGGCTGGCGGGTGGGTCTTTGCCACTTGACATAATAGAAAAGATCAATTCTAGTTGAATTCATTTGATCAGCCGAAGCTGCCTGCATATTTAGAGCTAATGTAGTGCTTCAAATGCAGTTCATTGTAAAGCATGAGTCAGCAGCGTTATTTCAGAGCCTACGGATATTATCAACTTTGTATTTGAATTACAATGAACAAGATGTGGAACATTCATAAATTTATGATTTTGTTGCTCACATTGATGTTTGAGCAAGATGGAATAGATTAAAAGACTCAGTTTGTTATGACTCAGAGTAGGCCTCTTAAAGGTCAGTAACTCACCAGAATTGTTAAATACGGTTGCATTTACCAAGAAGAGAGCTTTTTAAAATGGGCACGGGTTACTTTATTAGTGATGGTAGGCGGCACGTATAAACAAATGTCATTAGTGTAATTCTTTTTGTATTTTTATTTGCCGAAAAGACTGTTTTGACAATTAAAATTAGGAACATGTTGGAGGGAAAATATTTATTCAGTAGGCCGAAACAACTGAATAATAAATACAAATGAAGTACCACAGGTATAAAGTAAGTGTTGAAAGTATTCTGAAAAATAACAAAGTTAAGTAAAACAAAAAGTGGACTTAAATGGAGGGATTGCAGATCTTGGAAATATCACTAAATCAGAGAGAGGGTATGGTAACAGTCTTAAAGTAATTTATTATTTTACACATTGTTGTTTCCCAAGTTGATGTAAGTATTTAAAGCATAAGAGAGAAGAATAAGATGCTTGAAATTTGCTCATGATGAAGCAAGAAGTGTGTTGGCATACACAGAGGATACACAACAAAACAGTGGTATTACGGAGATTATTCCATGTTTCAGGAAATTCTAAATTCATGAAGTGTTAAGCCTGATATACTTATTCGCTGGCCCAAATTCCCAAATAGGTTGTATGCTGAAATGTAAAGAGTAATTTAACCCTGACAGCCAAGCCTCCCTTAGCTTTATTTTCTTTAAAACTTTTTAAGGGATACGTGCATGCTTTAAGGAATCCTACAGGCTATACATTTTAGATGTGAGCAGCACTTACCAATAATTCAGAATTAGTGTGCAAAGAATCCCCTTTTCAACACTATAAAAGATAAAATATACATATACCATATGCAGTCTGCACCTAGAGGGCCTTTTACCATGAAGATAGCCTTCCCTCAAGTTATTGTGCACAAGATGTTTTGGATAATGTGCCAGCACTTTGCAGTTGCTTGCCACACCACTTCCTACCAGGCGAGTACATTATGTGGCAGCAATTTTGAGCAGAAGTATCCAGACTATGCAATAAGCATGCATGTATCCCTTAAAAGTTTTAAAGACAAAAGAAAATAAAGCTAAGGGAGGCTTGGCTGTCAGGGTTAAATTACTCTTTACATTTCAGCATACAATCTATAAGATTCCTTTTTTTGTTAAGGCACTTGTTAGGCAGTATAGAAAGAACTATACCCGGCTGTAAAATATATACTAATCAAGCTTGCTTCTGACACTGCAAGAAGTAGATAAGTGTCCCCCAGTGCTGACTTGGAGCATAAAATTCAAAAGTAAGTCACATGATCTGAGGATTCTGCAGAGCCTCCATTTAATGTTTACATTCAAATCACTATTCCCAGCAGGAATACAATCTAATTTCAAAGCTGTTTCAGGGATTAACTGGTTCTCACCACATTTATGAAATTTGTACACTCAACTGGACATACCACAATTATTGTTATTAGCTATGCAGTCTGGTTCGGCTTTTGAACAAGTGTTGTGTTCTCACCGAGATGGACCCAAGTGGTGTCTTCTATGTTCTCTGCAACTACTAGTCACAATACGATATTGATCATGCAGTTTTACATTTTGTGAAATGTTATTTAAATACAGGTGCAAAGAATAGTTTGAATCTTAGAGCTGAATGTGAGAACACTGAAGCTGCATAGTGATGTTATAATTTTACTAAGTTAAAGGTGCTATATAAATGCAAGTTGTTGTTACATAGAGTTATATCGAAATTACAGCACAAACAGGCCATTCGGCCTAACTGGTCTATGCCGGCGTTTGTGCTCCAGACGAGCCGCCTCCCTCCCTACTTCACCTAATCCTATCAGGATACCCTTCTATTCCTTTCTCCCTCGTGCTTATCTAGCTTCCCCTGAAAAGCATCTATGCTATTTCTCTCAACTACTCCTGTGGTAGCGTGTTCCACATTCTTACCACTCTTTGGGTAAAGAAGTTTCTCCTGAATTCCTCATTGGATTTATTAGTGACTATATTATATTTATGACTTCTAGTTTTGGACTTCCCCACAAGTGGCAACATCTTCTCTACGTCTACCCTATCAAACCCTTTCTTAATCTTAAAGACCTCTAACAGGTCACCCCTCAATCTTCTCTTTTCTAGAGAAAAAAAAGAGGCGTGGCCTGTTCAGCCTTTCCTGATAAGCAAATCCTCTCAGTTCTGGTATCATCCTTGTGAATCTTTTTTGCACCTTCTCCAGTGCCTCTACATCCTTTTTATAATATGAAGACCAGAACTGTACACAATACTCCAAGTGTGGTCTATCCAAGGTTTGATACAAGTTTAACATAACTTCTTTGCTTTTCAATTCTATCCCTCTAGAAATGAACCCTAGTGCTTGATTTGCCTTTTTTTAATGACCTTATTAACCTGCATCGCTACTTTTAGTGATTTGTGTATCTGTTGTAATTTCACAAGTGGTAAAATTACATATCCATAATCCGTAATAGAAGTGTATTTGCATATGAAGAATGGTACAATTTCAGCATTCTCAGATTTTGGTCAGGCTTTACCTTTATACTTTCTCCTATAAGCATAAAAGTAGAAACACTTCAAGAACCTTATGGGTGTCTCGGGTTAGAGCTACTGCTTTGATGATATTTTCCATAATCCACAGGTTCAACACATTGGTTCCAATCTATTTAAATCCCATACGATCCACACGTGCATCTGCATTTTTCTGTCTCTATTAGAGATTTCAAATGTGTGTGCTAAACAGCCTTTTAAACTGGGAGGAAATGTTAGCCCATCAAGCCTGTACCAGTACTGGCGCCACATTAGTGCTATCTACTCCAATCTCATTCCCAGCTCTTCCCATGCCTTTTTTAATATTTTCTTTCTTCAAGTCTATCTAATTCTTAAATGTTATGAACAATTCTGCTTCAATAGCCACATGTGGCAATGCCATCCATATTAATCAGTGCATCACTTTTTTCTAGCTTTCCTCCTTTTTTACTTTGTCTTGTTCCAAACCTGACTTTATGTACCTTGTTACTAATTCACTGACCAGTGGCAACAATCTTTCACTGTCTTCTCAGACACTTTCAAAATGTTGTACACTTCTCTCCTTCTCTGCTGCAGTGAATACAGTCCTAATTTCTTAAATCTCTCATCGTAATTATCCTCTCATCCCTGGTATCATCCTAGTGAATCTACATTGCATCTAGTCTAAAGAAAAAGTCATCCTCTAAGTACATGGACAATAAAGAGGATGACAAAAGGGAACAACAAAGAGGTTAGGAAAGAAGTCAAAAAGGCAATTAGGAAAGCAAAGAGGGACTACGAAATTATTTTTTTAAAATTATTCGTTCATGGGATGTGGGCGTCGCTGTCAAGGCCAGTATTTATTGCCAATCCCTAATTGCTCTTGAGAAGGTGGTGGTGAGCTGCCGCCTTGAACCACTGCAGTCCGAGTGGTGAAGGTTCTCCCACAATGCTATTAGGTAGGGAGTTCCAGGATTTTGACCCAGCGACGATGAAGGAACGCGATATATTTCCAAGTCGGGATGGTGTGTGATTTGGAGGGGAACGTGCAGGTGGTGCTGTTCCCATGTGCCTGCTGCCCTTGTCCTTCTAGGTGATAGAGGTCGCGAGTTTGGGAGGTGCTGTCGAAGAAGCCTTATCAAGGAATATAAAAAGAAATAGTAAAGTAATCTACATACACATAAATAACAAAAGAAAAATCAAGATAGGGAAAGGGCCACTTAAAAATGAGGTGCCAACCTGGTGAAGCAACAACTCAGGACTACATGCATGCTAAACAGAGGAAGCAACATGCTATAGACAGAGCTACGCGATTCCACAACCAACGGATCAGATCAAAGCTCTGCAGTCCTGCCACATCCAGTCGTCAATGGTGATGGACAATTAAACAACTAACGGGAGGAGGAGGCTCTGCAAACATCCCCATCCTCAATGATGGCGGAGTCCAGCACGTGAGTGCAAAAGACAAGGCTGAAGTGTTTGCAACCATCTTCAGCCAGAAGTGCCGAGCGGATGATCCATCTCGGCCTCCTCCCGATATCCCCACCATCACAGAAGCCAGTCTTCAGCCAATTTGATTCACTCCACGTGATATCAAGAAACAGCTGAGTGCACTGGATTCAGCAAAGGCTATGGGCCCTGACAACATCCCGGCTGTAGTGCTGAAGACTTGTGCTCCAGAACTAGCTGCGCCTCTAGCCAAGCTGTTCCAGTACAGCTACAACACTGGCATCTACCCGATAAGGTGGAAAATTGCCCAGGTATGTCCTGTCCACAAAAAGCAGGACAAATCCAATCCGGCCAATTACCGCCCCATCAGTCTACTCTCAATCATCAGCAAAGTGATGGAAGGTGTCGTCAACAATGCTATCAAGCGGCACTTACTCACCAATAACCTGCTCACCGATGCTCAGTTTGGGTTCCACCAGGACCACTCGGCTCCAGACCTCATTACAGCCATGGTCCAAACATGGACAAAAGAGCTGAATTCCAGAGGTGAGGTGAGAGTGACTGCCCTTGACATCAAGGCAGCATTTGACCGAGTGTGGCACCAAGGAGCCCTAGTAAAATTGAAGTCAATGGGAATCAGGGGGAAAACTCTCCAGTGGCTGGAGTCATACCTAGCACAAAGGAAGATGGCAGTGGTTGTTGGAGGCCAATCATCTCAGCCCCTGGGCATTGCTGCAGGAGTTCCTCAGGGCAGTGTCCTCGGCCCAACCATCTTCAGCTGCTTCATCAATGACCTTCCCTCCATCATAAGGTCAGAAATGGGGATGTTCGCTGATGATTGCACAGTGTTCAGTTCCATTCGCAACCCCTCAAATAACAAAGCAGTCCGAGCCTGCATGCAGCAAGACCTGGACAACATCCAGGCTTGGGCTTATTAGTGGCAAGTAACATTCGCGCCAGATAAGTGCCAGGCAATGACCATCTCCAACAAGAGAGAGTCTAACCACCTCCCCTTGACATTCAACGGCATTACCATCGCTGAATCCCCCACCATCAACATCCTGGGGATCACCATTGACCAGAAACTTAACTGGACCAGCCATATAAATACTGTGGCTACAAGAGCAGGTCAGAGGCTGGGTATTCTGCGGCGAGTGACTCACCACCTGACTTCCCAAAGCCTTTCCACCATCTACAAGGCACAAGTCAGGAGTGTGATGGAATACTCTCCACTTGCCTGGATGAGGGCAGCTCCAACAACACTCAAGAAGCTTGACACCATCCAGGACAAAGCAGCCCGCTTGATTGACACCCCATCCACCTCCCTAAACATTCAATCCCTTCACCACCGGCGCACAGTGGCTGCAGTGTGTACCATCAACAGGATGCACTGCAGCAACTCGCCAAGGCTTCTTCTACAGCACCTCCCAAACCCGCGACCTCTACCACCTAGAAGGACAAGAGCAGCAGGCACATGGGAACAACTCCACCTGCACGTTCCCCTCCAAGTCACACACCATCCCGACTTGGAAATATATCGCCGTTCCTTCATCGTCGCTGCGTCAAAATCCTGGAACTCCCTTCCTAACAGCACTGTGGGAGAACCATCACCACACGGGCTGCAGCAGTTCAAGTCGGCGGCTCACCACCACCTTCTCTAGGGCAATTAGGGATGGGCAATAAATGCCGGCCTCGCCAGCGACGCCCACATCCCATGAACGAATTTTTTAAAAAAGGATGCATGAGATAAACTCGCAGATAATGACAGCTAAATGGCAGAAATATTAAATAGTTACTTTGCCTCCGTATTTACCAGGGAGACTAACAGGACGGATATGATATTAGAAGTAGAGATCAAAAAAGATATAACGACATTTAAGATAGAAAAGGGGGAGATAATTGATAAACTAAATGAAACTTAGAGAGGATTAAAACCCCTGATTTGGACAGATTGCATCCATGCATATTAAAAGAAGTTAGGGAAGAGATAGCAGAGGCACTAATACATATATATATATAAAAATTCATTGGAAAAGGGAATAGTGCCAGAGGACTGGTGGACAGCAAATGTGATTCCTATATTTAAAAAGGAGATAGAACAAGGCGAGGGAACCATAGACCAGTTAGCTTAACGTCGGTGGTAGGAAAGATAATGGAATCTTTACTCAACGATGTAATAGAAAAATATCTAGAAATTGAAAATATAATCGAGTAGTCAGCACGGATTTCAAAAGGGAAGGTCATGCTTGACCAACCTCATTGACTTCTTTTAAAGAAGTAACAAAGTGTAGACAAGGGTAATGTAGTAGATGTAATATATTTGGATTTTCAGAAGGCCTTTGATAAGGTACCACATAATAGACTCATGACTAAGGTCAAAGCTTATGTAGTCGGGAGAAGTAGCAGAATGAACAGCAAGCTGGCTACAAAACAGAAAACAGAGAGTAGAGGTTAAGGATAGCTACCCAGACTGGCAAAGATGGAAAGTAGTGTTCCATCGGGATCAGTGCTAGGACCATTGTTGTTCACAATTTACATTAACAATTCGGACTCGGGAATTGGAAGTACAATTTCAAAATTTGTGGACGACATCGAATTGGGGGGTATAGATAATACTGAGGAAGAATGCGACAAATTACAAGACCACATTAACAAACTTGCTGAATGGGTGCGTAATTGGCAAATTAATTTCAATATAGATAAGTATGCGGTGTGATGCATTTCGATAGGAAGAATAAGGAGGCCACATACTGCTTGGATAATAAGTCTAAATGGGGTAGAGAAGCAAAGGGATCTAGGGGTACAAATAAACAAATCAGTAAAAGTAGCGACACAGGTTAATAAGGCATGCCAAGGACTAGGGTTTATTTCTAAAGGGATAAAATTGAAAAGCAGGGAAGTTATGTTAAACTTGTATAGAACTTTGGATAGACCACACTTTGAGTATGTGCACAGTTCTGGTCTTCATATTATAAAAAGGATGTAGAGGCGCTGGAGAAGGTGCAAAAAAGGTTCACAAGGATGATACCAGAACTGAGAGGATTTGCTTATCAGGAAAGGCTGAACAGGCCAGGCCTCTTTTTTTCTCCAGAAAAGAGAAGATTGAGGGGTGACCTGTTAGAGGTCTTTAAGATTAAGAAAGGGTTTGATAGGGTAGACGTAGAGAAGATGTTTCCACTTGTGGGGAAGTCCAAAACTAGAAGTCATAAATATAAGATAGTCACTAATAAATCCAATAGGGAATTCAGGAGAAACTACTTTGCCCAAAGAGTGGTAAGAATGTGGAACTCGCTACCACAAGTAGTTGAGGTGAATAACATAGATGCATTTAAGGGGAAGCTAGATAAGCACATGAGAGAGAAAAGAATAGAAAGATATGCTGATAGGATTAGATGAAGAGGGGTGGGAGGAGACTTGCGTGGATCATAAACGCCAGCATAGACCAGTTGGACCGAATGGACTTTTTCTGTGCTGTAGACTCAATGTAACTCTGTCTACGTAATTCTATGTCTCCAATATCCTTTCCATAATGTACTATTAATATGCACAAATCCAGACTTGAAAATACAAGCAGATTTGATGTCTGTTTGTTTGGTTTGCAAGAATAAAATCAATATCGGCAAGTATTCCAGTTCGCAGATGCCTAACAACAGTGGGGTGATTCAGTGGGCTCTGTTTCAAATGGAACAGTGTTTTGTATGAACAGAATATCCAGTACTGGCAGCTTCTAGTACTCCCTGATTATTTGTTCCGTAAGATTGCTTTTGAATCTATTCTATGCTTTGCATTGTTCAGTTAAAGCTGCTTAATGGCCTTGCTGCACAGGAAGTTTGTCCACTGGCACATTGTTTTTTGAATAAATTGCATATGAATGAGATGTGGAAAAAAGATGGCATGGTAATTTTGTTAAAACTAACTTTTTGGTTAATGCATCGGTAAAAATTACTGCAGTCTAGAATACACTGTGTAGTGGACAAAAAGTAAAATACTGCAACAAATGCTGGAAACACTCAGCACGTCAGAAAGCATCTGTCCAGGGACAGACACGATGTTTGTGGTATAAACCCATCTTCAGAATTTAATCTTGTTTTTTTTAGGTACTGTTATAGTGGTGCTGATGATGAACTGTTGCAACAAAGAGAGAGCTTTCCCTCCCCCTTGCTGCCTGATCCAAGTTTCCATGGTAACTGGTGCATAGACAGAGAGTAGGCTCATTGCTGTGTTAGTCCTTGGAAAGTGAATCGTAAGAAATGCTGGGACTGGTTGAATCTGTTTGAAGGCTTATCACACTAAATAACAATAATAGCTTTAAAAACTAACAACATGTCCTGAGAACACTAAGTAACAGGAAAAGATGTAATTTTTGTGTTAGCACAGAGGCGCCCATTTATCTAGGTCGGCTAGTCCATTTGTGTTGTGAATTTGGTTAAAACTAAAAAATGAAAAGTAGCAGAAGTGCATATTATACTATTTTGTTCACTGCATAATTTGGAGTGAGAGACAGGAGTATATTGAAATTTTGTTGTAATATATTTATACTGTGTTTTGCAAACGTTATACATTAGTTTGGACAGCAGCTTATGTGGGTCTGTTGTCAACTAATTGATAGAGATTGATTGCTATGATTAGTCAACAACTCCATTAGTTTTGTATCATGTGACTACCAGGATGGTAGAAGGCAAACTAGATGGACCTTGGTCTTTTTTTGTCTAGCAATTCCTATGTTTTTACGTGTTATACTGTTGAATATTTCTTTTTGTTGTCAATCTGCAGAAAAAATATTCAATTTTTTGTTTAAAAAATGAAGTTAGATGAGAAAGTGGATTACAACACTACCTGTATTTCTTGGAGCTTTTTTGAATGCTCATAAGGATGGCTGCTATGTCACATCTAGAGTATTGCATCCCAATCACTTGTCAAATTTTGTTCTGATTGGCTTAAATAACCAGTGCCTATTCCATTAACCATGCTAATTTGCTTAAATAGCCAATTGTCACTAGATGGGTAAAAAAGCCGACCAATGAAATTGCTTGAAAGGTTTTATTTTTCCAAAGTTGTTTTGGCAACCATATTACTGTCCTGCCCAACACCATATATCCTTAATATATTTATACTATTACAACAGTATAAATATATCATTACAACAGAATTACATTTATAATGAACAATGTATTAAGTGCCATAATTGTTAAGATAAATATCTAAACTTACCATTTGTATGTTGGACCTCCCTGCATAACATTCCCCAGCACTGCCCTACTCTGTCTTTGGGAGCTAGCAGTCTTTATTTTTTGTCTTGCTGGTCTGCACAACTTAGATCTCAGTGCCCCTCAACATCTCTTTTAGGACCTCCGCACATATGCAGGCCAATAATGCTCCCACTGCCGTTCAGGACCTGAGCAATCTGGATAAAAGCGTAGCTGTAGGTGCAAAACGTGACTGGAAAAAAGAGGCAAGAAAGCAGCCAAAGAAGAGATGAGAATTCAAAGACGACAACAGGCCAAAAATGAGGAGGAGTATAAGATGGTTAATATATTAAATGATTACTTATTTCAAGTGTTCATGAAGGGAAGACATAATCAACATGCATTCCCTAAATAGCAATAATAGAATTAATGAATTATTTTCCCTGTGTATTGAGACAGAATATGGTGGTATAGTGGCTAAGTTACAGGGCTAGTAATCCAGACGCTTGGACTAATAATCCAGAGAATGTGAGTTCAAATCCCATCATGGCATTTTGAGAATTTGAATTCAGGTTTAAAAAATCTGGTAGCTGTCAGATTGTCGTAAAAACCCAACTGGTTCATTAACGTCCTTTAGGAAAGGAAACCTGCTGTCCTTACCGGTCTGGCCTATATGTGACTCCAGACCCACAGCAATGTGGTTGATTCTAAACTGCCCTGTGAAGCGGCTGAGCAAGCCATTCAGTCAGGGCAACTAAGGATGGGCAGTAAATGCCAGTCTTGCCAGTGATGCCTGCATCCTGAGAATGAATTTTTTTTTAAAAGGGTTGATATTTGGGAGGCATTGCTGGCCATTCTAAGATCAAAAACATTGCTTTAGTAGATTGGAATCAGGCTAACTTGCTGCCTATTTTCATTTTGGGAGACAAAGCAGAGGAGGACAACTGTATTAATCTTTCTTCAGTGCAAGATAAAATAATGGAATTGATTATCGGGCGTAAACTTGAGAGACTAATATCTATTTAGAAAGGGGAAGGTTTTGCCCAACCAACCTTGTTGACTGTTTTGAGGCAGTGACTTCCTAATTGGTGTATCTTGACTTCCAAAATGCATTTGACAAAGTTCTGCACAAAAATCCTCTAGTTAAGCTTAAAGATGACATTTCAAAATTGTCTGTGGGTAGGAAGCAGCAGGTACTTGTTAAAGGAGCAATGACAGGATAGAAGGCTGTTTTAAAAATTTGTTCATGGGATGTGGATGATGTTGGTAATACTGCAATTATTGTCCATCCCTAGTTGCCCTAAGAAGGTGGTGATGGCTGCCTTCTTGAACCACTGCAGTCCTTCTGGTGATGGTACTTCGACAGTGGTGTTGGGTATGGAACGCGATGGTGTTGGATGGTGTTGAGTTGGGTGCCCTGGGATCTGAGGTTGGGATCTGTAGTAACACTGGGATTGGTATCCCAACGAATACTTATCACGGAACCAGATAAATCCTTAACCCCTTCAACATTAACTCTTTGTCAAGTGACTTTCTGGAGTTTAATGCCCAGCCTATGTCTAGGAATGAAAGATGCCTTGATTTGACTTGTTAAACTGTCTTGCATTAACCAGTTCAGATTGTATTTAAATTTACCTTACCATCTCCAATTTGGACACTCTCAATCTGCTGAGAGGATTAATCCTTTCTTACCAAATCATCAAAGATGAAGTCTGACAACAAGACATGCACTAACATTTATTAGCTTCAGAATCATAGTTAGCAATACCTAAACTTAAACATTGAATATGCAGATAATTAGTAGATCAGGTTAACTAACAATCATGTTTGATTAACTTAATTGAGTTCTTTGACGAGGTAATGGAGAGGGTTAATGAGGGTAGTGTGGTTGGTAGTGTGTATATGGACTTTTAAAAGGCATTTGATAAAGTACCACATAATAGATTTGTAAGCAAAATTAAAGCCCATGGGATTAAAGGGACAATGGCAGCATGGATACAAAATTGGTTAAGGGACAGAAAGCAGAGAGTAATGGTGAATGGTTGTCCTTCAGATCGGAGGGAAGGATACAGTGGTGTTCCCCAGGAGTTGGTATTAGGACCATTGTGCTTTTTGATATATATTAATGACCTGAACTTGGGTATACAGGGTATAATTTCAAAGTTTGCAGATGAGGAAACAAAACTCAGAAATGTAGTAAACAACATGGAGGATAGTAACAGAGTTCAGGAGGACGTAGACAGACTGGTGAAATGGGCAGGCACATGGCAGATGAAATTTAATGCAGAGAAGTGTGAAGTGATACATTTTGGTAGGAACATTGGAACAGGAGTAGGCCATTCAGCCCCCCGTGCCTGCTGCGCCATTTGATAAGATCATGGCTGATCTGTGATCTAACTCCATATACCTGCTTTTGGCCCATATCCCTTAATACCTTTGATTGCCAAAAAGCTATCTATCTCAGATTTAAATTTAGCAATTGAGCTAGTATCAATTGCCGTTTGCGGAAGAGTGTTCCAAACTTCTACAACCCTTTGTGTGTAGAAATGTTTTCTAATCTCGCTCCTGAAAGGTCTGGCTCTAATTTTTAGACTGTGCCCCCTACTCCTAAAATCCCCAACCAGCGGAAATAGTTTCTCTCTATCCACTCTATCTGTTCCCCTTAATATCTTATAAACTTCGATCAGATCACCCCTTAACCTTCGAAACTCCAGAGAATACAACCCCAATTTGTGTAATCTCTCCTCGTAACTTAACCCTTGAAGTCCGGGTATCATTCTAGTAAACCTACGCTGCACTCCCTCCAAGGCCAATATGTCCTTCTGAAGGTGCGGTGTCCAGAACTGCTCACAGTACTCTAGGTGCGGTCTAACCAGGGTTTTGTATAGCTGCAGCATAACTTCTGCCCCCTTGTACTCTAGTACTCTAGATATAAAGTCCAACATTCCATTTGCCTTCTTGATAGGAAGAATGAGGAGAGGCAATATAGACTAAATGGTACAATTTTAATGGGGGTGCAGGAACAAAGAGACCTGGGGGTGTATGTACACAAATCTTTTGAAGGTGGCAGGACAAGTTGAGAAGGCTTTTTTTTTTAAAAAAGCATATGGGATCCTGGGCTTTTTTAATAGAGGCCTATAGTACAAAAGCAAGGAAGTTATGCTAAACCTTTATAAAACACTGGTTAGGCCTCAGCTGGAATATTGTTCAGGTCTGGGCACCACACTTTAGGAAGGTTGTCAAGGCCTTGGAGAGGGTGCAGAAGAGATTTACTTGAATGGTTCCAGGGATGAGGGACTTCAGTTATGTGGCGAGACTGGAGAAGCTGGGGTTGTTCTCCTCAGAGCAGAGAAGGTTAAGAGGAGATTTGATAGCGGTGTTCAAAATCATGATTGATTTTGACAGAGTAAATAAGGAGAAACTGTTTCCAGTGGCAGAATGGTTGGTAACCTGAGGGCACAGATTTAAGGTGATTGGCAAAAGAACCAGAGGCAACATGAGGAAACTTTTTTTTACAGAGAGCTGTTATGATCTGGAAGCACTGCCTGAAAGGGTGGTGGAAGCAGATTCAATAATAAACCTTTCAAAAGGGAATTGGGTAAATACTTGAAGGGGAAAAAATTAACAGGGCTATGGGGAAAGAGCAGGGGAGCGGGACTAATTGGATAGCTCTTTCAAAGAACCGGCAAGGTCACAATTGGCCAAATGGCCGCCTTCTGTGCTGTAATATACTATCAACAAAATGAATAACAGAGGCTATAAAGGCAGCTCAGTAGTATTACAGTAATTCAGTATTGACTGGATTGCTGATTATCAACATATAGTTGCGATCGGTGTCTGAGACCTATCTAAATTGGTGAGATTAATTTAGGATTAAACTGCTTAGATACCTGAGAAGTTAACAGCATTAGATAGTCTCTAATCTATTCAATATATTGGCTATGTGCTGGTGATTAGCAATGTTACAAGAACTTTTACGACCACCTCTATATGAGTTAAGTGATTGAGCTGGTTGCTTGCCTTCCCCAGGGACTGTGGTGTTGGCTTCTGGGACATTGGGGTGATGAGCCTCCTTCTGTAGACTTGTTATCCGTCCCTCCCAGATCCTCGGCCCCGGCTAAATCCACCTTACGCTCTGATAACTGTATCCGGACTAGGTGGCCTAAATCTCACCTCCCCAGATCTCAGGAAAACTTGTATATTTAAGTGAAACTCTTGTGCCTGCCTGTAACTGGCTTGTATGGCCATATTAGCCTCCCTGTCTGTGTCATAGATACACATTTGTCTGTTTAGAGACACTCTTCTACATACGCTACGTAAAGATTACAAAAAAAGCACGAAAGCCAGAAGGTGTGTCAAAATACCCTTTCATATACCCTCAATTTTGAAAGAAACCCCCTCAATTCAGTTGAGCAATCTGAATGACACGTGTCAGAAGAGTTCACCTCTTTTTGATTTCGATCACCTCAAAAGGCCATGTTAGCGTACAAAATCCAGACATGTCAGGTGGTGATTCATTCCTCTAACTCTTCAGTCTCTCAGTACAAAAGAACTGTTGTTCTGTTTTCTGATTGAGAGTCACATGTTTATCTCTCCTGCTGAGCTATCTCTGAGCCTGTGGCTTTGATTGGGATATGCTTCTCTAAATTCTGTGAAAATGTCTTGTTCTCACAGTTCTTAGCAGTTTTGTATCCCACAGTTCCATCTGGCTAGTGACTCCATTTTGAGGACTCCCTTAAGGCAATTTTCAGGGCATTCTAATTTAGATTAATGACTTAGATTTAGAACCTGAAGGCAAAATGTTCAAATTCACAGACAATACCAAACTAGGGGGTTGAATTTAAGGAGGCAGCTTGGGAACAACAAAACGAATTAGATAGAATATGTAAGCTGGAGGAATAATTGTAGATGAAATTGAATACGGACATCCAAGTGTAAAATGTGGCACATGGGAAGAAAAAAATGGGCAATGCAAGTACTCCCATGAATGGTGTAAACATAGCTGAGGATGAGTTTTAATAGACTCAAAACTCAATATGTCCAATTACCGAGGAGCAGCAACCAACAAAACAAATAGAATGCGGACCATATGCTCAAAGCAGAATACAAGTTAGAAGATGTCATACTCGAAGTGATTTTGGCCAGATGACACCTTCAGCACTGTGTTCAGATCTGGTCAACCAGATATAAGGGAGATATTCAAGCCCTGGAGAGGAAGTGCACAAGGCTGATCCATAACTTCTAAGGACTGCATTCTGAGGAAAAGCTTGGGCTTTCTCAGCCCTAAATGGAGATGACTGAGAGATTACCTTCTAGAGGCATAGAAGATAGTGAATGGTACAGAGAAGGTAGGTCTGGAATACTGCTTCAGACTAGGTCAAGGTGTCCGGTTCAGTTTTAGCTCTCTTGCCTCTGAGTCAGAAAGCTGTGGGTTCAAGACCCACTCCAGTGACTTGAGCATATAATCTAATCTGACACTTGGAGTGCTGCACTGTCAGAAGTGCTGCCTTTCAGATGAGATGTTAAACCGAGGCCTCGTCTGCCCTCTCAGGTGGACATAAAAGATCCCATGGCACTATTCGAAGAAGAGCACTGGAGTTCTCCTGGTGGCCTGGCCAATATTTATCCCTCAACCAACATCACTAAAACGGGTTATCTGGTCATTTGTGTCATTAATGTTTGTGGGACTTTGCTGTCTGCATATTGGCTGCTGTGTTTCCCTATGTTTTAACAATGACTATAGATTTTTTAAAGTATTTCATTGGCTGTGAATTGCAATCCTGCAGCTAAAAAGTTGTAGTTAGTGGATGTGATTCAGCCTGGAGACCTGTTACTAGTGGTGTCCCCCAGGGATCGGTCCTAGGCCCACTACTCTTCATAGTCTTTATTAATGACCTGGACAGTGGTGTTGGCAGTATGGTCAGTAAGTTTGCAGATGACACCAAAATCTGTGCAAGGGTTAAGACAGTAGAGGAGTGAAATCAAGTGCAAAAAGATTGAGATATGCTGGGGGAGTGGGCCACACAATGGCAAATAGCATTTAACTTAAAATAAATTTAGTGTCATGCATGTCAGTAGGGCCAACACAGAATACACATCATTTGCAGGGAACAATACTGAAAGCGGTTGAGAGAGAAAAAGATTTAGATGTTATTGTGCACAGATCACTGAAGGTTCATGACCAATGTAGAGAAGCTGTAGCTAAAGCAAACAGGTATTGGGTTGTATTAATAGAACTCTTCAGTATAAATCAAAGGACATCATTCTTTCACTATACAAGTCGCTGGTCAGACAGCATACTGTGTCCAATTTTGGTACACACACACACACACACACACACACACACACACACACGGGTGGGTGATATAATGGCCTTGGAAAAGGTCCAGAAGAGAGATACAAGAATGATTCCTAGCTTAAAGAACCTCAGCTACTCGGATAGGCTGAAAAACCTTGACCTGTTTACTTTAGAGCAGTGTAGACTTAGAGGCGACCTGATAGAGGTTTATAAAATAATTAAAGGACTGGATAATGTCCCGATTGGTCCTCCCCAATCTGTTAAACTGGAATAATCTATCAGAGGACATGAGTTTAAACTATGGAAGAGTAGGAATAGGCTGGATGTTAGGTGGTTCTTTTTTTTTTCCCCAGAGAGTAGTGAATGTGATGGGTGCTGACTCTCTGCATGCTTTCAAGAGGGTTTTTGACTGGGGCAGAGATCACATCATATAGAAGCTAAGTGACTTTGTAGATAACACTTGGTCCATGTGATTTCCTGGACTGGCTTCGATTGCCTGAGGGGGTTTGAGAGGAATTTTCCAGAGTTTTTTTCCCTTATTGGCCCTGGGTTTTTAAATTTTTTTTTGCCTCTCCCAGGAGATTACATGGCTGTGGGGGGTGGGGTTAAGGAAGCATCTAGTTATGAAGCTCCAACCATCTTGGTGTGAGGCAGGCTTGATTGACTAGCTGGTCTTTTCCTGCCCGTCAATTTTGTATGTTTGTGCCACCTATGCTGGTGTAGAAGGAGATCCAGTAGATCATAACTAATATTAGAAAACTTCCCAAATCAGCAGAATGATCAGCAAAGCAAGCCATGCCATGGTTTACCCAAATCCATGGTTGAATGAACCACCGCTTAGTTGAGGGAGAGAATACCGTACTACCACCAGTGGCATTTCTTGTTATAAGAAACAAATACATTATTTAAAGCAACTTCTCACACCAAAAACTGAGACTCTCATGGCAGCAACACAAGATGAGAGCTGTAGGTTAACAAGATAGAAATATGGAAAGGATTTGGGAAAGAGCAGCAAAAGTGGTTTTAGACAATTGAGCTCTGAATAGCAGGTAAGGGAACTAAAACAGAAAACAGAAAACGTTGGAAACAATGAACAGGTCTCTGGAGCGAGCAAACGAATTAACGTTTCAGGTGCAGACCCTTCACCTACAATGTTAACTTGTCTCTCCTCTCCAAAGATACTGCCTCACTGGCAAAGTGTTTCCAGCACTTTCTGCTTTTGTTTTAGATTTCCAGCATCTGCATTTTGCTCTGGTGGTCCTAGCACCAAGAAGTGGGTTCGAACACTGGCCATTTTGCCTTTAACCCTCATAACTTGTGTCCAAATGGATGGAATTTTTTCCTCTTGCTATAAAAACCCTATGGACAACACAAAATTGTTCACAGTTTGGCATTCTCATCTTGGGGAGAACAAAGATGGCTGCTGTGGGAAACTGAAAAATTCCTGCTTGTGCAGTAGGGTCAATCTTAAGGTTGGGGTTATGGCAGAATAAAGGGAGCATGACTATGTACTTGGCTGTGCTACACTTAACCTGGGAGTACTTGATTCTGCATGTAAAAAATATTGTCCAGCATTAGCCAATGTTCATCTTGAACACAATATTTCACCCAAGCCATGATCAAGACCTCGATGAGCCAAAATTCCCTCTGATCAATGTCACCAAAGCTGAAGCCATTGTTTTTAGCTCCTGCTGAAGCTATGTACCTTTTTGACTTTGAATGCATCAATCTTTCTGACTGCTACCTCAGGCTAAGTTAAGAAGTGTGTCATCTTGGGATATTGGATGACCTCAAACTTGACTGTCTTCCCCACATCATCTTTAACAAGACCCCTTTCTTCCCTCTACATAACATTGCCCACCTCCACCCATTTGTCTTTCCACCCCCCCCCCCCCACGTCCCTGCTTCAACACAAACTCTAATTCACACTTTAAGCACCTTGAGGATAGACTTCTGTAATGCTCTCCTAGCTGACCTCCATGCCTCAACAACAACTACTTCTGTTTATATAGAACCTTTTAACGTAAAGAAGTAACTCCTAGATGCTTAACAAATAGGCGTAAGAAAACCTCCTGCAAGCCCTTCTCTCTGATGGTGCCTTGGGTCACCTCCGTTTTTCTCTTTTTTTTCAACCTTGGGGTCTAAATTTTTGTTCCCGAATTGTCTTCATGAACATGAAGAACACTACAAAAATGTATAAAAGAACAGATTGTTCACCCTGATATCAACACCTATTCCTTACTAATTGACGTTTAGTAGCTCTGATGCAGCCCAGCAAACTTTATACCCCACAAAGTTTCTTTTAATTCAGGTTTACCTCATTTGCAGCTCATCAGCTATTAGACCATAAGAGATAGGAGCAGGAGTTGGCCATTCGGCCTCTCGAGCCTGCTCCGCCATTCAATGAGATCATTGATGATCTGATTTTTACCTCAACTCCACTTTCCCGCCTTTTCCCCATAACCTTTGACTCCCTTGCTGATCAAAAATTTGTCTAACTCAGCCTTTAATGTATTGAATGACTCAACCTCCACAGCTTTTTGAGGTAAAGAATTCCAAAGATTCACGACCCTCTGGGAGAAGAAATTCCTCCTCATTTCTGTCTTAAACAGGCGACCCCTTATTCTGAGACTATGCTCCCTAGTTTTGGATTCACCCATGAGGGGTAACATCCTCTCAGCATCTACCCTATCGAGTCCCCTCAGAATCTTGTATGTTTCAATAAGATCTCCTCTCATTCTTCTAAACTCCAATGAGAATAGACCCAACCTGTTCAATCTTTCCACATAAGACAACCCTTCCATACCTGGAATCAACCTAGTGAACCTTCTCTGAACTGTCTCCAATGCAAGTATGTCCTTCCTTAAATAAGGGCACCAGAACTGTACGCAGTACACCAGGTATGGTCTCACCAGCACCCTGTACTGTTGTAGCATGACTTCCCTGCTTTTATACTCCATCCCCCTAGAAATAAAGGCCAATATTCCATTTGCCTTCCAGATTACCTGCTGCACCTGTATGTTGACTTTATGTTTCACATACGAGGACATCCATATCCCTCTGTACCGCAACATTTTGTAGTATTTCTTCATTCAAATAATATTTTGCATTTTTATTTTTCCTCGCAAAGTGGATGACTTCACATTTTCGCACATTATATTCCATTTGCCAAATTTTTGCCCATTCGCTTAACCTGTCAATATCCCTTTGCAGACACTTTGTGTCCTCATCGCAACTTGCTTTTCCACCTACCTTTGTACCATCAGCAAATTTGGCCACAAGACCCTCTGTTCCTTCATCCAAGGCATTGATATATATTGTAAATAGTTGAGGCCCCAGCACTGATCCCTGCGGCACCCCACTAGTTACAGATTGCCATTTTGAAAATGCCCTTTTATCCCGACTCTTTGTTTTCTGTTAGTTAGCCAATCCTCTATCCGTGCCAGTATATTACCCCCAACACCATGAGCTCTTATTTTTGTGCAGTAATCTTTTATGTGGCACCTTATCGAGTGCCTTTTGGAAATCCAAATATACTGCATCCATTGGTTCCCTTTTATCCACCCTGCCTGTTACTTCCTCAAAGAAATCTAATAAATTTGTCAGACGTGATTTCCCCTTCATAAAACCATGTTGACTCTCCTTGATTGTGTTATGAGTTTCCAAATGTCCTGCTACTACTTCCTTAATAATGGATTCTAGCATTTTCCCAATGACAGATGTTAGGCTAACTGGTCTATAGTTACTGCTTTCTGTCTCACTCCCTTTTTGAATAGGGGGTGTTACGTTTGCTGTTTTCCAATCCGCTGGGACCTTTCCAGAATCTAGTGAATTCTGGAAGATTACAACCAATGCATCCACTATCTCTGTAGCCACTTCCTTTAAGACACAGAGATGCAAGCCATCAGATCCAGGGGACTTGTCAACCTTTAGACCCATTAGTTTACCTAGTGCTTTTTCTCTAGTGATAGTGACTGTTTTTAGTTCCTTCCTCCCCTTTGCCCCTTGATTTTCTACTATTATTGGCATATTATTAGTGTCTTCTACCGTGAAGACAGATACAAAATATCTGTTCAATTCCTCAGCCATTTCCTTGCTTTCCATTTATTATTTCCCCAGTCTCATCCTCTAAGGGACCAATGTTTACTTTAGCTACCCTCTTCCTTTTCATATACTTGTAGAAGCTTTTACTGTCAGTTTTTATATTTCTTGCTAGTTTACTCTCAATTTATTTTCTCCCTCTTTAAAAAAAAACAGCAAAGGATGACTAAAAGAATAATAAAATTTTCCCAATCTTCGGGCTTACCAGTAATCTTTGCCATGTTGTATGCTTTTTCTTTTAACCTGATACCATCCTTGACCTCCTTAGTTAGCCATGGTTGGTTCACCCTTTCTGTGGCGTCTTTCCTCCTCACAGGGATATATTTTTGTTGTGAGTCATAAAATATCTTTATAAATGTTTGCCACTGCTTATCCACCATCATACCATCTAATCTGTTTACCCAGTCCACTTTAGCCAATTCCGCCCTCATTCCTTTATAATTGCCCTTATTTAAGTTTAATACAGTAGTTTCAGACCCAAGATCCTCGCTCTCAAACTGGATGTGAAATTCATCATGTTATGATCACTGCTTCCCAAGGAATCCTTTACTTTGAGATCATTAATTAATCCTGTTTCGTTACCCATTGCCAGATCCAAAATGGTCTGTTCCCTGGTTGGTTCCCTGACGTATTGGTCTAAGAAACAGTCCTTAATACACTCTATGAACTCCTCCTCAGGGCTATTTTTGCCAATTTGATTTGTCCAATCTATGTGAAAGTTAAAATCGCCCACGATTATTGCATTACCTTTTTTACAAGCCCCCTTATTTCCTTATTTATATTTTGCCCTACAGTGTAGCTACTGTTAGGGGGCCTATATACTACTCCCACCAGTGATTTCTTTCCCTGGCTATTTCTTACCTCCACCCAAATTGATTCGACATCTTGATCTTCTGAGCCAAGATTATTTCTCACTATTATACAATTTCATCATTTATTAACAGAGCTACCCCACCACCTTTACCCTTTTTCCTATCCTTCTGAAATATTAAATAACCCTGAATATTTAGCTTCCAACCTTGGTCACCTTGCAGCCACGTCTCTGTGATGGCCACGAGATCATGCCCATTTGTTTCTATTTGTGCCGTCAATTCATCTATCTTATTACGAATGCTGTGCGCATTCAGATAAAGATTTTTTTTTTACCATTCTTTCCTACCCAGGCCCCATTTGCTAGTGCACTCTTACGTTTGTACGCTCTGTCCCTTCCTAAAGCTGTTGACATATTTTGCTATAAGTCACTACTCCCAGGTGTATCTTCTGTCTATCACCATATCAGTCATCAGCAGCTGAATTTGGTCTTCACCTTAAAACAAGTCTGATTGTACTTGCATTTGTAGATATAGATATTGTCTTACAGTTCCACAACATGACTGAGCTCCTGCTCACTCATCAGCTCATTTCCCTATTGTATGTTGTGGCTCTCATGTGTTATTGATTCTCATACATTTTTGTTCAAATTTAGTGTCCTTGAATTAGTTCCCACTCCGAATTCAATTTAAAATCGGAGGGGTTCCAGAACTGAGTTTGGGAGAGACTCCGAACTGATTTTTTAAAATTAATATTATTATTATTATTAGGTAAACAAAGATTGAGGCTTTGAAAATGTTGGCAGGAATGGATCATAAGAACATAACAAATAGAAGCAGGAGTAGGCTATATGGCCCCTCAAGCCTGCTCTGCTGTTCAGTAAGATAATGGCTGATTATCTAACTCAACTCCACTTTCCTGCCCTATCCCCATATCCCTTGATTCCCTTTGTGTCCAAAAATCTATCGAACTCCATCTTTAATGTACTCAACGACTGAGCATCCATAGCCACAGAGATTCACAACTCTTGAGTGAAGAAATTTTTCTTCATATCTGCCCTAAATGGCCGACCTTTTATCTTTAGACTATGACCCCTAGTTCTAGACTCTCCAGCCAGGGGAAATAGTCCCTCAGCATCTACCCTGTCAAGCCCCCTAAGAATTTTATACATTTCAATGAGATCACCTCTCATTCTTCTAAATTCCAGAGAGAATAGGCCCATTTTACTCAATAATGTAGATACATACAGCTTATCTTGCCAGGGCTGCAGAACTAAAGGACGAGAATAAATTTAACATTCTTCAACAGTAGTGATGTGCAGAATAGATAGCCAGCTAAAGCAATTCATGTCATATCTATTACACTTTTTTTAAAAGCTGGATGAACATCTGGCCAGGAACAGCATTGAGAGAAACTGGGTTGAGTATAGATAGAGATGATTGAATGCCATGTGGAATTTGGTGGCTTATGAGCTGTTGGGAGCATGGGAATGTCATGAGTAAGGGAACTGGTAAAGGGCAGGTATTGTGGAGTTTTACTCATTCATTTTGGGGTTGCAGGGAGAAACTTTGCAGTATCTTTCTTTATCTGTCTGAATTGATTGAGTAGAGTACATCTTCTTTGGAAGAAATGGATTTGATGCGTTTTTCTAATTTAACATTTCGTATTCGCCAAGAACATTCAGTGGAAGGCAGACCTTCCACTGGAGTGGATCTTTTTGGTACAGTTAATCCTCTCTGGTTATCTTATTTTAACTGGGTTGAAGTCGGTGCCACCAATTTTCAGGACTATTGAAATCTCCCCTTCTCGTAGTTCTGTTGCTCAGACAGGTAGGATATCAACATGTTGGAATTTGTATATGTAGAAGGTTATGCTGACAGGATTAGATTAAGAGGGGTGGGAGGAGGCTCGTGTGGAGCATAAATGCCAGCATAAACACCAGCATAAACCAGTTGGGCTGAATGGCCTGTTTCTGTGCTGTCTATGTATATCACTATCGTCAGGAGCAGTGAAGTATATTTTCCCATTTTCATTGACAAATAATAACAGGAAATCTACAGTTTGATCTGCAAGCAGAGCTACCCTTTGACAAGCTATAGCAGATATTTCTGCTGACTGGGATAGGAAGATGTGATAATCAGTGCTCCACAATCCTGATTGCACAGTTCTGATACCCAGTCTTTTCCCTCTCCTGTCCATTTTGATTATCATGGATCACTTTTTGTCATAGATCACATGATTAGTAAGCTCTGTTCTGAGCATGAAATGTGAGACAGCGGACGCTAAATTGGGCTGTCTAGTGCCTGTTCTTTCAGCGCTACGCGCCCTCCTGGAGATCCAAGATGCATCTTTGCTGCGCTCGCATATTTCCAGCGTGACGTGCGTCGGACGCTATCTTGGTATAGGTATTTAGCGCAGGCACAAAGAGCGAATGCCGGCTGCATGTAAAGTAAGGAGAAAATGGATACAATCAGTGTGCAACGCTGATTTAAAGTGATAAGTTCCAAAATGGTGTCTAATGCTCAACTCAACACACAGTCTTAACTACGACCATCTGAATGTGTCTGAGTGCCTGGAGGATCCCAGCAGCGCTATTTAAAGGGACCATGCAGGATTTACAGGTTAATTGCTGGATTATTGCTTCTGGCTGCCAATACATTTGTAACTGTTTTTTGGAGGTCTCCTATACTTGAATACTGGGACTAGGGAACATAGCCTAACATTTAGAGCCAGGACATGCAGGAGTGAAGTTAGGAAATGCTGTTACATGCAAAGGGTGGGAGAAGTTTGGAACACTCTTCTTTAAACGGTAGCTGATGCTAGCTCCAATTGTGAATTCTAAATCTGGAATTGATAGTTTGCTGTGAACCAAGGGTATTAAGGGATATGGGTCTAAGGCGGGTAAATGGACTTAGGTCACAGACCAACCATGATCTCATTGAATGGCGGAACAGGCTCGAGGGGCTAAATGCCACTGCCACTTGCTGCCTTCTGATATGCGCCATCTTCTCCTGCAAGAAAGCGTGACGTGTCTATCATGGTTGAATAGCTGCCTGTGTGGTCTGTGGATGGGTGGCTTGCAACAGTGGTAATGTGTAAGGGTGAGAGGAAGCATCCGATTGGCAGAGTTGAGTACTGATGGAAAGAGTTTGTTGGTATGGGGGTGGGGTGTGCATAGAGCAGTGGATGCGGCTAGTGGTGCAGTTGATAGGAGATGCCACTTGACAGTTGACCTCATTCACCTTGACCAAAGCATTGAACTTTTTCCTGCAATGCATCCATGTTCATGGTGCTGTGCGCCTGGCATTGACTTCTTTCTCCCACTGCCTATTGGGCATATGTGTGGAGGGCCTCTTGCCGCACCCCCCCCCCCCCCGGCCCCCGGCCCCCGGATATAGGATGTCCCTCCTTCAGTCCACCTCTGGCACCAAGACCTCCAGTGCATCAGCAGAGAACCTTGGTGCATGCATTCTTGCAACCCTGGTACCAACTCAGATTGGTGCGTTCTGGCATGCAGATTGGAGAAAGTGGGATTTAGTAGTGTGCAACCTTTATTCGTTGTTTTAACATAACTCTTTAGTGTATAAGCATAGGGATGGGTCCTGCATCTGTGTTTTACGTGTGCGATGTCTGATCTCTGTGCAGACAGAGGACTGTTATTTTTAGCAAATAAAAGGTACCAGCTACCTTTTTTGAGAGATTTTAAGAGACAGCCTGCCTTTAAGAGATTGGGGCTCCCCCTGCTGGTGGGAAGTGCGAAATGCATTGAATACTCGTGTTAATGCTGATTTCCAACGCTGCTTGCAGGTAAGTCCTCAGGCTTCACAAAAGTCTTGTCCTGCCTGCGCAGGGGCCATTGGGTGCGGGTTAATAGTGGACCACGCTACCTGCGCCCAATGATGGGCCTTATTGAATTTTCTTTTTCCCCCCAAGCCTGTCGTACCTTCCTTACATCTTAAAGTAAAACAGAAAATGATGGAAATGCACAGCAAATCAGCCAGCATCTGAAAAAGAAAGATAGGTTAATGTATGGGTTGGACCCTTCATCAGAATTTTTAAAATTTCCAACATTTGTAGACTTTTTTTAATCTCTTCCATGCAGCCAGTGGGCTGGAACCATTGTATTCTAAAGGTTTTTAATTCCACATCACTCATTTACAGTTAATCACCTAAGTTGGTAAAATAACTTCTAGAATTTGGCCTGTGCAAAGAAGAGGGTCATCTTGACCCCTGGACATATCTATGCAAGATAGATATACAATTCATAAATTGGGCATTTCCTTTTTCTGCTATTGCAAATGACTTTCAGTTGGCTTTGAATTATTCCCTGCCAAATACACTATGCTGCTCGTTTATCCTGCTCATCTCTCAATGCAACGATCGCTTCCTTGGCTCACTCTCCTTCATTTCCCTGCCAAATATGCTACAGCTTACCATCGCACCGCTTCTGTTTTGCGGCAGACCACTCTCAGTTTTGCTGTAACATAGCTTGCATTGTTCTACACATCTTTATTGTCTCCCAGTGTGCTTGAGCCAAGAAAAAGCCTGCTTTAATCAGAGCTTCAGTTAGGGCTCACTGAAATTGGCAAGTGGATTCCTCAAGGTCCTAGTGCCCTTTAGATTTTGGGATAGTCTACTCATAATTTGAATTAAGCAATTTTGAATTATCTATCACTTCGAGTTGAAATTGGGTGGGGGTGGTTGCGGGTGAAGGCCTCCCGTAGTTTCCTATTGTAAGTGCTTAATTTGTACTATAGTCCTCATCACTTTAAAAAGTCCACTTTAAAACAGGACAGTCGCTTATATCGGCCAAAAAGTGATAACCATTATCCTTTAACGTCAATTTCAAAGTTGCCGGTTATAGCATCTTAAGTGCTCCGTTTATTTCAGGCAGAAATAGCTGCGTTTACTCACTAGTTCGCACCTCACTAAGGAGCATTGAATGCAAGAACAAACACAAGTAAATATCACCTCGCTAAGGTGCATTGAATCATAGAATCATAGAAGTTTACAACATGGAAACAGGCCCTTCGGCCCAACATGTCCATGAATGTAATAAAAGAATCTTATTGCGGCAGACTTTACTTCGCTTAGGCTTCCATTTCTTCTACAACTTAAAATGCCGGTTTAGTATCCCCGAACACTGCCTCCAGATTTTTCTCACGTGTTCTCCCATTCTTTTCAAACTTTGCAGAGTTCACCGAGCTGTCATAAGTAGAAAAAAAAAACTAAGAGAAGTATTAAAGTCTGAGGAAGCTGACTTACTCTTGAAAAGCAGCATTGATGTTTTAACTGTCCTCCAGCAGTCTTTAAAATTGTAAAATACAAAGTCTGCTCAAGGCCAGCTAACTGAAATGGAAATGTTAATTTTATTAACTCTACCATGTTATACCAGCCATCGCGTATAGTGGGCAAATTGTGATCGCACAAACTTGCCTGCTACAAGCAGTGTGGACTGCATTGGATAATTTGATTTTTTTTTCAAGCAAAAAATGACTAAATTAAAAGGAGCAGGTTGTATCCTAACATGTTCCATAATTTAATTTCTTGCCTTGTTGGATTGGTTTATAGGGTACAGAACAAAAATGAGGTAATTTCATGTGATTCTGGAATTTAAATACAGGATTAGTGCCTTTATAATATTTGTGGCAGGTTGGTTTTCACACTGACCATTTTCTATTTTTTTTTACAGACTGTGATCTTTCTGTCTCTGGGATGTCTCCTAGAATAATGACAGTAAATTGTACTAAGATTTTAATGAGCAGTTTATATTTAAAAGAAGACAATTGATTTGGCAGATTTTGCGTCTTCATCAGTAAGAGAGAACATGCATTTATATAAAACAAAAACAAAGAAGGCTGGAGTTACTCCGATCTGCTGACCTATCGTGACCTCGCGCGTCTCAGACCACTTCACAGCCAATAGATTAATTTCAAAGTGTAGTCAATGTTTTAGTGTTAGGAAATGTGGCAGCTAAATTGTGCAAAGCAAGATCCCCCAAACAGCAATGAGATAAATGACCAAATAATCTGTTCTTAGTGATGTTGGTTGAGGGTTACATATTGGCCAAGACACCAGGAGAACTCCACTGCTCTTCTTTGAATAGTGCCTGGGATCTTTTATGCCCAATCTCGGAGAGCAGACAGGGCCCTCGGTTTAATGTTTCATCCGAGAGATAGCATCTCCAACAGTGCAATACTGTGGAAGTGGCAGCTGAGATTTTGTATTCAAGTCTCTAGAGTGGAACTTGAACCCACAACCTTCTGACTCGGAGGCGAGATTGCTACCACTGAAACAAGGCTGATGCTGTCGAAACATGATTTGATTACTTTTGTAAAGCCAGTATGTAGTTTCAAGACAGTTACGTAAAAATCATAGTTGGCAGATAAACGGAATTTATTTCTCCTGCCGTTGACTGTTGCATAATTTTTAAGCACATTCTTGAGATAACATCAGATACACGACTCAACAGAGAACCACCCATGCTGAACGTACTCCTGGCTGGCAGACTTCAGAAGTCTGTTAGGTGTTTGTACTGATGATTGTCGGGTTGCACCGATAGTACATGAGATTAGACACGCAAGAGTGAGATGCGGACTGATTCTAGTGATCGTTCAAACTGCAAGATTGAATGGAAGACTATAATTCAGTTCAAGATTTGATACAACAGTACATTCTATGACAGGTGCTGCATTGAGGCAGGGAGAATCTAGCCTATTACTGCTAAGTGATATAGGTATGCAGGCATACAGCATTGTATGACTGGGTTTGTAGCATTCCTGTACAAAGCTTTCTTTCAGCATGTTTTCCAATTAAGTTAGTGTTCAAATGAATGCCTCTCATGAAGAGGTAAAGCAGGGAATGAAGAATAGTTTTTTTTATATTAAAAAAAAGTCAGACCCTTCCTAGCGATAGTAGGTGAAAACTTATTCAAATCTCCAATTGTGACAAGCCATTGTAAGTCTGCCATTTGTATCTGAGCATAAAAACAGAAAATGCTGGAGAAGCTCAGCAAGTCAGGCAGTATGTGTGGAGAAAGAAACAGTTAACGTTTCAGGTCGAAGACTTTTCGTCAGAACTGGCAGATGTTAAAAGATCAGTTCGCTTTCATTCATTTAAGGAATAAAACCTTTAACAGAAGGAGGAGGGGGAAAAATCCTCATTTAAGCACCTATGTTACTTGAAACACTTATGGATTATCAACAGTAGAGAATCTCTTGTAAAACATTATAAGATGTTTTCATATTTTACAAAAAAACCCCAATTAATTAGTGATCTTTTGTCTTGCTGGATTTTAAGTAGGATGCTTATCTCTGTAGGAATAGGAGTCGGTCTTTAATACCCTTGCCTAACAAAAAGCTATCAATCTCAGTTTTGATATTTTCAATTGACCCCCAGCCTCAACAGCTGTTTGGGGGGGAAGAGAGTTGCAAATCTCCACTATCACTAGGAGCTCCACTACCCACTGAAGCCCATTGGTAATGACGTGTTGGTCACATGGACAGACCCTGCATACCAAAGGGACATTATAGGCTTTGTTAAAACAACTTTATTCAACTCACGTGCCCAGCAGCCATTCTCCCTAGCAGAGTCAGCTTGCAACAATTGTGGCTGGTTTTGCAGTAATAACGGTGGTATTGATTTATGTGTAAGACATGAGATGGAAGGGATGCATACATTTTTAATGCTATGTGGTAGAAATCAGTGCTGCTACCAGAATTTCAATAAGGAAATAAGAATGTCGCAGTAGGAAGTGTGTGGCGTGAGTCATTTAAAAAAAAAGAAATGTTGATAATGTCATTCATTCTCATTTTGCTTGGAAATTTAAACTTTTTCATTTGAAAGGTTGTCAGGTGTTGACCAGTTTTCTGTTGGGCAAATTACAGGGAGATATAATGGAGAGGAATAGAAACTGGATTTTGATATTGATGTATTTCAGCATGCACTAGTCATTTTAACTCAGTGGGTGTATTTTTGCACTGCGTCTCCCCAGGCTTCAGACTAGCTGTGGTTAAAAGGATTGGCCTTTGGCCTGCTCCCAAGCCTCGAATGTCATCTGGATTTGACCTCAGAGATACAGGAATGTAACCTCACTTCTGACTTTCGATTATATGGGGAGAGAGCTTCCTCATAATACGTACATCAAAATCAGGACCTCTGGCACATTGGGGAAAATTGCAGATATATCTTGCTGCTTATTTATGCTCCAGTTCAATGTATCATATTTCTGCCTCTATCTCCCTCCAGCCTCAAAGTATGATCTCTTGTCCCCTCTCGCAACCACGATCACCGACCTTCTCCCCCGCTTCCTCCCCCCACCCCAGCCAAGATCACCGATCTCTCTCCGCGCCCCCCACCAGGCACGGTTGCGGACCCACCCGTTCTCGGGGGTTAAAATTCCCTCCCCCCCCCCCCCCCCCAACTGTGTTTAATAGATTTCCACTCCCGCAGAATAACCCTTGTTTGAAGAGCTCCTCCCAGAGAAGGCCTTCCATCTGTATAGGGTTTGAACAAACTTGTACTCTGATAGCATTGACCTACATTTCGGATTCAAATGAGCAGTGAGTTTAGCAGCTCAGCTCAGATTGGATTTAGCTCAAGTTCAGTTCACGAAGAACTTGACCAAGCCATGGATCCAAGCCTGCTCGCTCATCCCTAACTGAGAGGCACAACTGCTCTAGGCCTTTTGATTCTGCATTGGAAAACTCATTGTATGGTTTGACTAAAGAAAAACAGTCCATGTTTTTTTTTATTTGTTCATGGGAGGTGGGCGTCGCTGGCGAGGCCAGCATTTATTGCCCTTGAGAAGGTGGTGGTGAGCTACCGCCTTGAACCGCTGCAGTCCATGTGGTGAAGGTTCTCCCGCAGTGCTGTTAGGAAGGGAGTTCCAGGATTTTGACCCAGCGACGATGAAGGAACGGCGATATATTTCCAAGTCGGGATGGTGTGTGACTTGGAGGGGAACGTGCAGATGGTGTTGTTCCCATGTACCTGCTGCCCTTGTCCTTCTAGGTAGTAGAGGTTGCGGGTTTGGGAGGTGCTGTCGAAGAAGCCTTGGCGAGTTGCTGCAGGGGATCCAGTGGATGGTACACACTGCAGCCACAGTGCACCGGTGGTGAAGGGAGTGAATGTTTAGGGTGGTGGATGAGGTGCCAATCAAGCGGGCTGCTTTGTCCCGGATGGTGTTCTTGAGTGTTGTTGGAGTGGCATCATCCAGGCAAGTGGAGAGTATTCCATCACACTCCTGACTTGTGCCTTTTAGATGGTGGAAAGGCTTTGGGGAGTCAGGAGGTGAGTTACACGCCACAGAATACCCAGCCTCTGACCTGCTCTTGTAGCCACAGTATTTATATGGCTGGTCCAATTAAGTTTCTGGTCAATGGTGGCCGCCAGGAAGTTGATGGTGGGGGATTTGGCGATGATAATGTCGTTGAATGTCAAGGGGAGGTGGTTAGACTCTCTCTTGTAGGAGATGGTCATTGCCTGGCACTTGTCTGGTGCGAATGTTACTTGCCACTTATGAGCCCAAGCCTGGATGTTGTCCAGGTCTTGCTGCATGCGGGCATGGACTGCTTCATTTTCTGAGGGGTTGCGAATGGAACTGAACATTGTGCAATCATCAGCGAACATCCCCATTTCTGACCTTATGATGGAGGGAAGGTCATTGTTGAAGCAGCTGAAGATGGTTGGGCCTAGGACATTGCCCTGAGGAACTCCTGCAGCAATGTCCTGGGGCTGTGACGATTGGCTGCCGACAACCACTACCATCTTCCTTTGTGCTAAGTATGACTCCAGTCACTGGAGAGTTTTCCCCCGATGTACTGTTACAAGCCTGAGGGGTATTCAAGAAGGGAGTGAGACAGAAAGCAGGTAACTATGGACTAGTTAGCCTAACATCTGTCATTGGGAAAATGCTAGAATCCATTTTTAAGGAAGTAGCAGGACATTTGGAGACTCATAATACAATCAAGGAGGGTCAGCATGGTTTTATGAAGGGGAAATCCTGTCTGACATTTATTAGAATTCTTTGAGGAAGTAACTGGCAGGGTGGATAAAGGGGAACCAATGGATGCAGTATATTTGGATTTCCAAAAGGCACTCGATAAGGTGCCACATAAAAGATTACTGCACAAGATGAGAGCTCATGGTGTTGGGGGTAATATACTGGCATGGATAGAGGATTGGCTAACTAGCAGAAAACAAAGAGTTGGGATAAAAGGGTCATTTTCAAAATGGCAATCTGTAACTAGTGGGGTGCCGCAGGGATCAATGCTGGGGCCTCAACTATTTACAATATATATCAATGACTTGGATGAAGGAACAGAGGGTCTTGTGGCCAAATTTGCTGCTGATACAAAGATAGGTGGAAAAGCAAGTTGCGATGAGGACACAAAGTGTCTGCAAAGGGATATTGACAGGTTAAGCGAATGGGCAAAAATTTGGCAGATGGAAAAAAATGTGGGAAAATGTGAAGTCATCCACTTTGGGAGAAAAAATAAAAAAGCAAAATATTATTTGAATGGAGAAATACTACAAAATGCTGCGATACAGAGGGATCTGGGTGTCCTTGTACATGAAACACAAAGTCAACATACAGGTGCAGAAGCTAATCCGGAAGGCAAACAGAATATTGGCCTTTATTTCTAGGGGGATGGAGTATGAAAGCAGGGAAGTCATGCTACGACTGTACAGGGTGCTGGTGAGACCACACCTGGAGTACTGCGTACAGTTCCGGTGCCCTTATTTAAGGAAGGACATACTTGCATTGGAGGCAGTTCAGAGAAGGTTCACTAGGTTGATTCCGGGTATGGAAGGGTTGCCTTATGAGGAAAGATTGAACAGATTGGGTCTATACTCATTGGAGTTTGGAAGAATGAGAGATCTTATTGAAACATGCAAGATTCTGAGGGGACTCGATAGGGTAGATGCTGAGAGGATGTTATCCCTCATGGGGGAATCTAAAACTAGGGGCATAGTCTCAGAATAAGGGGTCGCCCGTTTAAGACGGAAATGAGGAGGAATTTCTTCTGCCAGAGGGTCATGAATCTTTGGAATTCTTTACCCCAAAAAGCTGTGGAGGCTGAGTCATTGAATACATTCAAGGCTGAGTTAGACAAATTTTTGATCAGCAAGGGAGTCAAAAGATATGGGGAAACGGCGGGAAAGTAGAGTTGAGGTAAAAATCAGATCATCCATGATTTCATTGAATGGCGGAGCAGGCTCGAGGGGCCGAATGGCCTACTCCTGCTCCTATCTCTTATGGTCTTGTGGGTATAAGCAAATTTGTGACTTAAATTGTACAAGGTTTTTAAGTTGAACCCATGTACCAGATTATTCAGTACAGGTACCTCAGGTCAGTGACTTTCAATCTTATCTGCAAATATTGCCAACTCTCAAGGACCTCCTGCCCTAATGACCAAGACAGCTACCCAAAGGAAAACAGTGCTACCATTGCAGGAATTTTTTTAAAAAATTTGAATCCAATGCCCTTTCAGACCCCCGGAGCTTCTCTTGTGGATGCCTTCATGGTTCAGAGACTCGGGCCACAATTTTAAGGGGGACGCGGGTACGATGTGTGCGAGCCCTTAAGTGGGTGGTATGCCCGGAGAGTCCGAGGACGTGGGGGCCTGGCCGATCTCAGCAGCTGGGCCTCATCTGCATAAATTCTGGGACCCGCCCGAATCCGGATAGATCCGTTACCAGACTGGCAGGAGCTTGGCAGGAGGAGGCCACAGCCAGGGATCCGGGGTAACGGTTCCTGGCATTCGGTTGAGTATTGGGGGGTGGCGGGGGGGTGGGGGAGCCTGGAGGCCTTTGGGGCTGGGGGTAGGCTAGGGGTTCTAGTCTCCATCTGTGGGGGTGGGGGTAGCCCGGGGCAAGGGAGACCCAAGACTTCCTCGTGAGGACTGGGGGAGCATTCCTGGTCCACGAGGAAACCTAAAATATAAATTTTTAAACTTGCCTTGCTGGGCCTTCTCTGGCCCACGATTCTGTTTTCCTCTTCACCGCCACCCCCCCCCAGCCCACTTTCCCAGCCCTTTATAAATAAAAAGCAGCTTGTGGCCGCTATTAATTTATTGTCAAATGATTGCAATAAGCCTTGAGATTTACTGTTAGAAGAGGGTTCCTCCTTTAGGAGTGGGTGTTCAGTGGCATTTTGTTCAACTCTGTAATTACGTTTAGATTTAATTGAACCAGCTCGCACTAGTTTTCCGTTACAGCCTGATGGAATGGTAATGTTAAAATGTCCTTTTCCCAAGTGGCTAATCTTAAATTAGCAGATTGCTAACTAATGCATCACGCTGGCATTGCTAAGCAACCATTTACTGACCCAGTAGAATGTCAGATAATATATTCCAAATTCCCTATCTGTTATGTACTTAAACAGCTTGGAGACTACAAGAATTGGTTTTCAATAAAATTAATCCTTCTGCTATAGGTGTACAATACTGTACACAGACAAATTGGGATTTGAGTTACCTCCACTGCCAGCTTAAATGGAAGAGGAACATGCAACTTGGGGAATCTGATAACTCAGTATGTTTATCTAGTGAGTAACTGAGTCGCACAAGATCCAGGAAGGTCCAGGTTTGATTTCTGGTTCTCTCTGAATTACTCCTTGCTTAAGAAAATTCATCCAATTCCTGATAGCAATCCAGCCACCCCTGTCACATCCTGATGGAGATGTGTGTAGCACAGGACTAAGCTCAGCTGTAAAGGCTTTTCTTTTTCTTTCTTCCTCCCCAAATAGTTGAACAGGCTGCTGCCATATACCATCAAGACTCGCGTATGAATAATGGCCACTTGGGTGAGTTACTGGAGGATGGCACCTCAGAAAGGTTCACTGATTCAAAAAAAGAGATGAACAACAAATTATGATGTAGCAATATTTTGGATACAGTGAATAGTACACAACTTGTAGCAGTGCAGCCAACCAATACAATCTGAACAAGCACTTTATTATATAAAAGTATAAAGCTCACTTGTGATAAGCTTTGATGCCATTTAAGATAAGTAGTCTTCTGTGTAATGCACAGGATGGCTTTCTCCTCCTGTTCCCATACCACTCGAGTCATTCTCAAACCATTGGTTTCCCACCCTCCAAACCAATACAATGCAGACTGTACACAATATGATCCCATTATTACAATTCAAAACCCAGCACATACCGTCTAATACGATCTGTACAATACAGTGGCATGGCCTTTCCCCATAGAGCCTTTGCGGAGGCTGCACCTCGCTTCAGTGGGCCCTGCAGCACGCACTCCCGGACCTTGGAGTGTCCCAGTTGGCAACACTCGATTGTGAACAGCTCCTTCAGCTGGAAGACCAGAAGATTTCGAGCGGACCAAAGAGTCTCTTTCACAGAGCTGATGGTCTTCCAGCAGCAGTTGACATCTATCTCGGTGTACGTCCTGGGGAACAGCCCGTCGAGCACAACCTGTGTTACCGAACTGTTGGGGATGAACCAGGACAGATACCAACGCATCTCTCTCCTCACCTTCTCGCGAAGGGGCAGCCCGTCAGGAGGTGGACGACAGTCCTACCCCACCACAGCCTCGAGGGCAGCTCGCGGTGGCGTTGAGGTTCCGTGCTTGTTGGAAGGACCGCACTGGGAGGGCCCTTCTTGCCACCATCCAGGCCACATCCTGGTGCCTGTTGGTCAGTTCCGGCGACGTGACGTTCTGCCAAATGGAATCAACCATTTGGTCGGGGAACTGCCCGATCGGATCCACCCTCTCCTTTCCCTGCAGGACTCCCAGAACGTTCCACGCTGACCACTGTCTGACTGCCTCGTGGTCGAAGGGTTTCCTCCTCAGGAACTTCTGCATCTGGGACAGGTGATGAGGTATGGCCCAGCTGGATGGGACGTCCTGCGTCTGCTCGGCCAGACCCAGTCTTCCCAGTGTGGTGGACAGGTAGAAACTCAGCACGTTGTGACAGTTGGTGCTTGCGTACTGGGGCTCTACACACATCCTGAGGCAGCCACGCGCAAAGGTAGCCATCAGGAACAGAGCGGCATTGATGACGACCCCCAGGCCTTTGTCTGGAGGCTTATATATGGTATCCTTGCGGACGCGTTCTACCTGGACCTCCGGACAAAGTGGAAGATAGCTCGGGTGACTGTGACGGCGGAGCGGCGGGAAATGGGCCAGACTGTGGCCACGTAAAGCAACACTGCGAGTACCTCGCACCTCGTTCCCTATTGCTGCCCCATATTCTGGGATGTTCCCTCTAAAAGCCATGCTTTCTTCAAAATCCTCCTTCTTTGACTATGCCTATGGTCCCTTCCCCTAACTGCTGCTCAGCACCCTTGCTTGTCTCTCGTGAAGTGCAGGCATGCAAACTGACATAAATACAAGTTCTTTCTTTCCTGGACTGTTGGCTCACTGTCAAGTCCCAGTGTTTGGGAGATGGTTGTGTAAAATCAGTTTGCCTACTCTTTCCCATAATGCATGAATTGGCTTTACGACTGCAGATAGTGATTCTAATTAATCGGTCAATGCAGCAAAAAGTGTGTACGTCTGTGTATGTGCACACACCCATGCAACGTCTAAGATAGATATGGAAACAATTTTTGTGAACTTCTGTCCCTCAGGATTCAGTCCAGGAAAGAGAGAACTTGTATTTATGTCAGTTTTCATTCCTGCCGGCCTACCAAAGCTCTTCACAGCCAATGAATTACTTTTTGAAGCGTAATTACTGTTGTGTAGACAAATGTGGCAGCTAATTTGTGCACAGCAAGGTCCCACAAACAGATAAATGACCAGCTGGTTGAGGGATAAATATTGGCCTGGAAACTGGGAGAACTCCCCTGCTTTTCTTTGAATAGTGCCATGGGAGGTTTTGTGTCCAGCTAAGCAGGTTTACCTCTTCTTTGAAAGACGACAGCAACAACACCGCAGCACTCCCTCAGCACTGAAGAGTCGGTTTGGATTATGTGTCTACGCCCTGAAGTAGGGCTGGAACCCATGACCACCTGGTTTAGAAGTGGGGTGTGCTAAGCAGGCATCTGGAGTCAAATTTTCAGACTCCTGTGACACCTTCTAGCCAGTGAAGAATAGGTGAACAGAATAATTTCAAAACATTTTGACCCATAACTGTTATAGTTACAATAGGGTAGTTAACCCTCCCAGATTGCCCAGAAGTCTTCCGGAATGCGGCATGGAAATCCCGGGAGATCTTTGTGTGCTTTAAATTTCCCTCCACAGCATCCCCTCCCCCACTCTGCGCTATCACCGGCTGCGGTTGCAGCGAGTCAGGACTGTCTGGTGTGCCAGGAACAATCGGGAGTCAAGTGGGGTTTGGGATCCGGGGATAGGCAGCTCAGGAGGGGAATGGGAGTCGGGGGGATTGGGGCTCAAGGGCGGGGTGGAGGGGAGCGACTGGGGAATAGGGTGGGTGTGGAGACCAGCATTTTATGCAAAGTCGGGAGCAGCAACATGGTGAGTGGGATTGGCACCGTGAGAGGAACAGCCAGTGAAGGAGTGAGTGAAACCTGGGGACCTTACTGTGGGTAAACAGTGAGAGATTGTCTCCACTGGTAGGCGAATGGGGAACAAAGGGTTGGAGCCTGAGGATTCTCACTGGAAGAACCAAGGGGAAAGCGAGAAGGAAGGTTCTTGAACTTGGGGCTATTAGACCATGGGACGCTTCATCACAAGTGACTACTGAGGTACAGACAAGAACATCATTTAGAAGAGAATAGGATAAATATTTAGAAAAGGAGGAATATAAAAGGATCTGGGAGGAATGGGGATACGGGAGAGAACGCTGGCACGGTACAGGCACTGGGGGCCAAATGGCCACTTCCTGTGCTGCAATTTGTATCGTTCTATGAAAACTCCCCTTAAGTCTGAGCCCAGGGAGTGGTTTAGAAATGTTGGCACTGAGCTGAGTTTAGGACAATGTGCCTTGTGAAAAATGCCCCAAACACTGAGCCCACTGCCCTTTGTGCAGTCTCTCGGTTTGGTTTTGGTCGGTCTGTACCGGCCGGTTTTGACATGTGAAGTCCAAGTACGGATCAGCTCTGACTGAAGATCCCAGTTCAGGGTTGTCACCTTCACATGGAACCAGAGTCCAAGGAGATAGGGGGAAGAGATATTGGACCTGTTAAAAGTTCCATCGATTGGGGAGCCTGACAGCACCTTGTGCAGTGCTGGGGGATTCTGGCTGTGATTTCAGGATGAATATCAGCGGGTTATAGGATCACTGCTAGTTACAGGTCGGATATCAGGGCATTACAGCTATTACTACCAGTTACATATAGACTATCAGTGAGTTATGCTATTACTGTTGGTTATGAAGAGAATCTGAGTATTACCAGTATTAGTTATCGATGCAATTTCAGTGAGTAACTATTAGTTACGGGTGGAATCTAAGTTCCTCCCACCTCTAGTTTTCCCACCTCTAGTTTTACCCCCTGCAAATCCTTCCCACAACTTCAGTTTCCCTTCTGCTCTTCTCCCTCCCCAACCCCCCATCCCCGAGTCCTTTTTTCACTTCTCCCATAACAGCTGCTGGCGCAAAACCACATGCAAAGATACTCAACAGCAGGGGACTAGATCGTTATAAGGTAAATGCAGTAACATTTGCGTCTGTCATGTGGTCAGGCCTGCAGGAAAGCCTCTAACCCTAAGTTAGAACCTGATGGTTTATTTGCTTAAGATGTGTTGTATTTAAATACCTGGTTCTTGGTCATGAAAATATGCAACAAAAAAAAAATCTCTCTGATAAACTATGGCATTGATAATGTTTTCAAATTACTAGCAATAGTGCCACATTCAGGCAAAGACATGAATCACTGATGGGAACTTTTCAGTGTAAAAATGTGCAGCATAAGAATAACAAGATATGGAGCTGTAAAAGTATAGAAGATCTACCCCCTAATTGTTGTGCCATTAACACAGAAAAAAATCCCTTTGGTGTAGTAGAATGACTTCTGTTTTCTTGAATGCAAATGTGGTTTGGGGCCTAAAGATGGCCTTATTCCTCTCAGGGCTACAGAGCCATATGGTAGCTGGTTTAAGACTAGCAATAGCTGTGAAACCAATTTTTTAAAAAGGTTTTGTCAGGCAGACAATAATAGTATCCTTTGTATGCAGTGTTCATAATTAATAAAATATAATGAAATTGATACAGCTAATATATCTTGTTTATTAGGATAGTCATTACTGTTTGAGAGAAAATGCAGTGTAAAACGTTGCTTCCTGCCTTCACATTCTTCTGTAATATGTAAAAAGGCAAGGAGAAACAAAGTGCGAGAGACCATTCAAGTGAAGGCTCAGCGACACAGTCAGCAAGAATGTGGCTTGTGATTATCCTGAGAGGCGTAGTGTAATGTGAGCTCAGAATTTCAAGTCTGAGTGGGCACTGGCAGGCACGGCGAATGGTGCTTCCCAGTTTATACTGCGTGTTCTCAGCAAGGAATGTTCCACAGCAGAATGTTTTGTGCAGGCGCACAAAGTGAGTCCGTATCCTCAAATGAGGTATGGACAAGAGCAGATGATGGGCAAGATTGGAGCCTCCTGCATCAAGCAGCAACCAGAAGGAGATGCGATGAGTAATTAATCCTAGTCAGTCAGGTTATCCTGCGTTGGCATGTCTGAATTGGCAGGGTACCAGTCCCAGGTGGCTGGTATTTACTCTGGCACTAGTTCTAAATAGATGTAAATTAATCCTAATATGGTTCATTTTGGAGGGTGGCTTTCAGGTATTATCCAACTTTTAAGTGCTAGATAACCATGGCATTTAGTGAACATCCGACTCCCGTTCAGGTTCAAGTTCCAGCCTTCGCTACTCTGTATATAGTAGGACTTTTGTAAGAAGCTCCTTGCAGCTAGTGGAATATCTCTTTGCAGGACGCCAAACGTCGATGGTAAAACTTGCTCTGACCCACGTGGAAGTTTCTGTCTTATAGCAAAATAGAGATCGTAACAGGGGAGTGCGACTAATTGGATAGCTCTTTCAAAGAGCTGGCACAGGCACGATGGGCCGAATGGCCCCCTTCTGTGCTGTAAGATTCTATGATTCTAACAGTGTTCAGATTGAAGAATGTGGAGGCAGAAAGTAATGTTGAAACAAAATAGTTTTTAAAAAAAAAAGTTGCATTAGCTGTATTGATTTAATTATACTTTTATTAGGTACACAGTCTTGAACACTGCACACACCAGTATACTACCATTGTCTGCCTGGCTGAAACCATTTTAGTGCAGATTATGTAAATGCACATCGTGCTGAATTCAGCTTTTAGTCCGTTCTCCAGGGATCAGCGACGCAGGAAAGAAACGGCTGATGTTTCTTTTTGTCTGCTTTCCTGGAAGCACAGGCTGTTTAGAAAGGAGTGCATTTACCCTGACCAAGTTTCTGTCGTGCCCACTCTGATGTGGTTTTGTCCGGTTCCGCCCCAGCACTGTGCATTGCCAATTTTAAATGCCTGTTCTTATCTGAAATTTCTGTTTTCTAGTAAGCTGTTTCAGGGTTTTTATTAATGTAATTTGACCTTTGCATTCCCTCCTCCCCTCCCATTAGCAGCAATCAGTGAGGAATTTAGATTTTTAAAACCTGCTTACAACTACTTGCATCTCCATGATGCTCATCACGTTCAGGAAGATGTTTTGCAGTGTTTTACATTGAGGGGGTAAAAAACTGGGCACTGAGCAGATGGGGGGGAAAAACAGAAGGTTAGGGTTGGGGGTGGGGGGGGCAAAGGCCCGGTCAAAGAGAAGGGTTTTGGGGATGTTTCTGACTGCAGGTACTTCCATTTGTATAGCGACTTTAACCTAGAAAAATGTCGCAAGACGCTTCAAAGGCATAATAAAAAAAAAAAAGCTTGGTCAAAGAGGTGGTCGTTCAGGAGGGTCATAAAGGAGGAGAGTGAGGCGAAGAGGTGAAGGAGTTTAGGGAAGAAATTCCAGAGCATGGGGCCTAGATAGCTGAAGGCACAGCTGCCAACGATGGGCGAAGGGGGGGATGCACAAGAGGCCAGGGTCAGGAATGGAGTTTGGAGAGGTGTTGAAGGAGGTTATGGATATAGGGAGGGGTACGAACATGAAGAGAATTAAAGACAAGGATGAGAATTTTAAATTTGAGGCAGTGGGGGGGATCAGGGGCCAATTTAGGTCAGCGAGGACAGCGATGATGGTTGAGGGGACTTGGTGCAGGATAGGATATGGGCTGAAGAGGTTTTAGTGAGCTGAACTTTAAAGACTGTGGAGGCTGAGAGATCGGTCAGGAGAGTATTGGAATAGTTAAGTCTAGAAGTGACAAATGCTTTGTTTCAGCAACAGATGGGCTGAGGTAGGAGTGGAGGTGGAAGTAGGTGGTCTTTATGATGGAGGATACGGGATCGAATAGGATGATGAGATTGCAAAATGGTCATCATAGATGGACTTAAGGGAAAGCTAGATGAACACATGAGGGAGAAAGGATTGCAAGGTTTTGCTGATAGAATTAGATGAAGAAGGGTGGGAGGAGGCTCGTGTGGAGCATAATCACTGGCATGGACCAGTTAGGCTGAATGGCCAGTGCCTGTGCTGTAAATTCTAGTCTGGTTCAGCCTGAGAGAGTGGTAGGGGAGGAGGATGGAATAGGTGGAAGGGTAAGGAGTTTGTGGTGGGAGCTGAAGATGATGGGTTCGGTTTCCTGATGTTTAATTGGAGGAAATTGCAACTCATCCATGACTGTGTGTTGGACAAGTAATCTGTCAACACCAATGATGTGGAGATGCGGTGATGGACTGGGGTGGACAAATGTAAGGAATCTTACAACACCAGGTTATAGTCCAACAGTTTTATTTGAAAATCACAAGCTTTCGGACGAAGGAGGTAAGCTCCGAAAGCTTGTGATTTTCAAATAAAACTGTTGGACTATAACCTGGTGTTGTAAAATTCCTTAGATTTGTCAACACCAAGACATTGGAGGGTTTCAGAGAAGTGGGACTAGGTTTCATCTGCATACATGTGGGAGCTGGATGATGTCGCCAAGGGGCAACACGTAGATGAGGATGAGGAGGGGGCCAACCATAGCTCCTTGGGGGTGTCTGAAGGAAAAAAGAGAAGTAACTGAGTAGGGAGTTCCAAAGGACATGGACGTAGTGGCTAAACAAGTAGCCATCAATTTGGGGGTGAGGGGGAAACCGTGGGATACAACAAATATCCCAGTGTCAGAGGAGTAGAAAGTGCGTGTGAGGGCTAAGGCTGGCAGAGATCATTTAAGGCAAGTTTGCAACAGAGCTTGATACTGGAGTTTCCTTTCTGCATTGATGATCCTGAGAAATCTGACTGTACTGGATGAATGAGCATGTCAGGTGCAGCACCAGGCATACCTAAAAATGAGGTGCAAAACTGGTGAAGCTACAACTCAGGACTATATGCACGCTAAACAGCGGAAGCAACGTGCTATAGACAGAGCTAAGCGATTCCACAACCAACGGATCAGATCAAAGCTCTGCAGTCCTGCCACATCCAGTCGTGAATGGTGGTGGACAATTAAACAACTAACAGGAGGAGGAGGCTCTGTAAACATCCCCATCCTCAATGAAGGCGGAGGACAAACGTAAGTGCAAAAGACAAGGCTGAAGCGTTTGCAACTATCTTCAGCAAGAAGTGCCGAGTGGATGATCCATCTCTGCCTCCTCCCAATATCCCCACCATTGCAGAAGCCAGTCTTCAGCCAATTCGATTCACTCCACGTGATATCAAGAAACGGCTGAGTGCACTGGATACATCAAAGGCTTTGGGCCCCGACAACATCCCGGCTGTAGTGCTGAAGAGTTGTGCTCCAGAACTAGCCGCGCCTCTAGCCAAACTGTTCCAGTACAGCTACAACACTGGCATCTACCCGACAATGTGGAAAATTGCCCAGGTATGTCCTGTCCGCAAAAAGCAGGACAAATCCAATCCGGCCAATTACCGCCCCATCAGTCTACTCTCAATCATCAGCAAAGTGATGGACGGTGTCGTCGGCAGTGCTATCAAGCGGCACTTACTCACTAATAACCTACTCACCGATGCTCAGTTTGGGTACCGCCAGGACCACTCGGCTCCAGACCTCATTACAGCCTTGGTCCAAACATGGACAAAAGAGCTGAATTCCAGAGGCAAGGTGAGAGTGACATCAAGGCAGCATTTGACCGAGTGTGGCACCAACGAGCCCTAGTAAAATTGAAGTCAATGGGAATCAAGGGAAAACTCTCCAGTGGCTGGAATCATACCTAGCACAAAGGAAGATGGTAGTGGTTGTTGGAGGCCAATCATCTCATCCCTAAGACATTGCTGCAGGAGTTCCTTAGGGCAGTGTCCAAGGCCCAACCATCTTCAGCAGCTTCATCAATGACCTTCCCTCCATTATAAGGTCAGAAATGGGGATGTTCGCTGATGATTGCAGTGTTCAGTTCCATTCGCAACCCCTCAGATAATGAAGCAGTCCGTGCCCGCGTGCAGCAAGACCTGGACAACATCCAGGCTTAGGCTGATAAGTGGCAAGTAATGTTCACGCCAGACAAGTGCCAGGCAATAACCATCTGAAACTAGAGAGTCTAACCACCTCCCCTTCACATTCAACGGCATTACCATCTCCGAATCCCCCACCATCAACATCCTGGAGGTCACCATTGACCAGAAACTTAACTGGACCAGCCATATAAATACTGTGGCTACAAGAGCAGGTCAGAGGCTGGGTATTCTGTGGCGAGTGACTCACCTCCTGACTCCCCAAAGCCTTTCCACCATCTACAACGGCACAAGTCAGGAGTGTGATGGAATGCTCTCCACTTGCCTGGATGAGTGCAGCTCCAACAACACTCAAGAAGCTCGACACCATCCAGGACAAAGCAGCCCGCTTGATTGGCACCCCATCCACCACCCTAAACATTCACTCCCTTCACCACCGGCGTACCATGGCTGCAGTGTATACCATCCACAGGATGCACTGCAGCAACTTGCCAAGGCTTCTTCGACAGCACCTCCCAAACCCGTGACCTTTACCACCTAGAAGGACAAGGGCAGCAGGCACGTGGGAACACCACCATCTGCACGTTCCCTTCCAAGTCATGCACCATCCCGACTTGGAAATATATCGCCGTTCCTTCATCGTTGCTGGGTCAAAATCCTGGAACTCCCTACCTAACAGCTCTGTGGGAGAACCTTCACCACACGGACTGCAGTGGTTCAAGAAGGCAGCTCACCACCACCTTCTCGAGGGCAATTAGGAATGGGCATTAAATGCTGGCCTCACCAGCAATGCCCACATCCCATGAACAAATTTTAAAAAATTATTGGGAAACTGGACATCATGGAGGGAGGCATGAAGAAGAGGAGGAAAAGAAATCTTGTCACTAATACATTTTGCTGTTAAGAGCCAGGACAAGGCAGTTCAAAGAAAGGTGACATTTTTTCCTGGAAAACATTAGGAAGTCTAGTAGTATCCTGAACAGAGAGTCTTTTAAAATCAGAACCTTTACCATTAAACTGCTGATGGGGAGGGTTGAAGAAAAAAACATATTTGGTTATCAAATAAATTGAATATCGATCCTGTTTTTCTTCCTGTCCATTTTCTCCCCTCTCCGTTAAAGGTATTGACCTCTACTGGGACAAGGTCGCATGGTTACCGGTCACTCTGTACCTCCTAAGGGCACGATCTTTGTGTGTGAGCTTGGCTGCCCAGTTTTGGCAGATTACACGGACACTGGGGATTCAGAGCTGAGCCAGATTCTGTCCTTGCCTCACGTCCACACATATACTTCCAGCGGGGGCCGGGGGTCACTGGGCACTGATCAGGAACTGGAATCTACGAAGATTCTCCCCTCCTTAACCCATGAGCACTGAGGCCAATTACCATGCCTCGACTGAAGCCCCAGTTGAGATCAGCTAACTCTTGCATGAGTACTTGATTGAATCTTGGACATTCCTGGTCTGTGTGGTTCAGCTATTGAAGCAAACCTTTCCTTTTTAATTATAGAAATTAAAGTAACGCTATTCACCAACTTGCATGGCCATAGCTATAAAAACTAAATGGTTCATGCACAACAGCTCCTTTTAATTTAGTTTTCCCCTAATGGTTTACAGAATATCAAACCCAAAGCAATATTTTGGTCCACCCAGATGACACTGCCTCAGGTTATTCTTTCACGGATACCACTCAATAATTCGACACATTATTGGCTTCTTACCAACCCCCCAGAAACAGCCTTCTCTCATTAATGTCAGAGCTTCAGTTTAAAAATTCCTCATTTTATTAGCTGGGAGCATCCAAGCTTTTTGTTTTTGTGGGCTATGTAAGTCTATAACATGGAGCCTTGGCGGCCACAGGTAAAAATTAAATCCATTAATTGGCATATATTTCAATCTACTGTTACTATCAGATCGTGGCGTTCTGATTTAGGATTTATCCACTACCTGAGGCAATAGTGCTAAGAAGAGCCCTTTCCAAACCTCCAGGCCCACAAAATTCATACAGAACAAACCTGGAAATAAGCACAAATAGGATAGAGTCGCCTGAGCTTCGAGAGCTACATGCATCTGTGGGTAGCAATCTCACCTCTGAGTCAGAAAGTTGTGGGTTCAAGTCCCACTCCAGAGACTTGAGCAGGCAATTTAAGCTGACAATTCACTGCAGTACTGAGGGAGTGCTGCACTATTGGAGGTGCCGTCTTTCAGATGAAATGTTAAACTGAGACCTTGTCTGACCCCTTGGGTGGATGTAAAGGATCCCATGGCACTACCCTGGCCAATATTTGTCCCTCAACCAGCGTCACTAAAAACACATTATCTGGTTATTATTTCATTGCTGTTTGTGGGATCCTGCTGTGTGCAAATTGGCTGCCGCATTTCCTACAATACAACAGTGACTACACTTCAAAAAGTATTTCATTGGCTGTAAAGCACTTTGGGACATCCTGAAGTCGTGAAAGGCGCTATATAAATGCAAGCCTTTATTTACTTGTGTGCCACAGTTTGGACACCCATACGTTAGTCCATTACTTTACGGCTCCACTTTCCCTTGGTGTTAATGTCCAGTTACGCAAGTGCCAACATATTTTGTATTTGTGCGGGCCCATGTTTAACAGGCTAGTAATTTTTAAAAGAATCTATTTTTGTGCTCAAGGTGAGTATATCATCAGGTCTGTACACATGCTTCATTCTTAAATAGTAGGATTGGAACACACTTGACTTCTACATAAAGACCAATGTGGAACATTTGACTGGTTTTGATAGTTACCCAAGCAGCATTTTATCTTTAACAAGGATCTGGTAAATGCTTGGTTGGAAATTTGCCCATTAAGTAACGTATTTAGCACATAAGTAAACATGAGTATTTGTATTCATTTATCTTTTTGGCATTGAATCAGTAGGTAGGCAAGTTCATTTTGGATGAACTCCAAAATTGTGAGAGGCATTGATGTACAGTCCCTGCAGTAAAGTATACAGGTCAGTACCAGCCATCTGCTCTTCTCCATAACATTTAAAAGAAAAAAAAATTCCCCCCAGCTGTATAACAGTACAATGAGGGAATGAGTATAGTTAATGTTAAGTGCATTGTATTTGTGTAACTTTATTAAAAATCCTGTGTCTGTCTGTGTGAAAGTTTCTGTGCTGTTTGGCTGAAGCTGGCTACAACCCATCAGATTGCAGAACCAGAGATCAGTGTCCCTTTGACTAATCACAATCTTCAGAAATCACTTCTCCTTCAGTCTCCTGGACACCAAAAGGATGTAAGTACAGACCATCCAGATCTTCAGATATCCCCACACTGTCATTTGTTTGAGAATCTGTCAGTCATATTCTATGAAGGACATTTTCTGTGGCAAATACCCTTCATAACAGTTCATCACCCACCCTACTACATAACCCTAAAGATAGTTTAGAAAAGAATAAATGCATTTTATCTTTAAATCCCAGTCTGATTGATCCAATTTTTCAATTGCTCCAAAACTCTCTGTTCTCTTCTCTTCCTCCCCCTGCTCTCCAGTTCCTGTATAGCCCAGTACAACCTGCCAGGCTTTGGGTAGCTGTGACCATAGGTACACTAGAACATAGCACTAGATCTCCCCACCCTCCTGTACTCCATTGCCTGGTCCAGCTGAGGCCTCATGTAGGGAATGCATTGGCAGCAGACTAAAGTACTGTTTACCCACATCACTCAAGTGTCTGTGGTATTTATCTTCCTAATTCTGCCTGGCTCTGATCTGAGCAGCACTGGACCCACTTCATAGTATCATAGTGGGTACAGCGCAGGAGGAGGCCATTCGGCCCATTGTTCCTGTGCCAGCTCTTTGAAAGAGCTATCCAATTAGTCCCATTCCCCTGCTCTTTCCCCATAGCCCTGTAATTTTTTTCCCCCTTCAAGTATTAATCCAATTCCCTTTTGAAAGTTACTATTGAATCTGCTTCCATCATCCTTTCAGGCAGTGCATTCCAGATCTTTACAACTCAAAAAGGTTTCCTTGTCAACTCTGGTTGTTTTGCCAATCACCTTAAATCTGTGTCCCTTGGTTATCAACCATTCTGCCACTGGGAACAGTTTTACCCTTAAGGATCTTGAATACCTCAGTAAGATCCTCTTTGTCTTCTTTTGGAGCGCACATTATGCCAAGTTAAATTGTGAAGCTGGCATAGAGGACTGTGAATTTGAATTTTAGGTACTATTTGTGGGGAAGTTGGTTTTATAACTCACCATTACACCCAATTCTGTGCTAATCAGTCCAGAAACCATCTCCAGGGACATGTATCTCTCTGTCAGGATTAGTTATCTCTGGGATCTTGGATTATCTCCAGTTAGGACTGCTTAAGGCTGTCAGTTTCTATCCTATCTTTGTAACCTCCTCTGGCCCTACAACCCTCCGAGATCTCTGTGCTTCTCCAATTCTGGCCTCTTGCACATCCCCGATTTTCATCGCTCCACCATTGGTGGCTGTGTCTTCAGCTGCCTGGGCTCTAAGCATCCTCCCTAAACCTCTCCACTCCTTTCCCTCCCTAAACCTCTCTGACTCCGCCTCCCTCTTTTTTTAAGACACTCCTTAAAACCTACCTTTTTGACTAAGCTTTTGATCACCTGTCCTAATATGTCCTTATGTGGCTCGGTGTCAAATTTTGTTTGATAACGCTCCTGTAAAGCTTGGGACATTTTACTACATTAATGGCGCTATATAAATGCAAGTTGTTGTTGACCCACCGTTGTTGCTTTACATTTTCCTGTATTGCTCACACATCTGCTTAACTTCTGGGCAGCATTTCAACTTCCACCCCTTTCTTCCCACGCTAAGTTTTGCTGGTGGAGCCTTTTTTCCTTCCCTTCTTCTCCCGAAGATGCCGACCTATGCTGGAAGAATGATTCCACAAGTGCTAGTTGTTCTTTGGTATCTTTCACCCCAGTTCTATTTGTAAGAGCCACGCAGCAAGTGATGGCAGGGTGCTCAGCCAAAGGAGGCATGGCAGTATAGCCCAATCTCCAGACAGGTGCACTTTCCACCGGATAGTGATGAGAGAAAATGTTGGCAAATCCCCCTCCTCCAGCCCTGGGATACAATACCGCTCTTGGTTGAGATGGGCTAATTCAGCAAGACTGGGGATTCAATTTGGGACCTTCTGTTCTTTATGACTTAGCTGCATGCTAACTGCACTAAATTATTGCACCAGGTATTGTTCTCTGACTATAAATGCGGTAACCTTCCACGGAATCTCACACTTGCTCACCTGACGAAGGAGAAAGCCTCCGAAAGCTTGTGATTTTCAAATAAAACAGTTGGACTATAACCTGGTGTTGTAAGATTCCTTACATTTGTCAACCCCAGTCCATCACCGGCATCTCCACATCATGCACTAAATTAGTTATCGCAGAAGTTCCAGTGATTTTTATATATATATATATATATATAATATGTTCTATTGTGGTTTTTGAGTAGTCTCTGCATCAAACAGCTGCCAGTCTAGACATGCACTTTATTTAGCAACAATAATTAGCCTGTAAACGACCATGGATGGGTTTATTCTGAGTTAGACAAATTTTTGATCGGCAAGCGAGTCAAAGGATATGGGGAAAGGGTGGGAATGTGGAGTTGAGGCAAAAATCAGATCAGCCATGATCTCATTAAGTGACGGAGCAAGCTCGAGGGGCCGAATGGCCAACTCCTGCTCCTATCTCTTATGGTCTTATTCTGCAGTTATATTTTGTGGCATTAGAGACAGTCCCAGTTAAACGCTGCTTCATCTCGACAGCAAGTCGCTTTACTTCAGGCAATCACTTGATATTTATTAGGAAAAGGAATGGAATGGGGGAAATTTGAATTAGGCCAGGCCTGGTACATCCTGCAATTGAGGATCTGCTGCAGAAAGCGAGTGTGGCAGAACGTAATGTGTGCATGTGCAGATACCAGAAAACCGCGGAGGAGGTCGGGGGGGATCAGAAAATGTTGTGCCTTGTGGAGTAAAACTGGAGCCCCAGGCCCCTGAGGGAGAAGCAGCCTGTGGGATGGGGGGGTAGAATCATAGAATACTACAGCACAGAAGGGGGCCATTTGGCCCATCGTGCATGTGCTGGCTCTTTGGAAGAGCTATCCAATTAGTCCCCTGCTTTTTCCCTATAGCTCTGCAATTTTTTTCCTTTTGAAAGTTACTATTGAATCTGCTTCAACCACCCTTTCAGGCAGTGCATTCAAGCGTGCAAAAATCTGCTCAGTCTGTGGATAAGGTTACAGCTTTACATCTTTAGGTTATAAATGTTGTTTAGTTATATATAGTATGGTTTATGTGCAATCAAGATGACCATGCAAAAAAAACTCAAGTTTCTTGAGCAATTTGACTCTGTACTGATTGGTAGCTCTTTTATGATTAAAAGTGGTCTTTCATTACTTGATATTTAGCTAATGAAATATTTGGGCCAATTAGCATGGTTCACTCAACAAGTAGTGGTTTGTGACCTCTTGTAGTCAATGTTTGAGTTGATCACTTTTTTAACCCTATGGTGTGTCACCATGTCCTACAGGAACTAGAAGAGTTTTAATTATATATTGAAACAATGCATAGTGGCAGGAGTCATACCAAGCACAAAGGAAGATGGTAGTGGTTGTTGGAGGAGGCCAATCATCTCAGCCCCAGGAGTTCCTCAGGGCAGTATCCTAGGCCCAACCATCTTCAGCTGCTTCATCAATGACCTTCCCTCCATTATAAGGTCAGAAATGGGGACGTTCGCTGATGATTGCACAGTGTTTAGTTCCATTCACAACCCCGCAGATAATGAAGCAGTCCGAGCCCGCATGCAGCAAGACCTGGACAACATCCAGGCTTGTGCTCATATCTGGCACGAATGTTACTTGCCACTTAAGTGCCAGGCAATGACCATCTCCAACAAGAGAGAGTCTAACCACCTCCCCTTGACATTCAATGGCATTACCATCGCCGAATCCCCCACCATCAACATCCTGGAGGTCGCCATTGACCAGAAACTTAACTGGACCAGCCATATAAATACTGTGGCTACAAGAGCAGGTCAGAGGCTGGGTATTCTGCGGCGAGTGACTCACCTCCTGACTCCCCAAAGCCTTTCCACCATCAACAAGGCACAAGTCAGGAGTGTGATGGAATACTCTCCACTTGCTTGGAAGAGTGCAGCTCCAACAACACTCAAGAAGCTTGACACCATCCAGGACAAAGCAGCCCGCTTGATTGGCACCCTATCCACCACCCTAAACATTCACTCCCTTCACCACTGCGCACAGTGGCTGCTGTGTGTACCATCCACAGGATGCACTGCAACAACTCGCCAAGGCTTCTTCGACAGCACCTCCTAAACCCGCAACCTCTACCACCTAGAAGGACAAGAGCAGCAGGTACATGGGAACAACACCACCCGACCTGGAAATATATCGCCGTTCCTTCATCGTCGCTGGGTCAAAATCCTGGAACTCCCTTCCTAACAGCACTGTGGGAGAACCTTCACCACACGGACTGCAGCGGTTCAAGAAGGCGGCTCACTACCACCTTCTCAAGGGCAATTAGGGATGGGCAATAAATGCCGGCCTCGCCGGCGACTCCCACATCCCATGAACGAATAAAAACAAAATAAGTATTTTACAGACTGAATGCATGCTGAATTACACAATGGACGTGACATTTTATCAAGTTACATATATTTTTGTAAGCAAGTGATACAATATAGAAATAAAGATAGAAAGAACAGGTTGTGTCCTGTAATTTAACCTGAACAAGACTTCCCTCCAATCACTAGGGTGTCTTTTTCTGATAAAGACAGGAACTTGCACTGTGGAAGTGTCGTGATGCATCATTTAACCCTCTGCTTTCAGCAAGTGTTTAGTGCATTTTTCTCTGTGACCACCTTTGTCATTCAACATAACACATGCTAGGAACTTAGTTCAGCAGTCACCAGTTAGGATAGATAACATCATATCTGAAAAAGAACAAGACTACTCTAACCACAGGGCTTGCAAAGATACAGAGAAAGAAAAACAGACAACAATGGAAACGCTCAGCAGGTCAGGCAGCACCTGTGGAGAGAGCAAAAGTCAATGTTACAAGTATAGAACCTTCCTCAGAACAGCAAGATATTACAGATGAATAGCCTTTAAAAAGGAACAAACAGGGGGAAATAAGCACAACAACCACACAAACAGGAAAGAAATAATGACCTGTAAAGTGCTTAGGTGGAGAACAGTAGATGGTTAAATGGCAGAAGTAATATTTGCATGAGACAAAACTTGCATTTATATAGCGCCTTTAACTCAGTAAAATGTAAAAGGAGGCATAATGAGAGAAATCAAAGAAATATAAAAATGTGTGTGAATAGCCAAAGGCGATACCTAAGTGGGGGATGGTGAGTAGAAAGGGAAGCATTGAAAAACCTGGCAAAGTAGAGCAGGCTCCAGTGATCCAGGTGTCTGGTGAAAGAAAGAACTTGCATTATATGGCACCTTTCATGTCTTCAGACGTCCTAAAGCCCTTCTCAGCCAACTAATGACTTTTGAAGTGCAGTCACTGTTATGTGAGGAAACTCAGCAACCCATTTGCACAGAGCAAGGTCCCAGAAAAAGCAAAGGAGCTAATCTATTTTTTGAGGTGTTGGCTGAGGAGGTAAATATTAGCTAGAACACCAGGGAAACTCTCCTTCTCTTCCTTTTGAAATATTGCCATGAAATCTCTTATGTCCACCTGAGCAGGCAGAAGGGGTCTTGGTTTAATTTCTCACCCAAAAGACTACACTCCATCAGTACTGGACTCAAGTGTCAGCCTAGTTTATAGCCCAGAGTTTCCGCTAGGGGTGCAATTGGGGAAAACGCGCTAGAAATTGCGCTGGATTTGCCAAGGTGAAGTCACACCTGAGTTTCCGCAAAAATTTATTTGCATAAACCCGAAAGTAAAATCTCACCTGAATCAGCGCAATCAAGCAATGTTATCGATTGTAATCTATTATTGATTAATATGGCCTCACGATTACTGAATTAAACTAATTTAAACTGAAAATTTGCTCTAATAATTGCTGCAGCTGAAGAAACAAGTCAATCCAGCGGTTTCAGTTGACTGCTGGTCACAGGTCGTGTGTACCAAGGGCGGATCAAATGACTGAATTTGAACTAATTTAAATTAGATTTAAAGTAATTGTAGCATCAGTATGAGAAACAGATCCGAGTGAGGCTTCAATTGACTGCTGGTCACTGCAGCTGCACCACGGGGTGCCTGTGCGCCCGAGAATCTGTGCGCAACGTGATGAACACCCCCGAACGGGCGCAATCAGCGGAAACTCGCCATGCCGACCTGGGGGCGTGGACAGTTTTGTGAGCGGGGACTGCTTCATGCAAATTGACTTTTGAACCAGCGTAAAAGAGCGTAAATGGTAATGGGCGTGAATCGTTTACGTTTTAAATGCCGCAATCTTTTGCACTGTTTCAGTCGATTCCACCCAGATTGCACTGATATCTTTGTGGAAACTCCAGGCCTTTGTGCTCAAGTCTTGGAGTGGGGCTTGAACGTATGACCTTCTGACACCAGTAAGAATGCTACCACTGATCCAAAATGAAACTTCAAAAAGAAGTTGGAATGGTTGTGAGATACTCCCAAAATGTTTTTTTAACCTGATAGCTAAGGAAAATTCTAAAAGGTTATAGGACACAAACCCTAAATATGAGTGTGTAACTTTCTAACCAACTACAGATTGGGGAATAGAATCCTACTCACCAACTGTGACCCAGAGTAAACACTCACCACTCTTGACAATGATGTTTAAGGAGCAGTCCAAATCTTCACTTAACCAGACAGTTTGTGAAAGGTTAATTGAAGTGAAAGTTATCTTTTGTTAACAAAAATAACTCATGTACGTTGAGGCGACACCTTGCCATTTAGTAAGTAGAAACTGATTTGCCAGAATAAATGAGGGATAAAGAGGAATTAAGATGAGATGAAGTGGGCAGAGAGCCAAAGATTTCAATGTAGAAGTGGAAAAGAACATCTGGTAATTGAGGCAATTTAAGCCAGTCAATCAAATAAGTGGCTATTAAAGTGTTTAGCAGAACCACAATTAACAATTTAAGATTGAAATAAGAGGTAACATGGCTGTAATAGCTGCTGCAGAATAGTTCTAGCAAAGTATAAGTGTGTTGCTCAGTAATTCTTACTTTTACACTGCAGTTTGTGTGAACTATAACATTGTGACATGACTAAGAGAACTTCCCCTTTGGCAATGCACAACAAATTTTACCATGGTAGAAATGAATAAGGAGGATGCCAACTTGCTGTATTTAACCAGGAATCTCTGAATTTTTAATTAAAATTTGGCCGTCTGAATTTCTGTTTCTCCAAGTTTCCTGAACCTAAGTTTTGAAAACTGAAGTTACTACACAATGCAGACAGCGGGATTTAACTGGAAACACTGTCCCCGTATTAAATGTGCACATTGCATCTCTGGGACATCCTGGTGGAAACAATTTTTAAAAAAACGCTAAAGACAAGGCCAGATGATTTGCTGGCCAGCAATTCATTACCAATAACACTGAGGTATCTTCAGTCTGTTAAATACTATCAATTGATGATCGAGACCAAGGTTAAGCTGGTGGATGGACCCGGTCCTTATGGACCACCCAAGGAAAAGAAATGTAAGGAATCTTACAACACCAGGTTATAGTCCAAGTTTTATTTGAAAATCACAAGCTTTCAGAGGCTTCCTCCTTCGTCAAGTGAGTGTGGGATTGCATGAAAGGGTACCGCATATATAGTCAGAGAACAATGCCTGGTGATTACAACCTGGTCTTTCCAACTGCCCGTTATCAAGGCAATCAAAGGAGTTGAATAGTGTTCCGACAGAGAGACATTACATACCAGACTACTGAATATACAAACGGTCAGAACCCAAAGACCGAGAGAGAGAGAGAGAATGACCAGTTGTATTAAAAACAGATAACTTTTTTTTCGCTGGCGGGGTTACGTGTAGCGTGACATGAACCCAAGATCCCGGTTGAGGCCGTCCTCGTGGGTGCGGAACTTGACTATCAATTTCTGCTCGACGATTTTGCGTTGTCTTGTGTCTCGAAGGCCGCCTTGGAGAACGCTTACCCGAAGATCGGTGGCTGAATGTCCTTGACTGCTGAAGTGTTCCCCGACTGGGAGGGAACCCCCCTGTCTGGCGATTGTTGCGCGGTGTCCGTTCATCCGTTGTCGCAGTGTCTGCATGGTCTCGAAAAAAAAAGTTATCTGTTTTTAATACAACTGGTCATTCTCTTTCTCTTCCTTTCGGGTGTTTCTCTCTCCCTCTCCCTCTCCCTCTCTGTCTTTGGGTTCTGACCATTTGTATATTCAGTAGTCTGGTATGTAATGTCTCTCTGTCTGAACACTATTCAACTCTTTTGATTGCCTTGATAACAGGCAGTTGGAAAGATAATCTGTAATCATCAGGCATTGTTCTCTGACTATATATGCGGTACCCTTTCATGGAATCCCACACTCACCTGACGAAGGAGGAAGCCTCTGAAAGCTTGTGATTTTCAAATAAAACTGTTGGACTACAACCTGGTGTTGTAAGATTCCTTACATTTGTACACCCCAGTCCATCACCGGCATCTCCACATCAAGGAAAAGAAAGGGGACAGTTTACTGACTGGGTGGAGTAGGAAAGGATTACTTGGAATCTGAAGGTACAACTCATGAAAGGCCCTGTAATGCAACTGACCTGAAAAAAAGGCTCGTATCTACTACAGCTAAATGACCACCAGCTGCAGTTACAGGACATCTTTTAGATGTTCTTCCCTCCATTTACACACATTTTTACTGTGACCCCTTATGGAACAGATTCTCCAACATTACTTTTCGTTTGCTTGTTTCTGTTAATAATTCAATTTCCTGTTGCCCAAGTTGTTCCCATTAAAATAAATCCTACACATCATCCAGTTAGTTCTTTACTTCTAGGAGATTGAATCGCTGCTTGTTTCTTTGATGAAAACCTCTTGCTTTCTTTTAGATGGCTTAGTTTGTCCAAGCTCCCCTAGTAAAGGACCTGCATGTTGAGGGTCAAACTAGCAACCTGCCTGGGATGCGAATCTGGGGAATGTGCCTGAGGTGGGAGTCGATGATTTGCGGCGGTTCAATAATTACATGAAAACTTGGAATTCCACATGGAAGCTGGCTTTCAGGAGTCCTTCTCTAACAGTCTCTATTTTGAACAGATCAGCTAAGCTGTAGTTCACGCAATCACAGTAGGATCCACTTCACTGATGAAGAAAGTTGGTGGCCTAGCCTCTCTGAAGATTAAGAGATGAATATCTGTACAGTCTTGCTCTCAGGACACTGGGTAAAATCTACATAATGACTGCTGCTGTTGTTTTACATGGAATATAAACAAAATGCACAGCGAGGGAGCAGTGGAAAATTGAGCTGCTCAATTCTGGGCACAACTGAGTCCCATGGTTTCTTATGGTACACTCTTGATTTATAATCTGCAGTCGTATGCAATAGAGAGGCATTTCAGATAGTTTGTCACTGTGGGGGCAGTTTTAGAAATTTGAGCCCACATGGATTTAAATTACAGTGCTGATTTGATACACAAACCTGGACAAATTCTTGTGGATTTAACATACTTGAAATCAGACAAATGATAGAATGAGGAATTATTCAGGGGTCTACACTTGATATCAACTACTCTGTGGATGGGTTGGGGACATGGTCCTCTTCAGTTTTGCTACTGTTACTTTACACTCTACGATAATGGTACGACATAAAATAGTGAACCTCCAAACCTCATAATTGGATTTTTCATTGAGTCTGGTTTTACATGTGCATGCTTTTAGATTTACTAGGATAATACCAGAGGTGGGGGGATATAATTATGTTCCCTTTTCAGCTAATGCTGCATTTAGGAGCAGAGAATGTTAAGGGGGAATCTAATAGAATTCTTCAAATTTTGAATGCTTTGAGACAGTAAATGGGGAAAGATTATTTCCACTGCTCTGTGAATCTGCAACAAAGGGACATAAATTCACAGTTACGACTAGAAGCTTAAAGGAGGAGGGTTAGAAGTATTTTTTTCACACAGGATTATTAGGATATGGAATGCTTTGCTATGAGTGGCTATTAAAGCCCAAGCATTGCAACATTTAAAAGGGAATGAAACATTTAAAAATATTAAAGGTTACAGGGAAAGAGCAAGGGAATAGGATTAGAATAGATAACTATTAGGAGAGCTAGCACTGGCAAGATTTTGCTGAATGGCTCCTTCTGTACTGAAACTTCAAAGATTCTATTGCAACCAGGGTAGCACTAATTGAAGTTAGCATGGTACAGGGTTGAGTTAAATCTACACCAGATTGCACTTGCATTGCTCCTCGGGTGCAGGAGGACATTTCGAGGCTCTGTTTACATTTAATTGAAAAAAGTACCGAACTATCTGAACTTGATCCTGTTGATCTGGCCGAGCTGCAGTTGTGCTTTAAATCAGCCAATTATTTAATTAGAAGATAGACTAATTGCTTTCTCAAGCGAAAGAGTAACTGACGTGTCAAGAAGGGCCATGGCCATGTCCAGCCCACCAAGTGTACAAACTGTGCCTGCTGCATCCACAAGGTCAAAGCCATTAAGAAGTTTGTCATCCGAAACATTGCGCAGGCTGCCACGGTCAGAGATATTTTGGGGGCCACAGTCTCTGTGTTAGCTGTGGCTCGGTGGCTAGCACTCTTGCCTTTCTTTCAGAAGGTTGTGGGTTCAAGTCCCACCCCCGAGACTTGAACACAAAATCTAGGCTGACACCCTAGTGTGGTACTGAGGGAGTGCCATGTGGACCTGCCCCTATGCCTTTGTAAACCTCAACGGATCCTGTAATTTGTACTAAAGTAATAAAAATGCTGGACTATTGCAAAAAAAAAGAAAAGTACCTTTTTTTCAAAAAAAAAGAAACACCACAAACTTTAAACACAGCGGAATCTGCGTTGTTCCATTGACCCAGCAATTTTGGTTTGGGTAGGGGATTAGGGTCCAAGAGCTGGGCCAATTCAAGTTGAACAGGTACGAGTTCAACCTTGATGGTGGTCTGTATTGTGGGCCTTGGGCCTTGACCCAGCACTTAAGTTTTTCAATGAAGTAATCAACTTTAGCTAATCTTCCGAATTTTCATTTGGCAATATTTGTAAATCTTTATTATAACTAGTGATTACTTTCAGTGGCCCTAAACAAAATGTCACTCAATATAAAGTTGTAACATTATTAATAGGATTGCCTTATATTTGTTCTCATGATGTAGGTAAGTCCGCATTTATTGCCCCTCCCTAATTGCCCTGAGAAGGTGATCTTGGACTTTTTTCCCTGAACCACTGCAGTCCTTGTGGTGATGGTGCTCCCATGAGGATATTAGGTAGGGAATTCCATGATATTGACCCGGAGACTATGAAGGAACGGCAATATGTGCCCAAGTCACGATGGTGTTCCCACAACATTGCTGCTCTTGCCCATCTTGGTGGTAGAGGTCATATGTGAGGGAGGTGCTCATGAAGTAACCTTGGTGAGTTTCTGCAATAGATCGAGTGCGTTGGTAATGAAGGGGGTGGATATTAAGTCTAATGGGAGGGGTGCTGATTAAGTGAACTGCTCTCTTCTGGATTATGTTAGTTACACCCATGCATGCATGTGATGAGTATGGTGTTGATATGGCTGGTCTCATTAAGCTTCTTGTCACTAGTGACACCCAAAATGTTGTTGGTGCTGTTGACGGTCAGAAGAGATGGCTGGGCTTTCTTTTGTGAGATTATTAATACCTGCTACTTATGTGGCATAAATGTTACCTGCCACTTGTCAGCCCAAGCCAGGATGTTATCCAGGTCTTCTGTAGGCTCACTTTGTCTGCTTCCTTCTTGGAGGAGTTGTGAAGAGATGAACACTGTGGAACTGTTAGTGTACAGCGCCATTTCTGACACGATGGAGGGAAGGTAATTGATGAAGCAGTTGAAGATGGTTGGACCGAGGGATGCTTGCTTGAGGAACTCCTGAAATAATATCCTGGGGCTGTGGTGATTGGCCTCCGACAACCACAACATTCCTTTTGTGTTGGGGTTGACTCCAGCTACTAGAGGGTTTTCCCTTTTGACCTCCATTGACCCCCATTTCTATAGGGCTTTCTGACACCATACACGGTCAAATGTTGCCTTGATGTTGAGGAGCGACACTGTCCTCTGAGATCCAGCTCTTGCATCCACGTCTCGATCAAGGCTGTGATGGGATCTGGAGCTGAGTCGTTATTGAACAACCTGAACTGAGAGTTGGCGAGCAGGTTATTGGTGAGAAGGTTTTACTTAATGGCACTATTGATGACTCCTTCATTCCCTTGACTGATGATTAGAAGGAGGCTGATAGGGTGGTAATTAGTTGGGTTAGATTTATCCATTTTATTTGTGGATAGAACATACCTGGGAAATCGTCCACATTGTTGGGTAGCTGCCAATGTAATAGCTGCACTGGAACTTGTGTACAATTAATTATAGTACTGAGCTTTTCAATCAATAATGTACTCGCACTCATTGAAAATCAAGTCTATTATTCCCCTCTTGAGATCCTAATACTAGAGACTTCTAAAGGATATATTCCTTGCCTGGTACTATAATTCCACAGTTACATAAACTGATTTATTTAATGTTAACACCAAAATTTAAAGCTGTGTGGCACTGTACACCCGCCTGTATGTGATAGCATCACAGTGAAATGGCTCCAGATGTGTATAAGTTGCATGCTTTGAATAAAACAGTGAGTCAGCAATTAATCAGCAGCAACGATGTTCATTTATACAGTGCCGCCAACGTAGTCAAACATCCCAAAGTGCTTCACAGAGGTGAAAACAGATGCCAATCAGTGGTGTGAGAAAAGTTAGAGGAGGTGACTGGAGATATGGTTAAAGAGGTAAGTTTTGAGAAGTCTTTTGAAGGAGGGGAGAGGCATAGCAAGATGGAGGGGTTGAGAGGTGCCGAAGGCTGTGGGACCAAAAGTAAATCAAAGGGAGGTGGTGCAAAGGAGTTGGAAGAATAGAGGGTGTGTGTAGGGTTGGAGGGGTTTGCAGGGGTGGCGACTTGTAAGCGAGGACAGGATCGTAAATTAGGTGATTTGGGGTTGAGGAGACTGCGGCGGTTGGGAAGGATAGGAGAGCAGGACTTAGGAAGATAGGAACCGGAGTAGGCCATTCAGCCCCTCGAGCCTGCTCCGTCGGTCAGTTAGATCATGGTTGATCTGGAGCTCAACACCATTTACCTGCCTTTGATCCATGTCCCTTGATACCCTTACCTAACAAAAATCTATCGATCTCAGTGTTGAAAGCCCTAATTGACCCCAGCCTCCACAGCTTTTTGGGGCAGAGAATTCCATATTTCTATTATCCTTTGTGTGAAGAAGTGCTTTCACTCCTAAATGGCGTAGCTCTAATTTTAAGATTATGTTCGCTCGGTCTTGTTTCTTACATCAGAGGAGATAATTTCTCTATCTACCCTATTGAGTCCTTTTAACATTTTAAACACCTCGATCAGATCACCCTTCGATCTTCTATTCTTAGCGCAGGATAGATGCGGATGAGGGACTTTTTGACGGGCTGTAGTTAGTGAGGAGAAATGTTGGTTGAGCCCGGAAGTTCTAGGTGAGGATTTCTGCAGCGGGTGGGGGGCGGGGGTGGGGGGGGGAGAGGTGAGGTAAAGGCAAAGGCGGAAGCAGGTGATGCTGTGAAGGTAAAACTAGGCTGTCTTGATGATGGATGTATGGTTTGAAGCTAAACTCAGGGTGAAAGAGGACACCAAATCTGTGCACTGTTGGGTTCAGCCTGAGCAAGCAGCCAGGGAAGGGGAATAGAAATGGGGGCTAGATGTGGAATTTTTTGCTAAGAGTTGAACAAGATTGCTTCAATTCACCACCAAAGGAACAGCACAAGCTCTCCTCCACACGCTGTCAATTCTTGTATTCTCTATCTCTCACACGTTACATTTAGGATTCTGTTTTGTTACTAATGAAAATACTAATGATCTGAATTCGAGTTCCAAGCTTTACTATGTGCAACTGTACATGTTTTGGTGCTTAATATGCAATTTAAGGCTACTTATTTGAATTTTTTGCCCAATAATGGTTGTACTAGTGGGGGGAGGAAAATGGATGCAGAAGATCAGATCAAAAACTCTACTGCAAGTCTGACTGAAGTCAGCACAGGTCGACAGCCATAACATTGCCACATCTTTAGCAGGAAAAATGTCAGTCTAGTAACTGTTTGAAAAATACAAACCATGAAATAAATTTGCCGGTTAGGATAACTCAGTGAACGATTGCATGTATAAATTATAAATATGTCAGACTTACAATTATGGTTATTTGATAAGTTACAAGGCAGCCAACAAAAGAATGAACTGGCATCCTTCCAGCTATGAGATCATAGTCCTATCGTGTTGCAGTACTATACACAGCTCACAAACTTGGCCAGCTGCCCTGCTTTAGCACTGTGGCTTACTATGCCGAGACAGTCTGTATGATAACAGTGGGGGTGCACATACTCCTTATGTCAAGAGTGCTAGTGGTTGACTGTTTATGCATATTTTACTTTACAAGAAGAGGTTATTTATGTAAGATGTTCCTCGATGACTGACTTTCCTGGCCTATGCCTTGCTAGCTGATTTGCGTTGGGTAGCGGTAGGGGCAGTTACAATAGGCTTCAGCATCGCTGGGCTAGCGAGGAGAGATTTTTTTTAAAAACTCAGCAGATTACCTGCTCTTAAATCCTATCCTTAGCTAGAAAGTGCATGTGTGGATGTCTGGAGAGAACAGATTGGGCTCAGCTGTGAAAAACCACCTAATAACTCACTGTTTGGTCTCCCAAACAGAGAGTGGCCACTTGAGTGAGGTACTGGAGCACCTCTGGTGGGGCTGTGCATTAACGTGAGCCCATCCCTCCATGAAAGCAGGATGGGAGAAAATTTGGCAAAAAAAAAGTTAAGATCATAGCAATCCTAAGTGTTCTTTACAATATTTCAACAATTGCACTGGTCTATTCCTTCTCTCCTGGGCGTGCTCTCTCTCTCAAAACTTCACTACAGTTTTAGATGTGAAAAATGTTGTTCTTGATTTTATAATGGCCTATCAGGGCTATAATGTCCTATTCCAGTGTGGCATCATGAACAGAAACAAAGCCTACTGTTGTAAACATTTTATTAATTCAGCAACGTTAAAGAGACACCATCCTCATCAGTATGTTTAGATAAAAGGTTTGCCAGACATTTTTTTTCTTCCTTCAAGATGCTATTGCTTTAATTTCTATCTCTCGTGAAAGGAAAGACTGGGATTGCTAGCCTTTCCCTCTGTGAGCACACCTCCCGCTGGTGAATCAGGAAACGGCACTCATAGTAGTTCGGGGAGACTGCAGTCTACGCAGCTCAGAGGTCACACAAAAGGCAAGGGGCCTTTTTACACTGGCAAGGGGGAGGCGGGGCATGGAACAAAGTGATGGATGGAAGTAATGGTGAGAAATTTGAATGTGACTAGCTTTGCTATTAACTTAACCCTGGAACATTATCCATCTAACTGCAGCATGCAATGTAGTTTGTCTCAGTTACATGGTATATTCCATTATTATGTGATTATATTTCATCCTTGGGTGCAAGTTTGCTGCAGGCCATTTAGAACAGATTTTGAGTATTGATTTGATGCTGTAGGAGGTCACAGAATAATCAATGCACATGTAATGAATTATGTATATACAGTGTGCATAATAACCAGATAATTACAATGAAAATGAATAAGACTATGACTTCGAAAAAATGGTTTGCTATGATCTCGATAAGAATAACAAGTGGTGACCACTCAAGTTACATATGTGTAGAAAATTTCCATGAAGAGCCCAGTGCTTACTGCAAGCACCTTTTTGACATTGTTGAAAATACGAGTAACATATTGTGTTAGATGATGCTGTGATTTACTCTTGACGTGTCAAGGAGGTTGCCCATTACCGGTTAGTTTGGGTAAGTAGGGAAGAAGTGTGCCCACAGTCTATTTAGAACATAAGAAAAAGGAGCAGAAATAGGCCATTCAGCCCCTCTAGCCTCCTCCACCATTCAATAAGATCATGGCTGATCTTCGACCTCAACTCTACTTTCCCGTCCGATCCCCGTATCCCTTGATTCCCCCTAGAGTCCAAAAATCGATCTATCTCAGCCTTGAATATACTCAATGACTGAGCATCCACAGCCCTCTGCGGTAGAGAGTTCCAAAGATTCACAACCCTCTGAGTGAAGAAAATTCTCCTCATCTCGGTCCTAAATGGCCAACCCCTTATCCTGAGACAATGGCCCCTAGTTCTAAACACTCCAACCAGGGGAAATGGCCTCTCAGCATCTACATTGTCAAGCCCCCTCAAAATCTTTTATGTTTCAATGAGATCACCTCTCATTCTTCTGAACTCCAGAGAGTATAGGCACATTCTACTCAATCTCTCATAGGACAACTCTCTCATCCCAGGAATTTAAATGGATGATATCTGCAAACTTTCAAAACTGCTTTGAATCCTCCAGTCTCGTGCGCACTGAAGGGCACTGCCAGGAAGCATTGGCATTCCATGGGTTTGCCATCAGCTTGAGGAAGAAACCTTCTCAATGATGCCTATCCTGCCTGAGGCAGTGGTTGGACAATATGGCGTTCGTCATCTGAGCATGCCGTGGGGACAACTTCCATTGTCCCATTGGCAAAAGGTTCCCGCCCATTGACTTTAACCATGACCTGTCAAAAATAGACTTGATGAAATGCTTGTAACATGCATCTGATATTTTACATTTTATTTTAATCTTAGGTGGTGATGACTTTGACTTGCTTGATGCCCTCTCTGACAACCCCACTCCAAAGCCACGTAAGTTTCCTGAATGATGAGGATCTTGGTGAGCATTTCTTTTGTCTGAAATACTGAAGGTCAATGGTCAAAGAGTTTTCACAAGATGGAGATTCTGACCCAAATTCGAAACTATAGTTCTCTTTTTAAAAAGTCCAGGATTCTACTTCAGGAACCTGCACTATTTTAAAATCACACAATGCTGGTGTTTGTTCACATTCTAACAATAGTGTGTAACAGCATTGAAATCCTTGAGCACTAAACCTGTAGCACTGTAACATGTTAACAGATTTACCCCAAACTGCATATTGGACTTGATACCTGACTCCACCAGAAACTGCACAAAAACTTTGTGCATGCTCCCTTCAATAAGAATGGTCACCTCAACAAGTTAATGGTGGGGAGGGGGTGCAGGGGCAGGGGCAGGGAAGAGCCAAAGTTATTTTAGAATAGTATTGACTGAGGCCTGGGATCTGTAGTTGTCGTATGGCCTAGCGAAATGGAACAAATAATGTTTTCAGTAAACGCGGAGTGTGGGTTCGGTTGAAAGTAGTCCATTGAATGACCATACAGCTTAACATTAGCTAGACATCTCGCTCAAAACAAATACCATTTTTGACCACATTTGAGAAAGGGTTTTCCTATAGCCAACCCATAAAAATGTTGGCCTAGGTTTTCCAATCACACCATGACCCTCATTGCGCTCCGCCCCATCCACCCCCACCAAACGAACAGCTATGTCATCTCCTGAGAGGGGCAAAATAAGAGAAATAATTCAGGGAGTGGTGGGGAAATTCCTTTCCGACCTCCAAAGGCGATCAGATAAGTTCCGGGAGACGCATCAACCAATGACCCACCTACCCTTTGAACATTCTGATGTCAACCCAGCCAAGAACTCATCCAACTCCCTTTTGAATGCTTGCAATGAATCCACACTCACAGCACCAGCCGGCAACTTATTCCAAAGGTCGACGACCCTCTTTGAAAAGGAACCCCTCCTGACATCTAACCTTGTATGTTATATGGATGTCCTCTGGTCCTCCCTAACCCCTCTCATTCAAATAGCCTGTCCACATGGACCGAATCTAATTCTTTTGTTATTTTAAAGATGTCAATCGAATCCCCCTGAAGTCAGTGCTTTTCTAGAGTAAAAAGACTTGGCTCTCCAGCCCTGTAGTGCTAACTAAGGGTCTTTAAACTAGGGCCTCGGTAACACCCACCACGTGAGGAGATGAAAACTGGCCTCTAGATGAGGCCTAACCAATGTCTTGTACAAGGACTGTATAATGTTTTTTGTTTTGTGTTCTATTGCCCTAGCAATATATCCTAATATTCTTACTTGCTTTTTGCTATAGCTTTGCGGGATTGGTCGTGAACCGTAAGAGATTCATGTACTAGGTCTTTCTCCCGCTGAACAATCTTGTGTTCGCATCCCTGCATGGTATACACATGCTTGGTGATAGCACTACCCACGTGCATAACGCTATATTTATCTATATATTAAATGACAACTGCCAAATGCAGGCCTGTTTTTTCCCCCCTTTGCATCCGGATCTGCCCCTAGTCTATTTTTCTCATCGAAGGAACCAGCATTAGTCATGACGTTAGTCATCGAGGGGATATCTAATTTTTTAAACAGGGAAGAGCACCAGCTGCTAAATGAACCAGTTTATTTTTTACACCTTCTGATATATTCTTAAAAACAGATGCAAGACACATTCACCTGCATTTATAGTGTTAACAGTACAGCACATCAGTGTTCTTAGCTCATGTATTCCGTGATGGCCCCTTCCTCATCGCACCATTGGAACAATGCCCTGTATGTCAAACAAAATGAGTTGGTTATGATGCTGTGGGCCTTTAGCACGTTTCTGAATATGCGTGCACACACGTAGTATATTGCTGGGCAGATGAATAAGAATCTATCAATGGGGTGGAACAGTAGATTTATTTTTGCTGCATTTGGGTTTATTGAAATGCGGACTTTTGGTTGGTTGTGGGGGTGCGGGGGAGGGAGCTGTTGTTGTGTTGACTAAACTATATCTGCTCCTCCATTTCCGTATCTGAATTGAAGTTAATGAAAGTGCAGTCTTATTAGAGTACTGCTCATGGGACTATCAACACACAAATGTGTCTGCTCAGGTGCTTCTCTAATGCCTAGTGCATGCGAGCTTAGTGCTAATAGGGCCAAAGTGTTGCCACAGCTTGGGCAAGACCACACCGCTGAACAGCACAAGACTGCAATAAAGGAGTTCTTCATTACTGATTAACCTCATGGCATTCCTTTCAGCCAAGGCGGTAGCAAAATAGTGCCAGAGACGGAGCCTAACAGGGCTCGCCAGAGACGATTCAATAGGAGGCTGATGCAGCTGCCAGCATCGGATCTGCTCATCTGCAGCCAAGGTCACTCAAGGGAGCCAGCAGCACAAGTTTGTAGAAAAACAAATTAACAAGAACAAGGAAACAAATCCAGTGTGTGCAATGTCTAGGACACACATGCCTCCAGTTTGACTACATAAGGCAGAAGCAAATCTGCTCCGTTTCCAGAGCTGTGATTCCCTCTGGCATTGAAGCCGTGAATTCAGTTGGACGGTGCCCAGGATCGGTCACTTTGCAGCAGTAATTTTAAGGTTTCCCTTTCTGTAGTTATTCCTGGACCATCCTCCAGCCTCCTGCTGCTCCCATTAACCACTATGATGTACAGGAGAGTAGCTTGGTTGATTCATCAAAACTTCCCCTTTCCCCTCTACTGCAGTCTGCTTCCTATTATTGCACTGCTCACATACACATTGAAGCTCCCAAGTACTGAATACATTTATAGCAGTAGAATCTGCTCTACCAATTCCCCCCAAACATTCATCAGTAGCCTTATGAAAGAGATCATTCAGGATTGCGAACTTGAGACTGTATGCATTATGCTGGTAATTCCCAGCATTTATTTTGCTGGGTAGTGAGAGAAAGAAGGACATTGTGATGGAGTTGGAGCTATCCCAGCATTCATAGCATTAGGAATACCCCCTATTAGAACTATAATGCTATCGTTTTGTACAGGGCTTTCACAACTGCTGCACGTGTTAGGATAGCCCGATCTCTGTTGTCTTTTACTTGCTGTCCCTTGAGAGCAAGAGAAAATACTTACAAATCTCACAGCCAGGAACGAAATAGGACCAGGAGGGAAGGATATTAATGGCACTTAGCTTTCCCCTGTGGTACATGTGACAGACACAGCTTGCTGCTTTTAACCATACTTATGTTTTTGGCCCCAAGGCGATACCTTGTGTTTATTACTCATGACTGGAAATCTCACATCTCGCTTTTGTCCAGTGTAGACTGCTTTGGCTGAACACCAAGCTGTCTGCTACTGGTCAATGGTTACAACACAATGCATAATTACCCGAATTGCTCCTGCATTTCTACATGCCTACAAGGTCACAGAAACACTGCACTATTGCAAAAGATACTGGCAAAGTGAAACAATAAAATGGCTTGTTCTTTTCACCTTCCTTCCTCCACCACCACCCCCCCCACTACGAATTCACCAAGTTGTGAACGCCTAGCAACCAGTCCAGTAGGGCTGATTCCACACTCCCAGCAGAGGGCGCACAGCTTGTGAATTTTTTAAAAATTAAATAGACGAAAACTCACTATAGGCTGTGTAGCCTGTAACTTCCTGTGTTGTGCTCCCTGAAAACACTGCCCCCTGCTGGGAGCATGAAAGGGCAGAGTAGGCTCTTTATTCATACCTTAGAATCTTTCACACTTGATTCCACACAGACACATTCAGAAAGTCCTCCCAGCGTAGTTCCAGGGAAGGGTGGGAAACAAAATAAAGTCATATTTTATATATACACATACCAGAGGCTAAAAAGAACAAAATACTTTCATTTGGACTATTGCCCACCAGCATCCAAACTGCAGGATCGGAGAGGTGTGATCACCTGTTTTTTTTTTGTACAGGACTTGCGTTTAAAGGCTTTCCCTCTTATGGATTGAAATGATGCTGTGGCCCAGAGTAACCTCTTGGTAAACTGCTGGAGTGATTCTTAAAACACCAGTCTCCATAATTGGTTTTATTCTCCTCTGCCTCTTGTTAAGCCTCTAATTAGAATCACATTTCCACTTGCCCTGGTTCAGCCATCTGAAAAATATTCTTCATTAAATCCTGTTAAGCCTCCAACCAGAGGGCCGGCTCCACCTGCGAAAGCTGCAGTCATTAGGAACGTGTTCGTCGTTCAACCTGGAAAGAGAGAGCTGCCAATAAACATATTTATCATTCCAATTGTGGCATTGTTTTGAATTCTCTCCGAAACCATCTCTACCATCATTTTGTGTGTTTGTTGGGGGAGAGAAAGGAGTGACAGAAAGGGATGTGAGTGTTTAATTTTCCAATGATTCGCTGCATGGAATTATTTCCATCCTGTTTTTAAAAAAGAAAGGCAATACCAAAAGACTATCAGCAAACTATACAGTGGAAAGAAATGAGGAGAGAGCAGAAGAGGGAACACAAAGCACTTTAAAGACATTATTGTCCCTATTCTTCAATTAGGTTCCACCACCCTTACCTGTTTGTGTTTGGTGGTTCAAGCCGGATGCTTTAAAGGGATAAGCATTCGGCTCTCTCAGACTACTAGAATTGAAATAGACCAAATGTAGGAGAGAAAAACAGAGGGTAACGGAGACCCAGCCTGTGCATGCCGACTGGAATATTGAGTGCAATAAGTAAATTCTCCTGCTAGCCCCCTTTCAGGTTAGCAGGCAGTTCAAAGAGCCACACTGTAGTGTCAGCGATTATGGGTGTGGTAAAACAGATCTCCAAGTTGGCAAGAACTCAGAGAAGCAGATCCCACGGGTAATTAGAGCCCAGTAAAGTTCAGTGGAATCCAGACTGATGTAACAAGGCGACAACAGAAAATGGTCAAAAAATGCATGAAAATTGCCCGTGCTGGAAGGCCTCTAGTTACCTGTCAATCGAACCCTGTGAAGTGGGCACAGTGTAGTTTTTGTTAACCCCAAATATCTAAAATTATTAGTTTAAAGATATCTTCATTAACTCAAAAGTGTAACTACAACCAAATTTTATTTTGTAACTAAATAATTGGTTATAGTAGGTAGACGGGAAAGTAGGGTTGAGGTCGCAATCAGATCAGCCATGATCTTATCAAATGGCAGAACAGGCTCGAGGGGCCGAATGGCCTACTCCTGCTCTTAATTCGTAAGTTCGTATCCAGCCCTTTGGGATGACTACTTGAATGATCCACACAGGAGCAGAACAGGTGAAACATCCTACTTTGCATGCATAGCATCATTTTCTTAAAGGGACAGAGTAGATTTGAATTGGGACAGATTTGAATCAGCAAATTCATTTGGAGCTCATCTCTAGCATCTTAATTCGCCCTTCACTAATCTCCCTGACAGGTTCAGAGTCTCACCCTTTAAATGCCGCAAAATTGCTTTTCCCTAACTACAGAAATCAGCTGCTGTTCACATGCTAAAGTAGCAAATGCGTTTAGTCACACTTCAAAAACAGGTATTCACCGCAGGCTTCCCACCCTTGAGTGTTTTCCATTCCTTAGTACCATAGTGTAGTGGTTATGTTGCTGGACTCTTAATCCAGAGGCCTGGACTAATAATCCAGAAAATGTGAGTTCAGATCCCACCATGGCAGTTTGAGAATTTTGAATTCAGTTAAATAAATTGGGAAATAAAATAAAACGGGATCAGTAAAAGCTGTCGTAAAAACCTAGCTGATTCACTAATGTCCTTTTAGGGAAGGAAACCTGCCGTCCTTACCTGATCTAGCCTATATGTGACTCCAGCCCCACACCAACGTGGTTGACTCTTAATTTTCCCCTTAAGTGTCCTAACAAGCCACGCCATTACTTTAAGAAAGTGGCCCACCACCTTCTCGGCAACTAGGAATAGGCAATAAATGCCAGTCTTTCCAGCAAGAATTTTTTAAAAAATTCTCCATTCAGCGATGATCTGGGAATGATAACATTGTTCAAAGCTGCGCTATAACTTTCCAGATATTTATCTCTTGTTTATTCCCAAAGTTATATGAAAGGTTTTATTGTACCAGTACAGAACATGGTTACCAGGTACAGTAGTGTAGTGGTTATGTTACTGAACTGGCAATCTGAGGCCTGAACTAATAATCCATGGAACATGAGTTCAAATCTCACCATGACAGTTTTAGGCTATATTTAGATAACAGTCTCCACCTTGTGGTTGTAACTCTAAGTTATCAAGCAGCTACTGTTTGTGTAATGTATTTCCAAAATACTTGCTGAATTGGCTTTACTGTCAACTATGGCTGTTTATAGTCGTGCTTGTCCATTTGCTTAGTCAAGAAATGATCATCTATTTCCAATTATAAGTAAGGCTAGTCTGAGTATTCATCACACCTCACTTGAGATTTTAATTTTGTATTCCAAGATATCTAAAATGGCTACTTTTCCAAAACGTATGAAGTACAACAATTGCACCCCTGACGATTGTCGCTGTAAGACGACATAGACTGATGCAGAGTTTTACGGTTTTTAATTTCCTCTTTTTTTCCCCCTGTACCTTAAGTCTTTAATGTTGCTTCTTGCTAACTGATAGTAGGAGATGGGCAGGAGCAGCCTGAGGTGACTCATGCTTTAGGTGTTTTGCTTTCCTGCCCACCCCTCTTTTTGTTGCCTGACAGCCTGACGGAGATAGGAAACTCAGTTTGTGGGAATTGTGGATGCAAAGCTGCATTCAACCACTCTATTGGCACAGTGCATTGCTAAACCAACACAATGCCATGGGACTGCTTCAGAAGTGCTTGGCTTTTCTAAATGATACCAGTACTTGTAGCTGACTCTGCAGTAGCTAAATGGAGATGCTAGTGGACACAATGAGTGAGTGTAATCTACAGGATCTTTACAGTGTTTCTCTAATGCAGTACACATCAGTAACAGTTTATTTTCTCTACAGCTCCTGCAAAACCTCGTGATCCTTCAGGTGGGACAGGCACAGGTGCGTGCTTTTAACACTAATATCATGCATAGTTTAATATTGAAAGAACTGCTTCAAATATCTTAATTCTCTTTGTGTTCACTTCATCAAAGGTTCCACACAGCTTTATGTTGGCTGGATAAAAACTCAGCAGAAAATGCTTCCAGAGCGTTTGTGAGAAAGATTTCATTTGCATTAGCGCAGCGAGTTGTAATGATCTGGAATGCACTGCCTGAAAGGGTGGTGGAAGCAGATTCAATAGTAGCTTTCAAAATGGAATTAGACGTATGCTTGAAAAGGAAAAATTTGCAGGGCAAAGTGCTGGACTAATTGGATATCTCTTTCGAAGAGTCGACACAGACATGATGGGCCGAATGGCATCCTGTATGTTGCTATGATGACCAGGGCAGTCCGTGGCTCTTGATTGAATTAAAGTTGCAGAATGGGTAGATTTTTGTCAATTGATTTATAATCATCATCATCTAATTAACATATGATTGTGCTCTGCTGGAATTACTTCTGAAGAGAAAGTGGGCTTCTAGGACATGAGAGGCTTAAAGGTGACATTTCTTCACTGGTTACATGGCCTGTGCAAATGGAGGAAAAAGTGATGCTGACTTTGCATGCTGCAAAATACCATTGCCACCATGGGCCACGTCGATAGAACTTAGGGGTGGCACAAATGCAATGAATCTCTATCTGTGCACGTTGTAAAACATGAAACTTAAACTGAAATGCCATGGGTTTTTGTTTAGTGCTGGTGCGTAGCAGCAGGATCAACAGTGCGTGGTGCCTGCACTGACTGCTCCACATCGGAAGGTGTTGAGTCAGGGCCAGGACTTGAACTGAAAATGCAACTGTTCTTTGTTAATAGGGCAAGCGATTTTCTGAGACTTCCTGTGAACTCCTACATTTACTGTGTGTAGTTCGATATGCAAATCTGCTGGACTCAGGCTGCAGAAAGTTCCTGGAGGGAGTAAGAATGCTGGTATTGGGGGGAGGAGCGATAAACACTTGGTTAATTCAGATCAGCGCTTTACACTGGTTTTATCCAACGAGAATGTGGTTTGGATACTTCAATGTGATGTAAGATTTTTATGTCAACACTTCACTTTCGGATGAGAAGTGAAGCCGAGGGCCTGTCTGCCCTGTCAGGTGGACGTAAAAGATCCCACGGCACTATTTCGAAGAAGAGCAGGGGAGTTCTCCCCCGGTGTCCACTATTTCTCCCTCAACCACCATCACTAAAACAGATTATCTGCTCATTATCACATTGCTGTTTGTGGGATCTTGCTGTGTGCAAATTGACTGCCGCGTTTCCGACATTACAACAGTGACTACACTTCAAAAGTACTTAATTGGCTGTAAATCGCTTTGGGCCATCCTGAGGTCGTGAAAGGCACGATATAAATTCAAGTCCTTCGTCACTGAATCCAGCTTTATCCGTTATGCACCTCAAATCTATGTGAACAGAGTTTATCATTCATTCTATAACTGGCTGAATTGCCTAATGAATTTTTTTCAGCCTGTACTTAAGAACTGTTAGTATTTATAATCCCAATATACACCCTTTAATTCTCAATTTTCTGATGGATTCTCCCACCCCTTTATGTTCCCTCTGCACCACACTGTTCCCTGGCTTAAAAAAATAAGGATTACCAATCTGATCCCTGATCTCTGCCAATCTCTAAGGGGAAAGAGCAGGGACTGAGACTAATTGGATAATTCTTTCAAAGAGCCGGCCCAGGTACGATGGGCCAAATGGCCTCCTTCAGTGCTGTATGATTCTATGAATAGCTGTGGGAGATGTCCAAGCATGGCCCAAGGTGACAGATCCTCATACTCCCTCTCCGCCCCCGCCATGAGGAGACATAATAAGCCTTTGTTTATAATTCTCCATAAGGGCGCAGTCAAGGTCACAAAGTCGCTGGATGAGGAATTATCGTGTATGACTGTGGTTGAACTGCCAATGTGTCACATTCTATTTTATACCATTTTGTATCTTCTAAGATGGGTTCTAATACTGCTAATGAATTGCCACATCAAACAGACTGTGTTTCAGTGGGAATACTGAACGTGAAGGCATGTTACAGGGTGAAGAAGTTTTAAAATTATAACAAATACATTGGATTACTGTAAAATTTGCTTCACCACAGTTTTAACTCCAATTGAAACAACACAAAACTTGGACACTTTGAAGGAAGGAGAGGTTTTTTAAAAAAGGGTCACTTAACCAATTTAGAGATCAAACTGCTTGGGACTCTTTTGGGAAACTTGTACATTGAGTAAAACATTTCTGTCGGGCTGTACGAACTATGTCACTTCTTGTGCACTTTCACTTGTGAGCTTTACGTTAATGGGGGAAATCAATCCTATTTGGGCAGATTTTTGCCTTAGCTGAGACAGAATGTGGGCCAGGTCATCAGGATTCCTCTGAATAGCCTCTGTGTAAATCTGAGATTTGTGCCCTCAGGGCACTGCCTCAAACCGATTAACATCCAGTTTCTTAATCAATGGTGTGAAGGCTGCAACCAGTTCACTGGGTGCTAAATTCGGTCATGTAGCGCCCGTTGTTTCAGCGCTACACGGCCTTCAACATTCAAGATGGTGTCTTGGCTGCGCAGGCATCTTGGCATAGTAGTTAGCGCGTGCGCAAAGAGTGATCGCCAGCAGCATGTAAAGTAAGGAGAAAATGGATACAATCGGTGTGCAATGCTGAATTAAAGTGATAAGTCCCAGAATGGTGTAAAGGGAACAAGCAGGATTTACAGCTTAGTGTCTGGATTATTGCTTCTGGCTGCCGAGACGTTTGTAACTGCTTTTTGAAGTCTCCTATACTTGAATACTAGGACTGGGGGACACAGCCTAACATTTAGAGCCAGGTCGTGCAGGAGTGAAGTTAGGAAATGCTTCAACACGCAAAGGGTGGGTGAAGTTTGGAACGCTCTTCTGCAAACGGCAGTTGATACTAGCTCAATTATGAATTCTAAATCTGAAATTGATTCCTGTGAACCAAGGATATTAAGGGATACGGGTCTAAGGTGGGTATATGGAGTTAGGTCACAGGTCCACCATGATCTCAATGAATGGCAGAACAGACTCGAGGGGCTAAATGCCACTGCCATTTGCTGCCTTCTGATATGCGCCACCTTCTCCTGCAAGAAAGTAGGACATGTGTCTGGGTGATGTGCCTGTCATGGTTGAATAGCTGCCAGTATGTGTGGCCTGTGAGTTGTGGGTGGGCGGCTTGCAACAGTGGTAATGTGTAACAATGAGAGGAAACATCTGATTGCAAGAGTTTGGTACAGATGGAAAGGGTCTGTTAGTGTGTGGGTGATGAGGGGTGTAGTACATGGAGCAGTGGATGCGGCTAGTGGTGTAGTTGGTAGGAGACGCCACTAGACAGTTGACCTCATTCACCTTGACCACTCATGTCAAAGCATTGAACTTCTTCCTGCACTGCATCCATGTTCATGATGCTGTGCGCCTGGCATTGACTTCGTCCCCCGCTGCCTCCCACTGCCTTTTGGGTATATGTCTGGAGGGCCTCTTACCCTCCCCCTGCGGATATAGGATGTCCCTCCTTCTGTCCAGCTCTTGCACCAAGGCCTCTAGTGCATCAGCAGAGAGCCTTGGTGCATGCATTCTCGCAGGCCCGGTACAAACTCAGATTGGCAGATTGGTGAGGTCTGGCGTGCAGATTGGAGGATGCTTTCAGCAAGTAACAGGTACCAGCTACCTTTTTAAGAGACACCCTGCCTTTGAGATTGGGGCTTCCCCCTGCTGGTGGTAAGTGCGAAGTACATTGAATCCTCGTGTCAATGCTGATTCGGAACGCTGCTTGAAGGTAAGTGCTCAGGCCTCACAAAAGTCTCGTCCTGCCTACGCAGGGGCCATCGGGCGCGGGGTAATAGCGGATCATGCTACCCCCACCCAATAATATGCCCTATCCAATTTTCCCCCAATATCTCTATCCACGTTGAGAGTAACTGTCATGCAGTATCACAAGATGAGGTTTTCCCCCAGAACACTTAACGTACACAGATCAGAAAACTTGATAAAGAACTGGGTTTGTGAACAAACTATTTTTTTAAATTGGGCTTTAAGGTTATGGGCAGCTTTTTTTTTGTGGTCAGAATTTAAATGAATATTCTAGGCTCCACATACCTTCTACACAGGAGTGCAGAGGTTATGTCGGTGGACTAGCAACCTGCAGATCGTGAGCTCGTACCCCAATGTGGCAAGTTGTGAAACTGAGTTCAACAAACCTGATCATTTGAAAGCTGCTGATTGTTGGAAAATCCCACCGCACTCCTTCAGGGACAGGGAAGCTAATCCGCACCACCTGGTTGCATCTAAATGCCCCCCTGAAGTGCCCTAGCAAGCTACGCAGTTATACAGAGGCCGCCCACCACCACCACCACCTTGGCGCAACTGGGATTGGGCAATAAACGGGGCCTTGCCAGTGTCACCCACATCCTGAGAAATTAAAAATAAAACACAGTTCCAAGCACAAATTCACTTTGGCTGCGTGTAAGTGCAATGTTCAAAGTACATTTCATAGAATCATAGAAGTTTACAACATGGAAACAGGCCCTTCGGCCCAACATGTCCATGTCGCCCAGTTTATACCACTAAGCTAGTCCCAGTTGCCTGCACTTGGCCCATATCCCTCTATACCCATCTTACTCATGTAACTGTCCAAATGCTTTTTAAAAGACAAAATTGTACCCGCCTCTACCAGCTCATTCCAGACACTCACCACCCTTTGAGTGAAAAAATTGCCCCTCTGGACCCTTTTGTATCTCTCCCCTCTCACCTTAAATCTATGTCCCCTCGTTATAGACTCCCCTACCTTTGGGAAAAGATTTTGACTATCTACCTTATCTATGCCCCTTATTATTTTATAGACTTCTATAAGATCACCCCTAAACCTCCTACTCTCCAGGGGAAAAAGTCTCAGCCTATCCAACCTCTCCCTTTAAGTCAAACCATCAAGTCCCGGTAGCATCCTAGTAAATCTTTTCTGCACTCTTTTTCTAGTTACAGGGGCATGTTTTTACCTACCTGATAGCCATCAAACTGCTTGGAGAAGCTTTTCACAGCCCCCAGTCACTGATGATCTCAGGTACTCTGTTACTGGTGTCCCCAGGTGCACCCTGTTGAAATGCATCCTCTGTTTGTGATTTAAACAGCTTTCTGTGTGTTACAGGCATCCTGCCCTTGGGAGGGAGAGGTAAAACTTAATAACACACCTTTTCGAGCTAAAATTTTTTTTATCACTACTCAGTGTAGGTGCCAGTGCACTTGACCTCACAGTCCTATGAGGTACTGGTTTGCCTGTTTTCATGGATGGATTCATATTTATTCAACCAACTGCAGCCATTTCTGATGCGCTTCTGTGTTGCGCACTAGAATTACATAGAACGCACAGCACAGAAACGGGCCATTCAGCCCAACAAGTCCATGCCAGTGTTTGTGCCCCGCACAAGCCTCCTCTCACCCTTCTTCATCTCATCCTATCAACAATTCTGTGCAGTTTTTGGAGAAGAAACAGAAGGTACAAGAAAATTAAGAAGTCATTTGCTCCCTGGGAAGAAAATGAATAATGATAATTTTTTTTTAGAAATACACTAAAGATTCTGTTTTGGAATCCTGACCCAATGTAGCAGATGTACACGAGGTGTTTTTTTAAAAAAAGAAATGTACATCTAAAGGCATCCTGTGGATAAAGTTGCAACCAACAGGCAAAAGGCAATCACTACAGGATCATTTGCTGTGCTCCCTTGTATTTGAGTCCACAGGAAGATTCTAAATAACCTCTTGGACATAAGGTAGCCGTTGTTAACATAGGTGAAAATATCCATTTTTGAAATGTTTCAATGTATAAATGAAATGAATAAAGTTAATGTGTGCTAGGAACTTTTTACGTAGAATTATATAGAAATTACAGCACAGAAACAGGTAATTCGGGCCAACTGGTCTACGCCTGTGTTTATGCTCCACGTGAGCGTCCTCCCACCTGCTTCATCTCACCCTATCAGCATATCCATTCCTTTCTCCCTCATGTACTTATCAAGCTTCCCCTTAAATGCATTGACTTGATAAAGGAGACGTGTTACATGTATTCATTGTTGCAGCCTGGAAGTTACCTTGAAAAGCAGTTCGGCTGTGCAGCAGTACGCTGAGGATGCTCCCCCTCTCCCTTACCCCTTACCTCTCCCTCTCTTCTTCCCTCCCCTCCCCTCCCCTCCATGTTAAGGTCAACATGAACAGACCTACATTTGGTGCCAGATATAAACTGTAAGAAGTTGTACATTTGAATAGTTTGCTCGCTGGTATTGGTAGGATCACAGAGCCAGCAACAGTTATTAGCATCGTTAATGCAACGATCAGCAAACATTCCTAACTTCTGTTTTTTTCTTCCTTAATTTAAAAAAGAAATTGTATGGGTTTCTTGCCCTCACTAAGGTGAGGGATGTCAACACTGGAGCATGGAGCTTTGCACCCAGTGTTTATTTTATATTTCAAAATATACTTTATTTCATAAAATTTAAAGATATACACAGTTCAATGTAAAAGGACATAATTCCAAGCAATGTGGTTTAAACCAATACAATACAGATTGTACATATTACAATCCTATTATTACAATTCAAAACACAGTACATATCTTCTAACACATTCTGCACAATATAAAGTGGGGTGGCTTTATATGGTGGCCTTTCCCCATAGAGCCTTTGCGTAGGCCACACCTCACTTCAGTGCGTCCCACAGCACATACTCCTGGACCTTGGAGTGTGCCAGTCAGCAACTCGGTCATGGACAGCTCCTTCAGCTCGAAGACCAACAGGTTTCAGGCAGACCAAGGGGCCTCCTTCACCGAGTTGATGGTCTTCCAGCCGCAGTTGATATCTGCCTCGGGGTGTGTCCTGGGGAACAGTCTGTAGAGCACAGCATCCTGTGTTACCGAACTGTTGGGGATGAACTGGCACAGATACCAACGCAGCTCTGTCCACACGTTCTGCGTGAAGGGGCAGATCATCGGGAGGTGGACGGCGGTCTCGTCCCCGCCGCAGCCTTGAGGGCAGCTCGCGGTGGCGATGAGATGGTGTTGGAAGGACCGCACTGGGAGGGCCCTTCTCACCACCATCCAGGCCAGGTCCTGGTGCCTGTTGGTCAGTTCTGGCGATGAGACGATCTGCCAAATAACATCGACTGTCTGGTCAGGGAACTGCCCGACCGGATCCACCCTCTCCTTTCCCTGCAGGACTCTTGGAATGTTCCGGGCCGACTACTGTCTGACGGCCTTGTGGTCGAAGGGGTTCCTCTCAGCTCTACTATAGTGAGGGATAGCTGTGGAGTATGCCAAAACAGCATAGGTTAACCCCAACCTCAGAGGAAACCTTTCACATGCACAAATAGAACATTTTATATTTTCCACACCAGCCAACCATTTGGCCTCACTAAGCATAACTAACGCACTAGTTCCAATTGGAACTAAACTGTCTGGCCAGTTTTGTACCGTGGCTCATGCCTATTATGAACTGGGTTGAGACATGTAAATACATAGAAATTACAACACGGAAACTGACCATTCGGGCCAACCAGTCCTTGTGGATGTTTACCATCCACACAATTAAAATCACATTTACCCACCCTGTTCAACCCCTTCTGTTTCATCCACCTATCCAATCTACCTTGCCTGTTGACATGGGTTTTTTCCTCAGTCACTAACCCACAGCCTGAGAACTCTGTATAAAGAAGTTTCTCCTGCCTCTGTTGTAAATCTCTTATGTTTAACCTTGTACCTGTGGCCCCTCGTTCTTGACCTCCTTAACGACTGGCAACAGTCTGCATCTCAAACACATTTATGTAGGATCCTTAGTGCTGTCAGAAAGAAGATCCCAATTGTCTGAGCTAGATTCAAACCCAGGTCCCACCAGTGAAGGACTTTATTCTGAATCGCTCCATCACATTTCGATCACTATTTTTCAAGTTTACCCTACTTTTCCCTCCCCTCCATCCCCAGTGTGTTTTAAAATATATTTATATACTGTAGTTTATAAATCTATATGTATGTTCTGAGATATGTCTGTCACACATGCAGTTCTCTGTCTCAATTATTTTTAAAAAAAGAAAATGAAAGCCAGCCGATTCCTGCTGTTTTAAGACGCTCCTTAAAACCTATCTCTTTGACCAAGCTTTTGGTCACCTGTCCTAATATCTCCTTATGTGGCTCGCTGTCAAATTTTCTTTTGATTATGCTCCTGTGAGCTGCCTTGGGATGTTTTGCTACGTTAAATGCGTTATATAAATGCAAGTTGTTGTTGTTTCTTCTGACTTCCAATTGACTGCAAGATCTGCCCAGGAGCACTCGGTCCCTAATTGGCCTCAGGATGGTACAGCAGCTACACCCTATGACATTAAAGGGACACACTGCTGCATCTTAACATGAGGAGCAATACATAGTGTGTGACATGGTAGTGTGCTCCTGTCCTTTAAAACAGCATATCTTCCAAATTACTACAAACAATGTGGGAGATCTGTTAATCTCTTCTGTATTATTTTCATAATATCGTATCATAGTAGGTAGGAACATAGGAACAGGAGTAGGCCATTCAGCCCCTCGTGCCTGCTCCGCCATTTGATAAGATCATGGCTGATCTGTGATCTAACTCCATATACCTGCCTTTGACCCAGATCCCTTAATACCTTTGGTTGCCAAAAAGCTATCTATCTCAGATTTAAATTTAGCAATTGAGCTAGTATCAATTGCCGTTTGCGGAACAGCACAGGAGGAGGCCATTTGACCCATCATGCCTGTGCCGGCTCTTTGAAAGAGCTATCCAAATAGTCCCATTCCACAGCTCTTTCCCCATTGCCCTGTACATTTTTTTCCCTTGAAGTATTTATCTAATTCCCTTTTGAAAGTTACTATTGAAGCTGCTGCCACCACCCTTTCAGGCAGTGCATTCCAGATCATAACAACTCGCTGCGTTTAAAAAAAACAATGTTTCCTCATGCTGCTTCTGGTTCTTTTGCCGATCACCTTAAATCTGTGCCCTCTGGTTACCGACCCTTCCGCCACTGGAAACAGTTTCTCCTTATTTACTCTGTCAAAACCCATTCATGATTTTAAACATCTCTATCAAATCTCCCCTTAACCTTCTCTGTTCGAAGGAGAACAATCCCAGCTTCTCCAGTCTCCCCACACAAGTGAAGTCCCTCATCCCTAGTGCCATTCTAGTAAAACTCCTCTGCACCCTCTCTAAGGCCTTGACATCATTCTTTCCTCTTTTCGACCACATGCTGTTTGTGTTACAGAAACGGTCAGATCGTGTCGCACTCTCTCTCTTTCCCACCCCCCCCCCCCCCCCGACAAGCAACACTACAGAAAAATACCATTGTTTATCCTTTGTACAGTGATTCTGGGATGGATGACATCATGCATACTCTGTACTGGTACTATAATATCATTCTCATAACACTGGAAATGAACAAGAGGTTTAAGGAAAGTGGTTGAAGCTGTGCTATAAATGTCATTATTCCCAGAAAGCATTGCTGGATGGAGAATGAGTTGGGCCATCACAGTATATTTTTTTAAAAATGCAAGTGTTCCAATTTGGATTTCTTTACAGTGACAGCAGTACTGGTTGAGAATAACTATTCAAGCATTTTGTTTGAGTAAACTTTTGAAATGTACAATTTAAAAAAAAATAGTCTCAAGTTCCTCTTTTGAATCCAGTCGGTCTTGCTCAGGAACAACATTTTGCATTTGTACAGCACCTTTTAACGTGGAAAAATGTCCCAAGGTGTTTCACAGAGGCTTGAGGAAAATTGATGCTGAACTAAAGGAGCCATGATGTGGAGATGCCGGTGATGGACTGGGGTGGACAAATGTTAGGAATCTTACAACACCAGGTTATAGTCCAACAGTTTTATTTGAAAATCACCAAGCTTTCAGAGATTATCTCCTTCGTCAGGTGAGTGAGTGAAAGGTTCTCAAATCGCATATCTTATATTAGGCTGGGACACCATCACACCAATCAAAGGTGTCGTTGGTGTTCAAACAGGTTAGCCACGGAAAACAGTACATCCCAGTATACTGAATACACAGTGGGTCAGATTACACAGACAGATAGAGAAAGAGACCCGAAAGGCAGAGAGAGAGAGAGAGAGAGAATGTCCAGTTGTATTAAAAACAGATAACTTTTTTTTCCTGCTGGTGGGGTTACGTGTAGCGTGACATGAACCCAAGATCCCGGTTGAGGCCGTCCTCATGGGTGCGGAACTTGGCTATCAATTTCTGCTTGACGATTTTGCGTTGTCGTGTGTCTCGAAGGCCGCCTTGGAGAACGCTTACCCGAAGATCGGTGGCTGAATGTCCTTGACTGCTAAAGTGTTCCCCGACTGGGAGGGAACCCTCCTGTTTGGCGATTGTTGCGCGGTGTCCGTTCATCCATTGTCGCAGTGTCTGCATGGTCTCGCCAATGTACCATGCTCCGGGGCATCCTTTCCTGCAACGTATGAGGTAGACAACATTGGCCGAGTCACAGGAGTATGAACCATGTACCTGGTGGGTGGTGTCCTCTCGTGTGATGGTGGTATCCGTGTTGATGATCTGGCATGTCTTGCAGAGGTTGCCGTGGCAGGGTTGTGTGGTGTCGTGGACACTGTTCTCCTGAAAGCTGGGTAATTTGCTGCGAACGATGGTCTGTTTGAGGTTGGGTGGCTGTTTGAAGGCGAGTAGTGGAGGCGTGGGGATGGCCTTAGCGAGGTGTTCGTCGTCATCGATGACATGTTGAAGGCTGTGGAGAACATGGCGTAGTTTCTCCGCTCCGGAGAAGTACTGGACAACGAAGGGTACTCTGTTGGTTGCGTCCCGTGTTTGTCTTCTGAGGAGGTCTATGCGATTCTTCGCTGTGGCCCGTCGGAACTGTCGATCGACAAGTCGCGCGTCATATCCCGTTCTTACGAGGGCGTCTTTCAGCGTCTGTAGGTGTCCATCGCGTTCCTCCTGTGTATTCGCAGGGGATGGCCTCTTTTACATGGTTAGGGTGGAAGCTGGAAAAGTGGAGCATCGTGAGGTTGTCTGTGGGCTTGCGGTAGAGTGAGGTGCTGATGTGCCCGTCTTTGATGGAGATTTGTGTGTCCAAGAAAGAAACCGATTCTGAGGAGTAGCCCATGGTGAGTTTGATGGTGGGATGGAACTTGTTGATGTTATCGTGTAGTCTCTTCAGTGATTCTTCGCCGTGGGTCCATAGGAAGAAAATGTCGTCGATGTATCTGGTGTATAGCGTTGGTTGGAGGTCCTGTGCAGTGAAGAAGTCCTGCTCGAACTTGTGCATGAAAATGTTGGCGTATTGGGGTGCGAATTTGGTCCCCATGGCTGTTCTGTGTGTTTGGGTAAAGAACTGGTTATCGAAGGTGAAGATGTTGTGATCCAGGATGAAGCGGATGAGTTGTAGGATGGCGTCTGGAGAATGGCTGTTGTTGGTGTTGAGTACTGAGGCTGTTGCAGCGATGCCGTCATCGTGGGGGATACTGGTGTAGAGTGCCGAGACATCCATCGTGGTGAGAAGTGTTCCTGGTTCAACAGGTCCGTGGGTGCTGAGTTTTTGTAGGAAATCTGTAGTGTCGCGACAGAAGCTGGGGGTTCCCTGTACGATGGGTTTCAGGATGCCCTCGACGTATCCAGAGAGGTTCTCACACAGGGTTCCGTTGCCTGATACGCTAGGACAGCCGGGTGTGTTGGCTTTGTGTATCTTTGGGAGGCAGTAGAAGTCTCCCACGCGGGGAGTACGTGGGATGAGAGCACATAGGATGCTTTAGCAGTCAAGGACATTCAGCCACCGATCTTCGGGTAAGCGTTCTCCAAGGCGGCCTTTGAGACACACGACAACTCAAAATCGTCAAGCAGAAATTGATAGCCAAGTTCCGCACCCATGAGGACGGCCTCAACCGGGATCTTGGGTTCATGTCACGTTACACGTAACCCCATCAGCAGGAAAAAAAAGTTATCTGTTTTTAATACAACTGGACATTGTCTCTCTCTCTCTCTGCCTTTCGGGTCTCTTTCTCTATCTGTCTGTGTAATCTGACCCACTGTGTATTCAGTATACTGGGATGTACTGTTTTCCGTGGCTAACCTGTCTGAACACCAACGACACCTTTGATTGGTGTGATCGTGTCCCAGCCTAATATAAGATATGCGATTTGAGAACCTTGCACTCACTCACCTGACGAAGGAGATAATCTCCGAAAGCTTGTGATTTTCAAATAAAACTGTTGGACTATAACCTGGTGTTGTAAGATTTCTTACATTTGAACTGAAGGAGGACAGATCAGGAAGGGTGACCAAAAGCTCGGTCAAAGAGGTGGGTTTTATGGGGAATTTTAAAGCAGGTAAGATTCAGATGGGGTTTAGGGAAGGAATTTCAGAATAAGACCTAGGTGGCAGAAGGCATGGCCACCAATGGTGGATGTGGGGGGATGCACAAGAGGCTGGAGACCGAGGAATAGAGTGTTCAGGAGGTAGGGGGATGGTGAGGGTAGGGCTGGAGGAGGTAATGACTATCAGATAAATGGATTGAGCCCATGCCTAGTTAAGTGTCCCAGTTAATTATCTTCAACACCGCTGCTTTTTTTTTTAACCTGTCATTACAAATCATAGTAATGTATCTGAATGAAAGGGATAATTGAACATGCAGTGAAAAAGTCTCATTTTGAGATGATGTGGAGGATGTACACTGGAGAAATTATTGAACATGCAATACATAAAACAAGTGGTCTGATCCATAATTCACAAGCAGGAAAGTCCTGAGCAGATTGTGTCAGCCAGGTTGAAGTTGAATTTTTTTTATTTGTGATTCCTTGACTTCTGCATGAATCTCTGAATATCGGCTTTTTTTTTAAATTAAGATTGAACAAGATCCTTCCTGTGTTGGTACCCACTTGCATTGCTGAGTGATGGGATTCAAAGTCAGACACTTGCCACAAGCAGTTCCAGTTCCCCTTACTGTATCCAGTGGATGTTGTTCACTGGTCACATTCGCAGTGTAAAATGTTCACTACATCTTATATAGAGTTGACCACTGCCGAGTGATGTTTGGCAGTCAGAACATCTGCATTGTGCAATGCAGTGAAAAGTGATATTTTGCATCATTTGTCGTAAGCGCACTTTTTTGTTTTAAAATAAAAAAATTTTAAAGTTATTAAATTAGATGTCAGGTTTCCCCTTTGGAGCCCCCCACATCCATGCTTCCTGCTTCATCTGCAAGAAAGAATAACTTCATTATGACTTCTTGTTCTGTGAACGAAAATATTTCTACAAGGTGGGATGGGTTCTGCTTGTTTTCCCCAACCATACCCTCCGCACCCCTCCCCCAGCACCCACTCCTAGAGGAAGTGTTGAGGTGGGCAGAGTATTCCATCAACTGCCAACTAGCAAAACGCAGAGCATTCCTACAGTTCTTGACTTGTCGGAACAGTCTTGGGTGTGATGATGTCACGCACAATCATTCGTCGTTCTAGTACCTTTTTATTATTTGTCAACTGTTTGAGAGAATTTCTTTTCGTGTTGTGTTTCTAGTTTAATTCTACGGTTAAATTTCTTTTGTTCTAGGGGACTTTGTTTTGTCAGATTTGCTTGACATTGACACCCCCTCAGAGAAACAAACTACCACCAAAGCCCCCCGAAGAACCACAACCACCAAAGCACCAAAGAAAGCATTAGGTGACGGTAAGTCAGTCAAGCTAGGTTGACTCTACAGGATTGATTTTTCTGAATGTGCCCGGAAAAAGGAGGCAACGTGGACCAATTTCTCCCCTGCTCCCCCCGCCCCCCCCCTCCCCGATCCCAAAATATGTAACAGTCCTATATCTATAATCCTGATAGACCCATTGGGGGCCATTTGAACCTAACCCACCTTGCGCAAAATCGGTCAAGGTATAAAACGGGCATCTGACCCGTACCTGTGGGGTGGCCTAAGTTCAAATTACCCCCATTGTTTCAATGTTGACGTCTACAAATGTCACCTCACGTGTTGTGCAATTCCACCATCATATAAACCAGTGTAAAATTCTGAACAAAACCAATACGTGAAAATGTACAAGGCCAATCTATGTTGATGAGGCCAGCCTGCAAGGGGCAAGCAAGTAGCAATTCTTATCTTTAAGGATGATCTCTAATAAAGAATTCTGAGTTTGACTTGAAACAGAGTGCTTGCACTCCAAACCTAGCCAACACATTTAACAGATAATGTACTTTCTACAGAGTACAACCTTTAAGAAGGGGGACGTCTTAAAGGAAAATTCAGGAGAAGAAATGAATTACCAGACAGGAGCAGGGGAGGGGGTGCATCAGTTGATTATTATCTGAATGCCAGGAGGCCTTAAAGCACTCACGTGTATCATTTATTCTATCAGATTGTCAATTTTCATTCAAGATGGTTTGTTGTTGGTCTGATCTGTATAGTGGAGAGTGCACAATGTTCAAAGGATTGTACGATGTAGGAAGAAAGGGCATAACACATGGAATGTTACATGGCATAACACCCCTACAGCACAGGAGATCTGATTTTGTTACATATATATATCTCGATAGGGGTATTATGCCATGTAATGTGTCATGTATTATAAGGCTACCTTATGGTGACTGAATAAGTCTGATTCTGTTCTTATTGTATGAGATTCTGGGATTTTTCCCAGTGCTATGGGGATCAAATTCTGTAATTGTGAACTGTAAATCAGCGGCCTTTATTATTAGAATATGTTCATTTATATATTTAATTGTTATCGCTTCACTGTTTTAAAGTGTAGGAGACACAAAATGGTAGGCAACATATATCAGATTGGATGCAGGTATGTGGGTTATGGCAGGCAGTGGGGATCAGAAGTTGTGGAGTTTAGTGTCAGTTATGGGAAATATTGGGCTTTGGAGCAATATGGTTCTGTGGTAGGGCAGTGTTGTAGGGGGAAAACATGGGGTTTTGTAGCATGAGGGGGTGGAATGTATGGTGTGGCAAAAGTTGGGGCGGGTGGAGCAGGGTTGCCTATCAGCTTTGGCAGCACTGTGGGTTCGGGGAGGTAACGAGATGGTTACAGGATCTGGGAGTATTGGGAAGAGGTGCTGATGCCTGTTGCTATGTGGATGCTGATTCCGGGAGGCGAAGGACTAGGGAGGGTGCCTGGGTCTGGAGTACTGGGTGGAAGGGGACTGATGTATTAGAGCTGGTAGAGTGTGTGGTCTCTCAGGGTCGGGGAACATTGGGGAGTGGGAACTCAGAGGGTCTAGGAGCAAGGCTGTTGTGGGGCGGGGCCCCAGGATCTGGGAACATTGAGGCTCCATGGGGCCTGGCAGTAATGGAGGTGGAGCTGGGGTATATAGGAGGGACCGGGATCTGGGAGCATGGTGGGGGAACAGAGGGAAGTACTAGGGTTTATCAGTTCTGATGGCAGCACTGATTGGGCCTGGAGCACAGGGAAGAGCCTAAGATGTGTCTGAACTATGGGGCGCGTGTTTCTGGGTCTACCTGTACTGGGAGTAACCGGGGATCTGTGGTCTCCAGAGAGCGAGCGAAGGGGGAGTCCAGGCAACCGGGCTGCAGGGTCATGGGGGAGGTGCATGCGCCTGTCAGTTCTGGGAGCAAAGGGTCCCTGAGGTGTGATGAATGGGGGAAGGGTTAATAGGGTCTGGAGCATGGGTCCGGGGTGGGGGGGCGGTGCGGTTGGTGTTATTCCTGGGTTTGCACGTAATGGGAAGTTCCAAGATCTTGGAGCAACGAGAGAGGACTCCTGGGATTTGGAACTGCTAGGAGGTTTCTGAGGGTCTAGGAATACTGAGAGGGGTTTCAAATTACTCAAAATACTAGTTGAAAGTATTTTTACCCACCAGTTTTCCCCTCACACCTGCCGAATTGAAACAAGTTTTAAAAAATACAATGTAGACCGTAATAACTGGTGTGGCCAGGTTACACAGGATGTGCCTCTGAGAAGTGTGGCAAAAATTCCGCACCAAAATAAGAATCGTTTAAAAAGTTGACGGATTCTTCCGAGATTTGGATTCTATCGGATTATCCTTGTAAAGTTAATGGGCTGACAGCGAGCGACAAACTGATGTTACAGGCTGTCTTGCTAGCCGTGCATATTTGAGGACTCGAACAATTAAACAATAACTTCAGCTTGTGTTAAGTGGATTAGGTAACGAAAGGATCGTGGCCCAGTTAAAGCATCATTCAAAGTTCTACAGTGACCTCTGTTGGCAGAACCGACATACTACGACACATGAAGAAAAATGATTTTTTTTTTCCTCCTTCTTCTTTGTACCTGTCTATTAATCTTGCTGCTCAGGAGCTAAGCTGGTGGGGGGGAAGGGGAATTGCATTGTCTGTGGACGCTAGCTTGCCACCTTGTTAATTTATCTGTGTCAACCTCAAAGTTCTAATGCAAACGGGGTTGCTACCTGTCTGCTTTTGGACCAGGCAGCTTGCCGTTCAAACAGAACGCCTGGAAATTTCTAAAATGAACCCACTGCCCCGTGCTTTTGCTGTTATTTTAACGTCAGTATTTTCTGTCATTTCTGACAAGATGTGGAGATGCCGGTGATGGACTGGGGTTGACAATTGTAAACAATTTTACAACACCAAGTTATAGTCCAGCAATTTTATTTTAAATTCACAAGCTTTCGGAGACTTTACCTGAGGAAGGAGGAAGTCTCCGAAAGCTTGTGAATTTAAAATAAAATTGCTGGACTATAACTTGGTGTTGTAAAATTGTTTACAATTTCTGACAAGAGCAGTGAAACATTGAGTTTAATCAATTTATCTTTTTCATTCTTTTTATTAAACTTTTTTATCTTTTATTTTCTCTTCTGAATAATTTTGTAACCAAAGAAAGAGAGAACCTACATTTATATGGTGCCTTTCACAATCTCAGGACGTCTCAAAACGCTTCACAATTAGGTACTTTTTTTTAGCGTAATCAATGTTGTAATGCAGGATAACAAGGGAGCCAGTTTGCGTCCAGCTAGGTTCTACAAACAGCAATAAGATAAATAACCAATTAAACTGTTTTAGTGATGTAAATTGAGGGATAAACTCTCCTGCTCCTCTTCAAATAGTGCCGTGGGATCTTTTACATCCACCTGTGATGGTCGATGGTGCCCTGATTTAACGTTTCACCCAACAGGCAACACCTTTAGTAGTGCACTCCATTAGTATTGCAGTTTCAGCTGAGATTATGTGCTTATGTCTTAGAGTGGGGCTTGAACCCATGACCTTCTGAGATGAGAGTATAAACACTGACACCAGTGCTGTAATCTTGTTTTTGATGCCTTTTCTGGGGGAAAAAAAACACCAACTTTACACTACAGAAAGTTAAATACAAAACAGGGAGTCCCAACAAGTTTGTGTTTCAGGTCAGCCAGTCACAACACATCAAACTCAAAACCAGGTTCAAACCACAGGTCAACAGTACAAGAGAGAATAGAGCTCTTCTTAACTTGAACTGGCTTTAGCAGATTAGACTCAGATCCACCTCTAAGCCAGTAAAGTCAGCTGTACAAGAGCGAGTGTGGTTGACCTCCAAAATTATTCATCCACTATAAGGCTCAAAAAACACCTTTCTACAGGAAGCAAATCACAAAGCTAACAAGATGTCGCAGTTCACCATTTCAGCTGGATTCAATTCACCTTTACTCAACAACAACAACTTGCGTTTATAGAGTGCCTTTAATGGAGTAAAATGTCCCAAGGCGCTTCACAGGAACGTTACCAAACAAAATTTGACATCCAGTGACCATCCCAATATGAATTCATTAAGACTACTCATCACTCACACATTTTTATTTCTGCTTGAATACCTCTGCTTATTGTCCAAGCTGAAATAATTTTACTAAAGATGCATTTTTGGTTCAGAGGCTGTCGTTTTCTTGATGTCTCAGGGAGGATGAATGTCACTCTGTGCAAATTTCTCTTTCTCTTTGTTTCTGTAGGTGGATTTGACTTATGGGATTTGTTGAAAACTACTGCAACTCCTCGTAAAACCACAAAGTCACCCAAAACCACCAAAAAACCACCAAAGAAGGGAAACTCAGGTAAGTCTCTTTCCTTAATACCGTATCTTTAGGTTGTAAGGCAGTGAGAGATGGCAGCCTTGATAGTTCTAGTGTCAGTGTAGTAGATCTTCATTTCAGAGGACTGTAAGACACAACATCACTCGATCTTACTGTTGGAGCCACCAGCTCAGATACCGACACTGCACGTAGTTTACAGGCTAGGTTAGAGGAGGGATCTGCACGTGGTGAGACACCGGGCACAAGTGCGCAGGAGCCAAGGCAGGGGGAACGGATACCGCAGGTGCCAGCTAGCCGGAGGGTGAGGTCTCTCACTAGTTCTGCTGCAGACGAGTCAAATGATGACTTTGATGGGCCAGGCTACAGAAGAAGGCTGATGGGCGTACACAGCCAAATACGTGGTGCACTGGAAAGCCTGCGCACAATGCGAAGGGGCATGGAGGAGTCCAACTCCAACTTAGCACAGGTTTGCACAGCGCTTGGAGCCCATCCTTTCCCACATGGAATGGGTGGTCACCTCCATTAGCAGACTGTGGAACCCACCTTGATGTAGCATCTGATGACCAATGTCAGTTTCCATTGCAGCACAAACATCTGCCATCCAAGGTCTGACTGCTGCCTTGGAAGCTCAGGCTGCTGCTATCATGGCTCTGGGTACCACTGTGAACGGGACTTCCAGAGCATCACAGCTGTCCAGCAATCTGTTCTCCAGCAGATCACCAGGATTGCTGAGGCACCACCCCAGGAGAGTGGCAGTGGCGCCATGGAAGATGAACCTGCAGTCCCCTCTCAGGATGACAGCATTCCTGCTCCCACCCCTGCCACTCCATCAGTGCCCTTGCTGTTGCCTGTCAGCCAGCCAGGCCAGACTGTTGCAGCTCAGGCCGAGATGGTGCAGTCTGAAGCTGGGCCCTCTCGGCCCAGAGCTGCTCAAGGTCGTCCTCCAAGGCCGTCTGCACTCTTCTTAATTGAAGGTCAGCAACCTCCCACCACCCATGCTCCAGCCACTGGGGATGCATCTTGTAGGAGCACTTGGAAAGGTAAAGGTACACGAGTGACAGGCACTAAGGGAATGCACAAGGGTGAATAGTCTGTTTGTTAGAAATATTACGTGTTAATTTATGAATTTGAATTTGTATTTGGTGTTGGTTTCCATTTCTGTGATAATCTGAGAGAGGAAGCAATGTGTAATCATAAGGAGGACAATTTGATGGTCACGTGGGAGCGGAAAGGCAAGGAGTGTGGGACAGTTGGTGAATGGGAGGTGTTTTTGAGGTTACTGGTATTGCGCATTAATAATCTGATTACACAGAGCCCTGACAGACAGGGCCTGTTTACCTTGTTGCCTCCCTGCCTCCTCTGTCCCTTCCTCCTCCTCCTCCTCCTCCTCCCTTTTCTAGCAGCTTGTCCTGCTTTGTGTGCTCCCAGTCATGTTCAATTCCCAGAGGAAGCTCTAGCAGGCCCCCCATGTCTGGAAGCAATTTTGGTCAACACACTATTTTAAATGCCACCAACAGTACTGCAAGACCAGCCAGACCACTCTCTATAGAACATTGCAACTTTCTCCAAGTATAGGAAACTTCCACCAGCAGCCAGAATAACTAATCCAGCAACTAACCTGTAACTCCTGCATGTTCCCTTTTACTAGCACTGGTTGTGGGGGGTGGGGGTCCTTCATGCCTTTTAACTCCTGTTCAGCTGTGTGAGGTTAAGTGCGTTGGCTGGAGCGGGGTGTTCGAAAATGCCTTCGGCTGCTTTAAATCAACGTTGCACACCGATTAACGTCATAATCTCCATACTCTACGTTCGTTAGGTGCACGCGCCTTCACCAAGATGGCGTCCTGCTGTCGCGCTGGAAATGTGCGCCCGCATCTCTGACACCATTTTTGGGGCTTAGGAGTCCGCATAACGCCTACTCAACGGGTGCTACATGGCTTAATTTAGCCCCCATAAATGTTTCCACCTACCCTTGGATTTCTTTTGAATGTATTTTCTTTGCTCCTTTAGACACAAGTGACTTTGGCTTTGATTTTGACCTGTCTGATGCTCTTGATGACAGTAATGATGACCATGGCAAGGGAGGTAAAGGTGACTCAGGTAAGTAATGAAGGCGGAAAGGATCTGCCACCATGCACTTATTTAAGTTCAAAGTCACTTTGGCATCGAGCGCTTCATTAGTCACCTTGTAGAAAGTTATCTGTGATACTTTTTTAAAAAAAACGTTCAAACCAGGAATGAGAAACAAAAAGTTTTTTTTGCATTAGATCTCTATTTACATGGAGAACACCTTCTATTTGTTATAAGAACGTATAATTCAGGCCTTTACTACTGGCTAAATGTTAGTAGGCCAATCGGCCCCTCGAGCCTGCTCCTCCATTCAATAGGATCATGGCTGATCTGATCCTAACCTCAAATCTAAATTCATGTCCAATTTCCTGCCCGCTCCCTGTAACCCCTAATTCCCTTTACTTCTAGGAAACTGTCTATTTCTGTTTTAAATGTATTCAATATAAGAACATATAAGGCACAGTGATAGCTTCTCACATCTGGACAGTCCTCATTACAAAATTCAAATAGACATGTGGAAATAGGATGAGGAACAACTTAACTGAATTCTAATGAAAACCCCACTGAAAATCCAATAGGAAGGTGGGTTTTTTTATTTAAAAAAAACAGGACCAACAGTTCTCACGCAAATCCGGCATAAACAATGTAAAATATTCTGATGACGTATTAAATTGATGGTTGAAGTCCGATGCGAGCAGAATGTCTTCTTTCAAAGCCTGCACGTGTCTCACTGCTCAGTGGGAATATGTGAGCATCCAGCCATAGGAATGGGCAGTGGTTACTGCTGTAGAGAGGAGAAAGCTCACAGGTGTACCCGTTTAAGAAGGAGTCAGCGGGAAGTCTGGGACAAGATTTTTTCTTTTCCCTTTTTTTTTGCTGTCGTTCTTAGCTAAAGAGTTTCTATCTGTCCAACAGATCACCCTTCTGTTCCAGGCTCCAAAGGAAATGACAAACCGAAGGGAGGTAAAAAAACGGGTAAGGAGACTGTCACTAGCTCACGAGAGCTGGGCGATCCAGGTGTTTTCAAAGACAAACCAAACACAGGCCAAAGGATGTGATTTGGTACTCTGAGCCAGAGTTTTGAGACAGCTAGTAGGGCTTTCTCACACGGACAACCACTAGCTAGTAATCAATAGCACCACAGCAGCCAAGGGAGACCATGACAGTACTTGGTAACCACCTAATCTGGCAGCAGTTATGTGACAATCCAATTATCTAACATCCAATCTAGAAAGGAATTGTTCCACTCAGACTAAAAGGTGCTGCACTGGATATATGGAGTCAATGAGTTTTGACAATTATATTACATTGCTGTGACAATGACATGCAATTAGGAAAATCTGATGTCTTACAATTCATTCTGTTTTAAAAATTGCAAACTAGCAGCCTTAGTATCATGACACGTTCTCATGCACACTCACAGGACGAAAGTTTCATTAGTAAACTCAAACAGAACAACAGGCACAGTACTGACTAACACAAATAAGCCCGCATCATCAGCTATTGCAAAGATTTGGCCATTGAAATCATTTTTAATGATGAAAATTGGAAGTCAAAGAGCAGATTTACAACCCATCCTGTTCCTTTATTTAAACCGTAGACAATGGGCTGAAACTTTTAATGGTTACTCACGATTCAACACCATCATCCAAATATCAGCAAAACAATTGGACATGTTGCCTGTTCTCTAACGATCTACTGAACAGAAATTATGTTGGACCAGGATACCATTTGAAAGCCAGATACGGTGCTCCGAAATAATACAATTTATGTTGATCTCGGCATGCTGTGTTTAGAACTGTGCCCTCCTACACCTGGCCACTTAGGTCCGGTTTTGTAAGTTCGTTGCAGTTAAGTAGTTGCCACAGTTTTAGACCAAGTGCATGGAGCAGTGGTGCATTTTAACCCCTATAGTTCCTAGAAGGATTAAATATAAAAATGGAAGTCAGTGCCACTATATGCCAGCAGAGTTCTTCACAAACAGAATACTTTATCATCATCTTGAAGCAGCATTGCAGTACCACATCCCCTAGCTGTACGCTCAACTTAACTCTGGCTCAAGTGTGTTGTTCCTGAGGCTGGCCAGAGCCAGTGTCCTTGGGCTTCTCTGGATTCACCCAGCTTTACTCGCAGCCAGTCACAGTCTCCTCTCCTGTCGTTCACTGTATTCTGGCTTAGCATCGTGACCTCTGATCGCCATGGACCCTCTCTCTATGCGTGAATTTAACCCCCAGGCAGTGCGGCTGTTAACAGCACTCTCCTTTCTGGTTCTTCAAATATACTGCTTGTAAAAGAAAACGTAAACCTTGCATAATCTTTGTGCCATTCACAAAAAGTTATTTAAAAGCATGGCTGCACGGTTCCAGCAGAATCTATCTTTGACAGTGTTTCCTCCCAAGGTTGATGAATTTTGCACATGTTAATGGGGCTTGTGCATGGCTGATCTTTCCTTTCTATAAGTACTAATTATTCTTTTCCCAGCTGCAATCACCATTTGTAAATTGTTCATGTATGATGTTTTTTTCCCCCCCCCCCCCCCTTTTATTCTGGTCTCGACTTTATTTTTGTCAATTGTGAAGACCTTTAGATTTTTTTTTAAATCCTCTAAGAGTGAAGCAACGACAGGATTGGGGCTTGAAAACCTGTTTGAAGACGGTGATATCAGACACTCAGATCCGCCACTAAGGCATTGTTAAACCATTCCAGTGATGCAGGCCTCCCTCAAAAAATCCTTGCTCATGAAGATCACCCCTTTAAAATGATCCAGACCCCCTAAATTTGATGTTACAGAAAATGCTGGAAACACTCAGCAGGTCAGGCAGCATCTGCGGAGAGAGAAACAGAGTTAACATTTCAGGTCGATGACCTTTTATCAGAAGATGTTAGAGATTTAACAGCTTTTAAGCAAATACAGAACTGGGGAAAGAGAAGAACTGGCAGGGTAGGAAAATAACAAAAGGGAGAGGTCTGTAATAGGGTGAGAGGGGAGGAGTGATTAAATGACAAATTTGTTGTGACTGCTTCATATCTGCTGAGAACTTTGATTTCCGGAACTCTCAACTTGATTTGTATACAGAAGTTTGCATGTAAAATCCATAAACTAACCATGATCCTGAATTAAATATTCTTGAGTACAGTTCTGTGCACACTGAAGTGTTATCAGTGCTGAACTCATGATACTTATTGTACTCTCAGTGAAGTACTTAGTTGCTGTAAGGCTGGAGCAAATCTTCATTCATTCAGTTTCTTTCAATGAAACTGGTTCCAGGGACATCTGTTAACTCCAGGTCCTGTGTGCTGATATTCTCAGAGCTCTGTGCTGATTTTATTCTGCACGGATCCCGTGGAGTTTGTTCTGCTTCCACGGCTCCCTCAGTCTCTTGTCACCGTCCGACACCAGATCAGAGAGCTCTCTGAGTCACTTCTATGTGAGCACCCTGAAATTTGGGTCTAGCTTGAGCCCAAGATTTAAGATAATAAGATGTCAAATTCAAAAATAAATGCAAAAGGAGAGTAAACTACAAGAAAAGTAATGGGCTGGGAGGTGCATGGACACTCGATTTGAATCCAGATTGGGACATCGTTTGTGTCATGGCTGCTAGGAATCTTCAGTGAAATTAGTTTGAGCATTTCCCGAAGAGGGACCTCGCCACAACAGAAAATCATCACCAGTGAAACAATCCTGAGAGTCTTGCTGTATGTTGGATTTTTTTTTTCCAGACAAGATTGACAAATGATATCAACTTAAAGTGACATGCGAGACAAACCTCAAGTCCCCTGCCATCAGCCAGCTGTGTGAATGCTGTGAAATTGCTGAGTTATTCCAGCCAAACATTGATCTGGCGAATCGTTAGTTGGTTGTACAGCAAAGGACACGTCATTTTTATTTTTCCAAAGGACATTTTCATGCTGCCATGTTTTGTCAGCTCAGCCCTAAGCAAGGTTGTCCTAAATTGCATCATGTCACATTTTGGGTAGGATTCCATTGGATCATTTGGGAATTATCCAACCACTGCTATCATATCCAAAACATGAACTCATCAGACAACTTGATGTGAAAGATCCGTTGACAGCTAGTGTGTTTGGAGAGAGGTTGTGGCATGTAAATAAGGCCTATTTGTGAATGCTGTCTGGCTTTCCAACACCTTAATGAGCTCAAATGTAGAGTATGCTCCAGATTGTCTCCCACATGTCAATATTTTCTCTTTGGTTGGAAGTTCTGTAATAAGATTTGGAATAAACAGAATACGCTGTCGACATTTCTAGAATGTACAATGCAGATTGTCTCCCAGTTGCGCTGATGATGTGATGTAGCCTACAGGCACCTTCACACCCGATCCGTTAGATAGGATAAATTCCACTTGCCACTAGCAGCTGAGCAAAAATTCTTGTCGGCCGTGCAATGTTGGGAGGTTTTCAAACCTCAGAATGCCACTTTCACTTAAATACCTTGTTCTGGGGTGCACGGTTATGCTCCAATGCGTTTAGTACTGATACCATCTCTTTGTGTGTAGATACATCCGACATTTCAGATAAAGATCTCGAAGATGTGTTGGACGATGGGGGCTACAACCCAGACAAGAAAAAGTCAGGTAACCTTCACGCAATTGAATTCATCAGTTTGTGGTTTTCACACAATGACACAATGCACAACTTGTGGAATGATTGCTAGATGTCAAAATCTAGATAGAAGTACATAGAAGTTACAACACGGAAAACAGGCCATTCGGCCCAACCAGTTTGAGTTGGTGTTTAACCTCCGTTTGAGCAAGTAATTCGAATCACATTTATCTGCCCTGTTCCCATATCCCTTCAACTCCTTTTCCTTCATCCACCTATCCAATCTAACCTTGAATGTTGACATAGTTTCTGCCTGAACCACTAACGTTGGAAATGAATTCCACATCCTCACAACTCTCTGCGTAAAGAGGTTTCTTCTGCCCTCTGTTCTAAATCATTTACATTTAACCTTGTATCTGTGGTCCCTTGTTCTTGACCCCTCAACGACTGGGAACAGTCTGTTTCTATCTACCCTGTCACATCCTTTCATAATTGTAAACACTTCTATCATATCACGCTGCAATCTGCGTTTTTCTTACAAAAAGAAACAATTTTTCAAGTCTTTTTTGTATTTGATTATAAAAGTAGTCAATTCTACTCCTGACAGGACCTGCACTGTACATTTTTTTTTAACAGCAATCTGGTACAGTATGTTGTGATTCCTGTAATGGCGTAGCGAATGGGAATTTTTCTTTTTTTTTAACACATTTGAGCTTCCCGTTCCCAGTTTGATGCTGCTCTTCCTGCCCCTTTTTTCTACAGCCTTTGTGGTGCAGCACAAAATCACTTCTTACCTTGTTTCCTAGGTGAGGACATACCTTCCGATGACCAGAATCAGGGTAAGTGTTCCTAATCGGTTGAATCAAATTGCATCAGGTGATGACTCAGTTGCTGCTGGCTGTGTGCCCTGTCCCACGGAGCAAGTTTCAGAGCCTGCACTGGTGACAGCTTCGGCCATTCACGTCCATTATCAAAAGGAATGAATAGAATGACGGCGGTGGAAGTTTGAGATGGTCACAATCTTTGTTTCCAGAAAGTTTAAACGTGTGCTTGCCATGTTCTGGTGGCTTTGATGCCAGGCACTGGGCGCCCATGTTTAAATCCTCATCTGTTGTTGGCATTGGTATCCGGGCTTCACCTGCACAGTGGTTGCCGAGCGCAGTGCCAAACAGAGCCTAGGTTCTGGGCCTGAGGGAGGGAGGGGGGGGGAGGGGGAGGAATCGACGCGTGTTGTCAGAACAGCAGACAGAAGCTGAATCAGGAATGGAACTGACCACGAGTGACTCTGCTGCTGGAAGAGAGCAGCTTGATTCCAGACGTCACTTGACGATGGATAAGCAGCCTTTCAGCACAGTGGCGATAATGGAGTCAAGGATGGGACAGAGAGGTTTCTTTAAATTCATTCTGGAGATATGAGCATCACTGGCAAGACCAGCATTTGCTGCCCTTGAGAAAGTGATGGTGGGCCGCCTTCTCAAACCACTGCAGTCCATGTGGTGATGGTACGCCCACAGTGCTGTTAGGTAGGGATTTTGACCCGGCGACAATGAAGGAAAGAACTAGGTGTTGTCGGGATACTTGTGAAAGCTGAGCCCATGCCCACAAATGATGTCACCGAGAGATGGCATGTAGTTGAGCACTACTCCATTGCTGCCACTCAGTATGTTTATAAACGGAGTATTTTCTTGCTTTCAAGCAAGAAATTCATGATAACGTACAGGCTTTCACATTTCAAATTGTTGTACTTTACAAGTTTTGATGTATTGACTACACCAGCCAGTTTGATGGAGTGCATGTTCTACAGATCCCAAGCCACACTCCCCTTTTAGATTCAGATTCACTATTTTAGCACACAGCGGCTGTTTTCAGTATAGAAAATATATTGAAACAAGATCAAGTAATAAGCGGCAGCTCACATTACGTTATTTTTGTTGAGAGATTAACATTGTTCCTCATTCTGTGTTTCCTTTTCTCTCCCAGTCGATATACCTGAAACAACAATAGCTGGAATCGCCAGTGCTGTGGCTGCAGCTTTTTTGGGCGCAGTCACCAGTTACATTGCCTACCAGAAGAAGCAATTATGTTTTAAAATACAAGGTACAGTACATTCATCAATGTTACATAGAATTTACAGCACAGAAACAGGCTATTCGTCCAAACTGGTCTGTGCCGGCATTTATGCTGCACACGAGCCTCCCGCCCCTCTTCATCTCACCTATCTGCATGTTTTATTCCTTTCTCCCTCATGTGTTTATTTAGCTTCCTCTTAAATGCATCTATGCTATTCGCCTCAACTACTCCATGTGATAGCAAGTCTAACCACCCTCTGGGTAAAAACGTTTCTCCTGAATTCCCTATTGGATTTATTAGTGACTATCTTATATTTATGACCCCTAATTAGTCTCATATTGCTACCTGTTGGCTACCAATGGCACTGCGACTAACATTCCAAAAACATGTAGAATACGCCCCGTTGATATATCAGCCGATTTAAAAAGTAAATGAGCCACCAGTTCCTGCATTCGGTTCCCTGGCCCCTGCTGAATTAAGTGGGCCTTGGCACTTGGGGCACTATAAACCTCGGCTGCTGCAGGGAGTGGGGGTCGGTGGGGTGGGGAGGTGGGGGGGGGGGGGGGAGGAGGAGAGGAAGTGGCCGAGGCACTCCTTTCATTGGCTCCTGCTAGAAAGTGCTGCCTCCCCTGGCTGGAGAGTCTCGAACTAGGGGGCATAGTCTCAGGATAAGGGGTCGGCCATTTAAGACTGAGATGAGGAGAAATTTCTTCACTAGGGTTGTGAATCTTTGGAATTCTCTACCCGAGAGGGCTGTGGAGGCTCTGTCATTGAGTATATTCAAGCTGAGATCGATTGATTTTTGGGCCCTAAGGGAATCAAGGAATACGGGGATCGGGTGGGAAAGTGGAGGTCGAAGATCAGCCATGATTTTATTGAATGGTGGAGCAGGCTCGAGGGGCCATACTCTTGCTCCGATTTCTTACGTTCTTATGTACAACACATAAGAACATGGTTAGGTTCGTCAGTGATGCCCCCGCCATTGAATCTGATGGAGAAAGTGGTTAGGAGCAGCCATCAGTGAGGGATCCCACCTGAAACATTAACCTGCCACTCTCTAATCTGTGCTGAATGACTTTTAGGCACTTTCTGTATTTGCTGTTTACGTTGCTATTTATAATTAGCATTCTTTTCTTGACTCCATTTTCTTTTAAATACCCCCGCTGTTGACCCTGGCCCCCTCTTGTCCTGATTCTGACTTGCTGTTCTTTGTAATAGTTTCTCCCTACTTACTTTGGATAGCCACTGAAGATGGTCGTGCGGTAAATCTTTTTAATAACTCCTTTATTTGCGCTCCCTGATTTTTTTTTTAATTAAAAAGGTAGGAGGGGGGATGCAGAACTGCTCCACTGTCTAATCGTTCTTAACTTTTGTCTCCCCTCAGTTTAAATCACAAAACAGTGTGAGTTGGTCTAATGCTAGTCTGTGCGACCTCTCTTGCCATGTTGATCAATTCTAGTCATTGTCAAGTTAATGATGTTACAAAGCTCCTTGTTTTTACCTCTATGATGCAAGAGATCAGTGAAATTCCCCCAAGGATTTATTCTGGCAGTTGTATAAAATATTTATATATAAATATTTGTTCTTGGGATGTGAGCGATGCTGGCATTTATTGCCCATCCCTGGCAGCCCCAGGGTATTGAGTCAACCACTTAGTATGGGGCTGTAGTCACATATGAGCCAGACTGGGTAGGAGTGGCCAGTTCACTTCCCAGAAGGGCATTAGTGAATCAGTTGGGTTTTTAATGACAGTTCAGCAGCTTTTTCTACTGGTGCCAGCCAAGATTTTATTGAATTTAAGGTCACAACTTGGCATGGTGGGATTTGAACTCACGACCTCTGGGTTGTCAGTCCAATACAGTAACCACTACACTACCATATCCTTCAATACTCTAGCATTTAAGTCTCAGCAGTCCAGACTCTCAACAGCAGCACAGCTAGGGTTGCCAACCCTCCATGGTTGTCTCTTGGAGTCTCCAGGAATTACAGATTAATCTCCTGGACACAGTTGTGAGCAAACCCGGGAGAAAAATCATAGGGGCGTTAAAAACAATTGTGTGGGGTTTATTTAAGTTTCGTTTGAACACTTTTGTTTATTAGTTATAAAAATATTGGAGATGAGATTGGAGGCAGGGAGGTCATGTGATAAAACCTCCAGGAATATATCCAACCAGAGTTGGCAACCCTAAGCATGGCAAGGTAATCAAGGGCGGGTGTGCTGCCACCAGCTGAGTGTTGTCTCAGGAGCTGGTTCTCCCCACGCTGCTTCATTTACTCGGTCACTGGTGGTGCCTGTTACTTATTTTGAGCTGCAGGCGGATTAAGTACTCAATCTGCCTTTTACAGGCCAGAAATGGTGTTTTGCATTGGTGACCTGCACAGGCTGTCTCCAGCTCTAGGGGAAGATTCGTGGACAGTAAACCAACTTTGATTTGATGCAGTCTTGTTTATTTATGTGTTGCCGCTGGAATCCACTGCACAATGTAAATGGGACGGACTCCAGAGCTCGTCGGCCAATACAAACAGGTCTGAAGCAGTATTGTACAATATAAAGGCAGAATTAATCATTAACTTCAATCCACGTAGGTTAGACATAGCAACTCAGTCTCTGTTACAGACTTGCACATGCACAAACTAACATTATAACTGGGGTTGCCAACTCTCCAGGATTGACCTGGAGTCTCCAGGAATTAAAGATTAAGCTCCTGGACACTGCTGCGAGCAAACCGGGAGAAAATTCATAGGGGCATTTTAAAAAAAAAAGTTTTTCTTTTCATTTTCTTTGAACACTTTCGTTTATTAGTTGTAAAAGTCTTGGAGATGGTAATAAAGACTGTTTGACTGGGCGGGGAGTTTGGAGGTGGGAGGTCATGTGATTAAACCTCCAGGAATACATCCAACTAGAGTTGGCAACCCTAATTGTGACAGGAAACCTTTCAAATCTCACTGCTAACGGTACCATTTAAAAGTTACTTTGTTTTTTGAGGGAGGGGAGGAGATGAAGGGGCCAGACTTTGATACTTTTTACCCCAGTGAGTAAATCTATTAGAATTCATTTATTGCTGACGTCATTATGTCTGCATCTGATCATAGTGTTAGTTCACTGAAATCACTGAATTCAGAACCTGTCTTATTTGCTTTCTCGCGTGCCTTAACTCCACAGAGAGTCTCAATCCACAGAACGTAAAAGGAGAAAATGTTGAAGCGGGGGCAATGACTGAGCCACAAGGTGAGTGTCTGTCTCTTTCCACTTTTGTAAAATATCACTTATTTACTTAACCTCTTTACATCATAAAATGAACACTTTATTCAATTTTTTTAAAAAGGTGGTATTGAACAAATACCCAATAATCTTTTCTCATGCTTACTTACAGAGGATGGATATCTTTTTAAATAAAAATAAATCAGCTGTCTTATTTTTTGGTTCCAATTTCAGTGACACTTCCCCTTCGTTCTGTGCACATGTGCCATTTCCTACCCCAGATAGATCTTCTCCTGGGCCTTTTGCCTGTTGTACTCTGGAGTTGGCCATTAGATGCTTGAGAACAGTCCTGAATGATTGATTTCTTTGAACGTTTCTTCCCTGTCCCCTCAGTAGGGGAAGTGCCTGATCTCCACCCAGCAACTCCCCTCCCCCATCACCACCACAGCCATGATTGGAATCTTACCAGGTTGGTGAATAGGCATCTTGCCACTCTGTGGCACAAGACGTTGGAGCAGCATCCAGTGCCATGGTGGGCACAGTGCCAGCTCCATGGAAAACACAGTCTTTAAATTGCCATTGGCGATATTGGAGAATGAACAGTTAATGCTCTCCTTTCCTTTGTTTTAAACAGGTTAACACCTGCATTAAAGTAGCAGATTGAAGAATGCCATGTAAATGTGTAAAGCATTCACCATTATAACCAAGAGCAGTATCTAGGCTTAAATGGACATGGCTGCACATTGACCCTGCCTCTCCTTCTCAAAATTCTCATCGACCACTAGTGAACTCATTAGCTCTCCATTTTAGGCTGGTTTATTAAAAATTTGCTTGGTGAAACATTGATTCTGACATTTCCAATGAATTTGATAAGAGTTTTAGAAGAGCAACATGTTTAAGATTTATCATTGGTCAATCAATTTAAATCAAAACCATGGAAAATACTACACCAGAAAAACAGATGTTAGTTTTCATAGACCATAAACTTCAGTAATTCACTGAAGATAATGACAGTGGAACCTGCTTACAGTGAGCTCAGCTCTAGTGAAACTGTATTTATGCTATTAAATTTCCAATATCCCACTTCATTTAACATGTAACTAAATGGATAACACTACTGTTATAACGAAAATAATTCCTGCTTACAGGGTTCATCTGAGCTCATTCATCCTGTGAAGAGTCTCTCCACGTTTGTTGGAACTTTCTCTCTCCAAATCCCTCTGGTCACCTTCAGGTTCTGGAATCTTCTTTGCATGTCCATGATGTCCCTTTTTATTTTCAAGCTCATGTTCATCTATATTTTCCGCTTTCGTTTTCCTTTCTGTCAAGTTTTGGTTGGTTTGACTTTCTGTACCGTGCGTTTGTAACGGGCTGCCTCGACTAACCAGCTGCCTTTACTCTGTAAATGTTGATTTGGCGCAGTCTTCCCGATTGACTTCCATTCCCCTCTTGTACTTCACATTCAGCTAGCTCTTTCAGTGAGTGAAAACCTTGCTCCGGCAGGATTTTGTTGTGACGCAGTTTCATTATAAACAGGTCCCACTCTACTTGTATCCCAGGCAATAATTCTTCATTTTCCCACAGCGTGTCTAATCCTCACCTTCTCTTTGAGCTAATTTCCTCCTTTTCTTACCAGTCAATTGTGATTACTCAGCCAAGAGAACTGGTGACCAGAACACTGAGATCTTAATTGTGCTTAGAGATGTTGGCGGGGGGAGGGAGGGGGGGACTTGTGTCCTCAGAGAACGTTTTTGTTTGCATGTGAGGATGAACCACCATAGAAAATAGTGGGGGTAGGGTGCTGATTTAAAAAAAAATATACAGGACTTGCGCAAGGGACTTGAGTTGGAAGTTCTGGCGACAGGGCCTCCCATGACCAGCAGTCATGGCCGAGCTGCCCTGGATAAATGCTGGCATACCAATACGATATATGCCCTGGCAGTCTACACTGCTATTTTACTGAGACTCTTTCAGTAAAGTTGAGGCCGTGTATAGGTGCATATTTATTCAAAGTGAGTACAGGTTCAGTACCAGCAGTTTGGAAAAGCGAAGAAATACACTTGGGTGGTACTGAACAAGAATCAGTGTAGAAATCTGGAGGTGAGAAAGGGATTTACACACCAGTGACACAAGGCAAAAATATAGTTGTAGAACAAGTCTGGATATAAATATGGTTTCAAAATCATAATTGATTCCGTCAGGGGAAAAGATCCAAACAGGTTTACTAGCTAATTTCAAGACAGCTGATGGGATTCGGAAATAAATAAGCAACTCTATAGCACAACACAGCTTTAAAAAGCGAGCAGATCTAAAATGAGAAGCAGTCACAGAAGGCTGACTATTTAACTGTTTAGCAGAGGAATGTAGCTCGCACAAGGCAAGGTTCCAGACAACATTCTGTGACCTTAACGAACCTTTACAATGCTGTTTGTGCCAGTCACACAGCAATCTCACCAAACGCACTGTGATCCAATATAAAGAGTGTCAGCAACAATTCCAACATTAGGATCAAGAAATGGACAAACAAAATGGCAGAAGTTTTGGTGCTGATTCAGACTGTGTCTGTCACAGATATTACTTGAATGTACTGTGGACTCTGACAGGGGGGGTCTGCTGACTTTGTTTATAATTCTGGACTCTCAATGGCCTTCGTAATGTACACTGCCTGCCTTGTTTAAAATTATCTCTTTTTTTTTTCTCTTTGGCTGAATCTTCCTGCAGCTGGACAGAGCCTCCTTCAGACACAGTCAGAGCAGCCACCTGCAGACCACGCAAATCAGATCTAGATCGCAGTGCTGGAAAAGAAGGCCTTTGCCTTGAGACCACTTCTGCTTAAAATGGCTTTCTTTGTTTTATTTAAAATAAAATGGCTGCTTTATGGAAAGTGATCCTTAAAACCTTAGATTGTCCCTTTAAATGTGTATTAGACTAGGTATGGTGTAATGGTTAGAGTAGGTACTCTACAACGGTTCAAAGCTGATGTAGGGCCTACATAAAAGTAAAGGACAATATGAAAGTACTTGGCTTGGATATGAGGAACTCAGCAGAAGCCGCTGCTTGGACAAAGCATGTAGTTTAGAGATTTGTTTCTGGTGTTTTAGTAATAATGAAGTTTATCAGTTAGATCTGTTCCTGTAGCAGGTTTTGGGGGGGCGGGGTGGGGTGGGTCCTCACCGACACCATTATAGTGAACAGCCGTGGGTTGATTTATGTGTATCAGAGATGGTGGCAGAATTAAGAATGTGATACAGTCGTTCCAGACGGCAGTGTGTCCTTCTCCTGGAATCCATTTTACCACCCTTCATTATATAAAGAAATGCAAACTAGAATGATTCAAAAAAATACACCGTACAGTTAAATATCTCCAATTGTGCAAAATCACCCTTCTCTCCTTTATTCTGGAGATGCTGTTGGAGATTTTGGAGAAAGCAGTTAAAGCCTATTCAGGGACTTGAAGGGTATAGTGACTGGCTGTGGACGACTCAAATGTTCCTACATTAAGATTCAAACCGTGCCATCATCTCAGATATTTGGATCAGGCCATCCTGTCCGCTGGAAACTGAACTTTACAAAAAGGGAGGGGAAAACTGAAAAAAATCGCACGCTAATTGCTGTTAGTGTTAGATAACAGAAAGCTTAGGTCTGCCTGTTCATTTCTGCAACAATGATAACCTCTGCCTGAATTACTATTACAAATTTTACACATATGAGGGTGTGCACCTGTAGGAGAGGTTAGTGAGTGAATGCAGTTTCCTTGTGAATATATTTTTTAAATGACTGTATTCAGCCTTTACTCCACAACTCTCCTTTACAGGTTGAGCCTCTTGCCTGGATCAGTGCCTGCTGCATGAGCTCTGGAATATCAATCAATTTTCACAACCAAAGGACATAAACCACTATACTATGCGATCACAAGCAAAGTATTTATCATGTATAAAGTCTTGCGGCTGCTAGTGTGTACCCCTTACGTTTTGTTATAGATACAGAAGAACTTACATTAAAAATCGTTTCTAGTGCACTTCCTGTAAGCATCACACTTGTTTCCTCTCACACCTTTGTCGTGCTGATTTGTTTTAAGCAATGCCATGGGTGGTCTCCTAGTCTTTGCGTGTGTGTGTGTATGTGTATATACATACATACATACATATTGAAAAAGAAACAGCCCGTCATTGACCCGGAGCTTGAAATTTACAAGCAATTCCAACTGTCCTCTGTCCTCGGCTACGTTTACCCTGATTTGCTAACTTAGAAGAGTCGCCTTAAAAGGACAGGCCTGGCCAGCAGCTGAACATCGCAGCTATGCTCCAAAGCCATGAGCAACACTCGGGAGATTTCCTAGTTTATACAGTAAGTTTTATGTCTTGTATCTTAAAAATTGTGATTTTAGTTTTAAAAAGTGAATTTTGTTTACATCACCTGCCCTCAGTTAAACTTTATCCTTTCCCTTTTTAACAGGGCCCCTTTCTAAAATCAGACAATATAACCTTGCACGTTCTCTGTAAAACCTTAACTCCCCATTAATTAACTTAATTTTAAAGCTGACAATTAAAATGAATTTTCCAGATGTCACATCGATGACATCTGTTTTAGATATTCCAGTCCGAGCACTGGAATGTGTGAGTGCTCACAGATTGCACTGGCTGTGCTGTGCTGGCTCCGTGACTGGTAGCAACAAGCATTTACAGGAATGATGTCAGTGCATCATCTGTAAACACTCGCAGGAGCTTCACCATCTCATTTGTAACGTCGTATGGCTACCGACTGTCGCTGGCACACAGCATACTCTCAGCTCATTGCAGGCAGCAGAGAGTAAGTATCTCGGTGTGGACTGAATACCAAGTGGGTTGGCTCCTCACGATCCATCACAGGATGCACCACTACAAATATAGTAACACTTGAACAATCATTTACCATCTGTTTTCTACCTAGCCAGGAGTGTTTTTACATTAAACCATTCACAAAAAAGCTCTGTTGTAATGCACATTCCAGATGTATGTAATTTAATAGGCCCCCAAACAGCATGTTAATATGGGGATGGAGCTGTCCCGAAAACACATCAAATTACGAGCAAAATTTACTCTGTTATTTTAATTCTTTAAATTAAGTAAGTTTATGCGTGGAGTAGAGCAGCTTTTTAAAATGAAATGGTGAAGTACTTGTGTTAATTTCATTATTCATCCTTGTCTCTGTTTCATTACTCTGAAGGTTTCTCATTCCCCAGAATGCTGCAGTGAAGTAAAAAAAAAATCAATAGCTATGTGACAGAGGGCAGTGGGAGTTTAAAGCTGCAGTGTATCTACAGTGCACTTGTTTCTTTCTGTGAAGAATTAAAAATACGCAACAGCAGACCAGTGTGAGCAAAGTAAATGCTATTTTGTTCTGTTATGTGGATCTGGTGTGAGATTTGGGTATGGATTGGAGTTCTTGACCTATACTGGATGGGCAGTAGCTGCTGCTTCTTCATTATGGTGGAGGGATCCCAGTAGCCCATTCAGCCATTCAATTAAATTACAGCTGATCTGTACCTCAAATCCATTTATCCACCTTTGATCCCTCTATACCCTTACCTAATAAAAACCTGTCAATCTCAGTCATGAAAATTTCAATTGACTCAGCATCTACAGCCTTTTGGGGGAAGAGAGTTCCAGATTTCCACTACCCTTTGAAAAAGTGCTTCCCGATTTCACTCATAAATGGCCTAGCTCTAATTTTAAGAAAACAACGTGGACTAGTCATATAGAGTCTTATCCATTCACCTTTTGATCTTCTGATCTGTATTCCATACTCCCTAGTCGTTTTCAGGGCCATGGGATTCAACCTATTCGTACCTTTAAATCTCTCAAATACCTTAATAAGATCCCCTCTCAGACTTCTCTAGTAAAAACAAATTCAGCTGTAGTCTTGTAGCTCAGGTGTCTGTTGCATCTATATAATATAACCTGATAGTAATTTGATGTGCTTTATTAAAGCTAAACAAAAATTCCCAGCAATTAGTATTTTACCTGTTTTATAAATGATTAGCTTGAAGTTTATTACAAGGCTGTCATACCGTCATTGGGTACAGACATGTTACAACCTCTTGAACCTGGTTTATAAAAGGCATTTGAAGAATGAGATTATGTTACAGCCCTACAGCACATAAGCTATTATTATTTGTGTGAAGGTGAGTGAGTGTGTGTATAGATATAGATCTGTATGAAAATGTTTGTAGGCTCACTGTAATTAGTCACAAAACCTAACAGGCAGTTGAGGGAAAACTGTTAGATTGTGTGTGTATATTTGTTATATATTATGTATATTAATGATATGCTCTTATTTTTAATTTGTTGATACATGGGTCACTCGCTCAGCTGATGGTTTACAGACAGTTCTAGGAAATATACTGCAGCCTTTCACGTGATTGACAGATCAGAAGTACAGACCACATTTTCAAATGTCTTTTATTTCCCCCCCCCCCCCCACCCCCGAAACAGACTGTGGAACTTTTAAAAAGAACCTTTGCATTGTATTGTATACTGCAGTTTCCAATATATACTGTTGTAGGTTTGGTGTTTCCTTGGGCCCCAATTGTTTACGCTGATTTACGCCCATTTTGAGTTTGGGCATATTCTAATGAGATTGGGAGGATACGTGGGAGTAATTTAACGGCAGCAAATTGGGTGCAATTTTGGGTTGTGCCCATGGAGGAAACTCCAGGCTCATCATTACAGTGATGTATGGGTGTAAGTATTTGTCCTTCAACTCTTCTCACTGTCGTATGTATAAACAGTACTTGTATAGAGCACATAGAAACCCCTATCAACCATATACCAAACCTCTGGGGTGACATTGACATTGGCGTCTTTTCAAAACTGCTCGAGAGGCAAACATACCCATGAAGGTTTTGACCAAAAGGTTAACCTGAGGCAGCTTCTAATGGTATAGACAGTACGAGAGATGGGTTGCAAGTCAAATACAATGGGGGGAAAAAAATCAGTGATACAGCTGGTGCCTGGCTCAAGTTTAATTTTACACTTTTCTACACTATTTTTTCTTTCCTTAGGTGCATTTTAAATATCAAAAGAAAATAGCACCTTCCAATGAAATGTGCATGCCTATGTGTTTTTATGTTCACCTATTCATACTGCTGTTTTTACTAGTTCCACAACTTATGGTGTCAAATCAGTTATGAATATTTCTCACTCTTGTAGTTAACTGAATTTGAAGTATACAGTCAGCAATGCAAAGCAAAACCCAGAGCAGATGGCCAGGGTGGAATGACAGAGGTTTATGCAGTGTCAGCTGGTTTGGGAGCTCGTGCATGAAACTATTTTAATATACAAGCGGTGAATTATGAGGGAATGGTCACATTCCTTTTAACTTACAGCTGCTAACGATCAGGTGTGTTGTAGCGGAATTGGTCAGGAATGAAGATGGGTTGACCGTGGAGAACCATGAAGTAAAAAGGTGCAACTTCCAAAATACACAGGAAGATGAAATACGTGGTGTATAGTGAATGCAGCAAGATTGTCGAATAAATTGATAGTCAACTATTTAATGAATAAGGGGGGGAAAAAAGCTTAATTGTGCTGCAATTTAAAAAAAGAAACACCTGCATAAACTCTCGAAGGTTTATTAAATTTTTCGCAAGGCTAATGCAATATAGACAAGAGGTTAACAAACCAGTACCGGATCGGTCCTTTCAAAGGTCAGGCTGTTCTAATAGATAATGGCATGTTTAAAGTTTGGTTAGAATACTTGTGTAATTTCAGTTGGGATGAACAACAAAATCCACCATAGGCGATGTAACTTTGTACCTCAGTGACCACTTAATAATTGAACTGTAACCAAATTGGAAGCACTGAATAAAACTTCTACATAAATCAGGTTTCTACTTTCTCTTAATTACAAATAATTTGGTCCTTTTTAGTAATAGGATACATTTTGTTTCCAGTTTTAGGGGTGATATCATTGCTGAAGATGTAAGTTAAGCAGTTCATTGCTGTATAAAATCTGTACAAACTGCAATGAATCAAATGAGCAGATAATCTGTTTCAGCAATGTTGGTTGGGGGATAAATGTTGACCAGGACACCAGGGGGATCTCCCCTGCTCTTCTTCGAAAAGTGCCATGGGATCTTTTACGTCCACCTGAGCAGGCCAGATGAGGCCTTGTAGCATATACAACCCATTTAAAATGTAATGCATTAATGGCAAACACTTTCTACATTTAAATATATCAAATGTTCACTACTATAAGATCACACCATAACCAAAAGTTAAATGCAGTGGTAGTTCCAACTGTTAAAATTCTTTAAAAATATATCATGCTTTTATTTGTAACAACTCAGGACCTGTAATATTTTTAATCGTTATTTATCCACTTAAGAAATATGTACATTAGTGGCAATGTTGGCAGTGGGATTGCTAGTTTTCTTTGACACAAGACACTGGCAGCCAGAGTTGAAAAGCTGTAACACTATAGAGATGAAAGGTAAAAATTAATACTTGGTCGTCCAGGAATTGTAATAGAACAGGTAAGGCTTTGCTAGTCCAGACTGGCGGCTCCTTACAGTGCTTTTTAAAAATTAGTTCATGGGATGTGGGCGTCGCTGGCGAGGCCAGCATTTATTGCCCATCCCTAATTGCCCTTAAGGTGGTGGTGAGCCGCCGCCTTGAACCGGTTCAGTCCGTGTGGTGAAGCTGTTCCCACAGTGCTGTTAGGGAGTTCCAGGATCTTGACCCAGCGACGATGAAGGAACGGCGATATATTTCCAAGTTGGGACGGTGTGTGATTTGGGATGGAGGGAGGGGGGGGGGGGGGGAAACTTGCAGGTGGTGTTGTTCCCATGTGCCTGCTGCCCTTGTCCTTCTAGGTGATGAAGGTCGCGGGTTTGGGAGGTGCTGTCGAAGAAGCCTTGGCGAGTTGCTGCAGTGCATCCTGTGGATGGTACACACTGAGCCACGGTGCGCCGGTGGTGAAGGGAGTGAATGTTTAGGGTGGTGGATGGGGTGCCAATCAAGCGGGCTGCTTTGTCCTGGATAGTGTTGAGCTTCTTGAGTGTTGTTGGAGCTGCACTCATCCAGGCAAGTGGAGGGTATTCCATCACACTCCTGACTTGTGCCGTTGTAGATGGTGGAAAGGCTTCAGGGAGTCAGGAGGTGAGTCACTCGCCACAGAATAACCAGCCTCTGACCTGCTCTCGTAGCCACAGTATTTATATGGCTGGTCCAGTTAAGTTTCTGGTCAATGGTGACCCCCAGGATGTTGATGGTGGGGGAATTCGGTGATGGTAATGCCGTTGAATGTCAAGGGGAGGTGGTTATACTCTCTCTTGTTGGAGATGGTCATTGCCTGGCACTTGTCTGGCGCAAATGTTACTTGCCACTTATCAGCCCAAGCCTGGATATTGTCCAGGTCTTGCTGCATGCAGGCTCGGACTGCTTCATTATCTGAGGGGTTGTGAATGGAACTGAACACTGTGTAATCATCAGCAAACATCCCCATTTCTGACCATATGATGGAGGGAAGATCATTGATGAAGCAGTTGAAAATGGTTGGACCTAAGACACTGCCCTGAGGAACTCCTGCAGCAATGTCCTGGGGCTGAGATGATTGGCCTCCAACAAGCACTACCATCTTCCTTTGTGCTAGGTATGACTCCAGCCACTGAAGTCAAAGGGAAGTGGGGAAAACTCTCCAATTTTACTAGGGCGCCTTGGTGCCACACTCGGTCAAATGCTGCCTTGATGGCAAGGACAGTCACTCTCTCCTCACCTCTAGAATTCAGCTCTTTTGTCCATGTTTGGACCAAGGCTCTAACGAGGTCTGGAGCCAAGTGGTCCTGGCGGAACCCAAACTGAGCGTTAGTGAGCAGGTTATGGGTAAGTGCCATTTGATAGCACTGTCGACGACACCTTCCATCACTTTGCTGATGATTGAGAGTAGACTGATGGGGCGGTAATTGGCCAGATTGGATTTGTCCTGCTTTTTGTGGACAGGACATACCTGGGCAATTTTCCACATTGGTGGGTAGATGCCAATGTTGTAGCTGTACTGGAACAGCTTGGCTGGAGGCGCGGCTAGGTCTGGAGCACAAGTCTTCAGCACTACAGTCGGGATGTGGTCAGGGCCCATAGCCTTTGCTGTATCCAGTGCACTCAGCCATTTCTTGATATCACGTGGAGTGAATCGAATTGGCTGAAGACTGGCTTCTGTGATGGTGGGGATATCGGGAGGAGGCCGAGATGGATCATCCACTCGACACTTCTGGCTGAAGATGGTTACAAACGCTTCAGCCTTGTCTTTTGCACTCACATGCTGTACTCTGCCATCATTAAGGATGGGGATGTTTATAGAGCCCCCTCCTCCCGTTAGTTGTTTAATTGTCCACCACCATTCACGACTGGATGTGGCAGGACTGCAGAGCTTTGATCTGATCCGTCAGTAGTGGAATCGCTTAGCTCTGTCTATAGGACGTTGCTTCCGCTGTTTAGCATGCATGTCGTCTTGAGTTGTAGCTTCACCAGGTTGGCACCTCATTTTTAGGTAGTGCCTGGTGCTGCTCCTGGCATGCTCTTCGACACTCCTCATTGAACCAGGGTTGATCCCCTGGCTTGTTGGTAATGGTAGAGTGAGGAATATGCCAGGCCATGAGGTTACAGATTGTGCTGGAATACAATTCTACTGCTGCTGATGGCTTACAGCGCCTCATGGATGCCCAGTTTTGAGCTGCTCGATCTGTTCTGAATCTATCCCATTTTGCACAGCTGATAGTGTCACATAACACGTTGGATGGTGTCCTTAGTGCGAAGACGGGACTTCATCGCCACGAGGACTATGCAGTGGTCACTCCTACCACTACTGTCATGGACAGATGCATCTACAACAGGTAGAGTGGTGAGGATGAGGTCAAGTAGGTTTTTCCCTCGTGTTCGTTCTCTCACCACTTGCCGCAGGCCCAGTCTGGCAGCTATGTCCTTCAGGACTCGGCCAGCTCGGTCAGTAGTGGTACTACCAAGCCACTCTTGGTGATGGACATTGAAGTCCCCCACCCAGAGTACATTCTGTGCCCTTACTACCCTCAGTGCTTCCTCCAAGTGGTGCTTAACATGGAGGAGGACTGATTCATCAGCTGAGGGAGGATGGTAGGTGGTAATCAGCAGGAGGTTTCCTTGCCCATGTTTGACCTGATGCCATGAGATTTCATGAGGTACACATTCAATGTTGAGGACTCCGAGGGTCACTCCCTCCTGACTGTATGTCAGTGTACCGTCTCCTCGGGTCGGTCTGTCCTGCTGGTGGGACAGGACATACCTAGGGATGGTGATGGAAGAACTTGCCAATCTGAGGACAATCTGAATATGGGTTTAGCTTTAGGTCGTTGTCTCGAGATGCAATTCAAATAATCAGTTTTGGATACTTAAAGTGTTTGTTCAGAAACCCAAAGTACAGATTGAAATTCAGCTTTAGCCCATCCAAAGTATAACGTCAGACGTTCATCTCAAACACAGAGTGCATCAAATCCACACAGACAAGGCTAAAGATACAGTTGACTGGTTATTGAACAGTTTGGTCCATTTAGCTAATAATGTTAAAAATCATTTGATCAGAAAGTGACAAAAGTTTTGGGTCCACGATTAAAACATGCAATTACTGTTTGGCCTCTAGTCAATGATCTATCTACTCTCTAAATACTGAAAGATTTTGCTTTCAAAATACAAATTGTGTCAGAACAGTCATAAAAATAATGCATGTAAAGTTTGAATCCTGCATCAATGTAAAAGTAGACCGGGACAAATCTACAGAACATCTCTTCATTTGATGAATAATTGGAATGAAAAAATTATAACCTTGTTATACTTTTCATCTCTGCACAAATTCTGCATCAATCTTAAGTGTTGGTACCAAGGACACTTTCATGTTTTAACAAATGAAAGGCCTTTCCTGGTTTCAAGAGGCTTGCAGCTTCTATGATGTTTGCAAACTATTTTTGTGAAATCTCTATGATCCTCACAATTACAAATAAAACAAGCTGTTCACTTATGTTGCAGCTTTCTCGGCCCAGACAGACTGGATGTCTTGGTGTTTGAATCCCCCTTCTGTATTCAAAAAAAGTTATGCACTGAAAGGCACACAGTGCCCTCGTCTCCATACAAGAAAAATACATCCACACTTTAAAACACTTTTAAAAAAAAACTAAGTCAAACAGCGTCCCTACCTTAAACACATTTCAGCTTTGTGTGTGCAGTTCACGGGTGAGAATACTACTGCTAAGGTTTTGAAGACTAAGTCTTACGTACAAGAATGCACTGCCACCCAAGCATTCAAAAAGCCTTCTTGGAAGCTTCTGGACAGTGTTTAAATTTATTTGCAATGATGAGTTTAATGATTGGTGCACATGGGGAATGATAGAGCCATCTATGGGCACCCTCTTAAAAAAACACAGATTTTATTAAGGACAAGTTGTTAAAATATTAATAGTAAAGTTCCCTACCCAAAAACAAACTGGAACTTTTTTGGGGTTGAGACAGGATACCTGCCTCCCAACCCTAGGTCACAGGTTCAAGTCCAAGATGGCCAACATGGGCATGCTTTCGGGGAGGGGAGGGGTAGGAGATCTAGCAGTCTTCTCATCAGTTCACCACAAAATGTACTTGGCACTGTGGTCCTTGGCCAGGCTCACCCATCAGATAAGTATGCCTACCTCCTCCTCTCGACTGGCCAATTCATGGAATGGCACTGCCAAAGTTTAGGCCAGATTGTACAGTGGCATTCAAATCCACCCTGCCACCGACAATCTCGGCATCAGGATGAAGTGGTCATACAACAGGGGCGTCCATACACAGGTTTACAAAACCTAAAATATGCAGTGAAGTATTGCACACACATACACACACAAAAAAAAAAATCCATATTTACAGCTTTCAAGTACATGTTGCAGTCTTGCCAGTTGTAACTCCAATGACTGGGTACCAGCAATCCATAGCAGAGAGAGGGGTGGGGAGTTCAGACAGTCGTCTGTACAGGTGACACTGAATGCGTGGGCGAAGCTCTTTCAGAGGAAGATGACACCGCCAGATTGCTGACCTCACGCTGAAGCTCCTCTACTTTCTTCTGAAGCTCAGCCCGGATGCCGAGAAGCTCCTTGCAATTCTGGTGTATTGGCACCTGTCACAAAAAGTACAATGAGACCATCACTCAAACAGTTCAAATATACCGAGTCACTGCTTTGCAACGCTCAATAGTTTCCTGGTTCCTAACTTAAGTTTTTCTTCAATAGTTGATTAAATGTCAACAGGAGCTTGCAATTCAGTGAAACAAGTGTCCCAAGGCACTTTGACATAGGAAAGGCAGGTGGCAAACAATAGTAGGGCAGGTGAGCAAAATGCTTGGTCCAAAAGATTGAGGAGGTTTTTGATAGGTGGGGATGGTAGCAGCAAGGCACAGAGTAATTGGGGGACAGTTCCAGAGAATATAACTGAGGTATTTACATAGAATGTACAGCACAGAAACAGGTCATTTGGCCCAACAGGTCCATGTCGGCGTTTATGCTTCACACGAGCCGCCTCCCTCCCTTCTTCATCTAACCCTATCAGCAAATCCTTCTATTCCTTTCTCCCTCATGTGTTTATCGAGCTTCCCCTTAAATGCATCTATGCTATTCACCTCAACTACTCCTTGTGGTAGCGAGTTCCACATTCTAACCACTCTCTGGGTAAAGGAGTTTCTTCGGAATTCCCTACTGGATTTATTAGTGACTATCTTATATTTATGGCTCCTAGTTCTGGTCTCCCCGCAAATGGAAACATCTTCTCTACTTCTACCCTATCAAACTCTTTCATAATCTTAAAGACCTCTATCAGGTCACACCTCAGTCTTCTCTTTTCTAGAGAAAGGAGGCCTGGCCTGCTCAATCTTTCCCGATAGGTATAACCTCTCAATTTTGGTATCATCCTAGTAAATCTATTTTGCACCTTCTCCAGTGCCTCTACATCCTTTTTATAATACGGAGACCAAAACTGTGCACAGTACTTCAAGTGTGGTCTAACCAACGTTCTATACAAGTTGAACATAACTTCTCTGCTTTTCAATTCTATCCTTCTAGAAATGTATCCCATGTATTGGTTTGCTTTTTTAAATGGCCTTACTAACCTGCGTCGCCACTTTTAGTGATTTGTGTATCTCTACCCCTCTACCCCATTTAGACTCTTATTATTCAAGCAGTATGTGGCCCCCTTATTCTTCTTACCAAAATGTATTACCTCACATGTATCTATATACTTTAGTAAGACCACACCTGGAGTACTGTGTACAGTTTTGGTCTCCTTATCTAAGGAAGGATATACTTGCCTTAGAGGCAGTGCAACGAAGGTTCACTGGATTGATTCCTGGGATGAGAGGGTTGTCCTGTGAGGAAAGATTGAGTAGAATGGGCCTATACTCTCTGGAGTTTAGAAGAATGCACGGCGATCTCATTGAAACATATAAGATTCGTCAAATGCTGAGTCACTGAATATGTTCAAGGCTGAGATAGATCGATTTTTGGATTCTAGGGGGAATCAAGGGATATGGGGATCAGGCAGGAAAGTGGAGTTGAGGTCGAAGATCAGCCGTGATCTTATTGAATGGTGGAGCAGGCTCGAGGGGCCGTATGGCCTACTCCTGCTCCTATTTCTTATGTTACTATTCTAAGAGGGCTTGACAGGGTAGATGCTGAGACGATGTTTCCCCTGGCTAGAAAGTCTAGAACTAGGGGACATAGTCTCAGGATAAGGGGTCGGACATTTAGGACTGAGATGAGGAGGAATTTCTTCACTCAGATTTGTGAATATTTGGAATTCTCTACCCCAGAATGCTGTGGATGCTCAGTTGTTGAGTATATTCAAGACTGAGCTGGATAGATTTTTGGACTCTAAGGGAATCAAGGGATATGGGCAGGAAAGTGGAGTTGAGATAGAAGAGCAGCCATGATCTGATTGAATGGCGGAGCAGGCTCGGAGGGCCTTATGGCCTACTCCTGCTCCTATTTCTTATGTTCTTATATTGAAATTCATTTGCCAATTACATGCACATTCTGCAAGTATATTAATGTCTTCCTGTATTTTGTTACAGTCCTCCTCAGTATTAACTACACCCCTCAATTTGGTGTCGTCCACAAATTTTGAAATTGTACTTCCGATTCCAGAGTCCAAATCATTTATGTGAATGGTGAACAACAGTGGTCCCAGCACCGATCCTTGTGGAACACCACTTCCCACCTTTTGCCAGTCTGAGTAACTACCTTTAACCCCTACTCTCTGTTTTCTGTTTTGTAGCCAGTTGGCTATCCATTCTGCTACTTGTCCCCTGACTCCACATGCTCTGACCTTCGTCATGAGTCTACCATGCAATACCTTAGCGAAGGCCTTTTGACAATCCAAATATATTAAATCTACTGCATTATCCTTGTCTACTCTCTCTGTTACTTCTTCAAAGAATTCAATAAGGTTGGTCAAGCATGACTTTCCCTTCTGAAATCCGTGCTGACTATTTTTTATTATATTTTAGATTTCTAGATGTTTTTCTATTACATCTTTGAGTAAGGATTTCATTATCTTGCTTACCACCGACGTTAAGCTAATTGGTCTATAGTTCACTCGACTGGTTCTATCTCCCCTTTTTAAATATAGGAATCATAGTAGCTGTCTGCCAGTCCTCTGGCACTATTCCCTTTTCTAATGATTTTTTATATATATGTATTAGTGCCTCTGCTATCTCTTCCCTAACTTCTTTTAATACGCGTGGATGCAATCCATCCAGACCAGGGGTTTTATCCTCTCTAAGTTTGATTAGTTTATCAATTATCTTCCCCCTTTCTATCTTAAATGTCTTTATATGTTTTTTGATCTCTTCTTCTAATGCTATTTGTAAATCTCATTTGAAAAACAAATCTGAAAAGCATTAGTAAAGCTTGACAGCACTAGTTTAATTTTGCAATGTTCCCAGAACCAAGGTCAACTGAGAAAAAACACTGGCAATTTAGAGGATATTTGAAAAAAGATTCACCAAATGATCATGTTGAGACCCAATCACTTCAGTTAAAATGCACTGAGGGAGCACTGGTGCCGTGTATTATTTGTAGCCTGCAGTGGGCCGACCAAAGCATCACAAGGCACTAAATTATCTCAGAAAGCACACTGCACAAAGTCCATAAGTCTACAGATAATAAATCCATCCATGGCAACCCCAGTATCAAAACCACCGTTATTCCAGTTATTATCAGCAAAGCCTTCATTCAGCCAGCCCAGCCACTGTTCTCGCTACAACACTGCTGCTCGATGACTATGCCTCACGAAGCTCTGTTACAGCAGGGCTACATAGAATGTACAGCACAGAAACAGGCCATTCAGCCCAACTGGTCTATGCCGGTGTTTATACACGAGACTCCTCCCACCCTACTTCATCTAACCCTATCAGCATATCCTTCTATTCCTTTCTCCCTCGTGCTTATCTAGCTTCCCCTTAAACATATCTATGCTATTCGCCTCAGCTACTCCTTATGGTAGCGCATTCCACATTCTAACCATTCTCTGGGTAAACAGGTTTCTCCTGAATTTCCTATTGCATTTGTTAGTGATTATCTTATATTTATGGCCCCTAGTTCTGATCTCCCCCACAAGTGGAAACATCTTCTCTAGGTCTACCCTATTTGCCTGGAAGGTAAATGGCATGTTGGCCTTTATTGCAAGGGGGTTGGAGTACAAGGGTAAGGAAGTCTTACTATAATTGTACAGGGCTTTGGTGAGGCCCCACCTGGAGTATTGTGCACAGTTTTGGTCTCCTTATCTAAGGAAGGATATACTTGCCTTAGAGGCAGTGCAACGAAGGTTCACTAGATTGATTCCTGGGATGAGAGGGTTGTCCTATGATGAGAGATTGAGTAGAATGGGCCAAACTCTCTGGAGTTTAGAAGAATAAGAGGTGATCTCATTGAAACAGAAAAGATTCTGAGGGGGCTTGACAGGGTGTATGCTGAGAGGTTGTTTCCCCTGGCTGGAGAGTCCAGAACTAGGGGGCATAGTCTGTCAGCCATTTGAGATGAGGAGGAATTTCTTCACTCAGAGGGTTGTGAATCTTTGGAGTTCTCTACCCCAAAGGGCTGTGGATGCTGAGTTGTTCAGTACATTCAAGGCTGAGATAGATGGATTTTTGGAATCTAGAGAAATCAAGGGATATTGGGATGGGGCGGGAATGTGGAGTTGAGGTCAAAGATCAGCCATGTATCCCCCCCTCCAGTCCGAAAAACAACCGGTCACAACTACTCTCTGCTTCCTAATACTTAGCAAATTTCGTATCCATGCTGCCACTGCCCCCTTTATTCCATGGGCTTCAACTTTGATGACAAGCCTATTATGCGGTACTTTATCAAACACCTTTTGGAAGTCCATATACACATCAACCGCATTGCCCTCATCGACCCTCGCTGCTACCTCCTAAAAAAACTCAATCAAGTTGGTTAAACACAATTTGCCTTTGATAAATCCATGCTGGCTTTCCTTAATTAATCCACACTTGTCCAAGTGACTGTTAATTTTGTCCCAGATTATCGTTTCTAAAAGTTTCCCTATCACAAGGTTAAACTGACTGGCCTGCAGTTGCTGGGTTTATCCTTACACCCTTTTTTGAACAGGGGTGTAACATTTGCAATTCTCCAGTCCTCTGGTACCACCCCCATATCTAAGGATAATTGGAAGATTATGGGTAGTACCGTCGCAATTTCCATCTTTACATCCCTCAGCAACCTAGGATGCATCCCATCCGGATTGGGTGACTTATCTACTTTAAGTACAGCTGGCCTTTCTACTACCTCCTTTTTATCAATTTTTAGACCATCCAATGTCTCAACTACCTCTTCACTTACTGTGACTTTGGCAGCATCTTCTTCCTTGGTAAAGACAGATGCAAACTACTCATTTAGTACCTCAGCCATGCCCTTTGCCTCCATGTGTAGATCTCCTTTTGGTCCCTATCTGGTCCCACCCCTCCTCTTACTACCCGTTTACTGTTTACATGCCTATAGAAGACTTTTGGATTCCCTTTTATTTTAGCCACCATTCTATTCTCATACTCTCTCTTTGCCCCTCTTATTTCCTTTTTCGCCTCCCCTCTGAACTTTCTATATTCAGCCTGGTTCTCACGTGTATTATGAACCTGACATCTGTCATATGCCCCTTTTTTCTGCTTCATCTTACTCTATCTCTTTTGTCATCCAGGGAGCTCTGGTTTTAGTTGCCCTACCTTTCTCCCTCGTGGGAATGTATCTAGACTGTACTCGAACCAATGTTAATCATCGCGTCCCCAGGATTTGGCAGTACCAGAGCCGTGGGCAGGAAACACTAGCACCGCTGGAACTTCTAGGCTTGGTAATCTATCTTCTTCATTCCTTATCTTGTAAACACCACAGGAGAGTACCAAAATAGTACAGATCTGAAGAGGGGCAGACTCTGTGTAAGAGTCGTAACACCAGTTGTCAGCATCGATCTGCCAAAGGAATTACTGCGTGCTGCAGTTAAACCTAGACATTAATGGTCAGTAAATGTGTGAGGATTTCTCTGTTTATGCTATGAATTGGAACCTAATTAAGCAATGCCCAGGAAGCAGCCATGGAACAGGTGATATGACCCTTAACTTGCCCCTGCAAGATGGTAACAGCGCCATCAAACATCGTTTTGGCTTTGTAATGCTTCATCACCCAGTTGTTTTTGGTACTTGCACCATACAAAATGAATATCTAAATTGCTCTGTGCCAAAGATGTAACAATTTCGGGCTCTGCAAGCACCTTCATAGTGAAATAGGAGACCACGTGTGGCACAATCTGCTACATCACGACAACGTTTTCATGTCTGTGTTCAGTATATAGTTTCCCCAGACCCCATCAACAACAACAACAACTTGCATTGATATAGCACCTTTAACATAGCAAAACGTCCCAAGGTGTTTATCAGGAGCGTTATCAGACAAAATTTGACACCGATCCACCAAGCTAGGCTATACTCCTAGAGGGTGGGGGGAACGATTCAATGTTAAAGCACAGGAACAGGCCATTCAGTCCATTCTTCAAATGAGCCACCAAGTCTAATCCCATGCTCCTCCTCACTCCCCAAATCCTTTGATATTCCTCTTTTTAAAGCAATTAATTGCCTTTTTAAAAAAGAGTTTGTTGCTTCAACAAGAGTTTGTGATACAGAATTCTGCATTCCAACTAATCTGTGTAAAGACAATTTTTTCAAATCTCTAATTCTTTGTACTCATCTTAAATCTGTGTTCTCTCATTATCATCTTGCCAATTAGTGAAAACAGTCTACTCACCTTATCACAATCCTGTATAATCCTGAGGAACTCTACCAGGTCATCCCCTTAGCCTCATCTAGTGTGAAAAATGTCATAACTTCTCAATGAAGCACTTTTTTTTTAAACTGTAGTCACTGTTGTAATGTAGGAAATGCAGCAGCCAATTTGTGCACAGCAAGATCCCACAAACAAGCAATGTGATAATGACCAAATAATCTGTTTTTTTTTTAAAAGTGATGTTGATTGAGGGATGAATGTTGGCCAGAACACCAGGGAGAACTCCCCTGCTCTTCTTCGAAATAATGCCATGGGATCTGTTACGTCCACCTGAGGGGACAGAAAGGGCCTCGATTTAACGTCTCCGAAAGACGGAATGTTAAAAAAAAAGTTGCTTCATTTTGAGTAACATTTAAAATGACTGTAATTCTCCACACCGAGCTCCATTGGGAATGAAGACGACTAATATGGCCCTCAGGTCCCACCAACACCACTGTTACAAGTAGGGGTGTGCAAAAGCAGCAATAGAAACTCCCAATTTCCCTTCTCTTCAGGAAGCTCTTCACACTTGGTACATTCTCAGATAGCTCAGATTGAGACTGCGAGCTCACTGAGCCTGAGTCCAACCACTCTGGCACAACCGGCTAATCCACTAACTGCAAACACTGCATTTCTTCATTTGTTGTACAGTCGATAAATGTCAGCATTGTGAGGCTTTCCAGTAACTGTAATATATACACTAAAGAGTCGCAGGTTGTGCAGCTGCTATCAACCAGTCTGAATGTGTTTGATGAGTCTGGTTTCATGCATATAGATGAAGCACTGAATGACTCATGAACTAAGATGTACACATTCAATAGTTAGATACATGTGCAGTGCATTTCCACGTACTTAAAAGGATCAGAAACGCTTGGATAATTTAATCGAGGGCTATAAAACATGAGGCATTTGCTGTAATGATTAACAACTGTGATCAAATGAGAGACAACAAATAAATATAAAGACATAAAGTAAATTTAGCTGCTATTTTCTTTACTGCAATACAGATTATCTGGAGACTGCTTAAAGTACATAGTGGTGCAAATGGATATTTAGTACAACAAAAAGTTAGTTACTGTTTACTATATTACACCCATACTACATAGGTATCCCATAAGGATGATTTTTTTTATTTAAAAAATAATGTTTATAAAATCAACCAATTAAAAAAACACAAAAAAAGACCTGATCCTCTAGAACCAGTCTGGTTGGTTTCTCTAAAAGATAGTCACCATCAGTAAAAAATATCAGCTGTCCAGTAATTTTAGAGCTGTGAACTGTCCTCCTAAATCGAGCCTCTGAATAAGTTATTGTCTTAAAACAAACAGCAACTCGGAGCGCTGTAAAAGGATCTGTCTGGCCCTGCAGCATACTGAACAGCAATTACGTCAGCTCTTTGACCTCCCTGCCCTAACCATGATGCCTGAAGCAAGCTCTGTACTAATGAGAAAAGCAGGCTTACAATAGTGACATTAGTCCCAAATGGTCAATGATTTCTTTACATTACATAGAAATACATGGAAATTACAACACAGTAACAGGCCGTTCAGCCTAACCAGTCCATGTGGGTGTTTATCTTCCACACGAGCAGTAGTCCTAATCCCACAAGTCCGCCCTGTTTCCATATCCCTTTATCCCCCTTTCCTTCAATCACCTATCTAACCTATTCTTAAATGTTAACATGGTCTCTGATTTAATCACTAACTCCAGTAGTGCATGCCACTGCCTCACAACCATCTGAAAAAAAAAGTTTCTCCTGTTCTCTGTCCTAAATCTCTTGCATTTAATCTTATATCCATGTCCCCTCATTCTAGACCCCTCAATCACTGCAGTCTGTTTCAATTTACTCTGTCCCATCCCTTTATCATTTTAAACACCACTCTTAAATTACCCCCTTAATCTCCTCTGTTCTAACAAAAACAGCCCAATTTTTCAAATCTTTCTTCGTATTTATATTTCCTTATACCAGGTTGCGTCCTAGTGAGCCTGCACTATACCCTCTCTATTGCCTCAACATCCTTCCTATAGTGTGCAGTCCAAAACTGCACACAGTACTCCTACTGTGGTCTTACTAAGGTATATAGATTTACCATGACATCTCAACTTATATTCGATACCTCTTTCCATAAAACCCAGTATTTCATTAATTTCTCCATGGCCTTAACCATTTGAGGTGCTGCTTTTAATATCTTGCGAGCCTGAACGCCCACATCACTCAGCTTTCCCCCATTCAAAGTATCATTTTTTTAAAACCAAAATGTACCACCTCACATTTACTGACATTGAATTCCATCTGCCACCACTTTGCCCATTTCATCATCTTACCAATATTCCCTTGCAGCTTTCTTTGGTCCTCAGAATTATTCACTATACCAACAACTTTAGTATTGTTTTCAAATTTGGCCAACGCTCCCTCTAGCCCTGTATCCAAATCATTGGTGGACACAATGAACAGAAGTGGTCCCAGAACAGAATCCTGTGGGTCACCATTACCCACTTCCAAACCACTGAGAAACTGCCCTAACTCCTACTCTCTGATTTGTCCTTTCGAACCAGTTTTTAACCTGTTTTGCTACCCTCCCCAAATTCCAGACACATCCCTTAATCTTCTCCAATAGTCTCCTCTGTGGTATCTTGTTAAAGGCTTTCCGAAAGTCCATGTACACCACATCTATCACCACCTCAAAGATACACATCATATGAATCCTAATGTAAAGAACATCATATATATGACACAGATTCACTGTAGATGAATATATAAAGGCCAATAAAACCACTGTGGATGGAACGAGTGTAAGGTGTATATAACAATTATAGGAAACAAAATGTGGGTCTCTTCCTTCCATCCCCAAACCCCGCCCCCCCCATCTCCTCCCCTTCAGCCAAAACCCTACTTCATGCTTTCATCAACTAAAGGTTTGACTTCTCTAATGCTCTCCTAAATGGCCTCCTTGTCCCACCCCTTCAAAAGTTTCAGCTCATTCAAAACCCTGCAGCCCACATCCTCACCACACAAAGTGCCACACTCCCATTACCCCCATCCTCTTCAAACTTCACTAGCTGTCTATACCCCAACTAAGACAAAATTCTGGTCCTTACTTTCAAATCCCTCCATGGCCTCACCACCCTACTTTAATAATCTCTTCTTGCCTTAACATCTCCACACATACCCTTTGCTCTGCTAACAACAGGCATCTCCTAATCCTCTGCTCTACACTGAAAGCTGCTGATTCAGCCACTATGCTCCAGCTCTCTGGAACTTGCTGCTCAGTCCCGTCCACCTCACCACTTTCCTCCCTGCTTTCAAAAATCTCAAAGCCCTTCTCTTTGGCTGTGCCTTTAGTCCCCCGCCCCCTCCATTTTTCCTTTCTAATCGACATCCATAGTTTTGTTCCCCCTAATATAAAGTGCTTCATGATGTCCTCTACACGAGGAGTGCTACAGAAATGTAAGGCTCAGCTGTTTTCCATTATTTCCAGGGCCCCTCGATCCACATTGTAAAATTAGGACTCTAGTAGTCTAAAGACTGTCTAGAAAGGCTTTTTTCTCACCCCTCTGAGGATCAGCAGTGTGAAGGTTGAGGTAGGTATGATCAGGTCACTCTTGGTGAAGTGTCAAATATTTGCAGTACATGCTAAACATGATTCCAAGCATATTTAAAACAAGTGAAATTCTGTTACTTTGTAAAAACATTCAGCTCCAACATTAATTTTCTAAAGAGACCGAGGGATACTTTCACTGAAGTATCCTTTTACATTCCTCAAGTTATAAGATTATGTTATTTTACGTCACACTTCGAGATAGCGACACAAATGAGAATCTGCAAAAGTGACACTTCAGGATTATTCAGCTTTTATCCCATTTAATTCAGTGTTTATGATCAAAATGTGCGAACTTATTTGAAATTCTCCACAGACAGTAAAATATCTTTCTTCATGCCTCCTACAATGTCTCACTGTGCATCTCTAATAAGAAACTGCAATGGAAGTGTTCAAATTCCTGCTGGCATGATTTGATTCTTTTTTAAGAAAGCATTTAGAAATGGTGTCAGCCATTAACAATTTTTGCTGATAGTTTCAAGGGTGATATCATTTATTAAGCCAATGTACACATAGTATACCAGTTTGCAAGATTAACCACATGTAGCAGATGCCAGAGTGGATTTTAAGGTTGGAGTTCATAACGTTAATCCCTCTTTGGTCGTAAACAGTCCCTTGGAGAGATAACTAATTAAAATCCTGAGAACTGAAATTAAAACACAAAATGCTGAAAATACTCAGCAGGTCTCGTCACCATCTGAAAACGGAAATGACAGGTAAATGTGCTCATAAATTTCTAACCAACAAATATTTGAGATAAACCCAATAAATGCATGTTGAAGGTTAACTCAAAACGTCCCGATGCAGAGTGTCTGCCTGATACATTATCCTGTCTTTTTTGGAACTGATGGACCTGCATTCTCAGCCGTCTGTTTTTAAACAGTTGGCAGTCTGCCAGGCAATTTCCTTTCCTTTGCAGACAGGAACTGGTTAATGACGCCCACTTAATCTGGGAAGTTGATTCCAGCAGCTTACTTCAATCACTTGCAGCATTCCATTCCGTTCAGCATAATTCTTTCACTCCCCCTTGCTGCCTCTGAATCAGCCAGCCATGTCTCTCTGCTATCTACACTACCACTCATCCCACCCAGTTTGTCTGCACGTTCCCTAGCCAGCATTTATCATTAGAGAGCTGAGCTCACTTTTGCTCAGTGCTCACCGAACGTCTTCAGTTGTTCAGGATTCCTGTCAACCAATGCTGACGAATGCAAAGCGAAAGAAAGCTTCTGTGTGGGAATTGGGAACAGAATTAAACGGAGGGACAGACTGATTGAGGGAAAGAGACCGAAGAAAGGAAAAACAGAAAAGAAGAAAAGCAATGTAAAGAGAAAGCAAAGAGGAAGTAACTAAAGGTAAATAATATTTTAATCAAAAGCGAGAAAGATAATAAGCAGCAATTAAGTGGAAAATTAAACGAGAAAGATTTACATACAAACAAAAATAATAAATCAAGAGTTCAGAGTACAAAGCTCTCCCTCCTATTCTCTTAATCTCACAGAGTATGGATCCAAGTAAATTTGAGTTCTGATGAAAGGTCATCGGCCTGAAACGTTAACTCTGTCTCTCTCCACAGTTGCTGCCTGACCTGCTGAGTGTTTCCAGCATTTTCTGTTTTTAAATCTGAGACTGGCTTTAGACTAGCAAATAAGAAAGACAGACAAGACAGAAAAGACAGGAAAGAAAAAGAATGAACTTGCATTTCTATAGCGCCTTTCACACCTCAGAACAGCCCAAAGCACTTTACAGCCATATAAGTACTTTTTTAAAGTGTAGTTACTGTTGTAATGTGCACAGCAAGGTTCCACAAACAGCAATTAGCTAATGACCAGATAATCTTTTTTTGAAAACAGTGTTGTTGGCTGAGGGATAAATTTGGCCAGGACACCAGGGAGGACTCCCCTGCTCTCTTTCGAAATAGTGCCATGGGATCTTTTACATCCACCTGAGAGGGCAGACTTCAGTTTAACATCTCATCCGAATGACGGCATCTCCAACAGTGCAGCACCCCCCCAGCCTAGATTATGTGCTCAAGTCTCTGACGTGTGGCTTTAATCCACAACCTTCTGACTCAGAGGCGAGACTGCTACCCACTAAGCCAAGACAAACACTCAAAACATCTGTATTTAACCCAGTGCAAATATAGCAATCTGAGGACATCAAGGCTGTTACTGAACCTGATCTTGTGAACCCGAAATTAATGTAACTGTTACATCACTTTCTTTAACTGAATGATTTTCACCTCAACAGTTAAACGGTATGAATTATTTTTGTAATGTTATCGTCTATAATGTTTAAAATAGGTTTGAACTTATAGTTACGAACCACTGGAACTAAATGCTGCAAATTCTTGCATACAGATAATCCCGAGAATGCATTTACGAGAACAATTCTGGACTGACTTATTCTGAGGAAATCCAGCAATAAACTTACATTTTGGAATGTGTGGTCACCCAGTGAGGCACGGCACATTATACAGTTATTAAACATAACTTAGTGTTTTGACAGTAAGCCATAAGGGTTAAACATATATTACATATATCTGTAAACAAGTATGTGTGACAATGCTCAGTGTCAATAGCTGAGGGCATTCGTGCATAAATCAAATCGATTTGTACAACCCAAGGCATAATATGTTCAGCAGTTATAGCCCAAAAACATTTCATTGTCCTTCAGCAGGTGAACTATTTCTTAATAGAGAAACAGTTTCACCCAATTTGAGCAGGCTATACCCTACAGTTTGTCCAGCCACAAGCGAGCAGTCAAAGCGACAGTGAACACACTATGGGTTAAATTAGTTAACCCCCGAAAACGAGCTCTGGGATCGCGGTCCGCGATTAACCCGCACCCGTTGGTTGCGATGCAGCAGCATGTAACATTTGTTCCGCCCGATCATTTAAATGATTGTTGCGTGCAGTCAGTGCTACCTGCGCTGTTGATTGGCTGCCTGCATCAGCAGGGGGGTCCCGATATCGGGAGCGGCTAGCGCTAGTTAAAGGCAGCCTGCACCTCTTAAAGGGGAGGTGCACTGTGGCTGCAAGAAGTGGTGGGAGTCGTGATTCCTGGACTGTGATATTTGGAAGCATGGCTGCACCTGCGAGAGTGCGTGCACCAAGGTTCTCTGATGGTGCACTGGAGGCCTTGGGGTGGACAGAAGGAGGGACATCCTACATCCGCAGTGGGGGCAAGAAGCCCTCCAGACATACGCTCAAGAGGCAATGGGAGGAAGTAGCGGACAAAGTCAATGCCACGAACATCACTCACCCACCCACCAACAACCTCTTTCAATCAGTACTCAGCCCTTCAAATCAGATGCTTCATCTCACCCTCTCAAATTACCACTGTTGCAAGCCGCAAGCCCACAACTCACAGGCCACACACACTGGCAGCTATTCAACCATGACAGCCACATCAACCAAACATCTTGCAGAGCACTCACCGACACACTTCCCTCTTTCTTGCAGCAGAAGGTGGTGCATAACAGGAGGCAGCCAGAAAGAACTGGAGGAGGACAGGCATGCCTACGCGTATTAACTCGCATGGAGGAGCCAGTGCTGGCCATCATTGGACGGGCCGTTGCTGAGACCGTGGCCACTGGCGGTGCTGGAGATATCGATGATGGGGGTCTCTGCATACCTAATCCTCCTCCTTGTTTCCAACTTCTCCCTCAGCCCACAATCTTTTCTGACTCACGTGCTGCAGATGGTGTCTTACTTTCTCCTCTCCCTGCACCACAACTCAGCTCATGTCCCTTTGTCATTTCAGATACCCAAGACCTGGAACCGGCACAGTCAAAGGAGGCAGAGGAAGAAGACAGTGATGATGAAGACACAACATCGCTCAATCTTACGCCTGAAGCCACCAGCTCAGATATTGACGCTGCACATAATTTACGAGCTAGGATAGAGGAGGAATCTGCACATGGTGAGACTCCAGACTCAGGTGCGCAGGAGCTGGGGCAGGGAGAACAGATACCGCAGGTGCCAGCTCGCCGGAGGGTGAGGTCGTTCGCTAGTTCTGCTGCAGAGTCGTCAGATGGTGACTTTGATGGGCCAGGCTACAAAAGAAGGCTGATGGGCGTACACCACCAAATGCTTGGTGCACTGGAGAGCCTGCCAGAAAGCCTGCGCACAATGTCAAGGAGCATGGAGGAGTCCAGCTCCAACTTGGCGCAGGGCTTTGTGCAGAGCTTGGAGCCCATCCTTTCCCACATGGAACGGGTGGTCACTTCCATCAGCGCACCTGTGGAACCCACCATGATGCAGCATCTGATGACCGATGTCACAGCATCCATTGCAGCACAAACATCTGCCATCCAAGGTCAGACTGCTGCATTTGGAGCTCAGGCTGCTGCTATTATGGCTCTGGGTACCGTTGTGGAACGGGGCTTCCAGGGCATCACAGCAGTCGAGCAATCTGTTCTCCAGCAGATCACCAGGATTGCTGAGGCGTCGCCCCAAGAGAGTGGCAGTGGCTCCATGGAAGTCAAACCCCGCTGTCCTCTCTCAGGATGACAGCATTCCTGCTCCCACCCCTGCTACTCCACCAGTGCCCTTGCTGTTGCCTGTCAGCCAGTCAGGCCAAGACTGCTGCAGCTTAGGCCGAGATGGTGCAGTCTCAAGCCGGGCCCTCCCGGCCCAGAGCTGCTCGAGGTCGTCCTCCAAGGCCATCTGCACTCTTCTCAATTGAAGGTCAGCAGCCTCCCACCACCCATGCTCCAGTCAGTGGGGATGTACCTCGTGGGAGCACGGGGAAAGGCAAAGACGCACGAAAGGAATGCACAAGGGTGAATAGTATCATTTTGCTTGCACCATTTCATGTGAATTTGAATTTGCATTTGGTGATAGTTTTTATTTCTGCGATGAGCTGAGTGAGGAAGCAGTGAGTAATCATAAGGAGGACAACTTGATGATCATGTGGGAGCGGAAAGGTAAGGAGTGTGGGACTGTTGGTGAATGGGGAGGTGCCGTTGAGGTTACTGGTGTCGCTCATTAATAATTTGATCACACAGAGCCCTGGCAGACAGGGCCTGACCACCTTGTTGCTTCCCTGCCTCTTCCTCCACGTCCTGCTGCACTTCCTCCTCCACTTCTTCCTCAGGTTCTCACCGGATAGGCGGTGGCAAGGGCTATTCGCTCATGATGGCGAGGTTGTGCAGCATACAACGACAAATCTTGATACCTGCTCAGCTGAGTACTGCAGGGCTCCTCCAGAGCGGTCCAGGCAGTGGAAGCATTGCTTGAGGACACCTACGGTGTGCCGTCGTCTGGAGTCATGAGCCACTTCATGAGGGGAGAACCCTTGTCGCCCAATAGCCAGCCTTTGACTTGCCGTGCTGGTTGAAATATAGGTGGCACGTTGGACTGCCGCAGAATGAAGGAATCTTGATTGCTGCCAGGGTAGCGGGCATTGACCTGCATGATGTGCGGTGTGTGGTCCCACACCAGCTGCACATCGAGGGAGTGGAATCCATTTCTGTTCATGAATATGGCCGAGTTCAGATGAGAAGCTCACAAGGCTTCCCCATGGTGCAGTCAACGGCACCCTGCACCATGGGGAAGCCGGCAATGTGAGCAAACCATTGTGCTCGCTTCTGCTGCTTGTTTCTGGCAAGAGGGAATGAGCTGAATCTGTTTCTCAGTGCATACAGAGCCTCAGATCCTCCCTTATACAGCAGTGAACTGTAAACTGCGAGATGTTGCTTATATCTCCCGCAACACCAGAAGGGAGCCAGAGCTGTAAAAAAAATTAAATGCCACTGTTTCCTTGACCGCCACAGGCAATGCTGTCCTTGTCCTGCTGCGAGGCTGCAGTTGTGACTGCAGCAGTTGGCAAATTTCAGTCACGACCTCTTTTGTGAACCACAGACATCTGATGCACTGGTCGTCGCTGAAGTTGAGGTAAGAGAATTGGTCCCTGAGGACCCTCCGTAGAGATGGCCTCCTGCTGAGTGCCCTGCGCCTCCTCCTCCTCCCTCTTCTAGCAGCTAGTCCTGCTCTGCGTGGCCTCTCTGCATGCTCTCTGTCATGTTCAATTCCCAGGGGAAGCCCTACGCCCATGTCTGGAAACAACTTTATTCAGCATTTTTTAAAATCCCACTAATAGTACGGCACAACCAGCCAGGCCACTCTCTGTAGAATATTGAGACTTTATCCAAGTATAGGAAATGTCCAAAAACACGTGCAATTGCACCAGCAACCAGAATAAATAATCCAGCAACTAACCTGTAAGTACTTCATGATCCCTTTATATAGCGCTGGTGGGGGGGGTCCTCCATGCTGTTTAAGTCCTGTTCAGCTGTGCGAGGTTACGGTTGGCTGGAGTGTGGAGTTCCAAAATTTCACCGGCTGCTTCAAATCAGCATTGCGTACTGATTCACATCATCATCTCGCTACTCTACACGCTGCCGGTGGTCGTCTGGTGCACGCGCACAAACGCCTTCACCGGCATCTCCGACGCCATTTTCGGGACTTAGGTGTCCGAATAGCGCCTAGAAAATGGCCGCTACACAGCCCAATTTAGCTCCCTTACTGTCTGATGATATCGATCCACAGGCATCAGCAATTGTTTTCTTTTTATAAACATGCAACAGTTTTTCTACCCTCACATTCAAGAACAAAGGTTCATACATTCACACAGATTTCTTGTCCAAAAGCAAATTGCAAACAACCAATGTCATTGGGGGGAAGTCAGGGTTACCAATATCTAGAAAATACTACTCTTTGCTTGGGGTTAATATTTAGAACGCATCCAACTACGTTTGTGACACTAAGTCAAGTAAAGTCAATATAGCTCCACCCACCATCAGCATTATGTAAACACTTTCTAAAGCTTAATGGATGTAAACATGAGGAAGTGCTGCTACTGTTTAACTATAGATAGGAATGACGGATATATATCAATGGGATTTAATTATTCAACAACACTGCAATTAGCACAGTTCAGAATTGTACCTCGATTCAGGTAACTGGGTCAAGTGTAGTTACCAGCAAATCAATCAGTTCTGCTGATCCGATATTTACTAAGCGTACAAATGCCAAGAAGAACACATTTCTGCCAAGAAGTTACGTGACTTGATTTTAACAATGACCATTATTAGGGTGAAATGAACCATCTGTGCTAAAGAACTTAAGAAAACAATTGGTAGAAATGGACCGTGAAAGGTTAGAGGCAGAAGGTGATGACGGGAAGTTTAACAGGAAGCTACTGAGGAGTCAAACTGAAGGAACAGCTGAAGTATGTGAGGGGTAGAGGAGGCGATAAGGAAACAGGATGGAAACACTGGGTGGTGGGGAGGGAGCGGGGGGAGGGTAGTCAGAAAGGCAGGTGTAGGATAAAAATAGCAGATTTAAGACAGGATTGACAGAAAAACGTGACTAAAAATTTTAAAGCAGAAAGTAAAAAAAAAACTGAAAGAAAGAACTTAAATTTATAACACGCCTTTTACAACCTCAGGACGTCTCACAGTGCTTTACAGCCAATGAAGTACTTTTGAAGTGTAGTCACTGTTGTGATGTAGGAAACATGGCAGCCAAATGAAAGGCGCTACCTCCAACAGTGCAGTATTAAAGTGACAGCCTAGATTACGCGCTCAAGTCTCTGCAGTGGGACTTGAACCCACAACCTTCGAACTCAGAGGCGAGAGTGCTACCCACTGAGCCAAGGCTGTTGTTCTAACCTTCCTAAACTGGAAGGATAAAAGGTGGTAAGAAATGCAGGAAAGCAAAGGGATTTAAGGTGGTGATGTGGGCAGAAATAAACTAACTGGGAAAGACCAAAGGCAGTGGAATAAAAGGTAAAATAACTTGGATCTGTTTTATCGAGCGTTTCTCACAAATGAACAGAAGTGAACTTTCCTGTGTGGTCTCCAAAATGTTCCCTTTTCTATAACCGTCTTACCTGCGGTCTCATCCTGGGGTTCCACCTCACATAATAGTTAACCCACAGCTCCAAGTGCCGTAAGCTGGCTACAGGGTAAAGAACATGATTTTCATAATTCACATAAAACGGGTTGGTAAACTCCTCCAATTGGCTGTTTATGTAGGACCAGAGGGAGACGGTCTTTGTCTGCACTTCCTACAACAACAGGAAACAGCGGGGTCATATTTTAGCTCATTTTGTTCAGTGGGCACTATTAGCAGTTACACTGTGTACAGATCAATACTTCACATTTCAAGATCACAAATGATGATTCACACTCATCAAACATCACTACAGATGACAAAGTACGGTGCTGTGAAATTAATTTCTAAATGTACCTTAAATTCTAGCAAGTCACATACCCATACTGTAAATCAAAGTTTATTTTAATTGGTTATCTCAGTAATTTGTTCAGTGACACTTTTGGTGGGAATGTGAAAGTGCAGAGTTATCAATTGTTGAGATTAAGACACCCATCTTTTCTTCAAATAAGCTTCACACTGTGTATACATATGCTACTAGTAAAGATGTAAATACCAGAGACTGTGAGAATTCTCTTTCAATTGTATCTGTCAGTAAACATCTTATGAACATTAACAGGGTCTGGGGGAGTTCAGATTCTTCACTTACCTCTTTCACTCTTTGTTGTTCACAGTTATAAAGGAACGTCCCAAACAGACAGCTGTACAGATGGTCCAAGATGGTCAGTAGGAAGAGCTCGTTAAACTCAAAGGCTGCTGGAAACTAGAAGTGAAAGTGGCACAAACATACAAGATGTAAACAAAGATCAGTAAACAATACTAAACCCAACAAACTGCGTGGGCAGAGTGGTGATGTGGTGTGTAAGAACTCTGACACACTGCACCATGGAACGGTAAACCTCAGGTTTCTGACCAAAATTTTTCATACTATGAGTTCCCACCCACAACCTTACCCATTTGGGGAGGAGGGGGGAGAAAGAGAGACAGACAGACAAACAGAGAGACATAGAGGTAGAGAGAAAGAGAGAGAAAAATGACAGAGACAGACACTGGGAGACAGACAAACAGACAGACAATCAACGAGAGAGAGAGAGACACACACAGAGAAAGAGAAATAGACAGACAGTCAGAGGCAGCCAGAAAGACACGGAGACAGAGGGAGAGAGCGTCAGAGAGACACGGAGACAGAGGGAGACACACAGAGAGGGATAGATAGATAGACAGACAGACAGACAGAGTCAGTCAGTCAGACAGTCAGAGATAGACAAAGATACTGAGACAGAGAGAGAGACACAGAGACAGAGCGAGAGCTAGACAGACAGAGAGACAGTTAGAGAGACATGGAGACAGAGGGAGAGACACGGAGACAGAGGGAGAGACTGGAGGAAAAAAAGTGAGGACAGATGAGTCACCTAGACTGCTCTTGTGCATCTCCTACTGGCCAGTTAGAGAACAACATGGGCAAATGCCTGAGAATTAGTTTTGTCTGTCTGTACTCTTGGCCTGAGGAATGGATGATGCCATTGGGAAGAGACAAAAATATAAGAAAACATGAATCCTTTATAGTACTGTACAAAACTCTGCAGGTTAATATATTTTGTTATGTTCTAGGGATTGTTATTTTTTGAATTTCTCTGATATGATAACCATCTATTTTTGTCTTGTTTCATCTCCAAACTAACACAAATGTATTTTTTTTTGTGTAAAAGCTGCAATTATTGCAAGCAAGAGACATCCAATTGCTTTATATCTGTCTATTTTTATTTTAAAGGCTGAATTATAATATTCATGTTACAGCTGCACTTTACTACAACAGACCAGGAAATGTCAGAGTCTAAAGAGCAGGCCCATGAGTTCTAAATTACAGGTTTTAGATGACAATTTTCTCTTTGTCTCTTTAGGGGTCAATGTGAAAATGAAAGGGCCAGTCACTGCAGGTAACTGAGGTAATGATGAATGGCAATGGTTAGGCCACAATGTAACTGGAATTACTACATTTTAGGACAGCATTGTAAAAGAAGGAATTATATGATGATATGATGCATCTGTTTGACTTAAGTCTGAGACTGTCCTATTGATAACGGAGTGTCATTTTGGGCGGCCCATCATAGAAAGGAAATTGAAGCCAGAGAAGTATACAACGCAGACCTACCAGGATCATGCTAGGGTTGAGACACTACAGTTACGAAGAGAGACTCAAGGTACTGGGACTATTTTCAGTCGAGGAGATTTAACAGAGGATTTTTAAAAAAATTATCAAAATTTTGATAGGGAAAGACTAGTCCCTTTGGTTGGGGAGTTGGTAACAAGTGATCATTTATTTAAAATGTTCACTGAAGGAGTGAGGAGAAAGATTAGGAGAAATCTCTTCACACAGAGTTATTAGATCAAGGAGTGTTTACCTCAGGAAGTAATGGAAGCACAAACCACTGCATCTTTTATGGGAAAGTGGGTGGACATTTAAAGTAGGTGATGATACAGGGCTAAAAGAAGACAGCAGGGCAGTGGGATTAGCTTTGGACTGCTCTAGCACAGAGCTGGCACAGACACGATGAGCTGAAACCTTTCCTTCTGTGCTGTAAACATGGTTCCAAGTAAAAGGGCCAAATAATTAAAATAGGACTAACGAAAAAGGGCCTAATTTTCTTTTCTCTCATTCACAGGTTGCATGAACGGAGAGACGGGAGCCTTGAAATAAACAAGTCTGCAAAGTATAGCTTCACATTCCGGTGTGTGAAATATAAATCAGCATTTCTGAGCACATCAGATTCTACAGCACTTATAAAATTACAATTCATGGAGAAAATCGGTGAATGCACATGTGCAGGAGGCTGAAAAGGCCATGCAAAAAAAAAAAATCACACACAAGATAAGCAGGAAATGGGAATTCAGTCATCCACTGCAAAAAATTAATCTCTAGCATCAAAAATGCTGCGGCCGCCCACACATCATGGAAATACAGGCTCAATGGAACAGTACCACTGAAAACACCGAGTGTTTGAGAGCCAGACAGCGGGGAAAAGGCCCACACAGTCTATGATGCATTATTAGCTCCTCATGATGCATTATTGGCTCAGCTATTATTGTGTGTCTTGTTAGAAAGAATGAACTTGCATTTATATAGTGCCTCTCACGACCTCAGGATGTTCCAAAGCGCTTTACAGCCAATTAAGTACTTTTGAAGTATAGTCACTGACGTAATGTAGGAAATGTGGCGGCCAATTTGCGCACAGCAAGATCTCACAAACAGCAATATGATAACGAGCAGGTAATCGATTTTAGTGAATGTTGGTCGAGGGATAAATATTGGCCATGTCACCGGGGAGAACTCCCCTGCTCATCTTCGAAATAGCGCCGTGGGATCTTTTACGTCCACCTGAGAGGGCAGACGGAGCCTTGGTTTAAAAGACGGTACCTCCGACAGTGCAGCACTCCCTCGCCACTGCACTGAATTATCAGTCTAGAATTTGTGCTGAAGTCCCTGGAGTGGGACTTGAACCCACAACCTCCTGATTCAGAGGTAAGAGTGCTACCGACTGAGCCACGGCTGACACATGGACTTGTTCACACTTTTGAGACAATTACAAGTGCATTTAAACTTCTCTGACAATTTAACCCACATTAAATATGAACAATTATCCAGCTGGACACGTCCTTTTCAAATGGAGATTTCAGAAACTAAACAGGAGGAGGAAAAAAAATATACATTGAATGAACTTAGACAGGGGAATAAAAAAAAAATCGTGTAAAGAAAGAAATTCAACGACACAAAAATGACCCATGTGGCGAATCAGAGGGGAAAACACGGGACAAGGTTTGTTAAATCCTGTAAATCTGTAAGATTGCGTCTCTCAATATTCTCGATCCGAAGTGTCATTTGGAAGAATTCCAAGTATCAATATGTCGAAACATAAGGAATTCTAGGAGAGCCAGGAGATTGAGAAGAGTGCGTCAATGTAGGAACCCGTGGCACCCCGACACGATCTGGAATCTCATGGCATTGTAGGGCCTATAAGGCTATGTACAAACAGCATATCTCCACCTTTCCAAGGCTTTTCTGATGTAATAACGCAAAGGATATGCTCACATTTTCAACGTTTCCCATTCTAGAGAACCCAAAACAGGAACCCCTCCCTCCCCCCCCTGCCCTGTAACACTGTCGATAGCTACACAAGTAAAAGCACACGTACTGTACTGCTTAATAATAAGAAATTATCTGCTGCAGTCATCCCAAGAGCCTGTGAAGTAACCTCCTACCTGCTTCGTCATTTGCCACACGCAATCAATGAACTGAAGGAAGATGGGGGATCTGTCAGCATCAGCATGGTTCTCATCACCATGCCCTATTCTCTGGACAAGAAAGAAAGAAAAGAAAGACATACATTTATTTAGCGCCTTTCACAACCTCAGGATGTCCCAAAGTGCTTTACAGCCAACAAAGTACTTTTGAAGCGTAGTCAATGTTGTAGTATAGGAAACGCAGCAGCCAATTTGCGCACAGCAAGGTCCCACAAAAAGCGATGTGATAATGACCAAATAATCTGTTTTAGTGATGTTGGTTGAGGGATAAATATTGGCCACCTCACTGGGGAGAATTCCCCTGCTCGTTTGAATAGTGCTATGGGATCTTTTACATCCACCTGAGAGGGCAGACAAGGCCTCGCTTTAACGTCTCATCTGAAAGACAGCACCTGCGACGGTGCAGCACTCCCTCAGTATTGCATTGGGAGTGCCAGCCTGGCTCAAGTCTCTGGATTGGAACTTGAACCCAATTATAGGTTTGTAAAATTCACTCTCTTTAAATGATGTAATGAGCAAAGTGATTCAGATTTGCTTGCTGCGAACTGCATTATGTGATTTGGTTACTTACCACTGCAAATCTGTGCCCAAAGCTTAACCACTCCTTTTCAAGAAGCACTTCAAATCCCTTGATGGTTCGGTAGTAGCTATCGAGGATCAGCATCGTCAGAGCTGTAAGCTGTGAAGTCCGATCCCAGCCATCACTGCAGTGGACCACAACAGAGGTTTTCCCAGATTCAATCTTGTCCGCGATACGAACTGCTCCAGCTAAAAGGATCTGGGAGAGAACAGACGACAGCCCATTAACAAAAGATGTGCCAAGGACAAAACTGCATGAATTGAAGAAAGAAGTTGAATTTCTTTAGTTCCTTATCATGTCCTCAGGACGCCCCAAAGCGCTTTACAGTCAATTAATTATTTGTGAAGCACAAGCACTGCTGTTATGTAAGCAAAACACAGCAGCCTATTCGTACATAGCAAGATCCCACAGATAGCAAGTAAGTGAATGATCAGATAATCTGATTTTGGTAGTGTTGATTGAGAGGAAGACCAGGAGAACTCCAGGTCCTTATTCGAAATGCGCTTTGGGCTCTTTTATTTCTACCCAAACTGGCAGATAGGAACTCAGTTTAATTTCTCAACCAAGAGACAGCACCTCCGACAAGGCAGCACTCCCTCAGTACTGCGCTGAAGTGTCAGCCTGTATTATGTGCTCAAGTCTGTTGGACTGGAAAAATAGGCTTGTGAACAGAAATCCAAAACCTCCAGCCTCCCCTCACACCTAACCTGATATATATACACATATTAAAGAATGATTAGCCACTCCTATCCTCACATACATAAGTAGTTAAATCGCACATGTAGCATTTAGGTTGCAGCAAAGCATGATGGGATACTTGACCATTATGGTAGCAGATCGTGACTCACACTGTAAAAGCTGACAAAGGCAGGTTTGTTGGATTTATGGCCACCATCTTGCTTATCTCCAGAACACATTAAGGAATGTTTACCCAAGGCTGAGGCTGACATTGTTTATCCTAACCAGCTTACTTCGGATGATTATGGAGGAGCGGTGGATATCTCTCCAAGGTCACCCCAGCACAAAAGGGAGTAAGGGATGAGCTGATCAGGACTTTGTGAAGACCCTCCGTGCAGTCTCAATGTCTGGGACTTATGTGTTTACTGATAAGGGTCCTCCTCAGGAATGTGAGATGTTTAATGTCACGGGACGACCCAAGGTAGCCCCTGACAAGTGAGTGGCAGACTATACCACCCAATGAAACCCACTGTAGTTACGTAAACATGTACCCTCACCTTTCACAGCAGGTGGGTGTTGCTTATTGAAAGGTATCAATATGCTTGTAGTGCTGATGTTCCTTTGAGAGTTGGGTGCGAGCTTGAGGGAGCTTACCACTCTCCCTTTGCGCACAAAGCTTTCTAATAAACTTTAACTTGGTCAGCAGTTCCGTCTCCGTCTGGTTTTGCTCCAAAAATTCGAGTCTAACAAGTCCGTAGTGGGGCTTGAACCCACAACTTCCTGAATCCTAGGTGAACGTGCAACAAAATTGAGCCAAGCCGACATGAATAAGCATCATTTTGTTCAGTCTTTAGCACAGTACTGGTTGGCTTACAGCAGAAAACAATATAGATGGCTTATGCTAGTGATTTACACAACAAAGAACATTAGGAAACTGATCAATTCAATGACATAAATAGCAACCAGATAATCAATAACAAAACTACAGCAAAAGTGGAGTCCAACAGTTAATGACACCGAATTTCAAACAACCATCTAATACTTCAATTCATTTCAACTTTTATGTTTTAAATAAAAGAACTTACAAGGTCAAACCAAGAACTAAACTGGCCAGATGTGCACATCTATTTAATATCATTTTTTAAAAAAACATTCAGTTTTCAATTTTATTAAATATTTCAGAACATTCATATCTTTCCTACCAAGCAGCACCAGTAAAAGAGCGAGGCAGTGGAATTAGCTTCAGATTGCTCTCGCAAAGAGAGGGCACCGACAGGATGGGCTGCATGGCCTCCTTTTGTGCTGCAAATGTCTATGATTCTAGGGTATCACCGTTGATGGTAAATATTCGTAAGTAGAATTATCAGTATATAATTAAACTTTGTGGCTAAGTCTGTTATTGCTTGTTCTCAATGTGCGTTAAGATTAGAATGTCATATTAAGTGGGGCAAAGAAAAAGAATGAAAATGATTTTGGCTCAATATGATGTGCTGTTTACAGAAGACTGACAAGGGGGCTGACAAAGGACATTTGTTTAATTCTTTATTCATAATGTGAATCAGGTGCATTCCCGATCTCTATCTCTCCCCTTCTCGATGGCACATGCAGAGCTGATGGTTATATCCCTGATGGAATCGATACAATTGCTCCATATATTGGATACATCGGAGCCAGTAAAAGCAGTCACAGCGCTGACTGGGGCAACTGTGACACCTCAAAAGCGCTTCTCCGTTTGGAAGAAGTTAATTCCAGTGGGTGGCAGCCAAGAGATCCCGAGATAAAATAGCCGTGTCACCCCGTGACCTCCTTCAGGAATATATTTGCTGGTCTTAGCCAAATCATCTTTGAAAGAATAGGACACAGAGAAAGGGAGGAGTTCCTATCCCTCAAGTACACGTTCTGATGTGTTAACCAAAGAGCAGTGTTTGGGAGTCCTGAGAGGCGACTGCAGGCTGGACATCCCATTCTCTCAAGATAAAAACACAAGGGAAAAGACTGGAAAATTACAGAAAGAGAAAGGTTTTTAATTTCCAATGTCAAAGATTCAACGGTGAAAATTTAGAGCGCGGGCAAGACTTGTCTCAATTATAAGACTGTCTGATTACAAAATACTGATGTCCATCAGAATTTAGACCCAAGATCCGAGACTTTCCTCAGCCTCACAACTTCCAACTCAAGACATTAACAATTGCAGAAAATTGCCATCAGAAAACTCTCTCAAACAGATAAATACCTGGGAGTTCAAAGCTGCAATTCAATCTCAGGATCCAATTACATTCCCTTACACAGACTGATACCGTGCACTCAACTGAAGTGTGGGGTTATTATCCACCCCGAGGTACCTTTTATTATTTTTGACGCCATGGAAAATTCCTATCCCTCCCCCAGCTGGGTGAACAACAGCTTGACGGCAGACCTTAAGGGCTTAACACAGAAGGGGGCGGAACTTACAACTTAGGCAGGGGCGTAAAACGGGCAATAGCAGATCGTCCGACCGATTCTCCACCGCAGTCAAGGAAAGAAAAATCGGGCGGGGTGTAAAACGGGCCGACAGAAATGGAAAGTGAAATCAGGAGGGGCGTATAACGGACGGCCGTTTCGCTAACGACCGTTTTACGCTCTTGTCGAAGCTCTACCCAAACAGTGCAGTGTGCACTTGCTCATTAATGAGCAAGTGCACACTGCACTGTTTGGGCAGAAGAGTACAAATTAATTCTTTGCAGATTAAGCACTCCTGACGCTGGCATCTCTCTTTTCCGACGCCGGTTAAAGAACTGATAAAACCAGAGCCCCCGCTTTATCCAGTCAGTACCTGAACCGCACAAATCAGGAGCTCCCAGGTCGCTACTAAATTAACTCTAAGCTGTAGGGTCAAGATTGTCCTCAGTGCTTCAGCTTAGGAAAGGTGGGGGGGGGATGGGGGTGGAGGGAGAATGCTGTCTGCTCCTGATCGCTGTCCTGCTGGGTGTGTGTGGGCATCTGGAAGTCAGACTCGACTGTGATGCCGCTGTGGCCAAATAGTTCAGTGACGTACACCGTCAATGCTCACACATGAGTGATAGCCACTTGAGCAAGGTACAGAGAGAAAAGGGCTTCAAGAGAAGAGGGGAGAAAACTGAGAGGGAGTAAAGAAATTACTAATAGAACTCGCAGTTTCCCACTTTAACCGCTGTAAATACTTCATCACATTTCTTCATTTCCAGTCTAAAACTTTGCCCCTGTGATTATATACCATATAGCTCCTTCCAGAGATTGCACTGGTTGGATAGAATCATAGAAAGTTTACAGCACGGAAGGAGGCCATTCGGCCCATCGAGTCCGCGCCGGCTCTATGCAAGAGCAATCCAACTAGTCCCACTCTCCTGCCCTTTTCCCGTAGCCCTGCAATTTTTTTCCCTGCAAGTACTTATCTAGTTCCCTTCTGAAGGCCATGATTGAATCTGCCTCCACCACCCCCTCGGGCAGTGCATTCCAGATCCTAACCACTCGCTGTGTAAAAAAGTTTTTCCCCATGTCACCTTTGGTTCTTTTGCCAATCACCTTAAATCTATGTCCTCTGGTCCTTGACCCTTCCGCCAATGGGAACAATTTTTCTCTATCTATTCTGTCGTGACCCTTCATGATTTTGAATACCTCTATCAAATCTCCTCTCAACCGCCTCTGTTCCAAGGAGAACAACCCCAGCTTCTCCAGTCTATCCACGTAACTGAAGTCCCTCATCCCTAGAATCATTCTAGTAAATCTCTTCTACACCCTCTCTTAAAGGCCTTCACATCTTTCCTGAAGTGCGATTCAATTTTATGAGAGGGACATGAGCATGAAGGAAACAGCACGTCCAGTGGTTTTAAGTAAGTAATGAACTGTAGGTGTCTCACCCTTATGTATTCTAACCAATGGGTAGAATCGATATTTGACAGCCATTTGGACTCGTCTATAACAGGGTAAACAACATCCTTCAGTTTCCTCAGAGACTCCCTCATGACGTGAATATTATGGATTTCCAAGAAAACAAGCTCAGCGTTTGAATAGGCCGTTTCACTCTCATAGCCTCCACCTTTTGCCTGAAAAAAAAGTGACAAATATGCAAATAACAATGGATAAAGAAATATAAACAGAAAATGCTGGAAAACACTCAGCAGGTCAGGCAGCATCTCTGGAGAGAGTCACATAGAGTTAACGTTTCAGGTCGATGACCTTTCATCAATGGATAAAGAAAGGCAAAGACAAGACTGAGCTAGCACGACTTAAATATTTCCCTTACACTTCACCAACACTTTCAATTTATGTCCAATTACATTACCCCAAGTGCAGTGACTGAGCATACAGAATGAATATTACAGAGAGGTGAAATTTTAAATCAGGTAATCGTCCTAAATAAACATTACACAAAAGCAATGGAATCTGAATTTACTACAGTGGTTTATGGGCGTTCATAATTCCAAGCGCATTTTTTAAACCAGTCTATTTACAGCCATTTTTATTGCTCCCAACACAACTTCCACAATCAGCACCTTATTGGCGTCTGCAACACTGCTTTGCCGAGCATCGAAGATGATTAACTTGTGAGACTGAGCATTGGCGTCCATTATGGTTTGTAGATACTTCTCGTCCTCCTTGCATCGTTTGTCGTTCGCCCCTACCATTGGCTGGCTGCACCTAGTAATTGTCGCTTGGCTTTCCGGATGGATCCATGACAAAACCTGAGGAACAAGTGGAAAAAGCTCAGGGCTTTACCTATACCGCAGCGTCCCAGGGCCGCACTTACGCCACAGCGTGTCGGGGTGCATTTGTACTGCAGCGCTTCGGGGTGAATCCGTACTGCAGCGCTTCGGGGTGAATCCGTACTGCAGCGCTTCGGGGTGAATCCGCACTGCAGCGCTTCGGGGTGAATCCGCACTGCAGCGCTTCGGGGTGAATCTGCACTGCAGCGTTTCGGGGTGAATCTGCACTGCAGCGCTTCGGGGTGAATCTGCACTGCAGCGCTTCGGGGTGAATTCGCACTGCAGCGTTTCGGGGTGAATCTGCACTGCAGCGTTTCGGGGTGAATCTGCATTGCAGCGTTTCGGGGTGAATCTGCACTGCAGTGTTTCGGGGTGAATCTGCACTGCAGCGTTTCGGGGTGAATCTGCACTGCAGCATTTCGGGGTGAATCTGCACTGCAGCATTTCGGGGTGAATCCGCACTGCAGTGTTTCGGGGTGAATCTGCACTGCAGCGTTTCAGGGTGAATTCGTACTGCAGTGTTTCGGGGTGAATCTGCACTGCAGCGTTTCGGGGTGAATTCGTACTGCAGTGTTTCGGGGTGAATCTGCACTGCAGCGTTTCGGGGTGAATCTGCACTGCAGCGTTTCGGGGTGAATCCGTACTGCAGTGTTTCGGGGTGAATCCGTACTGCAGCGTTTCGGGGTGAATCCGTACTGCAGCGTTTCGGGGTGAATCTGCACTGCAGTGTTTCGGGGTGAATCCGTACTGCAGCGTTTCGGGGTGAATCCGTACTGCAGTGTTTCGGGGTGAATCCGTACTGCAGCGTTTCGGGGTGAATCTGCACTGCAGCATTTCGGGGCGAATCCGTACTGCAGTGTTTCGGGGTGAATCTGCACTGCAGCATTTCGGGGCGAATCCGTACTGCAGCGTTTCGGGGTGAATCCGCACTGCAGCGTTTCGGGGTGAATCCGTACTGCAGTGTTTCGGGCCGAATCCGTACTGCAGCGTTTCGGGCCGAATCCGTACGGCAGTGTTTCGGGCTGAATCCGTACTGCAGTGTTTCGGGCTGAATCCGTACTGCAGTGTTTCGGGGTGAATCTGCACTGCAGTGTTTCGGGCCGAATCCGTACTGCAGCGTTTCGGGCCGAATCCGTACTGCAGCGTTTCGGGCTGAATCCGTACTGCAGTGTTTCGGGGTGAATCTGCACTGCAGTGTTTCGGGCCGAATCCGTACTGCAGTGTTTCGGGGTGAATCCGTACTGCAGTGTTTCGGGGTGAATCCGCACTGCAGCGTTTCGGGGCGAATCTGCACTGCAGTGTTTCGGGGCGAATCCGCACTGCAGCGTTTCGGGGCGAATCTGCACTGCAGTGTTTCGGGGTGAATCCGTACTGCAGCGTTTCGGGGTGAATCCGTACTGCAGTGTTTCGGGGTGAATCCGTACTGCAGTGTTTCGGGGTGAATCCGTACTGCAGCGCTTCGGGGTGAATCTGCACTGCAGCGTTTCGGGGCGCACTTACGCCGCGGCCAGTGCAGCTTAGCGAGGGATGGGGTGATGGGTAAGCGGGACATAATGCAGGACAGGATATGTGTGGCAGAGTTTTAGACAAGCTGGAGTTTATGCAGGGTGGAGGACGAGAGATCAGCAAGGAGAGTGTATTGGAGTAGCTGAGCATAGATTGGCAAAGGCACATGTAAGAGTTTCAGCGGAGGGTGGAGCTGAGTCGTGCAATGTTGCAGAGGTGGAAGCATGTTGTTTCTGTGAAAATATAGGGCCTGAGGCAAGATATTTTTATCTGTAGGAATGAAGAGGAGAAGATTTGTTCAAAGGACAGGGGAAGAAGGACTAATCTGATTGAACCACAGTGAGAAGGTTAATATTTCATTATCACTGTACTAAATATAGTGCGCACATTTCCTGGACAATCTTTCCTGCAGTCGCAGACTCTAATTAATAGTCAGCAAAACTATGGCATGGCTCAACTCATGTAAACAAAACTTTGATGGTCCCATAGTTTCCTTTAAATTGTTCAGACTGTAATGGAGCCAACAAATAGGAACCCATTTTTAACCATACACTCTGTCCATTTCTCCCAACTGGTTTGATTATTTACCGGCCCATTTAATTCTCATTTGTTTGTGTACGTGTTTGACAGACATGATAACTCTCAGGGTCCCGTCACCTTCTGAAGCTTAAAGCTGCAGTTCGAGTCCCAAATCTCCACTCCATAAAGACAGTGCTTTCTCTCCAGTGCTCTGCGATTATTAATTCAAAGATTCAGCTCAACGGTGCTTTCTGTAACAGTGGCAGCAGCTTGCAGTCACTGCTGAAAAGAGAAGCCGCTGGATCTCTTGTTCAAACCCACACAAACATCATGACAGTACGGGAGGGGGAAGAGGAGGGATGGAAAGCGCAGAAGAGACAAGTGACCATGATGGGAAAAAAATAAAATCGATAACTAAAAACAAAAGCCATTAAAAAAAAGAGCGAGCTTCCATTGTCACAAGAGGCAGCTTTTGGCAAAGCTTCACAGCGTGATTGTGTTTATTTTAAACATTGTGGACATTTTTAAGAAGGTATCCACAAATTTAAAGAAAACAGAAACACCCAGCATCAGTTATTAATTAATATAAAATGGAGGAAAAATGTACTGTTTAGTTTTTTTAAAAATCATGAACAAAACTGCAGTCGTAGTTTTCAAAGAGAAAAGGGTAACAGGACCTACATCTGGCATATGAAAGTAATGTCCGTCAGCTTTTCAATTTATCAAAACACGGAGTGGCTCAGCCCGGCAATGCCAGCGAGGCTCAGTATCAAGTAAAGAAAACGACACTCTTACAAACTCACTGGGATTCGTCCGCGGGTCCTAAACGCTGCCACTTTGCAAAGATCGTCATCTTTCACGCTGGTTGGCACCACCACAACCTGAGGGTAAGTGTCACAGAGCTCGTAGTTGCTGTTGATTTTAGTTATTGTCCAACTTTCATTGGGCAGTCCCTGTAACAAAATAGAAAAAAGAATTAAAGAGTTGAAAAGACAAAAGCAAAATACTGCTGAAACATTAACTCTGTTTCTCCCTCCACAGATGCTGCCGGACCGGTTGAGTGTTTCCAGCAAATTCTATTTTTATTTCAGTTAAAATTTCTCCTCATTTCCCCCTCTGGTTCTTTTGCCAATTATCTTAAATCTGTGTTCTCTGGTTATCGAACCTCCTGCCAGTGGGAACAGTTTCTCCTTATTTACCTTATTGAAATGATTCATAATTTTGAAGACCTCTGTTAATTCTCCCCTTAACCTTCTCTGCTCTAACGAGAACAATCCCAGCTTCTCCAATCTCTCTTACTAAAAGAGCAGGATCCATATTACGTTTTTTTTTTAAATCCCAGAGACTGAACATATACTGTGGGGAAAAGAAGACAACAGAAAATACTGTAATTACACAGCAGGTCAATCAGCATCTGTAAAGAGAAAAGACAGGTTTGGGTCTCTACCTGAAACCCTATGTCAGATTCAGGCTGATTAAGTGCACACATCTGTCCTTTCTCTTTATAAATGCTGACTGACTAACTCTGCATTTCCAGCATATTCTGAATGTTTATTTTTCAGATTGCCAACCGTTGCAGTTTTTCCTTCCTATGCACTGCAAAAAAACCAGAGGGGAAATTGTTTTACGCAGCGAGTGGTTATGATCGGCAATGCGCTGCCTGGCAAGGTGATGAAAGCAGATTCAATAGTAACTTTCAAAAAGGGAATTGGATAAATACTTGAAAAGGAAAAATTTGCAGGGTTGTGGGGAAAGAGGGACTAATTGGACAGCTCTTTGAAAGAGTCGGCACAGGCACAACGGGCCGATTGGCCTCCTTCTGTGCTGTATCATTCTATGGTTGTGGAATCAAGAATTACAGAAGTTTAAAAAAATATGCGCACAATAATATATTTACACTATCACCACTTACAGGAGATGGTGCATTTCTCGGACCAATATATCTATACTTTAAAGAAGTTTTAATGTCAAGTTTCCCTTTCAACATTCACGCATGATTTCAATAAGCCTGGTAAATTGCGGCCCTGCACCAGAAAAAAATTACCAGGACACCTTCCAATTTGTTGTAAAAACCCAACTGGTTCAGCAATGTCCTTCAGAGAAGAGAACCTGCCATCCCTACAGTCTGGCCTACATGTGACTCCAGTCCCACACTAGATGGGTGACTCGCCCTCCAAAGTGGTCTATTAAGCCACCTAACAATCGCTAAGAAGACAGCTCACCATGATTTTCCCAAGCCTACATCAACAACTTGTATTTATATAGTGCCTTTAATCTAATAAACCATCCCTAGGTTCTAGGAAACAGCAATAAATGCATCCTTTCCAATATTTCCCAAATCCCAAGGACCAAGGAAAGGTGGGAAAGGCAGAACCTGACATCCACTCATTCCCATCTATAGCTCACGTGCTGGAAGAGGAGAAAACTTTGTAAAATTAACATTAAAAAGTAAATCAGGTTGAAATAATATGTGCTTCACACTGAAACAGTGATGACTCACAATGACTCACCTGTCTTTTATATTCTGCAATTGGATCATACACTTTCCAACCCTGAACAGGGAAGTTCTCCTTATACTTCAATGCAAACAGTGGCTAAGCGGGAACAAAGAAAACATCAATTTACTGAGACAACACGTTATGATCAAACATACGATACGCGACTTAAAGCAGTGCTGTCCAACACATTAGCCACTAGCGGCTAAATTGGGAATCTAGATGTAGCCAATTGCATTTTTGATTAGTAAATAAAAAATGAGTAATAGACACCGTCATTGGGGGGGTGATCTCAGTATTCATATCCGCACGGTGTACGTATGTGAACTTTAACCTTTTCGTGTGTTGGTTGGTAAAATGGTCAGATGAGAAGCAGGGAGTGAGCGTGTTTTTTCCAGTGTACAGTTTTGGTCTCCTTACCTAAAGGAAGGATATACTTGCCTTAGAGGGAGTGCAACAAAGGTTTATTAGATTGATTTCTGGCTTAAGAGGGTTGTCCTATGAGGAGAGATTATGTAGAATGGGCCTATATTTTCTGGAGTTTAGAAGAATGAGAGGCGATCTCATTGAAATTCTTCGAGGGCTTGACAGGGTTGAAATTCTTAGAGGGCTCAATGGAAACTCAAGGAACAGCACCTCATCTTCCGATTAGGCACTTTACAACCTTCCGGACTCAACATTCATTTCAATAACTTCAGATCATAACCACTGCTCCCATTTTCTCGGACAGCAGGTGCTGGCAATAGTTCTGATGTTGCCATTTTCAGCTCCTCTAGACCCATCTTTTGTTACTTTACTTGTCCCATTACCACCTTCTTTGCCTCGTACCATCATCCCTTTTGTCATTTAATCACTCCTGCCCTCCACCCTATCAGGGACCTTCCCTTTTGTTCTTTCCTCCCCTACCTCCCCTCCACCTTCCCCTGTCTCTGTTCTTGCTTAAAAGCGACTTAATCTTCAACTTCTTCCAGTTCTGATGAAGGGTCATCGACCTGAAACGTTAACTCTGTTTCTTTCTCCACAGATGCTGCCTGACTTGCTGAGTCTTTCCAGCATTTTCTCTTTTTATTTCAGATTTCCAGCATACACAGTATTTTGCTTTTGACAAGGTTGTTGCTGATAGGCTGTTTCCCCTGGCTGGGAGTATAGAACTAGGGTTCATCATCTCAAGATAAGGGGTCGGCCATTTAGGACCGAGATGAGGAAAAATTTCTTCCCTCAGGAGGTTTGTGAATCTTTGGAATTCTCTACCCCAGAGGGCTGTGGATGCTCAGTCGTTGTGCATTATCAAGACTGAGATCGATATAATGTGGAGATGCCGGTGATGGACTGGGGTGGACAAATGTAAGCAACCTTACAACACCAGGTTATAGTCCAACAGTTTTATTTGAAAATCACAAGCTTTTGGAGCCTTTCTCCTTCGTCAGGTGATGGAATCAAGGGATATGGGGATAGGGCGGGAAAGTGGAGTTGAGGTAGAAGATCAGCCTTGATCTTACTGAATGGCGGAGCAGGCTCGAGGGGCCGTATGGCCTACTCCTGCTCCTATTTCTTATGTTTTTTGATCGTTGTGTTTGCTTTAATTCCTTGGTTACTGCTTATTGGTTATCTGCTAAAAGAGTGTATAACACAATACCATGGAAAACTTGGATCACCAAAGGATCACATTACCCACAATTTGAGAAAATTGTCCCACGTTATTCTATTTAAACGCAACAATTAAGTTCTTGCAAATGAAAATGTCCACAAAGGTAAATTGACCCTTCAGGCATGCAGGACTTGTGATTTAATGTTAGTCACGCAGAGCATCGAGTAAAGTTTCAGTGGGCCTATCCACTTCCCTTAAGCTACACAGATGTGCTGCAATTTTTGCTTTACCCGACGAGCATCAATTTTACATTCAAGGTGGCTGCTTCACCGCTCTTACAGCCAGACTTCAAAGAACTATGACTGACAAACACAATCTGCTTGAACTATTGTGCACAGTTCTGGTCTCCATATTATAGAAAGGATATAGAGGCATTAGAGAAGGTGCAAAAAAGATTCACAAGGATGACCCCAGAACTGAGGGGATATAATTATCAGGAAAGGCTGAACAGGCTGGGACTCTTCTCTCTAGAAAAGAGAAGGCTGAGGGGTGACCTGATAGAGGTCTTTAAGATTATGAAAGGGTTTGGTAGGATAGACATGGAGAAAATGTTTCCACTTGTGGTCACACTAGAGGTCATAAATATAAAAGAGTTGCTAATAAATCCAATAGGGAATTCAGGAGAAACTTCTTTACCCAAAGAGTGATAAGAATGTGGAACGTGCTACCACAAGGAGTAGTTGAGGCAAATAGCATAGATGCATTTAGATAAACACATGAGAGAGAAAGGAATAGAAAGGTATGCTGATAGGGTGAGATAAAGAGAGGGAGGAGGCTCGTGTGGAGCATAAACACCGCCACTGGGCTGAATGGCCTGTTTTTATGCTGTAGACTAGATGTAACTCAATGTACCTGGAACTAAATTAGGCCGTTTAGGACAAAAGTACAGCTGTTTTCCCTCACCCAATGGCCCTTATAGCTCATACATGTTTCTTTTAATCCATTTCACATGCCCTTCATTCTTTTTGAAGCTAAATGATAGGTTTCGGAAGAACACCACTAATTGCCATCTGGATAGTGTTGCAATAGGAAGGGCCTAAACCCTGGGAGCACTGGAATGACGCTGGGCCGCTGGGGGGCTGGCAGTGGCCATCTTACTCTATAATGAAACATTTTGGTTGTGTTTCCAGTGATTGATAGCATCATACAGTTCTGCAGAACAACTGTGCTCTGTCACCATTAGGCGCTAAATGGCTATTGAGTGCGGCACTGATCTCAAATTACATTGCAGAACAGCGAACTGCAGCAGAGTGGCGAGCACTCCCCAGTCCCTGCTTCACCCACCCCCCGACACCCTAAACAACAATGCCTCTTTTATCGGTCAGAAAGAGACACAGCTGAATGAATCATCAGATTCAAACCCAATACTTTCCTGTCCTCAGTATGATGCTAACCCGATCTTAATAATACAAGAATAGGTGTTCTTTGAAACGGTTCATAACTACTCAAATTTTCTCAAAACGCCTATTGTTTGAAAATCTCATTTGCCAAGACTTTTTCTTTCATGAAGTTTCCGATCACCAAGTCCTACTTTTAATTGTATGAGGTCAGCATTCTTACCGCCTGTATAAAATGCGATTTTCCCAGTAAAAGTAAAATAGCCACTTCATACGAGAGGAAAGTAGGTTTGTTCCAGCAGTGGTACTAGAGCCAGCACAGTGTTACAGCACATCTGAACGTCTAACAGTCAACAGATACCAACAAATCTTCAGCAGACTCTTGTTTGATCGGACATTTTTTTTTTTTTATTCGTTCACGGGATGTGGGCGTCGCTGGCGAGGCCAGCATTTATTGCCCATTCCGAATTGCCCTCGAGAAGGTGGTGGTGAACCGCCTTCTTGAACCGCTGCAGTCCGTGTGATGACGGTTCTCCCACAGTGCTGTTAGGAAGGGAGTTCCAGGATTTTGACCCAGCGACGATGAAGGAACGGCGATATATTTCCAAGTCGGGATGGTGTGTGACTTGGAGGGGAACGTGCAGGTGGTGTTGTTCCCATGTGCCTGCTGCCCTTGTCCTTCTAGGTGGTAGAGGTCGCGGGTTTGGGAGGTGCTGTCGAAGAAGCCTTGGCGAGTTGCTGCAGTGCATCCTGTGGATGGTACACACTGCAGCCACAGTGCGCCGGTGGTGAAGGGAGTGAATGTTTAGGGTGATGGATGGGGTGCCAATCAAGCGGGCTGCTTTATCTTGGATGGTGTCGAGCTTCTTGAGTGTTGTTGGAGCTGCACTCATCCAGGCAAGTGGAGAGTATTCCATCACACTCCTGACTTGTGCCTTGTAGATGATGGAAAGGCTTTGGGGAGTCAGGAGGTGAGTCACTCGCCGCAGAACACCCAGCCTCTGACCTGCTCTCGTAGCCACAGTATTTATATGGCTGGTCCAGTTCAGTTTCTGGTCAATGGTGACCCCCAGGATGTTGATGGTGGGGGATTCGGCGATGGTAATGCCGTTGAATGTCAAGGGGAGGTGGTTAGACTTTCTCTTGTTGGAGATGGTCATTGCCTGGCACTTATCTGGCGCGAATGTTACTTGCCACTTATGAGCCCAAGCCTGGATGTTGTCCAGGTCTTGCTGCATGCGGGCTCGGACTGCTTCATTATTTGAGGGGTTGCGAATGGAACTGAACATTGTGCAGTCATCAGCGAACATCCCCATTTCTGACCTTATGATGGAGGGAAGGTCATTGATGAAGCAGCTGAAGATGGTTGGGCCAAGGACACTGCCCTGAGGAACTCCTTCAGCAATGCCCTGGGGCTGAGATGATTGGCCTCCAACAACCACTACCATCTTCCTTTGTGCTAGGTATGACTCCAGCCACTGGAGAGTTTTCCCCCTGATTCCCATTGACTTCAATTTTACTAGGGCTCCTTGGTGCCACACTCGGTCAAATGCTGCCTTGATGTCAAGGGCAGTCACTCTCACCTCACCTCTGGAATTCAGCTCTTTTGTCCATGTTTGGACCAAGGCTGTAATGAGGTCTGGAGCCGAGTGGTCCTGGCGGAACCCAAACTGAGCATCGGTGAGCAGGTTATTGGTGAGTAAGTGCCGCTTGATAGCACTGTCGACGACACCTTCCATCACTTTGCTGATGATTGAGAGTAGACTGATGGGGCGGTAATTGGCCGGATTGGATTTGTCCTGCTTTTTGTGGACAGGACATACCTGGGCAATTTTCCACATTGTCGGGTAGATGCCAGTGTTGTAGCTGTACTGGAACAGCTTGGCTAGAGGCGCAGCTAGTTCTGGAGCACAAGTCTTCAGCACTACAGCTGGGATGTTGTCGGGGCCCATAGCCTTTGCTGTATCCAGTGCACTCAGCCGTTTCTTGATATCACGTGGAGTGAATCGAATTGGCCGAAGACTGGCTTCCGTGATGGTGGGGATATCGGGAGGAGGCTGAGATGGATCATCCACTCGGCACTTCTGGCTGAAGATGGTTGCAAACGCTTCAGCCTTGTCTTTTGCACTCACGTGCTGGACTCCGCCATCATTGAGAATGGGGATGTTTGCAGAGCCTCCTCCTCCTATTAGTTGTTTAATTGTCCACCACCATTCACGACTGGATGTGGCAGGACTGCAGAGCTTTGATCTGATCCATTGGTTGTGGAATTGCTTAGCTCTGTCTATAGCATGTTGCTTCCGCTGTTTAGCATGCATGTAGTCCTGAGTTGTAGCTTCACCAGGTTGGTACCTCATTTTTAGGTACGCCTGGTGCTGCTCCTGCCATGCTCTTCTACACTCCTCATTGAACCAGGGTTGATCCCCTGGCTTGTTGGTAATGGTAGAGTGAGGAATATGCCGGGCCATGAGGTTACAGATTGTGCTGGAATACAATTCTGCTGCTGCTGATGGCCCACAGCGCCTCATGGATGCCCAATTTTGAGCTGCTAGATCCGTTCTGAATCTATCCCATTTAGCACGGTGGTAGTGCCACACAACACGTTGGATGGTGTCCTCAGTGCGAAGACGGGACTTCATCTCCACGAGGACTGTGCGGTGGTCACTCCTACCAATACTGTCATGGACAGATGCATTTGCGACAGGTAGATTGGTGAGGACGAGGTCAAGTAAGTTTTTCCCTCGTGTTGGTTCGCTCACCACCTGCCGCAGGCCCAGTCTAGCAGCTATGTCCTTCAGGACTCGGCCAGCTCGGTCAGTAGTGGTGCTACCGAGCCACTCTTGGTGATGGACATTGAAGTCCCCCACCCAGAGTACATTTTGTGCCCTTGCTACCCTCAGTGCTTCCTCCAAGTGGTGCTCAACATGGAGGAGGACTGATTCATCAGCTGAGGGAGGACGGTAGGTGGTAATCAGCAGGAGGTTTCCTTGCCCATGTTTGACCTGATGCCATGAGATTTCATGGGGTCCAGAGTCAATGTTGAGGACTCCCAGGGCCACTCCCTCCTGACTGTATATCACTGTACCGCCACCTCTGGTGGGTCTGTCCTGCCGGTGGGACAGGACATACCCAGGGATGGTGATGGAAGAGTCTGGGACGTTGGCTGAAAGATATGATTCTGTGAGTATGGCTATGTCAGGCTGTTGCTTGACTAGTCTGTGGGACAGCTCTCCCAATTTTGGCACAAGTCCCCAGATGTTAGTAAGGAGGACCTTGCAGGGTCGACTGGGCTTGGTGTTTTGCCGTTGTCGTGTCCGGTGCCTAGTGGTCCGATGCCGGGTGGTCCGTCCGGTTTTATTCTTATTATGACTTTTCGTAGCGAGATTTTACAACTGAGTGGCTTGCTAGGCCATTTCAGAGGGCAATTAAGAATCAACCACATTGCTGTGGGTCTGGAGTCACATATAGGCCAGACCGGGTAAGGACGGCAGGTTTCCTTCCCTAAAGGACATACTGTGACTTATGCTCTTCTGAATCCAAGAAATGTTGAAGGGACATCGACTGTTGTATTAAACCATACAGACCAGAAGGCGGCAGGTTTGATCTCCAGTTAGAAAGTTCTGCAGTGGGAGCAGTACATCTGATCTCACCCCAGAGCTTTGGTGGTGGGTGGAAGGAGGTGGGGAGGAGGAGGCAGAAATTAGTGAAGGTTCACTATCCATTGACTCCTGCCAGAAAGTGCACGTGTATCAACTTAAGGTGAGAGCTACAATGCCCCCCATGGTCAAATAACCTACAGGCAGTCGCTGTCCAGTGAATGATGGGGACTTACTGGTGCCCCCAGAACTATATTCCAGCAACAGTCAGCATCCAGGTGAGTGTGGAGAGAAGGGGAGGGATAAAGAGAAACGGACAAATAACTCAAGATTACAACTTTAGCTTCATGCAATAGTGGTGTGAGTGAAAGCTGAGAATCACTGCCCACAGCAGCTTACGGGCAAACAAATGGATAAAACACAGATGTGACTTGTAAACACATACACAAACACGTATTACTATCAATTATACTATAAAAGGATTTGTGCATTCAAATATTTATCAGCAATTTAAAAAAAAACAGGGCACTTTGTTTCATCTGAATAGTTCATCAGGCAGCTATCAAAGCTGCACTCACTGCACAGATCAAACTCATCGCACCATTAAACAGACTTACCAAGCTTTTAGAGACAGGAAACGTATGCTGCATTAGGTTCTCAAAGATCTCCAGCTTGCCATGTTCTTCCTGTTTATATGCAAACCGCAGATTTCTCATATCCTGTTAAGATGGTTGGACAGTGTCAAGTCTAATGATATCCAGAAGTGAAGCAAAAATACAAAGCCAAACCGCACACCGTTTGATCAAGGTACGGCCCAAAAGTGTCAGGCAACGCTAAAGTACAAAAGTCGGGAATTGAAGTAACAAACTCAAAAGATGCAGAACAAAAGGAAGCCATAAACTGTGGTGGATGATAAAGGCAGTGTAAACAACAGCTGGCTTTTAAATTACCGAAAAGTGCAAAAGAAAGGCAGTAATTCTGGAACAAACAAAAACGAAGGCAGCTCACAGCTGAAAAGGTCACTTCATTTTCCGAGAGACTGCAACATAATTTATCTATAATTAGCTCCAGTGTCAACATCGCTATGTAACTACTTCTCATTCTTTCAGAGATGCTGGTCTGGAGGCTGCTGGTTTCGCGCAGTCACACTGTAAATTGGAAGCATTACCTTGCACACAATTTCTAGGCCGCAGGAATTCTCTCCGTGCCCTTGAACGCCAGCAATCTTTTCAATACGACTCACGACCCCAAGTGGAACATCAAGGGTAAAAGGGGGATCCTAGTTTACAAATACAAATCTGTAAGTGAGGGAAAGTTTTGTACCAAACAAACAGTCAGAGAGAAATGATATGGGATTTTTTTTGTATGTGTTAAGTGTTTCGTCCTTCCTTCCCCCGCCCCCCCGTTTGGTGTGATGCCTTCACCTTCAACTAACATCACTAAAACAGATTACCTGGTCATTATCTCATTGCTGTTTGTGGGAACTTGCTGCGTGCAAAATGGCTGTCACGTTTCCAACATTACAACAACAACAACTTGCATTTATATAGCGCCTTTAACATAGTAAAACGTCCCAAGGTGCTTGACAGGAGCTTTATCAGACAAAATTTGACACCAAGCCACATAAAGAGATAACAGGACAGGTGACCAAAAGCTTGGTCAAAGAGGTAGGTTTTAAGGAGCGACTTAAAGGAGGAGAGAGAAGCGGAGAGGTTTGGGGAGGGAATTTCAGAGCTTAGGGCAGTTAAAGGCACGGCATCCAACATTGGAGCAATGAAAATCGGGGATGCGCAAGAGGCCAGAATTGGAGGAACACAGATCTCGGAAGATTGTAGGGCTGGAGGAGGTTACAGAGATGGGGAGCATAGAGAGACAACCTCATTGGTTGTAAAGCACTTTGGGACGTCCTGAGGTTGTGAAAGGCGATATATAAATGCAAGTCTTTCTTTCATGTTACCCACCATGTGCCAGCAGATCGATGGCTGTTCCCGGGCTTCTTTCAACACCATTTCTGTAACCAGCACAAGAAGGTGCGGGAGGGCAACAGACCTCTGCTTCCTCCACACGGAGAGGAGGAATGCCACCTGGCTTCTACCTCGACACCTTGCCTTGAGCGCAGAACTGAAGCAAAGAGCGGATCTTGTGAGGAGCTCTTCCCAGGACATCGTTTAGCAGGCAGCAGATTAGTGTACCAAGGTGAGGCGCTCCCCAATGGGACACAAAGAAGAGGACAGCCTTATGAACCAGGCTGCCTTATGATACTCTATACTGCAAGATAGTGTGCAGCACAGGGCACTTAACAGGGCAAAGAAAATGAAAACAGCAAATATATATATATTTTTTAAAAATAGACCAATAACCTGTTGGCAAAGACACAAGAAAGCACCACTGCCTAATGCTTCTGGACATCTAGGCCATGGTTTTAGCATGGTGGCGGGAAGTTAGCGGTGGGTGGATTTACACGTGGGGAACCCGGAGGCAAAGTGAGCGCGTTTAAATCTTTGCTTCCGGGTTTCGCGCCTCCAAGCTGCGCAGCGGGCTTACTGTGCACCCGAATGACGTGATTTAAAGCCCACTATTTAAAGGGCCAGTCCAAGAATGGATTTTGAAGGAGAAAGGAGAAATGGAGTCCAGGAAAGCAAAGGCTGCCCCTAGATTTAATGATGTCTCCCTGGATGTACTGCTGGCTGCAGTGAGAGCCAGGAGGGAGGTAATGTTTCCAGTGGATGGTAGGAAGAAACCTGGCTCTGTCACCAAAAGTGCTTGGCTGGAGGTGGCAGAAGAGGTGAGCAGCAGGAGCACAGTGCCCAGGTCTTGGGTTCAGTGCAGGAAGCGTTTTAATGACCTAACCAGGTCAGGAAAAGGGAGTACTGTTGCTGATTCACCCACATCCTGTGTTGTTCCAAACCCCCCCCGCCCCCCTCACTCTGTGTTGGCTCATCTACCCCATCACATAACTCCTCACACCCACTTAAATGTCAGCAGCAGCAACCATCCTTCACTTTCTATGCACTTCCTCAACTGCCAATTTATTCACCCACCACTGCCACTCACCCCAATCCTGATGCAATGTGATGTATCTGTCCAATAGTCACTCTCTGATGCATCTCTTTCATGGTCAGCCTCACCCAAAGCAATGCATCCACTGGGTGAATAAGTCACCTTCGATCACTCACAGGTCTTTCTCCCACCACTCTGCTGGACAGCAGGTTGGTGAGGAGATGTGGCGCACCACATAGTGGAGGTGCCAGATGTGGAGGAGGAGGCCATGGAAATAAGTCGGACCGTCGCGCGCCTTTCCATCGGAGATGGAGAGACTGACAACCCGCAGATGGCTGGTGACAGAACTTTAACATCTTTCACACACGATGAACTGATTTTATCAATGATGTCATTGTGCCAGACCTGAGTATGGTCATTGGAAAGATTGTCACTTCTGCGATGAATCATTAATATCGCTTTCTGGTATCTTCCAAAACCTTCACAAGGAATCAGCAGAAATGGAAGAACGCAATTCCTCAGAGGAGCTCATTCCTTCTGAGGGTGCACCGTCACAGGACATACAGCCATGCACCAGCATGAATACTCGCACTTTTTTGAGTCCTGTTAGACAGTTAATTGGTTTGTCACCTGGTGATTCACCACTCACTACTGAGCATGAGCAGACACTGGTGGCAGGAGCAGCTGCAGAGAGTCAGCATCGGGGGGGGGGGGGGGGGGGGCGCACTCCTCTCCAAGCTCTGCTCAGCTGAACACAGATACTGAACCCCGGCAGAAGCAATGGGGATGCATTGCTTTGGGTGAGGCTGACCACGAAAGAGATGCATCAGAGGGTGACTATTGGACAGATACATCACATTGCATCAGGATTGGGGTGAGTGGCAGTGGTGGGTGAATAAATTGGCAGTTGAGGAAGTGCATAGAAAGTGAAGGATGATTGCTGCTGCTGAATTGTTGAAACGGAGAATGATTGAGGTGAAGCTCCACCTTTGTGCGGTAATGGAAAAAGTGCCACGCACACTCTCCGCAATAGCGGAGTCGATGGGTGAAGTCGACCTCCATCGTTAGTGGACTGGTGACGCAGATAAATACGAGAATGTCTGTGATGGAGAGAATGACAGCCTCCATTGAACTTCAAGCATGGCTCTCAAATAAGTCCAGGCAGGCCATGACGACGGCCGTGTGGACTCTGGATGCCAACATGTCTGCTGCCTTAAACAAGCAGACAGATAATTTAGCCGTGGCCTTAGAAAGCGCCACATCTCCTCTCCAACCTGCTGTCCAGCAGAGTGGTGGGAGTGATGTTGCGCTGGCCCGGGAGAGGGATGGTGGCGATAGGGCACCTGGAAATGGGAACTCCACTCAAAGCGCACCCACGTCTCACCCACTGCCCCCTCAAACCAAAACCGGTACCCACAATGCTGCCTCCTCTCCCAATGTCCGAGTCTGCCCCTGCACAGGTGCAGGGGAATCAATATTTGGCAGGGCCCTCATGGGCTCCAAAACCCAGAGGGTGCAGGCCGAGAGCATCTCATGAGTCGGGGCAGGTAGCTAAGCAACCTGCCACTACCTCTGCTAAAGCCGCAGGAGATGCACCAGGTAGAAGCGGTAGAAAGAGAAAGGCTAAGCAACTGTAATTCACCAAGGGTACGTACAAGGGTGTTTGACGAGCTGTCATGTTGTTAATTTATATATATTTTTTGTTATGGCAAATTAAGTGTGATCATCATCACCACCACTGCCACGTCTTGGCCATTATTGAGTCCCTTTTGTGAACTTGCCCTTTCATGCGCTTCATCATGAATGCGAAAACATGATGCCACCCATTGGGCGCGTATGCAATGGGTGGGTGGGAGATTAAAGTAGCAACTTTTTGGAGCAGGACCGCATCCCGGCTCCAACGCGCCCACTTCTGGGTTTAACCCAGGTGCATTTGGATCCACCCACTTAAAGCAGGCGGGCCGATATTTAAAGGGCCAATTCAGGTAGTTGAAACGCGTGGTTGAAGGGCTATTTTGTGCGGGGTGGGGGGCGGGGTTTGGTGGTGGTGGTGGTTGGTCCCAGGCGGCCTGAGTATGTCGAAGTCTTCAATTTGCACATCTCATTTAGAGAATCTGTTAGAAATGAGGGCATCCCTGTCATCATGGGCAGCAATGAGCACAGCTGCTCTGGCCATGGGTTTCCCATCTTCATTTTCCTCCTCCTCAGATGTACTGCGGAACAGATCCATTGTGCCCCCCCATCCTGATCTTGTCGGTTTGAGGGGCTCCAAAATGTAAGTAAATTTGTCTGAACACAAGAATTCTCAGTCTCAACAAAAGGAATCTCTGTCTAAACACAAAGAACTCCCAGCCGAAGGTTTGTCTGAGAGAACTGAGTGTCCAGCAGCAATACTCGGCTTTTATTGAGATGTGTCAATCACTGGTTTAGAGGTCCAAATGAGCTTCGGCTGCAACTCGCCTCCATTTCAATGGCGTGTTTCAGAAGCCACGGGAGACACGTTCAGGAGTAGTTAAATCCGTTTCTGTTGCAGAATCCACAAAAGGTTAAGTACCTAAAAAGTGTTTCAACGACCTGAATTGGCCCTTTAAATATCGGCCAGCCAGCTTTAAGTGGGGACGGGACTTCCGGGTGTCTGTTGTGCGCGCGCATCCTAACACACCTGGGTTAAACCCACAAGTGGGCGCCGGGTTGGAGCCAGGATGCAGTCCCGCTCCAAAAAAGCTGCTCCTTTAAACTCTCACCCACCCATTCTTGGGGGTTAAATTTACCCCACTATTCATGGAGAAACAGATAGCAGAAAGCATCTCTTATATTTTTGCCACTGAATGGAATTCCATAAAGTTTAGCCCAGCTCATATTTGAAATCGGTCTCGAGCATAAAACTGCTCCAAATTTGGGCGTGTACTTGACACAACTTTAAATGCAAAATCCCAGCACGTTCACAATATGTGCTTTATAAACGAAGATATGGAGGAGATGTAAAGACCTGCTTTCAGGATTCCATTAAACTCATACACAGATTTCTATAAAGCACATCAGGCGTGTTTATCTTACCCGCTCCACACTTTTGAAATACAATTTGTAGTCAGTCACAGTAAGCGTTCCACTAATGGCTCCAATAAAAGGACAAATGTATGTGACGTCTTTGGCTGTGGAGCAAACATACAGATTTCTAAACTCTATCTGTCCATATTATTCCACCTGAACTTGTTCGCATACGTAGCAAAAGAAAATTGCTGTACTCCTCACGCACAGCTCTGTCTGTAGAGAGGCCTGCTTCGTAACAATTTATGTTTATAATGTGCTCCAGAAATGAAGGGATTTAGTGGGGGAGTGAGACTAAAGGCACAGTCCAACAAAAAAAGATTTCACGAGGCTTTTGATGGGGAGAGAGGGAGCAAAGTCAAGTTGTTTTGAACCAGGGAAGGGCTGGAATCGCCTTATGGTGAAGAACTGGGAACCAGAGAAATCCAGAGTCAGAAACAGAGAACAAAGTATAATCTGGAGTCAAGAATGGGGAACAAGGCATAATCTGGAATCAGGAATGGGGAACAAATAGTAATTCAAAGTCAGGAACGGAGAATGCAGGCCACAATATGTCACCAGTTTTCCCAAATAGGAACACAGGATTAGGAGTAGGCCATTCAGCCCCTCCAACCTGTTCTGCCATTCAATTGGCTGATCTGTACCTCAACTCCATTTACCTGCCGTTGCTCCAAGTCCTTGGAAACCCTCAACTAAAGACGGGGTAAGACCATGGAGGGATCCGAAAATGAGGATGGAGATCTTGAAAGGTGATTGGCCAGGGGGCGGGGAGGGGCACAGAATTAGTAACTGAATGGGGGGGAGGGGGTGATGGGGGTTGCATGATTTTGTGGGACACGACTCAGTGACAAGAGTTCTGAATTGGCTGAAGTTTGCAAAAAACAAAAACATTTAATGGCTGTGCACTCCCTGACAGCTCCACTTGTACATGCCCTGTCCAGTGTGCGGAACTGAATCACATGGACCAAGAAGTCCCAGGTTTGTAACCTGGTCTGCACTGAGTTCACTGATCTCAGCCTGGACGGCAGTAAGCTTCCTTCCCCTCCCCAGTTTGGAAAGGGGTGGGGAGAAGAAATAAAGCAGCCAGGATTCCACTCCTGTTGTTAGTGCACAAACACGGCAAGGATAGGGCCCGACACATCCTAGTTGAATAGTCTGCTGATTCACACGGCCCCAGCTTACACAAGATGAGCAAGGTACTGAAGCTGGACTGCACCGTGGAGCCAGATCCTAACAGTTCCCCGTCCTCAGGAAAGGAGGAGAGAAAACCAGGGATTGGGGGCACATAAAAATTAATTCCCATACATACATTATTCATGAATAATATTTGCTTACACAGTACATTAACATCAACATCCAGTTGCTGCAGGGCTATTACAATTCAAAAGATGTCATTTTATGAAAGTAAAGTACAAATATGATTAATTATTACAGGATATGAGACTTCTCTGAAGGCGCCATTCTTTAAAGCAAGACAGAAGCAAAACAGTCTTAACAAACTTTAAAATGATGACCTCTGGACTCTCAGCCACCTTGTTTGCTGGAATTTAGGAGCCCGAAAAGTGGTAGCCAATTATGTATAACTTGCCAATTCTTTTTGAAGAATGGCATTACTAAGTTTGGTAATATTAAGTTTTCAAAACATGAGTTAAAATGCAACTTAGAAACTGAAGTAAAGTGAGTGCAGCACTTACCGATTGCTTTGATAGCTTCCCCCGGAAAGAGTGGTGCCTCCTCCATTTGAGCCAGTTTATTTCCATCCCTTAGCACCTGACAATTAACCAAACCCAGTTAAAGGCACAGCCCGCCCAATAATCTCACCACCTTGACTTATTTTTCCGTCACCTCTCTCTCACATACATAAAGAATTTAATAAAGTAACTCCCGCGTTACCTAACTCGAGTACCAGGCAATTAAACCTGTAGGATCTCTCTCCCAATGACCTGCTCATCAATTTCAAAACTATTTCACAAATCCTAAGTTAAATCATGCCATCTTTTCACATTTCAGACTAATATCTTAACTAGGCCGCAGTAAGTACATTACAAAACAAGTCGTAAGTTGAAACAAGCAGCTCATGACAGAGTACAAAAAAATTAAACAGCTGAATACGTTCTTTACTTTGTCATAGCTTTCCAGCTAATGAAAGGCCATGGAAAAGTGATACTACAAATTTAAAGGCCATGTTCTTGGTTTCTTTCTGGGTTTTTTCCCTTATCAAAAACATGCTTCAGAACTACAAAAATGCAAAGTCCACATTCACCTTGACTTATTGAACAAAAGGTTATATTACCTGTCGCAGTTTTAGCATGTAAATCTTCCAGTCTGCCAGTTACTGACAGAATATGGTAACATTTCTGATTATTAACCTTATTCCATTGATGATGAATGACTGCAATCCATTCTGTGGATAAGGCACTGAATACTAAGACATTTGAATTTACATATTGCCTGCAGTGATTTATCACAAATGGATCAATGATAAGCATGTCGTGAATGTAGACGAACAGCCAAAACCCCACTAGCACAGTATGAGCCATTTTTTGCCCTAGCTATGCAGAATTTTATTACAAAGTTCCAATTGATCCAGTAGATCAAGCTAATGAGTTACCTTACTGAATCATTTTAACCCAAAATATTAGTATTCCGTTTCACAAACATACATATTATATCATGCATTGCCCGACAGCATTGCACAGTTAATGATTTGTCTTAGTAACACTGTAGAACATTGCTAGTCTGAACCCTGCACAGGTCTGCAATCTGAACAGGAGTTTAATTCGAAAAGAGCACTTCGTATTGGCATGGGAGATTGGCACAAGTGTTTTTTTTAAATTGAAACAAAGAAAGAGTAATTATATTGTAACTGTAAAGTGACTGCCAATCTGACGAGCGCAGTTACATTTAACTGTAACTAGAGTACAGTAAATCGCAAATCGAAACAATTTGAGCAGTGTTTGGTCCCAACCAATTCAGATTAGCACTGTCCTACTGGAAGCAGAGAAAGCACAGAACATGCAATGCAAAATCCGTATTTTTGATCTGAAATGAGAGAGCTGCTTGCTTACATGCTTTTTTAAAAAAGCACCTGCATGCAATTCATTCTTTGGTAAGTGCTGGTTAGCTGAAGTCTGTATTGTCAGCTACAGGTCAAAAAAAAAATCACACATTTTCAATAAAGAGAATTATCACTTGCCAAGGAGCGTACACCCAGCTCAGGGTCAGCACCAGCATGACAAGAGCCATTGCGTCCATCCTGATTCTCCTGCAGATCAAGGTAAGCAGTGGGGGAACCAGAAGGGGGAAGCGTGCACAAAACAGGTGAGAGGCAACGCAAGTTACAGTTTATCGACATGCAACACTACAGCAAAGGGAAGAGCAAGCACACATTATAAATAGCTGTTTTATATAGTTTTTTAAAAATCATGATGCACAGAAAGAAATTCGAAGAGAATTGTTTTAGTAAAACAATTCAATTTAAAGTAACTAAAATAAAATTACAAATGATCAGCTTATACCTGTCGACTAAAATCAAAACGATGATGGGATGGGTGGCATGAATTATACATATGGAATGAATCAGGAGGTTCCTGCTTTTTGACTAGAAAGTATTAACCGTGATAGTATATGCCTACGTGCAGTACTAATGCTTGGATATTGCTGTATTTTAAAAGTCTCATTGTCCTGTTTTTGCTGTTTCATAACTGTCCTGCTATCGAGCGCGTGAGGATTCTGATCGGTCAGTTCGTGGAGGACTGAGTCGTCAACAAGATCCCGAAGGCGGATTTTGCTATTGACCAGCTTTAGAAACAGTGGACAAGGGCAGGAAATATGACTTCAGATTCCAGAGGTGGCCAGGCGATTCTCAAACCTTGACAGAAAATCAACAACTGGGAATATTTCCTGCTTTATAAGTAACATTGGAATAGGAGGTCACACTAGATGAATGTGCAAATAGAGGCAACTTCCTTGCTGTAAGCATCAGGCTAAACCATATAATCAAGTATTCCCGTCACTATTAGTCAAAATTGTACTTCCAGGCAGTATTAAACCTAGGGTACAATTATATTGCAACAGCAGAGAACTTTCCCTGTTGTTGGAAACAAATTGGTTTTAAACTAAATCTCACAATGGCATCGCCACGTTCTGGAAGGTTCTCATGCACATGAGCAATGCAATGATTAAAATAATAATATATGAATTTCAGCAATCACAGCAATGTCTGGATTTCATCAATCATTTAGTGCAATAACATGTACAGATTGCCATGATGTGTCAAGTTTAAAGTTACAGAGGTATCAGCATTACTGACTGAGCAACAGGGTCACAGTTAACTGAGAGCGAGGGGGAAAGTTCTACTATGCTTGGCCGCAAATCTGTTGTCAGTAGGACAAAACCAAGCCCCAAAACATCAAGATATATCTCCTCCCTGCCCGACTATTCAATCGGTCTCCCCTCTGAAATGTGTTGTATGAATGTGTGGAGTGCTTTTCTTGTGGCTGGGGTCGACACTGCTTTCTCAGGGCAGTGACTAACAATACATGGTAACCCAGACAGGCGTGCCCAGCACTTCCTCTAACTGCAGGAAACAACAAATACAATTCTGCATCAGAAACCAAGAGCTGAAAAGCAACAAAATGACTTCAAAAACACAGCCCTCAACGTCAACTAGCCCCTTCCCCTTGTTAACCAGCCAAATTCAACGCTTAAAACGAATGTACTTCAAAACTATAACCTCAGTAAAGGTCTGGAATTTGAGCATCTGTTATCCCTCATGGAAATCTTTATATTCATTATTGCTTTCATGCATTTTGACATACAGGAAGGGCTACCATTATAGGCCCCTTCCCAATGGGGAGAAGAATTTCAAGTGAAATACTTTCACCATTACCCCATAGACTGTTTTATCTTAAAATGCACTCCATGATAAAACATTACAATTATTGCAATAAATGCAAAGCCAGCATCTTAATCAATGTTTTTTAATAAACTGTAAATGGCTTTTGACGATGCCACAATGCACCCTCATGACTGCACTTGTATCTGACCCAAACTGTTTCTTTGGAAACTTTACCTGCTTTAGAAAACAGTTGAAATTACAATACTCATAATTACCTCTGGACTAATTGGCACTAAAGAGGGGAAGCGGTACTTCAGAACCACTGTTGTACGAGCTCGCAATTCTTACTGCTTCAACCTGTCCCACTCTCTCAGTAATTCTACACTGCACCATTATTGAGTGCAGAAGGGGAATTCCACATTTTAAACACTTAGCAGGGATACAGACGCAAATATAATGCACCTACTGGAAACAATTTGGAAGAAATGCCTTTTAATTCTGGCAATAAAGGACAATTTAGGTGTGAATCAAGCAGAGGATGATTGTTACGACTAGCATTAGTACATGTAATGCCGTGAGCTGGGGTAAGGGCCGACTTAACGGAAAATTACCTGCATTAATAGAGACTCAACAAGAAGCAGGCTTCCATAGAAATGAAAAGGGAAGAGTGCTTCGCCCCCTTAATTATGCCCTTAACCACCCCCTTCAGAGTAGACTGCACAACGTTTAGTTTGTAGTGTATTTGTGACGTTCTGGTGCTGGGAATATATTGCATTACCTGTAAGTCCTACAGTGTAACAAGCAGTTAGTGCATAATACTTACTGACAATCTTTACCTTAAGGAAGTTGTCTCAAATGTTCACTAGATTAATTCCTGGGATGAGAAGGTTGTCCTTTGAGGAGAGACTGAGTAGAATGGGCCTATACTCTGGAGTTTAGAAGAATAAGAGGTGATCTCATTGAAACATATAAGATTCTGAGGGGGCTTGACAGGATATAGGCTGAGAGGTTGTTTTCCCTGGCTGGAGAGTCTAGAACTAGAGGGCATAGTCGCAGGATGAGGGGTCGGCCATTTAAGACTGAGATGAGGAGGAATTTCTTCACTCAGAGGGTTGTGAATCTTTGGAATTCTCTACCCCAGAGGGCTGTGGATGCTGAGTCGTTGAGTATATTCAAGGCTGAGATAGATAGGTTTTTGGACTCTAGGGGGAATCAAGGGATATGGGGATCAGGCAGGAAAGTGGAGTTGAGGTTGAAGATCAGCCGTGATCTGATTGAATGGCGGAGCAGGCTCGAGGGGCCGAATAGCCTACTCCTGCTCCTATTTCATATTATCTCTCCAAAGGTACAAGGTTTTCATGGAGTTACTCAGTTACTTTGGGTTTGCCAGTAAAACTGGGCCATTTTCCATGGCCCATGAGATTTCAAACTGGGGGAGTGGGTCCTGGGGTACACAGGGGGATCCCAGGCTCTACAAGATGCTATCCATCTGGAGCCAGCCATGAACACAGTGTCTCGAGAATTTCTAAGTATTTGTTTATTTCATTGCTGTATACTAACAAGAAAATTGCTTCCTGTGGATAGCTGGCACTGAGCTTCCAGGTGTTGGGCTATGGGCAGCAAGTCTATACTTAGAGAGAGAGAGCATTGCAGGGACGGTGTTGATACTTGCAGAGGGATTTCATGGCATTGTGTCAATACAGCAGGGTGGGTTACATAGAATTACACAGAATGTAGAGCACAAAAACAGGCCATTCGGCCAACAGGTCTATGCTGGTGTTTATGCTCCACACGAGCCTCCTCCCTCCCTACTTCATCTTGGAGAAGAGGTCTCCGGCAGTGAGTCAATATTTCTGGTGGGATTTCTGTGACTGGCAGTATCTGCAGCGACTATCGCCAGGAGTGTGTAAGTATTTTCACAGAGGCTCCCGGAGCCGTGTCAGTATTTGCAGAGGGGTGCCCCGCACATAAACATTTGAAAACCGCCCGAATTAAATTGCCATGTGTTTAACAGCAGTTCTCACGAACAATGTTGTAAAATCAAAATTCATAGAGATTTAGAAGAAAATGATCAGAAATCGGTGCACTTTGCCTAGACTCACATCAGAACAACAGGCTTCAATTTAAGGGCTCTGGGGATGGTTGATATTTGTTTAATTGCTGTGTGTTTGGAGCAGGAATGACAGCACACGAGAACATCCGACAAACCCTGCCAGTAATCGCAAAGCCACACACATCAACTTGGTAGACTGCATTTTTAATAAGCGTTGCATAAGTCAAAAATCCCACTTAATTAAAAGGAGTTAAAACATATAAGAATTGGCTGACACTCAAAACAGGAAACGAGAGGCCAAACACACACTGGAAGCTTTGCGTCAGAGTATATGAGACGAACAGGGAATAAAAAAACCTGGTACGTTCCTGAATCGTTTCATCCTTACCCTTAGATCAGGCCTTCTGAAAACCTGTTAGTTAAAATACATTAACAAAAAATCAATAAAAGGAGCTGGAAATGCCAGTTAAAGTCACCCAACATTGAATTCTGCTAATCCCAGGAGACCAACATCGGAAGTAAAATGACAGCATTAAGATCTATGCAGTGAAATCCACAACGTAACTCTTCAGCTTGCTGGAGTTTGTTGTTTTTATACTGCAGTCTTTGATTGAGCACGAAGGCGCTCACAAGATAAAGTAAATGTAGCCGTGTGTACAACAGCAGACAGCTTAGCTGTGCTCCTTTTGATCTGTGTGGGTAGTCCTGTGATCACACACGTTTCCCAGCGGCATACAAAATCTGGCAACAGAGGTAGCACAGTGCTTCAAAACACCGGTACTCTCAGATACTGCAAGACAGAGAGAGGCAGGATGCGGTCTGTTGTTTACAATTCCCTATTCAGCGAGTTCCTGATCTTGAACACCATACACAAGAGGGAAATCACTTCAGGCTGCACTTGTTCTCCTCCTAGCAGTGAAACTGGCAGAAGCTCAGGAGCAGGTTTCCTATTCAACAGTGAAAGAAAGAACAAACTTGCATTTATATAGCGCCTTTCACGGCCTCAGGACGTCCCAAAGCGCTTTATAGCCCATGAAATACTATGCAGCAGAATGGAGGGGAGATGGGAAATCTAATAGCGGATGAGCAAAGAAAATGAAACATTAAAAAAATGAAACTATAGTAACACTGACAGCAAAGCCGCTGATGTCACATATCATGGGACTTGGTCACACTCCTCCCAAACAGCTTCCAGCTGCTAAAGCAGCTCAGGTTTCCTCTTTAGGCATGCACAAAGGCAGTGTTGCCGCTTTTGCTCATTGCTCCTCAGCTCTGCAGTTACAATTCTGAACCTTCAATCTTTGCACCACTGCAAATGAGGAGTTGAGACAGTCCGGAGCCAGGACACCAAAATGGAGACCCCACGTGGAGAGGGCAAATAAAACAGCAAAAAGACTCTATGGGGTAGAAATTAGGCTGGGCTCATTTTCGGGCCTGGAGGCCGCGCGTGCCTGAAGCAAGAGGCCAGCGGTGTGATGGAAATTGGTCCTCGGGCCTCATCTGAATAATGCAGGTCAAGCTGCTGGCGCTGGTTGGGCCTCCACATGAAGCTCGCCCGACGGGAGATGTCAATCCCTCAGGTAAGTCCTGGGAGGAGAGAGGGTTGGAGTGGGCTACGGGGTTGGGGGGGGGGGGCGAGTGGGGAGCGACTACTGCAAAGTCGAGGGAGCACTCCTGTGCCTCAGGAAGATTTACCTTTTTAAAAAAAAACACTTTGGTTTGGGGTTGCTGAAGAATCCTGAGCGGGGTCAGCCCAAGGCCTGTCCCACTCATCGGTGACTAATTTGTTAACCCTAACCCTAACCCTAACCCTTTAACAAGCATTAGGCCCCTAATTTGCATATTCAAGAGGCCTAAAACACTTGGGACGCCTGAACATTAGGCAGTGGGACCAACACCTGCGTAGATTGGGCACAGGCCATCCCGCTGGTACACCTGTTCTACAGCCAAAAAACGGGCACAACGTACACCAATTTCTAACCCTTTATCTGCAACAATTTGTAAGAGGAATCTGTGCGAGTACAGGAGAATCCGTCAGAGTGTGCAGCCCACTCACGGGCAGATATATATATGTATATAGATCAAGAAATAAAAGAATAGAAAATGCTGTAAATACACAGGTCAGTCAGCATCTGTAAAGAGAAAAGAGCGGTTATTGTTTCGGGTGTGTACTCTTGATCAGAACTGAAAAATGTAAAAAGTCAGCAGTTTAGTAAAGTAGGGAAGAGAGAGAGAAAAAAAAAGTGAGAGGGGGAGAATCAACGAGTATTCAAATCGCAGCAAACGACTGGAAGAAGAGCAGAGGAGACCACACCGTGAGCAGCGAATACCATACACCAGAGTGGAAGTAGTACATAAAGATTGCTGTCTCACATAGAAGGCTTGGGGCCTTGGACAATGGTGTCGGTGGAGGTAAATGGACAGCTGTTGCATCTGCTGTAGTTGCACAGGAAGGTGCCAGGGGAAGGACAACTGGAAGTAGGGGTAGAGGAGAGTGAAAAAGGGTATCCTGCAGGGAACGATCGCTCCAGAAAGTGGGCAGGGGAGGGGAAGAGATGCCTAGTGATGGGATCATGCTGGAAGTGGCGGAAATGCAGAAGATAATCAGGTGAACGTGAAGGCTGATGGGGTTAAAGACTAGGGATAAGGGTACCCCTGTTGCTGCTGTTAAGAGAGGAGGGGGTGGGGGAGGAATGAGAGCAGAGGCTCAGGAAATGGAACGGACAATGTCAAGGCTCCTGGTGATCATCATGGAGGGGAAATCTTGGCTGATGAAAAAGGAGGACATTTCAGAAGCTCTGGTATGGAAAATGGAGCCATCAGAGCAAATGTGATGGAGAAACTGGCATAAAGGAATGCAGCCTTTGCCAGAAGCTGGCTGGGCATACTCCAGGTAGTTATGGGAATCAATGGGCTCGTAGTAGTCGTCATCACTAAAGATGGACAGAGAGAAGTTCAAGAAGAATAGGAAAGAATCAGAGATGAACCAGTTAAAGGAGAGAGATGGGTCAATTGAGATGAAAGATGATGTTGGACTGAGACCAAGACAGCGGCATTACAGATTGAGCCACTGTTGTTGAAGAGAGAGGTTAAGAGAGTGCATCAGGCAGTACACGGTAGATGTCAAGTGTACAAAACACCGAGAGCATCAGAGGAGAAAGAGTGAACATCTATTCAAAAGGGAACGGAGGGAGAAGATTTATTGATAAATCATCAGAACCCAGCAACAGACATAAGTGAAAGATGCAGCAATTTAGGATTGGATATTAAAGGCTTTTGTAGATTTAGACCTGAAGGAAAGAACAGGTTGTAAAGTTTAATTTGCTTCTTCACACGTATCTCAACGAGGTATCACAATAAAAGTGTTTGTCAGAGAACAGATTCTATTGCATGATTTGTGCATGTTTACTTATGTAGTGACAAAAAATATGTAACTTGAGCTCTCAGCCATACTTAAATTACATAATAACTTAATAGCTGACAGATTCAGGTCAGGATTCAAGGCTGTCAGTCCCCTTTCAGTCAATGGAGAAGCTTGCTGACAGCCCATGATAGATATCAGCTGGCCATTTGTCAGCACCTCTGTCTGACTTGATGTAATAAATCTCCTGTGGGTGAAATATTATGAAATGTAGCAGGTAGAAGATTTTTCATAACCTACACGCCAGAGATAAAAGGGGAAATATTTGACATTGACTCCTTCATACAGTGTCCTTCCCTTCGACTCAACAGTTTACTTCAAGTATCAGCTGTGCACAGCCTAGGATCCTTCAGCCTTATTATTCTGCGTCCTCTCGTGTAAGGATTAGATGGCCCTTTATTGGCTATACTACTCTCGTGCAAGGATTAGATAGCCCTTTATTGGTTATACTACTCTTGTGCAAGGATTAGATGGCCCTTTATTGGTTATACTACTCTCATGCAAGGATTAGGAGGCCCTTTATTGGTTATACTACACTCGTGTAAGGATTAGATGGACCTTTATTGGTTATACTACTCTTGTGTAAGGATTAAGAGGCCCTTTATTGGTTATACTACTCATGCAAGGATTAGATGGCCCTTTATTGGTTATACTACACTCGTGTAAGGATTAGATGGACCTTTATTGGTTATACTACTCTTGTGTAAGGATTAAGAGGCCCTTTATTGGTTATACTACTCGTGCAAGGATTAGATGGCCCTTTATTGGTTATACTACTCTCGTGCAAGGATTAGATGGCCCTTTATTGGTTATACTACACTCATGCAAGGATTAGATGGCCCTTGATTGGTTATACTACACTCATGCAAGGATTAGATGGCCCTTGATTGGTTATACTACACTCATGCAAGGATTAGATGGCCCTTTATTGGTTATACTACTCTCATGCAAGGATTAGATGGCCCTTTATTGGTTATACTACTCGCATGCAAGGATTAGATGGCCCTTTATTGGTTATACTACACTCGTGTAAGGATTAGATGGACCTTTATTGGTTATACTACTCTTGTGTAAGGATTAAGAGGCCCTTTATTGGTTATACTACACTCGTGCAAGGATTAGGAGGCCCTTTATTGGTTATACTACTCCTGCAGTTTTGTTGGTAAACGTAGAAATCAAATGTGAAATTCTTAACGTTCAGATGTTCCAACTGTCAGTATTAATTCATTTGTTTTTAATTTCTGTCAATCAACAGTGATGTAAATCCCTCTTTAAAGAGGAATACAACTTTAGATTAATAATTGAATTTCTAATCTTCATCAACAGCATAGAACCCTGCATTTGCAGAAATAACAATTACTGCCTTCCAAAAACAATTCATTGCATGAAACACAGATATTTCAGTCCAATATAAATAAAAGTATTTACAAAGTATTATAATAGCCTACATATCACACTGTGGCTTGTGAACATGTGTCAGGGCTCCATCAGGTAATGATCAGAGATTAGGGGGCAACTTTAAATCTACCATTACTTTCCCATTTAAAACACACAGATCAGTTATCGTTAACAACAACAACTTGCATTTATATAGCGCCTTTAACGTAGTAAAACGCTTTTAGTACTATTTTACGTTGGTCGACTTTTAATTGTTTTAATTGGGGGAGGGGAACAGATATAGAACTATTATCTGCAAAAGTACACCTTTTATCAACCAATAATGGATCAGTAGCTGTGTTAGCCATAAAGAAATGGACAGATTGGACCATGTAATTGAAGGAGGAGGAATGGAGGTATAGCGGGCAGAAATGACGTTAAGAAAATGCAATAACATTTGCTATTAACAGTAAGGTGTGTTAGTATACTACCCTGGCTAGTACCCATTTAAACAGATGCAGGGCTTGCAGATCCCAGTTATACTGCCAGTTTCGCGTCACTCTCTAGTCCAGGGAAAATGGAGCTAGAGCTTTGCTCAAAGTCAGCTGTCTGCTAACATTAAAAAATGCCAAAAAACCTGTGTTTAAAAAGTTCTTAGCTGGTCCATTGGCCCACACCTGGGAACATTTAGCACCAGCCTCAGTTATACTGTAGTGGGTACCGCTTGCCTAAGTTTGAGTGATTTCTTGCCTGAATTATTATACATTATATACATCAATGGTGAGCCAAAACTCCTGCATATCAATCCAAAATGTGTAGTGTAACTGGCATAACTCATCAGTTAGTTTCTTATTGATCTTTAACATTTGTGATGTAAACACCATAATTTTTTTCGACGTGTTTTTTATTGTACATAAAGTAGGCCAGTGCCATAACACATTAGATATACCAACACACTGCACCAGAGTGAAACAACGTCCATCACTCTCCGCACAGTGAGTTCCCTATCATCCGGATCATCGGGGGAAAGGGGAGGGAGGTGTTAAGGAGATGCTTAACCACAGGGAGAGATAAACTCAGGAGCCCCTCTCACACAACTCCTAGTGTCACAGGGATAGGCGCACAAAGTCTCAGATGGTGAATGGTGCAGTGGCCTGGAGGAACTTTTAAGGGGAGGAGGATTGTTTATTGAGAAAAGCAGATTGAGGCTGCAGATGTCATGAATTTAAAATAACATCACTCACCCTATAATCTTTGGAGACCGTTTCTGGCACTGTAGTAGTTGAAAGCTGGGTTGAGATAGTAGCAGCTATAAGCTGTTTACACCATTCAACGTGAGATCCTGCAGTGCTGTATGAACACAAGAAAATGTCAGCCTCCACCTACAACAGTCTCTAACTAACATGCAGACCCCACCGCTTATAGTGGGCGTGTTGGTGTTAATGCGATTTGCCCGCTATATGTGGTGGACAGTAAAATCAAAGAGCGAAATAACCAACATATTTTTAAAAAGCGAGATGTCTCCACTTAGAAACTGCCTCTCCTAATTGTTAGCAGTTTCATCCAGAATCGCATCACTAAGGTAATCGCACTTTAACAAGGTGCGGACAGCTGACTGATGACCCGACTTTGCCTGAAATCAGCAGAGTTTTTTAATTCACTAAGTACGGGGCAAGTACTTATTGAACTGCCCGAAATAGTCGATGTGCTTAATACGTTATAAGTGGCACCTTTGTAGTTGACTCTTATGGTAATGGAAAATGGATAGCGCCACTTGGCTGACATAGGCGGCTGTCCGTGATAAGCGTAGACAGTGTACGTGGTGGGGGCTATACGTTATAGGTTGACCAAGGAGTATAAGTGCGAGTTTTCTTATTTTATATATGTGAGATTATATATGTAATCTGCCATGGGACTGCTGACAGTAAATCAAAAAATGCACTGTATTATTAGAGAAGAACATTATAGTAAGTAAACCACAGTGTATTACTCTCCTGCTTAAGTATATATTCTTTTACGGCTAACAAAGACTTATTGATGTTAAATAAACAATGGGTATGATCACACACAGCTCAAATAAGATACTAGAGGTGCTGTGTTCAGTTGCTGGACCGTTTGTCTGCATATTCCAAATGATTGCCATTTTTTAATACTTTTTAAAAATAAAAATTGGACAGTGTGTAAAGTTGTAGGTGTGACAAGTGTGCAAAATGTAAAGATTTTACAAAATACTAGCCGGTCTCCTGTGGTGTTGCACAGAGGCAGTAAAGACCAGGAGTATTCCTTGGGTGAAGCAGGGTTAGAGAGGAGGAGATAATTGGACCAGGGCATGCACACGTAATTCAATCCCCATTTTAAAAATCACATATTCTGTCCTTATTTTTATATTTCCATTATAAATGTAGGCATAGGAATTTATAATAGAAACTACCTATGTAAACTAGTCACACTGTAATTATGCCCTCCCGCCAGTGGTGGCACTGCAGCATTTCCACAGCGTGACAAGTTTACATAGGCAGTTTCCATTACAAATGTGGATACAGGAATTTATAATGGAAACGTTTACAGGAAGTACATGCAGACGTTAAGATTTTTAATATATTATAGATACATAACCATCCTAGTGAGTAAGTGCTCTGTCCAGTGTATTACTACCCCATGCAGACCTGATGGTTAAAGGTTCAACTGCTGGTCTGTGCTGTTAGCTGATCTGAACCAGGACAACAGTTGGTGTCATACTGCTTTCCTCAGCATCCTTAGCTGAGGGAGGACAGGGAAATAAAGAATGGTGGTCACACCTGCTCAAAAGTATGCATATGGACATCTATTGAGGGTAGGACAGGGATTGGCTACAATGCCTTCTGAGGCCAAATAGCCTGCCAACATTTACCGTGTCGGCCTGCACATGAAGAATGGCCACTCGGACAAAGTACTGGAAGGCTGCCAGCACCCATGGAACCAGACTTCAGCAAGAATCAGCACCTTCAGGAGAGGACGTGAGAAAAGTGGGCAAATAAAAATATAAACATTGAGTTGACTTTTTACAAAAAGTTTCAAACCTAAGTGAAAAATAAATTAGCAGTTTTGTACTTTGAAAACCACGGTGCAAATCAAAGCTGCAGTAATATAGGAGACTCAGTTCCAGTACAGCATTTCTGTTATAATGCTCCACACTCACTCAGAACCACTAAGTGAGCACTTTGTTATTCGCCCACAAATCAGGAGGACAAAGCTACTGTCCTTTATGCTTTTCACCCTCGTTATAACATCAGCACCACACTGTCAACAACTGTACAATTTCACTCCCTGGTCATGCATCTGAACCCACCACCTTGCAATGGCCAGTATTCACAAGGTGAGGGAGGCCATCCGACCCAGGTCAGCTCACAGCTCACCCATCCAGAATGATCCAAAGAGGCCCCCCCGCCACTGTAGCATTCAACTGGTTCTTAGATGTTTCCAGGGTCTTCACCGTCACAACTCTATCCATGTGCAAAACTTGCCCTCAGTACTAACTTTGCCTTTTACTGGTTAAAATCTTTGACCTTAGTTTGGTAACATCTGCAAATCTGAAGAGTTTGCATTGGGTTTCGGAGTCCAAGTTATTGATATAAATTAGTAACAGTGGTGGTCCCAGCACAGATTCCTAGCCCCCCCACTAAAGTCAGTACTTCTCCCAACATCAACATAACATATTCATTGCCAAGATTGACTCTGAATCCCCACAGCCTTGAGCTTAATGCCTTCCGTGTGGAACTCTGACAAATGCCTCCTGGAAGTCTAGGTGCAACATGTTATAGAGCTGATTGAAGTCCATTTGGGATGCAATTTCCTCAAAGTAGTCAGGGAGGTTCGTCAGGCAGGATCTCCCCCTTCTGAATCCACATTGACAGCTGTTAATTAAGTGATTATTGTACAGATAATCATCATGTTTACTCTGATAATTGATTCGATTATTTGACACAGAATTTGAGTTAAGACCAATGGGTCTGTAGCTGCTGGAGTCCAATTTATTGCCCTTTTCGAGCATGGGCACTATGTTAGCCTGCTTCCAATCTACTAGTACCTATCCAATGTCTAGTAATTCCCTGATAATGAAGAAAAGAAAAATCCCTGATAATGATTATCAATGTCTCACAAATCTCCTCCCTAGTCTCCTTTAGCACTCTGGGATAAATACCATCTGTCCGTGAGGATTTATTGTTTGTGTGACCTTATATCCTGTCTAGGACTTCCATCTCAGTTATAGCAAAATTATTAATTTTGCCTGGAATAACTACTCAAACAGATGACATGTTGCTCGCATCTTCCCTTATGAATACTTAGAGGAAGTAGTTTTTCAGATTGTTTACTACCCTGTGCTCGCCCTCTGCTTTGAGCCCATTTGCACCTTTTAATGTTCTTTTCTCTCACTGCCCTCTTACTACTGAAATACTGAAAGAATTTCTTACTGCGTCTGCAGCACTGCTCCTTTCTGCGCCTCTCTTTACCCTTCCGATCACTCTTTTAACTTGTTTCCGCATGTTCTTGTATTCATCCCAGTGAATCCCATCCCCTTTTCTCCCTGTCAGATTTGTAGGAGTAATTTATTCTCTTTACTTCACTTTCGATTTTCTGATTAATTTCATTTAGGGTTGCATCTAATTAGTCTGAGCTTGTTGGTTTTAATTGTATTTATCCTGCATGCTCAACTCATTCCTTTAAAAAGGTGTTCTGGTTGTTCTCTAATTGTTGTTGAACAGCCTCCCCGATCAAATTGCTTCATTCTTTCCACTTTCCTTGCCAGTTTTGAAGAACCATAACTGATGAAAATCAAACCAGATGATCCTCTCCTCTCTCCCAAAGCCACCACTTTTCCTGTGCTATGACTCCATGGACTCTGTACCTCACTTGCATGGCCATTTTTCCTATGTAAAGCTAGAGTTAGACAGTGAATTTCAACATAGTGTTTGACTTTGAAGGGATCACAGTGGAGCCTGACCTATCCTCACCCGATGTGTTCCAGGAGTCACTGGAAAGTTCTGGCTTATTTCCACCTTCCCTGGCTTATTTCCACCCCTCCACCCCCACCGTCCACCCGTAGCTCAGGGCCCTGGGTCAATGGCAGCACCACTACTCCTAGCCCAGCTTAGATTAGCTAATTCAGCCCATCGAGGACCTTCTGGTTTGTATGTCTTAGTGCTTCACCAGGCAGTGTCTTCAACCACTAGGCCTCTGGGAGAGCTCTCACACATCTTACTTTAAGATACAGTGTCAACAATGTCGACTCCACCCAGCCCCTGAAATCAATATGTAAAACTTCAACTAAAATCCTATTTTTAATAAATAAATAAAAACACTTCCCTACTACTACTAAGATAATTAGCAATAGAACCAGAGGGGAGATGAGATGACATTTTTTTTTTACACGCAGTGAGTTGTAATGATCTGGAATGCACTGCCTGAAAGAGTGGAGAAAGCAGATTCAATAGTAACTTTCAAACAGGATTTCGATACATACTTGAAAAGAAAAAATTTGCAGAGCTATGGGGAAGAGCAGGTGAGTGGGACTAACTAGCTAGCACTTTCAAAGAGCCGGCACAGGCATGATGGGCCAAATGGCCTCCTCCTGTGCTGTATGATTCTATGATCATTTGAACTGAGTTTTCAGGGAGGGGGCTGTCGTGTCAGGTTTAGCCATATGTTTTGAGTGAACAAAATCTATGAACTTGTTAAATATTATGTTGTTTAATTTTTGAAAAGAACTATTTTTTCATGATGCTTCTGAAATAGCATTAAAGCTCAGCATGATGCTGAAACTGCATTTGGTAAATGTCAGGGGAGCAGTTAAGTGGTTCAAACTGAGCGATATTTGCTGGGTTTTGTAATTACAGTCACATGCTTTTATCCTACAGCGTTTTAATTTAAATCTGTGTCTTTTCTGGTTACCGACCGCCCTGCCAATGGAAACATTTTCTCCTTAATTACCCTATCAAAACCCTTCAGAATTTTGAACACATCTATTAAATTTCCCTTTAACCTTCTCTGCTCTAAGGAGAACAATCCCAGCTTCTCCAGTCTCTCCACATAACTGAAGTCCGTCCTCCCTGGTATCATAAGAACATAAGAAATTGGAGCAGGAGTAGGCCAATCGGCCCCTCGAGCCTGCTCCGCCATTCAATAAGATCATGGCTGATCTGATCCCAACCACAAATCTAAAGAACACAAGAAGTCGGAGCAGGACCCGGCCACATAGCCCCTGGGCCCTCTCCGCCACCCACAGGGCATTGACCGATCCGAACTCAGCTTCATGTCCAATTTCCTGCCCGCTCCCCATAACCCCTAATTCCCTTTACTTCTAGGAAACTGTCTATTTCTGTTTTAAATTTATCTAATGATGTATCATTCTAGTAAATCTCCTCTGCACCCTCTCCAAGGCCTTGACATTATGTGATACTAAACAAAGAGAGCCCCAGTACTCACAGTGTTAACTGATGAATCTGTTCATCACATTGGGAAATCTTAATTCTTGTGTAGTCATATATTAAAAATATAAGATAGGGTCCAGAGCTGGTCAATTTGCATTTGTTGTAATTCTCCTATGATGAGTGTTGTGAAATATTCAAACTCTGGGATCTAATTTTGGAGGTTCCAAAAATCAGATCCTTCAAACTCTGGAGCACTACGAGCAGGACAGTGGCATTTCCCTAGTCAACCAGGAGTTTAGATATGTACCAGCGCCAGAAAACCGAGGGCCAGACCATGAGGGTAAAAGAAATAGAAGGATATGCTGATAGTATTAGATGAAGGAGGCTCGTGTGGCGCATAAACACCAGCATAGACCAGTTGGGCCGAATGGCCTGTTTCAATGCTGTAAATTAGATGTATGTAATTCTATGTATATAGCCCACCCACTTCTCCTCCTCCCCAATGGAAATCTTTTATACTCCTACTGCAACAAGGCCATCATGGATTGAACTCATACTCACTCCACTAGCCCACCAGGGATCAGACTCACATTACAATAAGAGGGCAGACATATATCAGCAGAAACAAAACAAAAATGCTGGAAACACATAGTGGGTTGGTCAGCATCTGTAGAGAGGGGGCAGGTTAACTTTTTGGACAGGACCCTGCATCAGAATATCAAGGTTTTGGTAAAGGGCATTATTTGAACTGTTAACCCCTTTTTCTTTCCACAGATGCTGACTGACCTGTTGTGCATTTTTTGTTTTGCTTTCAGATTTTCAGCAATTGCATTTTGTTTTTTTATATTTACCAATAAAACATGAACTTTTTCAATGGAACCGACCCAGCATTTAGCAGGAAAGACAACTGACCTAGTTGCGTCAATGGTTTTAGATCCACAAACGCCAAATCATTACGATGAAAACTTTTGCCAGGGCACAGAAAACACATTACGCTTAGACAGACACTGCTTTGTCCCTCTTCACATGTGCTGCCACTTACAGCAAATGCATCTGAATCTGAAATGGTCCAAACTGGGACAAATACACTTTAAACGGATTGGCTTCAGCGCTCCACTCGATTGTTATGATACTGTGCATTGAAGTTTGTCAGACATTTGATTGTTTTCCCTTATTATTCTTGGAGAAAGCAGCTGTCTTATCCCAACATTAAGGACAAGTTTGCACCTGCACAGTTAGAACCACTGCGAGATGTCCTACCAAGCGTAACTCTCTCTCTCTCCACGTACATACAATGCAGAGATTTGTCACACTGCGAAGGCCTTGCAATCACTCTCTTCCCTTACAGTTATGTTTGAAGACTTAATTCAAAGTTGTTTTCTGCTAAAAAAAATTGAATTATCCAATAATATGAATTAAGCAACTCTGAATTAAGAGCAGACTGGATCCAAAAATACTTATGGAATGTAAATATGTTTAAATTAGGGTTTCATTTGTGCAATCGTTTAACTGGACATTTCCTAGATGTATGTTTTTTCGTAGTTGCTAGATTTCTTATGAACCCTTACCTAAAGAACCCCACCAAACCATTTCCCATACCTCACTGTAGCATTAATCTAGGTACTTAAAGCTACAACACCCCAATATTATTCCACATTTTGTCCAACAGAGGAAACAACTGTGCTGAACTTTAGTCTAATTCCCAAACAATGCAATAAGTAAACGGCTTACAAAGAAGTATCAGAATTGTGTCACTGATGTGTAGCACAGTTAGGTCCACTCATGGATTCCCATGCTACCCTCTATGTACATCAACAATGTTGCAACTGAGATCAAATTGCAAACAATTATTAAGGTTACATAGTAAAGGATTTGTGCTACAATGGGAACTGAACTAAGCTCTGGAACTCTATGGAGTAACTTCAAATTCTTCAATTCAAAATCCTTTGCCAGTTAATCAGAATCTTAGACTTTCTTCCACTGGTATTAAATAATTTATCGACAATGCAATTAAATGTCACTGAACGTCCTCCAGTAAAAACTCACAGCAAACAGATGTTCAGGTTTCCACATATCAGATACGTATTATTGGCAGTGGAACACTACTCTGTTGGACCCCCCCCCCCCAATGATCATCTAAAAGGTATTGGACTCAATTCAGTACCTGTAATATTTATGAAATGCTCTGACGTGTTCCAAGTCCAGCAACATCTCAATTTTAAAATTCTCATCCTTGTTTTCAAATCCCTCCATGCCCTCGCCCCTCCCTATCTCTGTAAACTCCTCCAGCCCTACAACCCTCTGAGATCTCCATGCTCCTCCAATTGTGGCCTCTTCTGCATCCCCGATTTTAATCGCTCCACCACTGACGGCCGGGCCTTCCGCTGCCTAGGCCTAAGCACTGGAATTCCCTCCCTAAACCTCTCCGCCCCTCCCTCCTCCATAAAATCTAACTCTTTGACCAAGCTTTGGATCACCTATCCTAGTATCTCCTTATAAGGCTCAGTGTCAAATTTTGTTTGATAATGCGCCTTGGGACATCTTACTATGTTAAAGGCGCTATATAAATGCAAGTAGTTGTTGTTCAAAGAGAATTACCCCCCTGTCGAGGTTCCAGAGCAGTGCTCGAGTAGCGACCTGGGACACACTGGTGCATTCTACCTTTTTTACTTGGACCAGCATACCTTTAGCACGTGAGGGCCCGCTGGAGGGAAACTGGTAAAATGTGCCATTTGCCCACATCTCCAACCTCTGCCATTGGGACCCAAGGACACAGAGTTCATCTCCTTTATAGCAGCATCTATACAGTTGCAGTTTTCATTTCAATTCTAGTAGGCTAGCATCCAAGAGACAGCTCCCACTGTTTGCACTGCCGAATCAGCCTCCCTTGGTCCATCAGCACAAAAAGTTGGGCCTGCAAGTCTGGCGCTGGGATAAGGGAACTGAATTTAGTAGCATAAATGCTGAAGCCAGCTCACGGGTGCTGGTCTCCTAATTTCCAGATTAGAACAGTGCCAATATAAAGGCAATTTACATGGTGCATTAACAAACCTGTTCTTGCTGTCAGCCACTGACTATCAATGTGAAAGTACCTACTACTCTCTGTGGGACCACGATTACTACTCTTTAACATAATCCCACAAAATCTTTTCCACAGCTATCAGAACATGACGAATTCTAGTGTGTCACTAACCATAGGGTAAACCTGTTAAGAGAATAAGCTATACTCAGGAAAGCAAAGCATCTGTAAAATAAAAGAACCTGGATTCCCCACTGTGTAAACTGACTATCAAAAATCAACTAGGTGCAGGTTTCTGGTTAGTTATGAAAGCACCATTTAGAAATGTCCCTATACAAATGCACACTTCCCAAAACCAAGAGCTGTTAATAACACAACTCGTGCAAAAGGCACTGGTCAGTGTGTGTACACACAGGTCAGCATGCACCCTGCCCCGGAATTTATGGCCCGGGCTCTGTGCACCCTGAACCCGATCCCTGTGCAGCTGGAGCCCGAGTTCTGTGCACGGGATCCCAATGCAACCGTTGCCCGGGATCTGTGCACGGGATCCCAATGCAATCGTGGCCCGGGATCTGTGCACGGGATCCCAATGCAACCGTTGCCCGGGCTCTGTGCACGGGATCCCAATGCAATCGTGGCCCGGGCTCTGTGCACGGGATCCCAATGCAACCGTGGCCCGGGATCTGTGCACGGGATCCCAATGCAATCGTGGCCCGGGCTCTGTGCACGGGATCCCAATGCAACCGTGGCCCGGGATCTGTGCACGGGATCCCAATGCAACCGTGGCCCGGGATCTGTGCACGGGATCCCAATGCAACCGTGGCCCGGGATCTGTGCACGGGATCCCAATGCAACCGTGGCCCGGGATCTGTGCACGGGATCCCAATGCAACCGTGGCCCGGGATCTGTGCACGGGATCCCAATGCAACCGTGGCCCGGGATCTGTGCACGGGATCCCAATGCAGCTGCGGTCCCGGGCTCCGTGCTCCGTACCGGGGATCCCAACGCAGCTGTAGCCCGGGCTACCTATGCTCCCGCACCGGCAGGGCGGCTCCCTCCTCCCGCTGGCGGCCCTGAACCCGGCCTCTCTACCTGTCCTGTGAATCCACGCTCGCTTGCACAGAGCCACTCGCCGACCGCGGCGGTTTCTTGGCGGCCAAGCTCTCGGAACTGACCAATCTTTCCATGGCTCCCGGGTTTTATTTGGGCTCTAGAATCGGATTTCCTCTCCCGGGCTGGCGCTCCCCAGCTCAGCTTCTCGCAGGCGCTTCCTCTTCCTGTGGCGGCGGTGAGTCAGAGTTCAGGCGGCTGGTGGCGGTGACAGCGCCGATGTGACACCTGTCACTCATCAGGAGTGACAGCACCCACCCCCCCCCCCCCCCCCACACACACAACCCCGGGCTTTCAATGACAAGAGAATCTGTCTCGCTGCAAAGATTGCACCAAGTGATTGACCAAACTCACATATAAACCTTGCTGTGTGTATATATTGAAATACATTTGCAATCTTCTCTATTCCAACTGCTCGACAGCTGGGGGGGGGGGGAACAGGCACGATGTAAATTTGCGTTTTTATTGAACCAAATATACTGTTCAATGCAGAACCAAAAAAAAAATCCAAAATGGATTTCAGCAAGAGGCAAATAAGATGACCTCATCCCATTTTTTTCCCCTTCAGGATACATTAGCTACAAAGAAAGCTTTAAGAATGATTTATTTTTTTGCACTAACATTCCTGTTTTTCAAAAAAAAAATTAAGATGCAAACCATACATTTGCTCATAAAAACAATGCATATTTTACAATTTTTTTTACAGTTTGAAAATGATGGAGCGAAGATCCCAAAACACTGAGATTGAATCAAAAAAGTCAGCTACAGTTGGCGTACAAAATCTAAGTTACCAAATAAAAGTAGAGCTGTTGCAGGAGGTCATAGAACAGAGAAATAGAAGTACACGCACATTGATTTCCTAAATGTCCCCATAATATTTTTTACAAAAATATGAAACACGCTAAATTCGGCTGTCTAGACAGAATATCCTGTAATTTTCTTGTTCACCAGAGCGTACATTTCCTGTAATTTTATATTTACTGTATGTCCAGTGAGTATTGTATTGAAAACTTGTTAACTGTCAGGACAATTGAGTCCTAGGACATTGTTTTGCAGCGTTTTATAAATCCACTAAAGAAAAAAAAATTCTCATCTCATTACTGAAATGTCTGACAGTGACAACCATTAGAACACAGAACATCTTTTTAAAAATAACAGCTCGGCCAGCCAATGTACTGCAGAGCAATATTTGTTTCGTTTTCATAGCATTTACTGTGTTGTGTTTTTAAAAATAGACACCTGTTTAAATATTCATAAGTGTGCTGTTCCATCAGTGACATCAGACGCCCATTGCTCCTCCTTGCACACAGCCTTGCCTAATACATTTACTCTGTGAATCTGCCATTGTTTTTTTTACTAAGAGTTAGAGCGAGAAATGAGGGAGGTGTCTTATTTACATTACACAAAGTAACAGATGTTCAGATGAACTAGGTACATATGTGGCTTCTAAACTGAAAACTGGATAATTTACATGTTTAAGGTTGTGGAGTTAATGTTGAATTATGTACAATTGATGCAGGATATACACAGTGCATACTGTGAGACGGTTACAAATAATTTATACAGTTCCACTATTTGACGACTTCCCCTGCCACCATATACATACTTGTTAGACTGAATAGCTAATCATTTCATCCATTTACGAAATGGGCTCAAAGCACATGTAGGAAATAATACATTTTTCTGTGAAATAATGGAAAAATCATCCTGGCTGACAGGTTTCCTGGACCCCATCGTTAAGAAGCCATCTGCTTTTTTTGTTGTGGTGGTGGGGGGAGGTGTCCTGCAATTCCTGAAGGCATGAATCTTGCAGGGCACAGTTGTACATCCGAACATACAAAATAAGGGGAAAAATACTCTGTAAAATTCCTCTCTGACCCCCCTCAGGCGATCGAAACTAGTCCAGGAGATCACATGGGCCAAGTATTATCTATAAAGACACTTACCTTCTACATAATGCAATCTCTGCTCCAGCTCCCTCTTGAAGGCATGCAGAGAGTCAGTACCCATCGCAGCAGCCGGCAATGTATTTCAGAGGCTCACAATTCTCTGAGAAAAGAAGAACCGCCTAACATCGTCTATGTTTAAAGTTGTGTCCGCTGGTCCTTGCCAATCTGTTAAACTGGAATAATCTATCATTAGGGATACTGTCCAGTCCTATAATTTTTTTATAGACCTCTATTAGGTCACCTCTAATTCTACACTGCTCTAAAGTAAATTGACCAAGGTCCTTGAGCCTATCTGAGGTTCTTTAAGCTAGGAATCATTCTTGTAGCTGTATCTTTTCCAAGGCCACTATATCACCCACCGTGTGGGTGGACCAAAACTGGGCACAGTACTCCAGGTGCAGTCTGACCAGTTAACCTGTATAGTGTCAAAATGGTGTCCTTTGATTTATAGAACCCAATATCTTGTTAGCTTAAGCTACACTTTCTTTACATTGGTCATGAACCTTTAGTGATCTGTGCACATTAACACCAAGATCTTTTTTCTCAACCTCGTTCAGAATTGTTCCCACATTCCTCATATCACCCACCTCTTTCCCTGTCTCAGCTCAATGGCTCCAGGTTCCCCAATGCTTCAAATTTAATTCTCATCCTATATTAAAATCCCTCCATGGCCTCACCCCTCCCTATTTCTGTAACTTCCTCAAGCCCTACAACTCTCCCCCAACTCTGGCCTTGCCCTTCCCCTTCACCCACCATTGGTGCATTGGTTACCATCACTTTAACCATCTACATTCCACAGTCTAGAATTCCCTACCTATTCCCTTTCCCTTCCTCCAAGGCCCTCCTTAAAACCCACTGTTTTGACCAAACTTTTGTCCACCTCTCTGAATCTCTCCTTCCTTGGTTGAGAGTCCATTTTCCTTCCATCTCTATGAAGTACCTTGGGACGTTTTTCTACATTAAAAAGGTGTAATATAAATACAAATTGTCATTGCCACAGTCACCATTCTTTATGTGTGAGCCTAGACAGTGAGTGTTGGCAGGGGGTTATTCAACTGCAAAGGACATAAGCTGAAATGAATCCTATCCTCCCCAGACATCCACATATTTCCTATCAGCAGCCACTGGCTAGGGATCAGGAATGAGAACACCGGCCATTTTTCCCATAGGCACTGAGGCCAGCTGCTGAGCTCTAGCTATTGCTCAAGATGAGTTAATTCAGCACAGACTGGGATACAGATGGCCTGTAACCATAAGCCAAGGTGAGGGGGAAATATAGTTTTTTCAAACATTATTTATGATTTCATTTACATACATCCCTCGTTAACATATGCTGGAAAAAAAATCACCCACCTTTGTTCTTGTTGACAAGTTGAGTGTTCAGCTATAGATGATATGCCCACTACCTAACACTTAAGGCTGCTAGCAATCTTCAGTAAACTCATGGCAAACTGAATGATGGTCAGTTTTATAAGGACAGGAGTAATGTAATGCACAATATTATTCTCCTGCCATGGCAGAGCTGTGTCGCTTTAAGGCCACAAAGTCCAGCTTAAGTAAACAAGCTGCAATTAATCAGTTTATTACTCAATCAGGAACTTGGCAGATTGTAAATTTCTTGTAACTTTCAAGTTCCATGTCAATGATTGAGTTCCATTTTTAGAGAAGAAAACACTTTTGCATCTGTAACAGTATAACATTTAGCGTGCAGTGGAGAGGAGTTAAACTCTTTACTTATGTGTATATACGTTAATATATGCATACAAAGTTCCCATAGCATTGCTCACAGGAAGTCAAGCCAGGAACATTATGCCATGTTATACATAAGCAGCCAAATACATTGTGCTTATGTGTGTGCCTCTTTAAGGCTACAACATTCTGTTAATGTTAAATAAACATAAGTGAATTCGTTCAAAGGTTTAAGATCATAACCATGCCTTGGTTTTTGGGTAGGTCAATTAAGAAGCTGCAGACAATGAGGCTCTGGTATAATCTGTGCTTGAAGAGTTTGTCTGTGCATTACAAATGACTGCCTTTGTTTCTTTATAATACGTAAAAAGTACAACACAAAAACTTGCGTTAGGTACTTTGTGATATATGAAGTGGGATGGGCACGAATTACGAACAAAGTTTTTTTAAATAATGACAGAAATGAATGTTTAATATGTTGGTGGAAATATTAGAACATTGAGATATTTTATATTATATAATTTTATTTCACAATAGCCAGACAGTAGCATTATATTTGACTGTACAAGGCAAACATACAACATAGATCAGTTTTATATACTGTTTAATTATAAACATCAATGTCAAAGCAATGTTTACAAGGCATGTGAAAAGTTGAGTGTCTTAGATTACTATTGTCTAGTATTATTTATGTTTCATCATTTACCTTTACTTACTGTATCAACATGCATGTCTTTATAATCAGGAACTTTGCTCCCTCTCAAAATACATGCAGCTTTCAGAAACTGCAGATGTGGAAAAAAGCAGAATGCTAGTTTAAAGGCAAACATCCTGAGCATAATTAAATATCAACAAACACACGGATAAGATACAAAGGCTGTACACCAGCGTGGGTGAAATTCCTGCCTTGCATAAATTTAGTGAAAAAGTCAGAGTATAATGCCGTGTTCCAGCTTAACACACACAAGTCAATATTTTCATTAAAGTTAATGAATTTTAGGAATTTCACCCCCTTGCAGGTTGTTTCTGGTTCACTCTGTAGTGGCAAAGCAATATTGTCAAGTAGATCTAAATAGGACACGAAAAGGACACCAACTTAGAGAAACAAAATGAAGACTACATTTTGACCAAACTATGTTTAATCCACAAGCATAAAGTCTGAGATTTTTTAAACCGTGTAATAATAAAAATATGCAAGTGCTGTAATTTACTAATTGAATCATAATTGATCACATCAGCAGTTATGAAACCAGCTTTAATGATCAATAAAATGATTCCTATTAAATTCCAAAACTTTCCATGAAATTAAGTGTACAGTTGTGGTAAAACAGAACACTCAACAGAGATTAACAATGGGTTACATCACACTCACAAGAAGGACCTCTAATTCAATTACTGAACCTTCCGCCCCTGCATATTGTACTGTATCTCATCAATACCCGAGTACCCTTTATATGTATAATTTACTTCCATTTACTTATATTTGCAGTTACAAAAGCCCATTTTTCATCAGACACCCGTTTAAGTGTTTTCTTTGAGGGCAACAACATTAAACAAAATTAATACATACAGTCAGTAGTCGCAATGCAACATGTGCAGCATACCAGAAAATTTCAGTCCAAATTCTCCACTTCTTGTGATCATTATTCAATAGGCTAATATTCAAACCATCAACAAGCTGGAGAAATGGCTGAATACTAAACGTTAAGACATCCGGCAGCAACGCTATTTGGCCACAAAATACAATTTGCAAATATCAGTAGATTCTGCGAGCATCAGCCTTAATGTAACAGTTTAATTTATCATGTAAATTAATTTTGTCTTTCTTTAATTATGTCTACACGAACGCTTCATAGCCCACAGAATAAAGGCCTTTGGCTACTACAGCTTGCTACTTAAATGAAGGGAAAAAATGTTCTAAGATACAGATCAGCCAACAAAAGTAAAATGGTTCAACCAGTATGGATTGCCCAGTTATTTAGTAATATTCTTGTGAAGAATACAGCAAAAATGGAATGCTTAACAATCCACAACTTATTAATCGCATAAAGACAAAGATCAGGCAATGCGAACACTTACTAAATATCTAAAACCAATTACAGTTTCTAAGCCTTAAATTCAAAATTTTTAACGTTGAAGCAAAATTACATTTTTAATTGAGGTAATGATTAACAGCAGGCCTAACAAAACCAAAAATGGAAGAAAATGTGTCAACCCCACAAATAACCATGTGCAATGGAAAATTAAGGCGGCAACTGGACTTTACAACCAGATGGAGCACAATGGCAAGGATTTCAACTGATCGAGCTCTTCAGGTCTGCTTGCCATCCACAGCAGTCTCTAAGCATACACAGCTCTAACAAGTACAAATCTTTGATCCACTGGTTAAATCTTACTGACAGGGTGATTTAATGTAAAGTTTTCAGCACACTGACAATACTCATTTGATTTCAGGTTCAGATTATGACATAGGGCATATTTACACTCAGGACGTTAGAGTTTACAATAACTGTAATGATCCATTCATGACCCACAGCTATCAGCCAAATCCAATTAAAGTTCAGCAGCAACAGAGCAGGCTTATCTATACCAAGTTTAAATAGTAGAGCAGAAACTCCCCAAATTCAAGCACTTTCCTTAAGGCTAAACACAATTTCTCTTTGAACTGGAATAAGGTGCAAATGGCAGAAGCTATGAAGCAGCTGAATTCAATTCAGACCTTCGGAATTTGAAGCAAACTTGTTTTAGTAATATGAACAGGGTAATGTACCAACTTCGAAGAATGGGTCTAAATCTGCTCAATTTGTGACAAATTTGAAAGAACAAATTTGTAATTATATAGTGTTTTATGCCCTCAGGATGTCCCAAAGCACTTCAGAGCCAATGAGTGACTTTTTGAAGTGCAATTACAGTTAGCATACAGGTAAAAATAAGATGTCACAAACAGCAACGGAATGAATGATCAAATAGTCTGTGTTTTATTGGTGGTGGTTGGGGAGGAATGTTGGCCAGGATAGCGGGAGAACTCCCCTGCACTACTTCGGGGAGTTTGGGGTCTTTTATGTCCACTTGAACTGGCAGACAAGGCCTTGGTTTAATGTCTCTTCCGAAGACCTTCAACAATGCAGCACTCCCTCAGTGCTGAACTATCAGCCTACGACATGTTTTCAAGTCCATAAAAGGACTTGCATCTACAACCTTCTTGCTCAGGCAAGTGCTGCCAATTTAGCTAAAATCTCAATATCTCATTAGCTCTCCCTAAAAAAAAAATGGATGCAGGTGAATATTTTTGAGCTAATAACCTATTAAAAGATACATTCAAAGAAAAATAACTTCAATACAAATGGCCCTTGCATAACTAGCATGAAATTCCTAAACTAATATCTATCAAATTTGGCTGATAAATTGTTTTGAAATAAGTTGATGTCCAAAAGTGTAAACAAGTCTACGTACTTTACTGAAAGGAACATTATGCTACGAAATTATGCTTTACTACACAACACATCTGTAACACTAGGGAACTTGAACTAAAGTCTAGAAATTACAGTTGGTATTAATGGTAGAACATTTAACATTCTCATACGGCATTCCCTTGTCCACTATTTCAACACAGGTATTTATCCAGTGATTTTAAATGGACTAACACCTCTGGTAAAATATCAGACAACTGTTTGATAAACATGTTAACAGTGCCAACAATAATTTTTTGGCTTATGAAGGCCAGTGTTTGAGCTCTGTGTTACTTTCAGATCCATAGCTGCAAGGAAACAAAATAATTATGCAGCTGCTAAAATGCTTCAGATATCCATACATTTCCAAAATCAGTCATTATTCCTACTGGCCCATAAAAACAAAACATTTGTACAAAATCCTAAATGTAATTCCACTTACTGCCAGTATAACAGCTTTAAAGGGATGGACAATAAAATTTCCAAGATATAATTGACCATGGTTTAATAGTTAATTCAAATTTTGTTTAAATTATGCATAATATTTTTAGCTCACGGCAAACAATACACAAATGTATAGAAATATCTCAGCTATTTACGTAAGCTCATAAATTGCAGCTGGAAGGCCCCACCAGGAATGCAGGTGTTCTTAAGAGTATCAGGTTTAATGCATATGCTCTAGGCATCGGCTGACACTTCCGTTCAGGGAAAGATTATACTTACAAAATGAGTGAGAGAGAACTCAGACTGTAAAATAGATTCATAGAAATAAATTGATCACATTTTATTTAAGTCCTGATTTTGATACGGAAGATGACAACAGATAATGGGGGGGGGGGGGGGGGGGGGGATGACCATCTACAGTGACAGAAAAATACACCAGGGGTGAAATTAGTCTTGGATGTTAGCATAAAACGGGCAGTAGCGAATTGGCAGCCCATTACTTGAGCAGAACGTAAAGCGTGCGGCCGATTCACTACTGCCCATTTTGCACTACCGCTCAAGATCAATTTCACCCCCATTTTGTTTTCAAAAACCTTTCTAGTCCTGATATCTGTTTTGTTTGGCACTGGCCCTAGAGCTCCATTAATAGTACAGTACTGTCTGATTACCTAGGCAACACCATTAAAGTAGGAAGTAGTATGTGATCAGTAATTTGCAGTGCAAGCCACATAAGCTATCTGTGTAAAATATAGAATCAGGATTTCCTGGTCAGTTCTGCAGTAATCCATATAGGCTTGATAGCTGTCCTCCAGTCCCTCACTACTCATATGGATTTGAGATGAGTAATTCCACAGTTTTCTTTATTCAGTGATTTGAGAAAGTCAGTGTTACTACTGACTCAAAACAGAAGTAGCAGGACATTAACCCTATATAAATGGTAGCCTGCTACCATTTAAACTAAGGCACAAACATCATTTAGAATAATGTCATTTATCAAAATATTTTTAATTCACTTCACTTTTGTATAAAGAGGCATTATAGTATTAACTCATGCAAATAAATCAACACCCCTATCCAGCATTCTTTTAACATGCTGCAGTATAACATATATAAATTCTTCAGAGTCTCTAAAGTAATCAGTACTATAAGTATTTGGAATTCTAGGCATAGATCTCAGAGTGTTGTCTGTGAGCGTGAAGATACTGGCACCGGAGAGGATGAAGCTGATGAATTGGAAACATGGGGAAGCATTCGTGTCGAAGAGTCTGAAATCTGCAATTCCTCTAGTTTCTTCAGTAACTGCTCTCGTACAACCAACAACTCTTTGTAACGCTGTTGAACGGGGTCTTGCTGCTCAGAGAGGGGACAGGAAAGACTGTTACCTAAATATGTAACATTTTATTTTAACGTGAATAAAAATGCACAGTTCTATAATAAGCAGGCATTTTTTCTCAAAAAAATTAACATTTCTGGTGAATGTTAAAACAGTTTTTAATCTCATTGGGATTCAGTTTCACAACTGCTTGCCCCATCAAGTTCCCAAGCAACTGATGGTCGAGATTCTAAACATGGCAAGAGTTACACATCAAAGTTCGATCGTTACTTGCATCTTTTTTAGAGCAATGTTGTGAATTTCTGTTCTGTTTCTGGGTACATCAGTTACATTACCTTAGTGTAAATTACAATGCAGTTTTAGAACGTGAAACCAAAAAACATTTTAATTCACTTGTGTTGACTTCATACTCATGGTGGCAAACTTTTTTTTTAAAATGAACAGCTCATTCAGACTTTTGCTGCATAATGATTTTCATACTAGAACATTAAAAAACCACTTAACACTTTGGAAGACCAGTAATGTAAACCTTCATTACTGAGGAAAAACAAGGATCATACTGGTAGAATTTTGACAGACTAAATTTGATAAATGAAAACCAAGATTTAGTAAAATTAAACCATTGCACAAATGAATTAGACATTTTAGATGAGATCTCGGTCAGTGAAAAACAAATATAGTTTAGATTTATTTGGGATTTTAAAAAAAATAGGCCAAAGAAAAACACACAGCAAGCCAAGAAAAGTCAACTTACCTGAGTGGAATGGATGGTGTAGGGAAAACAAACAAGAAAAAAAAAATTACTTTTATAATTTAAAGGAAAAGATGGTGGAATGGTATGTTATGTACTAACATGCTTTGCAACAAAAGGTAGGGCATAGGTTTGTCCCTGCAATGCCCCATTAGATGAATTCATAATCTCACTTGGGTTGGTGCCTGACAAAGCAAGGTGCTGCCCCAGAGAAGATGGACAATCTGATGGGCTGTCTCTCACCCCCAAAACTTTTCATGTTCTTACAGAAATATAGCATACATGGAAGAGATAACGATTGGTTTCTGATCATCACCATACCTGTTGCCTGAACCAAGGGTTCCACCTAATGTAATAGTTGACCCAGAGATCCAGGTGCCGCATGCTGGCTACTGGGTATAGCACGTGATGTTGGTCTTTCGTATAGAAAGGATTGATGTACTTGTCAACTTCACTATTTATACAAGACCATAAGGATACAGTCCTTTTTCGCAACTCCTTGAACCAACAAAAAAAAAGATGACTTTCAATATAATATTGCACACATCCAGGAGAATGCAGACACGTCAAAGAAGGAGAAGGCAGAGAGAAGGAATGACAAAGTTGGAGACAGAGAAGTGCAACAACGACAACAAGAAAGCGCGAGAGTCATACAGAGATAGAAAGCAGCACAGTGGTAGAGAGAATGGAAGGTAAACAAAGAGAAAGGGGGAAGAAACAAAGAATTGGAAAGGGGAAACCAGAGGCGGTGACAGGAAAAGGGGCCCTCAAAATATGTGTTTCTTTCTATCTGTGTTTATATAGCCCCTCTAATGTAGTAAAATGTCCCAATGCACTTAACAACGACACAGGAAGTCAGCTAGTATGTAAAAACAATAGCACCAGGATTAAAATAGCGTTCTCAACACATACACACAATCTTTCAATTAAAGTATGCTGCGATTCTTCCTTTCCCCCCCCCCCCCACCAGGGATTACATATTTTGAGTTTTTGATTCCAAAATGGGACAAATGAAAGAAAAATGGAAAACAAGATTATGTGATTCTAATTCAGTTGCTTCCCTGTCTCTCCCGTTCCTCCATAAATGTGTGCTGACTCCTACACTCCCTCGCCCAGCAAGTGTCAGAAATACTAAAAGGTACAGGAAGGGAGAGAAGGAAGAAACAAACAAAAAGAAATAGAAGATCCAAAGGAAAACACAAACAGCTGAGGGGAAAACCAAAGTGAACTAAGAAGCAACCTGAGTAAACAGAAAGTTTTACATTTGTAGCACAACCTTAGTTTAAAAAATTACACCATGTACACAGAGCATGAAATATTTTATTATTTCCATACCCATTCCCCCACCTTAATGCTAGAGGACAGGTTATAAAGTACTTCAGCAGATATTACAATGACAGCGATACCACAGAATGCACCTTGCTGATCCCCACTAGATGGCTAGCAGATTTTTTCCAAAACCTGGTAATACCAACCTCCTTCGATCGCTGTTGTTCACAGGTGTAAAGGAAGGTCCCAAACCGGCAGCTGTACAGGTGGTCCAGAATGGTAATCAAGAAAAGCTCATTAAACTGAAAAGCTGTCGGAAACTAGAACCAAGAGAAAATAAAGCCTGTGAAAAACATCCCTTTAAAGTATAATTTGTTAAATCTCTCTGAAGGTTAATACTAGATGAGGCAAAGTTTGGTTCAAATTGTGCTTTACTCCACAGTAAGATGAAAACGTACAGAGCAATTGCTCTGATCAGAGTAGTTTAGTTCAAATCGGTGTAACTTATATTCCACATAATGATACCAAATAATATGAGACACAACCCCCACTTAGGTGAGCTGTTTTACTCCAATTAAACAGTATTCTGTCCTATAATCCAGGGCAGCACCACTCTTCCAGCAGTCCCGTCTTTTGCAGCCTTTTGCTGTATGTCTGTGCAGCACCTCGTTTGCAAAAGCCAAAATGCTTTTTGCTGTCTGTGCCTTTTTTTTTGTTTAAAGAAACCCTCTGCAATACCAAAATTTTTGTCAAAACTGAATACCTCCCCCAGAGCCCAGTCCGCCAGCCTAACTTGGCAATGACCTCTGCTGAGTTCAAATGAATAGCACTGAATGTAAATGGTTGCTGAAATATCAAATTATCTCTATCTCATGGATGCTAGCTTTAGACACCCCGTCTGAAACCTAATATATACCTGCTACCCCTGCTATCCTGTGAATTTAAGCCCTTTAGAACAAGTTTTAACTTTAAAAGTACATTTTAAAGTAACATATCTAGATCTTCTCTGTGGAAAGAGTCAAAAAATTCAGATATGTGATGGTGTCCAATCATTGTCCATCAATCATAACAATATAGAACAACATTCTACATTTTCCCCACTTAATATTAAAACCACTTACTTGTTTTGTCATTTGCCACACACAGTCAATGAACTGCAGGAATATAGGAGACCGATCTGCATCTGCATGGTTCTTGTCACCATGTCCAATTCTCTAAAATAAATAATTAAGTCAAAATCTGTTTTGGCAAAACACACTTTATGGACTTCCATCAACTAAAAATAACAGGTGATTTTAGATTTTTAATTTTTTTTAAGAGCGATTATAATTGTTGATTGGTATTAGTGCAAACAGAAAAGCAGTTAGTAACCTGATTTTCCAATAATAGTGCTGTAACATTCTATAATTCTATAGACAGGTTACACAAGTCATAGAATTGCCATCAGCACTGAAGGGTCCACACCTGAAACTTTGTTTTTCAGATGTTGACAGACTTAGCTATTTTTATTTCAAGAATTTAAATCGATGGGAAACTGTATGCATCAGAGTTGCTGCATAATGCTACATATTATAAATTGAGATATCCGTACACTTCTGGAGTCTCTCAGTCCTCCATTTCTACCAGGTTTTGTATTTCAAAATTATTGGTCAGAGATGGCTCAAAAGCTGATTGTGTGTGTAGAATTGTCTCTTCAGTGGCATCACGAATCTGTCACCACTCATGATAACACTGGCTAGAACTTTATTTCATCAGTCGAGGGAAGAATTCTACAAGAGTCAAAAAAAAATCTGCTCCCACACCAGCAGTTTCAGAACATTTGTACTAAAAACGATTGAGACTATACGGCAATCATTCAGTAGAAATTTTTTGTAACACTTAGGAAGTATATGGCAATCGATACTGTTCCCCTTCAGAAATGTACTCAACATTACACTGTAAATTACATTCATTAGAATTATGCAATTACACCTGAATGGAACTCATTTAAGATCAACTTTTATGAGATCAATGTCTCCTTAAGCCAAACTTATTCCACGTACAAAACTATTATACACGGCAGTGTAGTTTATCAAGATAAGTTGTATATAACCAAACCTATTTATTAATTGTCTCCCCCTCCCCAGTCCTCTGGTGCTGGGACTCCTCTGGTCCATAATGTTTATGTCAACCTTGATAGCTTGGAGAGCAGGGGAAGCCATGCCGGCGAAGCCCGGCTGCGCGCGCACACGCACGCCCACACCCACCCACCCCCGCGCACGCACACCCACCCCGCACACCCGCACACCCACCCACCCGCGCGCGCACACATTGGTATTAGTGCAAACAGAAAAGCAGTTAGTAACCTGATTTTCCAATAATAGTGCTGTAACCCGCGCGCACGCACACACACACACACACACACACACACACACACACGCGCACGCGCACGCGCACACCCACCCACCCACACCTCGTGCAGTGCGTGCCTGAATTTTTGATATATGCTTTCAGCGGGTGAGGTTCCCAGCCAGGTGCACAAAGTCAGGGAATTACTCCTACTGAATAAACTTTAGCCTCAGTGGAACTATACAGTTCTTAATTTTAACTAACACACAAAAAATTGGGCAATGTACTGAAAGGCTGCAAGTGCCCATGGAAGTGTATGTCAGCAGCACTGCTGTAAGGAGCCTTCAAATCAAGTACACTGAAAACTCTCGGTTGAAAATTTAATGGAGCAGTAATAGCTACAAGTTCAAAGTCATCAACAGTCAATTTCAAGAAATCAACCCTTCAACGATATTCAGTTTCAGTGTACAAATTGACCACACATTGTTTAAAAAGATGGAGCTCTTGACAAAGACTATTTGCTGCACCCAAACCAGAATGAATGTGTTGTAAACTGTAATTAAGAGATCAGTGCAAAGACAAAAATTAAGTTTCTTACAACTGCAAGCACCAATTTCTGTAGCAATGTTCCAATGCCTCCAGAGGTAAACAATGAACAATCATTGCTCAGGTTTTCAGTAAGCAAATATTAACTTCATTATAATGGGAGGAAGAAGGGCATCTGCTCGCCTCTATAGGACATTCAAATTATTTCATTGTGTATCAAAGTTTCATGATATTGAAATTCTCTATAAGCAGGTTTCCTTACATCATAAGTGATAACATCAAAAATTACAACTTTTCAAGAAGTCTGTATTAAAGGAGATATTGGTTTATTTTAGTCTCAAATCAGTGTTCAGGATGAAGAATATTGGGCCCGATATTAGGAGGGAGGCGGGTTGGCAGCGGGGTAACGCGCCCAGTGAATTCGGGGTGCTCCGCACGTGATCGCAGCCTAATTAAAGCTACTTACGCGTGCTTCCGGGTTTCCCGTTCCAGACCTGCGCATCAGGCGCACTAGCATCACAGGCTGTCAGCAGGAGGAGCCCTATTTAAAGGGGCAGTCCTCCAATGCTCCTCCTGCAGCAACGAGCTAATTTTCGATCATGGAGCAGGCCAGAGGCAAGGCTGCTCCAAGGTTCTCTGACTCCTCACTCCAGGTGCTGCTCGATGGGATGAGGAGGAGGAAAATTCTGCTCCCATTTGATGGGAGGAGGTGGCCTCCCGCCGCCACCAAAAAGGCCTAGCTGGAGGTGGCCGAGGGAGTCAGCAGCAGCGGCAATGTGTGCAGAACCTGGGTCCAGTGCAGGAAGCGCTTTAATGGCCTAACCAGGTCAGCCAAAGTGAGTATATTTACACATTCTCCCACACTCCGTCTTCCACATCACCTCAACCACCACACAACTCCTTCTGCACTGCCACCACAACGTTCTTGCATCACTCCTCACATCCACTCAACTATCATTCTCACCTTGCCTGCAATTACTCACCGCCCCAGTTCCCATTCGAACACTATCACGCAACCCAATCCTCATACAATCTCATGGCTATGTCTCACACGCACCCTCCCATGCATCTCCCTCACGGTCACCCCCACCCACACCAATGCATGCAGCGGGTCACTATGCAACCATCACTCAATCACTCCTCTCTGTGTTTTGCCTTGATAGGAGAAGAGATGCCAGAATGCCCGGGAGAGGGCAAAGACCGGAGGGGGCCCCGCCACACCAGTTGGTCTTAACAGACGCAGAGCAGCAGGCAATGGAAATTAGCCGCACACTGGAGTGCCTGTCCGTGGCGGGGGCCAAGACTGGGCGTGCACAAGCGGCTGGTGACAGAAATCTAACACTCAGCATTCATGATAGCAAATGATCTTAGCATCAATTGGCATCGGCAGCACCTCAACATCTGTCCACATGCTTAATATTGCTTTCTGTTCTCTTGCAGGGCCATCTGCGAGCGCCATGACTGCGGAGGGTGATTCCTCAGAGGACCTGCCGGCCTCTAAGGGTGCATCGTCACATCTGAGCCAGCCATCCACCAGCGCAGATACACACACCTCAGTGGCTCCCTGTCCTCAGTTAGTTGGGCTTGCAAATGGTGAGTCACCATGCACGTGAGCACGAGCAGACCCCAGTGGCAGGGGCAGCCGTGGAGAGTCCGCGTCGGTGGGAGCACTCTTCTCCAGGCTCTGCTCAGCTGGACCCAGATGCTGAACCCTGGGAGCCAGCCATGAAAAGGAGAGTCATCGAGGGCCAGCAGCACATTGCAGACGTACTGGAACAGTTGCCATGCGCACTCTCCACAATCGCGCAGAGGATGGAGGAGTCCAACTCCTGCATGAGTAGAATGGTGGCACAGGTACAGTAGGGAATCTCCAAGATACTGTCACAGGGACGTGAAGGCATCTCTGAGACAGTGTCGCGGGTAGGTGCGGGAATGTCTGCGATGGAGGAAAGGCTAGCCTCCATCGAGCTTCAAGCATGGCTCAACAATGGGTCCATTCAGGCCCTGACAACGGCCGTTCGGATTCAGGGTGAGAAACATTCTGCCGCCTTAAACAGGCTGACAGATACTTTACAACTGGCCTTCCAAGGCTTCACACAAGTCCTCCAAACTGTCATCCAGCAGGGTGGAAAGAGTGATGTGGGCCTGGGCCAGGAGAGGGATGATGATGAAAGGGGACGTGGAAGTGGGGACGCCACTCAAAGCACTCCCACGTCTCACCCGTTGCCCCCTCTCAATAGTACCCGAAACGCTGCCCCCTCTCCAGGTGGCCGAATCTGCCCCTGCACAGGTGGAGCAGTCTTTGGAGGGGCCCTCACGGGCACTGAAACCCAGAGGGCATCCACGCAAAGCATCTCATTGGTCAGGGCATGGACAAGAGCAACCTGCCACTACCACTGCTGAAGCCACAGGGGTAGCATCATGTAGGGGTTCCCGTAAACATAGGGTGAAGGTTTGGTGAGCACAAAGGGGATGCACAAGGGTGTAAGACAAAATGTCATGTTTTTGATTTACTTTTGTTTGTTTTGCAAAAAAAATATTAAAATGTGTTATCACCGCTACTGCCACGTCTTTGCAAATCTTGTCTGGTTTGTGCAATAATGCCCTTTCCTGAGGATCACCATGAAGACCCACACCTGTGCCAGCCATTGTGTCACTGCAGAGTGGGTGTAGGTGTATTTGCAGGGCTTTCTTGTGCAGACGGCAGAGACACCGGCGATGACCCCAGTGGCACCCTGGAAGGATGCGGAGAAGTTGTTGAGAGCAATGCTGACTTTGACAGCGACAGGTAAGAAGATGGTGCTCGGGCCAGCCGGGAGCAGCTCGGCATCAAGGAGGCTGCAGATGTCCATGACTACATGTCGAGTGACTCTGAGCCTCCATGTGCAGTGCTCCTCAGAGAGGCCCAGGAAGCTGAGCCTCGGTCTGTAGACCCTATGGCGAGGGTAGTGCCCTCTGCGACACATCTCTCTCTGCGGTTGTCCTCCCTCCTGCTGTGCAGGTGGATGTGTCACAGCACTGTGTTGTGGAGCTCCACGTGTCAGAGGTGGACGACATGGCCGGTGAGGCTGGTGATGCTGTTCATCCTCCGAGGTCGTCATGACTGCAGCTATGGCAGCCCCCATCTGGAAGATGTACGTTTGAGGGGTCCGCAAGGTAGGTAAATGTGTCCGCACACCAGGGTTGAGGTTGCAAGTTTGTAATTTTTTGTGTTAGGAGGAGGGTGGTGCAGGCCAAAGTGACAGAGTGGCCTCCTGCAATGAGTGAGGTCTCCCCCCGCCACCTGTCAAATGGGCCTTTGCAGCTGCCACAAGCTGGTGGCTGCAACATGTCCATTTCAACTGGGGGTGTTTCCCCCAGTGCGGGAAACACGCTCAGTTTGGTTGAAAATCCCACCTCCAAATCAGATCTCCTAATGACCTGAACTATCAAATTAATTGATTTAAGTGGGATCCCGCCGGCTTTAATTGCCGGTGGGAGTCCCGCATGCGGGGGCTGCACGCGCGTTGGGGAACCCGGAAGTGGGCGGGTTGGAGCCGGGCTCCGGACCCGCCCCGAAATCCCCAATTTTCGGAGCCCGCCCGCCACGAATGCACCCGCTCGGCCATCCTAAACTCGACCCCATTTTGTTCCTGTGCTGAATAGTGGTTCAAAATTCTTACCGTTGCAAATTTGTGTCCAAAACTTATCCACTCCTTTTCAATAAGTACTTCAAAACCTCTTGTTGTTCGGTAAAAGCTGTCAAGCATCAGTATAGCAAGAGAAGTAAGCTGTGCAGTGCGATCCCAGCCATCACTGCAATGTATCAATACTGAATTTTTTCCAGATGAAACCTTATCTGCTACTTGAATTGCCCCTGCCAGAACAAACTACATATAAAAATATAAGTTGTACAAGATGCATTTTTTAAAAAGCTGGCATGTTTATGAATTTTAGATGGAAATGACAATGTAAATGAATGTTCATCGCTTCCAAGAAACATATGACTTAATTCAAAGCTTGCACAGAAAGCTGTACATGTACAATTAATTAAAGGCAAGAAGTTTATTTGTGTAACAACTGTGTTAATTGTGACATTTAATTAAAAACCTCAAGGATTGGACTGTTATATGTAAAAATTAAATTACTAAAATGCTCACCAAAAACTGGATTACTAAGAAGTTCACCATCCTACTTCTATATTTATTTTACATTTCAATTTCTAAACTCTTTTAAAAAGAAAATCTCCGCCGGTAACTAATGCTGCTCATCACAAATCAGCACTTCATTCACTTCACCCATACACACAGACAAAAGACAGAACCACCTCACCTTAATATGTTCTAACCAGTGTGTTGACTCGAGACTTGAAAGCCAGTGGGATTCCTCTACGCTAGGGTAAACGATATCCTTTAACTTCCTCAGAGATTCCCTCATCACATGAATGTTGTGAATGTCAAGGAAGACGAGCTCTGCTCTCTGATAGGCATCATCACTTTCATAGCCCCCTCCTGTGGCCTGAAAATAGAGTGAGCATTTAATAAGGGCCTTCTTCTCAATTACTTGCAATGCAAACTAGACTTTGTAACTAAACCAGAAAAGTGTGTGCTGTACAGTGGTGGAGGTGAGGAAAAAATATACACACCAACAGCTGAGCACTAATTTGATCATAGTGGATATTAAACCATTTAATATTTTTAAATATTCTCATTATACAGGAAGTACTAAATATGCTGGATTTTAAGATCACATTAATGTATCATAATTAAAGAACAAATAACTATCATTTAAAATGTTCTTTACGATTATTTACATATAATGGGCCTTTTATTAATAAGGTAACTTTTTATAGAACAAAGGGTGCTGGAGCTGAAATTTTGGTAGCAGTTACATGCAACATATGATGCTATTACATAGTAACTTTGGGGATTTAATGTAGTTAACACGTGGACTGATAATACCTGTACTCGAGTATATTAGTTGCGATACACAATGTTATTAAATTAATTGCTTCATTAGTTACAATAAAAAAGGTTTTCATTATACAAAATTAGATACTTCTATACCAGCTCCAACAAGTACGTGGCCCAAATTAAATACTGACAGTGACAGATGTTTATTTTTTCTTTTCATTCACATTTCAATATTTTTCTTCATTTTACTGGCTTTTAATCTTTTTCTATCTTTTATACTGCTACTTTCTCGTGCCTTTTAAATTTAAGCTATTTCAAGCAATTATTTTCAATTTCAGACTGGGACACTGTGGACCATTCACTATTTCAAACAATTCTAGTCTGGTAGGAGATGGCCCGGCAATAGAGCAAGTCAGCCATGCCAGTCCAGAGTACAGTTAAGTGCCCATCATTGGTGCAACCCAACCCTAAAATATGGGTTAGGCATGATGTGCGACAGTATTCATACAGGTAACCATCTAGTTGGCAGGCAGACACTCTGCCGTCCTTGCTACAGTTTTACCTTATTCTTTTGTAACTTTAGGGAAGTGATTAATAGATTAGTAGATAGTATAAAGAAGGGACAGGTAGAAAACATGTCAAGAATGAAGTAGAGGGAGCTAAAGTGGAACAGGTTACTCATGCGGTTGTACGTTGTGACCCAGTCGTAAACAAAAATCAGGGATCTTGCTGCGGCCAGCTCAAAGAATGCAGAGGAGAAAGCTATTCAAGTATATCAGAAACACATCTCAGTGAGTAATTATTTTGTTTCTTTTTTTCAAATAAAAATTCTTCTCAAGATTTCAGCAACACTGGCAAAGCTGCATTTATTGCCCATTCCTAGTAGCCCTGAGAAGAGGGTGGTGGACCTTCTTTTAGTGATTGTACAACTCAGTAGCTTGCAAAGAGCATTCAGTCATCCATGTAGTGTGGACTAGTCACGTGTAGGTCAGGTCCTGAAGAGCATTTATAACAATCTGCCAGATTTCAGGGTCCTTTTTTGTTCTGGGTGCAAGCCTACAATTTACCAGATTTATTAAACTAAATTTCACAGCTTCCAGGTTACTAGCATACTACCATAACCACTATTCTATCATACCCCAAAGTATAGTACGTCTCTGTTCATACGCTGTTACACACCTTGTTGGCTACTGCATTGACACTTGGCCTTGCATCAAAGATGGTTAACTTCTGGGTCTGCCCATTGGACTCTCTAATAACGTCAAGATATTTTTCATCATCTTTGCTGCGTTTTCCACTCATGCCAACTAGAGGCTGACTACAACGAGTAATAACGGCTTGATTGTCTGGATGTATCCAGGATAACACCTGAAACAGATGAAAACACAGTCCTTATAAGAGTTGATTTTTAAAATTACATTTATAGTATTTCACATGGTAAGCAACTCCTGGAAACGTGTTAGGTAATGACTACGAAATAAGTAACACACAGCAATACAACAACCAGGATGACTTTCCCCACCTTCCTCCCCTCATGAAAAAAGGCTGTTTAAATATCTGTTGACCAGGAATAAATAAATAAGTAAATTCACAGGGCTCCAGAAAAGAACAGATCAAAGTACTGCGTCTATCTCACACTTCTAGAACGAGATGAGAGGCATCTCATATGATCTCTGTGATATTAATGCATGTTTTGTACTTATTATGGAGGCATCAAAATAATTCACATTTCAAGTTACACACAGATTTAAAGAATGCTTAATAGAAAATTTTGTAACTCAAGAATTAACAAGCACCGCATAAATTATCAAGTCATCCTCCAGGATGGATGGCAGTATGGATACGAAATTGGCTAAGTGACAGGAAACAGAGAGTAGTGGTGAACGGTTGTTTTTCGGACTGGAGGAAGGTATACAGTGGTGTTTCCCCAGGGGTCAGTAATAGGACCACTGCTTTTTTTTGATATACATTAATGACTTGGACTTGGGTGCACAGGGCACAATTTCAAAATTTGCACAACTCAAAATTTGAAAGTGTAGTAAACAGAGAGGAGGACAGTAATAGATTTCAAGAGGACATAGACAGGCTGGTGGAATGGTTGGACACATGGCTGATGAAATTTAAGGCAGAGAAGTACGAAGTGATGCATTGTGGTAGGAGGAACGAGGACAGGCAATATAAACTAAATCGTACAATTCTAAAGGGGGTGCAGGAACAGAGAAACCTGGGGGTGCATATACATCAATCTTTGAAGGTGGCAGGACAAGTTGAGAAGGCTGTTAAAATTGCATATGGGATCCTGGGCTTTATAAATAGAGACATAGGGGGAATTCGTGCTACCTGCTACTTACCCTGAAATCTCCGTGCAGCACGCACGTGGGTGCAGTGCCGCAAGAAATTTAATGACTTGACACGAGTGGTCAAGGTGAGTGAATGGAAGTGTCAAGTGGCATATCCTACCAACTGCAGCAATACTCCACGCACGATACCTCCCATCATCCACCCCACCCACCAACAAACATTGCCCATCCATACGCAATGCTGCATCTCACACGCACATAATACCACACTTGCAGGCCACACAACCACCACTCAAGTCACACAAACTGGCAGCTATTCGACCATGACAGGCACATCACCCACACACCTTGCAGGACACTCAATGACACACTGTCCTCTGTCTTGCAGAAGGTGGCGTAAAACACCCGCCAGCAGGAGGGACCTGAGGCTGGACAGGCACGTCTACATGTCCTCATCCCCCTAGAGGAGACGGTGCTCAGGATCATTAGGCAGGCCATCACTGCAGCCATTACAACGTGCTGCGCTGGAGGTCCCGGTCAAGGGGGTCTCTGCATATCTAATGATCCTTCACCTTTTCCACATCTCCGTCCTCCCATAATCTTTTCTGACTCATGTACTACTCATGCTGCCAGCTCGCACCTCTTACTTGCTCCTCTCCCCACTCCACAACTCAACCTGTTTCCCTTTGTGGCAGCACCCGAGGAGGAGGAGGAGGAGGAGGAGGAGGACACTGAAGCCACACCGTCACTCGATCTGACACTTGCTTCCACCAGCTCAGAGACTGACACTGAGCGTCCTTTGGAGGTTAGCTCAGAGGAGGGATCTGCATGTGGTGAGACACTGAGCACAAGCGCGCAGGAGCCGGGGTGGAGGGTACGGATACCATAGGAGCCAACTCACCGGAGGGTGAGGTCACTCACTAGTTTTGCTGCAGAGGAGTCAGGTGAGGACCTCAATGGGCCAGGCTACAGAAGACGGCTGATGGGCGTACACCAACAAATGCTTGGGGCACTGGAAAGCCTGCGCATAATGAGAAGGGGCATGGAGAAGTCCAGCTCCAACTTGGCGCAGGGCTTTGCGCAGAGCTTGGAGCCCATCCTTTCCAACATGGAACGGGTGGTCACCTCCATCAGCGCACCTGTGGAACCCACCATGATGCAGCGTCTGATGACTGATGTCACAGCATCCATTGCAGCACAAACATCTGCCATCTAAGGTCTGACTGCTGCATTTGCAGCTCAGACTGCTGCTATCCTGGCTCTGGGGACCACTGTGGAACGGGGCTTCCAGGGCATCACAGCACGCCAGCAATCTGTTCACCAGCCGATCACCAGGATTGCTGAGGCGCCGCCCCGGGAGAGTGACAGTGGCGCCATGGCAATCGGACTTACTGTCCTCTCAGGGCGACAGCATTCCTGCTCCCACCCCTGCCACTCCGCCAGTGCCCTTGTTGTTCCTGTCGGCCAGCCAGGACAGACTGCTGCAGCCCATGCTGAGATGGTGCAGTCTGAAGCCGGGCCCTCCAGGCCCAGAGCTGCTCGAGATCGTCCTCCAAGGCCATCTGGATGTTCCTCCATTGAAAGCCAGCAGCCTTCCACCACCCATGCTCCAGCCACTGGGAAAACACCTCGTAGGAGCACTAGGATACGTAAAGGCACACGGACAACAGGCACTAAGGGAATGCACAAGGGTGAATAGTTCTGTTATGTTCGCATATTTTCATTTATTAATCCATAAATGAGTTCGATTTTGCGTTTGGTGGTGGTTTTTATTCATGCAATGAGCTGAGAGGGACACCAATGTGTAATGTGATGGAGGGCGATTTGATTGTCTTGTGGGAGGGGAAAGGTGGGGAAGGTAGGACTGTTGGTGAGTTGGGGGATGTAGTTCCAATTATTGATACCGGGCACGGATCATGCGAGCAAGCAGAGCCCTTGCAGACAAGGCGTGTGGTTCCTGCTGCACCCTTGCGTCCTCTTCCACTTCCGGCTCCACCCCCACCTCCTGCTCCTCCTCAGCCTCTTCCTCCTCCTGCACCTCCGTCTTTACCTCCTCATCCTCCTCCACCTCTGGCTCAGGATCTTCTGCAGTCATTGGTGACAAAGGCTGGTCCCTCATGATGGCGAGGTTGTGCAGCATGCAGCAGACCACCATGAATCTGCCCACCCGCTCGGGGGAGTACTGCAGGGCTCCTCCAGACCAGTCCAGGCAGTGGAAGCGTTGTTAGAGGAGGCCTATGGTGTGCTCCACGATGTTGCGTGTGGCAGCATGGCTCTCATTATAGGCCTGCTGTGCACATGTCCGTGGATTCCTGACTGGTGTCATGAGCCACGTCGTGAGGGGATAGCCCTTGTCGCCCACTAACCAGCCTTTGACTTGCCGAGTCGGATGAAAGATAGCTGGCATGTTGGACTGCCGCATGACGAAGGCGTCATGACTACTCCCGGGGTAGCGGGCATCGACCTCCAAGATGCGACGAGTGTGGTCGCACACCAGCTGCACGTTGAGGAAGACAGCCGAGTTGATGTGCGGGGCACGCAGGGCAGTATGTGTGCAGTCCATGGCACCCTGCACCATGGGGAAGCCAGCAATGCAAGTGAACCCCTGTGCTCGCTCATTCGGATTGGCTCTGTAGAGAAGAAAGGTAATGAATCTGTTCCTCGTGTGGTACAGTGCATCTGTGACTTCCCTTCTGCAGCAGTGCACTGCATACTGCGAGATGTTGCACATGTCACCAGCAGAGGCCTGAAATACTCCTGAGCGGAAGAAATTCAGCGCCACGGTGACCTTCACAGCCACAGGCAATGCTGTCCTCGCCCTGCTCTGAGGCTGCAGTTGTGGCCGCACCAGTTGACAGATCTCGGTGACTGCTTCCTTGGTGAACCTCAGGCGTCGGATGCAATCCTCCTCGGTCGTGTGGAGGTCAGAGAATTGATCCCTGAAGGCCCTCATTGGGTAGGGCCTCCTGCTCAGTGCCCTGCGCCTCCTCATCCTCCATCTCCTCTGCTAGGCGTGGCCTCTCTGCATGCTCCCAGTCATGCTCAATGCCCAACGGGAGCCCTAGCAGACCGCCCATGGTTGCCAGGAATGTTGTTCCACCAGGGTTGTAGTTTCCCGACCCGTAAGGCAATACCTGCAAAAGCACTCTCAAAAGTAGTGTAGGAACTCTGAATAAGAATAGGGAGCTTCAAAAAACACTTCCTACTCCTCCAGCAGCCAGAAGCAATAATCCAGCAAATAACCTGCAACACCTGCATGGCCCTTTAAATAGCACCGGTGGGGGGGTCCTTCAGGCACTGTTAGAAATGTTTAGACGGTCGGGGATAAGACTGTGCGTTGAGTCGAGCGTTAAGGTCCAAAATTGTGTGCATCACTTTAAATCAGCGTTGCACACTGATTGCAGCCATTTTCTCCCTCCTTTACACGCTTCCAGCGTTCGGGGTTAGCGCATGCGCTAATTCCTATACTAAGATGGCGTCTGGCACACGTCACGCAGGAAACGTGCGTGCGCATCCAAGACGTCATCTTGGATGTCGGAGGGGCCTTGTAGCGCCGAAACAACGTGCGCTACACGGCCCAATTTAGCGCCCATAGAGAACAAAAGCAAGGAGGTTATGTTGAACCTTTATAAAACACTAGTTCAGTCACAACTGGAGTATTACGTCCAATTCAGGGCACCGCCCTGTGAAGGCGTTAGTGAGGGTGCAGAAAATATTTACTAGAATGGTTCCAGGGATGAGGGACTTCAGTTACGTGGACAGAGTGGAGAAGCTGGGGTTGTTCTCTCTAGGGCAGAGAAGGTTAAGAGGAGATTTAATGGAGGTGTTCAAAATCATGAAGGGTTTAGATAAAGTAAATAAAGAGAAATTGTTCCCATTGGCAGAAGGGTCGAAAACCAGAGGACACAGACTTAAGGCGACTGGCAAAAGAACCAAAGGCGACATGAGGAAAAACCTTTTTAGCCAGTAAGTAGTTATGATCTGGAATGCGCTGCCTGAAAGGGTGGTGGAAGCAGATTCAATCATGGCTTGCAAAAGGAATTGGATTAATACTTGAAGGGAAAAAATGTGCAGGGCTACAGAGAAAGGGGAATAACTGGAATGCTCTTACAAAGAGTCGGAATGGGCTAGACGGGCCGAATGGCCTCCTTCTGTGCTGTAACCATTCTATGATTCTATGAAATATTGTTAATTTTTTTTTTAAAAGACTCTTATTTAAACGGTTAACATTTCAGACAATATTCTGGATTTAGTGACAGCATTCCTTTGTTGCATTGCATACGGTCAAATTAAATCTACACTCCAAAAGCATTAAGATCAACAACACAAAGTTGTTATTACACTAAAATTTGAACAAACTTAGATTTGTTATCGAAATGGCAGGCTTAGTTAACAGGATAGCTAGTCCAAGCCAATCAGATCCTGACACTGAACGTTGGGAATCGGAGCTTGCATTCACTTGTTTTCTAACAAAAAAAAAAATCACACATTCCACATTTCTTTGTTCACTGTGCACGTGAGCAGTGTCTAAGACAGGACCTTCCATTTGGGAGAAAACAAATGGTCTTCTGCCTCTTGTCAATAATTAAGGGGCCACTCAACTTAATAATTGCTCATTTCTTAAGATGTCAGGAATTTTAGCAAAACAAAGTTTGGGAATATTTGCCTTTAAAAAAATATTGTCCCTTAGGAAGGATATATTGGTCTTGGAGGGAGTGCAGCATGGATTTACTAGAATGATACCTGGACTCCAAGGGTTAAATTATGAGGAGAGATTACGCAAACCAGGGTCGTGATTCCTGGAATTTAGAAAATTAAGGGGACATTTGATCGAAGTTTTCAAGATATTAAGGGGAACTGATAGGAACATAGGAGCAGGAGTAAGCCATTCAGCCCCTTGTGCCTGCTCCGCCATTTGATAAGATCATGGCTGATCTGTGACCTAACTCCATATACCTGCCTTTGGCCCATATCCCTTAATACCTTTGGTTGCCAGAAAGCTATCTATCTCACATTTAAATTTAGCAATTGAGCTAGTATCAATTGCCGTTTGCGGAAGAGAGTTCCAAACTTCTACAACCCTTTGTGTGTAGAAATGTTTTCTAATCTCGCTCCTGAAAGGTCTGGCTCTAATTTGTAGACTGTGCCCCCAACTCCTAAAATCCCCAACCAGCGGAAATAGTTTCTCTCTATCCACCCTATCTGTTCCCCTTAATATCTTATAAACTTCGATCAGATCACCCCTTAACCTTCGAAACTTGAGAGAATACAACCCCAATTTGTGTAATCTCTCCTCGTAACTTAACCCTTGAAGTCCGGGTAGAGAGAAACTATTTCCGCTGGTTGGGGAGTCCAGGACTAGGGGACATGGCCTAAAAATTAGAGCCTGAACTTTCAGGAGTGAAATTAGAAAACACTTCTACATACAAAGGATGGTAGAAGCTTGGAACTCTCTTCCGCAAGCAGCAGTTGATGTTAGCTCAATTGTTAATTTTAAATCTGAGATTGGTAGATTTTTGTTAACCAAAGGTATTAAGGGATATGGGGCTAAGGTGGGTATATGGAGTTAGGTTACAGATCAGCCATGACCTCACTGAATGGCAGAACAGGCTCGAGGGGCGAAATGGCCTACTCCTGTTCCCATGTTTCCATGGGAATTTTTGATAATTTATTGACCTAAAATTACTATTTAAAGAATTCTTTTAATGGAAACAAGAGGAAATCAGAATCACAGCTCTAGGAGAAAAATATCAAGTCCAAGCTTTTTGGGAGAGGCTGAAATCTTCAAATAAAAATGTTAATGACAGCATTATAAATCACAAAAGGCAATTCTGTGGATTAATTTAATCATGTTATGGAATATGTAATTTTTTTTTTTAAAACCCTTATTTTGGACACAAGAAACTTCAGCTACTGAGGGAAAAATAAGCAGATGAAAAAAAGTATTTTGAACAATTTGTGGGAAGCCAGCAGCAATCACTATGTGATTTGATCTCACTAAAAAGTAGCAACTATTGTACTGACACAGGCTATGACAGGGAAGCATGGCACCTTTAACATTGAAAATGCCCATCACAGCATCACCTACAGAAGCAACAAATAGTTAGAATGAGTTTTCAATGATACACACACCCACACACTGAATTTAATATATTGATACAAGTGGAAAAGTATTAATATAAATTGAAACTGTTGCCTTTTTAATAAGTCAACAAAACATTCTTTAGTGCAGTTCAACTTATAATTTTGGGAAATGGAAAAGAAGTTAGGTCGGGAGGGACATTTGAAAACTGCACAAAACCTTCAAACAAAATGTCCTAATGATACTTCACTATTTAGAAAAAAGAATTCAGTATAATAGATAAATGGACAATTATCACCAGGTATTATATATGGATCTTTACCATACCCACCGGTAATCGACCTTTGGACCTGAAGGCTGCCACTTTTCGCAGATCATCATCACTGACGCTGGCTGGAACCACTAAGATTGGTGGATAAGTGTCACAAAGCTCATAGTTCTGATTTATGTTAGTGATTCTCCATTTCCGCTTTTCGTCAGGTAATCCCTGCAGGAATATAAAACAAAAAAAAGCATAAATGACGTGACTAAGAGACAACCAAAAGCATCAGTCATGTGACTAAAATAGAAATAAACTTCATTTTGTTAAATATTTAAACTGAAACATCAGGATTAACAGTATGCTTGAATCAGTATTTCTGTATGCTACAGATAAAAACTTTAAGACTGCCTACCATAGGGGTGGTCTTCCAATATTATACTACCCACTATTGGGATGGCTTACTACCATTCTTTGAATTAAGCTCAACCTCCAGGAACAAGGTTTTGTATGAGGTCGAACATGGGAAGGTCACTATGATATGTGCAGTATCTCGATTAAGTTCTTAAAAGGTACAGAATCCCCAAGTGATTCCTTCCCCTCTCCCCTTTATGTGGCAAAAATCTCTATTTGCATGTGGAAATTGAATGAATGAACAAAGATACTTGAAAGCCAAAATGATAAGCCAAGTTGATTATTTGGAAATGTAAAAGCCGTCCTGCTTAAAAGGGAAGGAATGTCTGGGGGAGCACATTTTTCCCCCCCAAAGTATTACCCCATCTTATGGAAGAAAACATTATCCTCGGGAGAATTCAGTTTAACATTTTTGGGGAAAAACATCTGTTTTAGTTCCTTATGGATGAAACTATTTAAAAGAAAAATTCAGAATTCTGTGATTTAGATTTTCTTCTATAGAATGGGGGAGTGCTTTGAACAGAAAGTTCTCTCCCTCGACCTTTCTTTCTGATTAAATGTAGTTGCCTCAGCTAACCACATGAGAATGCTAAAGGACCAGAATTTGGACTTCTAATGCTTTAATTTAATGACATATTTCTAGTAAGTTTAACACAATTAATTTCAGCACTTCCTAACTCAGGTTCTGAGAACAGTTCTCACGACCATATTTCGAGGACAGGATAAGAAGTAAAACTATCCACTTCCGGCCAGTCTACTAGGGTGAGTTAACTCCAAGGAGAATGCAGCTACAAAACAAAACTGGCTGATTTGAGTGGAAACGGGAACAGAGAAGACAATTAACTTCCTGGGAAGTGTGCATTGAGTAAGTTGCTAGACAACCTACTACCTTCTCCCTGAATGAAAGCTAGTTCACTTAAACATATATATCACTCATCAAATAAAGTGAACACTGTAGGGTAGAAATTACAACTGGCACTTTTCTTGAATCCTTAACACCCGCATACCAAATTCCTCCCAGCATTGGTTATTTTAAATGGGTTAACCCTTGCAGTAAAATAGTTCAGCGAGTAATTTGATACGAGCATGTTATTTGCTCGTACTAGAACAGCAATCTTAATTCTAACCTCATGTTAGTTTTGGTATTAAAATGATTTTCTCTGCATCAGAATGCAAGTAGGACCAGCTGGATCTGACTCATTCGAGTTGGAATCGCGATAATCAGATTATAATTTCAACTGATGGATTTTATTAAACCAGTGAGGTTGACTGAATAATTCAGGGTAGTTGTGGTTAACCTTATAAATGGGAATTAAAAATCACAACACTATCCTAACCACAACTCTCTACAGCAATTGAGAGAAATAACAGTGGATATAAAAAAGATTCCACTGGTGCAAAACAATGTGCATTTAATGCACCTTTAGTGCAGATAAACCTCCCAGGGCATCACACAGAGGTGTATTCAGCCAAAAATGGACTCAGTCAAAAAAGGATATATTAGGAAAGGTGACCAAAAACTTAGTCAAAGAGATGGGTTTTCAGGAGGGTCTTAAAGGAGGAGAGCGCGGTGGAGACACGGATGGATTTAGGCAGGAATTTCCCGAATATGGGGCCTAGACAGCTGAAGGCATGGCGGCCAATGGTGGGACCAAGGGACGGGGAGGGGGTTGGTTTGCACAAAAGGTCAAAAATCAGAGGAATAGAGGATTCATGCGGGAGGGTGTAGGGCTGGAGGAGGACACGGAGAGGCCATAAGTAATTTAAGCACATGGATGGTAATTTTAAATTCGAGTCTTTCGGAGACTAGGAACCAATGTATGTCAGCAAGGGATGATAGGTGAGTGGGACTTGCAAGGGATTGGATATGGGTAGCAAAGTATTGGATGAGCTGAAGTTTATGGAGGGTGGAGGATGAAAGGCCGGTCAGGAGAGCACTAGAATAGTTGAGGCTGCAGGTGACAAAGGCATGAGAGTTTCAGCAGTAGATCAACTGAGGTAGGGACAGAGGTGGGTGATGTTATGGAGGTTATTAAAATCATTTTAATACCAAAACTAACATAAGGTTAGAATTAAGATTGCTGTTCTAGTACGAGCAAATAACATGCTCGTATCAAATTAGTGAACTATCTTACTGCAAGGGTTAACCCATTTAAAATAAACAATGGTGGGAGGAATTTGGTCTTTGTAATGGGAGAGGATATGGTGTTGGAAGTTCAGCTTGGGTTTGAATAGGACGCTAAGGTTGCTAACAGTCTGGTTCAGCCTCAGACAGTGGCTGGGGAGGGGGATGGAATTGGTCTCAAAGATAGAGTTTTTGGCAGAGGCCAAAAACAATGGCTTCGGCCTTCCAAATGTTTAAGCGGAGGAAACTGCAGCTCATCCAAGACTTGATGTCAGACAAGCAGTGTGACAACAGAGGTAGTGGAGAGGTGAAGTTGGGTGTACACATGGAAGCTGACCCCATGTCTGCAGATGATGTCACCATTATCTTACAAGGCAAAACCAGGGCAGATTGACAAGTGGATACCAACCTGAAAACATAAAATACCAGGGAATACTCTACAAACAGCTCAGCACAGTCACTGTTCCCAGAACCACAGACGTAGGGGTAATATTCTGGCATGGGTGGAGGATTGGTTATCAAACAGGAAGCAGAGAGTTGGGATAAATGGTTCATTTTCGGACTGGCAACCAGTAACCAGTGGTGTTCCACAGGGGTCGGTGCTGGGTCCCCAACTCTTTACAATCTATATTAACGATTTGGAGGAGGGGACCGAGTGCAACATATCAAAATTTGCAGATGATACAAAGATGGGAGGGAAAGTAGAGAGTGAGGAGGACATAAAAAACCTGCAAGGGGATATAAACAGGCTGGGTGAGTGGGCGGAGATTTGGCAGATGCAATATAATATTGGAAAATGTGAGGTTATGCACTTTGGCAGGAAAAATCAGAGAGCAAGTTATTTTCTTAATGGCGAGAGACTGGAAAGTACTGCAGTACAAAGGGATCTGGGGGTCCTAGTGCAAGAAAATCAAAAAGTTGGTATGCAGGTGCAGCAGGTGATCAAGAAAGCCAACGGAATGTTGGCTTTTATTGCTAGGGGGATAGAATATAAAAACAAGGAGGTATTGCTGCAGTTATATAAGGTATTGGTGAGACCGCACCTGGAATACTGCATACAGTTTTGGTCTCCATACTTAAGAAAAGACATACTTGCTCTCGAGGCAGTACAAAGAAGGTTCACTCGGTTAATCCCGGGGATGAGGGGGCGGACATATGAGGAGAGGTTGAGTAGATTGGGACTCTACTCATTGGAGTTCAGAAGAATGAGAGGCGATCTTATTGAAACATATAAGATTGTGAAGGGTCTTGATCGGGTGGATGCGGTAAGGATGTTCCCAAAGATGGGTGAAACTAGAACTAGGGGGCATAATCTTAGAATAAGGGGCTGCTCTTTCAAAACTGAGATGAGGAGAAACTTCTTCACTCAGAGGGTGGTAGGTCTGTGGAATTTGCTGCCCCAGGAAGCTGTGGAAGCTACATCATTAGATAAATTTAAAACAGAAATAGACAGTTTCCTAGAAGTAAAGGGAATTAGGGGTTATGGGGAGCGGGCAGGAAATTGGACATGAAGCTGAGTTCGGATCGGTCAATGCCCTGTGGGTGGCGGAGAGGGCCCAGGGGCTATGTGGCCGGGTCCTGCTCCGACTTCTTGTGTTCTTTAGATTTGTGGTTGGGATCAGATCAGCCATGATCTTATTGAATGGCGGAGCAGGCTCGAGGGGCCGATTGGCCTACTCCTGCTCCAATTTCTTATGTTCTTATGTTCTTATGTAAAGGGCAGCACGGAGATAAGGATGAGGAGGAAGCCAAGTTTACATCCTTGAGAGATTCCAGAGGTAATGGTGAATGGAGGCAAAATAAGCCATTGTTGGAGATGCTCTGGCTATGATTGGATAGCTAAGAGCGGAACTAAGTGAGGGCAGTCCCGCTGAGGAGAGGCATTGGATGAGGATGGTGTGGTTAACTGTATCAAAGGCTGCAGAGGGATCAAGGAAGGATAATGTACTATGGTCTAAGTCACAGAGAATGTTACTTTTGAATTTGGTTTTGGTGCTGCATCAGGGACAGAAACCTGATTTGAGAGGTTCAAACACGGAGTTGCGGGAAAGATAGGCGTGGAACTGGGAGGCGACAACCGGGTCAAGGACTTCACAGGAAAGTGAGGTTGGAGATGGGGTGGTAGTTTACAAAGATAAAAGGGGTCGAAAGTGTTATTTTTTAAAAAGGAGGGGAGTTGATGACTGTTTTCAAATGTAGGGGGGGACAGTACATGAGGATAGGAAGCATAAAATTACAGAGTTACTAATAGATTAAGTGAATGGGCAAAACTGTGGCAAATGGATTTCAATGTAGGCAAATGTGAGGTCATCCACTTTAAACCTAAAGGGATAGATCAGAGTACTTTCTAAATGGTAAAAAGCTCGAAACAGTGGAGGTCCAAAGAGACTTAGGTGTCCAGGTACACAGATCATTAAAATGTCATTGACAGGTACAGAAAATAATCAAAAGGCTAATGGAATGCTGGCCTTTATATCTAAAGGACTAGAATACAAGGGGGTAGAAGTTATGCTACAGTTATACAAAGCCCTGGTTAGACCACACCTGGAGTATTGTGTTCGGTTCTGAGCACTGCACCTTAGGAAGGATATATTGGCCTTGGAGGAAGTGCAGCACAGATTTACTAGAATGATATCTAGACTCCAGGGGTTAAATTACGAGGAGAGATTACTCAAACTAGGGTTGTATTCCCTGGAAATTAAAAGATTAAGGGGTGATTTGATCGAAGTTTTCAAGATATTAAAGGGGAACGGATAGGGAAGATAGAGAGAAACTATTTCTGCTGGTTGGGGAGTCTAGCACTAGGGGACATAACCTAAAAATTAGAGCCAGGATTTTCAGGAGTGAAGTTAGGAAACACTTCTACACACAAAGGGTGGTAGGAGTTCAACTACCCTAATAATAACTGGGATACAAACAGTGTGAATGGTATAGAGCGCACAGAATTCTTAAATTGCATACAGAAGAATTTTTTTAGCCAGTATATAAGCAAGCCCAACGAGAGGTGGAGGGGGGCAGTTCTAGATTTAGTTCGAGGAAATGAAGAGGGGCAGGTGGAAGAAGTAGCAGTGGGAGAGCATTTTGGTGGTAGTGATCATAATACAGCTAGTTTTAGCATAGTTATGGAAAAGGACAAAGACAGAGCAGCCAATTTTACCAAACTGAGAAGTGATTTAGCAGAAGTAAACTGGAAACAGCTATTTGAAGGTAAATTAGTGTCAGAGCAGTGGGAGAAATTCAAATGGGGGGGTTCAAGGGGTTCAGGGTAAACATGTTCCCACAAAGGAAAAGGGAGGGGCTGCCAAATCTAGAGCCCCCTGGATGTCAAGAAACATTCAGGGTAAGATAAGGCAGAAAAAGACGGCCTATGATAGACACAAAGAACTCAATCCTACAGAAAGCTTAGAGGAGTAGTATTGGGGTGAAGCTAAAAAGGAAATTAGGAAAGCAAAAAGAGGGCATGAAAAAATATTAGCAAGTAAAATCAAAGAAAACACAATGATGTTTTATAAATACATTAAGAGCAAGAGGATAGCTAAGAAAAAAGTAGGGTCTATTAGAGACCAAAATGGTAAACTATGTGTGGAGGCGAAAGATGTGGGTATGGTTCTTAATGAATACTTTGCATCTGTCTTCACAAAGGAGAAGGCTGACGCAGGGATTGAAGTTAAGGAGGAGGAGTGTGAAATATTGGATGGGATAAACATAGTGAGAGGGGAAGTATTAAGGGGATTAGCATCTTTGAAAGTGGATTAAATCACCAGGGCCGGATGGAATGTATCACAGATTGTTAAAAGAAGTCAGGAAGGAAATAGCGGAGGCTTTAACAATCATTTTCCAAACTTCACTGCATACAGGCGTAGTGCCAGAGGATTGGAGGACTGCTAATGTTGTATCGTTGTTTAAAAAGGGAGCAAAGGACAGACCGAGTAATTACACGTCAATCAACCTAACCTCGGTGGTGGGCAAATTATTGGAAACGATTCTGAGGGACACTATTAATCATCATTTAGAAAGGCACGGGTTAATCAAGGACAGTCAGCATGGATTGGTTAAGGGGAGGTCGTGTCTGACTAACTTGATTGAATTTTGAGAGGCGATGACAAGGAGGATCGATGAGGGTAGCGCAATTGATGTAGTCTACATGGATTTTAGCAAGGCCTTTGACAAGGTCCCACATGGCAGATTGGTCAAAAAAGCAAAGGCTCATGGGGGCCAAGGGAATGTGGCAAATTGGATCCAAAATTAGCTAAGTGGCAGGAAGCAAAGGTCGATGGGTGTTTTTGCAACTGGAAGGCTATTTCCAGAGGGGTGCCGCAAGGATCGGTACTAGGTCCTTTGCTTTTTGTGGTATACATTAACAATTTGGACTTAAACATAGGGGGCATGATTAAGAAATTTGCGGATGACACAAAGATAGGCCATGTGGTTGATAGTGAGGAGGAAAACTGTAGACTGCAGGAAGATATCAATGGACTGGTCAGATGGGCAGAAAAGTGGCAAATGGAGTTCAATCCGGAGAAGTGTGAGATAATGCATTTGGGGAGAGTAAACAAGGCAAAGGAATACACAATAAATGGGAGGAAGTGAGGGGCCTTGGAGTGCATGTCCACAGATCCCTGAAGGTAGCAGGACAGGTAGATAAAGTGATTAAAAAGGCATGTGGAATGCTTTCCTTTATTAGCCAAGGCATAGAATATAAAAGCAGGGATGTTACGCTGGAACTGTATAAAACACTAGTTAGGCCACAGCTTGAGTACTGCACACAGTTCTGGTCACCACATTACAGGAAGGATGTAATTGCACTAGAGAGGGTGCAGAGGAGATTTACGAGGATGTTGCCAGAACTGGAGAATTTTAGCTATGATGACAGATTGGATAGGCTGGGGTTGTTTTCCTTGGAACAGAGGAGGCTGAGGGTTGATTTGATTGAGGTGTACAAAATTATGACGGGCCTAGATAGAGTGGATAGGAAGGACCTATTTCCCTTAGCAGAGGGGTCAATAACCAGGGGGCATAGTTTTAAAGTGATTGGTAGAAAGATTAGAGGGGAGCTGAGGAAAAACTTTTTCACCCAGAGGGTGGTGGGGGGTCTGGAACTCACTGCCTGAGAGGGTGGTAGAGGCAGAAACCCACAACTCATTTAAAAAATACCTGGATGTGCACCTGAAGAGCTGTGACGTGCAACCTGCAGGGCTACGGACCAAATGCGGGAAAGTGGGATTTGGCTGGTTGGCTCGTTTCTCAGAGGGCGCGGACACGATGGGCCGAATGGCCTCCTTCTGTACCATCAATTTTCTATGATTCTAAGTTTGGAACTCTCTTCTGCATATAGCAGTTGATGCTAGCTCAATTGTTAATTTTAAATCTGAGATTGATAGATTTTTGTTAACCAAAGGTATTAAGGGATATGGGGCTAAGGTGGACAGTTAGGTCACAGATCAGCCATGATCTCATTGAATGGCTGAACAGGCTCGAGGGGCTAAATGGCCTACTCCTGTTCCTATGACAGTTTACTATATCAGCTAGCATGGGGGACAGTTGGGTGGTCAGCAGTTTAGTGGGAATGAAATCAAGTGAACAGGTGGATCGCATGGACAAGATGAGCTTGGAGAAGGCATGAGGAGAGATAGGAGAAACTAGAGAAGGACCCTGGTTCAGTGCATTGGGCGGGGCAGCACAGGCAGCTGACTGGATGGTCCCAATCTTAGTGACAAAGAGGTCCATGACCTCCCCACACTTACTGACGGTGAGGTTGGAGAGATCCAGGGAGAGGGGTTAAGGAAAACAGTTGATAGTGGAGAAAATAAAATGGAGGTTTATTTCTGTTCTCCAGGATGATCCTAGAGTAGTGGGCACTTTTGGCAGATGACTGAGGCTCGATAGCACTTGATGTGGTCCAGCAGATCTGGTGATGGATGACTAATCCAGTTGCACACTAAATATGCTCAAGTCTGCTCCCTTGGACTTGAGGGAGTGAAGGGGGTCCATACTGGTGGGGGGGGGGGACAACCGTGATGGGAGAGAGTAAAGGTTTTGTTGAGGACAAAGATTATAAACTTGACTTTAGAAATAGTGTTTGGTTGCTAAAAGATACAAAGCAAATTCAATGTTAAAAAGCTTACGCAATTCAAACCTGAGCTGGCCCCTATCAATTCATAAAGCAACTCACCTGCCTCTTAAATTCTTCAATTGGGACATAAACTTTCCAACCATCTTCGCAGTAAGTTTCTTTATTCTCAAATGCAAAAAATTGCTGAAAGAAGTACAACAGTAATTATTAGAACAAAACATTAATATATTTGTTAATTTTCTCCATGAGCAAAAATCTTCCTGTTGCATCTTCATGGAATATTTCAATCAGACCTCCTGGGCAAAGCAGAACTCAAGAGTTCAGATGAGAAAATCAACACATCATGCTGGGGTCAACTTGCTGCATTACTTGGAGCGTTTGAAGACAGTACTTTCCATCAGTGAAGCTGCTTTGTTTATACTGCTGGCCGGTTCCAGCAACAGAAGGAACAAAAAGCACAATGAAAAAATACGACCATGTCCAACCCTCCTGCTTCCCACTCTCTCTTCAAATGGTTTAAGTCATTAAAGTTCCAGGCTCTTTTGGTACAGTACACATAATATTTTAAAAAAGCAACAACACTGTGATAATATGCTGCATGTGCGGTGTCACACTCGGTAAGTTTTGTTCCTCCAATTTTTTTTCTTCTCAGCTTCTTACTTGAGCTATCCCAAAAAGAAACTGGACCTGTACAAGTCCAAGTCTAACAGACTGAGGAGCAGGAAGTGATCATATTAATTCACCACTGCAAATTCCCATGTGGTGTCTGCTATTGACAGGCACATCAAGTTTACAGAATTAAAAAAAACACATGAAAATGGTTAGGCAATTGTTTATATGGGCAAAGAGGAACCAAATCCATGTTTCTTAAATTATTTTGGCTCCAATTTGCTACTTTAAGCACACCATTTACTCACTGTATCAAACCAAAATGAAATGGAAACTAACAAACCAAAAGAACAAGTTAATGGTAAGAACCTGCACCGTGCAAAATGACTATTAAACAGGTTTCACATAAAATTACTGCACATTCCACTGCAACAGCTGGAGAATAACAGTGGGTCTTTTTTTAATTTAAAAAAAATAAATCTGAGCAGTGGAGTCAATGGTACTCCATTGTGGAGGTCAGAGCTGTGGGGATTCAGGATAAATCTTGGGAATAGATAAGAAATTGGCTGAAGGATAGAAAACAGTGGGTGCTTGTTAGAGGAGTGATGTCGGGGCGGGCTTACAGCACAGAGCGAGATACCCCAGGGATCAGCATTGGCATGACTACTGTTTCTAATTTCCAACTTCAGTTCAGAAACTCAATGCAAATCTGAGGGGCAGTTGATTCTGAGTGGTAGCTCCAGAAATACAAAATGAATTGGACAAAATATGTAAGCAGACTGATCAAAGGCAGATGAGATTTAATGCAGACAAGTGTAAAGTACTGCACATTGGAAGAAAAAACATGCAGCATATGGATTAAATTGAAAGAGATGTAGGGGTCTTAGTACACTGAATACATTGTAGAACAGCAATCAAACAAAGCAAATAAAATGCTGACTTATATAGCTAAAACAGTGGCGTACAAGTCAGAGGAAACCATGCTCAGATCACATCTAACTATGGTGTCCAGTGCTGATCGAGACAGAAGGGAAGAAATTCAGAGTCTTGAAGCTGATCAGAACTTTTGACTTTATGAAGACTGGTGCAACTTAGACTTTTTTGCCTTAAAAGGAGACGGAGATGACCTTAAAGGTATGCAAGGCAGTATACGTTACAAGAAAGGTAAATCTAGAATATTACTTCAAACTAAGCTGCAAAAGCAGGACAAGACGACAGATTCAAACTAATGAAAGGCAGATCTGGGACTGATGACAGTAAGCTCTTCGTCAAACGAGTGACCCATACATGGAGTGAACTTCCAGTTCAGATAATGGAAGCAAAAAGCCTGGAATAGTTTAAGAAAAAGTTAGATGCGGGGGTGGGGGGGAGAAAGTGTCCAGGGTCTTTGAGTGGAATAAAGAACTGTGGCTGAATGATGATCCTCATCCATATTTGTCTTGTGATTCAATTAGAGGTGTTCACAACACCTTGCGAGGGAACAGAGATATACCACACGGATCTTATTTGTGCTTGTATTCAGATTTGCTTCTCCCGTAGTATTATGTTGGGAAAGATTGGCATCAGTAGCTTAGCTAGTGGTATGCTGGGAAAGATTGACATCGGGATTGGATAATCTTCCAGATCTGTAAATCAATTAACTCTTCAGTAAAGGAAGCAATTCAGTATCTCCAACTTAGCTACAACCCAGTACAGATCATTTTGTGATCTGAGGTGTAAACCTCCCATCATTGGAAGTTGTTAAAAGCTATTTCAATATTGGCACTACTTTAGCTCATGACTTGGTTCTCCAAGTTTACACTGCTAAATCCAGTTCTCTTATCCCAACAGCAGGATCATAGACCTGGTTTTTCATGGATCTACAATTCTGCCATCAGGATAAGAGATTTGCATTTAATAGTGGCAATGCCATAAACTGGTGTCCTGGATTCTTAACTAAGAGTTTAAAATGGGCTTAAATTTACTACAGTGTAAGGGAGAATTCATATTGAAGTTGCTGTGGTTAGATAATTTTTTAAGTATCACAGTTTCAAAGAATACACCCTGTGCAGTATACTGGAGAGCTATGGCATAGATTTGTGGCTACAATTTCTATATGGTGCACTTTTCCAGTGTTCACTATATTGTATGGGGAAGTGTCAAGCAGATTGTACAGAAGCCGCATGTAAGCTGAAGGAAATCCACTACTTCAATCTGTGAGCACAGAAACTATTTTCACTGTCCATTTACACCAAAGCAAATTAAAAGCAAAAAGGGATAAACTACATGCATTCATTTCGGCTAATGATGTGTCACAGGAACAGTATTAGACAATCAAGTGTCAGTAGCAGATAAAATCAAGAGAACTACTAAATTTGATTAAAAGGACAGTGCTACCCAAAATCTTATACAAAACACAATGGTTTAAGACATCTCATCTCAGATCTGTGGTGGGTTAGGCAACTGGATTCAATTAATTAAAAAAAAACGCTCCTTGAGGGTACAATCACACTCGTCACTTAAGTAACAAAAATCAAGACGATGTCACACCACAAACCACTAGCTTTAAAAACACGCCACAATTCCCCTCACTCTATATATTTTTCTATTCATAATGAATTGCTAGTCACAGTATACCATTCACAGGAGGATGTTGTGCGCATCCCACATATTCTCCAGTCTCTCCTGGAAGATGGAAAATACCAATCCGACAAACCGATGCATACAGGCTAAAAGTGTATGGTCAGATTAACTTACAAGCTAATTAATACACAGAAGCAAGCTACAGAATCAGCCCAATATTTAGGGAAAAAAACTGTAATCAGTCCATATGCAGTTAAAATACCCTTTTTAGAATATATTGCTTAGCGTCTGCTAAGAGACAAGACTCCTGGATAAAGTCAGGTTTGCCTTTTGATAGATATTCCTGATGTGGTATTGTACGTTGACAATGCGAAACTCAGTTTGCCCACAGAGTTCAAATTTTCTGTCAGAACTAAAGGCTGGGAGAATTTCCCAATACTTATCCAGGTTAAAGGCTTCAGAGGTCAGAGCCATCACTTAACCACGATAAAAGACAACAGTAGGAAATATTGTGCAGAATGCTAATGAGCAGGTGCTCACATTTTCTGGGCTCTGAATTCCAGTTAATGCCTTGATCATGTACACTTCAATTCACACCTTTAACAAAGTCCCCTGGATATTGCCTAATTTCCAGATCAACCAACCTGGCCTGGTCCTGTAGACAACTTATCATCTGTACTTCATTTTGAAATCTGGTAAAAGACAGGTAGCTTCTATTTTAACTCTAGCTATTCAAAAAACTGTGTTTAAAGAAATCTTACTACTTTGTCTTACCAACATCCAGTTCTCTGATTTGGGCATTTCCCTTTTATTTAAAATACAAAGTAGACAGAAAAGCTGCTGATTTTCCTGATGTATCCAGTCTTGTGTTCAATCAAAAAAGCTGACTGGCAAAAGTGCATATGTCTTTAGTAATGACCACCATGTAAAATTATTAAAAGTGTCAGCTTGGCTCACTTGGTAGCACTCTTGCCTCAGTTGGAAAGATGTCAGTCAAAGCTCCACTCCAGGCCTTAAGCATCTAATCTAGGTTGATGCTACTGTACTGAGGGAGTGCTACATTGTTGGAGGTTCTATGCGATGGTGAACCAAGGTCCATCTGCCTGTTCCCATTACATTGTTCAAAGAACAGCATGGAGTTTTCCCAGTGTTCTAGACAATATTCCTCCTCGATCAACAGATTTACTGATCATTCATCTCATTTGTTCTTTGTGGAAACTCACTGTTGTAAACTGGCAGCCACTCTCCCTAAATAACGGTTACTGAACTTCAAAAGTGATTCATTGACTGTGAAATTATTGGGATGTTATGACACAATAAGGTGCTATGTAAATGCAGGTTCCTTATTTCCATTACATTTTCTTGACTTGTACCCAAGACATATTTTCTGAATGCCCCCAAAAATACACTGTGTCTCTGGAAACTAAAAATGAGTGCATTGCATTCTAACCAAGCCCTGGAAAAAGAAAGATTTCCAATTGAACGTTTCCAGTCCAGGCATCTCTCCTCCGGCTGGAAGTACTTTGGAAAACCACTCCAGATTGGCCAAGAGCATTGCAACTTGCAATTGTGACCTCCAAACTCAACTATTCCATTGCTGTCCTGGCTGGTCTCCCATCTTCCACCCTTAGTGAACTTTAGCTCATCCAAAACTCTACTGCTCATCTATCACCCATGTCCTCACTTTCCTACATTGGCTCCATGTCCTCCAATTTAAAATTTTCTTCCACATGTTTAAACCCTTCCATGGCCTCAGCGCTCCCTATCTCTGTAACCTCATCCAGCCATACAAACCCCTCTCCCCTGAAAATCTCTATCCACAAATTCTGGCCTCTTGTGCATCCCCCTCTCTTCGTCCCAACATTGGCAGCTCTGCCATAAGCCGTCTAGGCGCCACACTCTGGAATTCCCTCTCTAAACCCATCCGCCTCTCCACCTCCCTCTCCTCAAAGATCCGCCTTAAATCCACTTCTTGGACCAAGGTTTTGATCATCCCTCTTCTTTGGCTCTTTGTTGTCTCGTTTTCATCTGATTACACCTTTGTGAAGAGCCAAGACTTTTTTCTATGTTATAGGCGTAGATAAACACAAGTTCTTGTTGCAATGTACCACAAGGGTGGTTTAAAAAAATATTACAATAAAATTCTATTTGATGTTCATTACTTCAATTTGATTTTAGTCAGGATTACTGTTGTGGGAGATATTAAAGCACACCCCTATCTTTATGTGAAATTGATTTTATAGATATGGCAGCTTTACATGTTTTCTTATCTCATGACTGAGCTAAGTGAGAACATAAATAATAATTCACAGGTTAGAAATCTCAACAGTTAGTCAACAATTTTAACAACACTGCATGCAGCCTTACTGCTAAATGCTGATGACAAAAATGTGCTCCCCACTTCGGTTCCTTTCCCAACTACTGATTTTAGAAAATACTTTAAGCAATGTGGGAACATGTTTGATTTTTCCTAAAACACTAAATTGCTAATCTCAGCCAATTCTCAGATGATAGATCAAAATAAAGGTGTCAGCCGTGGCCCAGTGGATTGAGAAAGCAGTTAAAAAAGCTTATGGGATCCTGGGCTCTATACATAGAGGCATAGAGTACAAAAGCAAGGAAGTCATGATGAACCTTTATAGGACACTGGTTTGACCACAACTGGAGTTTTGTGTCCAGTTCTGAGCACCGCACTTTAGGAAAGACGTGAAGGCCTTAGAGAGAGTGCAGAAGAGATTTACTAGAATGATTCCAGGGATGAGAGACTTTAGTTACGTGGAAAGACTGGAGAAGCTGGGGTTGTTCTCCTTGGAAGAGAGAAGGTTGAGAGGAGATTTGATAGAGGTATTCAAAATCATGAAGGGTGTAGACAGAATAGATAGAGAGAAACTGCTCCCATTGGTGGGAGAGTCAAGAACCAGAGGACATAGATTTAAGGTGATTGGCAAAAGAACCAAAGGTGACATGAGGGAAAAACTTTTTTTTTAAAAACACAGCGAGTGGTTAGGATCTGGAATTCACTATTGAACTCCATCAGCAATTAGAAAGTACTGATCGCCGAGCATGAGACGCAGCTGCATCTCATTTTCCCACCCCTTCCATTGGTTTTAAGTTTCTGGCAGGGGACGGCCTGTGTTGGGGTACCTCTGGTCCCTGTAAATCCCTTCAATCCTGAGGCTAAACATGAGCAGCACACACTTTCTAGCGCTGGAGCAGGGGCAGGAAATTCCACCCTAGAGTGTCAAATCACAGAGCTGGTCCTGTGGTAAAACTAGATGAACCGTATGAGTTTCCAGCAACCAAATGCAAATCATCACCCAATGCATTTGCAAAGACCCACAGCACATAACTCTCTAATTCAGCACTGATTAGCAATTTAACTCAGAGGGGGCTACAGGAAGGCAAGCGTGAGAAATGGAAAAATATCATGCTAATGCAGAAGGGTCAACTCTTCTGACGTTTGGACTAGGGCATGTTGCTGGAGCAGAATAGAAGAACTTTACTCCTTAGCTAACTGAAAGGTGTCAGATGCTAACACGGAGTGCCCAAAATAGAAATTCTGCCATTTCCAAGTGCTAGCATCTAACTTTGAACACAAAATGCAAGACGTTTTTTCAAAAAAAAAATCACAATTATTAACTATGTTGGTGTAAATGTATTTCCAACATTTTGCATTTTTATTTCAACTTTTCAGCATTTGCTGTTATTTTTCTTTTTATCTCTGTTACTAACCAGTACTGAATCAAATACAGACCAGGAAGATGTCTTGCCCTCATACTCAAACACTCTCGCTAAACCCCTCTGTTTTGTTACATCTCTCCCCACCTTTCAGTACCTTCTTAAAACCTGCTCATTTGACCACACTTTTAGCTATCTCTCCTAATTTTACCTCTTACTCAGGTCTGACCCCTAACTTTGAAGTGCCTCTGAAGTTGCTACCATGATAGAAGTGCTAAAGAAACACAAGTTGTTTTTTCCTAATTGTAAATCTCCAAACTGTATCAGTAAAGCACTTTTTTCTAAGTTCAATTTCATGTATAAGTATCAATATTCAATTATGGAGTAAAATCCTTCATGCAATGCCTGGCTAATACTTTCTTAGCTGGAATACAAGAGAACCTTGTCATAATTTGCATGATTTGAGATGGTGCAGTAACTGAATACTGAGCAGTCTGCTGTAGTTATTTGTCTGTTCCCAGTCTCATCTGTTTTTATTTTTTTTTCATGAGCTGTGATGCAGTTAGATGCTTTTGATGAATTATTCTTCTCACCGCTGTAAATTTCTACAAGGTAACAGTACCCAGTGTCAGAAACTGAGTGCACCTTTAGTAAAAAAAAATGGTGTACAGCTTTGCATCTACTCTAAGTGTCAAGGTCAGGATGATGACCGATGGTGGACAGCACTTAGGGACAGAAACTATTTGCGTACTAGAATCTGAGGAAATATAAGTGGCAAGAGCACAGGATAATGCTGTATGAAATAATATAGGGTCATGTCCCAATGGCATTTGTGGATAGATCTGAAGAATCTCAATTTTGAAATCAAAATGTGAACTTTAGAAAGCTCTGATGTCTTTGAGAAAGTCATCTTTAAAGTAGTGAACATTTTACAATGTAGAACACCCAAGATTTCACTGCACTGCTTATGAACATGTAGAAAGGTGTGTCCAATTTTACCTATTATAGAAAGTTACGGCACAGAGGTGGCCAATCGGCCCATTGTGAACGTGCCGGCTGTAAAAGAGCTATCCAGCTTAATCCCACTTTCCAGCACTTGGTCCATAACCCTGAAGGTTACAGCACTTCAAGTGCACATCCAAGTACTTTTTAAATGAGTTGAGGGTTTCTGCCTCTACCACCCTTTCAAGCAGTGAGTTCCAGACCCCCATCACCCTCTGGGTGAAAAAAATTCTCTTCAGCTCTCCTCTAATCCTTCTACCAATCACTTTAAATCTATCCCCCCCCGGTCACTAACCCCTCTGTTAAGGGAAATAGAGTGGATAGGGAGGACCTAGCTAGTCCCATCATAATTTTATATACCTGAATTAAATCTCCCCTCAGCCTCCTTTGTTCCAAAGAAAACAACCCCAGCCTATCCAATCTTTTCTCATAGCTAAAATTCTCCAGCCCTGGCAACATCCTCGTAAATCTCCTCTGTACCCTCTCTGGTGCAATCACATCTTTCCTGTAACATGGTGACCAAAAAAATACGCAGTACTCAAGCTGTGGCCGAACCAATGTTTTATACAATTCTAACATAACCTCTCTGCTCTTATTCTAAGCCTTGACTAATAAAGGAAAGTATCCCATATGCCTTCTTAACCACCTTATCTATCTGTCCTGCTGCCTTCAGGGATCTGTGGACATGCACTCCAAGGTCCCTTTGTTCCTCTACACCTTTCACTATCCTCCCATTTATTGTGTACTCCCTTGTTTTGTTTGCCCTCCCCAAATACATTACCTCACACTTCTCTGGATTGAATTCCATTTGCCACTTTTCTGCCCACCCGACCAGTCCATTGATAGCTTCCTGCAGTCTCCAGTTTTCCTCCTCACCATCAACCACACGGCCAATTTTTGTATCATCTGCAAACTTCTTGATCAAGGCCCCCACATTCAAGTCCAAATCATTAATATATACCACAAAAAGCAAGGGACCTAGTACTGAACCTTGTGGGACCCCACTGGAAACAGCCTTCCAGTTGCAAAAACACCCATCAACCATACCATTTGCTTCCTGCCACTAATCCAATTTTAGATCCAACTAGCCACTTTCCCTTGGACCCCTTTTTACTTTTTTGACCAGTCTGCCATGTGGGACCTCGTCAAAAGCCTTGCTAAAATCCATGTACACTACATGAAACACGTTACCCCTCATCGACCCTCCTTGTTACCTCCTCAAAAAATTCAATCAAGTTAGTCAGACTGGACCTCCCTGTAACAAATCCATGCCGAATGTCCTTGATTAACCCGTGCCTTTCTAAATGACGATTTATGCTGTCCCACAGAATCAATTCAAATAATTTGCCCACCACCGAGGTTAGACTGACTGGCCTATTGCTGTTTGTGGTAGATATTAATGATTCGGACTTGAATGTAGGGGGCATGATTGCAAACTGTTTCAGTCTTTACGGTAGAGGACACTAAGAATATCCCAACACTGGACAAACAGGGGGCTCTAGGGGGGGGGGGGGGGGGGGGAGGGAGGAGCTAAATACGATTAAAATCACTAAGGAATCGGTACTCAGTAAATTAATGGGACTCAAGGCGGATAAATCCCCTGGACCTGATGGCTTACATCCTAGGGTCTTGAGGGAAGTGGCAGTAGGGATTGTGGATGCTTTGGTAATAATTTTCCAAAATTCTCTGGACTCGGCAAAGGTCCCGGCAGATTGGAAAACTGCCAATGTAACACCCTTATTTAAAAAGGGTAGTAGGCAGAAGGCTGGAAATTATAGACCAGTTAGCTTAACATCTGTGGTGGGTAAAATTTTAGAGTCTATTATTAAGGAGACAGTAGCAGAACATTTGGATAAACATAATTTAATAGGACAAAGTCAGCATGGCTTTACAAAGGGGAAGTCATGTCTGACAAATTTGCTTGAGTTCTTTGAGGACATAACGTACAGGGTGGATAAAGGGGAACCAGTGGATGTAGTGTATTTGGACTTCCAGAAGGCATTCGACAAGGTGCCACATAAAAGATTATTGCTCAAGATAAAGAATCACTGGATTGGGGGTAATATTCTGGCATGGGTGGAGGATTGGTTATCTAACAAGAAGCAGAGAGTTGGGATAAATGGTACATTCTCAGACTGGCAACCAGTAGCCAGTGGTGTTCTGCAGGGGTCGGTGCTGGGTCCCCAACTCTTTACAATCTATATTAATGATTTGGAGGAGGGGACCGAGTGTAACATATCAAAGTTTGCAGATGATACAAAGATGGGAGGGAAAGTAGAGAGTGAGGAGGACATAAAAAACCTACAAGGGGATATAGACAGGCTGGGTGAGTGGGCGGAGATTTGGCAGATGCAATACAATATTGGAAAATGTGAGGTTATGCACTATGGCAGGAAAAATCGGAGAGCAAGTTATTATCTTAATGGCGAGCAACTGGAAAGTACTGCAGTTCAAAGGGGGGTCCTAGTGCAAGAAAATCAAAAAGTTAGTTTGCAGTTGCAGCAGGTGATCAAGAAGGCCAACGGAATGTTGGCTTTTATTGCTAGGGGGATAGAATATAAAAACAGGGAGGTATTGCTGCAGTTATATAAGGTATTGGTGAGGCCGCACCTGGAATACTGCATACAGTTTTGGTCTCCATACTTAAGAAAAGACATACTTGCTCTCGAGGCAGTACAAAGAAGGTTCACTCGGTTAATCCCGGGGATGAGGGGGTGGACATATGAGGAGAGGTTGAGTAGATTGGGACTCTATTCATTGGAGTTCAGAAGAATGAGAGGCGACCTTATTGAAACATATAAGATTGTGAAGGGGCTTGATCGGGTGGATGCGGTGAGGATGTTCCCAAGGATGGGTGAAACTAGAACTAGGGGGCATAATCTTAGAATAAGGGGCTGCTCTTTCAAAACGGAGATGAGGAGAAACTTCTTCACTCAGAGGGTAGTAGGTCTGTGGAATTTGCTGCCTCAGGAAGCTGTGGAAGCTAAATCATTAAATAAATTTAAAACAGAAATAGACAGTTTCCTAGAAGTAAAGGGAATTAGGGGTTACGGGGAGCGGGCAGGAAATTGGACATGAATTTAGATTTGAGGTTAGGATCAGATCAGCAATGATCTTATTGAATGGCGGAGCAGGCTCGAGGGGCCGATTGGCCTACTCCTGCTCCTATTTCTTATGTTCTTATGTAACTGCAGACGACACAAAAATTGGCCGTATAGTTGGTAGTGAAGATGTTAGCTGTAGACTCCATGAAGGTATCAATGGGTTGGTGGAGTAGGCGGAAAAGTGGCAAATGGAGTTCAACCCGGAGAAGTGTGAAGTAATGCACTTAGGGAGGGCAAACAGTAAAAGGGAATACACAGTAAACGGGAATATACTGAGAGCGGTAGAGGAAGTGAGAGGCCTTGAAGTGCATGTGCACAGGTCCCTGAAGGTGGCAGTACAGATAGATAAGGTTGTGAAGAAGGCATACGGAATGCTCTCCGTTATTAGACAAGGTACAGAATACAAAAGCAGGGATGTAATGATGGAACTGTATAAAACGCTGGTAAGGCCACAGCTGGAGTATTGTGCACAGTTCTGGTCACCACATTACAGGAAGGATGTAATTGCTCTGGAGAGAGTGCAGAGAAGATTTACAAGAATGTTGCCAGGGCTTGAAAATTGCAGCTACGAGGAGAGATTGGATAGGTTGGGGTTGTTTTCCTTGGAGCAGAGGAGGCTGAGGGGAGACTTGATTGAGGTGTACAAAATTATGAGGGGCCTAGATAGAGTAGACAGGAAGTACCTGTTTCCCCTAGCGGAGAGTTCAAGAACTAGAGGACATAGATTTAAGCTGATTGGCGGAAGGATTAGAGGGGACATGACTTTTTTACCCAGAGGGTGGTGGGTGTATGGAATTCGCTGCCCGAATTGGTGGTAGAGGCAAGGACCCTCAACTCTTTTTAAAAGTATCTGGACCTGCACCTAAAGTGCTGTAAGCTGCAGGGCTACGGACTGGGTGCTAGAAGGTGGGATTAGAATGGGCACCTGGTTGTTCTTCGAGCTGGCGCGGACACTATGGGCCAAATGGCCCCCTTCTGTGCTGTATCTTTTTCTATGATTCTATAATTACTCGGTCTCTCTTTTTCTCTTTTTAAACAATGGTCTCCCTCTTTAATGATTATGAAAGTGCTGGCATCTCCACCACATTTACGGTAAGCACCAATGAGCTAGATGGGTCAATGACTTCTCCTTCTGATTTCAAAATACAAACACACTTCAGCTTTAATTTTCAAGGAAAAAAATTTGCCTTTCAAACCATGATGTAAATGTAACACTTACATTGATTCATTGGTCCTGAAGTTACGCCATGGGAACACTTGATGTGTTCATCTAAAATTCCTCTTTGCTACTTTAACAGAGGCATTAATCTATTCAAAATAAATGGTATAATGTCGCTGCTAAAACAGTGGAGCAAAGAATTGTAAACACATTTCTGTCATCACCCAACATCGACATACGTGCACTTTCCAGCAGGGGTCACTGGACAGTAATCAGGAATGAGAACCCTGATTCACCTTTTCATCTCTTAGCCCAAGGATGCCAAGGCCAAATTTAGTGTTCCAAATATTGCCCCAGCTGAGATCACATAACTCAGCACAAACCTGGGATGAATTCATGTTACACTGGGTAGGGTCTTTACCCACTAGGCGATTTGGGGGAGTGCTATAGCATATTATCCATTTCTCCATGTTCTTCCTGATGAACCAATATTTCACCCCTAAAGAGGGGGATGGGAACCTGAGCGGGGAGTCAGAAGGGAATAAAGTTGAGAGCAGCAAGAGAGGGGAAGACCCAGGGGAAATCTACAATACAAATAGTACAAACAGTTGTTCAAGAACAAGTGAAAGGGAAAAGCGTAGAGCAGCGGAAAGAAAGTGTACTTTAGCCACGACAGATAAAATAAAAACTAGAAGGCGTGAGGCGATTAACCCAGCATCAAAGCTGAAGGTCAGGCTAGGGTGTATGGCCCAACTAAGAGTTCTATATACAAATGCACGGGGTATAAGGAATAAATTAAATGAACTACAGGTTCAAATTCAAATTGGAGGGTATGACATGATAGCTATTACTGAGACTTGGCTGCAGGATGGTCAGGATTGGGAACTAATTATACCGAGTTATAAGGTCTACAGGAGAGATAGGGAAAATGGAAGAGGGGGAGGAGTAGCCTTAATGATTAGAGATGAAATCACTTCAATGATAAAGGGGGATATAACGAGAGGTAAGCAGCCAACAGAGACTTTATGGGTTGAATTGAGAAATAGGAAAGGATCTAAGACTATAGTGGGAGTTGTATATAGGAGCCCTGGCAGCAGCTCTGAAGTGCTAGATTGTATAAATGCAGAGATTAGACAAGCGTGTAACAAAGGCATAGTGGTCTTAATGGGGGGCTTTAACCTTCACATAGATTGGGAAAAGCAGACTAGCAACTGTCAGAAAGGTAGTGAATTTCTTGAGTGTGTCCAGGATAGTTTTCTGCAGCAGTATGTCCTCGAGGCAACAAGGGGGCAAGCCATACTAGATTTAGTAATGAGTAATGAACCAGATTTAGTTAACGGCTTAACTGTGCGTGAACATCTATCCAATAGTGATCATAACATGATCGAGTTCAATGCAGTGTTTGAAAGGGAAAAAAAGTGAATCAGCTGCTAAGATTCTAGACTTGGGCAAGGCCGACTTCAATGGGATGAGACAGAGACTGTCCACAGTAAACTGGGCAAATCTGTTAATGGGTAAAACAATTGATGATCAGTGGGAAATGTTTAAAGAAACATTTAACGTGATACAGAATTGGTTTATACCCGAGGGGCAAGAACTCTACTTGCCAAAAAAAGCCATGGACAACTAGAGGTAAGAGACAGTATAAGACATTAGGAAAGGGCTTACAAAAAGGCAAAAAATGGCACAGATCCTGGTGAATGGGAAAGATACAAAGAGTCACAAAACAGATAATAAGGGCGACAAAAAGAGAGTATGAAAAGAAACTCGCAAGGGATATCAAAACCAATACGAAGAACTTTTATAGTCATATTAGGAAAAAGAGGGGGGTCAGGAGCAGTGTTGGCCCCTTAAAAACTGAAAGTGGGGATATTGTCATCGACAATGGGGAAATGGCGGACATGTTGAACAATTACTTTGCGTCAGTATTTACAGTCGAAAAAGAGGATAGCATGCCGGAAATCCCAAGAAAACTAATATTGAATCGGGGACAGGGACTCGATAAAATTAACATAAGTAAAGCAACAGTAATGAAGAAAATAATAGCACTAAAGAGTGACAAATCCCCAGGACCAGATGGTTTCCATCCCAGGGTTTTAAAGGAAGTAGGTGAGCACACTGCAGATGCCCTAACTATAATCTTTCAAAGTTCTCTAGATTCAGGAACTGTCCCTCTCGATTGGAAAATTGCACATATCACTCCGCTTTTTAAGAAAGGAGAGAGAGGGAAACCGGGGAATTATAGACCAGTTAGCCTAACATCTGTTGTGGGGAAAATGCTGGAGTCTATAATTAAGGATAGGGTGAGTGAACACCTTGAGGATTTTCAGTTAATCAGAGAGAGCCAGCATGGATTTGTGAAAGGTAGGTCGTGCCTGACAAACCTGATTGAATTTTTTTGAAGAGGTGACTAAAGTAGTGGACAGGGGAATGTCAATGGATGTTATTTATATGGACTTCCAGAAGACATTTGATAAGGTCCCACATAAGAGACTGTTAGCTAAGACAGAAGCCCAGGGAAAAGTACGGACTTGGTTAGGAAGTTGGCTGAGCGAAAGGTGAGAGAGTAGGGATAATGGGAAGGTACTCACATTGGCAGGATGTGACTAGTGGAGTCCCGCAGGGATGTGTCTTGGGGCCTCAATTATTCACAATATTTATTAATGACTTAGATGAAGGCATAGAAAGTCTCATATCTAAGTTTGCCGATGACACAAAGATTGGTGGCATTGTAAGCAGTGTAGATGAAAACATAAAATTACAAAGCGATATTGATAGATTAGGTGAATGGGCAAAACTGTGGCAAATGGAATTCAATGTAGACAAATGTGAGGTCATCCACTTTGGATCAAAAAAGGATAGAACAGGGTACTTTCTAAATGGTAAAAAGTTAAAAACAGTGGATGTCCAAAGGGACGTAGGGGTTCAGGTACATAGATCATTGAAGTGTCATGAACAGGTGCAGAAAATAATCAAGAAGGCTAATGGAATGCTGGCCTTTATATCTAGAGGACTAGAGTACAAGGGGGCAGAAGTTATGCTGCAGCTATATAAAACCCTGGTTAGACCGCACCTGGAGTACTGTGAGCAGTTCTGGGCATCGCACCTTCGGAAGGACATATTGGCCTTGGAGGGAGTGCAGTGTAGGTTTACTAGAATGATACCCGGACTTCAAGGGTTAAGTTACAAGGAGAGATTACACAAATTGGGGTTGTATTCTCTGGAGTTTCGAAGGTTAAGGGGCGATCTGGTCGAAGTTTATAAGATATTAAGGGGAACAGATAGGGTGGATAGAGAGAAACTATTTCCGCTGGTTGGGGATTTTAGGAGTAGGGGGCACAGTCTAAAAATTAGAGCCAGACCTTTCAGGAGCGAGATTAGAAAACATTTCTACACACTAAGGGTTGTAGAAGTTTGAAACTCTCTTCTGCAAACGGCAATTGATACTAGCTCAATTGCTAAATTTAAATCTGAGATAGATAGTTTTTTGGCAACCAAAGGTATTAAGGGATATGGGCCAAAGGCAGGTATATGGAGTTAGATCGCAGATCAGCCATGATCTTATCAAATGGCGGAGCAGACACGAGGGGCTGAATGGCCTACTCCTGTTCCTATGTAGCAAAACCACGACACTTACTTCCTTACTGCAATCGATGAGTCCGATCCTCAAAAGAGAGAAGAGGAATTCTCGTAGTATGGAGGCAATTCTTAGTCAGCATTTATATATGCTCCGTCAGAAAGTATTTTTCTTTATGGTGATTTGGAAGTTTGTTCTTCAATTGAAAATGATATTGGTATGAAAGTAAATGTGATACTGCCCTATAATGGGAATAATGCTGCACAATAAATCTTTACACAAATCTTTACACAAGATGAGCCACATCTGTAGTCAAACACGCCACAGAAAAATGTGTATAACCTAAGATAGTCATAAAACCAGTTTTAATTGTTGCTGAACAAGTTTGTAGGGTTTACCATCACATCTTTATGAGCTCACTGTTAAGATTGTTTTGGGCAACACAAAAAATTCATTGTGTAGGACTAAAACAATCACATCACTGCCACTAAGGTTTACATGCACAAACATTAAGCCCGCAGTAGGCAAATGACAAAGTGCCTCAGAACATATGTCAAACTATCTAACCATGTGTAAATTTGAACCACATTTTAAATACGCTGCTGGTCTCGTCACTCTGAAATCAGTAGCACACCGCAGAAAAGCACAACAAAAGGCAGCATTGATGGAACACCTGCAAGCAGTACTAAAGCAGTTACAATTACTTCTTCTGTTTCTAGCTTATGGCACTGATACTTCTCTTCTGTAATGAATCATCAAACTAAAAGTTGCTTAGATTCCATTCTGGAAAACATAACGTACAAGTTTAGAATTTGGCAGAAAAATGAAATGTTCCACTTTTCATATGACTCATAGGCATACCTTCCTTTCAAAAACAATTTACAAATTAATTTTCACTAATTGATGTTTTTGATCAGCATTCAAACAACAAGTATTGTTTCACAGTCTCAGCCAAGGGGATTCTAAATGACGTCGTTTTGAAAGATATTGTAATGCATATTTACACACGTTACAAACAGACATATGGGAAAGAATTCAAAAAAGGACAATGTGTGCCATAAAAGCCAAACTCTACAGTTTAGTTTCAACTCTTTTTACAAGCAAACACCTCACATTCTCCACACCTAACAAGTAATCAAGAGAGTCAGTTTTGGCATAGTTTTAATGGTTAATTGCTGGATAGATAATATTGTTTTTGATAAGTTGTTTTTCCCCCTTACTAATTTTCAGCTCTTCCCCCTCTCCTACAGGTAGACATTGACTCTTTGTTGGGGTACCATAGCATTGATGCCAGTCACTTCAATACCTCACCCAAATAGCCACCGTGGCCATGACAGTAAGCGTCATCAGGATATTCAACTGCGGAGGGCATCATAGCTGCGCTTAATCCTGTTCTCATCCATCATCCATTCCTATACACATACACATGCACACACTTTCTCGGGGGATCACTAGATTTCAATCAGGAGAAGGGATCCTGGTCAATTTTCCCCTCCCTAGTGCAGGACACTGAGGGCAACTGTACTGCACCTGCTGATGCCTGAGCTCAAATCTGCTAGCTCAGCAGACTGGGGATCAATCCTAGAACCATCTGTTCGCTGAATGAACTCATCCATTGAGAGAACTGTTAGCTTTTTAAAAATTATAATGAACACTAATTATATTAACAGAGTGCTACACACACTTCACCAAAAAGAATGTGGTTAAGTAATGTATTATTCATGTTACAGTGTTTCCTGCTTTGCTAACTTTGCTACCTTACATGAACACAAACCTTTAGGTGTAAAGGTCATCATCAGCTGATTTGATATTAAGTCATACAGAGCAAGACAACCCCGGGATTGATCTTTAGTCTACACCAAGTTAACTTATTTCAGTTGAGATGGCAGTAAGAATGCTACAATTGCCCTCAGTATCCCCAGGTTAGGCGAAGATTTCTGCACCTGATCAACATCTACACAATACTCTAGTATGGGTCACTGAATATCAGATGATGGCTTCACTGTGAAGCTTCTCAGTCCAACAGCCACTCAGCACTCACTATTCAGGCTCACATGAAGAACAACCACTTGAGTGAAGTACAAAGGGCAGCAAGTACCCATGGTACTGGTAGCCGTCTAGTAATCGCCTTTAGGAGCGGAAGAGAGATACCTGACGTTAGAGAAATCAAAAATAGGGAAGGGAATAAGCCAGCAAATTACATGCACCAAGCGTTTTTTGTTTTTGTTTCATGAACTAGTTTTATGGGCATGCAAAACAGACCATAATGATCACACTAATGAATCCGAACTCAATTTCAGAGTGGAGGGATTGAAAAACATGATATATTCTGGAGATCTGGGTTCAAATTCCATGTTGGGACTAAGGCTTTTTAGAGACCTGATGTGTCAACCATTACATTAAGGGCATAATCTCATCAAATTCGCTCAAACAATTTAAAAGCCTTTCATCCATCCAGTATTGCAATTAGTGGAGGACTTGGCTTATCTCATGAGGCTATCATTCCAGAACCAAGGTGTAAACCAGATAAATTACTAACCGTTAAGCCTCAAAGTATTACTCTTTATGATCTGACGATTCATTCCCTGAGAGACCAGAACGGTTGGGAGAAATGATCCATCTAGTTTGACAGGATTTAACAATGTGCCTCCAGAAGAGTTTCTGTGGTAAGTTTGGAGTAATTAGTATCGGGCTAGTCTTGTTTTCATTACTGCAATATAGTTGGGAAACAAATGAAATTTGAAAAATGTGCACAGAAAAATCCTCCTACAGGAGAAGGAAATAATCATCCAAACAAGACAACATAACAGCTAATTATTCTTGCCAAACATAAAAAGGCCACAGAAACTAGATTCTTGTATAGAAAAAAATTGTCACATGATACTTCAGACAACGTGACCCAGGGGAAAAAATAAGTGGAGACTGATTGACTGGGAGCGCTCTATCATGTAGCACAGGAGGGAAATTCACATGGTTCCTTCCTGAATCTATTATAGCGACAGGCATTTCCGGTAATTTCCTGGTTGGGTTGGATACCTTGCCCATAGTACATGGAGCACAAAAGAAGGTGGTGCAAGTTTTAGTGCTTGTAAAAGTGTGAAACAACCTGCTGAGGGTCGAATGATACTGTGCAGTGTCCTACCATATTCTATGAGGTGCAATTGAAACAAATATATTGGTGGCCACAACAGACTAGAAACAAAATTGTATGTTTAATTCAGATACCAAGACAATTGCATTTATAAGAGACTCAACAAAGTGAATAAAATATTATTTGTTTACCTTTAATATGAATTACAACACAAACTTTGCAATAACTACTGTAAAACTTACATTAAAAGTTGGAAGATACAATTTTTTTTGGACACAATAGGGCCAGCTATAAGTTGCACTTTTTACAGAAGACTAGTCCATTCTTATTTCTTTAGTTCACACTGAAAGTTTTGTGAAAGCAGTGATGATTGAAACCATACGTGCGTCCATGCGATTGCAAGTCTAAGCAATCACGCACCATCCTCATGGAATAACTGTCAAACGTAGTTTTGCGTTTTAATATTATAGTCCATATATAAAAGAAGTTTAAAGAATAAGAATACAAGGACACCACAGGATCAGGCTACTGATGAACAAATTTTACAGTTAGACTAAGCAATGCTGTCTGATGGATAAAGAGGGATGATTTCCTGGGTCACTGTTCATAACAAAATCATAAATGGATTCGCCTCTCCGCCTCTCCCCTCCTTTAAATCTACCTCTTTGACCAAGCTTTTGGTCATTTGTCCTGTTCTAATAGCTCATGTGGCTCGGTGTCAAATTTTGTTTGATAACACTCCTGTGAAGAGCCTTTGGATGTTTTACTATGTTAAAGGTGCTATATAAATGCAAGTTGTTGTTGATATGCACATTCACGATTTCACTATAAATAGCAACAGCAGAAATATCTTACCTTGTTTTCTTTTTAAATTAATTATATATGGGTTTAACTGTCAAGTTCATAAAGTTATAAATATTGTGATCTCTTGCAATAATCATTGGGAATTACTGATATTGGAAAGCCTAACAAAAGCACAAATTCACAGAATACATTTTAATAATGGTTTTCTCTTTTAACATTAAAACTTCTGACACAAATGAACTTACAGAATCAATAACCAAGAAACCTTCAAAATCCCAAAACCAAAACAAGGGGTCAGATTGTTAGTTAAATTTGCAACTGTGGCATTTCAGCCCATGATTTAATCTTCAGTCTTTCCTGACCTTCCTATATTACCCCTGCCTGGCCTCAAACTGAAAATATTCATTTGGGAAAATGCCAACTTGTTATCCACTACTGTGTAATCATTTCAGACACAGGCTAAGGCACTGAAGAAACGAATATTGAAGGATATTTAGAATTATCCAAACTGTTAAAGGACTTCAACTTGTAGTTCACATGTTGCAGGAATCTGAATGAACTATTGTAACATCCAAAAGTACAAAATCTGTTTTCAAGCAGTTCTACATAGTTACCATACTTAATGTACCATGTACAGGGCAAAACTGTGGCAGATGGGTTTCAACGCAGTTAAGTATGAAGTCATCCATTTTGGACCAAAAGGATAGATCCGTGTATTTTTTAAAATGGCGAAAAGCTAGGAACAGTGGAGGGTCCAATGAGATTTAGGGGCCCATGTACACAGATCATTAAAATGTAGTAAATCAGGTACAAAAAATAATCAAAAAGTCTAGTGGAGTGCTAGCCTTCATAACTAGAGGGCTAGAATATAAAGGGGAGGAAGTTTTGCTACAGCTACACAAAGCTCTTGTTAGACCACATCTAACAGTTCTGGGCACCACACCTTAGAAAGGATATATTGGCCTTGGAAGGAGTGCAGCACAGATTCACCAGAATGTTACCAGGGCTCCAAGGGTTAGATTATGAGGAGAAATTACATAAACTAGGTTTGTATTTCCAGGAATATAGAAGGTTAAGGGGTGATTTGATTGAGGTTTTTAGGATTTTGAAAGGAAATTGATAGGGTAGATAGAAACTTTTTCTGCTGGTAGGGGAATCTAGGACAAGGGGACATAACCTTAAAATCAGTTATTCAGGAGAAGTTAAAAAACACTTCTTCATACAAAGTGTGGAACTCTCTCCCACAAAAAGCAGTAGATGCTAGCTCAATTAATAATTTTAAATCTGAGATCGATAGACTTTTGCTAGCCAAGGGTATTAGGGGATATGGAGTCAAGGCGGGTGGATGCAGTTAGACTCGGTCGGTAAAATGCTGGAATCCATTATTAAGGAAGTGGTAATAGGGCACTCAGAAAATCATAATATGATTAGGCAGAGTCAACATGGTTTTATGAAAGGGAAATCATGTTTGATAAATTTATTAGAGATTTTTGAGGATGTAACTAGCAGGGTAGATAAAGGGTGTAGTATATTTGGATTTTCAAAAGACATTCCATAAGGTGCCATATAAAAGGTTGTTCCACAAGGTAAGAGCTCATGGGATTGGGGGTAATATATTGACATGGATAGAGGATTGGTTAAAAGGACAGAAGAGAGTAGGGATAAATGGGTCATTCTCAGGTTAGCAGGCAGTAACTAGTGGGGTGCCGCAAGGATCGGTGCTTTGGCCTCAGCTATTTACAACCTATATTAATGACTTAGATGAAGGGACTGAGTGTAATCTATCCAAGTTTGCTGACGAAAGTAAGCTGTGAGGAGGACACATAGGGGGTGATTTTGAACCCCAAGAACGGGTGGGTTGGGGGCAGGTGGGAGTTGAAAATTGTTTTTTTTGGGTCGCAACTGCAAAATTTTCCGACTTTGCATTCCCAGTAGGAAGCCTGTACTTTTACTCACCAATGTTAAACCCGGAAATAAAACCGGGTTGTGGTCGCGACCCAAAAAACAAACAGCTATTTTCAACTCTCACCCGCCCCCAACCCACCCGTTCTTGGGGTTTAAAATCATAGAATCTTAGAAGTTTACAACATGGAAACAGGCCCTTCGGCCCAACATGTCCATGTCGCCCAGTTTATACCACTAAGCTAGTCCCAATTGCCTGCACTTGGCCCATATCCCTCTATACCCATCTTACCCATGTAACTGTCCAAATGCTTTTTAAAAGACAAAATTGTACCCGCCTCTACTACTGCCTCTGGCAGCTCGTTCCAGACACTCACCACCCTTTGAGTGAAAAAATTGCCCCTCTGGACCCTTTTGTATCTCTCCCCTCTCACCTTAAATCTATGCCCCCTCGTTATAGACTCCCCTACCTTTGGGAAAAGATTTTGACTATCTACCTTATCTATGCCCCTCATTATTTTATAGACTTCTATAAGATCACCTCTAAACCTCCTACTCTCCAGGGAAAAAAGTCTCAGTCTATCCAACCTCTCCCTATAAGTCAAACCATCAAGTCCCGGTAGCATCCTAGTAAATCTTTTCTGCACTCTTTCTAGTTTAATAATATCCTTTCTAGAATAGGGTGACCAGAACTGTACACAGTCCCAAAGAGTCTGCAAAGGGATATAGACAGGTTAAGTGAGTGGGTAAGAAGGTGGCAGATGGAGTATAATGTGGGGAAATGTGAGGTTATTCACTTTGATAGGAAAAATAGAAAAACAGAATATTATTTAAATGGTGAGAAACTACTAAATGCTGGTGTTCAGAGACTTGGGTATCCTCATACAAGAAATACAAAAAGTTAGCATGCTGGTACAGCAGGCAATTAGGAAAGCAAATGGCATGTTGGCCTTTATTGCAAGGGGGTTGGAGTACAAGAGTAAGGAAGTCTTACTACAGTTGAACAGGGTTTTGGTGAGGCCTCACCTGGAGTGCTGCGTACAGTTTTGGTCTCCTTATCTAAGGAAGGATAAACTTGCCTTAGAGGCGGTGCAACAAAGGTTCACGAGACGAATTCCTGGGATGAGAGGGTTGTCCTATGAAGAGAGATTGAGTAGAATGGGCCTATACTCTCTGGAGTTCAGAAGAATGAGAGGTGACCTCATTGAAACATAAGATTATGAGGGGTCTTGACAGAGTAGATTCTGAGAGATTGTTTCTCCTGGCTAGAGAGTCTAGAACTAGGGGGCATAATCGCAGGATACAGGGTCGGCCATTCAAGACTGAGATGAGGAGGAATTTCTTCACGCAGAGGGCTGTGAATCTTTGGAATTCTCTACCTCAGAGGGCTGTGGATGCTGAGTCATTGAATACGTTCACGGCTAAGATGGATAGATTTTTGGACTCCAGGGGAAATCAAGGGACATGGAGATCGGGCGGGAAAGTGGAGTTGAGGTCAAAGATCAGCCATGATCTTATTGAATGCGGAGCAGGCTCGAGGGGCCTAATGGCCACTCCTGCTCCTATGTAACTATCTGCTTCAAAACTACAAAAATATAAGCCAATAACTGGTTGTATAATCTATTTTTCTACATATTGCATACTGTACAAAAGTCACAAACTAGAATGTGGGAAAGATCAGACATGAAAATTCTTGCCGATGGGTATTTGTAGAAATTTTCAAAAAAGTAATCAAAATGTAATGAGAACAAACACGCACAGATATCATGTTATCCAAAAAGGTCCAATCTTCATAAACACTGTGCTTTAAATTTGTGTTGGACATTTTTGAGCCCTTTGCAGTTTCAGCATTTTAAATTTCTTCATAGGGGAGACTCTTTCTGTTGGTCCCACTGTGCCCTGCACGGTTCCAGACAGGGAGCTGCACCCCATTCCCAGAAGTCTTCCAATGTCACTTGTCACTAATTATAAGGTGTGCAAGAGCAATTCAGAAGGATTTTTCTCACAACTTTTCTTTTCCTTCTGCAGTATGGATGATCCACTGAAAACAACTGCAGCATCTTTTTGTTTTATTTGTTCATGGGATGTGGGCGTCACTGGCAAGGCCAGCACTTACTGCCCATCCCTAATTGCCCTCGAGAAGGTGGTGGTGAGCCGCATTCTTGAACCGCTGCAGTCAGTGTGGTGACTGCAGCGGCTCTTATGATTCCTTGTCCTCTTTGCTACCTACAACACAGCCAACCTCACCACTCTTCCCACCACCTCTCCTCCATGGTCTACGTCTGTGGGACCGCCATCTCATGGTTCTACTCCTATTTATACGGGTGTGCTGTCCTGGTGTAGTCAGAACATCTCCTGGTTTAGTTTCTCCTTCCAGGACTGCAGTTAACTTTAGTGTCCTCTAAGCTTCCAACCATAACCCCCGCCTATTCTTCATCTACATACTGCCCCTCAGCAACATTAGAAAGCATGGAGTCAGTTTCCATACATAGCTGATGACTTACACAGGATGCACTGCAGCAACTCGCCAAGGCTTCTTCGACAGCACCTCCCAAACCCGCGACCTCTACCACCTAGAAGGACAAGAGCAGCAGGCAAAAGGGAACAACACCACCTACACGTTCCCCTCCAAGTCACACACCATCCCGACTTGGAAATATATCGCCTTTCCTTCATCGTCGCTGGGTCAAAATCCTGGAACTCCCTTCCTAACAGCACTGTGGGAGAACCTTCACCACAAGGACTGCAGCGGTTCAAGGCGGCGGCTCACCACCACCTTCTCAAGGGCAATTAGGGATGGGCAATAAATGCCGGCCTTGCCAGCAACACCCACATCCCATGAACGAATAAAAAAAAAAAACTTAGTTTAACGTCTCAACCACCACCACCTTCAACTCCACAACTGTTACTTTTTTGTCCAATTGCTTGTCTAAGATCATGGATAGACTTCCTGCAACTTAACATTAAAAAGACCAAAGTCATTCTGTTCTGTTGCCCCCAAAAACTTCATAACCAATCCCTGATGCCATTCTCTCTCCCCAGCTGTTCACTCAAACTGAACTGAAAGGTGCGCTACCTCAGTGTCCTGTTAGACAGAATTGAGCTTCAAACCCCATTATCCTATCCTCCACCACCAACTTCTTCATATATGTCCAAAGTGCTTATGTACAAGAAGCATTCCGTGGCACTTCATGGATTGACAGTGGACAGCCAGCAAAGGAAGTCATTAGGGAGTGAATTTCAGATGCTGCATCTGAATGAATAGTCACTGTTGATGAGCAGGGTGTAGGGAAAAGGAGTATGCTGGTGTTGGATGAGCAGAGGGTGTGCGCCAAGACGTACAGCTGGACAAGATCACTGAGATAGGGTGGAGAAGACTGAGGGATTTGAAGACGATGCAAACATCTTAAAATCAATTAACTTTAAAATGAGGAGCCAGTTGAGCTTGGCATGGATGGGGGTGATGGGAATGCAAGCCTGTGCTCAGATGAGGAAGTGAGACTCATTATTCTGGTTGTTTGCGTTGGATGAAAATGAGTCTGGTGGATGTGAGGAGACTAGCAATGAAGATTGAAGATAGGGCTGTAGCTGGAGCGAATTGAAGGGTACGCAAGTAGTTATCCATCACAAAACCACCTACTTCAACCTTTAACATAGCCTACCCCTATCCCTACCTTACCCCACCACCACAAACTCTCATCCATGGCTTTGCAACCTCCATTCCTGACTTTTCCAATGCTCCAATTATCCCATAAGTCCTACACCAATGCATTATCCTTGCCAACCACCCAGTTCCCCACTTCATGGATTTTAAAATCCATGTCTTCATTTATAAATCCCTCCATGGCCTCACCCAACACAACCTCTCTGGCCTCCAGCCGTGCATCCCAACTCACACACTCTGGACCGACTCTGTCCGTGGCTGAGTCTTCAACCATTGCAACTCTACACTCAGATTCTCTTTCTAACCCCCTCCACCTTGCTACTTCAGAAACATTTTGAAAGCTCATCTATCTGACAACAGCTTCAATCCCTTGTCTAATTCTTCTTCAGTGTTCATTTCCTAATTATGCCCCCTCTTATATTTAAAAATAACAACACAGAAACATAGGAACAGAAGTTGGCCATTCAGCCCCTCGAGCCTGTTCTACCACAGGCCATTCGGCCCAGTCTGCAACGGTGTTTATTCTCCACATGAGCAGTAGTCCTAATCCCATGCGCCCAACCTGTTCCCATATTCCACTTTCCTTCACCACCTATCTAACCTTTTCTTACAAGCTGACATGGTCACTGTTTCAATCACTAACTCTGGTGGTTACAGCCTCAGAAGCCTTGGCAGAAAAAAGGTTCTTCTGCTTTCTTAAATCTCTTGCATTTAATTTTACATCTGTGTCTCCCAGTGCGAGGCACCCCAATCATTGGAAATAGTCTGTTTCTATGTACTCAGTCCCATCTCTACATAATGTTAACACCTCTATCAAAACAGACCATCATTTCCTCTGTTCTAATGAAAATAGCTCCAGTTTTCAAGTCTCATTTCCTCATACCAGGCAGCATTCAAGTGAATCTGCACTGTACCCTCTCCATTGTCTCAACATCCTTCCTATGGTATGGAGCCCAAAACCACACAAAGTACACCAACTGTGGTGTTAAGAGATTTTATATAGATTCGCCATTACATTTGGACTTTTACATTCTATACCTCTCAATGAATATTGGGCTATTTTTATTCAGGGGAACAGGCAACAGCAGGACAACCGTGTGTTTGCAGGGGGCTGCATTCTTCTGGCCTAAAATTCAGCATTGAGCAGCATTCTTCAGTGTAAGCAGTATAATCTAAGCTCACTTTGCTTTGTAATATGCTGCACAGTCATCTCTTATTGCTCTGAGCTTAAATGTAATTAATTCTCGACTCAAATCATTGCCTCACAGTAGCTTTGTAATTTCTCCAAGATGAACACCTGCAACACCTCCCTCCCCTTTGTCAGCCCTTCCAGAAAATTCTTTGTGCTGCAGAACCTGAAACGTTAACTCTGTGTCTCTGCTGCTGTCTGATCCGCTGCTGAGTGTTTCCAGCATTTTCTGTTTTTATTTAACATTTGTTAATATGAGATGAGAGTTTAATTTTTTTTGGGTTAATTCTCTCTTTGTTGGGGGGGAAAAAAAACAGCAAAGTCCCCACTCTGCTGGAATGTTTACTGTTCCACGGGCATTAGTTGCTCTCCGGTGCATCATCCATCCTACTATTATTCAAGTGTAAAAGCTGTTCAACCACAGGAGGCATCACAGCCACACCAAATCCGGTCCTCACCCACAAGCACACTGCCGGCAGGGGTCACTGGAGAGTCATCCGGAGTAGTAACCCAGGGGCACAGAGGCCAATTATAAAATTATAGAATGTGACAGCACAGATGCAGGCCATGCAACCCATCAAGTTTTCCCCAATATGAGCCACCTATTTTATTTCCCCTCTCCTACTCACCCCCCCCCCCACCCCCGCACCTTTCATATTTCTCTTTTTCAAACAATCATTTAATTTTTTTAAAACAAATTTATGGACTCTGCTTCAACAATGGTTAGTGGCATTGTTACCTTGTGTAAAATTATTCTTTTTATTATTCATTCTCAGGATTATGAAGCACTTTGTTTCAGTACATTAAGGATGACATACAAGTGCAAGCTGTTGCTGTGACAGCAGAAAGGAGGATGTTTCAGCAGTGTTAGTGTTCATACAGTGTAAAAAAAAGTGTAGAAAGTGAACGATCTTAAAAGTCATCGTGTTTTCCTCAAATCGATCAGTGATCTCCCTTTTACAACCATACACAGGAAGAGAAAAAACAATCAGACATATGATGCTTATGTGAGAAAGCATCACCGAACTGGCCTACAAGGAATCATCTCATATTATGGCTAGAAATTTGTATTCACCTCATCACACAGCTAACCATAATGCTGAGGTGATTGTACACAAACAGCACAACTCAGAAATATCAAAATCCTACTGCATGGTCCAAGGGAACAGGATGAAAGTCAACTTGATAAAAAAAAAGAGCTATTAATCATTTAAAAAACGTGTCATGCACTGCTTGCATGAACCATTGGTAACTGTCCCTTGGACAGAATAACATTATAAAACTATTACCTATCGCAGTAGCCAACAATAAGACCACCACATTCAGCAACTGTCTACAAGACCAGTAAAGACTACATTATTTAATCCATTTCAGAAGTGGCCTTCTCACTCTGGACCTTGCACAGATTTATTAACCTATCTTTAGGCCTCACTTAGATTGTCATGCCAAGTTTAGCACACTAACCTAACAAGAATGCAAACAACATTGCCCATTCAAAAGAGAGCAATCTGAATAACAGATAAGGGCATGGATTACAGTCGAGCCCTCACACTTCCCATTTACAAACATTACCAAAAAAACCTACGCAATCGATTTTTTATGCAGATGATAAGTCACATTCATAAGCTAAACAATCTAATCAGTAATTCCCACCACTTACACTGCCTATAGAGCTCCTCACAAACGTGAATTTTTCACATAAAGATTTTCAGGGCAGGGGTAAAGGTTGGATGCCAAACAGGAGAGAGGAGAGAGGGAAGAGAAAAGGAAGCAGGGAAAGGAGTTGGGAGTTAGAATCAAAAGCACGGTAGAAGAGAAGGCGGCCTTTTAAGGCAGTATGGAAGATAGCAAGGTGGAGAGATTTGGAGAGAGTGTTCCAAAGAGGAAGGTGAAATGGCTAAAAGAACAAACTACCAGTGCAGAGGGTGCGCACTGCAACAACTGGAAATCACTGAGGTAGGATGGAAAATAAGGACAAGGATCTTAAAATTGATTTGTGAGGACACGGGAAGCCAGTGGAGCTTGGTAAAAGCAGGGATAATAGAAGTGCTGGACTTAGCGTGGGTGAAGATACAAGCTTCAGCATTTGGCTGAGCTGTAATTTCTAAAGGATATCATTTGAGAAACCTGGCTTTGTGGCAACAAAAGCAAGGATTAGAGTTTTGGTAGCCCTAATGTTCTAACTGGTCCCCAGAGGTTGAGAGTCCAAATCCCAGGTGGGCAAGTTCAATAAATTTGGTAATTTGTGAGATGGTGCCAGAAAAAAAAAGTGACCATGAAAGCTGCTGGATTATTGTAAAAAGTCCAACTGGTTCACTAAAGTCCTTCAGAAAAAAGAACCTGCCACTGCTACCACGTCGGGCCCACGAGTCCAATTCCATGATATGCAGTTGACTTTTAATGCACTCTGGAGTGGCCATGCAAACCAATCAGTAGTCAAAGCAATCGCTACAGATAGCCCACTACCATCTTCTGAGGGCAAGTAGGGTTGGGGCAATAAATTCCACCTTGCCACCATTGCCCACATTCAAAAAGAGGCAGGTGATGTTGCAAGAATAGAAGAAAGTGGTGTTGGAATGGGGCAGTTGTGGGAAAGAAATTCAGTTCAGAACTAATACAAGGAAAGATATTATGATACTACCATGATAATTGGATAGCTCTTTCAAAGAGCCGGCACAGACACGATGGGCCCAATGGCCTCCTCTCGTGCTGTACCTACTATGATACTATGAAAGACCATAAAAAGCTACCACTAAAATAGAGGACCCAAACAGACTCATTAATTTGGTAATTGAACAATTTTCAGCTATTTTTCTTATTGATAATGTAAAGTAAAATGATCAATTGTTTTAAAATATTTTGTTTTGTCGTGATGACTGTGAAGTATGCCGTTGCTAACAAACAGAACCCTTCTAGTAGCTGGTGTCAGCACCAAGCAGTCCTGTGTCAGATAAAGTACAGCTAAATGTTATGCCTCAACTCATACCTCAGAACAGCACCATCTAAGGCACTAGAGTGATTTTTTTTCTGTTTAACATACCAGCCATCTTTAAGGCCTCTCTAAGCAAGATCATTAAGTTGACGTCAATTTATGCCAATTCCGGTAGTTCTTTTGTGGTAAGTTTCTCTGGGTTGCATTTAAACCTGGATCCCAAAGATGAAAGGACAATGAAATGGCTCTAACATACGTCACCAGTTCCCAATAACATTTTTGAAAATGTATTTCTTCCCCCATACAACACAGAGTTCCCTGGTCAGGTAGGTATCTCATTTCCAATGGCGTCACTGAAGTCAATCATCAGAAAATTGATGAGTAACTTCACCTGTTCTCTCCCTTACTGTGAGGAAACATCTGGACTATGCTTTATACATTATGAACAGCAAAGCAAAGATTGGAAACAGGATGCAGAGGGAATAGTAGATGCAAATCCACATTCTAACATTTAACGGCATAACAAACCGGAGTACCAAGACATTCTTTGTGAAGCAGCTATCCAGAAGAAATGAAATTGTAGATATTCTTGCACAGGAGAGGGCCACTTAACCTTTCTTGCCTGCGTTGAATTTAGATCCCGCTTGGGAATTAATCTTACACATTCCCATTTTCCTGTATTCTCCCCAAGCGAGTCCAATACACAGTTGTTTTTTTAATATATGTTCATGCATGGTTTCCCCTTACACAGGGACTTTCTCATACCCAATATTTGATGTAGTCTTTAATGAACCCTCCTCCTTCTCCAGGAGACTTGTTCATAAAGATATCAATTTCAACAGAACAATTAAAGGGTGACTTAAACAAAGGTCAAATTCACTTTCTCAAATAATGGTGAAACAGTAACAAGCTATTACAACAACAAACTGCTGTTAACTATATTTGTTTTGTTGATGTTCCAGAGGGGTATAGATAGGATAAGCAAAGGACATCCGAGTCAATGTATTTTTTTCTTTCCACAAGTAAAAGATAGTCAGCCTCACAAACAGAAATAAAAATAAGCTTTAAATTTAGAAAATGCAAACATTTTAGATGAGTAGTTTGAGAAGTTTTATATCTACAGCGATTTGATGGAAACTACCTGTCAACATTGCTGTGGCATACATTTTGATCAACGGCTTTCATTTCATGACTTAAGCTTTTGCTCGAGCAATCTAAATGGAACCGGGATCATATAGGGTCATCGCATTTAATCTGGATTAATCTTACAATGTATTTATTGGCAGAGCATATTAACAATAGAATTCCTTACCAAACCACTTGATATAGGAAATGCGTGCTTTGTAAGATTCTCAAACATGGATTTTCTGCTGCGACCTTCCTGTTTGAGAGCAAACCTCAGGTTTCGCATATCCTGCCAAAAGCAAAAAGTAGCTACATCACAGTGTGCAATAGGTACAGAATGGATTTACTATAAGAGATAGTAAATACATTGTTACTTATCCCATCCTTCCCTTGAAAGGTATAAAGATTTAAACAGCTTAATCTTAAAAGGCGCAGAATCACAGCTTTGCAAAATAATGAAAAAAAATCCCCCACAACTGTTGTTTCATATTAAATCATCACACAAAGAGAATATCAAAGCAATAACATATGGTTAGAGATCAAATAATAAACACAGGGATTGTTATATTAGCGGGATTGTATGACAGATCCCCTAATTGTGGGAAGGAAATGGGAGAGACTATCTATAGACAGATCCGGGAGTTGAGGAGCAACAAAATTATTGTTCAATGAGATTTTAATTACCCAATCATTGATTGGGCGGGAGTGGGACTAAATGGAGAAAAGGAATGTGTGCAGGACTCCTTCCTTAAGCAGTGTCCACATGCCTACGAGGGAAGAGGCATTGCTAGATCTCGTTCTGAGTACTATATCAGATAGATGAGTTAAATAATTGTCATCCGTGGCTCAGTGTAGCACTCTCGCCTCTGAGTCAGAAGATTATGGGTTCAAGTCCCACTCGAGAGTTGGGCATGTAATCCAGGCTGAGACTTCAGTGCAGTACTGAGGGAAGAACAGCAAAAAACAGAGAAGTATTTTTTTTATATTCGTTCATGGGATGTGGGAGTCACTGGCAGGGCCAGTATTTATTCCACAAATTTATCAGTAAAAAGTGAATTGGTAAATGTGAACCCTGAAAAGAGGGGATACTTAACAAGTACTTCACTTCAGTGAGTACAATAGAGAAGGACATTAGGGAGGAGGTAAATCCTGCATTGATCAAAAGCAAGGTATTAATAAATAAAAGGAAAGTATTAGAGAAATTAGTTAAGCTAAAAGAGGACAAAGCACTGGGACCTAATAGGATGCATCCATGGATTCTGAGGGAAATGGAGTAAGAAATAGCAGAGGCCCTAGAAATTATATTTCAGGATTCTACTGAGAGTTAAAGTGTGCCAGAGGATGGAGTGTGACCAATGTGACACCCATTCTCAAAAACAGAGACCAACCTAACCTGGGTAATTGCAGGCCAGTTAGTTTAACTTTAGGGTTAGGGAAAATTTTAGAATCTTTAAGTAAAGATGAAATTACTAAATATCTAAATGGAGAGAAAATAATTAAGGCAGCATTTGACCGAGTGTGGCACCAAGGAGCCCTAGTAAAATTGAAGTCAATGGGAATCAGGGGGAAATCTCTCCAGTGGCTGGAGTCATACCTAGCACAAAGGAAGATGGTAGTGGTTGTTAGAGGCCAATCATCTCAGCCGCAGGACATTGCTGCAGGAGTTCCTCAGGGCAGTGTCCTGGGCCCAACCATCTTCAGCTGCTTCATCAATGGCCTTCCCTCCACCATAAGATCAGAAATAGGAATGTTTGCTGATGATTGCACAATGTTCGGTTCCATTCGCAACCCCTTAAATAATGAAGCAGTCCGAGCCCACATGCAGCAAGACCTGGACAACATCCAGGATTGGGCTCATAAGTGGCAAGTTACATTCGCGCCAGACAAGTGCCAGGCAATGACCATCTCCAACAAGAGAGTCTAAACACCTCCCCTTGACATTCAACGGCATTTCCATCGCCAAATCCCCCACCATCAACATCCTGGGGGTCACCATTGACCAGAAACTTAACTGGACCAGCCGTATAAATACTGTGGCTACAAGAGCAGGTCAGAGGCTGGGTATTCTGTGGCGAGTGTCTCACCTCCTGACTCCCCAAAGCCTTTCCACCATCTACAAGGCACAAGTCAGGATTGTGATGGAATATTCTCCACTTGCCTGGATGAGTGCAGCTCCAACAACACTCAAGAAGCTCGACACCATCCAGGACAAAGCAGCCCGCTTCATTGGCACCCCATCCACCACCCGAAACATTCACTCCCTTCACCACTGGCACACTGTGGCTGCAGTGTGTACCATCCACAGGATGCACTGCAGCAACTCGCCAAGGATTCTTCGACAACACCTCCCAAACCCGCGACCCTACCACTTAGAAGGACAAGAGCAGCAGGCACATGGGAACAACACCACCTGCACGTTCCCCTCCAAGTCACACACCATCCCGACTTGGAAATATATCGCCGTTCCTTCATTGTCGCTGGGTCAAAATCCTGGAACTCCCTTCCTAACAGCACTGTGAGAGAACCGTCACCACACGGACTGCAGCGGTTCAAGAAGGCGGCTCACCACCTCCTTCTCGAGGGCAATTAGGGATGGGCAATAAATGCTGGCCTCGCCAGCGACGTCCACATCCCATGAACGAATTTTTAAAAAAGCCAACTCAGATTTCAGAAAGGAAGATTGTGTTTAACAAATGCGAGTTCTTTGAAGAGGCGACAGATATGGTGGATGGGGAAAATGCACTGAATGTGGTGCACAGGGACTTGGAGTTTTTTTTAAAACTCACAGGAGACTACAGAAGATTAAAGGGTATGGAATTAGGGAGAGAGTAGCAATTTGGATCGGATACTGCAAGAAAGAAGGAAACAGAGTAGATGTTAAGGGTAGTTTCTCAGGGTGGTTGGAAGTTATTTGGCTGTATCCCATAGTGTTCTGTTCTGGGATGGCTTCTGTTCATTGTGTCCATCAATGATTTAGATAGAAGGCTAGAGGTGTCCAAATTTGCAGACGATACCAAAATAAGAGGCATAGTAAATAATTCTGAGAACCAAAGAAAGCTGCAAGGTGATATTGATTAGATGTTGAAATGGGCAAAAAAATTGCAGATGAAATTCAATGTCAGTAAATGTGAGGTGGTATATTTCTGTTTTTAAAAAAGTGATAATTATACTTTGAATAGGGGAAAGCTGTATGATGCTCAACTTTTTCATACCTTTAAAATCTCAGGCAACAGTTCAACTGGTTATGGCTGTGAGTAGTTGAACAATACAGTACAGCAAATCCCAAGGTTTGATCTCCACTCTATGTTGAGTTAGCTGATGTTAACCAGGCAGCAGTAAGACCACCAGGTATGGAAGGGTAACAGTGGCCAGGATTCCAGCTCTTGATCACTATCCAGTGGCCTCTGCTGGCAGTGTACTGATGGACGTCAGGTGATGACAGGATTGAGCTTAGGATACGATACACAAGTCGAATATCCGGTCAAGGCTCACACATTAATAAGGGCCACTTGGGATGAGGCAACAGAGAGACAACTGCTCCAGTTGAGCTGTATGCTTGCAAGCAGTCAAGCCTCTAGGAGAGGATAACAAAAGAAAATTGGCAGAAAAGGTGGGGGGGGCGGGGAGGGGAAAAAGAGAAAGCAATGAAGTGGCAGATTTACATTTTTTTTTTAAAAACACTATCAAAACAAAAGGTGTATTTGATCTCGTAGTGACAACTTTTAAGCTATATTTGATGTCTGAATGCCTCACATGTAAATTCACAGCCAAATAACACATCAGCAATTGGTATGACTCCCAGTATAGAACATTTCAAAGCAGATTCTTCAGCTCATTACAAGTCATGAGTATCAGTATTACATAGCTGTAGTTCATTTGTGTGACTTGTCAGCACAAATTATTCAAATGAGATATTACAGCATTTCATGACATGGGGTAGATTCCATTAGGACACTACTGCCTGGCAACAGATGTAACGGGACATTAAATAGCCCATGGGTGACCTTTTTGGGAATAACGCAACATTTCTTGATGCAGGACATTATGTTAAAAAAAAAGTTTTTATAAAACACCACAGCTGCACTACAAAGAGTGCTAGTCAATCAGCTGATGCACTGCAAGCAAATGCTGACAGTCTCTTTAATTTTAATCAAATTCTTGGCATAGCTTTAAAACAAATGTCACCTCAGCAATCCCAAATATTTTTTTTGAGGACAAAAAAAAACTTAGTTGAGCTTCACATCAAGAATGTGATTAAAATATACAGAGACTGACTCCATTTGCTGTGAACTGACATTTCCCAGGACCGTTGGCTATAAGGACACCTTAGCTTGCCACAGGCTAGACTGCACATTTACCAGTCCAGCATGTTGAAAAATCTATTTTCAACTCCAAGCACACAGATGTTGGATGAACATAGTCTCAGGAGATCCAAACCAGATTGCTGAAACTGCATGATGTTCTGTTTTTTTTTGTATTCCTGTTTTCTATTCATTTTTAAACTGACTCTTAGGATGCATTTATTTGTAACTTTAAAAAAAAAATGTGGAAAAAGGTGAGCTATTTCTCTCCAGGGTCTACCACTAAAACCTAGTGAAATTATTTACAATCATCTGCAGCCAATTAAGAACACGTTGCTTCCAGCTGAAATGAACAGAAGGCAGTCTCTCCAATACTGGTATGGCAATTTCACTAGTACTTTAAAGATGCATTGTACACAGTACAATGTGAGCAGTACCTATTGCTCTTTAGAGTCTAATTTTAAACTATTACAAAGGGGGTATACAACAGCTTTGCTAAATGTAAGTCACGATTTCTCCTGCACTGTTTGATTTTTTGATATTTTGACAGTGGCAATCCTAGTGTTGAGACTGTAATGCTGCTTTTGACATTAACTGAAGCCAAAACTGCAGTTTTGAGATCTGCAAGATGTAAGATCAACCAGAGATATTAAAGAGGCACTGCTCCACTATTTTTCATTATTTACAGTTCTGAAAAAAAAACTTTGTTAAAGTGCTTTCTTTCCTTCTAAATTTAGGTTAAATATTTTGTGGCACGATGCTGGCTGTACCAAAACCACGTGTTCGATCTTGGCAAGGTCATTTCAGAAACATTTTTGCACAAAATCAAAGTCATTATCTGTATTTTTTGATGGGGTAGTCTCAGCATTCCCCACCCCCACCAAAAGAAACTACACCACAATAAAACTTAACTGAGGAGAAAATTGTTCTTTGGGGCAAGTATCACCACTTCTCTTAAAGGTAGCGACCTGCACACCAATAACTTGCCCAAATGGTCATTCTTCATGCTCAAGTCTAGACAGTGAATGTTAGGTTATTCAGCCATTCCAATAGTATACTCACTTGACATCCAGAAAAACATACACTTTTAACAGGAGGATAAACAAATTATTCCCTTCCTAGCCTGGGGATGTTTTTGTCAAGTGTAATGTCCCTGCCATCATCCTAAGATTGGCTGGCTCAACACAAACCAGGGATCCAACCTTCTTGATTTGTATGGCACAGTGCATTTACCAAATGAGCCAACAGGGGGAGCTCAACATACAATGCATTAGATCAAGGTGATTATGCTGCATCTATCCACCTGTACTCTCAGATGCATTTCAGTGTTTTGCTGCAACGACAATTCAATTTTCCAGCTACATTTTGTATTTTTCCCATATTTTTATATTTGGTATGCAAGAGGATGTAGCCAGAAGCAATTGGAACAAGGGCACGAGTCTCAGAAAATTTGACTCTAGGAGTTGCTAACATCTAAAACTTGAAGGAATTATACAGAGATTTTCTCAAGCCCACTACATACCCCAGAAATTCTGGTTCATCAAATGGTGGTTTACACTGCATTTGAATATGTGCATAAAGCTCATCAAGCAGGCAGCTGGCAGTGACAAACAACACTGGTATATGGTACTCAGAGATTACTGCTTCGAGGACCATTTTTAACATCAATGTGTAAACAAACACTACACTTCATAATACTGTTCCCCATTATAAGAGCCTTACTTTGCAAGTAATTTCCAATCCATAAGAATTTTCACCTCTGCTCGATTGGCCACCTATCTTTTCAACTCGATTGATCACTCCTAGAGGGATGTCAAGGGTCATCACAGGATCCTGTGCAAAAGAAAAAGGAATAATGGCACAAGTTTTCAACACATTCAGTTGCATCACTTGTCTTATGTTAACCTTAGCATCTGATGGCAAAAATTACGCAAACCTTTTAGTAATTAATTACTCAATGTGATTGAAATATGGTTAGACTTTTTCATAGATGTCATTCAGCATCTGCCAAAGTGTGTGTAAACTTTTAATCAAAATAAAACAGTCAAGAAGCATAACAAGTCATGGAATATGCCTTTGTTCACTGTACTTATTAAATTGGTTCTGTACATTTTTAAAATTCTATTTGATGGCTTTCATCTTCACCACTGTCAACATAGTTTTCAGCAGGTTACATAAAAGTAATTTCCAAATCTTAGAAAGCTTTCAGCATTCAATGGAGCAAGAATTTGGCAGAGCAAGGAAATCTTTAAACAGCTTCCTTTCTTGCACAATTCACAATACTGTTTGTTTGCAGTGTTCTTTTCCTGTCTTGTCAAACAACTGCATCAACAGAATTCAAAATGGAGATGAGACCATCTCCTGTGCAAGGAATGCACCATGTACACCTTTAAAGTAACCTTTGGTAGGAAGGCTGTTGAGGAGATACTGTGGTACTTTTACATGCATTAAGTATTTTAAGATTGTTTCTCTTGAACCGGAGATTTGATGCCTGAAAAACATATAATGTTGACACCTCAGCTACCTGTATATAAAACCGTCTCCCAGATAATGTAATTGCTGAGAATTTCTTTTGTATGCAGAAGGTGAAATGCAGATTTAATCGTCTACTGAACCATGCTGCTGAAACATGCATTCGGGCCAGCCAGACTATGCTCTGGGCTTGCTCTTTACCACCCCAGCACAAATTCCAAATGCCTTTTCACATTCACTACAACATTCTGCCTCCTTTTGTGCCCTATTATGCTGAAACATAATAGAAGAATTCAGATTTTTTTTTTTAAATCACAAGAACACAATTTATCTGAACCTTGAGTTTACTCTAACACACCACTCATGTACAACATTGTACTTTGTTTGGATTTCTTTTTTCTGCCATTGCCATCCAAGTCTTACCATTTAAGTTTCCTTATAGTGGGATGAGTGACATGATTATATATATCTATATATAGGTATGATATAAATATGGAGGTAGAAAGATAGAGAAAGAAAAACAGAAGCCAGGTGTCTCCCTTTAAGCGCTTATCATGTTCATGCAATCTGAAATATTAAGGGAAATGTGACTGAGGCAAAAATCCTTGAAGTGGGAGGCTAAATTAATCCATGAAGTTAAGTGCAATAGCACCTACATATTACTTTTTTAAATTAAAAAAAAAGGAAATACTCACATGTATTTGTCTCATTTCTAAAACGATTCAGAAAAAGGAAGCCTTTATGAAACAGCACAATGATTTCTTCCCAGTAAGAAGCTTCTCTTTTATTGATTTTTTTTTCACTAAATCAAAAGCTTACCATAGACTTTGCTTAAATGTAGCAATTATTAACCAAATGAATATTAAAGCTGGAACACTTTTACAGATTTAGATGCCCTTTAAAATTTCAGTTTTGTTTATCCACTGGCTCAAGGGGGATCATGATTCAGGTGAAAACACTGGGTTTGGCCATGGCACCCCTTCCCCTGTTCAAAAGGCTACCAACAGTCAACTGTCTGGGCTCAAACAAAGAATGGGTTCTTGAGTAAGTTTCCAAAGCTTTACTCCAGACAGAAGTGGGAATAAAATTAGAATGACAGATGAGAACAAAACCAAATGCAATACAATCCCAAAGAAGTCAGAATTACTCTTGGACACCAGCGTATCACAGGGCATTAATCAGAGTTCTAGTTTAAAAAAAGTTGTGCTTGGGGGTATTCATATGGTGCAAAAATCGAGTTCTTTTAGCATTTTAGGAGAATAGGTGATTTCAATTTAAAATGCTTTCAATTTTATTTATCCTCTATGTTTCTCTCCCTCCAGTTAGTGAAATATTCCTGCATTATAAATTATGTCAGCAGCAGGAATGAGTCTGAGTGCAAACAGGAAGTTAGACTACAAATAATCAATCTTGTGTAACACTTATTGAAACGCACATCAAATAATATCTTTAGTGCAAAGCCACTATAGAGTGCTAATTTTAATCTCACTGACAACTTTTTCCTAACCGTTCCAGCACCACTGATGAGATAACTTGTACCAGCAGAACCTAGTTATCTAGGTATCTCCCTGCAATTTTTGGACACCAGAGGCATTTGGAAATCATGTACAAGTTCTTATAAAGGGGCAACCAGGTCAAACTTTTTAAAGAAACGTGTAATCTAACTGGTTAAAGAAAGTTTCAATCTACTTTTTAGCCAATCAGAAACCGAGGTTTGCGGGAGGCAGAAGACAGACAAAAAAAATTCGGTTTATTTTTACTTAAGTATAATATTTAGATGAGAAATAACAGAAAATAGAAGACAAAATGGAGAAGAGGCAGTGATAGAATAGCTTTAATAATAAAAATAAATTCTAAATAAAAACCATTTCTCAGTGTTTATTTGTTAATACTGCATTGATATTACAGTACAAGGCTACCCCTAACATTTCAGTAGAATTTCTGTAATGCTACACGATATTTACCCCCGTGTATAAAACATCAAAGTGGCCAATTCAGGGTGTACAACATTTCCTGAAACTAGCAATCTGCCAAGAGTTAATAATTAAACAAAGGATGTTATCAGGATTATAAAAGTATACCTTAAGGTTTATGGCAATTCTACAGATGCAGAAGTTGGACATCAAAACTCTATATAGTTTACAAATATATTGAGGCAAAAGACTGCAACATTTCAGCAGAATTGAAAAAGTTTTATTTCTCACTAGGTATTGCTGCCATGTCTCATTTAGTTGGATTCAGCTAGTTTTATAGCAGTTGAAATAGCATCATTTCAACAATATTGCATGTAGCAAAGATTGAAGGTATCTATAGCTTGCCATTAGTGAAGAGCTGATCAAAGATTTCCCAGCTTGATCAGGACTATCCCGGTTTCTGGATAAATTATACGTTGAGCAATCAGCTTAGTCCTAGCTTTCACTCATCATTTATTATCAAATAAAATCTATCCATTTTAAAAAAGCCCAAGTTTTCATAACATTTACAGAAGAATCCTGATAAATTTTCTATGCAAATATTCTCATTTGTCACGTTAGTCTTTGGAGCTTTTGAAACTGAAAACTTTCTTCCACTTTTTTCCCACTCACTTCCGCACCATGAGCTACATTGACAACAGTATAGCACTAATAACACTCACATTTTACTATAAAAATATCTGATCTAAACAGCCATAGTTATACTTTACAGCAGGTTAAATTTGTGCACCCAGAGGTCATCAGTAAGCCTACTGTGAAGTGTAATGTTACAAGAAAACATATCACATTGTCCAAATGTCAAGTTGATGAATGGAATGTTGTGCTGTTGCAGAATCTCTATCTGAAGTCTGCTGCATTCCAGGAGATACTTCTGGACTGTTCTTTGACAAAAGAAAAATTGCTACCACAGCAGCAAGGGTTTGGTTCAGGGATAAAGCGAAGGGTAGAGTTCATGGGGTCAGGGCTTGGCTTCCAGATTACGGTTGGATTAATAGTTAGAGTCATCCCTCAGTGATCTGCTATTAGTTTTATTATCTGATAGAATAAGGAGATCCATACTTAAATGCCACCATGACACCCAGTGCACGACATTCAGTGCTACCACGTCTGTGCATGTATAATGATGTACACTGTCAGATCCACATTGAACTCGTACCAGTTAGAAAGTGTAACAGGTGCACTAATGCATGTTACGACAAGTGATTCTGAAGCACTGTCGACTACAAGCGTTAGATCAGAATCAACATAACACAAATCCACCAAGAGACCACCAATATGGGTACGCACTGCTCCTGCCACCATAGCTAAGAGCAACACAATCTGCACTTGATTTTTTTTTAGCATCCAAGTATTCAATGAATAGCCATAGTTCAGTCTTGGAAACAGGAACCTCCATTTGAATTCAAATACCCACTAAGCCAAGTATATGCAGAACTATATCACAAGATCAGATTTTCAAAACTTACTGCCAAGTTCAGTTGTAAGAATATAGCCATATACTACAATCAGCAGTTCTCTTGGGAAAGGCACCAAACATCCCTGCCTGATCACCACAGACCACATAAGATGATCCTCAAAAGATGTAAGCCTGTCCAAGTACAACTATGCAGCCAACAATGTGCCAATATATACCTTCAGAAAATGCCATGTGAACAAAATGTGCAACTCAATTAATATATAAACCAACACAAAACTGTTTGTGTTGGCACTCAAACCCACAATTAGAACTAGTTTTTGTAAGACAGGAAGTTTGACACTATTTAAAAAAAAACTTAAGCAGTAAAGCTGAAGCGTCGCAGAAACAAGACCAGAAACAGTTGTGATCGGTTTGTTGCGAGCACGAATGAGCATTTTGTAGAAAAATAACTTGCTTTAGATTACGAAATGCAAATTTTCTGCCTTCAATGGTGCCTTCATGACTAACCTAGTCATCAGTAATCCTTTCTTCTCAGCAGTTTTCAATTTTAAGTCAGTGTCCCTACTGATTGCTAGCAAGTGAATCCTGCTTGGGACAGTGACCACTGCTAAAGAGTGCGCATTTATTTATGGGTGTTGATAGGATCAGTCTCAGTTGTGAGTCACCGCATAAGCCTGACCGCACTCGCTGTTTGAAACCGCACATGGAGCATGACCACTTGGGGAAGGCAACGGTGATCTGCTGTTGCCCATGTGAAGTTTATTTCAGCACCTTCAGAAGTGAAGGGGAATAAAAAAGGGGAGAAAGGTGGGGGAAGAAATCAGTAAACCAATAGCTGACCAAATTAGCTTTTTAAAAATATTTTGTAGCTGAAGGCTGGCGGCCATATTGCTGAATACCATCAAAGTTGAAAAGAATAGTGATGGGGGAAGACAAGGAAAATCAAGTAGCAGTTATTAGGTGCTTTGCTTTTAAAAATTTGTACATTGTTGGAGGAAGGCAAGAGTTTTGAGGTCCTGGGAAAAAATGTCTTAAAAGTAAAAACGCACAGAGCGAGAGCCTATTAAATGAAAAGCTTTCCTTGTACACCATGGAAAAGAACTTCTCTTTAGCTGCTCCAGTAGATGTGGGTAAAGGTGTAGTACTAAACCATACAAAACCAGAAGGCCTTAGGTTGACTTGACTAATCCAATGCTCTCCTGGCCAGCGTCCTATCCTCCACTCTCCATAAACTTCAGCACATCCAAAGCTCGTCTGCCCATATCCTATCCGACACCATCTCCCACTCAACCATCATCTCCTGTCCTCACCAACCTACATTGATTTCCAGTCCCCCAATGCGACAAAATATAAAATTTTCATCGTCGTGCCACTTTGCCACACTATCTCTAACCTCTTTCAGCCCGACAACCTCCCCCCACCGCCCCCCTCCCCAAAAACACAGAACTCTCCATTCCTCTGAACCTGGCCTCTCCCTTCACTTCACTTCACTTCTGGCATCCATGCCTTCAGACATCTAGACCCTCGAATTCCCTCCTCAAAATCTCTACTTCCCTCTCCTCCTTAAAAACCCTCCTCTTTGACCAAGCTTTTGGTCACCCCTCCTAGTATCTCCTTATATGGCTTGGCAGCTTTTTTAAAAAAAAATTACATCTGCGCGAAGCCTCATGGGACAATTGGCTACGTTAAAGGCACTATTAAATGCAAGTTACTGTTCGATTCCCAGTCTGTGCAAAGTCAGCCGATCTTAGTCAGGGTTTCCCCTCCTAATTCTAACAGGGGTTACTGGAAGCCAAGTACACACTGGACATTGAAAGAAAACAAGATTGAGCTTGGGTGTGTTGCCTCCACCGTCAAATAGATATCAAATGCTCACTGCCTAGTCTCACGTGTGAAGAATGGCTACTTGGGCAAATTATTGCAGAACTACAGGGACCATTGGACTACAATTCAGCATGTGTCTGAGCCTTCAGGACAGGAAGGGTGAAAAACTGGGGGGAAAAAAAAAAGAATAAAAACCTCTTCATATGTGGGAGCAGTATTCAAGTCTTGATTAAAGTTAGACTTCATAAAGTGTTGTTGTTGAGGGGAGAAGAAACCGTTGGCAATAAAGAGGTCTGAGCTTCTTGGAGATAGTCAAGGAGAAGGAGATTTCTCTGGGAAAATGCAGACACCAAGGGTGTCAATGAAATAAAGCCAAAGGTAAGAGGTGACAGCTGGTCGATAACTTGAGGCATGAAAATATTGACTTCCATCAGTTGCACCTGCCACAGTGAAATTTAAAAACTAAAGACTTGCTACAACATAAGAAAATAATCATCAGAACTTACCAGTTCAACACTCTTAAAGTAAAGCCTGTAGTTTGTAATATACACCACTCCCTTTTTAGGCCCATTAAAGTGACAAATGTAGATCACATCTTTTTCTAGGAAACAAAACTCACATTAGTTAGTAGAAGTTATCAACAAAAATAAAGTAAGTTTCTATTGCATATTTTTAAACCCTGAATGTGTATGACAATACAATTTTTAAAAAAAAATACACATCTTGAAAGCTGGTGCAATAGTTCTGATAAGGGAAAATCCTTAAGAAGCAGAAGTTTAGTATTTAGATCTCAAAATTACTACATGCATTAATACATAGTGAATGGAATGGAATGTTTAAAGGCAAAATTACTATCAATGCAATCGTATCTACCTTTACTTTTAACATCTTCTCCTGGTATTAGTGGTACTTCCTCTGTGTATTGTGCCTGAAAAAGAAAGAAATGGCAAATGAATCTCTTAAAACAGTTTGGTTTACTGATTTTGTTTACCAAATATTCTTATGGTGCAGGAATTAGTAAATTTAGTTAGTTCTGATAATTCTATAAAATAAACCCGACCGGTTTACTAATGTCCTTTAGGGAAGGAAATAGTCTTTACCAGGTTGATTCTTAATTGCCCTCGCATGCCACTCAGTTGTATCAGAGAGTAACGAGGATTGCAGCAGTTCATGAAGGCAGCCCACCGTCACCTTCTCAGGACAACTGGGGATGGGCAATAAATGGAGGCCTTGCCAGTGACGAATTAATTTTTTTTTTTTAAAAGGTGGTACTGAGCCATATAGACCAACTTCAATCCCTAGTCTGTAATGAGTTGGTTGACCTCAGCTAGGGCAGAAACTGGAACACTATAATTTGCCTCAATACTCTGTTAGTGAAGCTGGAGGGAAAAAATATATCAGACAGGGTTCCCATTCCTGATCTCCGACCCCTGCTGGAAAGTTGATCTGTGGACACTGATTAAGGACAGGAGTAGTCTCAGCTGTCGTGCCTCACATGGTTGAATAGCTTGCTAATACTCACTATCGAGGCAGACAAGTGAAGAATCGTCATTTGAGCGAAGTAATGGGGGGGGGCTATGTTGATTTTTTTTTATTCGTTCATGGGATGTGGGCGTCGTTGGCAGGGCCAGCATTTATTGCCCATCCCTAATTGCCCTTGAGAAGGTGGTGATGAGCCGCCTTCTTAAATAGTTGCAATCCATGTGGTGAAGGTTCTCCCACAGTGCTGTTACGTAGGGAGTTCCAGGATTTTGACCCAGCAACGACAAAGGAACGGCGATATATTTCCAAGTCAGGATGGTGTGTGACCTGGAGGGGAACGTGCAGGTGGTGCTGTTCCCATGTGCCTGCTGCCCTTGTCCTTCTAGGTGGTAGAGGTCATGGGTTTGGGAGGTGCGGTCGAAGAAGCCTTGGCGAGTTGCTGCAGTGCATTCTGTGGATGGTACACACTGCAGCCACGGTGCACCATTTGGTGAAGGGAGTGAATGTTTAGGGCGGTGGATGGGGTGCCAATCAAGCGGGCTGCTTTGTCCTGGATGGTGTCGAGCTTCTTGAGTGTTGTTGGAGCTGCACTCATCCAGGCAAGTGGAGAGTATTCCATCATGAAGTGGAGAGTATTCCATTCGCGAACTGCACGGTGTGCGGATACACAGTGTGCTGAGAGTTCGGTAAGTGTGGGAGTTCGGTGAAGTGGGGGAAGGAGGTGCTGCTTTGCCTTGCTTTTCATAACTTTTCCCGCAGAGCGGCAGTGGACCTGAGAGTAGAAGACTGAGATTGTGGAATAAAAGCAGCAGCAGACCTGCACCAAGAGACAACTACTGTGCGACATCACAGGTGAGGCAGGAGAGTCCGAGAGGTGAGCAGAGTATAAAAGGGGAGGCCTAGAGCGGGAAGAGAGTCTTGGAGTCGAAGGCAAGTCATGGCAGCACAGCTCGCACCCGTGATATGCTCCTCCTGCACTATGTGGGAAGTCATGGACACTACCAGTGTCCTTGGCGACCATGTGTGCAGGAAGTGTGTCCAGCTGCAGCTACTGGCTAAACGTCTTTCAGAGCTGGAGCTGCGGGTGGACTCACTGTGGAGCATCCGCGATGCTGAGACTATCGTGGATAGCACGTTCAGTGAGGTGGTCACACCGCAGGTAAAGAATACGCAGGCAGAAAGGAAATGGGTGACCGCCAGGCAGAGTAAAAGGACTAGGCAGGTAGAGCAGGAGTCCCCTGGGGCCATCTCCCTCTCAAACAGATATTCTGCTTTGGATACTGTTGGGGGAGATGGCTTATCAGGGGTAAGCAGCAACAGCCAGGTTCGGGGCACCACGGGTGACTCTGCTGCACAGGAGGGGAGGAAGAAGAGTGGCAGGGCTTTAGTGATAGGGGATTCCATTGTAAGGGGAACAGATAGGTGTTTCTGCGGCCGCAAACGTGACTCCAGGATGGTATGTTGCCTCCCTGGTGGTAGGGTCAAGGATGTCATGGAGCGGCTGCAGGGCATTCTGGAGGGGGAGGGTGAACAGCCAGTAGTCGTGGTCCATATTGGTACCAACGACATAGGTAAAAAAAGGGATGAGGTCCTGCAAGGTGAATTTAAGGAGTTAGGAGAGAAGTTAAAAAGCAGGACTTCAAAGGTAGTGATCTCAGGATTACTACCGGTGTCACGTGCTAGTGAGTATAGGAACAGGAGAATAGACAGGATGAATGCGTGGCTGCAGGGATGGTGTAGGAGGGAGGGATTTAGATTCCTGGGACATTGGGACCGGTTCTGGGGAAGGTGAGACCTGTACAAGCGGGACGGGTTACACCCGAGCAAGACTGGGACAAATGTCCTCGCGGGGGTGTTTGCTAGTGCTGTTGGGGAAGGTTTAAACTAGAGTGGCAGGGGGATGGGAACCTGAGCGGGGAGTCAGAAGGGAATAAAGTTGAGAGCAGCAAGAGAGGGGAAGATCCAGGGGAAATCTACAATACAAATAGTACAAACAGTTGTTCAAGAACAAGTGAAAGGGAAAAGCATAGAGCAGCGGAAAGAAAGTGTACTTTAGGCACTTTAGGTACGACAGATAAAATGAAAACTAGAAGGCGTAAGGCGATTAATCCAGCATCAAAGCTGTGGCAGGGGGTTGGGAACCTGAGCAGGGAGACGGAGGAAAGCATATCACGAAGGGACAGAAGGTATGGAGTAAAAGGTAAAGTGTTAAAAAAGGAAAAAGCAGGAACTAAGTGTCACAAAACATATTTGAAAGTTCTTTATCTGAATGCACGCAGCATTCGTAACAAAATGGACGAGTTAACGGCACAAATAACGACGTATGGGTATGATCTTGTGGCCATTACAGAAACATGGCTGCAGGGTGACAACGACTGGGAATTAAATATGCCAGGGTATTTAACAATCAGGAAGGACAGGCAGGAAGGAAGGGGAGGTGGGGTGGCTATGTTAATAAGGGAAGGAATCACTGTAATACAGAGAAAAGATATTGGGACAAAGGATCAGGATAATGAAACAGTTTGGGTAGAGATAAGGAATAATAAGGGGCAAAAAACACTCCTGGGCGTAGTATATAGGCCTCCTAATAGTTGCAACTCTGCTGGAAGAAGTATTAATCAGGAAATAGTCGGGGCATGTAATAAGGGAACAGCTATAATTATGGGGGATTTTAACTATCATATTAACTGGACAAATCAAATTGGGCAGGGTAGCCTTGAGGAAGAGTTTATTGAGTGTATTAGGGATGGATTTCTTGAGCAGTATGTAACTGAACCAACAAGGGGGCAAGCAACCTTGGACCTGGTCCTGTGTAATGAGCCAGGATTAATTAATAATGTCCGAGTTAAGGATCCCCTTGGAATGAGTGACCATAACATGCTTACATTCCATATCCAATTAGAGGGTGAGAAGGTTGGTTCTCAAACAAGCGTACTGAGCTTGAATAAAGGAGACTATGATGGTATGAGAGCAGAATTGATTAAAGTGGACTGGGAAAATAGATTAAAGGGTAAGACGGTACATGAGCAGTGGTGTTCATTTAAGGAGTTATTTTACAACTTTCAAAAAATATATATTCCACTGAGGAAAAAAGGGTGTAAAAGAAATGACAGCCACCCGTGGCTAAGTAAAGAAATTAAGGATAGTATCCGACTAAAAACAAGGACATATAAGGTAGCCAAACTTAGTGGGAGGATAGAAGATTGGGAAGTCTTCAAAAGACAGCAAAAAGTAACGAAAGGATTGATTAAGAAAGGGAAGATAGATTATGAAAATAAATTAGCAAAAAATATAAAAACAGCTAGCAAGAGTTTCTACAGTTATATAAAAAGAAAAAGGGTGGCTAAGGCAAACGTAGGTCCTTTAGAGGATGAGACCGGGAAATTAATGGTGGGAAACATGGAGATGGCAAAAATGCTGAACAAATATTTTGTTTCAGTCTTTACGGTAGAGGACACTAAGAATATCCCAACACTGGACAAACAGGGGGCTCTGGGGGGGGGGGGGGGGGGGGGGGGGGGAGGAGCTAAATACAATTAAAATCACTAAGGAATCGGTACTCAGTAAATTAATGGGACTCAAGGCGGATAAATCCCCTGGACCTGATGGCTTACATCCTGGGGGCTTCAGGGAAGTGGCAGTAGGGATTGTGGATGCTTTGGTAATAATTTTCCAAAATTCTCTGGACTCGGCAAAGGTCCCGGCAGATTGGAAAACTGCCAATGTAACACCCTTATTTAAAAAGGGTAGTTGGCAGAAGGCTGGAAATTATAGACCAGTTAGCTTAACATCTGTGGTGGGTAAAATTTTGGAGTCTATTATTAAGGAGACAGTAGCAGAACATTTGGATAAACATAATTTAATAGGACAAAGTCAGCATGGCTTTACAAAGGGGAAGTCATGTCTGACAAATTTGCTTGAGTTCTTTGAGGATATAACGTACAGGGTGGATAAAGGGGAACCAGTGGACGTAGTGTATTTGGACTTCCAGAAGGCATTCGACAAGGTGCCACATAAAAGATTATTGCTCAAGATAAAGAATCACTGGATTGGGGGTAATATTCTGGCATGGGTGGAGGATTGGTTATCTAACAGGAAGCAGAGAGTTGGGATAAATGGTACATTCTCAGACTGGCAGCCTGTAGCCAGTGGTGTTCCGCAGGGGTCGGTGCTGGGTCCCCAACTCTTTACAATCTATATTAACGATTTGGAGGAGGGGACCGAGTGTAACATATCAAAGTTTGCAGATGATACAAAGATGGGAGGGAAAGTAGAGAGTGAGGAGGACATAAAAAACCTACAAGGGGATATAGACAGGCTGGGTGAGTGGGCGGAGATTTGGCAGATGCAATACAATATTGGAAAATGTGAGGTTATGCACTATGGCAGGAAAAATCGGAGAGCAAGTTATTATCTTAATGGCGAGCAACTGGAAAGTACTGCAGTACAAAGGGATCTGGGGGTCCTAGTGCAAGAAAATCAAAAAGTTAGTTTGCAGGTGCAGCAGGTGATCAAGAAGGCCAACGGAATGTTGGCTTTTATTGCTAGGGGGATAGAATATAAAAACAGGGAGGTATTGCTGCAGTTATATAAGGTATTGGTGAGACCGCACCTGGAATACTGCGTACAGTTTTGGTCTCCATACTTAAGAAAAGACATACTTGCTCTCGAGGCAGTACAAAGAAGGTTCACTCGGTTAATCCCGGGGATGAGGGGGCGGACATATGAGGAGAGGTTGAGTAGATTGGGACTCTACTCATTGGAGTTCAGAAGAATGAGAGGCGACCTTATTGAAACATATAAGATTGTGAAGGGGCTTGATCGGGTGGATGCGGTCAGGATGTTCCCAAGGATGGGTGAAACTAGAACTAGGGGGCATAATCTTAGAATAAGGGGCTGCTCTTTCAAAACTGAGATGAGGAGAAACTTCTTCACTCAGAGGGTAGTAGGTCTGTGGAATTTGCTACCCCAGGAAGCTGTGGAAGCTACATCATTAAATAAATTTAAAACAGAAATAGACAGTTTCCTAGAAGTAAAGGGAATTAGGGGAGCGGGCAGGAAATTGGACATGAATTTAGATTTGAGGTTGGGATCGGATCAGCCATGATCTTGTTGGATGGTGGAGCAGGCTCGAGGGGCCGATTGGCCTACTCCTGCTCCTATTTCTTATGTTCTTATCACACTCCTGACTTGTGCCTTGTAGATGGTGGAAAGGCTTTGGGGAGTCAGGAGGTGAGTCACTCACCACAGAATACCCAGCCTCTGATCTACTCTTGTAACCACGGTATTTGCGTGGCTGGTCCAGTTAAGTTTCTGGTCAATGGTGACCTCCAGGATGTTGATGGTGGGGGATTTGGCAGTGATAATGCCGTTGAATGTCAAGGGGAGGTGATTAGACTCTATCTTGTTGGAGATGGTCATTGCCTGGCACTTGTCTGGGGCGAATGTTACTTGCCACTTACCAGCCCAAGCCTGGATGTTTTCCAGGTCTTGCTGCATGCGGGCATGGACTGCTTCATTATCTGAGGGGTTGTGAATGGAACTGAAAACTGTACAATCATCAGCGAACATCCCCATTTCTGACCTTATGATGGAGGGAAGGTCAACAATGAAGCAGTTGAAGATGGTTGGGCCTAGGACACTGCCCTGAGGAACTCCTGCAGCAATATCCTGGGGCTGAGATGAACGGCCTTCAACAACCACTACCATCTTCCTTTGTGCTAGGTATGACTCCAGCCACTGGAGAGATTTCCCCCGATTCCCATTGACTTCAATTTTACTAGGGCTCCTTGGTGCCACACTCGGTCAAATGCTGCCTTGATGTCGAGGGCAGTCACTCTCACATCATCTCTGGAATTCAGCTCTTTTGTCCATGTTGTGACCATGGCTGTAATGAGCTCTGGAGCCGAGTGGTCCTGCCGGAACCCAAACTGAGCATCGGTGAGCAGGTTATTGATGAGTAAGTGCCACTTGATAGCACTGTCGACGACACCTTCCATCACTTTGCTGATGATTGAGAGTAGACTGATGGGGCGGTAACTGGCCGGATTGGATTTGTCCTGCTTTTTGTGAACAGGACATACCTGGGCAATTTTCTACATTGTCGGGTAGATGCCAGTGTTGTAGCTGTACTGGAACACTTTGACTAGGGACGCGGCTAGTTCTGGAGCACAAGTCTTCAGCACTACAGCCGGGATGTTGTCAGGGCCCATAGCCTTCGCTGTATCCAGTGCACTCACGTGGAGTGAATCGAATTTGCTGAAGACTGGCTTCTGTGATGGTGGGGATATCGGGAAGAGGCCGAGATGGATCATCCACTCGGCACTTCTGGCTGAAGATGGTTACAAACGCTTCAGCCTTGTCTTTTACACTCGTGTGCTGGACTCTGCCATCATTGAGGATGGGGACGTTTACAGAGCTGCCTCCTCCCATATCTATGATTATGGATACCAGCAAGAGTTAATAACTTCAGGAGGAGTGGAGAAACGTACCTTTTTATTTGTTGAGTTGATTGCCGTAGAAGTGGAATATACTATCGGAGAGGATGCTGAAGCCATAATTTACCCAGGCTGTTAGAGGAAGCAAAATCTGCTGCAATAAAAACACACCAGTTAGCTATGGCAATACTCTTCCACAGGTGTTCGTCTTTCTCAAAAATTAAATGATCCACATACAACTCAGAACTGCAAGTTGTTTTGTATGGATTTTGATAAAGTCTATGTCTGTATTTGATGTCTATTTTTAAACAAAGAAATTCATCATCCATGTAATTTTACATCAACGGTACTTTATATCCTTACCACAGAATGTCCTGAACGCATGCAGAACATTCTGCAAGGGGAAGGGGAACAGCCAGAAGTCGCGGTCCATGTTGGAACCAATGACATAGATAGAAAAAGGGTTCAGGTCCGACAGGCAGAGTTTCAGAAGGTAAGAAAAAGGTTGAAGAACAGGTTGAAGGTGGTAATCTCTGGATTACTCCCAGTGCCGCGTGCTAGTGAGTAAAGAAACAAGGAGATAGTGCAGGTGAATAAGTGGCTGGAGAAGTGGTACAGGAGGGAGGGCTTCAGATTCCTGGGGTATTGGGCCAGTTCTGGGGCAGAAGGGACCTGTACAAGCCAGACGGGTTGCACCTGAACAGGGCTGGGACCAATGTCCTCGCGGGGAGGTTAACTAGTGCTGAAGGGAAGGGTTTAAACTGATATGGCTGGAGGAGGGGAACTAGGACATAGCTGCAGAGGGGAGAGGCATAGAAAACTAGGAGGGACAAACAGCAACAGAATAAAGAACAGTGTAGAAAGAGTAGGAATTAGATGGCAGAAAAAAAGCAAAGCAGACTACCATGGTGTTGGAATACATGTGTGTTATTACAAGGAGTGTTACAAATAAGGTTGATGAGCGGCAGGCACAAATTGCCACATGGGATTATGATATAGTGGCTATAACGGAGATCTGGCTTAAACATGGGCAGAGATGGGAGCTAATCATTCCTGGCTACAATGTATTCAGGAGGGATAGGGAAAAAAAGGAGGGTGACAGTATTGATCAAGGATAATATTACAGTACTATAGAGTGATGATATACTAGAGGGTTCAAAGGCTGAATCTATTTGGTTAGTGTTAAGGAACAGAAAAGGAACTGTTACATTGCTGGGTGTTTACTATAGACCCCCAAATAGTGAGAAGGAGATAGAGAAGGAAATCTGTAGGCAATTTTCAGAGAAATGTAAAAATAATACAACAGTAACGGTAGGGGACTTCAATTACCCGAACATAGACGGGGGAAAAACAATGTAAAGGACACAGAGAATTCCTAAAACCTATACAAGAACATAACACAAGAAATAGGAGCAGGAGTAGGTGATACGGCCCCTCGAGCCTGCTCCACCATTCAATCAGGTCATGGCTGATCTTCAACCTCAACTCCACTTTCCTGCCCGATCCCCATATCCCTTGATTCCCCCTAGAGTCCAAAAATCTATCTATCTCAGCCTTGAATATACTCAACGACTCAGCATCCGCAGCCCTCTGGGATAGAGAATTCTAAAGAGTCACAACCCTCTGAATGAAAAAAATTCCTCCTCATCTCAGTCTTAAATGGTCAACCCCTTATCCTGTGACTATGCCCTCTAGTTCTAGACTCTCAAGCCAGGGAAAACAACCTCTCAGCATCTACTCAGTCAAGCCCCCTCAGAATCTTACATGTTTCAATGAGATCACCTCTCATTCTTCTAAACTCGAGAGTATAGGCCCATTCTACTCAACCTCTCTTCATAGGACAACCCTTTCATCTCAGAAATGAATCTAGTGAACCTTCGTTGCACCACCTCTAAGGTCCTTCCTTAGATAAGGAGGCCAAAACTGTACGCAGTACTCAAGGTGAAGTCTCACCAAAGCCCTGTTCAATTGTAGTAGGACTTCCTTACTTTTGTTCTCCAACCCCCTTGCAATAAAGTACAGGAGAACTTTCTTAAATCAGTATGTTTCTAGCCCAACGAGGGAGGAACCAGTGCTGGATCTACTTCTAGGGAATGAAGTAGGGCAAGTGGAGTGTGTTTCAGTGGGAGAACATCTGGGTAATAATGATCATAATATAATTAGATTTAAAGTAATTACGGAAAGGGACAAAGAAAAATCAACGGTGGAAATATCCAACTGGAATGAGCCAATATCAGTGATTTGAGAAGGGATCTAGCACAGGACAACTGGAAATAAAAATTGGCCAAGAAAACAGTAAATGACCAATGACAGGCCGTCAAGGCGGAGATAGTTCGGGTGCAAATCAAGCATGTTCCCATAAGGAAAGATAGGGCATCCAAAGCTACAGCTCACTGGATGACAAAGGAAAGAGAGGTTAAAATAAAACAGAAATAGGAGGTTTACGACAAATGTTGGTGAAGAACACAGTAGAAAAGCAGGCAGAATAGTGTGTGCAGGGGGAAATTGAAAAAGGATATAAGAAGGGCAAAGAGAGAATATGAGAAAAGATTAGCGGGTAACATAAGAGGTAACACAAAAATCTATTATAAACATATAAAAAGTAAAAGGATAGTTAAAGGAATGGTGGGGCTGATTGGGGACCAAAAAGGAAATCTTCTTGTAGAGGCAAAGGCATGATTGAGGTACTTAATGAGTACAAGGCATCTGTTTTCACAAAAGGGGATGACATTAATGTCACAGTAGAGGAGGAGCGAGTAGATATTGGATAGGATAAAAATAGATAGAAAGGAAGTGCTAAATAGGGTGGCATCACTCAAAGTTAACAAGTCACCCAGTCCAGATGGGATGCATCCTAGGTTACTGAGTGAAGCTAGGGTGGAGATAGCAGAAGCTCTGACCACAATCTTCCAATCCTCCTTGAATATGGGCATGGTTCTAGGGGACTGAAGGATTGCAAATGTGACACCCCTATTCAATAAAGGGGAGGGGGATAAATTTGGTAACTAGAGGCTAGTCAGTCTAACATCAGTGGTGGGAAAACTACTAGAGACCATTGTCATGGACAAAATTAATTCTTAATTGGAAAAGCATGGGTTAATAACGGACAGTCAGCACGGATTTGTTAAAGACAAATCATGTCTGACTAACCTGATTGAGTTCTTTGATAAAGTATCAGAAAGGGTTGATCAAGATAGTGCAGTAGATGTTGTACATATGGACTTTCAACAGGCATTTGATAAAGCACCACATAACAGACTTATTCAGAAAATAGAAGCATGTGGGACTAAAGGGACAATGGTAACTTGGGTACATAATAGGCTAAGGGATAGGAAGCACGGAGTAGCGGCGAATGGATGTTTTTCTGACTGGAGAGAAGTATGCAGTGGGGTCCCCCAGGGGTCGGTATTAGGACCATTGCTTTTCTTATTATACATAAATGACCTGGACTTTGGTACAGGGAGTACAATTTCGAAGTTTGAGGATGATACAAAAATGGCAACGTAATAACTAGTGTGGAGGATAATAGTAGACTTCAGGAGAACATAGACAGAGTGGTGAAATGGGCAGACACATGGCAGATGCTATTTAATGCAGATAAGTGTGATGCGATGCACTTTAGGAGGAACATGGAGAGGATATATTTTTTTTCTTCGTTCATGGAATGTGGGTGTCGCTGGTGAGGCGAGCATTTATTGCCCATCCCTAATTGCCCTTCAAGATGGTGGTGAGCCGCCTTCTTGAACTGCTGCAGTCCGTGTGGTGAAGGTTCTCCCACAGTGCTGTTAGGAAGGGAATTCCAGGATTTTGACCCACCGACGATGAAGGAACGGCGATATATTTCCAAGTCGGGATGGTGTGGGGAACGTGCAGGTGGTGTTGTTCCCATGTGCCTGCTGCTCTGGTCCTTCTAGGTGGTAGAGGTCGCGGGTTTGGGAGGTGCTGTCAAAGAAGCCTTGGCGAGTTACTGTGGTGCATCCTGTGGATGGTACACACTGCAGCCACTGTGCGCCAGTGGTGAAGGGAGTGAATGCTTAGGGTGGTGGATGGGGTGCCAATCAAGCGGGCTGCTTTGTCCAGGATGGTGTCGAGCTTCTTGAGTGTTGTTGGAGCTGCACTCATCCAGGCAAGTGGAGAGTATTCCATCACACTCCTGACCTGTGCCTTGTAGATGGCGGAAAGGCTTTGGGGAGTCAGGAGGTGAGTCACTCGCCACAGAATATCCAGCCTCTGTCCTGCTCTTGTAGCCACAGTATTTATGTGGCTGGTCCAGTTAAGTTTCTGGTCAATGGTGACCCCCAGGATGTTGATGGTGGGGGATTCAGAGATGGTAATGCCATTGAATGTCAAGGGGAGGTGGTTAGACTCTCTCTTGTTGGAGATGGTCATTGCCTGGCACGAATGTTACTTGCCACTTATCAGCCCAAGCCTGGATGTTGTCCAGATCTTGTTGCATGTGGGCACGGACTGCTTCACTATCTGAGGGGTTGCGAATGGAACTGAACACCGTGCAATCATCAGCGAACATCCCCATTTCTGACTTTATGATGGAGGGAAGGTCATTGATGAAGCAGCTGAAGATGGTTGGGCCAAGGACACTGCCCTGAGGAACTCCTGCAGCAATGTCCTGGGGCTGAGATGATTGGACTCCAACAACCACTACCATCTTCCTTTGTGCTAGGTATGACTGCTAGGTATGACTCCAGCCACTGGAGAGATTTCCCCCTGATTCCCATTGACTTCAATTTTACTGGGGCTCCTTGGTGCCACACTTGGTCAAATGCTGCCTTGATGTCGAGGGCAGTCACTCTCACCTCACCTCTGGAATTCAGCTCTTTTGTCCATGTTTGGACCAAGGCTGTAATGAGGTCTGGAGCCGAGTGGTCCTGGCGGAACCCAAACTGAGCATCGTTGAGCAGGTTATTGGTGAGTAAGTGCCACTTGATAGCACTGTCGACGACACCTTCCATCACTTTGCTGATGATTGAGAGTAGACTTATGGGGCAGTAATTGGATGGATTGGATTTGTCCTGCTTTTTGCGGACAGGACATACCCGGGCAATTCTCCACATCATCAGGTAGATGCCAGTGTTGCAACTGTACTGGAACAGCTTGGCTGGAGGCACGGCTAGTTCTGGAGCACAAGTCTTCAGCACTACGGCCGAGATGTTGTCGGCGACCATAGCCTTTGCTGTATCCAGTGCGCTTAGCCGTTTCTTGATATCACGGAGTGAATCAAATTGGCTGAAGACTGGCTTCTGTGATGATGGGGATATCGGGAGGAGGCTGAGATGGATCATCCACTCGGCACTTCTGGCTGAAGATGGTTGCAAACGCTTCAGCCTTGTCTTTTGCACTCACATGCTGGACTCCACCATCATTGATAATGGGGATGTTTACAGAGCCCCCTCCTCCCGTTAGTTGTTTAATTGTTCACCACCATTCACGACTGGACGTGGCAGGACTGCAGAGCTTTGATCTGATCCGTTGGTTGTGGAATCGCTTAGCTCTGTCTATAGCACGTTGCTTCCGCTGTTTAGCATGCATGTAGTCCTGTGTTGTAGCTTCACTAGGTCGGCACCTCACTTTTCGGTATGCCTGGTGCCGCTTCTGGCATGCTCTTCTACACTCCGCAATGAACCAGGGTTGATCCCCTGGCTTGTTGGTAATGGTAGAATGAGGAATATGCTGGGCCATGAGGTTACAGATTATGCTGGAATACAATTCTGCTGCTGCTGATGGCCCACAGTGCCTCATGGATGCCCAGTTTTGAGCTGCTAGATCTGTTCTGAATCTATCCCATTTAGCACGGTGGTAGTGCCACACAACACGTTGGACGGTGTCCTCGCTGCGAAGACGAGACTTTGACTCCACGAGGACTGTGCGGTGGTCAATCCTACCAATACTGTCATGGACAGATGCATCTGTGACAGGTAGATTGGTGAGGACGAGGTCAAGTAGGTTTATCCCTCGTGTTGGTTCGCTCACCACCTGCCGCAGGCCCAGTCTGGCAGCCAAGTCCTTCAGAGTACATTCTGTGCCCTTGCTACCCTCAGTGCTTCCTCCAAGCGGTACTCAACATGGAGGAGGACTGAGTCATCAGCTGAGGGAGGACGGTAGGTGCTAATCAGCAGGAGGTTTCCTTGCCCATGTTTGACCTGATGCCATGAGATTTCATGGGGTCCGGAGTCAATGTTGAGGACTCCCAGGGCCACTCCCTCCTGACTGTATATCACTGTTCCACCACCTCTGGTCGGTCTGTCCTGCCGGTGGGACAGGACATACTCAAGGATGGTAATGGAAGAGTCTGGGACATTGGCTGAAAGGTATGATTCTCTGAGTATGGCTATGTCAGCCTGTTGCTTGACTAGTCAGTGGGACAGCTCTCCCAATTTTGGCACAAGTCTCCAGATGTTAGTGAGGAGGACTTTGCAGGGTTGACTGGGCTTGGTTTGCCTTTGTCGTGTCCGGTGCCTAGTGGTCCAATGCCGGGTAGTCCATCCGGTTTTATTCTTATTATGACTTTCTGTAGCGAGATTGTACAACTGAGTGGCTTGCTCGGCCATTTCAGAGGGCGATTAAGAATCACATTGCTGTGGATCTGGAGTCACATATAGGCCAGACCAGGTAAGGATGGCAGGTTTCCTTCCGTAAAGGACATTCGTGAAGCAGATGGGTTTTTACTACAATTCGGTAGTTTCATGGCCACCATTACTGATAATAGTTTTTTTTATTCCAGATTTTATTTAATTAATTGAATTTAAACTCATGACTCCGGATTATTAGTCCAGGCCTCTGGATTACTAGTCCAGTAACATAACCACTATGCTACTGTACCCGACCTATGATCTAAATGGTGCTATTTTGAAGGGGTGCAAGAGCAGAGTGACCTGGGGGTACATATTTACAAATTTTTGAAGGTGGCCGGGCAAGTTGATCAGGCGGTTAAGGAGGGATATGGGATACTTGGCTTTGTAAATAGGGGCATTGAATACAAAAACAAGGAAGTCATGCTAAACCTTTACAAATCAATGGTTAGGCCTTAGCTGGAGTATTGTGTACAATTCTGGGCACCACACTTTAGGAAGGATGTCAAGGCCTTAGAGAGGGTGCAGGAATGATTTACTAGAATATTTCCAGGAATAAGGGACTTCAGTTACGTGGATAGATTGGAGAAGCTGGGATTGTTCTCCTTAGAGCAGAGAAGATTAAGGGGAGACCTAATAGAGGTATTCAAAATTATGAGGGGTTTTGATAAAGCATGTGGGGAGAAATTGTTTCCGCTGGCAAGTGGGTCGGAAACCAGAGGTCATAGGTTTAAAATAACTGCCAAAAGAACTAGAGGGGAAATTAGGAGAATTTTTTTTCACAGAGGGTTGTTAAGATCTGGAACGCACTGCCTGAAAGAGTGGTGGGAGCAGATTCCATAGGAAATTTCAAAAGGCAATTGGATATGTACTTGAAGACGACTAATTTGCAGGGTTATGGGGGGAAAAGCTAGGGTGTGGGACTAAATTGGATAGCTCTTTCAAAGAGCCAGCACAGGCACGACGGGCCAAATGACCTCCTTCTGTGCTGTAAGATTCTAATTTGTATCCCATTTCATTGGGGTACGTAATCCATACCAACACAGCATCATATACCACTCATAATTTTCTACTTTTTCCGCGGAGTGTGAACTTTCTGGGTGGGGGGGGGGGGCATGATAATAAGCAGCATGTTTCAATATAAATTATAGCGCTATGAGGTAATACCATTCAGAGGCCAGACAACACCCACAGAAAAAGGAATCATTTCCCCAGGTCATTTGCACAGACCAGCAGTGGTAGAGTCCTAGATTTGGTATTGTGCAATGAGGCGGGGTTAATTAATAATCTTGTTGTCCAGGGTCCTTTAGGGAAAAGTGACCATAACATGATAGAATTCTTCATGAAGATGGAAAGTGAAGTAGTCCAATCCGAAACTAGGGTCCTAAATCTGAACAAAGGAAACTACGAAGGATGAGGAATGAGTTGGCTATGATAGATTGGGGAGCTTCATTAAAAGGCATGATGGTGGATAGGCAATGGCTAACAATTAAGGAACGAATGCATGAATTGCAACAATTATACATTCCTTTCTGGCGCAAAAACACAAAAGGAAAAGTGGCCCAACCATGGCTAACAAAAGAAATTAAGGATAGTATTAGATCCAAGGAGGAGTCATATAAAGTTGCCAGAAAAAGTAGCAAGCCTGAGGATTGGGAGCAGTTTGGAATTCAGCAAAAAAGGACCAAGAGATTGATTAAGAGGGGAAAATTGGAGTATGAGAGTAAACTTGCAAGGAACATAAAAGCGGACTGTAAAAGCTTCTACATGTGTATAAAAAGAAAAAGATTAGTGAAGATAGTCAGAAACAGGAGAATTTATAATGGGGAACAAGGAAACGGCAGAGCAATCAAACAAATACTTTGGTTCTGTCTTCACGGAAGAAGACACAAATAACGTCCCAGAAATGCTAGGGAATCAAGAGTCTAGTGAGAAGGAGGAATTAAAGGAAATTGGTATTAGTAAAACAAGTGCTGGAGAAATTAATGGAACTGAAAGCCAATAAATCCCCAGGGCCTAATAATCTGCATCCCAGAGTATTAAAAGAGGTAGCTATGGAAATAGTGGATGCATTAATTGTCATCTTCCAAAATTCTATAGATTATGGAACAGTTCCTGTAGATTGGAGGGTGGCAAATGTAACCCCACTATTTAAAAAAGGAGGGAACTACAGACCGGTTAGCCTAACATCAGTAGTAGGGAAAATGCTACAGTCTATTATAAAGGATGTGATAACAGGACATTTAGAAAATATCAATGGGATTAGACAAAATCAACATGGATTTATGAAAGGGAAATCATGTTTGACAAATCTACTGGAGTTTTTTGAGGATGTAACTGGTAGAATAGATAAGGGAGAACCAGTGGATGAGGTGTATTTGGATTTTCAGAAGGCCTTTGATGAAGTCCCACATAAGAAGTTAGTGTGCAAAATTAAAGCACATAGGATTGATGGCAATATACTGGCATGGACTGAAAATTGGTTAACAGACAGGAAGCAGAGAGTAGGAATAAATGGGTCTTTTTCGGGGTGGCAGGCAGTGATTAGTGGGGTACCGCAGGGATCAGATCTTGGGCCCCAGATAGTCACAATATATAACAATGATTTGGATGAGGAAACCAAATGTAATATTTCCAAGTTTGCTGACGACACAAAACTAGGTGGGATCATGAGTTGTGAGGAGGATGCAAAGAGGCTTCAAGGCGATTTAGACAAGTTGAGTGGAGTGGGCCAATACATGGCAAATGCAGTATAATGTGGATAAATGTGAAGTTATCCCCTTCGGAAGGGAAAACAGAAAGGCAGAGTATTATTTAAATGGTGTTAGATTGGGAAATGTTGATGTACAAAGGGACCTGGGTGTCCTTGTACACCAGTCACTGAAAGCAAACATGGAGGTGCAGCAAGCAGTTAGGAAGGCAAATGGTATGTTGGCCTTCATTGCAAGTGGATTTGACTACAGGAGCAAGGATGTCTTACTGCAGTTATACAGGGCCTTGGTGAGACCACACCTGGAGTATTGTGTGCAGTTTTGGTCTCCTTACCTAAGAAAGGATATACCTGCCATAGAGGGAGTGCAGTGAAGGTTCACCAGACTGATTCCTGGGATGGCAGGACTGTCGTATGAGGAGAGATTGGGTCGACTCGCCTGTATTCACTAGAGTTTAGAAGAATGAGAGGGAATCTCATTGAAACTTATAAAATTCTGACAGGGCTAGACAGGCTGGATGCAGGGAGGATGTTTCCTCTGGCTGGGGGGTCCAGCACAAGGGGTCACAGTCTTAGAATACAGGGTAGGACATTTAGGACTGAGATGAAGAGAAACTTCTTCACTCAGAGGGTGGTGAACCTGTGGAATTCTCTACCACAGAAGGCTGTGGAGGCCAAGTCAATGAATATATTTAAGGAGCTAGATAGATTTCTAGACACAAAAGGCATCAAGGGGTCTGGGGAGAGAGCAGGAATATGGTATTGAGATAGAGGATCAGCCATGATCGTATTGAATGGCGGAGCAGGCGCGAAGGGCCGAATGGCCTACTCCTGCTCCGATTTTCTATGTTTCTATGTTTCTCAGTACATACAACCCACTTGTGTTTCCAAGTACTGTCAATGCATCCCTGGAGAACAAAGAGGGAATCCATGCCCTCAAAATATAAATTGGACGCAGTAAATTATTTTTTCCTTTTTCTGATGACTTTACTTTTAAAAATAATTAACAGCACACACAGAACAAATTGGATGCACATGGCAAAATAATTCTGTTCTACTAATCAAATATCTATACAGTATAGTGTCGAGTACTTTAGGATGCATTCTTATTTCAGCAAGAGCATAATAGTGCAAACTGCCCTTTTGACATAGTCAAGCACTGGAAGAGAAGACATTGCTGGTGATTGTAACATCTGTACAATCCATGCTTTGAATATAGAATCATTCAGATAACAAACTACATAATGGATTGGCAAAGGAACATGAAAATTTTACAGAAGGAGTGTTCAAGCTCTCTATCCTTGTGGGCCATTTAGATTCATACCATGAAGCCTTGCAGGTCACAAAGAAAGTCAATGTTCCAATTAATTTTCATAGATCTCAAACTTCGGATACTGAGAGATATTGGTGTTCTGATTTATTCACTAATGAGGCAGCGGTACTAAGAACAGCCCTTTACAAACCAGGCCTACATAATTCAAACATAAACCAGCGAATAGGAAATCGAAGCACAAATAGAGCAGAGTTTCGTGGGCTTGTGGGTCATATATGGCCCATGTGCTCTGGTTTGGACATCCTGTGTTCCAAGAATAAAACTAACATATAACTCTTTTTTTTTAATTTTGGTGTTGAAACCTTCCACCAGAACAACTGTTAAAAGATTTCTGCCATTACCTCAGTTGGGTTATTGGGTACAACTCATAGCCAATCCCCCTTGCCTCCCCAAAACATTTTCATGTACATGATAAATTCATTAAAAATTGATAGAATACTTCATCGTGAATTTATTAGAGAGCAACCTGAAGAGAAAGATTCTTAAAAAGGTTTTGTCCTTGGTTAGTCCCAATCTAAGATTCAATTTTGACAGCCGTTTTCAAATTTTCCAAACATTGGAACTTCAATGCACAAAACAACATCCCAATACTTGGGAGTCCCCTAATCAAAATGGAAAAGAACCGTATTTAAATTTGGAAATATTCTTCAACAAGCCATCTTTAAAGTCATTCTGCACTCCTTATTATACCCTTTTAAAAGTTGTTCTTGGTTGCTGGACAATATAGACAAAATACTAACTTTAAATAGCACTTTTCATGACCTCAAGACTTCCCAAAGTGCTTCACAGCTAATGAATTATTTTTGAAATATAGTCATTGTTGTAATACAGCAAACACAGCAGCCAATTTGCACACAGCAAAATTCCACAAACAGCACATATAGAATTACATAGAATCAAACAAGGAGATAAATGACCTAAATCTATTTTTAGTGATGCTGGTTGAGGGATAAATGTTGGCCAGGACACATGGAAAGCTCCACTGCTCTTCTTTGAATAGTGCCATGGGATCTTTAACATCCACCTGCAAGGGCAGATGGGATTTAACCTCTCATCTGAAAGGCGGCACCTCTGACATTGTAGCATTCCTTCGGAACTGCAACGAAGAGTCAGCCGAGATCATGTGCTCAAGTGTCTCAAGTAGGGCTGATCCCCAAACCTTCTGACCCACTGAGCAAGACTATCACCATATGATTTTCCTTTGCCTTGACCATACGAAACTATATAGAAAAAGAAATCGGATTAGTCGATGGAGCTCTGATGGCTCAGTGGGCAAAATGCACTGTGTGATGTGGTACTGAACCATATGGATTAGGAAGGCCTCAGACTTATCCCTGGTCTGTGGTTAGTTAGCTGAACTCTTTTAAAGTGAAGCCTCTACAATTGGCCTCAGATCACAGACACCATTTCCATTCCTGATTGCTATCCAACAAAAAGTGTGCATCTGTGAATGTCTGGTGAGGGCTGGAACATAAGGTCCTTCAATGCCAGGCTCACTGCCCAGGTTTGCATATAAAGAACAACTGCATGAATTGCTGTTGCCTTTGGAAGCATATCCCAGCATGAATCAGCATCTTCAGGAGAAAAGGGGAGAAACTTCTTTTTTAAAAATCAGAATTGATTCTAATGCAGTTCCTCGGAAGTACTGCAGTGATGCATGTTTGAGCAAAATACAACTACATTGAAAATAATGGATGACTGAGGCAAATTAAAGACATTTATTTAGTCCCTTTGTGGGTTTGTCCAATACAGCAAGATGACAAAACAAGCCTAAAACTAACAAGTCACCCCATATACAATTAAATACATTGAACACTCAGCAACAAATTCTTGTAAATGGAAATAAGGAAAAAAATCTTGTTGGCAAACTAGAAAAATCTTCCTCTGAAATTATGAAAATTAGTTTGTGCGTCACTGATTTGATTTCAGAAGCAATAGAGTCCTGTTATAAACAGCAGTGTGTGCCACCACACATGCAAGCGCACAATTGACATGTGACCTGGGAGCTGCAAAATCATTGTAAGAAGGTTTCTAACAGCTTGCAGTTCACAAAGGTAATATTTCAGAAATTACTGCAGAAACTAGATCAAAAGATCTTGGTGAAGTATCTAGTCTGGATTCATCACTTAGCCAACTGGAACCTTAACACTATATTCTGGCAATAAAATTTGTTTTGGACTGACAAAAGATTCTTTGTGTCATTCTTTGTATAAACGCAGTCGTTGCATCTCCACAGAATTTTTGCTATGCCCAATTGTTTTAGAAAAAAGGCTTAATTTACAAACTTGTACAAACACAGTTTTATCCTATCATCTTGAATAGTGTCTCCTAAATAAAATCCTGCGTAATTCACTTTTTTCCTCCTTGCGTGTCTATAGAGTTTTTCTTCATCTGCTTGTCTGAGGATGGGCATACGGTCTGCTCCCAGGCCACTGCCAACGCCAGCCTCCAGGAGCTGCCAGGGGCCACTCAAACCCGATTCGGCTTTTCAATTTTCCCTCTCCCTACTAGATATTATAGCGTGGTTTAAACCAGGAACCGAAGCATGGAGCAGAATTTAAACTAACCTGCTGCCACTCTGCATTTCTACTTTAAACATTTCTGGGCTATTCTGACAGTCCAAAAACTATTAAAAATAGAATACCTTGGAATAATCTAGACTGCTAGAAGGCAATAAACATGGAAAAACACCAGGGTAGTTTTTTTTTAAAATACATGCAAGACTTAGGAGTGCATACCCATTTCCTAGCCAAGGCTCTAAATTGGATCTTCTCAATAAGATCCAATGCGAGTCCAGGCGAGTTTCAAAATCCTGGTGAAGCACAGGAATTTGGAATATTCATTGATAGACTCAGCAGAATTAGTACATAAATCTAATATTTGTTTGCTACACTAAGACAGCATGATCAAGAGGTTCAACAAATTTACTAAAAAAAATAGCTGTTAATGACAGAACTGTTTTTGATTTCATTAGTAACAATATTATATTTACAACCAATTGTTGCATAATCATTTAAAGTAAGGTTACACGTGGTACAAGTGTCAAACATTATGATCACACTTCGAACTGAACTATTCTCTTTCTAATTATCACCATTTAGATCTTTTAACCACTCAGTTATTCAGCTCTATGCCAGTAACATCACAATGGTAATGGAGTACTCCACATGGTTTGACAAAAAATCCTTTTACAAAATTGTTTTTTTGCTCAAGTAGACCAGAATCAATGTACAAACAGAAAGTCATGCTGACTTTAATGTGGTGAGATGATCATCTCACAATGTAATTGGACTTTACAATATGCTGCTACTTCAGTGTTCATACATTATAGACCAATTCCAATCATGTGAAACTTTCACATGAAACTTACTGCAAGATCCTTTATATATTCCATAACATACTGTATACAATGTCAATCCTCTTCTACAAATTGTAAACAATTTTACAACACCAAGTTATAGTCCAACAAATTTATTTTAAATTCCACAAGCTTTCGGAGGCTTCCTCCTTCCTCAGGTGGTGTGGGTTTTTTTTCCACACCACCTGAGGAAGGAGGAAGCATCCGAAAGCTTGTGGAATTTAAAATAAATTTGTTGGACTATAACTTGGTGTTGTAAAATTGTTTACAACTCTTCTACAAAAGTACTGCTCTCTTTGAAGGAAAGATCTACACCCTCAAAACAAAGATTCCTTCCTCTACCCAGACAGTACCTAGGTCTATATTTTCCTTCCTGTACCCATATTTCTACTCCATACCCTATTCACCATGCAAGTTACTAAAAGAATTTTGGCCATAGAATATGTTTTCCTGGAAAAATGTCCCTTTTCTGAAGACTTTTCCAAAAGCTGAATTTATTAGAAAAGTAAAATTTAAAAAAGGACTTGTGACACTGTGGGTTGAACACCTCTCTTTGTGATTTCACTGAGAATTCTACACAGGTCTGCAGCACAAAACTGCCTATGATTTGACATTAATCAGTAATCAGATTCAGAAAGGCACGATATGGGTACTTGTTGAGATTGGGATTGAGACACATTGAGCAGAGTACAAGGGGTTTTACTTAGCATCTGCCCCTATAAGTGACCTGGGAGTGCCTGATTGATACTGGAAAAACAAATTTCACCAATGTAGACAATCAAGATACGCACAGATTCGGTAACCCAACAAAAATCTATTGATCTGTCTTGAAAATTTCAATTGACCCAGTATCCACAGCTTTTTGAGGGAGAGTACCAGATATCCACTACCCTGTGAAAAAGTGCTTCTGATTTTACTCCTAAATGGCCCCTTCTTCTGGATTCCCTCACCAGAGGAAATAGTTTCTCTGTATCTACCCTATTGAATCTCCATATCATTTTGAACACCTCAACCTTCTAAACTAAAGGGAATGCAAACCAAGTTTATGCAACCTGTCCTCATAATTAAATCCTTTCAGCAGTATCATTCTGGTGAATCTGCGCTGTACACCCTCCAAGGCCAATATATCCTTCCTGCAGTTCGATGCGTAACACTGAACGTAGTGCTCCAGATGGAGTCTGGCCAAGGTTCTATACAACTGAAGTAGCACTTCCTCACTTTTGTATTCCAACCCCCTTGAGATGAAGGCCAACATCCCATAAATCACAGGGGACTGCTGTCTGTTACTAATGTGCCATGACACCCAACTAAAGGAAAGATAAAACTAGAAAAAAAATGTAAGAATGCCAGCTGTTCAGATTAAAGAGAACAGAATTTGGAGTCCATTTCAAGGATACAAACAGAAATCCTAGAACATAAGTGACACTGGTACCATGTGTAACTGTTTTTCAAGAGTCCAACTTATTCAATTTTAACCTGCCCTATATAGGCGATATGATTTAAAATGTAGCTAGCAGTCTCAAAAAAGATTCTTCTGCAAAGGAGTAATACAGAAATATTCAAATTATTCAAAATGCTACCAAATGCGATAAAGTTCTTTTCTCGACCTCTTCTTCAAATCCAGTCTCTTGTCTATTCATTCTCTTCCTTGTTCCTCTTTTTAAAATGCATGAAATTTGCAGTTTTATTTTTAGATTTCTTTAAGTTCACTTCATATTCATATTTTACCTCAATATTTAAAAACATAATTTTCATGTACTTTACTTCTTTATATAGTTCTGTTTCTTTATTCCCATTATAGTCATGTACTTTTTTTCTTTAAAACAATATAATTATCTGTTTCTCAATTTCGATTTCCATCATGTTATATTGCATTTTCTTAACACATCAGCCGTGGCTCAGTAGGTAGCAATCTCACTTCTGGGTCAGAAGGTTGTGGGCTTAAGTCCCACTCCGGGGACTTGAGCACAAAATCCAGGCTGAAACTACGGTGCCATAGCGAAGGAGTGCTGCACTGTCGGAGGTCTTTTTGGATGAAACGTTAAACCGAGGCCCCGTCAGTCCTCTCAGGTAGACATTAAAGATCCCACGGCATTATTTCGAAGAGGAGCAAGGGAGTGCTCCCTTGTGTCCTGGCCAATATCTATCCCTCAACCAACATCATTAAAAAAGATTATCTGGTCAATATCACATTGCTGTTTGTGGGACCTTGCTCTGGAGAAATTGGCTGCTTCGTTTCCTATATTACAACAGCGACTTCACTTCAAAAGTATTTCATTGGCTTTAAAGCGCTTTGCAACCTCCTGAGGTGATGAAAGGCATTACATAAATGCAAGTCTTTCTTTCTTTCCATCTTTCTCTCATTACCATTTGCAAAAAGGAATGAAGATTTTAAGCAATCAGCAAGAATGGCTAAGAAAGTAAGCAATGGTGATTTAACGTCACTGGGATAGACTTTCCTTCAACAAATGCTTTTACGGTCTGTGAAATCACCCGGGGACAGATGGGACAGGACAAACCGGCCAACTTGACCTTACAACACAGCGACATAGATATAACTGATTAGTCACTTGTTCTGTGTCTCTTTAAAAAAGTGAGGGCACCAGAACATAAATCTGTCCAAATCTCAGAAATAAATCAGTAAGAATACAATACATATTCTGAAAAAGTTCAGTATGACTAACACAATAACATACAAATATAAGAGGATGAATTATACTTCCCCAAACACTGCCATTTACTAGATTTCTGTAAAGGGTTAAGAATGCATGCCTCTAATATTTCATTACTGTGAAGGCTAAATCAATTACTTAGGCATCTGATCAGGAATGTTCACTACTACATTAGCCAGGCCCAGCTGATTAGTTAATACTCTCCAGGGTGCAAGTCATGAATCTGACTTCCCAGTGATGGACAGGTCTCTAGTTCAGGGCATACTACAAATGATTAATGAGATTTGAAATCTTAATGTCGCTGTGCAGTAGTTCTGGGGAAATCACATGGGTAACATCTACTGTTAGTCTCGATGATTCTAATAGTATAAAATCATCTCTTGGGTACTGCAGCTATTGTACAATATAGAGTTGTTTGGGATTAGACTAATTCTGCAAGCCATACTATAATTTTAAACAGATTCATAATTAAGATGGCAGCTCAATTTTGCTATTGCTTATTGAAGCAGTTTGTTCTAAAGCAAAAATAAGGAGGAGCTGCTTTAGAAACTACTAGTTGCTCTTCCACAACATAGCTTACTTAAAATCACTACTATCCTTCCCAATGCATGCTCACTAAAATAAAGCACATGTTCTGAAATGTGTATTTACAGATTGCAAGCTGGAGTATCAAGTAAACCCTACAACAAAATGAACATGTGACTGTCCAAAAATACCAGGCCTGGATAGATAAGCACAACATTCAAAACTTTTGTAACCAGGACCCATCTACTCAGTTCCCATAAATAAGCTGTGTCACAATCGTACTTTTCAGGCATATGAAGGTCTCATTTCCTCCGCCACCCCACTTTTAGGAACATAGGAACAGAAGTAGGCCATTCAGCCCCTCGTGCCTGCTCCGTCATTTGATAAGATCATGGCTGATCTGTGATCTAACTCCATATACCTGCCTTTGGCCCATATCCCTTAATCCCTTTGGTTGCCAAAAAAGCTATCTATGCTTCTCCCAAAGGCAGTGACAGATACTGGGGTATGGTTCCACAGACACTGGTAACCCGCCAGTGGCAGTGTGTGGGACAGGAGCAGGATCACTGATATATTTTTCCCTTCCTGCACCTAGGGGAAAAGAGGCGAACTGCAGGACTGTCGTTACTCCATCTGAGATCAGTTAACTCTCCACAGGCCAGAGATCAAACCTGGAACCTTCCTGGGTTGCATGCTTCAATACCACACCATGCTGTGCATTAATGAGAATAATTCATTAAACCATTTCTGATGAACTGTGCATTTTTCCACATTGAATTTTATCTGCCACCTGTCTGCCCAATTCCCAAGTATATTCAAATCCTCCTGTAGCTTGTCCTGTTCAGCTTTGCAGTCTACCACCTTCATTAGCTTTGTACCCTCTGCAAACTTAGCCACTGTGCTTGTGACTCTTAGCTCCAGGTCATTTATAAAGATATGAAACAAAAGAGGTACCAAAACTGGCCCCTGTGAGACCTCACCAATAACATTCTCCCAGGCTGATGCCAACCCTGTACCACTGCCCTCTGTGTTCTATCGGTCGACCAATTATGTATCCATTTTAAAATATTTCCACTGATACCCGCATTCTTTATTTTCAGTACCAACCTTTCCAGAGGAACTGTATTAAAGGCTTTACTGAAATCCAGGTACACAACATCCACTGCCTTACCCCCATTAAACTCCTTTGTCGCATCCTCAAAGAAAGCCAGTAAGTTAGCTTGGCAAGATCTCCCCTTCATGACCCCCATATTGGCTATCTTTTATGATTTTATTTATATTCAGATGCTCCATGACCTTATCTTTCCACAACTTTATCCACAATGGACATCAAATTCACTGGCCAGTAGTGTCCTGGGTCATTTATGCAACCTTCTTTAAAAATAGGGAGTAACATCTGCCTTTCTCCACTCCCCAGGCACCTCTCCAGTATTCAGCAATTTCTGGAAGATACGTGCCAGAGTTCCTGCAATTTTCTCCCTTATTGCCTTAAAAATCCTCGATGCATCTTATCCGGCCCCTGAGATTTATTCACCTTAAATTTACACAGCTGTTCGGCATGAAGGAGTTGTGCAAGTGTTTGTTTTTGCCTTTTTATAAAGAAAAGCTCAGTACAAAACTAACAAGGACAATTGGAAATACACAATACATCAATCAACATCCGTAAAGAGACAGGTTATGACATTACAGGAGTGCAAGCCTTCATTAGAACATTCTGATGAAGGGTACAAACCCAAAATGTCACAACCTGCCTTTTCTCTTTAGATGTTAATTGACCTGCTGTGCATTTCCAACATACTCTGTTTTTATTTCACCTCTCCAGCATCTACAGTTTTTCCTTTTTATTTAACAAAAATATTCCTTTTGCACATTTTTTTTTCACAATTTAGAACACACTTAACTTGCAAGTTGGCCTTTACTTACAATAAACCAGTCGAAAACTGAAAATGCACAAAGACACAAATGTCACATTTTCCTTAGAATCACAGAATGTTTACAGCACGGAAGGAGAGTCCGTGCCGGCTCTCTGCAAGAGCAATCCAGCTAGTCCCACGTCCCACTCCCCCCTCCTTTCCCCGTAGCCCTGCAAATTTTTCCTCTTCAAGTAATTATCCAATTCCCTTTAGAAAGCCACGATTGAATCTGCCTCCACACGCACCCCCCCCAACCTCTGGCAGTGCATTCCAGATCATAACCACTCGCTGTGCAAAAAAGTTTTTCCTCATGTCGTCTTTTGCCAATCACCTTAAATCTATGTCCTCTGGTTCTTGACCCTTCCACCAATGGGAAGTTTCTCTATCAACTCCGTCTGGACCCTTCATGATTTTGAATACCTCTATCAAATCTCCTCTCAACCTTCTCTGCTCTAAAGAGAACAACCCCAGCTTCTCCAGTCTATCCACGAAACTGAAGTCCCTCATCCCTGGAACGATTCTAGTAAATCTCTTCTGCACCTCTCCAAGGCCTTCACATCCTTCCAAACGAGTGGTGCCCTGAACTGGACACAATACTCCAGTTGTGGCTGAACCAGTGTTTTATAAAGGTTGATCATAACTTCCCTGCTTTTGTACTCTACGCCCCTATTTATAAAGTCTAGGATCCCATATACTTTTTTAACTGCCTTCTCAACCTGTCCTGCCACCTTCAAAGATTTGGCAATCGCTCTATTCCTGCATCCCTTTTAGAATTGTACCCTTTAGTTTACATTGGGGAGTCACATGAAGTTTCAATTGAAAATCATAGAATCATAGAAGTTTACAACATGGAAACAGGCCCTTCGGCCCAACATGTCCATGTCGCCCAGTTTATACCACTAAGCTAGTCCCAATTGCCTGCACTTGGCCCATATCCCTCCATACCCATCTTACCCATGTAACTGTCCAAATGCTTTTTAAAAGACAAAATTGTACCCGCCTCTACTACTGCCTCTGGCAGCTCGTTCCAGACACTCACCACCCTTTGAGTGAAAAAATTGCCCCTCTGGACCCTTTTGTATCTCTCCTCTCTCACCTTAAATCTATGCCCCCTCGTTATAGACTCCCCTACCTTTGGGAAAAGATTTTGACTATCTACCTTATCTATGCCCCTCATTATTTTATAGACTTCTATAAGATCACCCCTTAACCTCCTACTCTCCAGGGAATAAAGTCCCAGTCTATCTAACCTCTCCCTATAAGTCAAACCATCAAGTCCCGGTAGCATCCTAGTAAATCTTTTCTGCACTCTTTCTAGTTTAATAATATCCTTTCTATAATAGGGTGACCAGAACTGTACACAGTATTCCAAGTGTGGCCTTACTAATGTCTTGTACAACTTCAACAAGACATCCCAACTCCTGTATTCAATGTTCTGACCAATGAAACCAAGCATGCCGAATGCCTTCTTCACCACCCTATCCACCTGTGACTCCACTTTCAAGGAGCTATGAACCTGTACTCCTAGATCTCTTTGTTCTATAACTCTCCCCAACGCCCTACCATTAACGGAGTAGGTCCTGGTCTGAAAATGCACATTATGGTTCAACCAATCACTCTGCTGGTTAAGGCAGTGAGTAGCTGAGCCATGCAGAGCAGAAAGGTCTAAACTTCTATCTCCAGTCAGTGTTGGGTTGCTGATCTCAGCCATGGCAATAGTAGAGATGCTATAATTGCTCTCCATGCCCCTGAATCAAAAAATGGAAAAACTGGTCATAGATCCAGTTTTTGATCACTATTCCATGATTTCTGCTGGAAACATGCATGTCTGGACATCAGGTGAAGGCAGGGTCAAATAAGCTGTGAATCCCCTCACAGTCAATCAGCCTGCCAATAATGTTTAGGATCACACATGCAGAATAAAATAAAAACAGAAATTACTGGAAACACACACATTAATTAGTATCTGTAAAGAGAAAGGCTTTGATGTTCCAGATGTGTAACCCTACATCAGAAAGATTGAAAATTAAAGATTTGAACATGTTTATTGACAGGATCTCAATTCTGCTGTTAACTTGAAATGAGCGCTCCCCTACTTAGAGAAAATACATTAGTTTAAACTAATACAACTGAAACAAAAATGAAATCATACGTGAAGTTCAAAGAAGGACGAGATGGTACATCTTGCAGTGCCCACTGTCTTTCCCAGAAAAGTCAAGAGTTTAGACTATTTTGAATAGCACTATTGGGGTAACACTGGGTACTCAGTGCCACCATTACAAAAACAGCACAATAAGTGCCCCCCTCGAGAGGTAGGCACCATTAATGCAACATGACTACAGATGGTCCATTAAAACTAAGAAATGGACGAAACAAAATAAACCTAAATCATTAATCGTGTTTTCCTCATCAATGATACAGTTAACGTCCTGTGGTGCCCACAGGTCAGGGACAGGAGTAGGCCATTCAGCCCCTCAAGCCTGTTCCGCCGCTCAATTAGATCACAGCTGATCCATATCTTAACTGAGTCTATCTGCCGTGGTTCCGTAACCCTGAATACCCTTGCTTAACAAAAATTTATCACTCTCAGTTTTGAAATTTTCAATTGACTCCTAGCGTCAACAGCTTTTTGGGAGAGATAGTTCCAGATTTTCACTACTCTTTGCATGAAGAAGTGCTTCCTAACATCACCCCTGAATGGCCTAGTTCTAATTTTAAAGTTATGCCCCTTAACAGTACCGGTGAAAGCCTCGTGATCCCTCTCCAGGACCACCCGGATGTGCACAAGGCCGCAGAAGGGAGGCAAGCAGTCAGAGAGACCTTCACCACGGATCCTACGCATCTAAGACCTATGAATGGTTTGGACCAGGCCCAGGAGCAGATATACAAGGAGGTTCCACAATCTGCTTGCCCCCTTAAGTACCGGGTGACCCAAGATCAGGAGCATTGGACAGACGTTTAACCAAAAATTGAGAACCAGCCCCTTTAAATAGTGGAAGCGGGGCTGCAATGTAGTCACTGTTGTAATGAGGGAAATGCGGCAGCCAATTTGTTCACAGCAAGCTCTCACAGTGTGATAATGGTCAGATAATCGCTTTCCTTTTAGTGACGTTGGTTGAGACTTAAATATTGGCTAGGTCAACGGAGAGAACTTCCTGTCCTTCTTCGAAATAGTGCCATGGGATTTTTACATCCACCTGAGAGGGCAGTCAGAGCCTTGGTTTAACATCTCAAAAGACAGTACCTCCAACAGTGCAGCACTCCCTCAAATACTGCACTGGAGCATCAGCCTAGATTTTGTGCTCAAGTCTCTGGAGTGAGACTTGAACCCACAACCTTCTGACACAAGAGGCAAGTGTGCTCCCACTTAGCCACGGCTAACACTCTAGGAAAGAGCATAATAACTTAAGCAAAGGAGAGGGAAGGTTGAGGGCCTGAGCTGTACTTTTTGAACACATATCCACATACTTTAAACCATCTTTTAATGTATTTCACTACAGTTACTATTGCTTCTATGGTTGCTATTTACTCTATTGAAAATAAAATCAATGCAAAAACATTCTGAAACAAAGTATTTGACAGTGACCTCTGCAAAATGATAATTCACATATGGCTCAGTAGCACTCAGAATTTAACATCGTACATCAGAATGTATGAGTGCCTTACCTTATTCGGAAGAAAAAAAAAGTAGAATTTTGCAGAAAAAAGGAAGTAAGAAAACTGTCACTTGTATTAAATACCATCAAACCCTTCCAAGTTGACATCAACGATTTGCTAAATACTCTAGTTCCAGTACATGGTTCCAAATCAATGGATTAAAGTTGTACAATCTTTCAAGGCATTATTGAAGGAGCTCCCCAAATGGCTCGGTTGGAAACTGCACAGCCTTGTGTGACATACAGCCACAAAGACCAAGGTTGATCTCTGATCCATGCTGATTTAGCTGATCTCATTTAGGGAGTGACTGGGATAGAACAATTGGCCTCAGTGCCCTTGGGCCAAGGAGGCAGAAAATGAAATTAGCCAGCTTTCCTGCTCCTGGTCGTTATCCAGTGACCCCTGCTGGAAAGTTCACGGGTGTACATGTTGGGTCAGGCAATTGATCAGACTTGGCAGTGATGCCCCCTATGATGGAACAGCCCATTTCTGGGCTCAGACAAAAAATGATTTTTTGAACGAGGTAGCAAAGGGCTACCAGTATCCATTCTATCATATCCACTATTCATCAGCACAGAAGCGATTTCATTGCTAAATCATTAAAACTTGCATGAATCACTTTTTTTTTCCCCAGAAGCCCATTATTTTAAAGACTACTTCTGAGACGAAAAACAAAATAAAGCAAAGTTGACAAAACTTGTTGGATCACACGGGTTAGAATATGCACGAATGGCAGGGCATTCATTTTGCACAAATAACTGTGCCCTTTGATGAAACTTTTTTGGTTCTAGTTAGTCAGAATGTTAGACATTTTATGACATTCTCGGAATGTCATATCAAAAAGCAGAGACTAGTGGTAACAGTTGTTTTTCAGACTGGAGGGAAGTATACAGTGGTGTTCCCCAGGGGTCAGTATTAGGACCACTGCTCTTTTTGATATATATTAATGACCTGGACTTGGGTATACAGGGCATAATTTCAAGTTTGCAGATGATACAAAACTCAAATGTAATAAACAATGAGCATAGTAATAGAGTTCAGGAGGACATAAACAGATTAGTGAACTGGGAAGACACATGGCAAATGAAATTTAACACATTTAAGTCTGAAGCGATATATTTTGGTCAGAAGAATGAGAAGAGGCAATATAAGCTAAATGGTCTAATTTTAAAGGGGGTGCAGGAACAGAGAGACCTGGGGATGTATGTACTCAAATCTTTGAAGGTAGCAGGACAAGTTGAGAAGGCTGTTAAAAAAGCATACAGGATCCATGGCTTGATAAATAGAGGCCTGAGTACAAAAGCAAGGAAGTTATGCTAAACCTTTATAAAACACTGGTTAGGACCCAGCTGGAGTATTGCGGCTAATTCTGGGCACCACACTTTAGGAAGGATGTCGAGGCCTTAAAGAGGGTGCAGAGGAGATTTGCTTGAATGGTACCAGGGATGAGAGACTGGTGAAGCTGGGGTTGTTTTCCTTAGAACAGAGAAGGTAAAGAGGAGATTTGATAGAGATGTTCAAAATCATGTTTTGATAGAGTAAATAAGGAGAAATTGTTTCCAGTGGCAGAAGCATCGGTAAGCGGAGGACACAAATTTATGGTCAATGACAAAATGACATTCATGAGGAAAAAAAAATTATGCAGCAAGTTGTTATGATCTGGAATGGACTGCCTGAAAAGGTGGTGGAAGCAGAATCAATAGCAATTTTCAAAAGGGAATTGGATAAATACTTGAAGGGGAAAATTTGAAGGTCTACGGGAAAAGAACAGGGTTGTGGGACGAATTAGATAGCTCTTTCAAAGAGCATGACTTGCCGAATGGCCTCCTTCTGTGCTGCATCTTTCTGTGATACAGCATCTTAATACCACCAATGTTTTTTTGCTACACTTCAACATTTGTGAAGCACATTAAAATTGGAAAATGTTACATTGAGTTTGTGTAACATTTTCCAATTTTAATATGCTTCATTCTATTTAAATTGTTGTTACAGTAAATTTCCCTATTTTGGCTTCAAGAAATACCTACTGCTGCTTTGATGGCAGGAGGTGCACACTCACAAAAGTGAACTGCATCAGAATCATACCCAAACAATAAATATATTCAAAATGGGTGAAAGCACAAGCAAAAAAAAAATTACTTTCTATTTTTGACATTTTAATTTTCCCTTACATCTATATTAAACAAAATTACACCAGTTGGAGCTTAATCCAGAAAGAACATATATATATATATATATATATACACACACATCACGTCTAAGAAAATCTCATGTGGATAAAGAAAATTCTTTGCCTAATTTTTGAAGATCCCATTCTGGGATGATTTAGTGCCCTGTAACTCGCTCTGACTTGAACTGCTGTTAACTTTGACACCTGCCCAAATACATTGGGAGGGGGGGGGGGGGGGAATAGGACTCCAAACAGGCCCAAGTGCTGACTATAACCCTTCACCCGGCACACACCATCCAGACTGCCCCCTTTCTATTAACTAACGCATTAAAGGTAAATTAGTGGCATGTAATTGGTAAAAGCGGCCTTAAATGAATAATAATAATTAAAAAGTCGTACCTACTCTGCCCGACCGGGAGTCCCGCAAGCCCAGAGCCGCCCTCCGCCTGTTGCTGCTGCTGCTGCTGCTCCACCGCCGCCGCTGCCTCCGCCGACCGCATCACCTGACCGCCCCACACGCACAAACATTGCCGTCCTTCCCCATTGGCTCTTGTCCACTGCGCACGCGCGTCGGCGCGCAGCATTGTGGGAGATGTAGTTTCTTGGGCGAAGTGGGGCGGTTGTTGAGTCAGTGGTTTATTTTCTGTTGTCATTGTAAACGGATCTTTATCACAAAACCAGCCAGAGGAAACGCGGGCCAGCAAAGTGCACAAGGAAACCATGCAAATGCCACAACTTCCTATTCCATTTTGAAATTGCAAACACTTATCTCATTGCTCATATCTATATTTGTATCAAACAAAAAAGTTTCTGGCAATCTAAGCCTTCTGGGGGCCTTAAAGCAGCTACTAAATGGCTAGCAAATTGTGCTACGTCTAATGCCTTTGGCACACGGCTGAGTCTTCGCCTTCCTAACATTTACTTCAGGTTGGAAAGTCTGAAATGTCATTATAAAAAGCAGAAACTTACCATCACTAAAACATTTTAAAAAAAAGTTACAAAGAATGACAATCCTATTCATTTAAAGTGAGAACTGATCAAGGAAACTGCCTTTGTAGAATTATTGAGCCTGACACAGTAAGGAGCCAAACTAACCATCACTAGTCATTAACTCAGGGTTTAGTGACTGTGTAATTTCAGCTTCCATGGTCTCAATAACTTCTCCCAATAAGTCATTAACTCCCAATAATGTTACCAGTACTGTGAGATAAAAGGAAACCTTGTGATCAGGAGTGATGAGGTTTGGTGCCTTATTCAGCCAGTTTTCTCTTCTGTCCCTCTGAAAGTGCGAACTCCCTCCTGAGTACAGTCCCATCTCAGGCACCCTTTTGTACCTTGACCATGTACTCATTCTTTGTGAGCCTAAACAGTTTCAGCAGACTCTTCAACCATGAGGGTCATTAAAACCAAATCCCATTGTTATCCATACATATACACTTTTCAGTAATCAGGACTGGAAATCCAGGCTGATTTTCCTGACTTTAGCCCAAGGATGCTGAGACCAAATGTGACACCCTAACTGGGTTGAGCACAGACTAGGAATCACATCTGAGACTTTCTGCTCTTTATGGTTCAGCTCCATGCTGCCTTTACGAACTGTACCAAAGAGCAGCTGTGGAGAGATTTATTATCTTAATTAGGAAGAGGAGGGCTGAGAACATAGGCCAGGAAATTGACCTGGAGCTGATCCCAACTCCGCCGGTGTTACTTCACTGCACTGGAGCGGGAGCAACTCCAACAAATAATTTCCTGGCTGTATTTTTAGTGTAACATAGTGTGAATTTATAAAATCGGGTGACTACAACCAAAAAAAGTCAAAATTCAGATGGTCTTGATCAAATCAGAATCTTTAATCGGCATGCAAATATAAACATCTCATGGATGCCCACATGAATAGAATAGTCATTACTATGATGGGTGTGAAGATTTCTTTGACCCTCTGTGACAAGATGATAAATTGTTTAGCATCCCTTGTCATTCTGGAATAAGACAGTAGATGCTCGTATCATTCTGAACTAGGCAGTGAATTGTGACGTCCCATAAGATGGCTCATCTGGCGTTAATTCACATTCTCCATTGCGTGTAGCCTGTGACTTTTCTTTTTAAACACAACTAGTATGCAGTTTTTATTTTTATTCTTACTGAAATTAAAGCAAGAAGCAGAGAACTGTGTTCCAGGGATTCACTCCACGTGATATCAAGAAACGGCTGAGTGCACTGGATATAGCAAAGGCTATGGGCCCCGACAACATCCCGGCTGTGGTGCTGAAGACTTGTGCTCCAGAACTAGCTGCGCCTCTAGCCAAGCTGTTCCAGTACAGCTACAACACTGGCATCTACCTGACAATGTGGAAAATTGCCCAGGTATGTCCTGTCCACAAAAAGCAGGACAAATCCAATCCGGCCAATTACCGCCCCATCAGTCTACATCAGCAAAGTGATGGAAGGTGTCGTCGACAGTGCTATCAAGTGGCACTTACTCACCAATAACCTGCTCAACGATGCTCAGTTTGGGTTCCACCAGGACCACTCGGCTCCAGACCTCATTACAGCCTTGGTCCAAACATGGACAAAAGAGCTGAATTCCAGAGGTGAGGTGAGAGTGACTGCCCTTGACATCAAGGCAGCATTTGACAGAGTGTGGCACAAAGGAGCCCCAGTAAAATTGAAGTCAATGGGAATCAGGGGGAAAACTCTCCAGTGACTGGAGTCACACCTAGCACAAAGGAAGATGGCAGTGGTTGTTGGAGGCCAATCATCTCAGCCCCAGGGCATTGCTGCAGGAGTTCCTCAGGACAGTGTCCAAGGCCCAACCATCTTCAGCTGCTTCGTCAATGACCTTCCCTCCATCATAAAGTCAGAAATGGGGATGTTCGCTGATGATTGCACAGTGGTCAGTTCCATTCGCAACCCCTCAAATAATGAAGCAGTACGAGCCCGCATGCAGCAAGACCTGGACAACATCCAGGCTTGGGCTCATAAGTGGCAAGTTACATTCGCGCCAGACAAGTGCCGGGCAATGACCATCTCCAACAAGAGAGAGTCTAACCACCTCCCCTTGACATTCAACGACATTACCATCACCGAATCCCCCACCATCAACATCCTGGGGGTCACCATTGACCAGAAACTTAACTGGATCAGCCAGATAAATACTGTGGCTACAAGAGCAGGACAGAGGCTGGGTATTCTGCAGTGAGTGACTCACCTCCTGACTCCCCAAAGCCTTTCCACCATCTACAAGGCACAAGTTAGGAGTGTGATGGAATACTCTCCACTTGCCTGGATGAGTGCAGCTCCAACAACACTCAAGAAGCTCGACACCATCCCGGACAAAGCAGCCCGCTTGATTAGCACCCCATCCACCACCCTAAACATTCAGTCCCTTCACCACCGGCGCACTGTGGCTGCAGTGTGTACCATCCACAGGATGCAGTGCAGCAACTCGCCAAGGCTTCTTCGACAGCACCTCCAAAACCCACGACCTCTACCACCTAGAAGGACAAGAGCAGCAGGTACATGGGAACAACACCACCTGCACGTTCCCCTCCAAGTCACACGCCATCCCGACTTGGAAATATATCGCCGTTCCTTCATCGTCGCTGGGTCAAAATCCTGGAACTCCCTTCCTAACAGCACTGTGGGAGAACCGTCACCACACGGACTGCAGCGGTTCAAGAAGGTGGGTCACCACCACCTTCTCAAGGGCAATTAGGGATGGGCAATAAATGCCGGACTCTCCAGTGACGCCCACATCCCATGAACGAATAAAAAAAAAACCAAGACACCTCACTAACATAAAGAGTGTAGGGGTGCTAATGGGTAAGAACAAATGACTTTCCTACCAAATAGCAGTTGTAAATTTAACTATTGGTCAAGATTTAATGGCTTGAGCACATAACATAGGCTAACATTTCTGTGCAGTACTGAGAGAGTACTCCACTGTTGGAGTTGCCGTCTTTTGAATGAGACATTAAACCGAGGCCCCATCTGCTCTCCCACAGATGGTCGTAAAAATGCCATGGCAATATTCGAAGAAGGGCAGGGGAGTTTTCCCAGTGTCCTGGCTAACTTTTATTCCTCAACCAATATCACTAAAATAGATCATCTGGTTATTTATCTCATTGCTGCTTGTGAGGCCTTACAATTTGGCTGCCGCTTTTCCCTACATTACAAAAGTGGCTTAGTAACTATACTTCAAAACAACTTCATTAACTGTAAAGCATTTTGGGGCATCCTGAAGTTGTGCTATATAACGGCAAGTTCTTCTTCTAGAAGGGCTTAACAGCATCTGTGAATGGTAGATATTCACCAAACCGTGAACCACAAAACTTATTATCCACATGTAACATTTGCTTTCTTGTTGTTTAAGGACTGGGATTTATCTGCCTCATCTGCCCTGAAATAAAATATAATATTTGGTAACTGCAGTGCTGTCTGGTGTTTAGATATATGAAGTACCTTAAGTGAGGGATAGGCCTTATTATTTCTCCATATAACCTTATGAACTCTTTTTTCAGATCCTGGAATATTACAGAAGAGACACATATGAGGGTGTTCAAAAGAGTTAGGAGAGTTGAAGGAAGATCAAATTACCACTTTCCTAGGTAAAAAGAAAATAAAAATAGCCAGCACAGATTTCAAATAGTACAAACATGTCTGTTACCTTCTCAAGGAATTCTATGAGGTCTGTCAAGCATGATAGATGGGGGAAATGTAATGGATATTGTGTACATGGACTTTAGAAAAGTCTCTGATAAGGTACCACCTTGGAGATTATTAGAAAATATTAATGGGGTATGGAATTATGGGGAGCATTCAAAATTGGTTGGAAAGGAGAAATCAGAGAATAAAAGTTAAGGGCAGTTTTTCAGAATGGTTTGAAGTGGGTAGTGGTTTCCCTCTGGGTTCAATCCTGGGGCCACTTCTGTTCACTGTGTATATCAATGACTTGGGTACAGGCCTAGAGGATGCTTTGTTGAAATTTGCAGATGATATGTAAATAAGAGGTATAGTTAATTCTTTAGAAGACCAAAAGAAGCTGCAAGGAGATATTGATAAGTTAGGGGAATGGGCTAAACAGCAGCAGATGGAATTCAACGTCTGTAAGTGAGAGGTGACACATTTGTGACATAGTACTGCACTAGATTAAGTGCCCAAATCTTGGAATAGGACATGAAACTACAACCTTCTGACTCAAAGGCCAGTGCTATCAACTGAGCCAAATTGGGGCTTAAAGTAGTTGGTACACGTGCATTACATTAATTTCAAGTGTGCATGGACTTAAGCATGATGGTCACTTACAGCATCTCCATGCCTTGGTGTTTGTTGCTTTGTCTCCTCCAAAAGCCCAACTATTAACTTGAGAATTTTGATTTTGTGGCTGTTCCTGGTGAACTTAAGGTGGGAGACTGCTGGAATGGTCACAGATTTTCAGGATTAGCACTCACTGTCCTGATTGCTATCCAGTGACTCTTGCTGGAAAGTACACATCTGTGGATGTTGGGTGAGGAAAGTATCAGGCTCAACTGCGATGCCTCCAGGATCAAATAGCCTGCTAACACTCACGACGAATGTTCACCTGGGTAACGTACAGGATGGCTGCCAGACCCATGGAACTATACCCCAATATATAAACAAGCACCTTCAGGAGAGGACAGAGGAAAACTAGAGGGGATGAAATTTTTAAAAAATAGATATTCAACAGTTTCAAAAATGCATCGGAAACGTGTGATTAAACATGTCGCATCTCACAACAATAGGCTGGAATATTGTTAAGCATAGTGGTTTCAGTGAGGTCTCAAAAGTAGTATAGTACAGAGTCTCAGCAGGTCGCTATGATGCCCTGAACCTAATTTGAACTGATTAGACTTCCTTATTTGCAAAAATACATCTTTGCGTAGCCCAAAGGAGTCAAATGACTGCCTTGAACCATAACAGCACATCGAGTTAGCCACATCCACCAGCCATTTAACCTACAAGCATGTATTCCTCTTTTAACTATGCATGGATTCCTTTGTCCCTGCTACACACTTGGATTAATGAAGCTAAAACCAAATGGCTTAATTTATTACTATTGTTTCTTGGAAAGATCCTTTTAGTCTTAAGAAGACAGAGGGGGTTAAATTAGATAAGCCCCGAATCTGGGCACAGGGGTCGCGGTGCGTTGTGATGCAGGCAGCACGTGAGATTCGTGCTGCTTGGTGATTTACCTGATATCTAAGAGCGGCCTAGCTGCGCTGCTGAATGGCTGCTCACCAGCAGGGGGGCCCTGATATTGCGTGAGTGCCTCGCACCACTTAAAGATAACCTGCACCTCTTATTTGCAAAATATATGATATGTGTTCGCGCGGAGTCTGAACGGAGATCAGACATCGCACACGTAAAACACAAATGCAGGTCCCGTCCCTATGTTTACAAACTGCTGAGTTATGTTAAAACATTGAATAAAGGCTGCGCACTACTAAATCTCACATCCTCCAATCTGCACGCCAGACCTCACCAATCTGCCGATCTGAGTTTGTACCAGGCCTGCGAGAGAGCGTGCACCAAGGTTCTCTGATGATGCACTAAAGGCCTTGGTGCAAGAGGTGGACAGAAGGAGGGGCATCCTATATCTGCAAGGGGGCAAGATGCCTTCCAGACATATGTTCCTGTGCAGTGGGAGGCAGTAGGGGACAAAGTCAATGCCAGGTGCATAGCACCACGAACATGGATGCAATGCAGGAAGAAGTTCAATGCTTTGACAAGGTGAGTGAGGTCAACTGTCAAGTGACATTTCCTACCAACTGCGCCATTAGCTGCATCCACTGCTCCATGCACTACACCCCCCCCCATCGCCCACCTACCAATAAACTCTTTCAATCAGTACTCAACTCTTCCAATCAGATGCTTCCTCTCATCCTCACACATTACCACTGTTGCAAGCTGCACACCCATAACTCACACGCCACACACACTGACAGCTATTCAACCATGATAGGCACATCACCCAAACATCTTGCAGGACACTCACTGACACCACGACCTGCTTTCTTGCAGGAGAAGGTGGCACATAACAGGAGGCAGCAAGTGGCAGTGGCTCCATGGAACATGAACCTGCTGTCCTCTCTCAGGATGATTGCATTCCTGTCCCACCCCTGCCACTCTGCCAGTGCCCTTGCTGTTGCCTGTCAGCTAGCCAGCCCACTCCCTGTACAGCATTGAAACTTTATTATAGGAACATAGACGGATAGGAACAGGAGTAGGCCATATGGCCTCTCGAGCCTGTTCCGCCATTCGATGAGATCATGGTTGATCTGTAACCTAACTCCATATACCCACCTTAGCCCCATATCCCTTAATACCTTTGGTTAACAAAAATCTATCAATCTCAGATTTAAAATTTAGAATTGAGCTAGCATCAACTGCCATTTGCGGAAGAGCGTTCCAAACTTCTACCACCCTTTGCGTGTGGAAGCATTTCCCAAGCTCGCTCCTGCAAGTCCTGGCTCTAATTTTTAGGCTGTGTCCCCTAGTCCTAGTATTCAAGTATAGGAGACCTCCAAAAACAGGTACAAATGCATCAGCAGCCAAAAGCAATAATCCAGCAACTAACCGGTAACTCCTGCATGACCCCTTTAATAGCGCTGGTGAGGGATCCTCCATGCTATTTACGACCTGTTCAGCTGTGCAAGGTTAAGACAGTGAGTTGGCTGGAGTGTTGATTTCCAAAATCGTATCTGTCCCTTTAAATCAATGTTGCACACTGATCTAATGCATATTCTTCCTACTTTACATACTGCAGGAGTTCATTATCTGCATATGCGTGAACGCCTTTACCAAGATGGAGTCTGCCGCACGTCACGCTAGAAGCCAATTTATAGCCCAATGACTGTAAAGCTTTGGTGAGCCAATACAAAGGAAGCAATGACATCTTTAGAGAGAAAATATAGCTACAGAGATCAGAATAAATCACCACAATGTTCTTTGTATTTTTCTATAAGATCCATGAGCATGATTTTGACCCTGAGCTGGGAAATGGGTGGGAGGATCAAATTGCGGACAGGAAGCCCGGAAGTACGGGTTTCCTGGACGTCCTTACAATTTTTTTTTATTGGTTTGCCACCCGACTGGCCGGCCTGATTGACAGGCTGGTCTCAGTCGGACGGGAGAGCAGCCAGGGAGAGGACATGTTCAGGTAAGTCTTCAGGTAAGTCTTTGATTGTATGGATTGAGGGAGGGGGCATGGGTGGGCACGAGAGGGCATGGGTGGGCATGAGGACATGGGTGGGCATGGGGCACTGATGGGCATGGGTGGGCATGGGGGCACCGATGGGCATGGGGGTCATGGGAGGAGTCAGTCATGGGGGGAGGGATCGGGGGTCAGTCGCGGGGGGATGTCGGGTTCGGGGGTCATCGTGAGGGTCTGCGATCGTTGGAGGGGTCGGGGGTCATCACTGGGGTCCGCAATCATTGGGGGAGTGTCAGGGATCATCGTGGGGGTCTGCAATCATTGAGGGGGGTCAGGGGGGCATCGTGGGTGTCCGTGGTTGTTGGGGGGGATGTGGGGTCATCGTGGGGATCTGCGATCATTGGGGGGGTCAGGGTTCATCGCGGTGGTCCACTATCATTTTGGGAGTGTCAGGGGTCACCGTAGGGGTCTGCGATCGTTAGGGGGGGTCGGGGGCTCATCGTGGGCGTCCATAATTGTTGTGGGGATAGGAGATCGGGGAGGGGGTAGGAAATCAGGGAGGGGGGTCTGCGATCGCTGGGTGGTCATTGCAGGTAGGCTTGTTGGGCCTGGGGGAAGCACTCTGCTCCTCCGGGCCCTCAAGCTGTGCCAAAAAGGCACTTACCTGCAGTTTAGGGCCTTCTCTCCTCTTTTCATATAGCATGAAGGAGATGGCCCAGAATCCCAGCCCCCAGGGGTTGAAATTGCAAAATCTGCAAAAATGGAGGCCCACAGCCTCCATGAAAGGTTTTAGTCACCAACCTGCCTCCTAAGAGCTGGTTGGTCGCCTGTCCCTTGTCCCACCCCGGTAAAAACTGGAAATGGGCGGTTGGAGGTGGGTTGGGGGCAGGTCGGGGGTGGGTCTGAAATGGTTGCAATTTTGAATGCCCCCCCTGCCCCCAACCCATTTCAATGTTAAAATCATGCCCCATATGTCAAATATGGAGTCAAGACTATGATGGTACAACCTTAAGACAACCATAAATATGCCACTAAAGGGGCAAGAGGCTGAAATACTGCCCTTCACCTCTGAAACCCAGGTTTGAGTTCAGGCCAGATGAGTAGGACAATTAGGGATGGGCAACGTCCTTTCTGTTGGCTGGTGAACGTCCTTAGTGAAAAGAGTTTGGCAGGCTCCATCCATATTGTACTGGACATGAGTTCACAAACTAAAGCTCATCATAATATAGCGCTGTCACTCACACGTAAACTAATAGACTTATATAGAATGATTTGGAATTGCATAGAAATTACAATGCGGAAACAGGCTGTTTGGCCCAACCAGTCCATGTTGGTGTTTATCCATCACATCAGCAGTACGCTTCATCCCATGTGCCCACCCTATACCTATATTCCTTTGTTCCCCTTTCCTTCAAACACCCTAATAAGCTATTTTTAAATGTTGGCATGGTCTCTGCTTCAATCACTAACTCACAGTAGTGCATTCCATAGCCTCACAAAACGCTGTGCAACAAAGTTTCTGCTGCTCTCTGTCCTAAATTTCTGACACTTAATCTTGTATTTATGTATCCTTGTTCTAGAATCCTCAACCACTGGAAACAGTCTGTTTCTATCTACCCTGTCCCAACCCTCATAATTTTAAACACCTCTATCAAATCACCCTGTAATCTGCTCTATTCTAAGGATAGATAATGAGAGAACATTATTGCATTAATGCAGTGAGTGGAGTGTCCTTCTAATGAGGTTATGATTGGGGCACATTATTGTAGAGAGGCATTTGAAAAAGTTCACTACAACATGAGAACATAAGAAACAGGAGCTGGAGTAGGCCATACGGCCCCTCAAGCCTGCCCCGCCATTCAATAAGATCATGACTGATCTTCGACCTCAAATTCACTTTCCCGCCCATTCCCCCATATCGCTTGATTCCTTTAGAGTCCAAAAATCTATTGATCTCAGCCTTGAATATATTCAACAACTGAGCATCCACAGCCCTCTGGGGTAGAGAATTCCAAAGATTCACAACCCTCTGAGCGAAGAAATTTCTCTTCATCTCAATCCTAAATGGCCAATCCATTATCCTGAGATTATTTTTTTATATTTGTTCATGGGATGTAGGCTTCGCTGGCGAGGCCGGCATTTATTGCCCATCCCTAATTGCCCTTGAGAAGGTGGTGGTGATTGGCCTCCAACAACCACTACCATCTACCTTTGTGCTAGGTATGACTCCAGCCACTGGAGAGTTTTCCCCCTGATTCCCATTGACTTCAATTTTACGAGGGCTCCTTGGTGCCACACTCGGTCAAATGCTGCCTTGATGTTGAGGGCAGTCATTCTCACCTCACCTCTGGAATTCAGCTCTTTTGTCCATGTTTGGACCAAGGCTGTAATGAGGTCTGGAGCCGAGTGGTCCTGGCGGAACCCAAACTGAGCATCGTTGAGCAGGTTATTGGTGAGTAAGTGCCACTTGATAGCACTGTCGACGACACCTTCCATCACTTTGCTGATGATTGAGAGTAGACTGATGGGGCAGTAATTGGCCGGATTGGATTTGCCTGCTTTTTGTGAATAGGACATACCTGGGCAATTTTCCACATTGTCGGATAGAAGCCAGTGTTGTAGCTGTACTGGAACAGCTTGGCTAGAGGCGCAGTTAGTTCTGGAGCACAAGTCTTCAGCACTACAGCCGGGATGTTGTCAGGGCCCATAGCTTTTGCTGTATCCCCTAGTTCTAGACTCTCCAGCCAGAGGAAACAGCCTCTCAGCATCTACCCTGTCAAGCCGTCTCAGAATCTTATATATTTCAATGAGATCACCTCTCATTCTTCTAAACTCCAGAGAGTATAGGCCCATTCTACTCAATCTCTCCTCATAGGTCAGCCCAGGAATTAAATTAGTGAACCTTCGTTACACCACCTCTAAGGCGGATATATCCTCCCTTAGATAAGGAGACCAAAAACGTACATAGTACTCCAGGTGTGGTCTCACCAAAGCCCTGCACAATTGCAGCAAGACTTCCTTACTCTTGTACTCCAACCCCCTTGCAATAAAGGCCAACATACCATTTGCTGTCCTTATTGCTTGCTGCACCTGCATGTTACCTTTCTGTGTTTGATGTACAAGGACACCCAAATCTCCTTGAACGTCAACATTTAATAGTTTCTAATAATTTAAAACATATTCTGTTTTTCTATTCTTCCTACCAAAGTGAATAACCTCACATTTCCCCACATTATATGGCATCTACCACCTTCCCGCCCACTCACTTAACCTGTCGATAGCCCTTTGCAGACTCTTTGGGCCCGATTTTAGCAGGGCTGCGGGTTCTCGGTGGATGGGCAAGCGGGCGCGTGGGTAACACGCCTGGTGAAATTAGTGGGTTTCCCGCGCGATCACAGCAGGCAAACCACTAATTGGATCCACTTACCTGCTCCTCCGGGTTCCCCGCTGCTGATCTGCACGTCGGGCGGGCTGCACATGCGCAGTAAGATCTGTCAGCTGGAGGCGCTCTATTTAAAGGGGCAGTCCTCCACTGACAGATGCTGCAACCAATAGCAAAGATGACTGCATGGAGCAGCCCAGGGGGAAGGCTGCTCCCAGTTTGATGATGCCTCACCCCAGGTATCAATACATGGGGTGAGGAGGAGGGGGAGGACAGAGATCTTCCACCCGGCGGGCGGGAGGAAGCGGCCCGCCTCCGCCACCAGGAAGGCCTGGTTCGAGGTGGCAGAGGGGGTCACCTGCGCCACCAACATATCGCCCACCTGCACACAGTACAGAGGCGCTCCAATGACCTCAGTAGGTCAGCCACAGTAAGTACACGTAGTCCTTCCCCTACACTCCGTCTGCCACATCACTGCCCCCACCCCACATCTCCTTCGGCACTGCCAACACTACTCTGTCACATCACCCCTCATACCCACTCAAACCCCATCCTCATCTTACCTGCACCTACTCACCTCGCCAGTACTCACCCCGCCACTACCACGCAACCCTATCCTCATACAATCTCATGGCTCTATCCCATACTCACCCTCTTGTGCATCTCTCTCATGGCCAGCCTCACTCAACCTGCCACCACCTGTGCTGCAGCCACAGGGCATGCATCACATATGTGCAGTAGGCAGCGTAAGGCAAACGTGTCATGAGCATGAAGGGGATGCACAAGGGTGTTTGAGGGTTTGTCATGGGTGTTACTTATATTGAATTTCAGAACAACTCACATCACACATTATATTGGCACCACTACTGCCATGTCTTCGCGATTCCTGTCCGGTTTGTGCAATAATGCCCGCTCCTGGGTATCACTATGAGGACCCACCACTGATGCCACCCATTGTGTCACTGCAGAGTGGGTGTAGGTGTATTTGCAGGGCTCTTCTGCGCAGACGACTGAGAGACATCGGCGATGTCCCCGGTTGCACCCTGGAAGGCTGCGGAGGAGAAGTTCGGGAGGGCAGTGGTGACTTTGACAGCGACACGTAGGAAGATGGTGCACGGGCCAGCCAGGAGCAGCTCCGCATGAAGGAGGCTGCAGATGTCCACGGCTACATGTCGAGTGACTCTGAGCCTCCGTGTGCAGAGAGGTCCAGGAGGCTGAGCCTCGGTCTGTGGAACCTGTGGTGAGGGTAGTGCCCTCTGCGACGCATCTCTCTCTGCGGTAGCCCTCCCTCCTGCTGTACAGGTGGATGTGTCACAGCATTCTGTTGTGGAGCTCCACTTGTCAGAGGTGGATGGCGAGGCTGGTGATGCTGTTCGCCCTCCGAGGAGGTCATGACTGCAGCTACCTCGGCCCCCATCCGCAAGATGTACATCTGAGCGGGTCCGCAAGGTAGGTACATGTCTCCGGACCCCGGGGTAAGTGTGCAGGTTGGTGACTTTGACCGTCAGGAGGAGGGTGGTGGAGGCCAAACTTTGTCCCAAGTGACAGAGTGGCCTCCTGCAATGGGTGAGGGTCTCCCCCCCCAACCTGTCAAATGGACCTTTGCAGCTGCCACAGGCTGACAGCTGCAACACGTCCATTCGAGCTGGGAGTGTTTCCCCCAGTGTGGGAAACAGTCCCATGTTGTTCAAAAATCCCACTTAGTCCCTTAATCAGGTCAGTTAATGACCTGAAATACCAAACTAAATATTGTCAAGTGGCATCCCGCTGGCTTTAATTGCCTGCGGGATTCCCACCAGCGGGGGCTGCGCGCGCACGCTGGCGCGTCAGCGGGGAACCCGGACGTGGGCGGGATCGAGGTGGGATCCGGTCCCGCTCCTGGATTTCCCGATTTTCGGAGCCCCCCCGCCGAGAACGCACCGAATAGCGGGTGGTAAAATCGAGCCCTTTGTGTCTTCCTCACAGCTTACTTTCCCACCTAGCTTTGTATTGTCAGCAAACTTGGATACATTGCACTCGGTCCCTTCATCTAAGTCATTAATATAGATTGTAAATAGCTGAGGCCCCAGTACTGATCCTTGCGGCACCCCACTAGTTACAGCCTGCCAAACTGAAAATGGCCCGTTTATTCCTAACCTCTGTTTTCTGTTCGTTAATCAATCCTTTATCTATGCTAATATATTACCCCTAACCCCATGTGCCCTTATCTTGTGTAACAACCTTTTGTGAGGCACCTTATCGAATGCCTTTTGAAAATCCAAATATACTACATCCACTGGTTTCCCTTTATCTACCCTGCTAGTTACATCCTCAAAAAATTCTAATATATTTGTCAAGCATGATTTTCCTTTCATAAAACCACGTTGACTCTGCCTAATCATATTATGATTTGCTAAGTGCTCTATTACTATGTACTTAATAATGGACTCCAGCATTTTCCCGACCACCGACGTCAGGCTAACCGGCCTGTAGTTCCCCGTTTTCTCTTTCCCTCCTTTCTTGAATAGCGGTGTTACATTTGCTACCTTCCAATCCACTGGGACCATTCTAGAATCTAGGGAAATTTGGAAAATCACAACCAATGTATCCACTATCTTTGCAGCCAACTCTTTTAGAACCCTAGGATGTAGGCCATCAGGTCATGGGGATTTTTCGGCCTTTAGTCCCATTAATTTCTCCAGTACTTTTTCTTTACTCATATTAATTACTTTAAGTTCCCCCCTCTCATTAGACCCTTGGTTCTCCACTATTTCTGGTATGTTTTTTGTGTTTTCTACTGTGAAGACAGATACAAAATATTTGTTTAACGTCTCTGCCATTTCCTTATTCCCCATTATAATTTCTCCTGTCTCAGCCTCTAAGGGGCCCACGTTTACTTTTGCTACTCTCTTCCTTTTTACATACTTGTAGAAGCTCTTACAATCTGTTTTTATCTTTCTTGCTAGTTTACTCTCATATTCTATTTTCTCCCTCTATCAATTTTTTGGTCATCCTTTGCTGGTTTCTGACTAAAGATACTTATCTAGTTTCTGCGTTTTGAAAATGATAAAATCTGTTACAGAGTGTTTGCTTTTCTATAGTTTCCACAACCTGAACACAGGTGATTAATTGGTTACAGAGAGTCACTGGCTAATTAATGAGTGTCTTGGAACTAATTAAGAAAGTACAGATGCTCCCTCTATTCTTTCATATATTTATGGCTGCTATCCAAAGCACAGCAGAGTGGGTGTATATGGTTCTGGCACTATCAGGTTGGGTGGAGTATTAAGAAGGTAAATAATGTCATGTTTATAACAGCAATAAAAGTGCATTGAGTAACTGGAACAAAGAATTCTTCACTACCCTGCCCTGGTCACATTCCTAAGAAACCCAGATAGAATTGGATCTACAAGCAGATGGGTTGTTACAATGGATTATGTGATTGCCTAAGACAGCATGGCAAAAATGGTGCATTGTTGTCACTGCTCAATCATTGCATCACCATTTATGTATAATATGGGGGCAATGGCCTCTTTCAATGCTGAGATTTCTATAATGAATTTTTCTAAGTAGAAATTGAGAGTTGATTAAAATGCACCTTACACTTCAATCAGCTCTTTTTTATTCCACGATGGAGCTGCTTTCACACTGTTCTTTTAATTCAGTTTCCTGGAGACTGGCTGGCATCCATGTGTCTATGTTGTTAAATCTCTTTTCCATAGTCCAGTGACAGACTCGTAGCCCAAGGTTAAGCTGTTGACAGGCAACGGAAAACAAATTCAACAGCATAAATACCAGAAACCAGTTTATGGACCAGAGTCCAAATGAAAAGAACAATATAGGGGCAGATTTTCCTGGTCCTGCACCTGACCAGATTTGGATTACCTAGGCACTGTGTGAATACAGGAAAATTGGATGGGGAGGAGCACATACCTGTAAAGGATCCCACCCAATTTTCTGTCCCACATGGGCTTCTTTAAGCACGTGCGCTCCTCCCCACTCATGCTCCTGTATTTACAGCGCTCGGGTAATACAACACACCCAGGCTCAGGACCAAGAAAATACCCCTATAAGAACAGTTTAAAACACACTGCAAGATTCATCATGACCCATTATCAACACATGGCTGAGTAAACCTCACAATTTGAATAGCTGGACACCAGTCACCCATTCCCTGTAAATAAAAGAGCAAAGTTAAATGTTATGCAACGCTGTTAAAAACAAACTCACATTCTTAGCAGGCAAAAGAAGGTGCAAAAACAAATTTAAAATGGCTCTAGTAGCGATAAACAATCAAGCAGATTTTAGCTTAAAACAGGGGATTTTAAGCTAAGTAAGGAATTCAACTCTTGCCTTTTTTTAATTAGCTTAATTTGGTCTTTTACGTAAGCATAAAACCCGCTGTATCATTCACTTCAGTCCAAGGAGTAGTACAATCTCTAGCGATAGCACTCTGACTGCCTCCATGCGCATGTTCAAAATGCCAATTGGTTTCCAGTAACGTGTATACTGCAGATCCAACAACAATAATTTGCATTTATGTAGCGCCTTTAACGTAGTAAAATGCTTTAAGGTGCTTCAGACAAAAGCGCAATCATACAGGAGTGCAATCAGACAAAAGAATTGACACTGAGCCACCTAAGGAGACATTAGGCCAGGTGACCAAAAGCTTGGTCAAAGAGGTAGGTTTTAAGGGGCATCTTAAAGGAGGAGAGAGAGGTGGAGAGGCAGAGAGATTTAGGGAGGGAATTCCAGAGTTTAGGCCCTAGACAACTGAAGGCATGGCCGTCAAAGGAGGGGTGAAGGAAATTGGGGCTGTACAAGAGGCCAGAATTAGACAAATGCATAGACCTTGGAAGTCTGTAGGGCCGGAGGAGGTTACAGAGATAGGGAGGGGCGAAGCCATGGAGGGATTTGAACACAAGGATGAGAATTTTAAATTTGAGGTGTTAGTGGACCGGGAGCCAATGTAGGTCAGCGAGCATAGGGGTGATGGGTGACGGGTTTCAAATTGGAAGGATCTACAGTAGAGACTTGTTGATGTAGCTTTTGTCAATATCAGCCTTAAAAAATGAACACATAAAAAATAAAATAAACATTTGAGCAATTTATAGATTAAATCATTTCTTCTCAAGGTTTCAATAAACAGTATGCACCTTGGAACAAATTATTAACAGGTCAGCACTGTTGTATGTATCACTTGCTGCTAAGAAGGAAGAAAAGTCTGCTGGATTGGGATATTCTACACCCAGGCAAACCAGTTCAGTCTTGAGAACCAACAATCCAGCCAGTTCAGTTCTACCAGTAAAGGATATGAGGTTAAAATTCCTGCACTGTCTCAGAGACACGCCATTTTTAGATACAATTTGTACCCAATTCAGCGAATAAGTTTTGCCACAAGTTCTATTTTTATCTCACAGGCTGCAGCTAAAAAGAGACAGCTGGAGACACACCGGGAATTGAAAAGTAAATTAGCAGAGTTAGAAAGGTTATAAAAAAATCAATCCCCTCTCCAAGGGATAGGAGCGCAAGTGATTCTGGCCTACGGCAAACCCAAAGCTCTTGTCAAAGGCAGAGAAGCCGCTTCAGCCCTGAGGATCAGTTTTATTCGCATAACGACAGAGCAGACTACGTGTTGGCATGGACCTGCACCAACTTAAGACAAATTCTAGAAATTGCCCTTTCGGATATCTCCATTTGATGCAGTAGTGCAGTGTGCTTGTGCTGAGATGTGCTGTGACACAGAGTACAAGGAAGTGGGTTAGTGTCCATGTTCCATGCACGTCTAAGGTTGCTAACCCTCCAGGATTGCCCTGGAGTCTCCAGGAATTAAAGATTAATCTCCTGAACACTGCAGTGAGCAAACCCAGGAGAAAAATGATAGGGACATTAAAAAAAATGGTGCATTTAAAACATTTTTTTTTGAACACTTTTGTTTATTAGTTGGAAAGTATTGGAAATGGGAATAAAGGTTGTTTGACTGGGGAGGGTGGTTGGAGGCAGGAGGTCATGTGATGATATCTCCAGGAATGCATCCAACCAAAGTTGGCGACCCTACGCACCTTATCTTGGATGCATCCCTTTAGGGAGGCACTGAACAGAGTCAAGGTAAGGGGAAAAAAATAAGAGGAAGAGTTATTTCTGGGGTGATAAAGAAATAATGCAGATATCTCAATTGAGGAGATTACAGACAACATCTGTTCTACATAATGCGATAAATAACAAAGGCCTGACTGCTACCCATCCGAGTTTTGTTGGAAATATTCTGCCTGAACTTGCCCATTAATTGCTAAGTTACCTCCCTCCATGAACTTTTTGGGAGGTGGGCGGGGGGGGGTCAGTGGCAGAATCCCAGGAAAGATGCATTCCAGCAGTTACAAGATGTGCCTCCAAGTGGATTTTTGGTGACTACTTATATTTTTTGAAAGATTTCAAATTGTAGCTGCTATCAACCTCCTGGTTAAATTGTTCCTTTTCAGTCAGTGATTCTTCAGTTTGATTCATTCTCATTAAAATCCAACCACGTTCATCTGTCTATTTATCTGTTTGGATGAAAGTTGAGAGCATCCATGATACTCCATCCATCACACTTTGTGGAAAACAGCAACAAACCACAACTGAAAAATCTTAAGAAAAAAATATATAAAAAGAGAATTAAAGCCATTTTTTTCTGTCTCTAAGATAAGCTAGAGAGACTTTTAAGATAGCAACTGTCAATCTAGAGAAAATTCCATCAATAATTAGCCTCTATATGGGCCTATTTAGTCCACTTCCTCACAGGGAGTACCTGAGCAACGGCCTTAAAAGGATAAACCAGGTCAACGCCTATACTGTGCTCCAAGGCATGTGAGCAACACCAAGGGAAATTAGGTGATGCATTTTTTTTTTAAGTTACTGGAACAGAAATAGTGCAGACAACAATTATTTGCATTTTTATAGTGTCTTTAATATAGTAAAACGTCCCAAGGCGCTTCACAGGAGCGTAATCAGACAAAAAATTGACACCGAGCCAAAGAAGGAGACATTAGGACAGTTAACAAAAGCTTGGTCAGAGGTAGGTTTTAAGGAGCATGCTAAAGGAGGAGAGAGAGGTGGAGAGGGGAAGAGGTTTAGGGAAGGAATTCCAGAGCTTGGGGCCTAGACAGGCGAAGGCACGGCCGCCAATGGAGGGCCGAAGGAAATCAGGGATGCACAAAAGACCAGAATTGGAGGAGCGCACAGATCTCGAAGGGTTGTAGGGCTGGAGGAGGTTAAAGAGATAGGGAGGGGCGAGTCCATGGTGGGATTTGAACACAAGGATGAGAATTTTAAAATTAAACACTATCTTGTTACATTAAATGGTAGCAATTGGGTGGAAAGTAGTTTCTACTGACAATACAAACTTAATCAAGGTGAACATTATACATTCTGGATCCAGAGTCGTTGTAATGGTGTAACAAAATTAAGATATTCATTACTGCACTGTGCCATGATCAGGTGGTATACAAGTTCACACCTGCAACAATTAGCCTTTGATATGCTGATAGGGTGAGATGAAGTAAGGTGGGAGGAAGCTCGTGTGGAACATAAACACCGGCATAGAGTATTTGGACTGAAAGGCCTGTTTCTGTGCAATAAATTGGATGTAATTCTCTGTATGTTACAAGGGAGTTCGTTATCAGTTATACTGCCAGGGAGACACCAAACAGAGGTTGGCCATTTGTCTACAGGGAGGGAAGGAAAAGGGGAGAGTGTGTGGCGCTGTGCCGCTCTCGGCCACCTCCCAACCATCAACTCATGAGCAGTATTGCTCAAGGCCTGCGAGCAGTTCCTGGACTACTTTCTCTCCCAGCGAGTGGCACGGGTTACAGCGAGACCTTAGAAGGGAGGAGATACGGATAGAACAAAAAATATTTTTGGTATATTTAGGGGGAGAAAAATGAAACATTCTTTCTATTTGGTTCTGCAAACAATACAGAAAAGTCACACAAAATCATTCTTGCATGGTGCAGAAAAAATAGCATATTTTGAAAGTGATAAAGAAAGTTCAATACTGAAAAGAATAAAAAGAAGCTTCTATTCTCATCTTACAGTAAAACAACAATTCTGGATCCAGAAACTGTGCTATTATGACTTAAGTAGAATCTAATTTAAGAGTAGCTTAGCAACAAAACAGCAAATCACACATATTTTAGAACAGATTTTTCAGAGACTAACTTTCAGCCTACCCATCAACATCAATCCAGTTCACTCCACATCCAGTAGTATAGCCTCCATCAGAAATGCCACAGTGCAGATTTCAGATGGGCGTAGGATGCCCTTGGGTTCATGGTCCGCCCAGCAGGGAGACCAAATTAAATGTGCTATAAGATTAAAACTAGAAATGTTGTCCTTATTCAACAAAATCGTCTCAGACGTGAAACGTTTGATTGAGGAAGTTGTAGAAATTATTTTAAAAGCAGTGACGTGTCATGAGAAGAAAAATTTCTACATATGCAAATGGCATTGTAAAAATAAAGGTTGATTTTCAAGTCTTTAGCACCATCACAACAAGCGGTTTGGCTTGTGATTAAAATTTCAGGCTTTAGTGAATGTAAAATGGCATGGTACAACCTTTTAGGAAAATATGCTTTTAAAAAAAGGGATATTTGAATCCGTTCAAGCTCAAGATGTACTAAATTGGGCCACTTTAGATTCATTACTCATCTCTAGATTGAACCTTTTATGGGTGCAAGTACAATTGTGCACTATTAATGTTCTGCATTAGCTCTAAGTGGTTTTTGACATGGTGGGAATTTAGTGGTATTTAGGTGATTAAGTTAACTGCAAAAGAACAGCTGATCCTAATCGGTCCAGCAGTTTCTTCCTCAACACATACACCCTGACTCTCTTCATCTGTCTCACAAGGAGAGGGAGAGAGGAGTCTACTACAAGATTCTAGGTCCAAGCCTGTCCCATGTACCATCCCTAGTTGAGGATTGGTCCTTAGCCTTTGTCAATGCCACTCCAAAAACCAGCCAATATGAAGTGTGCAAGTGGTCGGTAGCGATTCTCCCTCCGATTTTCTTCCCCCTCCTAATAGGGAAGCTTCCATCCGCCACTCTGCACATCCCCATACCGAGAGTAGAACTGAATATAGAGAGAGCTCCGCTGTGCTGCGCTACCACCATTTCATAATCAGAATCCTACGATAGACAGACTCATCCATTATTTAAAAAATTTAAATGAAATACCATTCCTACCACTTTCAATAACCACCCTCCCTGATGCATTGAGCCAAGTTTACAATGATTCAGAAAGTGTATGCATGATTTTGCTTCTCATACATTAATTTTATAATTGAGAAGTGCCCAGAAAATAAATTGAACATAGTGTATTGTTGGTTTCCGAATTTTAATTCTGAGACGCAATATTTAGCAATGCACTGTGCAAAGTTTAACGAGTAGAAATATGAAAGGAATTGAATGATATGCAAAGTGGCAGTATCTAACCTTCCAGATGAGGGGAACGTCAAATACTACAGCCTAAGTACTAGGTGTGAAACACTCGATAACTTATCCGTGAATGCTACCTCTGTATTTGATGCTTGAAGTATGGTAATCACCCATAATGCAGTCTTGGCACAAGGCAAGTTTATTATGATATGAAGCAAAAACTTGTCATACTATTTGTGCTCCAAGATGGTATTAAATTAAAAATAAAAGAAACACGTTCATGGCAGGAAAAAAAAATACATGTAACTAATAAAACATGAGATCACAAAAAGTTTCAGCAACAAACACATTATGAAGTTCATAATATCTTGGTAGAATGCACATATAAAATGTACAGAATGTCAGCACGAGCTGACGGGTTACAAAGAAAGCAATTTCATATCGACAGCCATTCCATCAGTTGATTGCTCAAGGTGGTAACATATTTAAATCAAAATGGGATTGATGGTGAATGAAGACCCATGAAACCAGGAATAAATCACCTGTACAACACAAGACTGCACTGCCTATGTCATGTCAAAAACACAACCTGTATTTTAACATTGTAATACATAGTATTACTGATCGAACAATGTAGTCTGCATATTTTATACCAAATAAAAATAAACAAATTTGCTAATATAAAAACAATGATTTTGCCTATACTGTATTTTATTGACAAATGATCCAACAAAGTATAATTACTCCTTCCTGACTTACAATATTTATTCGGAAAACATAATTTACAGAATATTTTGAACAAATACATTAATTTATGTATTGCCACTTTAAAACTCAGTGTTGCAGGCAGTGCACTAGGTACATCCAGTGACCTATACCTGCTAGTATATGGAAAGTTACAGTGTCCACACCTACACACATGCTTAATAGTCATTAGTCCAATGCCACAATGTGTAGATGGGCGCTCTCTATGTACAACAGCCTGGAGGTCAGATAAATCATACCCAGCGGACAGGCTTTAAGAATGCTGCCCCAGAAAGTCATCGAGAGTTAAGTCATTTATCCAGTCATCATTACTGTTGTTGGTCTTCATAATGGACTCTATGAAGTCAGACTCATTACGAGCTCCACCCAAGGTATTGCTGTTATTGTGTTGAAGAAAGTCAAAGGAAGATACCTCGTTGGTGGGGTTCATACGGTTGTAGGACCCAGATGACTGGCCAGAGGAAGCATAGCTGGTTGGGGCTAGACCTGGCACGGGATGTGTCTGGCTTAAACTGGTAATCCCTTGTGGTACAGGTTTCATGCCAGCCATAGCTGCTGAGGGTAACCTTGGTTGATTATTTCTTGGTGACGGACCACTCATTGAGACCATGCTTTGTCCAGTCTGGCCTGGGTTCAGTTGTTGCAGTGGCCTCATCTGTCCTCCAGGTGCTATCTGGTTTGGCGGCGCTATGGTCTGATGAGGAAATGGCTGCACAGGCAAGTTAGGCCTCATGGTCTGTTTGGAGAACAACGGGTTATTTGAGAACTGTTGCATGCCGCCATCCATTTTGGTCTGATTTTGCATTCCTGGAATCCTTTGCTGTGCCCACATTTGAGGAGCCATGCCTGAAGTGGCTAAAGCATTTGAGATTCCTTGGACAGGTATATTGGTTCCTGCCTGGTTTATGGATTGCCTTATGTGCTGGGGAGGTACAGCAGGGTTTGCTACAGAGCCAGGAAACCCTGAAATTGCTGTCCTTTGGCGGATTATAGCCTGGCTCGGCACTGCCTGGCTGGTTGATCTCATCCCCAAAGCGCTCTGGCTCGGCCGGAGAGGCATGTTGATGCTAGATGATGGTACGTTAATGCCAGATGACGGTATGTAGATGTTTTGTTGATTGCCAGGATTATTCGGATACATTCCCATAGTCCGGTCGCCCTGACTGGCAGTCACCGCAGGAATCCCAGGTCCAAGATTGTTCTGAGATGTCACTTGCAAAAGGCTGGGGTTCAGCCGCATACCACAGTGGGTGGATGGTGCAGTCGGCAAAGACTGCCCAGAGTTTGTAGGCAAAGATTGTGCCACAGCTGTAAAAGGAAATAAGGAAAGGGATTAATGTTATGTTTTCTTAAAATACTCCAAAAATGCTGATGTGAAGATAAAGTAACTGATAACCCTGGGCAATTATTAGATCTTTGTGAAAAAGTAATTGGTAAATGTTTTTTCTTCCCTTGCTCAAACACGTGTTAAAGAAAACAACAACGTGATAATGACTGAATAATCAGTGTTTTTTTAGTTTAGTCGAGAGATGAATATTGGCCAGGGCACTGGGGAGAACTCCTCTGCTCTTCTTCAAAATAGTTACATGGGATCTTTTGCATCCACCCAAGGGGGCAGACTGGGCCTCGATTTAATGTCTCATCCAAAAGACAGCACCTCCAGCAGTGCAGCACTCCCTCAGTACTCCACTGGAGTGTTAGCCTAGATTTTGTGCTCAAGTCTCTGGGGTGGGACTTGAACCCACAACCTTCTGACTCAGAGGCAAGATTGCAACCACTGAGCTACGGCCGACACAGCTGATGTTGAAATGCATCAGCATATCATTTGCACATGAAGCTGTAGTTATCAAACAAAATATGGTTTACCAAACATATTTTCATGAGGACAGTGTTCCTATTATACTCTGCCTACATTGATATTGATTATAGCCTTCCAAGCATTACAGACTGTCATGCAGTCCTTAATTATATTATAGCTGTTTTGACCAGCATCAGAAAAACTACATTCTAAATAAGGTCAGAGTGGCATCATAAATAAGATCAAAAATAAAACAGAATATTTGAAAGCAGTAAAATCTAAGTTAATCAGAAAAGCAATTTTGAAGGGAACAAATAAAATATACTTAGAATTTTTTTTGCTAAGTTTAACAATGAAAGGAGTTGCCGTGTATCATTAGCTGCGTCCTCAGCAGCCCTTCCCCTCTCTATACGTGACTCAGGATATTAAAGGCAATAATGGCACCCATAGGTGCTGAGACCAGACGAAGTGTTCCCTGCACTAGAAGGGAAAAGTGGCTGTGTGTGTCAGCCTTGGTGTTTGCTGCTTTTACTGGGTTTAATCCTAATTTTGGATTCATCTTTTGGGGAGGAATTATTAGATTTAGTTCCAATACTCGTGTACAAGAGTTCTCCCCGATGTGCTGGTCAATATTTATCCCTCAACCAACATCACTAAAAAAATGATTTGGTCATTACCTCAATGTTGTTTGTGGGACCTTGTGCGCAAATTGGCTGCCGCGTTTCCTACATTATAGTGACCACGCTTCAAAAGTACTTCATTGGCTGGAAAGCGCTTTGGGACATCCTGAGGTCATGAAAGGCGCTATACAAATGCAAGTCTTTCTTTTTACAAAAGTCGCAGGGTTTTAACTATTCTTCCATTTTTGTATCTGATGAAAGCAAGAGGTATTTCCTTATCAGACTTAGCGCAAAGCTTCTCCTCAATCCAAACTTCAGAAAAACATTGGCCACACCCAGCAATCATTTCCACAACCCCTCAAGGTCTCTGAATCTACTTTTTAAATGCACACCAGTTAGTGCCAAATTTGTTGTGCTCACTCTGAACTTCACTCAGAATTATTCAACTTGCACAATCGTTGTAGCTCATGTCAGCGGGGCAATGAATTTGTTTGGACTACCTTACACTACCTCGATTGCTCTCAGAAATTTACCTGTAGCAAGTAAGCAATATCCTGAACCAGAATGTTGCAACACCAGTTCTACTCCCCTCCCCCTCCCGCTCCCTTCCCATCGATGTCTCCAACACAGCTGCTTGTTGTAGGCGGACGTTTATGCTCAACTTTTCTGTGTGTAGACTTTCTGGAGCCCGGACAGGAAAAACCACAAGTGGTAACGCCAGGGTGCTCCAAGAGGGGAGGGGCACATTTTACAAGACATTAAATGGGAACATCACAGAAGCATGTGGCTATTCTGGGATGGTAAGCAGGCACCTCCCCTCCCATATCAACTTGGTGCTGCCACCTTAAATCCAGATTTTGCAGACTGGCACAGGGGTACATGTTGTGGGGCTCTGTTTCCCACTGAACAATAACTTGCATTTCTATAGCGCCTTTAACATAGTAAAACACCCCAAGGCACTTCACAGGAGCGTTATCAGACAAAATTTGGCACCAAGCCACATAATGAGATATCACGACCAAAAGCTTGGTCAAAGAGGTAGGTTTTAAAAGAGCGTCTTAAAGGAAGAGAGAGAGAGAAGTGAAGAGGTTTAGGGAGGGAGTTCCAGAGCTTAGGGCCCAGGCAGCTGAAGGCACGGCCGCCAATGGAGGGGTGAAAAAAAAAAAATCAGGGAAGCGCAAGAGACCAGAATTTCAGGAGCGCAGAGATCTCGGTGGGTTCTAAGGCTGGGAGATTAGAGATAGGGAGGGGTGAGGCCATGGAGGGATTTGAAAACAAGGATGAGAATTTTAAAATTTAAAACTGAAATAATGGTAGTACCCAGTACAACTTCTAGATAAAGCACTTACTGCTGTCCTCATTAAAAGCTCCTTTAAATGTTTTTTGCTGTGCACCCCAATAGTGACCGTACCTTGGAATTGGCTTAACTGTTGAACTCCAAAGGCGCTCCTCTGTTCCTTATACTCAGGGGACACTCGTATCATGTGACCATTTATTTGATCATGTTGCCTTTGTTTCTCCTGAAAAACAAATGGAGGGGGGGATGGAATGTTACTTTAATTATAACATAGAGCTGCAGTGGCTAATAAAACAAACCAAAACTTTGTCAAGTAAGAATCTATCTTGCTATCTTAACATCTCTACAATTTGGATAATTCAGCCCATTCTATAATTGCGCCTCACAAGGTCTTTGAAATTTTAATTTACGGGCCCTTTTCTGGCTATTTCATTCCAAACAGAAATATAGATGCATGTCCAAGACAAGGACAGCAAAAGAGGCAACACTCAGTACAAAATGCTCGCTGCAGCTATATAGTATCAAAATATGAGGTACCACCTCCTGCCTTGTAACTAAGTTACAAGAAATGTCATCAAATTCACCAATTCCATGTCAGTTTGGCTCAGTGGGTAGCACTCTTGCCCTTGAGTAAGAAGGTTGTGGGTTTGAGCTCCACTCTAGGATTTGAGCACATAATCTAGGCTAATACTTCAGTGCAGCACTGAGGGAGTCCTGCATTGTTGGAGGTGCCGTCTTGCATATGATAACATTAAACCAACGTCATCAGGGCCCGATCTGCTATTTTAACCCGATGCCTGAGTGGGACAGCAGTGGTTGCTACCCTGCCAGGCAAAACCTGCCGGGAACAGCAGCCAGGACCAGAAGGAGGCCCAGCAAAGTAAGTTTTTAAAAAGTGTTTTTTTTTAGTTTCCTTGTGGGCCTGGAGGAGCAGGCCTCCCCCACCCTCCCCCCAAGTCTTCCTCCCCTCTCATCCGTGTCGGAGCACTTGCCTTGCGCCAGGGATCATACCCCTGAGCCTCCTGCCACCCAATTTCATAAGCCAGGCTGCCCCTTCCCACCGACTCCCTGGCTGTTTTCGTCAAGAAGTCGGCAAGAGGCACACTTAAGAGGCTCAGCCATTAAAATCGCAGCTCCTCGGCTGTACATTTTGGACGTGTTTAAGCGGTTGAAATAAAAGGCTGTGCTGTTTGAAGGCTTTCAACGATGCTGAAAGTGGTTTGTTTATATTCCAGTATTTATAAATGGCAAGGCAGAATTTCCTGAATCCACTCCTGGAAATAGGCCTTTAATAATACTGTTGCTGCCTCACCTGCGTTCCATTTGTAGAAGCCTGGGGTTTTTGTTTTTAAAAAACATGAATTGACCATTACAACAACTCCAGCTCAAAGCAAAACATAAAGTAAAGGGCAATTTTCTCAAATCTGTCGGTTTATACTGGTGAATGCATGCCAAGAACCCGATTTGCCCTACTACTTGTAGCAGAACTTGTATCCTCTTATACAGTAGATGTCAATGAAACAAACGCTCTAAATAACTGAAAACACCTGACCAAATCCCTAATATACTGGGAGATTTCCAAGTTCCTTTTTTTTTACTAAGGCCAAAGACCAAATATTACTTCCTCCCTCCCGACCACCAAAAGCAATGGCCAATCTATCTGGACCAAACGTCCAACTAAAGGGCCATATCTTCATTAATATTTAGCAAGACTTTGCCTCAAAAGAAATAAGAAAAACATGCTGCGGATATGGAGGCCAGTCTGGATCTCCAGTTGACCTGCCCTTGACTTAAACCTAGGTATGCATGTGTAGAAATTGGAAAAGGAGTACAAATTCATTTTGCACTTGCTCCCTCGATGCAACACTTCATTAGCCCAGTTACAAGTACAGCGCGTGTGTGTGCCTTAAATGGAGTTGGAGTAATGAAAGACATATTGGAGTAACGTCTAGAGTTACATGCCTTAAGTGTAACTGCTTCTATTACTTTTAATAGTTAACACCGTAATGCCAGCTAATCTGGCCTTCCACCACTGGTGACACATAGGACAGAGTCATTCAACCTTCCCACCATTTTGGCCTGTTACAAACACAGCTAAAAGACATATATTTTCTATGGATACCGTTTTGATGGACTGCACTTTACACTCCAATAAGATTAATGCGCGATAAAATGCATTGCTTACTTCAATGATGTTCTATTGGGGAACTATAGTCCCAGGAATGCAGTCAGAATGTTCCTCATAAGCAGAGTGACTTACCTGGTCAGCCATGAGCTGCTGTTGGAGGAGATTATGTTGCTGCTTCTTCAGAAGTTGTTGCTTCAGGAAGGCGTGTGATGTAGCTTTTATATAGCTGTTACCAGGGTTATGATCCTACATTGAAGGAGAGAAAGGAAAAAAAAGCAGAATTTTATATAAACTTGTATTTATCAGTGAGGCTTTGTACAATCCAGCCTGCTGCTGTTAAACATAGGAACAGGAATAGGCCATTCAGCCCATCGAGCCTGTTCCACCATTCAATGAGATCATGGTTGATCTGTACCTAACTCCAACCACCCGCCTTAGCTCCATATCCCTTCATACCCTTGGCTAGCAAAAATCTATCGCTCTCAGATTTAAAATTATTAATTGAGCTAGCATCTATTGCTTATTGTGGGAGAGTTCCACACTTCTACCACCCTTTGCATGAAGAAGTATTTCCTAACTTCTCTCCTGAATGGCCTGGTTCTGATTTTAAGGTTATGTCCCCTTGTCCTAGACGCCCCCACCAGTGTAAAAAGTTTCTATCTATCTACCGTATCAATTCCTTTCAAAATCCTAAAAACCTCAATCAAATCACCCCTTAACCTTCTATATTCCAGAGAATACAAATCTAATTTATGTAATCTCTCCTTATAATCTAAACCTTGGAGCCCTGGTAAATCGGCAGTGCACTCCTTCTATGTCATGTGTGTGTTGCACACTCCTCTCAAGAGTGTCTCCGAGTGTATAAAGATTGCAGCAAATCAGCAATACGGTCATACTCTACACTGCAGAGGAATGCGCTGGATTCCTTATTCACAGATATCCTTCGTATTTTAAGAGGCATAGTCAACAGTTCGAAATAATCATTCACTAGAGGCAGAAAAACTTCAGAAAGACTTCCTGGATAAACAGGATCACGACATTGCAGAGGTTCCCCTGTTGCTGTTGAGGTGGTATTTAGTGCAGTTATTCAGACTTGTCTGGAACATGAGTGTAGGAGGTGCTTTTCTCTCTCTCTGTACTTTTCCGATTGCAAATGTGTTTCCTAGCTGCAGGGGAAGCACAGTTGAGAACCTGAGAGGAAAGCTGAGAGCAAAGGCCTGTGAACAGTCTGACAGCAGGACAGTCATCTCGAACTTGTTTAATATTTTAACTTTTTATGTGCTAGATTTCCCTTACAGCTTTCTCTCATTTTCTATTGCACAGCATCTGCAAAAATGATGACCTCACACTTACCTGCGTTGAACTCTGTCACAGTTTTGCCCACTCACTTAATCTATCAATGTCTCTTTGTAGTTTTATGCTCCCGTCTGCACTATTTACTATGCCACCAATCTTTGTGTCATCGGCAAACTTGGATATATGGCTCTCTATTGTGTTATCGCAATCATTAATAAACATAGTGAATAGTTGAAGCCCCACCACAGATCCTTATGGGATACCACTAATCACTTCCTTCCAATTCGAGTACATACCCATTATCCTTACTCTGTCTTCTACCGCCTAACCAATCTCCTAACCAGGTCAATAATTTGCCTTCAATTGCATAAGCTTTAATTTTAGCTATAAACTAACTATGTAACTATGAAAATAATTATCTGTATATTAAATAACCAATCTTATGTGGAACCTTAGCAAATGCCTACTGGAAGTCCATATAAACTACATCCATAGACATTCCCCTGTCTACTACTTTACTTACTTCCTCAAAAAATTCTATTTGGTTCATTAGACATGACCTACCCTTTACAAATCCATGTTGGCTCTCTCTAAACAGCTCAAATTTCTCTAAGTGTTCGGTCACACTGTCCTTAATTATAGATTCCAATAACTTCCCCACAACAGATGTTGGACTAACAGGTCTATAATTTCCTGATTTCTCTCTCTCACCTTTCTGAAATCACGGACTCATTGACATCTCCCACTCTCCAACAGCCCACAAGTAAGCAGAGGACTCACCAACACTAGACGTCCAGTCTGATCACCAGACGCTGGTGAGCAAGAATGGTTTTAATGATTAAATGCCTATCCAGCTGATGAAACTGCTCACAACAGTTTGCCGATGATTCACACGCACACATGCAAATTTAAGATGCAGCTACAGCAACATTTTTCAACCATTTGTATAACAGATGTCTACTGCATGTCTTTCCTGAAAACAGCACATAATCTGCACTGTTTTGGATGGCAATCTAGAGAATTTCTTGCAGTGTTAATCCTGGTATTGTGATGAGGGTCACCAACTCCCCAGGATTGTCCAGGAGTCTCCAGGAATTAAAGGTTAATCTCCATCACACTGCTGCGAGCAAACCCAGGAGAAAACTCATAGGGGCATTAAAAAAAATGGTATGTTTTTTTCAGTTTCCTCGAACACTTTCGTTTATTAGTTATAAAAATATTGGAGATGGGAGAAAAGGCTGTTTGACTGACAGAATCATCCAATCTGGTAATGAAAAGTCTGTTCGCTTTTCAATTAGTGGGAAGGTGGGGCACCGAGAGGATGGACATGTTGGGTGACCAATAACGGGAGTGTGGGGGCTGGGCAGTTGGAGGCAGGAGGTCATATGATGAAACCTCCAGCAATACGTCTAACTAGAACTGACAACTCTAGTTGTGATGTTGCACTTCAAACACCCCCTCCCCCATGTAAACGTCTACACTCCCATTCCCAATACTTCACTAACAATTGCATGATGCACTCTGCTGTAAATTTGTACATATTAAAGTACAATTCTGGAGCGTTTGGGATAAATTAGACACGGGTGGGTCATTTATTGTTTTCTTGGCTGGTCTACTCATGCATATCTTGTCCAAAACAACTCAGGGCTACATGAACACAATGCATCCACGGTCCCAACCTTTAATCATTTAAAAAAATAATGACGAGCATTTCTTTCATGGCATTGCTCATCAGACGATATTCTGTTTTATAATGAGAGTAGCATAACATCATGTAATGCACAGTATCATTGTGCAGCTAGGGTGCAGTTGTGTTTAACTATGCCTGCCCCTTTAAGACTACAATGTCTAATTGCTGTAAATAGCGCAGCTAATTAGAGGCTAGTTGGTGAGGGAAGTTTGCAGTTTGTGAAGTACATATTAATTCCTGGTTCCATTTCAGAAGAAACCAGCTTGAAATTACTTCCTTTCTTGTTTTTATACATATATAGTTTTAACACTCTAAATTGTGATTTGAAAATATAACTGCTTGTACTTATAGGACCTGATTCAGTTTCTTTATATTTAACCCCAAAGACCCATTTATTTTTAGGGAGTTAAGCATATTACACAGTGAAATGTCAATCACTGACTCAACACGAGACTAAGAGTGTATCACAGCTCTGAAGTATGGAGCGCACCATGAATTAGGGTTGCCAACAGGAATTAAAGATTAATCTCCAGGACACTGCTGCAAGCGACCCAGGAGAAAAATCAGTGGGGCTTTAAAAAAAATGTGTTTTCTTCCTTTTCTTTGAACAGTTTCACTTCTTAGTTATAAGAATATTAGAGAGAGAGGAAACTGCTGTGTGACCAGGCAGGGCGGTTGGAGGCAGGGAGGTCATGTGATGAAACCTTCAGGAATACGTCCAACCAGAGTTGGCGACCCGACCATGAATCCTCCACAATGCATCTGAAACCCCACAGCTTTGAGTTGGTCAGTTGTGATGTTCTAAAAATGGCTTGTTATTGTGTGGTGGCTAAATTACAACAAAGTTAACGCTACACAGGGTTTAAGCAATCCCCCGAAATAGGAAACTGTGCTGTTTACAGCTCACTTGAGCGCGATGCCTACTGTTCTCGTGCAGTTATGCTTCCTTGGTTATAAATAATGAAATATAAATCATTCATCTAATACCGTTCAGGGATGAAAAAGGCTCATTTTGTTTTGGTATCTCACAAACACGCCAGCACCAATCTGAAAACTAGGAAATGACACTTAATGGGAAATTCAGCCTTTGGAAGGAATCAGAAGGAAATGTTCCAAAAGCTTGGTACAATGTGTAATGGAACAGCTACGATTAGATAAAGGAATACTACAAATTTACTGCGTGCTGCCAAATTAACCTTGCTTTGCAGGGGATTTACATCAAGGGGCGAGAGAGGAAAGGTCCTAAAATTAGGGTCCAAAACTAAATCTCCACCACTCGTCTTATCTTTAAATTATCCCATACATGTGATTTAAAAGATCAAATTGTTAGCTCCTCATTTCTGAAAAAGGGAAGCAATCACTGTTTAAACAAAAACTGGTTATGCCAAGAACTGCTGACTTGTATTCTTAGATCACAGATGCAAAAATATACAGCAGGCAGTTTTACACATGTATGCATTAGGTGCCATGACCAGTACATCTGAGACATGGCAAGCATCACAATCTGTGAATTTACATTACGGTAAACACTATGAACTGTGAATCTATGATTATGGTAAACATTATGACCTGTGAATCTACATTATGGTAAACACCATGACCTGCAAATCTACATTACGGTAAACACCATGACCTGTGAATCTACATTACGGTAAAAACCATGACCTGCAAATCTACATTACGGTAAACACCATGACCTGCAAATCTACATTACGGTAAAAACCATGACCTGTGAATCTACATTACGGTAAACACCATGACCTGCGAATCTACATTACGGTAAACACCATGACCTGCGAATCTACATTACGGTAAATACCATGACCTGTGAATCTACAATTACGGTAAAAACCATGACCTGTGAATCTACATTATGGTAAACACCATGACCTGCGAATTTACATTAAGGTAAACACCATGACCTGTGAATTTACATTACGGTAAACACCATGACCTGTGAATCTACATTATGCTTTGGGTGCTGGTCGTTTGTTGCTTTTACTGAAATGAACAACAGGGAGTGATTTTTTTTTAATGTTCAGTCAGCAGCAATCAATTTTCTCCATTAGTTCAAACAAGGAAATAAAACTATCCTGGGGCATATTGCTCTACACAGTGAGTGAAAATTAAAGCAGGTGGTTTGTTAAATTCTTGTATTCCAGGATCAATGAACAGAAAAAAAAAAATCTATATTAATCTGCTAGCAATTACCCACCTAAGAATTAGGACAGAATTGTGAATCCCCCGCCCCTCTCACCAATAACAGGCACGGGGACATTTATTGAGTTTCCAGGACAACTTGCTCCAATTGTAGAAATGTTCGATGATTCTGTACATTTTTCTACTTCTACTTGAAACTGCTCAGATTTAAGCAGGCCTATATTTAGTGATGATGTGGAGATACTATAACCTGGTGTTGTAAGATTCCTTACATATATTTAGTGTGTGTTTGGTGATCAATTACTTGCAACTTTCTCTCACTGCTAAATGTGAACTGTTCTTCACACACTCCTGGTAATTCAAAAATCAACCTTTCTTCATTTTGGTTTCACCTTTCTTCTTAGAAGTTGGTATGTTCCTTGATGCCAAACTCAATTGCCTTAAAAAAAGCCTCCTAAATTTTTGGAACAGTCCAACCATATTGGGGGGGGTGGGGGGGAGGTTGAACAACTCTTTCCCAAAGCATGTGCAGATGGTTCCTTACTTGGGAACACTCAAAAAAGCAAGACGGTCACTTCCTACGTCAGGCCCACGATATGGTAGAACCTCAATTTTTATTTGTCGGTGGCGGGGGGGGATAGGAGAGGAAGAACCAAATGAACCACATCTCTCCATGTTAAAACCATTTTGCCAAAACTGGCGATGGAGAATGCCACTGCCTGGATTAGTTTATTGTCCTGGGTAGAGGATAATTATAGCCGGCGATCAAAGTAAAAATTAAGCTATAAATATATAATTAAATGCCATGAGATAGGAACAATTTTTGACAGCTACAAAGGAAAGTCAGGACTATGAAAGATAATGGAAAGACAATATAAAATATAACAATTTAAATGAGTCCCTGATGCTCCTTAAAGTGGAATTCGTATAAACACACCCACACACATTTATCAAGTGTATCATTAAAGCTTCCCCAATAGCTCAACCATTGTATATGCAACAATGAGTAGCTGGGCTATTTTGGATGATTGATGCATTTAAGGGGAAGCTAGATAAGTACATGAAGGAGAAAGGAATAGAAGGATATGCTGATAGGGTGAGATGAAGTAGGGAGGGAGGAGGCTCATGTGGAGCATAAGTACTGGCATGGACCAGTTGGTCCGAATGGCCTGTTTCTGTGCCATAAATTCTATGTAATTCTATGTGCTTCTAAATCCCAAGTCAAATCCCTGCTCTGTGCAGAATTACCTGAACCCAGCCAGGGTGTCGTAGAGGTGTTATAATTGGTTTGGGGGTGGAGCGAGAACAAAAGTCAGTCACAGGTCCCAGTCCTCATTGCTATGCACAGTGACTTCTTCTGGAACTGCTAACTGTGGTTGTTAGGTGAGGACAGAATTGGACTCGGCTGTGATGGCTCATACAGTCGAATACCCTGATGACACATGAATAAATAGTCACTTGGGCAAAGTAGCGGACAGCAACTGGTGCCCATGCAACTGTATCCTAGCAAGAAGTCAATGTGTTAGGAGAGGGGCACAGGGAACAAAAGTACATGGAGAGGGAGAAAAAAAAAGTTTATATTTAAAAGATCGGGCAGTTTGTTTGGTTCGACTATGTAAACACTGAAGGAGTCTCAAATCATTTACTATCTCGCACTCTGCACAATCCCTGGACTTGGAAACATGTCAAATCACATCGTCCGTTCAACAACTATGACGAGCTTATGCGGGTCTTACCAAATTACGCCACAGTGGTGACGGAGTGAACGCCATGGTAAGCCTCTCAACCAATAATGAGAGGCTACCAGGAGAGAATATAGTTTGCATTATTAATCAGATAGATTTTTTAAACATAGCTTTGGTTTCAGGGCCACCATCAAACACCATCCGTTTGTTGTTGCTGCATTGTGATGTGTTGTGGTTACGTTCTCATCACAGAAGCAAACAGCAAATTGAAGCCTTTGGGAGATCTACTGCGCTTTTCGGACAGAGATTTACAAAGAAATAAAAAAGCTGAATCTTTACTTGATTGCCATTCGGGAAGCTGCAAATTATGGATATAGAATCATACAGCACAGAAGGAGGCCATTCGGTCCATCGTGCCTGTGCCGGCTCTTTGAAAGAGCTATCCAATTAGTCCCACTTCCCTGCTCTTTCCCCAGAGTCCTGCAATTTTTTCCCCTTCAAATATTTAACCAATTCCCTTTTGAATGTTACTATTGAATCTGCTTCAACCACCCTTTTAGGCAGTGGATACAATTTGTGCAAGAATACCATTCACTCGAACAGAAATGGAATTCGACCATAACAATTGGGCTAGAAACAGTACAGCATTTCCTTTGAGGTTATCTTGGTGCATGTAATGGCCCCTGCCTACTGAAGCAAAAGTGTGTGTGTTTTTTTTTAAAAAGGTGATTTTGGAATAGTTTCAATGTATATCTCTAGGGCACATTAAATTTCTCATGGACTTAGTATCTCAGGCAAGCAAAGTGAAATAATGAACCTTTGATGTCTGATTCCTGGGTTTGATTTACATCCAGCTCCACAGTAATTTAATCAGACTTATTGGCAAAAAAAAAACCCTTTTATTTCGGTGTTAAATTGCTCAGGGGAAAAAAAAATTGAAGGAGACAACAGGAAAATCTGGACAATTTGTGTAAATCCCCCACTCGTGCAGTTACACAGCTTTGCCACTAGTGGGAGCTTATGTCTCTTATCAAAACGGCATCCTTCAGAAGTGCTCCATTAGAAGCAGTTTTTGATTTGTGTGTTGCATATTTTAATGGGTGGCTAGAGAGTCAGATACATGGAATAGTTGTTGAATGAAATAATCCCCTTTCCTTGGAAACATCCCAGTTAGTTTCCTCACCAAGTAAGACCAAGAGAAAAACTGTTCTTCAAAACTTCCAACAAACCTTCCTTCCAGTGATGATCTTCAGAAGATTTTATTTTTGAATCCCACATTTAACAGGTCCCTTAAACACACAATGAAAAGCTAACAGATCATTTGAACACTGATTGGAGAGTTTCAGTTGTCGTATTATGATAAGGGACTATATATTGTGTCTCTACTTATTTTAATACTCAAAATACAACCGTTGATAGTGGATACTGAGCAGCGGATTATTCGCTGCAATTAATCAAATACTACCATGGTCAATTTCCATAAATCAGACCGTATTACACCTCGGTAATCACTTTGTGATTCATTCATCGATTCAAGGTGTCCTCTGCAGCAGGACCAATGAAGTAGAGAGAGAGAGACTGTGGATTGGTGATAGATGTGTTGGGAGAAATTATATGCCCAAATCATCTTTCTCCCTGTACCTAAAGCAGTCCTGGCATGTATTGGATTATTTACCACATTTTCAAGTGCAATACAGCTTTATTGTTCCTTGACAGTGATGTAATGCAGATCGCTGCAGCAGCACATGCTTTATATTGATCGATAATGGCAGGATACAGGAGCAGCCTGTGGTCACTGCTGGGTAACTGTTGGAAAGCTCTTAGACAAAGAGCAGATTAGAACAAAGGGGAGGAAAATGAAAAATCAGTGCTGCAAAAAAACAAAACATTGGGAAAGAAGATCTACTAAATAAGCAAGCAAGAAAAATAGGGAATATTGATGAAAGAAATGTGATGTCTTCTCCTGTGCACACATGCAAAGGAAGAGAAAAAAAAAAGCCAATAATCCCTTTGCATTTATATAGTGCCTTTCTCGACCTCAGGACATCCCAAAGCGCTTTACAGCCAATGAAGTGCTTTTTTGAAATGTAGTCACTGTTGTAATGTAAAGCAGCCAATTTGCGTACAGCAAATTCCCACAAACAGCAATGTGAAAATGACCAGATAATCGTTTTTTAGACTTTTGTTGAAGGATAATTATTGGCCAGGACACTGGAGAGAACATCCCTGCTCCTCTTCAAAATTGTGCCACGGAATCTTTTACGTCCACCTGAGAGGGCAAAAGGGGCCTCGGTTTGACGTCTCATCCGAAAGATGACACCTCCGACAGTGCAGCACTCCCTCAGTACTGGAGGGTCAGCCTAGATTTTGTGCTCAAGTCCCTGGAGTGGTACTTGACCATTAGTCTGAAATGACTTTGCATTTCTCTACCTAGCAGGGTACTACTACGTGTCCACGGTGGAGCAGAGCTGGAAAAATACGAAGGGTCTCTCCAGTAAAGAACACCTTTACCGAAGCAAATTGACAGGTCACGGCGTTTGCTGCATCACCTAAATAGAGTCTGCGGCAAAATTTGAAGAAAAAAAGAGAAAATAATTTTTTTTTTAAAAAGGAAACCTGCATTGAAAAAGTTCAGCATCTGCCTACCCTAGTAATCAACACATGGGACTTGAATGCAGATTCCAGAGCAGGTGGTCTCAGGAACCGAGCCCATCAGAAACTCCTCTGATGTGATGACAATGCCCCTTTAAGGACTATACGTAAACGTACTATAAAAACAGACCATGTAGAGGTAAAATAGTTTGTAATGTCAACTGAACTGGCTCAAAGTTTACACTACCAATTTCATGCTAGAGGCACTCTAATGCTAGCGTTCTGAAGTGAATTTGCCAAAGTAAACCCCTCACATACATGGCAGACAGTTTGCCACTAATATCAACACAATGTAAATAGAAGCCTGAACTTCAGTGAAGTGACTTATCTAAGAGGCAAGGTTTGAAGCAATGTAAACATTAAACACTATAGACTGTTGCCTGGATTGAACAGTATGGAGTCACCATAGTACCAGTGTAAATGGGATATTAGCTGCTGCTGTGACCTGATTTACTTGATTTAACCCCTCTTCCATCAAAAAAATCCCAATTTTACAATTTCCGTTGCGAGGTGGAAACGATTACAGAGTTAGGAAATAATGTTGCCACATCTTCCTCAGTGAATAGGCTTGACTCCATCAGTCCGCCCCATCAGTCTACTCTCAATCATCAGCAAAGTGATGGAAGGTGTCGTCGACAGTGCTATCAAACGGCACTTACTCGCCAATAACCTGCTCACCGATGCTCAATTTGGGTTCCGCCAGGACCATTCGGCTCCAGACCTCATTACAGCCTTGGTCCAAACATGGACAAAAGAGCTGAATTCCAGAGGTGAGGTGAGAGTGACTGCCCTTGACATCAAGGCAGCATTTGACCGAGTGTGGCACCAAGGAGCCCCAGTAAGATTGAAGTCAAGGGGAATCAGGGGGAAAACTCTCCAGTGGCTGGAGTCATACCTAGCACAAAGGAAGATGGTAGTGGTTGTTGAAGGCCAATCATCTCAGCCCCAGGACATTGCTGCAGGAGTTCCTCAGGGCAGTGTCCTAGGCCCAACCATCTTCAGCTGCTTCATCAATGACCTTCCCTCAATCATAAGGTCAGAAATGGGGATGTTCGCTGATGATTGCATGGTGTTCAGTTGCATTTGCAACCCCTCAGAAAATGAAGCAGTCTGTGCCTGCATGCAGCAAGACCTGGACAACATCCAGGCTTGGGCTCATAAGTGGCAAGTAATATTTGCGCCAGACAAGTGCCAGGCAATGACAATCTCTAACCACCTCCCCTTGACATTCAACGGCATTACCATCGCCGAAACCCCCACCATCAACATCCTGGGGGTCACCATTGACCAGACTGGACCAGCCACATAAATACTGTGGCTACAAGAGCAGGTCAGAGGCTGGGTATCCTGCGGCGAGTGACTCACCTCCTGACTCCCCAAAGCCTTTCCACCATCTACAAGGCACAAGTCAGGAGTGTGATGCAATACTCTCCACTTGCCTGGATGAGTACAGCTCCAACAACACTCAAGAAGCTCGACATCATCCAGGACAAAGCTGCCCACTTGATTAGCACCCAATCCACCACCCTAAACATTCACTCCCTCCGCCACCGGCGCACCGTGGCTGCAGTGTGTACCATCCACAGGATGCACTGCAGCAACTCGCCAAGGCTTCTTCGACAGCACCTCCCAAACCCGTGACCTCTACCACCTAGAAGGAAAAGGGCAGCAGGCAAGTGGGAACAACACCACCTGCATGTTCCCCTCCAAGTCACACACCATCCCGACTTGGAAAGATATCGCCGTTCCTTCATCGTCGCTGGGTCAAAATCCTGGAACTCCCTTCCTAACAGCACTGTGGGAGAACCTTCACCAGACGGACTGCAGCGGTTCAAGAAGGCAGCTCACCACCACCTTCTCAAGGGCAATTAGGGATGGGCAATAAATTCTGACCTTGCCAGCGACGCCCACATCCCATGAACGAATAAAAAAAACCTCTCTTTCAAAGAACTGACACAGGCACGATGGCCCGAATGGCCTCCATCTTTGCTGTATTATTCAATGATTCTATGACTGCATGCTGTAATTTTATTAATTTATGTGCTGGCACGAATTTTTTTTTAAATTCGGCTTTGTGGAATTTTTTTTAAAAAATAAAGGTTCCCAAATAAAAGAACTGGTGTTTTTTGTGGAAAGGGCTGGGGGGGGGGGGTGGGGAGCACAGTTTGAAGTCTTCAGCAGGGTTCTATGAAATATAGAGCTAAATTGGTAAGAGTTAGAATTAAAGAGGACAATAAAACGAATATGTGCTCATTCCAACAATTGTTAAAAATGAGAAATGGACACAAAAGAAATTCAGCATCAGACAGGAGGTTCATATATAAAAGCTAACCAGCTAGCTGGTTAAAAGCTAACCAGCTTTTGTTAAAAAGGTAGTCGCTGTGTATACTGCCTGGAACTCTAAATAATAAGGCAAAAATATGGCATTGGTTAATCAGTTACCGAGCTGATACATTCAGTCCTGGCATAGTAATACATCTAAATGCAATCCATGGTAGGCTCAGTGTTTGTTTTCATATGCACCTCTTTTGAAGTACCAACGCACAAAGAATGATCAAGTCTCAAATTACTGTACATGTCACGAGAGCTGTCTGTCACAAAAATGTTTTTTTGATAGCAGTAACTGATCCACTGGCACACTGTACTGAATGAGCCCTTTTAAGTGCATTCTGCTCCTCTGCCCCTGTGGCACTGATAAGTACACACTTGCACAACAAAGTCAAGCCGCTCTTTGAAGGGAATCAATGACTCCTAAAGCCACACCTGGCTGACAAGTTTATCGATAGAGTGCTGTAGCAAAGCAGACCAGGAATACGCCCTGCACACAGTCAGCTCTGCGAACAAATCGGAGAGACCAAGGGACGCATGTGTGTAAGCAAATACATTTGCTGATTGGCATCGGATTCTACGCTCTAGTTATTAAGCAAATTATGACTCTGTACTTGAGAGCAGTATTTACATGCTGACCTCTCTTCTGACAACATGGAGGCTTCACACTAGCTGGGACTAAACAGTGAAAAAATAGAAGGGGGGAAACAGAACAAATTTAAACTGCAGACAGTCCAATCCCGGCACTGATTGAAGAGCGCTGGAACAGCACAGACATTAACTACACTTTTAACCTGCACACAGTAGCCCATGTTTTAATATTACTCCAAGCTCTGAATATGAATATCATTTTTAACAAACCTTTGCTTCCCCCTACACGCCCCCCCAACTCCATATTTTTTTAGGAAAGGGATAAGGGGAGAGTTCCTTTAAGAATTTATTAAAATGGAGGACATCATTCTAGAGACAAGCTGGATAATTATTTTTTAAAAATAAACAAATTCACATTTTCGAGTTAAAAAGCAACAGGCAGCGCGAGCAAACCTATTTTCATTTTCTTTCCAATCGCACACGATGATGTAAATCGCATCAAACCATATTACTTGTTCTTGATATCATCCATGATGAAATTCTCCCCCTAGAGAGGAAAAAAAAGTTTCCCCAAAGGCATTTTTATGAACTGCAGTGTTCAGAAAAATGTCCCTTTAAACCGAAGAAGCAAAAACTGGTCATTAGCGAGAGACTTCAAAATGGTTTTATTTTTACTGAATAGGAAGTCCCTTTAGAAATAAATTATCTCCAGTCGCCACATTCAAAAAAAAAAGGTGGATTTGTAACAGCAAGAGAAAATATATTCTCACAGGGCCCCTGACTTTCTAGTAGGCTCTCAGATAATTCAGAGCCCATCTGTACCACAGAAGTTTTGGTCGAGTCAGACAACTGTTTAGCCCTCCAACACAAAGAGCAGCCTTAAAACGATATCTGAGCAGAAGCAAGACACACAAAACGCACAGGAGGCCGTTTAATTAACCTTTCACTTTTCCCCTGGCACATATTTTATTTTGACTGAAACCCTCTTTGCCCCACTGTTCAATTTCCTCAATTCCCCTCACTTTATTACACCTCGAGTGTTGTGAGGTGGCCATCTACAGCCACATTTCATCAAGCTCCGTGTTTGTCCTTGGGAGCAAGGTCGTTGCAGAGAAGAAAAACAAAATGCTGCTTTGTCCACGACTGGCAAATCCCAACATGCCTCAGCTCTAAAAAGATATTCCACCCCCCCCTCCCCACTGCCCCCGCACCCCTCGTCGCAACCTAGTCACCTATTTACATTGAATCCTGTTGTGTCTTATCAATGGTGCTTTTCATTTAAGCACGCTAGATTAAAAAAAACTGTACAAGTGATTGTATTTATTACTAGACAACTGAAAAATGGGCAAGCAATTTTTTTTTTAAACTCAGGAATCTTCTGTAGATTCATGTGACTCACAGAATATTAGCTATGGGTCAGAAAGCAAGGCCTGCAATCGTTATTAGCATACACTTCCAAGCACCTCAATATTCCATCATGCAGAAACTGCAAACTGTGCACAATTTTTTTTTAAACCCAGCTGCAGAATGGCTTGCCCATGTACAGTAAGTAATCTTTTACTACACAAGTCTATTTATAAGAATACTGGGAACTGGAAAAAAAAAAGAAAATGGGACCAGTGAGCCAAGTAGTTCCTCAAAATTCAGACAGTAAGCCTTTAGGTTTAGCTCGCAAAAAAGAAATTGACAATGGCCAATTGAAGCAAAGGCCCAAGAATTAACACTGTCTTAATCGTTAATAATAATTACCTCATCCTTCTCGTTAAGGTCACATGATTGGTTTCAGATTTTTTTTTTCCGGGGATAGATGAAGAGATTTTGTGAGGAATTACTGTTGGAAAGAAAAACGGCTGGAACTTTTTTGGAACTGGCTGGGTGTGTGCAAAAGGTCAGACGTCTAGATCTTAGGTTTGATGGTTGTGGGAGGAGGGGGGGGGGCGGGGGGGGGTGGAAAGAGAGTCAAAAGGAGGCCAGAAAAAGGCACCATATCTTTTAAGAACATTGCGAGATTTGCAAAAAAACAATTGAATTGTTCGAGTAGGCCGTGATTTTAAATATGAAGCAAGAAATTAGTGCTTTATTTGTGTTTCACTGTCTCTTCCTTTTCAAGATTTAATACTGAAATAATTGCATTCACTGAATTTGTGCAGCTTCTTTTCTATACATTTTGCAAAAAAAAATTGAAGTTACTGGAAAGTTTCAGACTTTGCCTTCTCAATATTCAATGCTCCTTAGGCATTTTGCTTCAAATTGCAAACACTTGCTCTTAACCTTGTCTGTCCTTCAATGCTTCCCATGTAGCCAGATTTCTTAATTTGTTATAATTTGATATTAAACACCAAAAATCATATTTAAAGATTTAAATGCATACATTTGTGTCATTATATTGAATGCTTTACCCGTGTTTTGACTAACGGGGCTGACCTCTACTTTTTTTTTAAAAAGTCTTAGTTCCTGCCAATAACACAGCCTGAAATTGAAGTGAAACAGCAAACAGAATTCAGACTCTGCTATAATTGTTAAAAAAGTTAATGAAAACCAGCACAACTGAAATGCAATTTTTAGAATATGGCAACATTTTTTATAATAGAAAATATAGTTGTGGAGCAATGCAGCTTGACCAGATCCATCTGTAGGTTAATCAACCAACCACTGCAAAGACAGTCAAGATATGGGGCTTAAGAAAGCCACAGAAATAGTAGAGAGGAGGAGGAAAGTCAAACTGAGTTGCATGTCAGTTTCATCTCTCAGTAGTAGCACTCTCGCCTCCGAGTCAGCAGATTGTGGGTTTAAGTCCCCACTTCAGGGACTTGAGCACAAAATCTAGGCTGAGGGAATGCTGCACTGTGGGAGGTGCCATCTTTTGGATGAAATGTAAAAGATCCCTTGGCACCATGGCCAATATTTATCCGTCAACGAACACCTAAAAACAGATTATCTGGTCACTATCACATTTCTGATTGTGAGACCTTGCTGTGTGCAAATTGGCTGCCGCATTTCCTACTTTACAACAGTGACCACACTTCTAAAGTACGTCATTGTCTGTAAAGTGCTTTGGGATGTCCTGAGGTCGTGAAAGGCACTATATATATGTAAGTCTTTCTTCTATCATGATTAAATCGCATGTCAGCAATATGAAGATTGTATGATTGACACAAGTGTATAATTGCATGTTTATACATCATTGGGGAAAAAAGATTTTTTTATATCTGCCCCCCTCCCCAATAGGCAGTTACTGATACCAGGGTACTTTTCCACAGGCACTCAACGAAGTGGTCATTTTTTACATGGGATCCTGGATATTAGTTATTTACAGACTGTTCATTTTGGCAGAGGAGAAGGGAGGAGAGATGAGCCATCATGGCCAAGCACAGTACTGTCACACTTGACAACCACACATGCACGCTTTCTATGGGGTCATCAGATAGGAACATAGGAACAGGAGTAGGCCATTCAGCCCTCGAGCTTGCTCCACCATTCAATTAGATCATGGCTGATCTGCACCTCAACTCAATTTACCCACCTGAGCTCCACATCCCTTGATACTCTGATCTAACATCATCTATCGATCTCAGTCTTGAAAACACCAATTGTCCCAGCATCCACAGCCTTTTCAGGGAGAGAGCTCCAGATTTCCATTACCCTTTGTGTGAAAAAGTGCTTCCTGATTTCACTCCTAAATGGCCTAGCTCTAATTTTAAGTTTATGTCCCCTCGTTCTTGATTCCCCCACCAGAGAAAATAATTTCTCTGTATCTATCCTACCGAATCCTTTTAACATTTTAAACACCTCGATGAGATCACCCCTCAATCTTCTATACTTAATACAGGCCAAGTTTATGCGACCTGTCCTCATAATTGAACCTTCCAAGCCCCGGTATCATTCTGGTGAATCTGTGCTGCACCCCGTCCAAAGCCAATCTATCCTTCTTTTAGTGCAATGTCCAAGGATCTATACAACTGAAGCATAAATTTGTAATCCATCCTCCTTAAAGTAAAAGCCAACATACCCATTAGCCTTTTTGATTGCTTTGTGAACCCGTCTACTATCTTTAAATGATTTGTGTACATGGATACCCAAATCTCTCTGCTTCTCTACAGCCCCTAGTTTCTCAACATTAACAAAATATTCCAATTTATCTTTCTTGGATCCAAAGTAGATGACCTCACACCTGCCCACATTAAACTCCATCTGCCATAGTTCTGCCCACTCACTTAATCTGTCTACATCTATGGTCGTAATCGGGAGTGAGAACCCTGATTGACTCTCCACTCTTTCGTCCCTTTGTCCAGAGAAACTGAAGCACTCCCACTGCCACCTTAGTTGAGATCAGTTAACTCAGCATAGACTATAGATTGAACCTGGGACCTTCGTGTTCTCATTCCCAACAGCTTTATGGAGCAACAATACTCGTTTAATAGTTGAACTGTGCACCCCCCACCCCCCCCACCGAACTTCTTTTAAGACAAAAGGAATGTTTCTGTAGTAGATCCAAAAATAATGAAATAACAGAATGTTCCATTTTCAATATGCTATAAATTGAAACAATTTTCATGCTGTATATTTTGTTCCCACTGCAGTCTGGATTAATCACATATTTATATTAGAAATCATTTTTAGAAATGGTGTGAAAATGGTTTTGGACTGGCTCAAATTTCAATTTAAAAAGCGATTGATTAAAGTTGTGGTTATTTTGTTGAAGTCAACAATCAATATTCAAAAAAAAAAGCTCTCTTCAAAAGAGGAGAAATCACTTTTAGGATTCGTGTTCAGCCATATGTTGTTTATCCTCTCCCGAAGGGAATGTTCCTAACACAGCCATGTTGTCCACCCATTGAGATCACAGAAGCGATCTGGCATGGATGACCTGAACTCAATCTTAAAAAAAAATATGGATATTTTGGCTGCGTTCCCCAACCTGCAGCATACTGATATCATGATCGACAGTTTGGACTTGGAACAACACAGCAATAAAATGTTCCGACATTAAGTTCAAAACATTTCATTTTAATTTTAAACAGAACTGACTCAAAGTGTGATCTTGCCTTGACCCCTCAGTTTGCTCAGCATTAGATGTTTGCTGATAGAAATGGAGGAAATGTAGCAGTGACAGAAATACTGAGCTCTTCCTGCTACAGGGAGAGCCAGTTGGATCCAATGCAATCCTGTGTGAGAGGCAAGTCTCCAATAGATCTTCAAAGTACCAATAGTCGACCTGTACCAGTAGAAGTTACTGAATCGAATCACCAAATTAGAAAATTGCAGGATAAGGATTAAACTGTGAAGATAATGCCAGTCAAATGGCACGTCCTTCAGGAGTGATTAGTTTCTGATGCTGATTTATTTATCTACACAGTCCCGTGGAAACTATGGTCAGTCATGCTTCATTCCCTAACACATGGGTTTCTGCTGTCTGTATCCAAGTTAAAACACAAGCAAAACAGCAACACTGGATTGCCAATTTCAGTGCCCAAACCTCAAGAACAATCCCTGGGAAAATTTCCGAAAACTCTTGGCTGATCCACTGAATGGAACAGTTTGGAGTAGAGGAACTTATTTTTTCCAAGTCAGAGAACAAGGAATTTGTATCACAGAAATGTTATCAGTGTCATCAGCCGTGTCTGCATTGGATATCTCACATTAAAAAAAAGGGGGGGAAAATCCAAAATGGAGTGGCCCAAGAAAAAAAATTAAAGGAATTATTCAAAGTTTCCTTCAGAAATAACGCAATGCAATGAATTCAGCTAATCTCCACAAAGAGTCACTGGAATTGCGAGGTGAGAAAAGACCACGGTCCATCTAGTTTGCCTTCTACCATCCTGGTAGTCACATGATACAACGATAATGGAGGTGTTGACTAATCATAGCAATCAATCTCTATCAATCAGTCTACAACAGACCCAGAAATGACACGAGGAAAACCCCAGTGGTGGAGAGCTTTGGGAACCAGAGGTCCAAAGTCAACTTTCTCCTCCCAAGCATGCTACACTTACCACACATGTCTCAAATTACTCATATATTGTATCTGAAAGTGTTAATCCTACACATTACACTTAGAACCCTTGTTCAAACTTTAGTATAACAAAACAAGCAATTAGCAATTCCTCCACTTCCCTCCACCTTCCTTATCTCTTTGCTTTCCGGACCCATTTCACAGTCAGGCACATGGACCACCTTCTCTTCACTAAAAAAACAGACCAACATTGAGAGACTGCAGTTACAGTTTTGAACAGCAGAATCTATCAGTGGCTAAGCCTGAACAGTTTTTTTCAATTACACTACTTACGATAAGTAAATAATGTGATCTTCATCCGGAAACTTCTGTGGAATGATCATGTTCATCAGCATTTCAAAAATAGCACAATTGAAAAAAATCGCATGGAGTTCTGGTGTGGTGCTATTTTCAACACTGTTGAATGACAGTAGAGTTTCCATACAAGAATTTTTGGGTTGCAAGCCAGTTTTTACGATAATGTTCCTTTACGGAGCAGGGGAGTGGGACAAATTGGATAGCTCTTCCAAAGGGCCGGCACAGGCACAATGGGTCGAATGGCCTCCTTCTGTGCTGTGTTATTCTATGATCTCATATTATTTTAAAAAATTGAAAGGATCGGCAAGTATGAAAATCCAGTCCAGAGAGCTCCTCCGCCAGCAATGTCCCACGGTTATGATTCCTTTCAGTGTGCCTGAATCACACTGAGGAGTTAGAGTGTCAGCCATGGCAAGGATTCAAGCTGATCGGATGCCAGGCTGACCCGTGCTGCATGATTGCTGATGATGAGGTGAGAACAGTTCACTCTCTGTTGCTACGGTGATTTCATAATAGCCTCCTTTCCCCAATTTGCTTTGGCTGTTACATCTGATGACGTCATTGTGGCCTACACGCCTCTATGAATCTATAAGAAGATTTCAAACTTTCATAGAGACCATGGGGACAATTGGAATTTTTTTAAAAACTGCTGTGCCCTAAATCTGTTCACTTGAAAGGAATGTATTTTGGATCTGCCTGGTAAGACTGATACTGGACCAAGAACAGGTTGAAAGTTTATCTTTGCAGTTTTTGCAATAAGTGAATGCACCTTGTTAGGGGTACTGGGTAGTACAGCAGGAAGATTCCAATTTTGATCCCTGGTCAATGCAAGTTAACCAATCTCCAACTAAAGTGGCACTAGCAGCTGGTTACTGTAACTGCTTGTCTTGCAGTCGCCAAACACTCTGCTCTGCTCCACTTTCATTCAGATTCAAACAGTGCCAGTGAGCGAAACAGGATGCTTTCATTAGCCTCAGTCTATCTGGGTTAAACAGGGACGGGGGGAGGTGGGGGGGGAGCGGAGTACTAGTTAATGCTCCTGCTCATTAACTAGCAATCCCTCCAGGAAACATGAGTAACTGGATGACAATTGAAGGCAGCACCAAGAGTCAGCTGGAATGATTTGCCTAAAATCGCAGGCAGTTGTTGGAGGCACTTTATTTTTCCCTGAAGCTATGGATCAGTCACAGTCACTTTCTCCCCGCTCTTTTAACTTTAGTCACTGACTCAAGAGGTGTTCTGCTTTTGTCTGCTCATCTAACATCGATGGCCATGCCTCCGACTGCCCAGGCCCTAAGTTCTGGATTTCCCTCCCTAAACCTCTCTGCCTCTTTACCTCTCCTCCTTTAAGACACTTTATCCAAATTTGGGCAGAAAATGGTGCTACACGCAGTAAGCAGAGAGATTTGCAGGATACGATGCCGTCAAATCACTTGCTCGAACAATAACAGTTGCGGCAGGCTCATATTCATTAAAATGTTTTTTCAAAAAATGTTAGCTTTTATAAAACATATATCCTTTGCCCGACCATTGGTGGCCAAAACTTCAGCCATCTAGGCCCTAAGCTCTGGAATTCCCTCCCTAAGCTTCTCCGCCTCTCCACCTATCTCCCTCCTTTAAGACGCTCCTTAAAACCTACCTCTGTGACCTATCGCCTAATGTGACTCAGTGTCAAATTCTGTTTGTTTATGCTCCTGTGAAGCGCCTTGGGACGTTTTAATACGTTAATGGCACTATATAAATGCCAGTAGTTGTTGTTGAAGGAAGTTTCCAGCTGCCTACTGTAACCGCTGCTCTGGCAGTCGCAGGCCCTTGGTCCAGCTCTGCCCACCAGAGTTGTTTAAAACCAAAGTCTGTATGGAGACCCAACTGACGCAGAATTGAATGCTTGATGGCCGCAAGACCAGCGATCACAGAAACCAACTGCTTGTACAGACAACACGTTCTCTGCACTGCTCTACTCACTGGCACTTTCATTCCGATTCTGACTCTAATCTGGACCAGCGCCAGTGACAACTGTAAAAGCAGCTGTTACGGTAAACAGCTGCAAACCTTTTTTTAGTGCGGGGCGGGGGGGCGGGGATGCCCGCGGAGAGAAGCAGAACACTGGCACTTTAAAACAGGCTGGCGATTAAAATGTTAAGTACCAGCGAGGGGAAAGACTAGACTGAGAAAGTCGTGCTGGAAAGTGAAAATCGCGGGCCTCATTGTGCGATTTGCCTCAACAAATCACCTGCCCCAAGTGAGGATCCCCGCAGTTCAATAGCCTGCTGTCCAAGCTCGCACATTAAAAGAAGCCTGTTTGGTGAGGTACTAAAGTGTTGCTGACCCGTGTAGAACCACAAATCATCACCTTCAAAAGACAAAGGAGGAAAAACATTTACTTTTCCATGACTAAATGTAATTATTTAAAATTTTTTGAATGGGCTTTTCTGACACATAACACACATGCTGCTGGACACATGAAGGCCTGGCATATGTAGTAAAACGTGTATTTAAAGCATTTAAAATAGTTATCAGAACACTTAATTTCTTCCACCATTATTACCTCCCCACAACAATTGTCAAACTATTCCATGTATGAGGAAACAGGCATGTTTTCTACGATACATGCACGGGCACACAGATATATAAATATATACACGCACACCACTTCCATTCCACCTCCCTCACAACCCGTCCCACCATTGCTGAAACCCTCATCCATACCTTTTGTCACCTCCAGACTTGACCTCTCCAGCACTCTTTATTGGCCTCCTCAGCTCCAACTCATCCACAACTCAATCAGCATCCTACTCTACGCCAAGTCCTGCTAACCTATACCCCGATCTCGACTGGCTCCCTGTCTCCACAGCTACAGATTTACAACCTTGCCGTGTCTTGTTCCACTTTACCTCTTCAGCCTCCCACAGTCCCACATCCCAGCTTACAATCTCTGCTCTTCTGACTCGGCTCTAGTGTCAGTACCTCTCCTCTGCTTCACCATCAGCAGCAGTCCCTTCAGCTTTCATGCTCCTGCATTCTGGAACTCTGTCTCTAAACCCCAATTGGCCTTGCTACACCTCTTCCCTACCCCCACCTTCAAAAGCCTTTTCATAACCTCTATTATTGACCACACCTCCTCTAATTCTTCTCCCAACTCCTGCTCAACATCAGACTCCCCCACCTTGCGATGTTTTGTTGTGTTACAGGTGCGATGTAGGTGCAAGTTGCTGTTACTGTCGTCAACCTTCAGTTGGTGGGTGAAAACTGCCTCGAGTTTCCTCCCCTCCCCATAGCTGGAGAAGTTTAGGATTTCACACTAAATGAGAAATGGCACGAGAACACCAATGACCGTACCCTCCACAGGACTGCTATTTAACCCCATTTCCTCCATTTTTACGGTGATTATTTTGAACACACCCAGTGCTGGCCAGTCACGACCACGAGAGCAGTTCTTTAAAACCTCAGGTTTAAAAAATGGCAATGGCAGAAACCTTCTACTTCAGCTCACTCAGGGAACGCAGAAATGTGCTGTTTCGCATTACAATATCAAATGTATGGTAACATTCAAGCTGCGAAAAGAAAGCAGCGTCGATAAAAGGTTTAAAGCTGCACCCATTTTTATTCAGTCTAAATCAAGACGTGACTGGTACAGGCTGTGTGTGTGTGTTTTTAAAAAAATGATTAACAGCAGTTGTCAAATTCAGCATCTTGTTTCTCCATTATCTTTTTTTTGGCCAGCAACTATTAGCCATTCCTCTCTCTCTCTCTCTCTCTCTCTCCATAGCAGCCATTCAAAATAAAGTCTGAGAATCACAAACAGGTCCGTGTGCATGTAAAACAAATTTCGGCATAATCTAATGATGCACGTGGGTCTGAAATCTTGGCTTTTATTTTTTTTTCCCCCCACCCACATCTGAATTCTGCCACTGTTTCCGACTGTCACTTACAGCAGAGGTGGGGCCTCTTTTTCTTTGTCGCAGGGGCTAAGTTCAAGTGGAGGCGCACTTGGAACTAGTGGTTGCCAACTCTGATTGGACATATTCCCGGAGGTTTCATCACATGATCTCCAACCCCCACCCCCACCAAGTCAAAGTCTTTTTTCCTCCCCACCTCCAATATTTTTATAACTAATAAACAGAAGTGTTGAAACAAAACTATTATTCTTTTCTTAATGGTCCTATGATTTTTCTCCCAGCAGTGTCCTGGAGATTAATCTTCAACTCCTGCAGACTCCAGGACAATCCTGGAGGGTGGACGCCCTTACTTGGGACAAAGGACTCCGAGTCACCTCACCAATCAGCATTTCCCTTTTGCTAACAGGCAGCTGAACCCGCTGGCGACAAACAGAATGGAAAAGGATTTAAATATTTCCCCCCCCTTCACCAAGTTGTTTTGCTGAAGACCCAGCAGCTTTGAAACATGGAGGCAGAAAGTATAAATCATTATTGAATATCCATCTTGGGTGGTGATGAGGGGGGGGGGCGGGGGGGCGGGGTGGGTGGGAGATGGTGGAAGAAGAGAGTGAATGGGCCCTGCTGTAGATCTCACAATGTTCAAGTAATACTGTATATGGGTAAAGAGAATATTGTGTGGTGGTTAAAGTCAATCGCAGCAGGTTGTTGTAGTCAAGATTTCGAGGTCCTGCCATCGCTGATAACTTGCCTCTTAAATTATTAAGTCGGTAAACTGCTGTTTATGTTTTTCATGTTCTTAATGTACCCATTTTTAAAAAAAAGAACCAAGAACAACTTACATTTTTATAGCGCCTTTAACATAATAAAACGGCCCCAGGTGCTTCACAGGAGCATTATCAGACAAAATTTGACACCGAGCCACATATGGACATATTAGGACAAACTTGGTCAAAGAGGTAGGTTTTAAGGAGCTTCTTAAAGTAGGAGAGTGAGAGGTAGAGAGGTGGAGAGGTTTAGGGAGAGAATTCCAGAGCTTAGGGCCTAGGCAGCTGAAGGCACGGCCGCCAATGGAGGGGAAAAGGAAATTGGATGTTGCGCAAGAGGCCAGAGTTGGAGGAGCACCGAGTTCTCGGAGGGTTTCGGGCTGGAAGAGGTTACAGAGAAAGGGAGGGGCGAACCCAATGTGTGAGGGGAGAGACTTGCCTGTGAAGCTCACCTGAAATCCAATAAAAGGATTTGAGTTTACTGAGCTGGTGAGTCCGTGTTTATGTATGCACTGTTCCCAGCAGGGACCTTTGTGAAAGGAAACCCAGTGTCGGATAAGAAGGTTGATTTAATCCAAGTGTATTTTTAAGCTGTTGAATTAGCAGTTTAGTAAGTGTTTTGTGGAAAAATATCACAATATAACCCCACTTCTCCACATACATCTAATGGAATAGGGAAGAGGTTTGAAAATATCAAGTAAAAACGTATAAAACTATATTTCCCACTAATTCCTGTAACCTTACAGTGGAATTAGTCAGCTGAGTGCTCGACTTGGGAGCAGTAAATCCTGTGTTTAAATACCAGCAGCATTCACTCATCCTTCGCGGGTGGATAAGATGAGCACTACATTTTCGAACGTGGGAAGGGAAAGTTGTGGGGAGGGGGGGGAAAGAGAGCAGGAGAGCGCATGCATGGTTTGCCAAACAGTCACAAGTATGGTCTTCGGAAAGTCCCAGCCATCTGTAATACAAATGGAAATCAGCAGCACCTCATGCTAACCATCTGGTGGTGGTGATGAGTCTCTCTCTCTCTCTCTCTCTCCCCGTGTGATGACATTGCAAATATAATCTTTCAGTGACAAAATAAAATTCTGAAAACTAACCGGTGGGAGTAATTACAATGAAAACGTTGTCTTGGGGTCCAGATGACAAAAAATAAACTCTCATCTGAATCAATCAGGATTTTCTTGTAAATCGCTGCCACTCCCAAATTTTACATATATTTGCTACAAGAATGATTCCTAGCTTAAAGAACCTCAGTTATTCGGATAGGCTCAAGGACCTTGGTCAATTTACTTTAGAGCATCGTAGACTTAGAGATGACCTAATAGAGGTTTATAAAATAATTAAAAAGGACTGGACAGCATCCCTATTGATAGATTATTCCAGTTTAAAAAGTTGGGGAGGATCAGGGGACACAGGCTTAAACTATGGAAAAGTAGGAATAGACGATGTTAGGCGGTCCTTCGTTTCCCAGACAATTGTGAGCCTCTGGAATACATTGCCGGCTGGTGTGATGGGTACCGACTCTGCATGCCTTCAAGAGGGAGCTGGACCGGTTCTCGACTGGGGCAGAGGTCACTTCATATAGAAATTAAGTGACTTTATAGATAATACTTGGTTCATGTGATCTCCTGGACTGGTATCGATCGCCTGAGCGGGGGGCGGGGGGGGTCAGAGAGGAATTTTAGAGAGAGTTTTTCCCCCCTTATTGGCCCTCGGTTTTTTGCCTCTCCCAGGAGATTAAACGGCTGCAGAGATGGTAAGAAGTGTCCAGTCATGATGGTCTGGTCATCACGGTGTGGGGCAGGCTTGATGGACCAGCTGGTCATTGCCCACCTGTCAATTTTGTACGTTTGTATAATTCAAATGATATTATCCTTCATCGAGGATCTAGCTGATGAAGCACCTTCAATCTCCTGAAACACTGCATGCAGTACTTTTGTGCACCGTTAAGTATCTCTGTTCCTGGTTAATGTATAACAGAATTTCTTTGTTTAAAAAAATATATTCCCCCCTAAACCATTAAGCCTCTGACAAGTAATGAAATATAACGATGAAAAATGTTAATCAGCTGCAAATTAGATCATCGTCTGCCACTGAACCCGTGAGCATGGGAATGACACAGTGCTACACACATTTAAGCCGGTTTTCCAGCTCTTGTTCATCAAGAGGCTGCTGATATTGTTGAGATAACAAAACAAACACAAGAAATGTATTTTTAGTCCACAATTAGTCAACTGACATATGCACACCTGAAATAAAAAAAGAGCCAAAAACCAGCCAGGGCTGAGGACTGAAATGTGCCACTTTTATGATGGTTATGTGAATATTTAATGGAGCGTAACCCTATTTTGCACACACATTTTATCTGGTCTCGTGAATTGTATTATTAAATTACCAACTGATTACTACAAATTGTATAATTATACAAAATAATTACTAATGATTATTACTCTGGGTCTGCTTCCTTCCCCATTTCAGCCCAAAAAACTTGTGATTCATTTTTCCAATAAGGAGCTTTAGTCTTTGACCTTCACCCTTCTGAGTCTCTGGTTCCCACCCCTGAAATCAAATAATGAATGACTGAGAGTCATACGTACACACACACACACCACACACACACACACACCACACACACACACACACCACACCACACACACACCACACACACCACACACACACACCACACACACACACACCACACACACACACACCACACACACACACACACCACACACACACACAGTGAATGGATTATTAGTACAAGCGGGTGCAGTGTTACTGTACTAAGAAAACGGACAGCACAAATATGGTGAAGAATTCATGCCATTCACCCAACATCGTCCTGTCTGTTTTAGGGGGTGGGGAGGAGATGTCAGCTGTAACCAAGCATCAGTACTTTGGAATCATTTAATGGCTGCACACCAATTAGCTTAGCTCAGCTCAGCCCGCTGTCCCGATCCATCACATTAATTCAGCCTGGTGCCGCTCTTCCTTCGGCTGTCTGGTGCCTGGGATACAGGAGGGATCCGTCTCACTGCCCCCACTCCATCTCACACAGCAGATCCAACCCAGCCCTGCCACAACTTCCACAGGGAGATCTTCTTTTTGCTAGGTCAGTCTTCACGTGAACACAGAGTCAGGTCCGGACTCCAGCGCAAGCCAAAAATGGAGCATTTACAGAGAGATGTGACAATAGTATTTGTTCAATGCGGGAGCTTTTAATCGATGCATTTAAGGGGAAAGCTAGATAAGTGCACGAGGGAGAAAGGAATAGAAGGATATGGTGATAGGGTGAGCTGAGGTAAGGTGGGAGGAGGCTCATGTGGAGCATAAAGCTGTTGGGCCGAATAGCCTGTTTCTGTAAATTCCATATAATTGTGTGTAAAAAGTCAGCCAGTGAACTGTGTTCTCTGCAGTTATCATTCACTGGCTGGATTCCAGTACAACTCACGGGGCCCGTTTTCTTTTCCACACGGAAAAGGTTGAGGGGCTGATCGGAATTTTAAAAAAGGTCAGGCGGGGGGGGATCCCTTTCATTTCAATCTCACTGCACCGGTGTTACTGGCACCGCTCATGTGAACTGCCCTTTAATCAGATTCTCCTGATGTAAATGAGAGATCCCACAAAACCTCACTGCCACCACCACCACTTGTAACACTACATACGGGTAAACAAACATGGTCAACAACCTTGAGATGGGAATCGGGCGAACACGCTGCGCAAAGGCAAATCCGTAAAGAGGCCCTTCACCGACAACACCGAGACAGATCCCTCAAAGAGCCCCGAGGCCCTGGGATCTAGATCCAGCAGCTGCTGCTGGTGCTGATGCAGCTTCCACTAATTCCACTTCAAGAATAAATAAAGTCGGGTGTTCTGCCTGGCAAAGGGCCACAAGAGACGCACGGTTTCACACTTGGCCGTGCCACAGCCTCACCTTGTTCTGCACCAGAGCTGCAGTTGTAAAGTGAGAACGAGCACAGACACAAACGGAAAACAAGGCGTCTTTTTTTTAAACAAAAAAGTGTGAAAAAATACATTGCCATCAACACAATCTAATCCTCGGCTTCGCTTCAGGGCAGGGGGTCCCCAGTCTTTCAAACCTCCCCCCCACCGCGCCCCAATAAAACGCACACCTTGATCGTTATTGGCTTGAATGCCACGACCGTCGGACTCGCATACTTTCATAAGTTCGCACTGTCTATTGATACTCTGGAGTCTGTACACCGAGAGCAATAAAACTGCCAAATCGAAGGGAAAAGTGTGACTTTAAAAACATGGCCTTCCATTGAAATGAATAAGGAGTGGGACTCTGGTAATATTAGATTTTTTTTGCTGTACTGAAACATAAAATTAAACTGTCACAGACTTTGGATTCCCTGTGGTGAAAGACACAGGACAATAGTTTGAATTTTAAAGGTGTATTTTTGCATTATTGCACCAGTCATGTTACTGTACCCATTAACCCTTTGTGTAGGGATATTATTGCAGGATATAAATTGAAGATGCACAATAGTGACATCATAGGCTCAATACACCATGGAATGGAGGGCCTGTGGGTTCATTATTAAACTCAGCTGAGTTTCTGAAACACCCCCCACCTCACCCCCCCCCACACTCCCCCCACCCCCCCCCACACACACTCCCCCCACACACACACCCCTCCCCACCACCCCCCACACACACCCCTCCCCACACACAAACTCCCCCCACCCCCTCCCCACCCCCCCCCACACACACCCCCCACCCCCCCCTCCCCACCCCCCCACACACACTCCCCCCACCCCCCTCCCCACCCCCCCACACACACTCCCCCCAGCCCCCCACACACACACTCCCCCCACCTCCCACACACACACACTCTCTCCACACACTCCCCCCCACACACACTCCCCCCACCCCCCCCACACACTCCCCCCACCCCCCCCACACACTCCCCCCACCCCCCCCACACACTCCCCCCACACACTCCCCCCACCCCCCCACACACACATTCCCTCACACACACACTCCCCCCACCCCCCCTACCCCACACACATTCCCCCACCCCCCCCACACACATTCCCCCACCCCCCCCACACACACTCCCCCCACCCCCCCACACACACTCCCCCCACCCGCCCACACACTCCCCCCCCACACACACACCCCCCACCCCCCCCACACACACTCCCCCCACCCCCCCCCACACACACTCCCCCCACCCCCCACACACACACTCCCCCCACCCCCCACACACACACTCCCCCCACCCACCCCCACACAGACTCCCCCCACCCCCCCCCACACCCACTCCCCCACCCCCCCCACACCCACTCCCCACACACACTTCCCCCAACCCCCACACACACTCCCCCACCCCCCACACACACTCCCCCACCCCCCTCACACACTCCCCCACCCCCCCCACACACTCCCCCACACACAGTCCCCCACCCCCCCCACACACAGTCCCCCACACAAACTCCCCCACCCCCCCACACAAACTCCCCCACCCCGCCCCCCACAAACTCCCCACACACACTCCCCCCACTCCCCACACACACTCCCCCCACACACAAACACACTCCCCCCACCCCCACACACACACACACACACTCCCCCCAACCCCCCCCACACACACACTCCCCCCACCCCCCCACA